>NC_092510.1:53036327-54396744 GCF_047511675.1 Marmota flaviventris
CCTTGAGAATAGCGACAGAGGAATGAATGTCTACTATGAATCTGGCAGGAAATACTAAAATGAAAATTGAATGAGTAAATTTCAGATAGTAAAGGGGAAATGCTGGCTTCAATGTCGTGGTCAGGGCTGGGGTTGTTGCTCAGCGGTAGAGCATTCACCTAGGACGTGCAAGGCCCTGTGTTCGATCCTTAGCACCACAATAAAATAAATAAATAAAGGTATTGTGTCCAACTACAGCTAAAAATAAAAAATTAAAAAAAAATGTGGTGGTCTAAGTGGCATCTGAGAAAAGGCCTGGAGAAAGAGAGGGGAGGAGGATGCGGACATGGATCAGAGACCAGGGTGGCCTGGGTGGCCAGAGTGAGCAAGCAGGTGCAGGGCTGGGGTGGGATGGGATAAAACAGGTAAATCCAAGCCTGGGAGGGCCTGTGCATATGCGTGGTGAGAGACATGGATTTTATATGAAGTTGGGAAGCTTGTGGAGTATATCTATAGAAGGGTTAGTCAATCTATCAGTCTAGGTGATAATTTTATTTTCCTTTTCCATGACAAGGGATGAGAATCCAAAGCTCATTTTCTTGTATGTGGATCATTTAAAAATTTTATCATTTGTATACCAGCTAAATATATTTTGGTTACCAGGAAATATCTCCCTTCTTGAAGCCTGAGTTTAATTGATTTACAAAATTTGAGTGATGCTAGATACTTTCAGAAGAAGCAAAAATCTGAGCACTCTTGCTGCTCATTCGGGATGCCAATGCAACTGCTGGAGAGGGGTGGCTGACATGTACTCATCTCCCCTTCTGAAAATAGCATCAGGCAGAGCTGAAGAGCAGGACTGTGGATGATATAGTATGTCAAAACCCTGGTTTCCCACCCTTGCTATTCCTGGATGTGCACTGGGACCAGTAAAACCAAGTCGTGTTCAATCAGTCCAGCGGGCTCTCCAGGGGCTGTTGCTAAGACTATTCTATCTTTTAATTCAGAATACTGAGCCTGTGTGGTGAGCCGCTTCTGCCGTTTCTGCAGACTATGGTCGCCATTACGAGATGGCGCTGGCTCCGCTGTGGTATGTGACAAACAACTCCTTATCTGAGAGAGTTGGCACATGATTTTTCACCACCCTGTGAGAAAGTTCCACGCGGCAGCTTTGCATTGGGGCTTGGGATGCTTTATTAAGGCTGGGAGGGCATCCGGGAAGAGGAGAAGAAGAAAGAATAAGAAATATCAAGGGACCTGAATAAACTGCTGAGAGAAGATTCCTGAGTTGCGTCTTCCTTGCGGGCAAGGGGTCGCGACAAGCCTGAACATGGAGTGCTAGACTAAGTACTTGACAGTGGCCACCTTTAGTGTAAAGAAGCAGTGAGTGACAAACTCTTTAAAAACCAAAGAAACCCAAAGGGAGGAAACACAGCAGTAATATTGAAACAACAACAACAACAACCAAAAAAAAACACACACACAATCAAATTTTGGAGCTACTGCAGGGTTTGGACTCTCTCAGCATTCTGTCAAGTTTCTGAGCTGCCGCAAACACATCCTCCATGAGGGGGTCTGATAACCCCTGTTTAGCTTGTGTTTTGTTACTACAAAGAGATTTCATGTTCTCTCACTCCTCTCTCCATTTTTCTCATTGAAAAACTTATAGGAATAGTGAAGAATGTGTGGTGTAGATGTGTGTATGTATTTTTTTTTTCTGACATGGTTAACTAATCCCGGGCATCTGAACAAAGAAAACAAGTACTATGTGACATAGCAAGGAAAAGTTGTGAAGTGTGAAGGTTTCACTTTCATGTACACTATACACAGTTGAAAACTTATACCATCAGTTTTTGGATGTATTTCAATATGGATTGAGAGATACTAGCTTACTGAGAGGCACCCTGGGTGCTTTAAGAGCCAGAGCTCTTGATCCCTGCAGAGGCCTCTGTGGCAGAGATGTTCATCTGCCCCCTCTCCCATTTCACCTTCTGACCCAGAATAAACAAGCCACCTGAGCAGTTGCATCATTAATCCTGTGATTTGTTAGTAAGAAATAGAAATGATGGAGTATAGGTAGTACATTATAAAAATATTCCCATTTGCACAAGTCACAATGCACGTTCTAGACTCGTCAAGGGGAAATTCATTGCTTACAATGCATTTCTTTAAATATTTATTTTTTAGTTGTAGTTGGATACAATACATTTATTTTATTCATATATTTTTATGTGGTGCTGACGATCGAACCCAGGGTCTTGCACATGCGAGGCGAGTGCTCTACCACTGAGCCACAACCCCAGCCCTGCTTACAATGCATTTTAATGGTTCACTTCTCAACATACTATCTACAGAAAATTGTCATATCTATGTAACTCCTGAATGTAATACAAAATCTTTCAGGCCCATAGAATAAGAGAGAGGGGGACATTTCAAACACCAATGTTCCCATCCCCAGATTTAATAAATCTAGCTTTTGCTTTATTTACTTTAGGGTCTTTTTTATTAGGTCAATTCATCAAGAAAAAAATTAGGTTACACTGGCCTCCTATTATTGGTTCATACCTAGTTAGAAAATTTTATATTTCATGGAAATTCTTACGTAGTATTGCTAAGGCACTGAGCATCAAGAGTAATCAAACCTTACATTTCTTGAAAACCCTAAGGACACAGAGGTCTCAAGGCTCCTCATGTTACTCTCAACCAAAAGCCAAAACCAAAATGCATGCCTCGGAAACTGTTGAACTGAACTAGTTTTGGAAGGAATAGTTCAGGGTAGAGACTTTGGCTTGGGTTCAGTTATTGACTAGGATGTGATTCCCAGACAGGGACGGGATTCTCTGAGGGGGTGGTCTCTGACTTCTTTGGAATTCCCCATGTATTTCCTGATGAAATTCTGTATTATGAGGTTCTTTAATAACCTATTTTATACACATAAAATGACATAACCACATTTTTTACATTAAATTCTTACTATTAAATCTCCTATCCCTTTGTATGTAATTTGATTTATTCATGACACACAAAATTGTTACCTGTTTAGCCTATGTTAAAGTTCTTGCTCACTACTCTCTGCAGAATCCTGTTCTCATTCTGGTTTAGACATACAAGCCTGCTCTCTAACCATTCTGTATTTATTTCACTGAGCTTTCTAACTCCTCATAGTTATCACTGAGATTCTCTAAAGCTAGAAGATAACTGTCTAAGAAGTAGCAGTATTTGATCTGTTGAAATCTGACCATGGTTGAATGTGTGTTTGACTCCCTTAGAGGAGAGATGTCTGAAGTGTACCATACAGAGCTGTAGTTCTCTCAGGTTCAGCAGGCGCTAACTAAGTAGGTAGAGGATGTGGTTGCCATGGTGGTCAAAGAACTTAAGCATGGGAAAAGATTGTCCTTTCCCAAGACAAAGCAAAGTACCAGCCTTAGGTACTACCTACTAAGCATTGAAAGCCCGAAAAATCTGTCCTCTAAAGAGGGTCCTGTCCAACAGAGTGGCCCCTAGGACCTGGAAAGGACTGAATCTATGCTTTGGATACCAGTGGCCCTGGGAGATGTCTCCTATGGACATCAGAAGTAGTACATGTCTTGCTCAGGGGAGAGGGCTTCTTGTCCCTGGTGAAGGGTAGGTCGTCCTCCATACACTCTAGTGAGCTAACAGCCTGTGAACTGATTCAGTGGTAGATAGCAAGGGGAGAAGCCACTAGTCTTCCATCACTGGTTTGTTTGCCACTTCTCAAGAGTCTTTTCAAACCTGAACTGTGTGCATGGTGAAGAAGCAAACAGTGACAACTCACTAGAGGGAAAAAAAAAAGTAATCTTGAGTCAGAACCCCTGTGACCATCTTAGAGCAGTTTCAATGAAGTAGAATAAATGGAAGAGACAGGAAAGAACTTTACAAATAATGGAAATAGTAGAAAAATTGAGGAAGATGTAATTACAGCACCAGCATTCAATTCAATTCAAAATTCAATTCAAATTCAAAAATAAAAGGTTTATCATTAAAAATCAATATATAGCCAGGAGAGCAATTACTTAAGAGAACTAGAGTCATAATATAAACAATCAAGATGAAGAAATACCCCAAATGGAGGGAAAGCATAAACAAACCAAAGTCATGAGGAACCAGATAAGAGACTTGCAGAATCTAGGACATATAACTTGTACTGATAGAAGTCCTTGAACCAAAAACGGGGAATGGAAAAGAGAAAAATATTAATAACAGAAATAAATTTTCCTGAACTAAAGAATATCTTGACTCTAACAAGAATAATTTATCAAGCCCTCAAAGAAGAAACACATTTCGACATTCCCCATGACTTTCTAAACTCCAAGGACAATGAAAACAAATCTTATAATCTTGAAGACAGACAGCACAGGCTATTGACAAAGGATATGTTCATGTATGACCAGGGAGAACCCCAAAATAGAAGTGGCTTACAAAATAAATTATTAGTATTATTACTCCCAATCCTAATAACTTGAGAAATTATTTTAAAATTATTTTTAAGTTGAGTTCATTTTATACTAGAATATCAACTGGATGTTTGTTTTCTTTGTAGGAAGGGGCTGGACAAAATGAATTCAAAGTTCACATAAGAGGAAAGGGAATAAAGAGAGCCAAGAAAACGATAGGAAAAGAATAGCATGAGGAAACTTGACTGAGAGGATATCAAGTTTTCTATAAAGCTACTGGAAACCAAACAGAACAGAACTGGCAAAGGCACAGGCAGACATATTAGTGCAACATAGTGAAAGTCCAGAAATAGATGCAAACATATGTGAGGAATTAACATCTGACCAAGATGGCATTTCAATCCAGTGGGGAAAGTTTGGTTTGGCTAAATACAATTGGATAGCATTGCTGACATAATGACTCTCCCACATAGGAGAAAACAAAGCTTAATGCCCATACATATTACAAAATGAATTCCAGATCAATTAAAGGTATAAATATAAAATATGAAATAGCAGCAAGACATAAAACCAAGGGGCCAACAGAAAAAAAATATTCAACTGTGTAACATTTTAAATTGGAGGGTAAAATAGATTTTAAAAAGAAAAAAGAAAAAAATGAGACCTTGAGGGTAAAGCTGACTTACATATGAAAGACAAAGGGTTAATGTTCCTAATATTAAGAGAGTTTCTTTATTATTTTTTAAAAGCCATAACCCAGTAGAAAAATGGGCAAAGAATGTGGAGGTGGAATCCAAATGGCCTTTAGACATGAACGTGCACAACCTCATTTACTTCTCTTAGGAGAAATGCAAATTAGTCTTAAAATGAGATATTTTAAAATCATCATATTAAAAGTTTTAAAGTATTCATTCCTCATAAGAACATTACACTTTGGTTGGACATTAGTCATCACCATTTTTGAAAGTTATCTTGTAATATATAACACATTTTAAAATATACATTCGCTTTAACCAAATTATTCAACTTTGGAGACTCTTTGGAAGAAAGTACCAGGAGGCAAAGATGTTTGTTACAGGTAAATTTATTACTTCACTGTTTTCCAGTGCTGTAAACTAGAAAAAAAGATATTTTTCCTCCATTAGGGAAATAGTTGAATATGACATACCCATGCTATGAAAGATTGCATGCAGCTTTATAAAAAGCATGTTATATTTATGCTTGTCAACTTGGAGAGGTGTCGGTGATGTAGTGATAAGTGAGAAAACAAAGTTTCAGGACAATATTTACAGTACCATCTTATTTTCTAAAAAAAAATCAAAACCTGAAATCTCACCTATGTCTGTCTGTCTCTCTCTCTGTGTAAATCTATATGGGTGTAGAGAGAGCAGTGGAAGGGTAAACAGGGGCTCTTTATTCACAATGGAACACCAGAGAGAGGGAATAAGAGAGACTGGCAGTAGAGACTCACTTCTCCTTTATACATCTTTTGATGTTTTTACTGGTAAAAATGACTATGTATTAGTTTAGTAATAAAAATAACACTAAGAATATAAAATTAACTGTCTAGTTCTATCAAGGAAGTATAAAAAGCTAAGCTTGGATTTCTTAAAGTCCAACAGAGACTTTCACTTTCCCCATCATTGTAAGGAACTGTCATTGATTACTTCCTAAGTCCCAAGAGCACAAGTGGCTTACAGAACACAAAACAACCCCCAAGTGTATTATGAGTGATCTTGGTTTTATATTTCTTGTTACTCTGTGGGCAGAATCGGAAGAAAATGCCCAATTCCATAGGCTGTCCATCTCGCCTGTAGTTAGTCCTCTAATCTTCTTAACATGTATTCTATTGGCCCTTGTTTCCAGTCAGAACTACTTTGTAGGATTTTCATTTTAACCCGACTTTACATTTTTTTTAAAAAAATGCTACTTGTTCAGAGCATCCCCCAAATTTTCAGAGATCTCCTTGGAAATAACAGTTCCACCAGAATCTCCCCTTCAAGCAGATTCTTAGGGAAAGGACTGAGCTGGTGTTATAAGGTGGTAAAATGAGACAAGCCCCAGGAGTGCATGGTGGCTCCCTGTTTTTCTGGAGAGGAGTTGAGACACTACTTTTCAAACACTTTACCATTTCCATCTTGAGTCCCTGACAACAAGTTTATATGCCATATGACCCATCGGTAACCTTCCAAAGTACTCTATGTATGGTATCACTTGATTGGAAGGCAGAATATTCCCCAAATGATTAAAAGTATGAGCTCAGGAGTTTTAGACTCTCTATAGGTTTGAATCTCTCCTGAGGCACCTTGTAGCTGTGTGGCCTCACAATAGATTCCTGCCCCCAGGAAGCAGGAGAAGATAATAATGCCTAACTCATTGAATTGTTATGAGATAATCTCTATGCATTCTTAATGGGCAGTGTTAGCCATCAGTCTTTGATTGGCTAACACTTAGAGGTAATCACCTGTTTTTTTACTATTATCTTAAAGAGCCATATTTGGAACCATCGTCAGCCCTGGTTAATAGACTTTACAATAAGAAGAAAAGTGCAGGAAGAAGGGAATTGTGAGAGCAGCATTTTACAATCATTAAAATAAAACTCACTTGGTATATATAGTGTTTGTCACCTTATAGCAAAAAAGGGAAATCTGATCTTTTTTTCTAATTTATTCTTTGAAAATTTAAATCCCATACATAAAAAGCTAACTTTACAATATTGTCTACAGCAAGAAGTAAATTAAACAGCTCCCGGTATCCTGACATCAAGGACCCGGAGTTTTAAAGCCAACTCACCTGCATCTGATCATCTGTAGGTGTGTTTTGTTTCTGCATTCAAAGTGTAACCTTCCTGTTTTTCAAGTGATGTTGCATAGATCTTTACTGCAATAATACATATTGTTAAAATGTTTGAGAGTTCAGTTGGCCAACTTGTACTCAGTTTTCCTTTTAACAAAACTTTATACTGGTTGAAATTTTGTCCAGCGTAATAACATCAACAAATCCAGGCTTTTGTTGTTTTGTGTTCTGTTAGTCTAGGTAGGAATACTGTAGGGTCCTATTTGCACATTTGTGGGCTGTAACTGGACCCAGCGAGCACTAGGGGGCACTGCTACATTCTTTGCCCTCCAGAAGGGATGTCAGAGTTCACTTAGCATCTCTGAACTTAAAAAGCATGATGTGCTGTGCGTATGCACATACTTAGGAAAAAAAAAAAAAGAATGAGTCTTTGAGAGTAAAAACAGATGAAACTCTCAGCAGGTTTCACATGTCAGTACTTAATTTCTGCAGAGTCAGAAAGAAGGCTTTGTTTTTTAGGCTGTACTCCTGTGACCAACTACTTATGTTAACTTCTACTCCTAGAAAAGCTTTGAGCATTTCTGTGAATCCCCAGTGCATTTAGCATTTCCTATGTAATAAGAAATAGGCCTTTTACATTACAGGATATGTATGAATAAAGGTGTGAAATATGAACCAATCATAAATACAGTGGTTTCCTCTCTAAAGGAAATATCTGTGTTTGCAAATCCAGAGACAGGTGAAAATGAGCACTTTGTCTTTTCATATGCTGTTATTAAATCTTATTTATTTGGATGCAGTTCATGGTTCTGTCGAAATCCCCCTCTCTGACGACTCCCTCCCCTGCTGCCTCTTTCCTGATCTTCAGAAGACCCTTGGTTAGCCGTCCATCTACTCTGTCTGTCAGAAGGCCCCTGGAGTCTTTTTGACTGCATAACTGAGAAGCAGAGATTATAATCTGTTTCTAAATCTGCTTGTGGTCTTGTTTTTTAGATGCCATTGACTTCTGCCCCATCAAAGGGCCCTGTTTTTGATTTTTCACGTCTGGATAATAAACATTTTCTTTGGCTCTCTTCCTTGTTCCTTATTTTAAAATGTCCTTCCAACAAAAACATATTATTTCTCTTGCTTTTATCATGAGATTTCATTTCTTAAAATCTCCTGAGTAATCCTATGCTTCTCTGAGTAAGTTTACATTCTGAACCTTTAAATGGAAGGTTCCCATCCCCAGTTTCCATGATACCTTAGAGATGACCTCAAAGTCACCTTTATGTGTGTGTATTGTGTGTGTGTCTGTGTGCATGTGTGCATGCATGTGCTAGAGCAAGGGGGCAAAGGGCATTGTGTGGGCAAGGAGGTTTAACTAGGCATGAGGTGTTTAGTGAAGATGGAAGGTTGTGCACAGTAACAGGTTGGGTGTATTAAGGAGCAACTGGGACTCTGGATCTCTAGACAGGATTTCCAGAGTTCTTTACATAGAACATGGATATAGTAGAGGATGTGGAGTGGAAGATCTAATGGGCCCCAAAGTTGGAGGATATTGTTATTATTTAAGGGCTTGCCGTAGTTTGTTGTAAACCTTCTCTGTTAACACAGTATTCTTGGTGTTGGGTGGTGTAGAAGGAGAGAGACAGGGAGGCTTAAGAGCTAATTCTGGAAGCGACTAGCCTCAGGCGGTTGTCCTTCTAGCCCCAGGATTCATTGCTTCCACGTGGGCCAGATGAGCCAGCAGTGTTGCCCAGCAACAGTAGTAATATACAGCCGGGGTGCTGGGATGGTGACATCCCCCTGTCAGCACAGCCTATTCCCTGGGAATGTTTTCTTTGGTTCATTCTCCCAAGAAATTTCATTAAGGCATGTTCAAAGTAAAAGATCTAAACCCCCACTGACTTCGACCCCTCTTCCGCTCTTGGGCTTTGTCTGCTAGCAGAGTGCCTGAGATGGCTGTACCCTGCCTCAAGCTCACTTACACATTTCATGAGCCTGTACTTTTTGTTCATTAAAAAATAAAATAAAATCACTTCCTGATAATATTTGCATCTTATTTTAAATGCTTGCACAAAACATGCTTGACTCATGGACAGGTAGAAGGTTGGCTACATGATGGATAGGTATAAGTTAAATACAATAAAATCAATGGAAAAAAAGTAAGGTTTCATAATGATTTCCACTATATAATTGTTTCAGCTTTTCTGAATATTTGAAACTTAACAATGTCTTAGAAAAACAAACAGAATAATTCATTTATCAAGAGTTCCTTGCTATAGACTGAAGGAGATTAAAAAAAGATAACATAAAGGCAAGGAGTTCCACAAAAGCAAAAACAAAACAAAAAAAGGCCTCATTTTAAAAATAGGCAATTGACTTCAATAGACCTTTTTACAAAGAAGATATAAATTAGCCAGTAAGTGCATGCAAGAAATCACTAGTCATTAGGGAAGTGCACATAAACACCAATGAGATATAATTTCACACCCACCAGAATGACTATTTTCCAAAATAGTTATAGTAATTATAGCAGCATCAATATTAAAAAAAATAGTGTATTGGTGAGGACAGGGAGAAATTGGAACCTTCATGCATTGTTGGTGGGAATGTAAAATGGTGCTTCACTATGGAAAACATGTTAGTAGATTCTCAAAAAGATAAGCACAGAATTGCCAATATTGTTTTGTAAAAACGAGGTCCCAGAGTATGAGAACCAGCTGACAAAGGTGGAAAATGCTTTGAGACTGAAGAAAGAGGCAGATAGGTCCAGGATTGCACAAAGAGTAATGTATTGGGAACTTGGAGACAGGTGTTAAGTCTTGTGTAGCAGAAAGATGAGAAGATCTCAGCACCCTAGGCAGGAGGAAGGGGTTAATGTGCTAAGATAGACAAGATGGTCCACAACCTACCAGAATGCATCTGGTCTTTCTCAAAATCTGTTAATATGTCCAACATCAATTAAGAAACTGTCTGGGTACTAGTGGCCAGCATAACACATTCTATTGATTACCCTAACAACTTTGTTTGTTCTATAGAGCTGGGGATGCCGGTCATGGCCCCCTAGTAGAGTAGCATGAACAACGCAAATGGCTGTAGTCATGTCAAGCTGAGTCCCTATACATGTGATCTAAGTGTTCTCCTTCTAGGTATATATTCAAAAGAATTGAAATCAGGGATTCACACAGACACTTGTATACCCATGTTCATAGTACATTGTCCATAATAACCCTAGTGTCTATCAACAGATGAGTGAATAAACAAAATATGGTACATACATAACAAAATGATTTTATTTGGCCATTGAAAAGGAATGAAACTCAGCTATATGTATAACATGGAATAATCTTTTAAACATTAGCTGAAGCAAAATAAGGATAAATGACAAATATGGTATCAGTCTACTTATGCTTGGAATAGGTAAATTTGTGGAGATCAAAAGTTGAATTAAAGTTGCCTAAAATTGTAATGCATTCCACTGTAGTGTATTTAAAAAAAATAAATAAAAATAAATAAAGTTGCCAGCGTTGGGTAAAGGAGAGTTAGCATTTAATGGGTACAAAGTTTCTGTTTGGGATGATGAAAAATTTCTGGAAGTGCATCTTGGCAATGCACCCATTTTGAATGAATGTACTTAGTGCAGCTGAACTGTATACTTAAAAATAGTTAAAATGGTAAATTTTGTTTTCTATATTTATAACAATAAAAAGGGCAAGGATTTCCTTTCTCAAACAAGATGTGTAACTGTGAAAAAAAATAAAGGAAAAGGCAAGGTAGCATGCTCTGCAAAAGAGGTAAGTGAGGAATTATCTGAACAAGGAAGAACATAAGCTGGAGCCAACAGATGGATACAGGAAGCAGGTGGGTCCTGAGCCAGGTGGTGATACAAGAGAAGCAAGCTGGGCAATGCAGGGAGACCACTGACAAATAAGCCTTCCTTTCTGCAGCTGTTGGTATTCTCTACTTTTCCTTCCTCCACCCATCCTTGCCAGTTGCCATTCTGTTTTAAAGGAGGAAGTTCTGCTAGTGAAGACAAAAACAGTCCTATGTGGTACATGACCCCAGGGCCATCAGAATCCTCTGCCACATACAGTCTTTCCCTGGCTATTGGATTCTTTGAAAAGCTCTTCAGTGTGTTTGGATGGCTTTTTCCAATAAACCAGCAAAACCTACAAATCCATCTGGGTCATCCACCCCCACCCCAGGTGTCTCTTATCTTTCTCCTCCCCTTCATAATCAGACATCTTCACTTGCTACCTTCATGCCCTTAACGTTTATTCAGTCCTCACCCTAATCTGGCTTCTTTCCTGATTGCCAAACTAAATGACTGTTGCCCAACTCATCCTTGACCTTCATCTCACCAAGTACACTGAACAGCTCTTGGTCCTTACCTTATCAGAACTGCCAGGATCATTCAACACAATTGAAGATCCCCTTCTTGAAATAGTCTCTGACCTTGGCTTCCATTAAGATTTCTTGTTTTCATTCTGGGTCTTGATTGTTGGCTTCTGCATGTTTCTCCTGGCTCAATATTACATGCTATTTCCTTCTCTCTACATTCATTTCCTGGTTAGTCTCATATGCTCACATTTAAAATACCTTTCATCTGCCTACCAAAGTCACAACCCCAGCCCTAACCATGCTTAGGAATACAAGGTTCATAGAGCCAAATTGCCTACTACCCATCCCTTTTAAAATTCTTATCCAACATCTCAAGCTCAGTGCACTAACATAATGCAGCTTATAAGCCTGTGAGTGAGAACAGTCCACCCTCATTCCCAATGCCCAAATCATTCCCCATGATACTGCCTTTGACTCACTTGGTTTCTGCCACAAGGCCCTTTCTGTTCCTCAAATGTGCCAAATGGATCTAATAGCACCTAACCTACATGACTTCATAAAATAAAGTGAGATACTATGTATGTTGCAGTTGTTATGATTCTTGTACATACTGGTCTCAGATGAAGAGGCAAGGAGAACAATTAGCTTATATAAAAATTCATGACTAAAGTTGTTTTCTTGTCACCCAGAGAGTATGATATTTTTGACAATGACTTGGCATTTTTAACTCATTCAAGGAATTGGGAATAATTTGCTGATACTATTCCTCTCTGGAAGTCTTGGAAATTAGTTCTTATCCTCATTTTAACATTGAGAAAACTGAGGCTGGCAGGTAGACCATCAAAGGCACCAGCCCAATTCAGGGCAAAATAGTCACACCATTATGTACTATGTAGCCTTGGAAAGTGCTCTAATTCCATTTCAGCTTTCCAGTTAGCAGAAAGTTGGCATTGTGTAGACACCACCAGAGATGCTAAAAATGGCGGCAGGCCAATGAAAGCCCCCTGCTGGGTCTTCTACTTTCTGAAGTAGATTCCTTACTTTCAGAGAGTGCAAAGCAAGAATGTTTCACGTACCAAATCATTTGGCAGTCTTCAGTGGTATGAAAAACAACCATTTGTATAGCAAAATATTTTCCAGAGCTGGAAGCCCATAAAGATTATTGCCTTCTTTTTAGTACACAGAAATATTCCACAAACATGACTTTCTCGGCTTTCGGCAGTATGGCACCCAGAAGGGAGCAGGCTCTCTCCTCATCCTTTGTGGCATTGTCTACCTGTCCTCAGCCCCTGGGCCAGAAGGTTATGGCATCCTCGATGGTGCCTGCTCTCTGAGACCATCCTCCCACCAATCAGGCTCACTGTTGGCCATTCCAACTTATGGAGGGAGAAAGTCCAACTTGGCAAGGCTGGCCCCTCCCTGTTGATGCAGGAGCCTTGGCATTGTTTTTGCTGCCAGTCTGGTTGCCTCCTTGTTGCCTTTGGAAGCCTGCACTTTCTCTGTGGCTTTTGTGGTCGTTTCCATCCGCCAGTGTGGTCCCTCTCAGAGGCACTAGCGTGCCAGACCAGCCTATTTGAATTGGTGCCAGGCCACTTACTGGGGAGGTAAAGCCAAATCCCATATATTTAAAACTGTAATGCTTTGCTTGTCCACCTAGCTCCTGTCTCCTGAAGTCATTAGTTGTGGTTTTACTTTACTGTTAAAACACTCTTCTTTTTTTTCCTTTCTCTCAGCTCTGGCTATTTTCAGCTCTATATATTTAGTAAGTTGTATGTAGGTAGATATTCTGCTGTTCTACTTAAATCTCTCTCTTTTTTTTCCCTTTTCTTCTTCTTTTTGTGTCCAAAGGAAAAAGAATGTGTTTTCTATTAAAGGGGGGAGAAGGAGGGGGAGAAGATAGAGAGACCCAATGTTTGACTAGAATAGAAAGTGAGAGAAAAGTGGTGGCCTGTCCAGTAACACAGGAATGGAGAGAAGCCCATTTAATATGGCCACAGGACCAAGATCATCCCTCATCTCAAATTTCTCTAGGAAAAATGGATCTTGGGTTGCTCAAGACAGGGCTTTTGTGCTTCACTTTGCTTGGTGCATTTTAAGGTCCTTAGAATAGCATGGGGATCCCTCTGCATCATGCAGTATCTAAGGCTTTGCAAAGGTAGTGTATGATTGCACAATAGAAAGCGGATAAATAATAACATTTCCATTCCGTAGCTGAATTGGGGAAGTTAAGTGATTTTCCTGAAATCCCTCAGGAAGCTTGAGACACATCTAGGAACAAAACATGTGAATTCTAAGTCTCAGACCTTTCAACCATGGACATATCACCCTGTCTCTATTTACTCTACAATTCTGCACATATGTTTTTCAAGTAAATATTTGGTTCTGGGGAGACTTGGGGAGCAGGGACATATTCCAAACTTTGTCAGTTAAAGGTGCTGGGTTAACAGTGCTGTAGACTCAAGTCTGCCATTTATCAGTCTGTAGCCATACTTTGAATAACTGCCCCTGATGTAGCCACTGTGGGTCTGCACTGCAGACCTGACAGAACTCATGTTTACCAAAAGCAAAAAGAGAACAATGTAGCTGGCCCTCAAGTGTATGTGTTTCCTAAAAACACCCTAAATAAAATACAAAATGGAACTTAGAGCCCAGAAAATATACTCTTCAGAGGGTGATGATAAAACAGCTTGCCAATGATGGGCACACATGAAGTCTACCTGAAAAAAACACGGGTCAACGAGTTTCTGCCATCAAACCTATGGAATTCTTCTTCTGAAAAACTATGAATTTCCCCACCAGCCTTGAAATATGCAAATAAAATATAAATGGGGATTTTAAACATATCAGGATTTATAAAAGGTGAGAATATGCCGTAAATGTTATGTGACTGATGTGGGCAAGTAATCTGTACATTTCCCTTTAGATGGCTCTTTCTAGATTGAGGGTCACAAATCCAAATCCCTTAAGAGCCTGATAAGTAACTTAATAAGAATATAAGGGAGTAGTGGGCCATATGTTAGGTGTTACAGAGACTGGCAAACTAGGGCACCCATGGTCTTTATACAAAATGCAGTGCCCACAACTTCAACCAATGCTGGTCAGGCAGGAATGCAGGCCCAATTTGGTCAGGTCATCTGTTTTTTCTTAAGAGAAAATGAAAATATAAGTTTTTGTGTAAAAATTCCAATATTTAAAAGTTGGAAACTAATTTTTATTTTAGTATACAACAGTATGTTGGTCAAAGGAAGCATATTCCACAGATACATTCACTAGATAGGCTGCTAGTGAATCTCTTCTCCTTTTGAGGATGAGATTTATGTGATGAAATACAGGAGCTTCCTGGGCAAGTTAGCAGAGAATTCCAAGAACCAGGGCAGGGAGATATGATTTGGTATAAGCAAGAGATTCTCATGTGACACCTATAAGTACATTGACTCACAAATAATGAGTCTATCAAAAATAATTTCAAATAGGAGAAGGGAAAGACACACATTCACGCACGCACACACACACACACACACACACAAAAGCTTCTCATTGATGCTTGTGTGTGCAAAAGAGACACTTTTTCTGATTGATTTATGCAAGTAGGAAAGCAAGAGCCCATATGAAGTGTCCAGGTGGTCACAGAGAGAATACTTTCAGAATGGGCACACCTGTCTTGCCCTGAAAGAGCACATAATTTGAGTAGTTGAATAGCAAAATATGAAACTAGAAAGTGAAATAGCCATATCAACATCAGATGTAAAACATCTGATTGATGAATTAGGCTGCCTGAAGATGGTTAAACCAGGGAAAACTAAATACAAGTACTCAACAAATATGCGCAGGACTTGTAGCAGCATTTTCTGACAACAGTAAAGTAATGGTCTTACTGTTATGATCACTGAAGGCATATACTAATAATGTTTTCATCACAGCCCCTAGCACAGTAGTGGGCATACAAGAAGGCTCAGTAAAGAGACTGTAATGGAGTGACAGCCTATGTCAGGCTGAAAGGGACACAGATGACTAATGATCCATTAATGTCAAATTTAATGACTAATTCTCAGGGCACAAACCTCTCAAAGGAAGAGGCTTAACATTATTCTAACTCCAATCACTCTTCCCTGGAATTTCATAGTATACTTTTTTTCCTTATTTTTTTTTCTTTCTGTTCTCATCCCCCCGCCCCCTTAATCTAATCCCCTTCCTCCTGCTGCTTCCTCCAGGTACTTCCTCAATATTGGTGTCACCTGGCATTGGGGAACCCCTCAGCCCTACTCTCTCTCCAGTGTTTAGCATCTCATCAGCACCATTGTTTCAGCTCCCATTTATATGTTGATGCCCCCATATTCCAGTCTGGACTTAAATTCCCACACCCAGTATCCAGTTACTATTATGTACTGAATCTTGGTGTCCCACCACAGATTTATATGTTAAAACCCTAACCTCCTGGATGTGGCTGTATTCAGAAACAGAGTCTCTAAGGAAGTAGCTAAGGTGAAATGAGGTCACAGGGTGAGTTCTGACCTGATAGGACTGGTTTCCTAATAAGAAAAGGCCATGTGAGCATCACAAGCCAGGACTAAGTATCAGGTACCTACAAGCCAGGAAGGGTGCCCTTACCAGAAACCAAATTTGCTGCAACCTTGACCCCAGAGTTCCAGCTTTCAGAACTGTGAGAAAATGAATAGCTGTTGTTTAAGCCATCCACTCTGTGGCATTTGTCAGGGAAACCCAAGTGGATTAAGACAGTTACCTACTGGACATTTTCACTAGACTAGTCTGTGTGTATGTGTGTTTCAAATGCAGCCTCTTTAGAAAGAACACTTCAATCACCTACCACCTACCCTGACCTCCTTTGTCTGTTCTGTATCAAATACCAAATTCCAGATTCTCTAGAATTTTCAGTGATTTTCAATTTCTCCCCCTTCATTACCTACTCAGTTTGATTTTCACAATTGTATTGATTTTATCTTTCCACTGACTTCATATTTCTTGATTTGGGCTCCCCTATCTACATTTCAGACACTCAATATTTCTTACTGAGATTTCTCTTAACTGATTAATCCCTAACCTCCACTCTCTTTAGACTCTAATTCATTGTCAAACCTTGTTTCCAGAGTCTTAAATCATCTGATAATATACCATATACTATTTCTGCCCAATATCTAAATTCTTTGGTTCAGTTTGGGAGAGCCCTCAGCTGTGGAGTGCTGAATTCAGAAGAAGTACTTATCAGGGTAACAAGGGAGGTCCACAGATGGGACATGGAGGAAAGTCAGGAACATTGCTTCAGAAGGCCCCTTACCAGACCCTGAGGAGGTTGAACCAAGACAGTCCCCATTTCTATCCCAACAGAAGTGAGGCAGATGACATTAGGAAGCAAGACACCTGGATACCATGGGAACTTTCCACTTCCAATTTAATGAGAAAGTTTGTTACAGATTATCTCCTGATGATTAATGAACATCCATACAAAAACTGGGCTTACCATAAAAATAACGGAAATAGCTGAAACACCTCTTGGTCTCCTCTTCCCATCACCCCCCTCTCCCCTCTCTCTTTCTCTGTCATCTTTTTCCTTTTCTTAAGTATGTAGGCTACCTAGACTTCAGGCCTGGCTTCATCACTGTATGACCTTGGACAAGTGACTTTACCTTGCCAAACTTTGTTTCTCTGTTCAATGGTTATGACAATGGTCTGTTTTAATGATAATAACTTACAAAGTCATTATAAGGGTTAAATGTAGTAGAGCATTTGGCAGTGTTTGGACCTATAGCAAATTCTGATGTTAATAATAGCCATAGAAACAGTATTTTCTAATAGTCTTAGTAAAAGTGCTGCCAAGGTCACTTTAGAATTAAAAGGCTTAGAGAAGTCAGTTTAAGAAACACTGAACTAATCTCCAGACATACTGACCTCCTCCTGTTCCTTGAATGTACCTTTTCCTTTTCTGTTCCTTCCTCCTAGAGGATCTGCTGCAGGTTTCTGCACATCTTGCTCCCTCAGTTCACTCAGGTATTTACTAAAGAAATACCAGCCCTGATCATCTCATCTGAATTGCAGGCTGCCCCTTCCTACCCACCAATGCTTCCCATCTTCCTTCCTGATTTATCTCTTCTCTACAGTTCTTGTTACTAGCATACTGTTTATTTTACTTATGCAATAAAAGAGATTTCCATTGTCTTTCTCTCCCCTACTATATGAGGCCAGGGACTTTGTTCTATTTTGTTCTTTAGCACTAATAGTTTCTAAGCAAGTGTTTATTGAATGAAGGAATGAATATTTACCTTAATGATTACTCTGTAAACATGATATGTGAACATTTTAAGTCTAAGATTTTTTTTTTGCTATTTATTTTTTTAGAGTTGAAAATAAAATGCTGTCATATTTTTAGGAACACTGAGAAATTTTTGCCAAAATACCTTTTAAAATAATCTGAAATGGAATCTTTTTGCATACATGATATATAATTTTTAAAAATAGGAGGACACTTAAATATTGGGAGAAAAGAAGTTATGGGGAAATAGGATTAATCTGCAATTTATTATTATAAACTTTCAGATAGAACATAGGTCCAGTCATCTTGCCTATATCATAACCATCACCTGAAACAAAGTCCTGTTCTGTGAGAGTCAGACCTAACTGCTGCCAGCAAGGACTCTGGAGGCTTACTTCTTTTTAGGGTAATGTTTTTTAAGTAAAAATGAAATAAGTTAAAAATAATTTAAAATAATGTAATTTATTTTTTAAAAAAGAGAGAGAGAATGAATTTTAATATTTATTTTTTAGTTTTTGGCGGACACAACATCTTTATTTGTATTTGGTGCTGAGGATTGAACCCAGGCCGCACGCATGCCAGGCGAGTGTGCTACTGCTTGAGCCACATCCCCAGTCCAATATAATGTAATTTATTAATTTAAAAAATTTTTCATTAAAAAAGAACATTCTGGCTCACAGCATTATTATTATTTTTAGGCACTGATATCTCAAAAGCATAATTTATAAGGACATAGGAGCTGCTGCTATCTGTAAACAGATTCTTGTGTCTTGCCTTTGGCTTATGAAAGATTTTTTTCTCATTTGAATTTCTTTGCTCACATATCTTTTCCACCTAGGTCAACTGTGGTTTGGTGCAAAGAATACTGTAGAAGGGGATGGGTCTTGTCTAGGAGACTATCACCCTAGCAAAGCACAGTGGACCAGAATCTGGCCCTCAGTCCAAAAACACAGCAGTGTTGGGTAATCAAGAATTACTCAACCTAGAGAACCAAATGAGACTGACAAACCAAACTGATTTAAATAGACAGGTATGGATATGAAAATTGCCATCCTAAAAGGCAAGTTGAGCCATACTGAATGTGAGAACAAAAAGTTTATTTGAACCAAAACAAGGTTGGCCACTAGAAAAAAGAACAAATTTTAGTTGTCTAGATTAAGTGCTCCTGAAATGGCATCTGAGGAGTTTGAATATTATAGACTACAAAAAAAAAAAAGAGGAGGTGGAAGAGGAGAAGGTGACAGTAAACTGGTTGTTACTATTGTGTTAATTCCAGGTAAGAATTACAATAAGAAAAGGCTTTGGGTCATTAATTATATCTTTATGGGATTGTTTCTAACCACCATGGCAGATCAGAATGATCCAGATGACTATAGTCTCAGACCTTATGTCTCCCACTGGGCTGAAGAATTTCATGATCTTGTGTGCCTTTTAAATCCTTTCTCAAAATGGACATCTACTCCTACCTAAAAATGATACTTTGTGAGCTTCTGGTATAGTATGAACCAACACATGAGTGTCAGGCACCCTTTCTATAGATGAGTTCTGGGAAAGCTAAAACCAGAATCAGTAGGGTTTTGCTGTTGTTGTTGTTGCTTTATTTGTCTAGTTTTCACAAATATTTGAAGCCAGAACAAAGGAATCTAGGTACCTATAAGGAGTTACCCTTGGCTTGTATTGTCTCCATCACCACAATGTTGCTCTCACTTCAAGGGCCATAGTGATTAACCCTGTGGGCCATGACTGATTAAACATGACTAATTTCTGACTCTTTGAAATTTTTCCATTTCTATGCCTCATATCAATGGTTTCCTACCCCTTAAAAATCTTTCCTAGATAGTTGAAATACAGCTGATTGGGGTTCTTGACAGATTACCATCATACTTCAAGCCTAGGATCCTTGAGATAACTACTCCTGGGTTCTTGCCATTGCAATTGGATTGCTTCTAATCTCATCACCTCCTCACCTGCAGACAATGTACATGGCAGGGATGAGTTTGCTCAAGTGCAGGAAGATCACAGGCCATGGCATCTGACTACTACATTTGAACTGACCTCTGTGTGGAGCACTTTGGTGGCATGAGCAGCCTACCATGCAAGGCCTTGCTGCCCTCAGTTTATGATGCTCTTTCCTGAAATGAATTAGTGATATTTTGAATACATGTCTGGACAAGGCCAAGTTAGGTGCAGTGTCATTTGGGGACTATTTTCAGAAGCAATATAGTCAGTCATGCAGTGATTTCTTTCCTCATAGTATAGGCATCAGCCAAGCTCAGTTCCAGATGGTATTTAAAGGGTGACATTGAGAGCTTTTATCTTTTATAGTTCTTACAGGTGAGAGAGCTGGTAAATACAAGACCTGAGTCTTGTGAATATCCAAATTGAATTCAGATTACTTCATACTCAGAAATTTATCAGAAACACGTTCTTTTTTTCCCCCTTGCCACCAGAAGAGAGAACAAATGGCAGGAAATGTAAAATTTGTGCATTACCATGCTTCAGTGCATGGCTTACAGAAATGAGCTTGCCATTGTATTAAGTTCCACTAGAGTTCTTAGTAGGTTAAGAGGCAGACAGTCTATGAAAATACAGAAAGGATAGACAAAATTCAATCTATAAATGCTTTAGATATAAAAACTCAATTCTGAAATCATTTAAAAACAAATCTGTTTAACATTTTTCCTTTCATTCAGAAAAATTGTGAGAAATTAAGTTATGAATTTTAAGTACTTTCATTTTTCTCAATCTTTTTGCTAAAAGACTATTTGCTCTCCTTTAAAAAAAGGAAAAAAAAAACCCTTAGTTTCAGAAAAGTAAAGACACTGAGCCCCAAAACCAAGATATTGTCTTATAACATTTTTGATATATGCATTTATCTTTGAAAGATTTCTTAAAAACCTTTTTACTTTGAATCCTAATTCTCATAATCTCACTCATCTCTCTCAAAGTACATTCTGGAGCAAATTTTGTCTTTTAAACATTAGACAAAGCAATTTCCAAGTTGCATTTTGTAAAATAAATGTGCAAAATTTAAAAATTTGTGTCTTGTGCTGAGAAGTAAAATTCATTTAATTAGGAAAGATATATACAATTTTTAAAAATTAGAAAAATGGAAACCTATTGGTATAACTAGCTACCCTTTTAGCATAGGCTTTGGAACCTGAATATTGTACTCGACATTTGAAATACAATTTACTAGCTGCTTTTGGAGACTTTATTTAGAAATCTTTATTTGGTTTGTTTCCTATCACCTATTTTCAAAACAGTTTTCAGTTGAGACCCTGGTACTTTTATTGACTACAACAGTGTAACATGTGAGCAGAATAGCCCCTTTTTTCTGTGTATTAGTCCCCAGATCACTGACTTCCCCCCTTCCTGCTAGTCTCCTTCCATTTTGATTTAGTAAATTGGTTTTCAATTACAAAATCCCAGTATTGCCACAAAAATACACATGATGAGATTTCAGAATTCCTCTTTCATGTCATTTGGTAAGATATTAGTCATTCAAAAATATTTAGGGAAAGAAGGAGGAGAGGACCTTGACAAGAAAACTATGATACACGTGTGAAGCATTCCTATCCTTGGGCACACAATGCCTCTATTCACTTCTCCAGGCTCTGGGGAATATGTTCATCCTTTCTTCCAGGAGTGTGGGTTGGCCAGAGAAAAAGAGAAAAGGGCAGTACAGTCCTCTTTAAATCATCAAATACCTTTGCAACTGACAGACTGGCTCATTCTCCATGTATATTTTCAAAGAAGAAAAGTTGTTGAAATAGGTTCTTTCTAAATTGCACAGAGTGGTTCTTGTGCTGCTAAAAGCATTTGTTTATTCTTTAAACTAGAAAACAAAGCAATTGGGTCATAGTTCAATGGGTACTTTCTTAGGTTCTTTTTCTTCACAAGAGATAGAATTGTATACCAAACTCCTTCAAAAGTGAACATGTATATCTCACTTAGCTAAACTTTCAGTGGCACCTAAAGTCACAAAGGACCCTATAGTGAAAAAATTGTCCACCTACAAAATTTCATGTCTTATAGTTCTAAGATTCTACATAAAACACTGTATATTTTGCAGCTTGTCTTTATTATCACATAGCTATAGTAGAGGAAAAAAAGATATGTGCTAAATTTTTTTGGTCAACATTTAACAATAATGATAAATAATCCATGTTTTTACTGAGCAATATTCTATAAATTGAAGTAATGTAATATGCTCAGTAAAATTCAGAGTCTCTTGCTTCAAATTTATATACAGATACCTTTCTAGCTATACTATAAAATCCTTGAAGAAGGAAGATACAATTCACTTTATAGCACTCTCAGACATTGGTATACAGTCTCTATGCCATAAATACTCAATAAATATGTACCAAATGAAGGGATAACACTGCAGAGTTCCTTTTCATTGATATCTTAAGACCTCTATAGGTCCTATAAATTAACTTGGAACTTGAATTCTATGAAAATACCTAAAACGTCAAATAAAAATACCTGACAATTGGATACCAGTAAAAAGTACCAGAGGAAGGATATATAATGGTTTCCTGAGAACAGATAAGTGTGGTCTCTCTATTGACAAATTTGGCAATAGTTTTCATGCAAAACACAGAAACAATTAGACCATAATCATCTTGGTCACTAGTTGGTTTTGCAAAAAATGTCTCCTTTCATTTTACAACTGATCTACTTGAAAACGTGGTGAATCAGAAAGGACCTTTTCCATGGAAAAGAGTATGGACAAGCCCCTTGAAGTTTTATTTGGGTGATGTTCAAAGCCAAACACTAAACCTTTCCCAGAACTTGAAACAAATGTTAGAGCTACCACAAACCAAACTGGGAAACTCCGCGGAGAGTTTGTTTCCTCTTCATCCTTTATTTTTTTTCATTTGTGCATCCCAACTACTTGTTTAGATTTATCCTGATTTCACATATATGTGCTGTTAGCTCTGCACAGAGAAATCTCTTGGACCATGACTTTGAAGCAGCAGCCTTGTGCAGGGCTATGATCTGGTGTCATTTGTACAAGATTCCTTCCCACAGAGGCTACATGGACTTGGTCTTCAACCATTTGTGCTGCCATAACAAAATACCATAGACTAGATTACTTTTAATAACAGAAATATTTCTTACATTTCTGGAGACTGGAGGCTGGTATCTGGATAGGTCCATTTCCTGATGCACACCTGTGTCCTCACATATGGAAGGGACTAGCTAGGTCTCCAGGATCTCTTCGATAAGGAGAAACTTCCATTCATGATATCTTAGACCTCATGATTTAATCACCTCTCAAAAGGTCTCACCTTTTAATTCTATCCCTTGTTGGTTATGGTTTTGTTTTTTCAGATACAGTATCTGAAAATATAATATAAAGATATTTGGACACAATATCTTTATTTATTTTTATGTGGTGCTGAGGATCGAACCCAGTGCCTCACATGTGCAAGGCACGCGCTCTACCACTGAGCTACAGTCCCAGCCCCTGGTTATGGTTTTAACATATGAATTTTGGGGCAGGGCACAAACATTCAAACCACAGCAGATTACTAAATGGGACAGTTCAGCTGGGATTTTAAGATCTGTATCCACAAGTATCTTAGTATGTTTCCCTAGAGCCAGAAAACCCTCAATGGAAAGTTGAATCTCATAAAATCTTTACAAGTTGATAACTGAATAGAATGAATGCCATTAAGGAATATGAGTATTAATGTAAGAGTGAATGATTCCTTTTAAAGCCTCATTAACATTTATATCAGAATCTAATCAACCTCTTGCCTTATTGGATCTTTTATCCGAAAGTGAAAGATAATTTAGACATAATGGTCTAAAATTTATATATTTATAGAGGGGTGGAAAGGACAGATGACTGATCACTGTAGTCTTAACATGTTGAGTTGTCATGGGGGAGGTAGCTTCCCAGTCAGGGACCACATTTTCTGGAAATAGATTGGTTTTAGTCAAAGGAAATATGAATGGAAGCAATCCAAGTCGTTTTGAGAAGTGATGAAGAGGCAGATGAAGAGGCAGATGCTGCCTTTTCACATCTTTTCCTGTTGTTCTGAATGAGGAACACTCTAAGTTACGAAGGGAATGGGGCCACAGCATGGAAGGTGCGTGAGTCTCAGAAATGACCATGTTGGATGGGGAGGTTGGAAGGCTACCAAACTGGACGAATCCACTTTAGTTTGTATCATGAGCAAGAAATAAATGTCTATTATGTTAAATCCTTGGCATTGGGGGGCTTATCTCTTTTTGCAGACAGCATCACTTTTAACAAATACAGGAGGTAAACAAAAATGTTCAAACAAAGATCATTGTCATCTGTTATAATTGTTCCTCTTCTATATTTATTTGAAAAGTTCAGGATACAAGCAGTGAACGCAGGTTCTGAGAGTCACACTAAAATTGCAGGGTTTTTAGACAAAGAAGCTTCCCCGAATGCTGATCCATTCCTCCTCCCCCTTCATAGGAAACGGTTTCCTTAGAAACCAGTTAGCCCATTCTAGATACTCATCTCTCTTCACTCTCCCTGTCCTCTCCTACCCATTTTTCCACATGATTCCACTCTCCTCCTTACAGTGTTCACTTACCATTGAAGAGGTCATTTCTTTCTTTATGCTCATACCAAGTAAAACCTATATCAATATTTGTTCTGCTTCATCTACTGCCTAGTGAGGGTACTCATCTAATCATTCTGTCTTTAGTGTTTAAATGCATCATTTCTCTAAGTTGAAAAAGTAACGGAGGGAAAGACAAATAAGAATTTAAAAAATATGTGGTAGTAGGATACTAGAAAGAGACATATTTCTTCTTTTGTCTATAGGAAGAGGACTGTGGGTGAGGGGTGGGAAGTTACAACACATGTTATACCTCATTGTAATATTGACATTCATAGTAGAACACTTTTAGTAGTATTCTGGGATATAGCAATCTCTTAGTTTTCTACTTACTCATAAGAATTAAGACTTTTATTTGTAAGCAGAAAAATGGAAAATTGGTCAGGAACAGTATGGGTATCTCTAGTAATTTTTGATTATGCAGGTCTCCTGGTTACTGTGGTCTTCCACATTTGAGAATATATTTCCAAATAATTTAGTTATTGGCATCATTCTTATTCTACTGGTGAAAGGGTCAAATGGGGAAACATTAGGATGGCAAGTTTTAAACATTGATCTCACCTAAAAGTTGAAACCAAAATCAGTCTACTCACAGTGCCCATTCAGTTCCTTGGATATGACATAGATTTCAGTAGACAAGACGGAATGTAAAGGCTCCACATCCTGTTACCTAATTCTGAATGTCCAGTCCTCAGCCCTCCACTGTTAAGTATCAAATGTCTACATTTATCCCACCAGATCTTAATCATAGTCAACTAAGTGGACAGACCCTTAGAGATTTTTACATGCACTAAATTCAGGAAATTCTCAGGTGCGTTTCATGAAAAACTAATTCATGCTCACTGTGTGCATGTAAACAAATTATAATTTGAAAGGACCATTTAACATGTAGGTTTAGGTAATTTGAAGGGTGTATCCTAGATGAAACTATGGGAGAGAAACAGTTCTTGCAAAAGCAAGAATTTTGAATTCTATTCCACATAATTCAGTCCAATTACCTTAGGTTTGTTATGAGAAGATAACTTGAATCATTATTCTTATCTCTAAACATGGTTTATTTGAGGCATTTATAAAAATATTCTTAATAAAAAAATACTCTTTCCTCTTACCCATTAAGATTCTGATTAGCATACGGTAATAATGCAGCATCTTTAAGTTGTCCAACTCTTAATATAGCATAAAATATAGAGTTAAAAAGCACACATGTGGAGACTGAGCTAATATTTCTTTCCTCCAAATAAGTAAGTTTTTCATCTAGATTCTTTGCAATTACAGAAATTGATTATATCCTCATGGAAAGCTAGTAGTTTAAAAAGAATTCTGTAATGTCTGAGTTATTTAATATACAACAGAAGTAGGTAAAATGAAAAAAAAAGGTCTGTACTTGATAAATGAAAAAAAAAGGATTTATTCTGCCAATGTATAGAGCAAACAGTCTGAAAATTTTCAGCACCAAGGTTAATTTTTATTATATAATAAGTACACAAAGACAGTATTGAAAAGATGTGATTTCCAGCCATTCTAAACAACATTGCAAAAACAAAACAAACTAGAATGAAGTGAATTGTTGCAAAGGAAGGAGTCTATCATGAAAGATAGCAAGGAAATTTAACCACCATTTATTATATCATCCTGTGTACAGTGCTACATTTCAGATTGTGTCAACACTTCCATTATAAGCCTGTACTTTGAGGAATTTGGAATTTGGCCAGAAAAAGATCATTCTGAACTAAAAGTTGGCACAGAAAATTTCCTCCCCTGAGCAAAAGTTGTTTTCATTATTTCTTCTTCATCGTTGTCTTCTCTTTCTCCCTCTCTTTACAAAATTCCATAAAACTTCATCTGGTTGCTTTTAAGCTTGGATATCTGAAGTAAAAGTTAAGTATAAGAGAGCCAAGCCAGTGGTTTGAAGACAATACATCTTTTGTCCATCTGGGCAGAATTTGTATTTGGTATTTTATATGAAGGAACCATACTACACAGTTGGGAGTATTTAGAGACAGAGTAAGAACTAATTTCAAAAAGCCTCTCAGTCACTGCCTCAAATAATGAAGTTAAAAGGAATTAAATGATGGTGAGAGGGATCTTATTCACTTTTTCTATTTATTTAACTTTATAACTATTTATGTAAAAGCTATTCCTTAGCATTTCTACATACTTTCATATCCATTTATTTTCAAGCTTTATTGATATATAATTTGCATATATTAAAATCATTCCATTTTAAATGTACAGTTTATGGGTTTTTTGGGGCAATGTGTATAGTCATTTAACTACCAGCAACCACAATCAAGTTTCAGAATAGATTCATCACCATAAAAAGTTCTCTTGTTCCATCTGACAGTCACTTCCCACCTCTGACCTAGATATAGGCAACTACTGATTTGGTGTTTGTCACTATAGATATGCCCTTTCTAGAGTTTTCTGTAATTGAGATGAGATAGTATATAATTTCTTGCATTTATTTCTAACTTGTTTCACATGGCCTGATAGTTTTGAGGGTCGTCCATGTTCTTGCATGTATTAGTAGTCCCTTCCTTTTTACTGCTGAATAGTATTCCATTGTGTGGAAGTACTACTGTTCATTGATCCATTAATGGGTCATAGATATTTATGGCTACTTCTGGTTGAATCTAGTATGAATATAACTGCTACAAATGCTTGTGTACATGTCTTTATATAGATGTATCTTCCATTCTAATTGCCTATGGGGGGGGGGAATTTTTGCGCCTTATGATATAAGTTCATGTTAACTTTGTATGAAATTGCCAAACCGTTTTCCAAAGAGGATGCACCATTTTGCATTTCCACCAACAATGTAGGAGAGCTTCAATTTCTTTTTCACATGTTAACCAAAGTTTTTCTTTTAGTTATTCCTCATTATTCTTACTTGCTATTTGTACATTTTCTTTGGTTGGTTGGGTTTTTTTTTTAGATCTAGCTTCCTTTTTTATTATGTGTTTGCCTTTTTATTAAGTTTCTAAATTCCATATTATATTTTAGAAAATAGTTCTTTGCCAGATACATGTTTAGCAAATGTTTGCTCCCTACGTGTGACTTATGTCTGTCTCTGTCTCTCTCTCTGTCTCTCTGTCTCTCTCTCTTTCATTTTTAATACTGGGGATCAAACCCATGGCCTTGCACATGCTGGGCAGATGTTCTGTCACTGAGCTACAACCTTGGCCCCCTAATCATATTTTTTAAAATATTTTTGATCAACAAACTCTTTTGTTGACATAATATATACATTTTTTCCTTTTATGGTTCATTTACTAATGTACCTTAAAATAGCTTCACCTAACCCACGGTCTTTAAGATTTTTTCTGTTTCTTCTAAAATTTCTATGGTTTTAGTTGTTAAAAAGAAAGAAACCCTGCCTTAGCATGAATAAGCCTAAAGGACATTATGCCTCAGTGAAATAAGCAAGATATATAAAGACAATACTGCATGCATGAGTTTGTACTGGTTTGGGACTTGGATCTATTTCAAGTTAGTATTTATTATGGTGAGGGTTGAAGTCCATTTTTCTTCCTCATATGAGTGTACAGTTTCTCTAGCCTCACTACTTAAAAAGATTATCCTATCAACATTAAGTTACATTGCCACCCTCCTCAAAAGCTTTTTAATTATTAAATCAAGAATTGGTATGTTTCTTGATCTTCATTTCTCTTCAATTGATCTACATGTATATTTTTTATGTATTATTTTTAAATGTACATGACAGTTGAGTGTATTATGACATATCATACATACATGGATTATAACTTATTCTAATTAGGATCCCATTCTTGGGGTTGTACTTGATATATAGAGTTTCACTGATGGTGTACTCATATAAGAACATAGGAAAGTTATGTCTAATTCATATATATTCTTATTTCAAAACCACATTGTCTTAATGACAGTAGCTTTATAGTAAATTAGGTAGATTATACCCCTTCACTCTGTTTTGTGAATTCACAGAGGAAAATCACTTTAAAATGCTTGCCTTATTAAGGTATAACTGACAAATACAAATTATACCTATGTTTCTATTTTAATTAGCTTTTTCACCACTATGACCAGAAGACCAAACAATGTTAGAAAAGGACGGAAGTTTATTTGGGGAATCACAGTTTTAGAGGCCTCAGTCCATAGAGGGCCAGCTCCATTGTTCTGGGCCAGAGGTGAGGTAGACCATCATGGTGGAAGAGTGTGGCAGAGGAAACCAGCTTAGGACATGGCACCAGGAAGCAGAGAGAGAGAATCATTTTATTAATCAGAGACAAAATACATACTCCAAAGGCATGCCCCCAGGGACCCAGCTCTTCCAACCACACTCTACCTGCCTAGAATTATATCACCCAGTTACTCCCTATCAATGGACCAACACTGATTAGTTTAAGGCCCTTACGAATCCAATCATTTCACCTCAGAATATTTTTGTATTGTCTTACACATGAGCTTTAGGAGGATACCTAATATCTAAATAATAACAATGTATTTACAATGTACATGTGATGTTTTGATATGCAGAAAACCCTTCATATCTGTGGATTCTGTGTCCACAGACTCAACCAACCAAGCATAAAAATTTTTTGAAGGACAATTGTGTTTGTACTGAAATGTGTACAGACCTTTTTTTTATTATTATCCGCTAAATGATGTAGTATAAGAACTATTTACAGAGTATTTATATTGTATTAGGTATTACAAGTCATATACAGATGGTTTAAAGTATACAGGAGGTTATATGCAAATACTATACTATTTTACAAAAGAAAATTGAAGGTCCTTAGGTTTCGGTATATCTGACAGTGTCCTCAAACTAATCCTTTTGGGATATCGAAGGACAATTGTATGTATAATTTGAAAGGATTATATCATGCTTACGAACACACCCATCACCTCACATGCTTATTTTTTTTTTTACAATGAGAGTCTTTTAATGATTTTTCAAACATAATATCATGTTATTAACTACGTCACCATCCTTTGTGGGAGATCTCCAGAATTTTTCATCTTGTCTAATAGAAACTCTGTACTCTTTGATCAGTATCTCCTATTCTCTTCTCCCCTCAACTCGTGGTAATCACCATTCTGCTCTCTGCTTTTAGATTCTATACATGTGTGAGATTATGTGGTATTTGTCTTCATGTGTCCTGATTTTCTCACTGCAGTATAATGTCTTCTAGGCTTATCCATGCTGTCCAAGACAGAATTTCTTTTGTTTTAAAGGCTAGATAGTAACTTCCCCTACATATATACATACCACACTTCCTCATACATTCATCCACTGATGGACACTTAGGTGGTTTTTGTATCTTAGCCACTGGGCATAATGCTTTGGTGTCCAAAGGAGTGCAGATGTCTCTTCAGTGTACAGATTTCATTTCCTCTGGATATATACCCAGAAATGAAATTGCTGGATTGTATAGTAGTTCCACATTTTAGTTTTAGAGGAACCTTCATAATGTTTTCTATAGAAGTAGTGCTAATTTACATTTCTACCCAAAGTGTAGATAGGTTCCCTTTTCTCCACAACCTTGCAACACTTAGTATCTTATGTTTTTGGTAATAACCATCCTAAGAGGTATGGGGTGATAACACATTGTTGTTTAATCTTGCTTTTTCCTGATAATTAGTAATGTTAAATATCTTCTCGTATACCTTTTGGCCATTTGTATACCTTCTCTTAAAAAATGTCTACATAGGTCTTTTGCCTACTTTTAAATCAGGTTATTTGGGGGAGAAGGTTGTTGTTATCATTTACTGTTTTTGAATTGAAATTCTCACATTGAGTCTCAAGATATCTTTGGGTATTATGAAAATCTTTACAGGCATTAATTCTTCAAATATATGAACACAGAATATCTTTCCATTTATTTGTTTCTACTTCGATTTTGTTAATCAGTGTTTTATTGTTTTCATCGTGCAGGGCTTTCACCTCCTTAAACTTATTTCTAGGTATTTTACTTTTTTGAATCTATTTTAATGGGATTGCTTTCTTGACTTCTCTTTTTGGATCATTTGTTGTTATTGAATAGAAATGCTATAATTTATCTTGATTTTTTTTTATCCTAAAGCTTTACTGAATTTGCTTATTAGTTCAACAGTTTTATAGTGAAGTATTTAGGTTTTTCTATATATAAGACCATGGTATCTTCAAACAGAAACAAATTTATTTCTTCTTTTCCAATTTAGGTTCCACCCCCGCCCCCCGCCCTTTTTTTTCCCTTAACTAACTGTTCTGGCTAGGGCTTCCAATGATATGTTGAATAGAAGTAGTGAGTGTGGGCAATTTTGTCTTGTTCCTGTTCTTAAATTAAAGCTTTTCAGTATTAAATAGGATCTTCGCTATGGGCTTGTCCTGTATGGCTTCCACCAGGTTGAAGTTCATTTCTTCTATATCTAGTTTGTTTTCAAGTTTTATCATGAAAGGATGATGAATGTTGTCATTTGTTTTTCTGCAGCTATTGAGATAATCATGATTTTTAATATTCATTTTGTTAATGAGGTATATCACATTTATTGATTTGAATATGTTAAAGTCCCCCCCCACCATTATAGCCCAGTGATAGCTCCCCCTTGATCATAGTGTACTTTACTTTTAATGGGCTGTTTAAATCAGTATGCAAGTATTTTGTTGAGGATTTTACATCTGGTTTATCAGGCATATTGGCCTGTAATTTTCTTTTCTTGTAGTGTCCTTGCCAGGTTTTAATATCAGGGTAATGCTGACCTGTGAAATGACTTTGGAAGTGTTCCCTTCTCTTCAACTTTTTAAAAGAGTTTGGGAAGACTGGTGTTAATTCTTCCCTAAGTGTTTAGTACATTTCACTGATGAAGTAAAATTCACTGGTTCTGGATTTTTTGTTGTTGGAGGCTTTCCATGCTGATTCAGCCTCCTTACTCCTTATCTATTTGTTTAGATTTTCTTTTTCTTCATGGTTCAGTATTGGTAGGTGTATGTCTATAAACTTATCCATTTTTTTCTAGGTTATCTAATTGTTGACATATGATTGTTCATAGTCTCTTATGATCCTTTGTATTTCTGTGATAGCAATTGTAACATCTCCTAGTCCCTTTCTGATTTAATCTAGCTAAAGACTTGTCCATGTTGATAATCTTTAAAAAAAAAAGGGTTGATCTTAGCTTCATTCATCTTTCTTTTTTCTTTTAGTCTCTATTTCATTTATTTCTACTTTGATCTTTGTTATTTCCTTCCTCTAGCTTGAAACTTAGTTGTTTTGTTTTCTAGTTCCTCAAGTGGTACCATTTGTTTGCGTGTTTAAAATTGTTTTCCTCTTTTTTTTTTTTTCAAATAGGTACTTGTTGACATAAACTTTCCTCTCAGAACATCTTTGTGGCATTGCATACCTTATGTTTTATGTGTTTCTTTTCATTTGTCTTAAAATTTCCCTTTTAATTTCATATTTGATTCACTGGCTCTTCAAGAATATTTTGTTTAATTTCCATATATTTGTGAATTTTTCAAGATTTCTCCTGTTTTTGATTTCTGGTTTCATACTCTTGTGACCAGAAAAGAAAGTTGACGTTATTGCCGTGTTCTTAAATTTGTCCAGACTTATTTTGTGGTTTAATATATGATCTATCCTGGATAGTATCCTGTGTGCACTTGAAAGAAACATGTACTCTGCTGCTGTTGGATGGAATGTTCTATATATGTTAGGTCTGTTGGATCTGGAGGGTGGTTCAAGTTCACCATTTTCATATTGCTTTTCTGTCTGGATGACATTACCATTGTTGAAAATAGGATATTGAAGTCCCTATTAAAATTCTGTTACTGTCTAGTTCTCCCTTTAGATCTATTATATTTGATTTATATATTTAGGTGCACCCATAAATAAGTGCATATATATTTATGATTGTATCCTATTGATAAATTTGCCCCTTTACTATTATTTAATGTTCTTCATTGTCTCTTGTGACATTTTCTACTTAAAATATATTTTATTAGATATAGGTATAGCCTCCCTGTTCTCTTTTTGTTATTATTTGCATGGAATATTATTTTTCCATCCCTTCACTTTCAGCTATGTGGATACTTTGCTCTGGTTTCACTTAATGATAAAGTGAGTCTCTCAAAAGAAAATTACAAATGGATCTTGTTTTTATCACAGTATGAATCTGTGCAGGCTTCTCTGAAGTATGGGCCTGAGGGTACCATCCTGAGGTCTGTATCTCCAGGTGATAACCTGGAATTGGGAGTCTGGAGGCTGAGTTCACGGGTACCTGCCTACAGCCTGGAACTGTGGGGGCTACCCTGGCACAGGGGTGGGTCTGGAGATGTCCATATAAATTTTAAAGTTAACTTCTCTTTCAAAAATGAGTTTTAAAAAATCCTACCCAAATTTTTATTAGGATTGGCAAGAATTGTCATTTGAACAATATCCAGCCTTCCAGTCCATAAACATAGCATAGCTCCCTATTTTTTTTAGATCTTCTTTTTATCTCAGTGATGATTTGTGAATTTCATTATATGTGTGACATATATCATTTATTAAATTCATTGCTAAGCATTTTAATTGCTTGATGGTATAGTAAATAACTTTTAAAATTTCAATGTCAGATTCATCCTATCTAAGTTAGAAATATAGACTTGTATATCAAATTTTTATCCTGTGACCTTATTAAATTCACTTAATAGTTTTACTAACATTTGTGGGGGAATCACATATTTAAATATCTAGATATTCATTTAAAGTTCTAACTTTTATTAGTCACTGCTTCAGTTTCACCCCACAATTGTTGATTTGTTGTTTTATTTTCAATCAATTCAGTGTATTTGCTTATTTGTACCCTCAGTATCTATCATGCTTAGCACTTCTTCATCTTTAAATTTTTTTGCTTGCTTTAATTTAATCTTACTTTTTGAGGGGGTATTGGGATTAAACTCAGGGGCACTTGATCACTGAGCTGTATCCTCAGCCCTATTTTGTATTTTATTTAGAGACAGTTGCCTAGTGCCTTGCTTTGCTGAGGCTGGCTTTGAACTCTTGGTCTTCCTGACTCAGCCCTCTGAGCCACAAAGACAACAGGTGTGCACTACTGTGCCCAGCTATAATCTTACTTTTGAGGTATAATTTACATACAGTATAATTCACCCACAGTGTTCAATTTTAGCACATTTCATCACCTGTCATAGAAACCCCATATCCATAAGTAGTGAGACCCCCATTTCTCCAGTCCCCCTGCCCCATGCAAATGACTTTCCATTGATTTTCATTGTATTTGTTTTGCTTTCAAGTCAAAGTTATGCTTAAATTTAAAAGCCTTTATGATTCCTGTTTTGGAGGGTAGTACTCACACTCACTTTGTAGTTAATCATGTTGAAGCAAACATATTCAATGGACTTGTGAAATTTGGAGGGAGATTATTTAACATCGTCTATATACCTAAAACCATAAATCCAGTCATAATTCTGCATTCAATCTAAGTACATTTAAACTTCATGAAAGCAGGATGTTGAATTGAATTCATAAAATATATTAATAGACTCAGGGAATATGTGTTAACTTATTTTAATTTTGTTTGAATATACCTGATGGTAACACACTTTCTATTGGTTCCCATCTATGTTTGTTTAAAATGGTTCTTCACTGGTTAGCTGGCTCCTATTTAAAAATTAGAAGGCGAGAAGAAGCAAAGACAGAGCAAAGGACATCTTCATAGCTCTGCAGAAATTAAAAGGTGTATCCAAAGATAATGATGATAGATGGTTTGCATTTGTATCACAATTTGTGGTTTGATAATATGATCATTTCAATGAAGTATCTCAGCTAGAAAATAACAGGTCCTTCTGAATCTGTGTTCATAATGTTTTCTAGAGTTATCTAAATAGCTATGAGGATGATGTGTTCAGCCAGGTCGCTTACTACATAAAAAATTTTCATTCAAGAGAGCAAATTTATTTTCATTTCCAAACCTTAAGATGATACTAATTAACTTCTAGAAGATATGTAATTAGTTCACTTGAGTAATTCATAGATTCTGTGAATATGTTGTAAAATACTGATGCTTTTTCACTCTCTTTGAAATAATAGTGGGATGTTCCTTCAACCTGCAATGTAAATAAAACAATATTTATTCTCTGTGGTTCAATTAAAAGCAAGTTAAGTGAGAAACTGGATGAAATACTGTATGAGTAAGAATAGACAAGACTGTAATGTGTTAACAGTTAGCCACAACTCTCAGTGTCTTACACTATTAAACGTGAGATGTATTTCCTATGTCCTGTTACATTCTGCCACAGATTGACTGTGGCTTTTCCTCATGGAGTGGTGGTAGAAGGAGGAGGCAGGAGAGAGAGAGGGAGAGGATATGAATAAATGAATGAGAATGTTCTCTCTTACTTTGCTCTTTGGTTCATTTCAGATCTTTAATGAATTGGAGGAGGTCCACCCATACTGGGGAGGGCATCTGCTTTACTCAAACTACTGATTCAAATGTTACTCTCTTCCAGAAGCACCCTCACAGACACACCAAGAATAATTACTAACTAAATATTTGAGCATCCTGTGGCCCTGTCAAGTTGACAGATAAAATTAACCACCAGAACTTATCAAAACCCAAGAACAAGAGAAAGAATAGAGATAGTAAGGATGCAAAGTTCAAATGAGCATAGGAATCAGAGCATCAGAGTGGCATCTGAAGTTGCTGTTGAAAACAGACATTCCTCAAGAAGCCTGTGTTTTATTAACAGGAAGGATGACCTTATAGCCAGGACTCACACTGCAGTTAGCTAGAGTCAAGGTTGCTTCAAAATCCTAACCTTCTCAAGTCTGGGTCTGCAGCTGATGTCAGGGAGGAAAGGCTCACATCATGACCTCCTTTTGTACCCCTAGGTTTCTTCTTTCCATTGTTTCTTTCATTTTGGTTCTACAGCTGACATCTAGAGATGTACCAGGTATTCCTCTAAAGTTTTAGATTCTTTTCCTTTGATTTCTCAAGACTGGCTGGATTCCAGTTTATAAATCAAGGGAAAACAACACGGAAATAATTGCAAAAGTACCCAACTAATGAGAAATATTTATTGAGATATTTCGGTTTTACTTTTCTTTTGCCCTGGAAGGCTAATACAGCAAATGGAGATGGCACTGTGCTGAGAAGGAAGTTCACAAATTCTTCAGAGCAGGTTCTAGTTAGGCAATTTCTTGCTGTGAATGTGCTTGTGTCTTCTAGGACCAAAATGACTAGACTGGCTGGGAATCTGAGAATGTAAGTGGATGCCCAAGAACAAAGACACATATCCTTTAATACAAGGGGTAATGCAACTTGGGCTCCCTAAGCCTCTTTTTATTTTTAATTTTTTATATTTTTTATTTGTTCTTAATAGTTATACATGATAGTAGAGTGTATTTTGACATATTATGCATATATGGAGTATAATTTCACATTCTTCTAGTTGTACCTGATGTAGAATTATATTGATTGTGTAATCCTATATGCACATATAATAATAAAGTTCAATTAATTCTACTGTCTTTCCTATTCCCATTTCCCCTCCCTTCTTTTCATTCCCCTTTGTCTAATCCAAAGTACTTATAATCTTCCCTAACCCCTTGTCATATCATGAGTTAGCATCCACATATCAAAGAGTCACCAAGCCACTTTTAAATATTATGGCTGCCTAGTATTAATATTGTTGAAATGACCATACTACCAAAGCACTAATGCAATTCTAATCAAAATCCCAATGACATTTTTCATAGAAATAGAAAAGGCAGTCATGAAATTCATCTGGAAAAATAAGAGACCTAGAATAGCTAAAGCAATCCTTAGCATCCTTAGCAAGAAGAGTGAAGCTGGTGGCATCACTATACCAGACCTTAAACTATACTACAGAGCAATAGTACAAAATCAACATGGTATTGGCACCAAAATAAACTTGTAGACCAATGGTACAGAATAGAGGACATAGCAGTTATCTTCTTAGACAAAGGCTCCAAAAATGTGCATTGGATAAAAGATAGCCTCTTCAACAAATGGTGTTGGGAAAACTGGAAATCCATTTGCAACAAAATGAAATGAAACCCCTATCTCTCACCATGTACAAAACTCAATAGAAAGTGGATCAAGGACCTAGGAATTAAACTAGAGACACTGTGCCTAGGCCTTAGAAGAAAAATTAGACCTGAATCTCCATCATGTTGGATTAGGCCCCAACTTCATTAATACGACTACTATAGTGCAAGAATTAAAATCAAGAATCAATAAATGGGATGGATTCAAACTAAAAAGCTTCTTTTCAGCAAATGAAACAAACAGTGAGGTGAATAGAGAGCCTATATTTTGGGAGCAAATTTTTACCAAATGCACATCAGATAGAGCACTAATCTCTAGGATACATAAAGAACTCAAAAATTTTAGCACCAAAAAACAAATAACCCAATCCATAAATGGGCCAAGAAACTGAACAGACACTTCTCAGAAGATGATGTACAATCAATCAACAAATATATGAAAAAATTTTCAATATCTCTAGCAATTAGAGAAATGCAAATCAAAACTACTCTAAGATTTCATCTCACTCCAGTCAGAATGACAACTATTAAGAATACAAACAACAATAAGTGTTGGCAAGGATGTCAGGGAAAAGGCATACTCATACATCGCTGGTGGGACTGCAAATTGTTGCAGATGATATGGAAAGCAGTATGGAGATTCCTTGGAAAACTGGGAATGGAACCACCATTTGGTCCTGCTATCCCACTCCTCCATCTATACCCAAAGGACTTAAAAACAGCATACTACAGGGACACAGCCACATCAATGTTTATAGTAGCACAATTCCCAGTAGGTAAACTGTAGAACCAAACTAGATGTCCTTCAACAGATGAATGGACAAAGAAACTTTGGGATATATATCACAATGAAATATTATTCAACATTAAAAAAAATAAAATTATGGTATTTGCATGTAGATGGATGCAGTTGGAGAATATAATGCTAAGTGAAGTTAACCAATCCCAAAACCAAATCTCTCATTTAAGGATCTTAATTCATAATGAGGTTGGGAGAGTATGGGAGGATTAGATTAACTCTAGATAGGGCATAGTGGAAAAGGGGACGAAGGGTAAGGTAGGGGGCTTGGGGACAGGAAAGATGATGGAATAAGATGGACATCATTACCCTAAGTACATGTATGAAGACACGAATGGTGTGACTCTACTTTGTGTACAATCAGAGATATGAAAATTGTGTAATATATACGTAATATGAATTGTAATACATTTTCTGTCATATATAACCAATTAAAATAAAAAAATTAAAAAAAACATGGCTTAGTTGGGAGGTAAATTATGTGAGAAGTCATTTATATAAGTCTATAGACACTAAAGAAAATGGAACATGTACCCTAATTGATAAAGATGCCTCTTGAAGAAAAAAAAATATTAGGGCTGCCTATACAGCACAATTACCATTCCCATCATGTCAGAGTTAGAGTTGGTCACTTTCATAAAAGTCATTCTGCCTGAGAGCAGGATTTTTTTTTTCTGGTATACAGAGGGGTGGAGAAAGTGGCAGGAGCAAGATGACAAAGTTGTGAGGTACAACCTGGACAAGGCTGGTATTACCACCATTTTGATATGCTGGGGCTATGTGAGTTCACCATAGATTGTATGGATATCAAAGAAAATGTCTAGGGGTGCTGGAGATATAGCTCAGTTGGTAGAATGCTTGCCTTGCATGCACAAGACCCTGGGTTTAATTCTCAGTGAGTGAGAGAGAGAGAGAGAGAGAGAGAGAGAGAGAGAGAATGAGAATGTCTGGGTCTGTATCATCTTGCAGAATCCCTTCCCCACTTGTTCACTTAAAGCCAGGAGCCATGGTGGAAGCTTGGGTTAGGGTAAGGAAAAGGTCAGACCTGAGATGTATCTCTTGTATGAAGGCTATGAAGCAAAAGGTCTCAATAGAATCTTCCCCCAAACCAATATATGAACCTTTCAGAAGAACTAGGTTCAGAAACCAACCATAGAGCCCAAACCTATGTCATCTGGTGCCATGCCTAGAAACAGTGAAACTCAACAAAAGAATAAATCACTGCAGGCAGTTTCCCCTTCATCCTACTCTACCACAGAGTGGAAAGGACTCAAAGTTGGGAACTGATTTATGAATTGGATGAGAGATCAAATTTTACCAGAAGTCATCTAGCTGGGGCTGCAGAGGAGGCAAGGAAGGGGATAGGAAGAGAGCTCAGAATTATAGATGAGACTCAAGTTCTAAAATGAGTGACACTAAATCCTAAGAACTAGATGAAACTCAATGCACACTGTAGTTATTGGAAAATTAAAACTATTTGCATATTTATACCTGACCAGGCCAAGAGCCCCTCAACAACATCACATGGTTCCTTAGGGAACAGAAGACAGCTAACAAAATATAGACTCTGGTTCTGTCATTCATTCATTTGCTTAATAAATATATACTAAGCACTATGTAGGCCAGACACTATTCTAGCTTCTGAAAACATTGTAGTGAGTGTGGATCCTATGCACTTTGCTTCTCATCTTGCTGCCTTGAAACATCTTGTCCTAAGGAAATTGAACCATTTCATAAGCATTTTACATGGACTCTTTTGTCTGTCTTTATAATCAACACTGACAATAAGACGACTGTATTCTTGTCACCTCTACAATCAAAACCAAAAGACAACCTCTCCCTATCCTCTGACACAAAGACATACCTACGCACATCCATCTTTAAGAGAATCTTCTTAAATTCTGTTGTATAGCCTAGATATTAAAAATGAGGTTGCCGTTCACATAGGAATGTGCCTTTACCCTTTATAGCCAATAGTGTTCATACAAAAGCTCAGCATCCGTATTTCAAGCATCACAAGCATAAGGTAGTAAGAACTGTATGAAGTAGGTGGTGGTCCAGGGAAACTAAAGTGAATAGAACAGTAATGTTGAGACTTGGCTGGACTTGGTCTGTCACCAGTGGACCAACCTGGATTGGATCAGTGTCAAACACTGAACTATTATGGAAGGCAGGAGCTAGTCATTTGGTAAATGAATATGAATCTAAGAAAAGATCAGGATCTGGGTGATAATTGTCCAAAAGGAAACTTCAAGCAACCCTCCAGTTTAAAAACTCAAAGTCCACATCCTAAACTGCATGGAATAAGTGAACAGCAGTTTCTGAACAGAGATCTGGCCCAGCTCTTCTTACAGGCTGGGATGAGTATGGAAGCATTTTGATCATATGGTAAGCAAGGCAGCTAACAGGAACTAGGAAAGCACACTGATTCTGGGTCTTGAGACGTCAGATTGGTTGTGAAGGAATTGGAAGCATCAAGATTTGAGTAGAACCAGTTGGAAAAAGAAGAGAATGCCAGCCATTGCCTCCCATCTAATCTAATTTTTCTCTTAGCATCTCTGTAAAGAAAGTCATCTCTTCCTTCCTCACATCCTTCTTTAACGTGTCATAACTGACCAAATGATTGGGAATCGGGTTTACGAAGTAGCATATTATGAGATAGGTGTTAAGTCTTTAAGAAAACACATGACAAAAACAAGCACAACTTTAGGGCTGCTATAATTTGGGTGTTAAATGTCTCCCAATGGTCCATATGTTAAAGGCTCAATCAACTACACGGTGCTGGTGGAAGGTAAGGTGTAGTCAGAAAGCCTTAGGTTATTGGGTATACATCAGCAAATGGGATTGTGGGACACCATCCCCTTTGTCTTCCTCTTTCCTTCCTGGTCATGAGGACAGTAGTTTGCTGTACCTCACTCCCACCATAGCAATTCAGCATCCCCACCAGAAGCTTAAAAGCAATGGGTCCACTAGATCACGGACCACTAGCTCTAAACCTGGGAGCCAAAAACAAAACTTTTGTCCTTATAAATTAATTGCCTCAAGTATTTTGTTATAGTGAAGGAAATTTGACATCACTACGGGATGCTTTCTTTAGGAATGCTGTTAATAACTAGCCATAGGTCACACAACCAGAAAAGTATAGAGCTAGAATAGTACCCAGGTCACTCTGACCAGAGTCATTTTTTCCCACTTTCTCATTCTTCAAAAACTTGAGAACAGTAAATAACTAGTCAGTGGCTTCTTATTTTGGGTAGACATTAATGGCATCCAGAAATGGTATAAGATTGGAGTCATAGCAGTAAATTCACATCACTGCATGTTCAGGAGCCATGCAGGTTATTATAATCATATTATCACAGCAGCCTTTGAGGATGGTTAATTTCCACCATTGAAATCATGCCTTTGAGTTCAGATATGGCAGGTGGTGCCCATGTGTTTTAGGAACAGGGATATACCAGTGAAGTTGGAAGAACTATAAGTAACAAAATGCCAGATGATTAGTATTATATACACTAAAAGGGAAGGGAGGAATAGCTGTTGTTTAGAACAGGGTCAGAAACTTTCTGTAAAGGACCAGATAGTACTTTCAGGCTTTACAGTCCAACTGTTCAACTCTAATGGGAAAGTAGCCACAGACGATATGTAAACAAACAGGGTATGGCTGTGTTCCAATGAAACTTCATTTAAAAAAATAAACTGCTGACTTGATTTGGTTCCCAGGAGTAGTTTGCTGACTTCTAGTCAAGAAACCCTACATGCTAACCTCAGAGAAGTCTTATATATTTAAGAAGAACTAGAAACTATTGAGCTTGAAATCTCATGCTGATTGACAAGACAGGCAGCCATCATCCTGTAAAGAGATAACCTGGGCCAGGCCAATGCAGTGGGGGCCACTGGTGACCAGGAGACTCTGGGTGCCCAGCTAGAGGAGAGTAACAATATGTGCCCAAAGAGCTGTGTGGCAAAGAAGATGAACTACACTGACCTCTGCTTTTCTCAGTCTGTGCCAGAGTAAGCATATGAGTAATTGTGAGGAAAATAAGATACTGAGAACCTATTTTGTCTTACTTCCACTCTCCAGGATTGTAAGGGGGGCTCTGGCTCCTACAGAAAGGAAAAGGAACTTCTGTTTAATTATTATCAAGATGTTTTATCTCCCGTATGCAATACTTATATAGATTATACAACCAAAGGATTTGCAAGTACTAAATAAGGAGTATGGTGCTTCTAATCAGCCAAAAATGGGTTTGGAGGTAGAGTGCAGGAGGACGTGATATATTGTAATAGCCACATTAAATTGTACTATTTCCTTGAAGCTAATAAGAAAAATCAGTTACAAGACTCAGAACCATGAATCTAAATTGTCATCCAGCTGCACAGGCTTACAGAGAAAGATCCTGTGCTGAATTTTTCATTATAAAACACAGAGGCATTATTGGGGATAAATGAACCAATATGAATGAAATACCTATAATTGCCAACCTGAAATTTCAAGCCAAAAATCATCTGAATCCCAGGATGATGTGGACTGGTCTTTTTAAAGTTCAAAAAGAATCTACTTTATTAGTGGAGTGGGATGCTTAGCCAGGAGTATGTTTATAAACTTAGATCCTTCAGGTTTCCCGCTAATATTGGAAACAGAAGGAAAGGGAAGTTCTCCATTGAATTGTTTTTCCTGCATGTGGTGATTGTATTCCTTTGTTTGCTGTGCTGAAATAACAGCAGTGATGCTCAGCCACAGGGATGAAGAGCGTCAACTCCCACCCATCCTCTGTGGCCACGCTGGGAGCCACTGGAACTATGTCTGCCCAGGGCTGGTTACCTTTGGCTAATTCATCTGCCCCAATGGATTTGCCTTTTATTCCCCCAAATTTGCTCAAATCATCACATAATCTAGTGATGATTCTGCTTCCTAATCTAATCATGGTGATACTAGAAGGCGGGGTCCATCTGGGGCTTCTTGGGAAGAGAAAAGGCTGAAAGGCATGTTTGAGACCTTTCTAAGAAAACCTCCCAGGAAGAGTCAGCAGGATCCACAGGGGTTCAAACTGAGCTCTGCACCTGCTTCTCTCATATCCCCAAGTTCTTTATTCTGCAGGACTTTACAGAATTAAGTCACATGATAAATAAGACCCAATGGAAGACTGATTGTAGGAGGAGGCTGATTAAACAAGTGTTTTATGGGAATCTCCATAGGTTGTAAGAGAAGGAGCAAGGATGACATGCTTCCTCTCACTTGCTTATATCAGACAGACTTCAACACCTTCATTATCTTCCCTTCTGTCTTCTCTTTCCCTTAGTCCCTTCTGTGCTGTTTTTCCCATCCTCTTATCAGTACCAAACATGAGCTTAAATCACAGCCCTTGGATCTCTCCCTCTCCCTCTCCCCTTCCTCTTATGCTCTCGTCCTCCCCATTTCCTTTTGCTTCTGTGTGTGTCATACTGTTGTCTCAATGAAGTCTCACTGATGTCTTTATGAAGTATCAACCTGTATGTTGCATTATATATCGTGGTGATGGTATGAATGCTCACACAGGTTTTCCTTCCCAAAGTGATGGATTCAATAATGTGGCAATGAGGGCACTGATCCGTAAATCATCAGCTTTCTTGAGAGGTTACAGTGCAGGAGCCACCAAAGAGCCCAAGTAGAGAGAGGGAAAAATGGATGGCATTAAAATAGAATTCATGGAAAAATACTTTCACCTGCAAAAATTTTCCTTAATCACCTTTGTGCCTTCATCTCTTTTGAAAATTGCATGAATTTTGTCTTCCTCAAGAGTGTTGCATACAACATTTTGCAAACAATTTTAAAGAGTTCATGTGTAAATACTCCAAGCACACTTATGGATCTAAGGTTAAAAATCTATGTGCTAGATGAATCTATGATGACTTACACATAATATCTTAAGAACATCTGTTTTTTAAAATGTATTACAAAAAGGAGAAAATGTACCTCACCATGGAGAGATTTGTCACTTACCACCTTAATTGACTAAACAGCTCCACAAATAGTGGGCCAAGCTGGTATTATGTGTCTCCTGATAATGATGCAATATAACATGAAAGGTATAATTGGTGAAGTTTCCTGGCCAAAAATGTTTACCTTGCATCTGGCCTTTATATCTAATAGACAGAAATTTCAGGATACAAAAGAACAAGTTAAATGATATTTCAAGAAACAGAAAAATTAAAAAAATGTTAAACAGTCTATAAGACAGCTGGTCTGATCTCAGAAAGTCAATTTATTTAAAATGCAAACAAATAAAATGGCTTTTGGGGACTGTTTTGCACTAAAATAGTATAGCAACATAACAATTAATGCAATATGCAAACCTTGATTAGAACCGTTTCAAATAAATGAGCTATTGTAAAACAAATAGGCATTTTGACAACAATTGAAAAAAGTTTAACTAGAAAGTATGTAATATTAAGAATTATTTTTATTTTCCTTAGTTGTGATAATGGTAATATAGTGATATAGGAAAATTTACAGGAAATAATTTGGAAGTTAACCCTAATGATGCAGGAAACTTAAATGGTTCTGCAAAAATTAATAATATTTGCATATCTATATTAGCCTATGGATGCATACACACGTTAATAAACATGGTATGTATATTTATAAGGTAAAATCTTAATGTTATATCCTTCTTTTAACTTTCCTGTATACAAAAAAATTTTAATATAAACATTTTTAAAAAGGTAGCAGGACAGTGAGTTAAGTTTCTTAGTCGTGTATTTTATCAACTTAAAATTCATTGCTGAAATGGCTGGTTCTGCATCATTCACAGAACTAAGACGGAACATTTTACAATAGGCCTTCCTGGACTGAGAAATCACAGTCAGCTCTTTTGTTCCTCCATTGATACTAGAGGTAAATGTGATGAAAAACCTGCACCTTTATTGTTAAATGGACATACTGCTTTGGGGGGCTCTGTATCTCAGAGCCTTGAACAATGCATCCTAGCAAATGCTGAAGTTGTTTTTAAAAGAAAATATACCACAGCTGCCACTGGCCACCATCACCACATCTACCAGGCCCATCTGATGCAATAAAAGGAGATAGATACATAAAAGCTGAGGAAATGTTATCACCTGAGATCATATTTTCCAACTGGAATTCATTGGGAAATAACAAAGTTGGACTTTTGAGAGTCACAATTTTCCGGCAACCCCAAGTCTAATTAAATCAGCCCATATTATCTCACGTCCCCTTTAGCACAGTGCTGTGTAATGCTGCAGATTACTGGGGATTGCCAGGGACTTACTGCACAGTATTAAATTGTATAGATAATGACTTTTGGCATTTTTGTTAGAAGGGACTGGTTTCAATATGCAGTAAGGCAACATCATCCTTCTCTCAATGGTTAGTTCATCACCAACTTTTTCTTTTTTTTTTTTCCTAAGCCCTGAAAATAGCTTACCAAAGATTTGTCATTTCCTGCCTGGAGAAAGTTCTGGAGTATTTGTGTTTTTATAAATATCAGATGTGTAATCTCAGACGTGAACTTCTTATAACTAGCCCCAAGGCATCATGAGCTGCAAGTTACCACACGAAAATTAAAGGGGTCAAATTCAAAAGGGATGTGTGTCAAAAGGCTCTATAAAAGGGCATGAGTTTAATATGCATCCCTCAGATGAACTTGTGATTGCTGCAGAACCTGCCATCTGTCTTTTGCTGTTGGTTAGACTCCCAAATACCTTTTATAGCCCCCCAGTAGTGAATAGTGTCCCTTGGGCTCAATTGGAAGAAAAATATATTAAGTTGGCTCCTCTTAACTGAAGGGGAAGGGAGAGAAGTGTTTAAATGACTTACTATCTCTTGGGCTCTATTTACTCAGTTAAAAATATTGTACCTAGTATTTCAGAAATAAGAACTCTTTGAACCTCAGTAAAAGTCTTTTGGGGGTCATTTGGTATCCTTTTGGAGCAGGGGACTTGATGCTATTGTTTTATTGGCAGCATTTATCATTCAGTTCCACTTCCTATTTTACCTTTTTCTTTAACATGGGATGATAAAGTAGCATCATAAAAACAGACCTGCAGGTTTGAATTAGTCTCCATTCTGCTAACCCATTGTTTCTCAATTGGAGTCTGCTACAACCAGGCACAAATTCTCTGTGCTGGGATATATTCCCAGCAGAGCAAAGGCAGAAAATTAATAACTAGAATGAAGGTGGTGACTAGATTGAGAAGTAAACTCCCAGGAGACTCCAGTTAAGATAAGGGCATGGAAAGTGGTAATGACATGCAGGAAAGGAAGGACCAAGTACCAAAAGTGTCAAGGACTGGTGCCGTATGAAAAATAAAGACATAGCCCTTGAGCAGTGTAGAGAAACAGTCTCTTCTTTAACTGAAAGAGACACCAGAAAGCAAAGTCAGATGATCAAGTGACCAAACAAACAAACAAACAAAGTTTTTATCCCAATAAAAAGACAGGGGAGCTGCTTTGAATTCTTTGAATTCAGTAGCAGAAACCTAGGGTAAAAGAGACAGAATTCTGACCCAGAAGCACAATATCTAGCCCAGGGAATGCAGCTCAAAATATTTGAAGAGTCACGTGTGTGTGTGTGTGTGTGTGTGTGTGTGTGTGTATTATTTACTGTGTGTAGGTACTGAACAAGTCTCTTATGATCATTTAACCATTTGTTCTTCAAAATCACCTTGTAAAGCAAATCCCTCAGTATTCTTTCAAATTTCTAAGTGGAAATGACTTCCATGGAAAATATCTGTGGGTACATATTACAAAAAACAGCAAATAGGCATAGAACACAGTGAGCAGATGACCCAATATGGGAGAAAGGCAAAGGGAAGTCAAGTCCCAGGATGACATCTGAGCAGAGCTTCTAGCCCAGGGTAGAGCAGAAATGTGCCAGGCTTCAGAGGGAAGTTTACAAAAAAATTAAACTAGGATTTAGTTTTGAGCCATGTAGAAAATTTTATTGCAGTTTACAGATATTTGAGAAGAATTGGCTGTAGGTTCAAAAAATTAAGCAAATAAAATTATTGAGCAATTATTTTAGTAGAAGGGGAAAGTTATAGAAGAAAAATAGAAGCAAATCACTATTTAGCTACATAGTATATATATTTATGTAGTTATAATAATGAAGTACTGAATATGGATTTACTAAAAGAATATTTCATCAAAGACATGTTTAGTTGTAAGATACACCAGTATTTTAAACAATAATAAGAAATAAAGTATGTCACATTCATCATAAAACATACCTCAATTTCACAAATGTTGAAATGTATAAAAATGACATATCTTGGAATTCATGAAATACAGTATATTCAAATGATGAGATGGAATTGAGAAAAAAGCTAAAAAATATTCATTTAATATAATTAGAAAACAATAAATATATTTTGATAAATCAAAAGATTGCAGAAAATAGGGCAAATATCAGAAGAAATTGATTAAAAAATTAAAAGTTGTTAACTTATGGGGTGGGATAGGAGAATGAGGAAAACTGCTAGAATCTGTTGTCTTTGGCTTCAAATTATTGAGCACTTATTATCCTTTTAAATGCTGTAATATATTATTTTGATAAAATTAAAAATTATTTCAATTTTAACTGCTTCATATTCCTTATATCTTGCTCTGTGTGATTGGCAATTCTCCTAAACTTCAGACACCTACCTGATCATAGATACTTTAGGATATATTTCAAAGAAAATTATGGAAAAATTGTACTTATTTCCAGAATAGTCAAAGCCATACCATCTTTAAGATTCAGTTGAAGTCCTATTTCATTAAAGCTTGTCAAAAGGTCTAATATTAACTGAACTTTTCCTTTCCTGAGTTCCTGTTTCACTTTGGTCTTTCCAGTAATTTTCCATGCCAGAGAGGAGGATAGAATGTAGGGAGATGGAAAGGGAGCTCAGCTCTGGTAGTGTCCGTTAGATCTCCTGTGCAGCATTTTCAAATTATAGTGCTTTCTGGTTGAGATTGTACTACTCTTCACCCCTCCCCATCAATGTCCTGCTGTCAGAAGATACTGCCTGTTCATTATATATTGGGGCAGAAAATGTTGAGAGTTATTCCATACCATTTAGCCTTTCATTACATGGGTTCCCTATTTAGATCCGTGAATACTGGAATTCTTTCTTTTTTCCTTATGTTTAGGTCTTGTCTCTTTAGCAAAGCTGTGAAAGTGTTTGAGGGCCCAGACACATAATGCTCTTGTGCCAACAGAGTGCTAGGCATATCACAAGTTGACTATAAACATTTGCTCTGTGATTTTAACATGGTTTAAATTTTTTTTTGCTTGAGTCTGATAAGAGTTAGCTGTATATGTAATAGCCTAATACCATTTGCTCATATTGTCTTTTAATACCTTTGTATCAAGTTTCTTACTATACTTAATGATGTCTTAGATTTATAGGCATCCTTTAAATCCTGTATTTGGAAGGCTTGTAATGAGAAAATGTTCACTGACACAAGGCAATTTAATGTTTAATTTTAAAGTCTTAAATTTAATTTTAAAGTCCAAGATTTTTATGTTTTTGTTTTCATTCTTGTGATTGAGTCTTTATGTTGTATATGTTTAGAAGGTAAATCCAGGGCAATAAGGCATCTGTCTCATTTTTTAAAATGTAATTAGAAAGAATAATATAATTCATAAGAAAAGATACTTAGAAACTTGTACCTTTGCCTTTTACCATTTATCGATTATCCCTATATGATTAAAAAGGATAGGATACGAAAAAAAAAGTGTATAGCATTATCTGGTTATTCAGTAGGCATTTATCGAAAGAAAATAATGGAACAGATGCTGAATACCAGGTTTGACATTTAAAGGAATCAGGAAACCATTAAGGAGTGTTCATGTACCAGAGTAAAAGGCTGAAGATATATAGCTGTGATAACTTTGTTTTAAAGTTCCCCACCTTAAGTTAGATGGCTTAACATGGAGATGTTTCTCCAAACTCACTTCTCCCAGTAGACAGAGCTCCACAGGCCTTCCTGCCTCAGCCAGGGAATGACTGGGCCTTCTCTTTAAGGAGCCCCCTCACAGCCTCAGCTCTTCCCTCATTTTGGGAAGCTCCACAGTAGAATGGGAGATTTGGCTCTTCCTTTTTGCAGCACAGGCAGTGGTGGGTCATTTAGCTCAGCTGGGCCCCAAGGCCATGGGAGGCTTCTTCAGCTGCCATGAAGGTCAACAGAGCGATGGTGACTGGGCTTCATGTTCAGGCACCTCTCTGTAGTTACCAGAACGCCCAGCTGAGGGATCAAAGGAGCCTGAGGGAAAGAGAAGAATGACTAGGGCCAGGAGAGAAAAAGAGAGCTCAAAGAAAGCATTCATGAGGGTGTGAAATAGCTAAAAAGAGAATAGAGGACAATCCTGTCTAATGAGGAGAAAAGCGATATTTTTATGGCCATTAATGGGTTTAGCAGCAAGACTCTATTTTTTAATAATCATGGAGTCCATTTGTAATTCCAACCTGGACGTGGAATGTCCTGCTGTCTTCTCCCGCCCCCTGCTAAGCTGTCTTCCTTTTCTCCCACAGTCTCTCAGCTCTTCCTTCCTCTGCGAGGCCTTCTCAGGTGGAGCTGTAGGGAGGTGACAGCTCCCTTTCCACAGCTCTCTACCCGTTCAGACAGTTACATTGCCCCACACCAATAAAATGCATTTAACCTTGGCCTGTGGGGAATGTAAATCTTTCTGGGCCTATTTATGTATCAGTTTAATATTTTTATTTTCCTGTCCAAATGTCCTCCTTGTGTCTGTCACTGTTGTAAAACAGTGGTTTTCAAATTTTTTTTTCTATTACCGTTTTGTCCAAGCTTGTTCTCATGTGGAACTCAATTTGTTTGCAAAGCAACATAAACCTGGGATTCTTTGAAGTGATGATGGGAAAAAGGGGTCTGGAGATTGGCCCTCTTCTTCTACCCTGACCTATTATCCCAACAGGCCCTCAGGGGTCTCATGGAGAAGAGTTTTGAAAAGGCTACTTTTTATAAAAGAAAACCTTGCAATTCCTGAACACTGGAAATGTTTATTTCTTCTGTAATTTGCCTAGGGTTGTTTATCGTATGATATTCAAAAAGAAAAACCTCAACTGAAATTTGAAATTAATAATCCCTCCCAATGAATACAGACTCAAATTCATCTTGAACTATTAGTGAAACAAAAGATGTTCTTAAAAATTTTTTTTAAAAATATTACAAGCAGGTTGTTTACCTGCATTCAGAAGCAAACAATCTGCTTTCAGACACATTTGATGCTGTTGATGTAGACAAGTCTGAAAACACAAGGATTTTTATTTAAACTAGTCTTTAGTATGCTAATAGTCAATCTTATTGTCCCTAATGATTCTGAAAACAAAACAAAAAAAACCTTATCTCACTTATTTGTACAGATTTTAAGAATATTCCAGGATTCATATTAGCATTAATTAAATATCACTTTCACATGAGTTTAAGTTAGTGACACTTTACTATATATTACTTTTAGAAGAAAACTTCAGAGGAAAAAAAAAGTTGTTCTGAGAAAATATATACTTCAAAAGGGTAATCTTTCAGAATAACATGGCTTCATTATTCTCTTCTTCCAAAGCTGGTAGAATCAATTGGCACTTGCCAGTGTTTACCAATCCAGGACTTCCATGTATATGAGGCAACAAGTGCAGTATCTCTCACAGAGCCTGCTATTATTGGAGGTGGCCCATGTCTACCATGTTGTTTCAGTGTAGATCCACTCGCTCAGTGTCCTCCGTCCCTGAGTGAGGAAATCTGAGTGGGACCCCATGTTGGAATTTTTCAGTGAGTCACCCAACAAGTGTGTTTCCTGAGCATGAGCCACAAGCCCTGAAGGTGTCATATGGATAATGAGACAGCACCCACCATAAGATGGGTGGGGAATTGAAATGAGAAACTCACAATAAATACAATGCAATATAGCACTGCAGGGAGGTAACAAAGAACTCCCTCTGCCTACAGTGGTCTAGAGGTACAATTTACAGGCTGAAAAGATATTTGCCAAATGGGCCAAGTGAATAAAGTACTTCCAGGGATAGGACAGCACAGAAAGGAACAAGATTTACCTATTAATTAAATTCCTATTACATTGCTCTTCAAGGTGCTAAGGATAAGACAGCAAGGAAAAAAGTGCCAGCTCCCACAAAACTTCCATCCTAGTAGAATAAGAGAATGTGCAATGTTCAGATAAGGACAGATCATTGAGTTTAAATGAAGGGAAGGAGTGAAGTTGAGACTGGGGATACAGGTTAGTCTCCAAGTGAAGGGGCGTAACGGACAAGCTTAGAAATTTGAACTTAAATCTCTAAAGTGGTTCTCAGGGTGTTGACCAGTTTATCCTCTGGAGGGCAGGATTGCTGATGACTTCCTGAGGATGAAATGAAAACCACATGCTGTATGTAAAAGCTCACCAGTATTCATATTGGCATTTGCTCGGGCAGAAATCCCCAAGCTGATTTCATATCCTCTGTTGTGTGGATTTTAAAATGCCACACCATGGCTGATAAGAAGAGGTAAGGAGGAGAACAATTATAGCGAGGGCAGGAGTTACAGGAAATGGCTGCATAGGGGTGACCTGGTGCACTGGCCTTGGACTTGAACCTGAATTCCAGTTGCCTGCCAGTGGACCGGAGTATGCACGTGACTTAACTTGATGCCGCCAGATGGAGAATAGCAAATGCTATGCCAAGATGTTCCCACTGGGTACTTTAAAGATTCCCGGAGCAACACAAGGCTTCTGTGCAAAGCCTGGAAATGTGTCATCTGGGAACCAATTTTTCACCCTCAGTTTGAAAACAGGGTTCAAACCCATTGACTCTAGTCAGCCCCTACCCCAACCTCTCCCACCAACTTGCAGTTTCTTGAAAACACCCCACGTACAACTTTCCACAAGGATGATTGATATTTTTATGGCAGTCACTCTAATAGCTTAGCCTATAATGGAGTGTTTTTAATGATATTTGTATGAATGATGTGCTGTTTCTGGCCAACACCCACCAAACCATGCCCATCTGTTTTTTGGAGTACTAATAAGGGGCACTGACTCATTCATGCTGCCTTTACCCAAGAAAGGCCTGGATTAAAAGTATGGTTTGCAGTCATAATGACGGTTCTTAATTTATGCAGAGTGAACATTATTTTAAAAAGCTTCTTGGTTTATGTAAATTGACCCTATGACTTTGACCGGATACAGCTCTCTAACCAGTGGTTCTCAATTTTTTGTTCTGCTTTAGAATCACATGGGACTTGGAGAAACCCAGATTGCTGGTTTATACCTCCAGAACTTCTGAATCAGCAGGTGTGGGTGAGGGCCCAAAATTTGCATTTTTAACAAATTCTCCAGCAGTGCTGATGCTCTTGTTTCTCTGGACAACAGTTTGAGAAACATGCAGCTTATTCCACAAGTTTACCTGACATACTGAACAATCTTTATAAGATGGAGACCACGGATTCTACTTTTCCAGTATTCCCAGGTGATTCCAGTTGTCAGGCATATTTAGGAAACACTTTCCACTCACCCCAGTAAGTTACATGATGATTATTTCTAAAAACAACTTATTCCAACAATCATTTAAATCAGTCATTTTCAACTTTGAATGCACATTAGAATCACCTGGAGAGCTTTTTTTAAAACACTGATCTCCAGGTTAAATGTCTGAAGATTTGATCCACGTGAAGCCCAGAGATCTGTATTTTTTAAAAGTCCCCCAGGTATTTCTACTATATAGCCAACATTTTACTGAGGGCCTATTAAGAAGCCATTAACTCCCATCTTTACCAGACTTATTGCTTGAGCACCCAGCCTGATCTCTGATCACCTCTTCAGAAAGCTTTTCATATATGTCTACTCCCAGCCTGAATGAGTCTCTTCTCTGTGAAAGCAAAAAGGATTCCATCAAAATAGTTGGCATACCCTTTGTGGTCACTGGGGACTTACCAGTCCCCTGTTAGAAGATAACTTCCTGTGGGGAAAGGCCCAGTCTAAACTTTATCTGATACCAGTGCCTGAGAACAGGATTCAGGCAGTTCTTGAAGAAATAAGTGGATATGCTTTGTTTTCTGCAGCGTCTACTACAGTGAATATTAGAGCAGACCTGTCTGCACCACTTACCAATCCTGGACAGTGGACATGTCATTTAGTTCCACTGAGGCTCCATTTCCTTCTCTGAAAAATAGACCCCATTTGTGATAGTTATGAGGTTTAGAGGAGATGGTGAAGATAAAGCACTTCTCAAGATGCAAAACAGAAGATTAGAAAAACAAAAAACCTGTAGCTAGTGATTTGGTAAATGTTGACAATTTTTTACTTTATGCTAATTTGCATTGGTGATTCACTGTATGTCCTTGAACATTCTCATTGCCAGACCAGATCATAGTTGATCCAGACCTAGCAATACATTTTACACAGTGGCCCCAAAGTTTGCTTTATGGATGGGCGCACCTATTTCATCATTCTCAAATTTTAGAGTAATGGTTTTCAAAGTGTGGTTCCTACTGGCCCAGCATTACCTGGGAACTTGTTAGAAGAGAAAATTGGGGGGCACCATATCAGTCCTACTGTATCAAATCTGAGGTCCAGTTTGAACAAACTGTCAGGTGATCTGGGTATACATTGAACTATACAAGTAGCACTACTTTCAAAACACTTTACAGAGAGTTACGTGTTCCTAAATTTATCTGAACCACTGGTTCCTGACCAGGAGAGAGACGGATGCCACCCCTTCCCAACAGTTATGTATCACATCTCCTAGGAATATATTGATTTGAAAGTGTCCCAGAGATCTTGACCTTGTTCTAGAGGCTGTCTTTCTGTATTGAGAATTTTCTTCATTAAAAAATTGGGGTTTAGGCCATACTTTTGGAAGTGATTCAGAGTCAGCCAACAAATTATAAAGGATATTATATGTCAACCTATATACTGAGTGCTTTATAGATATAATTTTATTTAGTGCATATGTCTCTTAACTTTATTAACACTTTACAAAGAAACAGGATCAGAGAATATAAACAATGTGTGCTTGATAATACAGCTAAAAATAGTAGAGCTGGGATTTACACCTTTACTAAATCACCCAGAAATTTCCCTTTCAATTATATTTGTATTTACTATTTATGTTTTGTGGCCTTACTCTATTGATCTTTGGAATTGATTAAATATAAAATAATCTTAATTTCATCATCCTATTATTAGTGATTTCATTACTTTAAACTATAGGAAAAAGAGTTCTCCAATTTCAAGCCAGAGCCTCCCACATTCTAGGCAAGTGTTCTACTGCTGAGCCACATTTTCAGTCTTAGGTTATGTTAATTTAATCATGAGTTCTTAAAAAGCAAGAAGCATTTCCAGCTGGAAGTATAAGAAGAGCAGAAGAGACCTGAGGTGAGAGGATCTGAGTCACACTTGCTGGTTTTAAAAGCAGAGGAAGGGGCCACAAGCCAAGGAATACAGTGGCCTCAAGAAGCTAAGCATTACACTTGACAAGTAGCCTGCAAGGAAATGGAAATCTTTATCCTACAACTGAAAGGGACTGAATTTTGTCAACTGTCTGAATGAAAAAGGAAGCAGATTCTCCCCTAAAACCCCCAGAGAGAGTGAATCCTGGCCAATGCCTTGATTCGGGTCTTGAGAGTTGCTAAGAAAAGGAACAGCATATCCATACTGGTCCTGAACTTCTGACCTACAGAACTGTGAGATAATAAATTTATGTTGTTTTAAGCCACTAAGTTTGTGGTAATTTGTTATGGCAGCATTAGAAAACTGATACTGGAGACAATGTGTCAATATCTTTAAAGCCCTGAAAGAAAAACAAGTCCACATGTAGTTCTATATCCAACAAAAACATCCTTCAGAAATGAAAGCGAAATAAACACACTTTCAAATAAATGAAAGGAGAGAATTTAAAGCCCATAGACCTACACTATAAGAAAAGCCCAAAGATTTTTTTCAAGATGAAGGAAAAATGACACCAGTTATAAATCCAGGTCTCAAGGAAGAAATGAAGAGCATCAGAAATGGCAAATAAGTGGGTAAAAGACAAAAGACTGTTTTCTTAATTTCTTTAAAAGATATCTGATTTTTAATGCAAAATTCCAGTATCACATTATGAGGTTTATCAGCAGCTGGAACATATATAAAAAACATTAACAAAAAGAGTGGGAGAAGTTAATGGAATTATATAATTGCAAAATACTTTTACTTCTTATGATGCAGTATGATTTTAATTCTGAATAGGCTATGTAAATGCATGTATATAGTAATTGCTAAAGCTATGTAAAAAGATCAGTGAAATTAAAATGGAATAAAAAAAAAGTGTGTATCCAAAAGAAGACAAGAAATGGGAATAAGAATGTTAAAAAGAGAAGGGAGGGCTGGGGTTGTGGTAGAGTGCTTGCCTAGCATGTGAGGCACTGGGTTCAGTTGTCAGCAGTACATATAAATAAATGAATGAAATAAAGGTCTATCAACATCTAAAAAAATAATTTTAAAAAGAGATGGGAAATAAAGCAAATAACATAATAATAGGCATAAATACAACAGTATCAATAATTAAAATTAATTAACTAAAAAAAACCCAGCTGACTAAATCCAGACTAATAGAATAAAATTTTATGCTATATTCAGATATACTTAAATAAAATGATGGAAGGAGATATGCTATATAAATAGTAAGCATAAAAAAAGATGGTAATAAATGACAAAAAAAGGATTACATCAGTAACTGTAGGGGATAGAGTAATCATTATGGTAATTTCCTATTTGTGTTAAAAGACCAAAAAAAAAGAAAAAGAAAAGAAAAGAATTATGGTGTGGCGATAATAAATGGGACACAAGATAGAATTCAGGACAAGAAGTATCACCAGAAATAAATACTGTTATTTCATAATGATACAAGAGTTAATAAGAAGATAAGGTATTATCAATGCATATGATCCTATTGCATAACTTATATATTAAGAAAATACTGATATACTAAAAAGAAGAAATAGATAAATCTACAAATATGGTTGAAGATTTAAAATGCTCTCCCAGTAAGTAGTAGATTAATTAGGAAAAATAATTGGGGATACATAAGATTTGATCAATACCATCAATCACCTTGACCTGATTAGCAATTATGAAGCATACATCTAACAACCTCAGAATACATATTATTTTTAAGTGCAGATAAAATATATAAAAAAACCTATATGTTAAGTCATAAAATAAGTCTCAATTTCAAGGATTAAAAGGTATAATTCCTGGTGACAGTATGTTCTTTTCAAGCCAGCCTAATGTTGGAATCACTCCAAGTGTCCATCAACAGGAGAATGAACAACCAAAATGTGATATATTAATATCATGAAATAATACCAAGCAATTTAAAGAATTATTATTACAACAATATGAATGAGTCTCAGATACTATGTTCAGTGAAAAATGTCAGACATGAAATAATACATACTATTGCTTTGGCCTAAATATTTGTGTCCCTCTAATGTTCATATGTTGAAATATGATCTCCAGTGTGATGATACTAAGAGGGGAGCCTTTGGATAAATTAGGTCACAAGGGCCATCCTCATGAATTCCCTTATAAAAGAGGCTTAAGGACTGGGTGTGGTGACACATACCTGTAATCCGAGCAACTGAGAAGCTGATTGCAAGTTCAATATATATGATTGCAAGTTCAATATATATGATTGCAAGTTCAAAGCCAGCCTCAGCAACTTAGCAAGGCGCTAAGCAACTTAGTGAAACCCTGTTTCAAAACAAAACATAAAAAGGGCTGGGGATGTGGCTCAGTGGTTAAGTGCACCTGGGTTCAATCCCTGGTACCAAAAAATAAAATAATATAAAAGAGGCTTGAGGGAATCTGTTTGCCCCTTCTGCCATGTGATGTTTCAGCAAAAACTGTGATCCAAACAGCAGAGCAAGCCATCCCCAGACACTAAATCTGCAGTGCCCTCATCTTGGCCTTCCGTGCCTCATTACTGTAAGTGGCAAGTTTCTGTGTTTGTAAATTACCCACCCTACGGTATTTTTCATTGCAGCAGAAATAAACTAAGACAACTATGTTATATAGGAGTAAGCAAACGTGTGTATAGTAATTGAAATCAGAACAAAAGTGATGAAAATGTTCTGTATGTATTATGCTGGGGGTTACATGGATGCATTTCATCAAAACTCATCAGGTTATACACTGAAGACATGTTTTTTCCTATGTATAACTTCTTAAAATAAGAGAGAGAGAGAGAGAGAGAGAGAGAGAGAGAGAACAAACTGAGGGGAAGCAACAATTTGAAACTGGTTTCTAGACAATTAAAAAAAATACAGGTCACAATGTATCAGTGTGACATGGAATTTACTGACTATAAGAAAATATATTTTATTATATGTTTGACATTTAGTATAAATCAAGCATCTTATATATTAATCAAAAATTGATTTGGAAATGTTAGAGTGTTAGCACATTCCTCTTGAGTAATGGATTTTCACACATTGGCTTTGCGTGGTTCCACTCATCCCCTCCCTGAATGAATGCAGCCTATTGAGGCTGTTTTGCAGATCAGAGCTCCATTTTCCATATACTTGACCTCTCTACTGTATTTGATTATTTCTCAGAATGCATTTTTCCTAATGTGGAACTTTTATGTAAGAATGTCTCTAATATAGGGCTATTTGCCATTATTTCAGTGAAATATGACCTGTTGCTTGCAGTTGGACTTAAATGAAAAGTCAACCTTGAACAAAGAATTGAGACCAGTTAATATTTTATTCAAAAGCCCTATTTTGGCTAATACAAAGAAAAGAAAGAGCTAACAAAATTATATGTTCAAGATCTGCTTAACAAGCAAGGAATGATTATTCAGTGTAGAATGGAGAAAAAAAACCTTGGTAAGAGCTGATAAAATTTTCAAATTACTGAACCTCCACTTTTACTGAGTTTCAAGATAGGTCATTTTTAGTTATATGCAGCTGTGTGCTAAAGAGCTGTGACACTCCTGTTTCTGTAATAACTGCCTGGGCACAAACCTTTGCTCTTCTGGTATTACATTTTACAAAAATCAAATGAAATATAGCTGGAATTTGACTGGTGGGTGTTTGGCATGATGTCGGTATGGTTGTGTTACTCTTGACCTGCATGACCTATTCCAAAAGAATGAACTGAAGAGTCCCATTAATGATCGCATTGTAGAGTCAGTCTCTGTGTGCAAACTTTCTCTTTATTTCGGAGATTTAGAAACTGACCTTCCAACTCAGTGCAAGAGAATTTGGGTTCCTTCCCTGGAAGAATTGCAAATCAATCAACCTTTATCTATGGAAGGTAACAGTAGATCAGACATTGTCTTTCCATTTTATAGGCATAGATTACTAACCATTTTTTTCCTCTCATTTATAGAAGCTAACAATATGTCAGTCATTTTCTTTCCAATTTATAGACACAGATATTAAAAAAGCAGACTGGCAGCAAGGGGTTTCCAAAGCTGCAGAGAGGGCCAACAATTATACTTCAGATTCCCAGTTCTTGCTTTGTTTGTTGTGTTAGGTAAATGGATTATAATCAGTTGCTTATGAGTGCCTTTGGGCTAATCTAAGAATGGTTAGAAAAGGTTCTGACCCTGAGATTAAAAGATTAGATTAAAAGAGGTACATTTTGAGTTCAAATAACTCAAAAGCAACCAACTGGGAGAAGAAATGTTAGGAGGAAATATAACTTGCTTCCCGACGTTTACCAAGTTGGCTTCTCATTCGTTCATTCAAGTGTATTTAGCATGGCTTTAGATTGTGTTCAAAGGTATTTAAGATATTTTTCCCTGTTTCAATCTAGTTGTATGGACAAGATAAAAACAATGGAAAATGTAAAGTGGCAGTTTAAGACTTGAAGAATTTTGGAACACATCTGTCATAGGGCTGCAAGTCAATAAAAAGGCAAAAGATGACCAGTGAGTAAGAGGAAGATGCAAATCTTGAGAAGAAAAATGAGAGTCAAGGAAAAATTTGTACAAGAGCTTGCCCGAGTGTCAGGTTAGCTACTAAACCAACATGCTTGTTTTCATGGCTGTGGTGAACACATGCACTCTCAGAGAATGTCATGAGCTGTTTTCTACTGTGAGTGTATATTTTTAACCACCAGAGCTACTATCACTCTTCACACCATTTTAGTCAGTTATTTTCCCATTCATTTATGGTAAACCAGGTATCATGTTAAATTCCAAGTGTTCTCCATGTATTAACTCATTTGACCCTCCTAATAACCTGATAACATAGATATTATCCCCATGATTACAGGCATGGGTACATACCTTAAGCCCTATCCCCAGGAAGGTAGATCATATTTGGCAGAACTAGGATAGGAGAATAAGCAGTCTGGTGCAGAAACTCTTTTAATCCCCACATCAGAATACATCTTTTGTGCCTGAAATAATGAGTGACATAGCAGTAATGGGTGGCTAGATGAACACATGCATGTAAAATAAATTTTATAATTCTGAATTTTCTGGAAAAGTATCTGAATATTAAAGTAAGCATTATTGGAACAACTCCAGAAACAGTCATTGACTCAGAAGGATGTGCAACAAGAGGTCCCCATGAAACAGGTTTAGTCACACCTCTATTTCCTCCTATAGCTACTGCTAACATTTTAGCATAGATGGCTCTCTATCAAACCTTTTTAAAAAGCAGAAACCCTCTTTGCCCTATACTGAATGTCTGTGCACCCCCAACCTAACCCCAAGGCCATGGCATTTGGGAGTGGAGTCTTTGGAAGGTGATTAGGTCATGAGGGTAGAGATCTCATAAGTGGGACTAATGCCCTTTAAAAAAGGACAGAAAAAGCTCCTTTGATTCTTCTACCACATGAGGACACAGTGAGAAGACAGCCACTCATGAGCTAGGAAGCAAGCCTTGACCAAGTCCTGAACTGCCAGTACCTTGATCTTGGATTTACTGGCCTTTAGGTCTGAGAAATAATTTCAGTTGTTTATAGCCCACCATGTCGTGGTATTTTGTTATAACACCTGAATAGACTAAGATACCTTCAATTGTACCTAAGTATGTGAAGAGAAATCTGATAGATACAAATGGAGGAAAGTTTACTAGAGGTAGAGGAAGGACCAATTCCCAGAGATGGAGTCCCTTAAATGTTACATGTTTGTGGCATTTATATCTTACATGTTATAAAGTAACTGTCACTTAAGGATTTAGTTTTTTTTTCCTTCATGGCTTAGGAAGCTAAGCAATATTCATACTGAAGGCAGTGCTTCAAAGCCCTCAATTAGATGGTAGCATATGTTTACCATCAACACTGATCTATCTAGTTACATGCCCCAAGAAATCTAGTCACATGCCCTAAGGGCTCTGGCCAAAAATAAATGTTTCGGCTTGTCTTCTGAATATACATTGTTCATCTACTGATGTGTTCATTTCCTAGTTTATGTGTGCATGCATTCATTCAACAAACTTCCCCTTCATTTGTGATTCTTATTTGCCATGGCTGGCAGTGAGTAGTACGCCAGTACTGAGCTGGATCAGCACCAGCCAGGACCTCTTGGAGTTTACAGTTTAGTGGTGTCAATATATACACGTGTCTTTTATGTACATGTTATATGTTATTCTTAGGCATTTAATTACTGAGTCCTGTTTCCTCATCTGTCTGATGGGGTTAAAAACTGGCCTTGCCTTTTTCACACAATGAAATGAGATTTAATATAGATAAGATCCCCCTTTTTAAATGTGCAAGCGTAACCCAGAAATAGAATGTTCTTATTTGGCCAGCTAACAGAGATGAATAATGTTGGCAACTGGACCAGTTGTCTGTTTCATGGAATTTAGGAGGTGCCTGATGTGGTACAAGAAGCCTGGCTTTTCAGAAACTAATGTTTTGAATTCAGACATCACCATGTACTAGCTGTGTCTCCTTGGGCAAGTTTTGTAACCTCCCTGAACTCAACTTCCTGATCTCTGCGACTGATCATACCTGCCTTACAATGTACTTTGGAAAACCAGAGAAAGTTTGTAAACATTCTGACACAGTCTTAAATAAATGCTGGCAATTAGGTTCAATATCTTTAGTTATTCAGAAATCAAGTATCAGGACTCTTGTTTTCCTAAGAGTCCTCCTCCTTCCCCTCCCTCCCCTCCCCACCCCTGCATCCACTGGCTGTGCAGTCACAAGCTGGAGTGTGACTTGCCAATTAGCATTCCATGCTCCATCAGCAACCTTCCTTATTTCATCAATGAAAACCAAGGTCTCTCTTCCTATTCCCTCAGGGTCTTATTTACACTCTGGGTGCCACATCCTGATGTTACCATCCCAGGGATAAATCTACAGTTCATTTGTTGAACATTGAGTATGTGCCAGGTGTTTTATCCCTAAAAAATTCCTCCCCCAAAAATATTATTTCCATTTTATAGACATGTGGGATATTATCCTAATTCCACACTGTTGGAAGTGGTAAAACTGGAATCCAAACTCTCACTTCTGAATGCAACACCTAGAAACTCCCTATGGACAAGGTAAGTCCAAGTTGTAAAGAAACACAACCTTAGATGCAGCACTAAACAAGCTAATCGCTAGAGATCATATTTGAAGAAATGCATGGCTTTTCTAGAAAAAAATCATAAAATTACTGATTAACTGTATTTATTAAGGGCCAACAACATGCCTGGACTGTCCTAGATGCTCAGCATACCAAGATGGATAAGCATCATCTTGCCCAAAGGAGCTCTTGTAACTGGGGGAGGAGAAATGCAGATAAACAGTCTGGTGACTGTGACATAATTAATTTAGCCTGTTTAGGGGATGAGATAGGGCACATTTCACGTGTAGGTTTTGGTGGAAAGTGTTCATAGACGGAGAAAAGAAGAGTGGTGCATTGAAGAGAGGTGTCAAGGTGGCAAAAGTGTGAAAGCACAGGAGATATGTGAAGTCACATGACTTGAGAGAATAGCATACCTATAGGGAAGAGTGAAAGAGGAGGCTGAGGAAGCACGTTAAAGTGAGGAAAGATGATAGAAAGCTCTTTGATGCTATGATAAAACATTTGGTCTTGAGTCTATAATGAGTAAAGTGCTATAAAAACATCTTTGTTTCGGATCTATGTTTAAAAATAATAATTGTGTAAGTATCATATAACCACATCATGTTGTTATGGTTTCTAAGATACCAAAGATCAAATTGCGCCTCTTGTCTTGGATGTGCTATAGGTAAGACCTTGGTACAGTCTAATCTGCATGAACAATGGGAATGGGTCCTGGATCGTGCCCTGGTGTTGACATACTCTGATTATAGAAAATAAGTCCTCAAGGACCCATAAAGAAAATGAATGAATTCTTGAGGACCTTATACTAACTTTATCTGCAGTGTCAAAGTTGAACGGTTCATTAAAGTAGTTCCAGAAAGAAAACAAAGCCCCATTTGCAATAAGACTCCAAATTATCTATTCATTGCCAGTTCTCCTTTCTATCGTTGAGTTCTATTTTAAGCTGTCACTTTCCTAAGTCAGATGCTAAAGTTTTAGGAGTTGAACATCAGTAGCTTTGGCGTGGCTTGGAGTCATCCTCAATCCAGCAATGGAACTAAAATGAAAATAGAATTACCAAAAGGGCAGATGCAGTATCTTATATCACTTTTATTATATTATATTTTAGCAGCTGAGACAGGAGGGAGAACATTATAGAATCAGCCTGCTGCAGTCTCGCCTATAATTATATTTTTCCTTGATAAGGCATTGGCAAAGAGCCCACCAAAATATTGATGCGAAACTTGATCTCCCCGGGCTGTGGAATTTCTCCAGCCCTGGGATTGAGAGTGAGAGGTTTTGGAAGTGTTTGGCAGCTGTAGTAAATTCAGGAGCTGGAGGCAAGGAACAATTCCTCTAGCATAAGCCCAAAGTCAATATATTATATAACTATAGAAGGCACACTCCTCATTGTACTTTCATACTCTTGAATGGATCTTGTCCAGCCCATGTATCTTACATAGATGTAAATATAAACTTTACATAACATTTGGGAAAAAGGGCAGGATTCCTATAAAGGTTTCATGGTTTTATATTTAGAGATGAGTATGTTATATATAAATGGAGATGCTGACTTCAAAGTTTTCCAAAACTAAGTGGCAGTAAAAACTTTTCTGTGTGCTCCATGCTATCACATATTTAGAGTTTTTCTCTCTCTTGTAATCTTTTTTTTAAGCACCAGTCCAATTTTTGTTTTTCAAAATATTTACTAAAATTTGGCCATATAGCATGAATAGATTTAGTTGAGGACAAACAATAGACAGTTATAAAGTCATTTAAAGTTGGAACGTATACAGCTATTTCCATAGGTATAACTGAGTGTAGAATGCCTGGCCTATGGACTACCTAAGATTGGTGTCACGGTACCAGGATGTTGCTGGCAGAATGAAAAGAGCACTTAGGAATCAGACATACCTGGATGTAAAAATCCCAACTGGCACTTTTGAGCTGCATGAGCTTAGTGAACATCTGAGTCTCTTTCATCATCTGTAAGCATGTGAGGAATAATGAAGATTATGTAAATGAAGCACCCAACCATAGCTGCCACCTAGTAGGAGCAATTTTCCCCCAATTTTCTTTTCTTTTTCCCACCTCAGAATGTAACCATTTTTGCAGGAGTGGCCAGAAAGCTAGAAAATTTACATCACAAATTATCTAACCATTAAAAGATAGGGTTACCAAGGTTTTAAAAATGTTCTCAGGTGTTATTTTTTTTTAAATGTTGCCATTTATTTATACCAAACCACTTTTGCAAAAATGGTATAAGATAGCTTTCCAAATATCATAAATGCAGTTTAAATAAAAGTTAAAAGATTAAATAAAAGTTAAAAGATTAAAAAAAAAAAACCAGAGAAACAGGGACAAAAATACTGTAACCTAGCTGCTGTAACTGAGTACGATATTCAGGCAGGAGAGTTCTCAAAGAATTATTGTTACATGTAATTTCCATTATAAGGAAAAGGAAAAGGGAAGGATAACAATCCATAAGAAGAGACAGATTTTGCCTGGTGTTCAATTCTTGGGGAGGCGGAAGAAAGTTCTCATTTAGGTGATTTCATTGATACTCTTTCAAGGTACTGTTGATTTTGATATGATAGATGGTCTGGCAGGTCCTGAATTAGAGTCTCCAACTAAGAATCAACTAGCTTCACAACCAATCCAGGGAAGACACTATGGCTGAGTGGAGATTTCCTAGGTTTTGAAATGAAATCAACCTGGGTTCAAACCCAAATCAACACCTCATACTACCTGTAAAACCTTGGGCATATTTGCTTATTCTCACAAATCATGTTTAAAAAAGGAAATGATGATACCTACACCTTACAGAGTTAGTGAGCAATTGATGAAGTAAAATATGTAGATAGGGAGGGAATTAGACCTGACTGATTGGCATGTGGTCCCAGGAGTGTCAATGTGCTCATTTTCTAGGCACAATACAAATTCACACTGTACATTCCTGACCTAAGTTCCATGCATTCTTCTGTTGGAGATCCATTAACAGATGATTTTCAGCTATGAACTCCACAGCAGTGCCGTGCACATGCACACACAAAAAAACTTTTACCAAAAATTTACTTATATTCTGAATTGTTTTAAATACTTCTGTTTCCACTTTCCTTCTGAAGTTATATCCTACATTGTTGGCTAGATTACAAATATGAAGTTCTCAGTTCTAATAGTGGTGATTTTCCCATCAATATTTTGTTTGTTTGCTTTTTAAACATTTAATGCACTTAAAAATAATTTTCTAAATAAACCAGTTCATCTAATTTCTGCCATTTCTTTCCAAATTTATGGCAGGCAGAATCATCTTCTACAAGAATCTGTTATCAACTTAGGTCACAAAACTGGAACTTGGGAAAACAGAAATAAAATAGAGTAAACATTTCTCTCTCCTTTTATTTAAAGCTATTGCTTCCATTATAAAAAAAAATGTAAAGAATGACTATAATCAAAGGAGACAGATTTTTCCTGTTATTTAATTCTTGAGAGAGAGAAGTTCTTATTTGGGTAATTTTCTAATTGTACCCTTCTCAGGTACTTTATTTGGAATATTTTTTATTCTTCTTTTAAGCAAGAGAGATCCTCATGCATATAACTGTAACTATGTTAATAATTTAGACCTCTTGATAATCTTAAGATTGAAACACATGATGAAAGTATGTTGGTATCTCTGTAATGACAGTGAAAATCAGAGGAATGATAACAGACCTTGGCTAAAGATATCTCCCTCCTCTCTTGGGGAGGAGCTCCAATTCTAATAGAAAAGAGGCAACATATTTACATACTGTTCTTTGCATTAAATATACCCTTCAATTTGTTGCATTAAGACAGGCTACCATAGCAGAGTGAATATGTTCTAAGCAACTATTCAACTCATTTATCCCTAAAATATTTTTATATTTACCAATAACCAATCTCCTAACATTGATTATTTCCAAACTGGGAAAGCAATCATTCTAATCTTATATGGGAATCTATACAGAGGTGTTTTGTGGATTTGGTTATTGTGTTAATCAGGTTTTTGTCATACTGACCAAAATGCCAGACATAAACAACTTAAAGGATAAAGAGTTTATTTTGTTTCATGGTTTTACAGTTTTCAGCCCATTGTTGGCTAGGTCCAAGGCAGAACATCATGGTGGAAGGGCAGGGAAGAGGAAAACTGCCCAGCACATGAAAATTAAAAAGGAGAGAGAGTGTGTCTGTCCGTCTGTCTGTTTGGGAGGATACAAACCTTTCCGTGGTATGCTCACAGTGCCCTACTTCCTCCAGTTATGTCCCACATCCTAGTAATCCATCAATGAATTAATCCATTAATGAGGTTGGAGCCCTCAGGATGCAATCACTTCCCAAAAGCCCCGCCTCTAAACACCTGAGACTTTGGAGGACATTTCAGATCCTAGCTATAATAGTTTATAAAACCAATTTTCTGAGGACAGAAAACCCCATAATAACTGAGTAAAGATTCTAGATACCTCATATGCAGTCCACATTCTAGAAGCCTCATTTCAAGACAGTGTTACTATTCACTGTCCCCATTAGATAACCTAAATATTTTCTCACTTTAAAACCAGGTGTTCTAAAAGTAAATCTTCAAAAATGAAAATATAAACTGTGCCATACTATGTGAAGAGGAATTCAAAATACAGTCATCCTTTGGTATCCATGGAAGATAGGATCAAGACCTCCATGGATATCAAAATCCCAGATGCTCAAGTACATATAAAATGTCATAGTATTTGCAAATAAATTATGCAATCCTCCCATTTACTTTAAATCATCTCTAGATTACTTATAATACTTATTACAATATAAAGTCTATACAGTTATACCATATTATTTCAGGAATAATGATCAAAAATCTACATGTCCAGTATAGACACATCTAAAAAACATTGCTTTCTGTGGTTTATTGAATGAGTGAGTAAATGTGGAGACTGTGGAAATGGAGGGCCAGTTGTATGTTAGTCTGTTCAGATTTGAAAGTATTTGGAAGTTGCCATATTTTTTGAAAAAATAATTATTTTTAGCATCTCTAGACTTTCATAGCACAACAGGACCGTTGAAGATTTGAAACTTTGCTAACTGAAGTTGAGAGGTTACAGAAATATTTCCATAAGATACCATTCTCGTCCCTGATTTTTTAAAGGAAGAGGTTTATTCTTTGGTCTTATGAGCAAGACTAATTAACCTAGCATTAATGGAAAGGGCTCTACCTGGGCTATGTGCTGGGAGCCCTGACAGTATGTGGGTGGGCAAGCCTGGCCTGGTTTGGGGGATGGGTGAAGATGGAGGAAGCAGGAAGAAAGATTCTTCAGGATCCAAAGGACCAAGTAGGAAATCCAGATGCCTTATAGATTACTTACACTATGGATGCATGGTGCAACCAGTGTTTAAATGTGTTCAGGATACTCCTATTGCTTGTTTTTTAAAAATCCATCCTTTCTCTATTTTACATCTTCTATTCTGTGCTCCTTCTCTTTCTTCCATATTCAAACGTCTTCAGGGTTATGCTCACTTACTGATGTGACTCCCCTACTTCCTATCAGTCAGCATCCCTTTGCAAACTGGATTTCCCACCTCCCATAGTGCTAAAATCCTCTCAGCAAGACCAGCATGACCCTCCTGTTGGTAAGTCCAGAGCAGGAGTCAGCACTGGTGTTTCTCATCTCCTCTCCACATTGTTGATCCTTTCCTCCTTGATGTCTGTAGTGACCTTGGTAGACCAACAAGCAAATGAGAAGGTTTAGACTTTCCAACATCACCAATTCTTTGAATTTATTCTTCCTTTCTCACCTTGTTTTGAGGTACCTTTTCTTTTTCTCATTTCTAAAATGCCTGAGTTTCCTAGATTATGTCCTAGACTACTTACTCTTCCCACTATATAATTTCCCTGAGTCAATATTCTCAAGGATTTCATCTGTGTACTTATTATTTCCTGAATCTATGACTTTAACCCAGGTACTTAACCTGAATTACAAATCTAAACATATATCCACTCTCTCTCAGTTCTGTGTAGACTCTAGACGCAGCATATCCCGAGCTGAACTCACAATCTTCTCTTACATTTTGAACTCTCTTCCTCTTCCTGTGGTTCCTATAACCCAAGTAATCAACAAGCTCTCTCAAGTCTACGTACTTGTCTTTTCAGTCTGTTTCCAGTTTGTTCTTTAGAACACTGCTGTCATTGCCCAAGACAAGACCCTCATCATCAGTGGTATACTACTACTGTCTCCAAGCCAGTCTGCTGTACTTAGGACTTGTTCCAAAATTGTACCCAGGATGATCTGTCTGAAATATAACATTGGTAATTCTAGACCCCATGTAAAATACTTTAGCAGCTCCAGATTTTCCTTTAGTTTAAACCCAATTCTCTATATAATTTGCAAAACTCTTCCTAAGCTGTGCCCTGCTCATCTCCCCACTTTTATTCTCAGTATTCCTCTGTCAATTCCATGGTCTAGACATAAAGAAAAGTTTTCTGTCCTTGAAACTTACATGCTATTTCTTTTGTCTGAGTTTTTGCTTATGTTGTGTGTGAACATGAATAATTTATAACACTTAATAAATAATTAAATAATGTGAACTGAATAACACCTTACATTTCGTTCATTACTTTAGAAATCAAGACAGTTAAATGTATCACTTAACTCTATAACCCTAAAAATTATGAGTTTGCATAGCATCATTCTGTTGTTCAATAGACCTTACGGATAAATATTTCCCACTGTTCGTGTAGACATAGAATGGAGGAAGGAGAGAGAGAGAGAAGAGGAGAAAGACGGACTAAGTGTGTATAAAAAGCAAAGTATTATGTTGAAATGTTTTTAAAAAATGAAATGTACTAAGTGTCTCTCTTAAAAAAGTTTACTCTTGGTTGATGTAATTGTTGTTTGGTTGATATTTATTGGGCATAATAAACTCTATGATTCTATGTTTTTCTCTGTACTGAACTCTTTAGTGTAGAAGATATATTAAGTAACCACATAACGAATACAACAATATTTCATTCTGCCATTCTTTCTCCCTTGCCTCCTCCAGCCCAATTCCATTTTCTTCATCTTTATGTAAGTCTTTTCCCCGCTTTATCTGTTCATAGGGCTGGTAGTCCCCAGTACACAGAATAAATGAAATTACAAGTTCATTAAGAACTTGGGAAAATTAAGAATTGTTTTCCTGTTCCTCCTTTGAGCATTTCTTATAACTGTTAAGACAGTGTATAGATAATTTCCTTTATCTCTTGTAGCTTTTGTGTTGTTTAGTGTCAGATGCCATTACAAACATCAGCTCAAATGGTAGTAACCATCAATGCCATGGAATGGCAAAGAAAGTGGTAGGGCTGAGGGTCCAATGTATTTTGTAGCTCTTTTCAGTTGCATTTCTCTTAGATATTTATGCTTTTTAAAAAAAAATCATCACTTTTTAAATTACTTAATTATATGTAAATTAAATTTTGAACATTTACCTTTTTACCTTTTGACCTTAGCATATATGACCATAGATAACTTAGTGAGATATTCCATGGGTGAGGAGATGGCAAACATGGTTAGCCCTGTTTGGCATCCCTCTTTCCAATTTGGCCTATTTGGAGAAGCTGAGACCTTTGAAAAGTTGTGTACTTTTTTTTTAATTCTTCATTTGATTTAAGTTAAAATGCTTAAAATTTCCTCAAGCGTTGACACAGAAAAAGTCAAGGCCTGAAATAGAGGTTAAGAAAAGGGACAGTTTCACTTGAATATGTTTTACCTTCAGTGCTATATTCAGTATCAACTGAGGATTTCTTCCTTCACATCCTGAGTTTAAAAGGAACTGGATCCAAGGAAGATTCTTTCCCAAACTTCTGACCTGTCTGTAGCTCTCTACCAGAAAGCCCTGGCATATCAATGTTTCCTACAGCTAGGCTGTAGGCACTCAGATGGCAAAGTAGACTTTTAGTTTAATGGAAGGGATTGTAATTCTCACTAGGCTGCACATTTTTGTCTCTCAATTTTTTTTTTCCTTCTGTGATATGTACATCAATCGGGTGATTGTTTTTGTAGGTCTCAAGGATTTGGATTCTCTTTTGGGAAAGCGTTGCCCAGCTAAATTCTTTGTTGTCCTTTGACTTTCCAAATCTGATCCCGAACCTTTACTTCTTTGCTTTCCTTCTCCCTGTTTCTTCTTCCTTCCTTCCTTCACATGCTAATATCTTAAAATGAGGTTTCCTGCTCCTTGATCTGAACCCCAGCAGTGATCAATGAAGTGAGTATCAATTACAAGCACTAGTCCAGCAGGAGCCAGCTTGGCTTAAAATCAACCTTCCTTGGTAAACCAAGAGAATATATAATCCTGATTGATTACTCCCAGAGAATATATTTGTGTCATTGGTAGTCAGTGCAACTGAACTAAAATCATTCTTAATTCTAAACCCTCCCCTGGATTTTTACCTTCTCACGTGTCTATAAACAGTTTAAGAATGAGGAGATGAAAACTTATTTCAGAGCTTTATACAGTAGTGACTAGGAAGCACCATCTGAGTCCCTTAAGTTTTACAGAATTTGTCTTAAAGATGTAATAAACTGTGATGCATTTCATTTTGCCTGGGATCCCTGTACATTTATTCTTGAAAAACTTCCATCTATTCAGTCTTTGACTCTGTAGCATGTACTCCAAATTTAATCTATTACTAAAACAGCTTTACCTCTTATGACTGTGATAGACATGTTTGCTCTCCTGGGAAATAGTTCATGGCTCCCTGTGTGGAAATCTCTCCTGAGGTCTTGTAGAATGTCTCTTGCTGAAATCTGATTTTATTTCTTCATTTCTAGTACCAAGTATTAAAACATCATCTTTGCAACATAGAACCCACTTCCCTAGTCCTGAGAGTGGGAAATATCTTAATCACCCAAATTTAGGGTTTTTAATATTTAAGGTTTTTAGGTATTTTAGTATTTATTCACTCAAATACTAAAATTTTTTGTTCAACTAAAATTTGTTAGGCTCTAATGATTTTTTAAAAGTTATTCTCTAAATCCTTCTCATAAAATTCTTCAGGTTCTCTAAGGAATATTCCAACTTTTTCTGACTCTTGCTGTTTTGTCACATTTAGATTATTTCTAATAGCCTCTTCTGACCAAGTCTGTATGTGCCTTTTAAACTTGGAAACTTTTTTTAAAAACATTTATTTTTTAGTTGGCCACAATATCATCTTTATTTTATTTATTTATTTTTATGTGGTGCTAAGGATCGAACCCAGGGCCTCGCAAGTGCTAGGCAAGTACTCTACTGCTAAGCCACAACCCCAACCCTAAACTTGGAAACTTTTAAGTGCATGATGCATATGTGATATTCACAAATAGGCATTGTTCATGGTGGTGATAGCACAAAATTTGGCATCTTACATGCAGGGGCCCAAGCAGTGCTCTTAGGGTGACAAGGAATTGGAAGTTGTTGAACCCCAGAGCTGGCCATTAAGGTTGAGAGAGGGGTAGCAGGGAAGACCCTGAGGAAGGCTAAGTGGATCTACAAGGCTGGAAAACAAGCAACAGGGAGTTAGGGGCGGAGCCAACAATAGTAGCAGGTGCCAAGTCTGAGCGCACCACATACTTGAAGACTAATGTGCAAGAACTGATCTGAGTTCAGAACACAGGGAGTCAGAAGGACGCTCAGCAGGGAAACTTGGAAGCTCTGTCATCATCCTGATGGAGCTGTTTAAGCAGAATTCTCCTCTGGAGCCCTCTTTTATAGGAATGGTGGATATGCCTCCACAAAGTTCAAAGGCACAGTCATGACTTCTGACAGACATAGAGATAGGAGCCAGGTGATTCAGAGCTCCATCTCCTGTCCCTGGAGGTTTGTTCTGATCATCCAGAGACAGTGGTATACTTTCCTCATCTTTAGCTTCACCCTGAGTTTCAGTTACCTACTGGGTCTGGGTCTTTGTCAGGTGTATGCACAAGACAAGTAATCTATTGGCCTCTGCATAATAAACAGGACACATGAATTAAAGACCTGCACCTCAGAGATGAGAGGAGCTGCTTCCTTAGTGGCTACTACTTTGATTGCACATCTCAGATGCCATTGCTCCTATACAGAACCCTGAGCTGAGCTACCTTGGTACCTTAGCATCCATAAAATGCAAAGATACCACCTGAAGAGGAAAAGAACAAAGAGGCCCCACCTAAGTACTACAGATAGAAAAGTCAGGGACTCCAGACCAGCCTGACCCTCTCATGCTCCATCTGTTGCTCTCATGTCCTGCCCTGTTCCTAGATCCTCCCACTTTTAACCTCCTTCAATCTCTACCTTCCCTCTGGGCCTTTGGTCTAAACATCCATTTGCCTTTTGCTTCTCACAAGTTCTTATTCATCTGTGTTAATTTTTACAAACACATCAATAGAGATTGATCCGTGTCATATACCAGTGTAAGTGCTTTACGACTATGAACTCTTTCAATTAAGAGGTAACCCTTTTATTATCTACTTTAGAGATGATTGTGTCCTCACTTTTGGTTATTCATATTCCTGAACACTGCATATCGCCAGCTCTTTAGGGTCCCAGTGTGGCCAGCATCAGCACTATCAGTCCTCAGCGATACCTCCCTGAAAGCAGGGATAGTGAGCTTTGTTTAGTAACAAATGACCTTGAGCTTTTGGAATGAGTCAGTCTGAGCTTGCATCCTAGGTTTTCCACCAACTAGCTGAATGACTCATGTAAGTATGAGTTTTCCTGTCTGTAAAAGGAGAGTCACATATACCTCATAGAGGGTCATGGAAGAGTGTAGACATTGCATAAGAAAAATTCTAGCAGTGTCTGGAGCAGAAAAGCATTTAGGAAATGATAGCTACCGTACTCATTGCCCTAGGAGTATAGAGAAAATCTTTTTTTTTGCGATGGAGTTTCACCAAGTTACCTAGGGCCTCACTAAGTTTCTGAGGCTGGCTTAGAACCTGGGATCTTTCTGCCTCAGCCTCCTGAGCTGCTGGGATTACAGGTGTGAGCCACTGTACCCAGCTAGAGAAAATCTTGCTGGGTCCAGTTCTAAAGTAGAAATTTTAGAAGTGAAAATGGCCTTAGATTTTGTGTAGTTGGATCCTCTCCTTTTTGAATGAGGAAAATGAAGCCCAGAAAAGTTAGACTGGTTTAAATCATCAGCTAATTAATGAGACAACAGAGAAAGAACCTCAGTTTCCTGATTCCTCCCTGGGTCTTTACCCCCACACTTTGCTCTTTGAAGGATTCAACCTAAAGTTGACAGTGCCCTTGACTAGAGATGAGCCATTAGAACATGGAAGTCCCCAGCATCTCAGAACTCTCTCTTTGGTTTTTAGAAAAAGAAAGCTTTCATTCAGAAACAAATACATAAAGCTCTTGCTGCAGCCTGCTTTGCAGCCTCAGTGAGTTTTTGACCCAGTTCTTCCAAGATCTGCAAAGGGGGTCATCATGTTTGAAACAGAAATGTGCCCTAGTCTCATTGGTCTCTCCCACTGGGAGTGGTTACTCTTCTCTTCTAGAGCAATAGGTTACATTCAGCAGATCAAATTATTTTAGCTTATATCACATTTATTCTCTCCTGGTAATTTAGAGATTGAAATTTACTTCTTAGAGACAAGAAAATATTCCTGAGTGTGGGGCTGAAGTTGAACTATTTGATTCCTTTGGTAGCAAGAATTTGGTTGTGGTGATATTGTTACCATATGGATAGATACGTAACTATTGAAACCTGGGATGAGAATTCCAGGGTATTTTACTAGGACCACCAAGATGATGAATGACATATTCAATTCTCAGAAACTAAAGCAAAGAAGAATTCCACATTTTAAATTAGAGTATCATGTCCAAATGAAAACCTTATCATAAATAAAAGTTTCTATACACAGAGGAACAAAACCTCTTTAGTTCTGGGAAGGATCTGCATGACACCAACATAGTTAGAATGTTTCAGAATCATTTAAAAAATAATGAATCGGCATAGCTGTCATCATCACTTATTCCTTTCTTCCTCTATAAGGTAGCAATGCCTTTTTTTTCCCCTGAAATGAAAATTGGTTGGCCCTGATCTGAGAGTTTTCAGGCCTCTTGCTCATGCTCTTTATCAGTGGGGCTACTGACTGGTGAGCTGGGCCCTTTGTGCTCTGAGCAGCTTTTGTTTCCAGCGCTGCTTTGTTTTAAGCTGGGTGTTGAATGCAGCATCAAAGGTAGGCAGGCAGACATTCAGAGGCCGATGTGGGCACATTCCCAAAAGTTTGGTGCCAAGGGCCTTGTGTTTCTTAACAGAGGTGACCTGGAAAGACTCCAAAAACAAGATGAAAAAATACAAAGTTGAATTTAGTTAAAGGGAAGGAGAAAGGAAAGCATTGAAAGCTCGAATCCCGTTAACTTGAAGAGTTTAGTTCTGGCCTTTTAAAAGCTTCCTTCCAAAACAGAGTTGTATTAGTTTAATCTCTGGCCAATTGTAGATTTAAATTTAGCTTCTCACATGTATTAATCTTCTTAGGAGTGAAAATAACCATTGCTGCTCATAGAGAGCTGACTTAGTATTTTCTCCCTATAATGGGTTTTATTTTTACCTAGATGGTTAAAACAGAGAGGGTTGCTACTGATTTTCTTAATGGGTGCCTAGCTGAACAGAGTAGGAGCCACAATGTTAAGGGCCAGGACACTGAATCAGTCAGGCCCAAACACAATGTTCATCACTTTATCTAAACAGGTTATGATGTTGAGCAAATTGCTTAATTTCTCTAAATCTCACTACCATCATCCATAAAATGAGAATGTTTTATGACATTTAAGTGAACAGATAATGTAATATGTGATATTTGCTACATAGTATATACTATATGTCATGACACATTAAATTGCATATTTTTGGAAATATATGGAAGCAGTATCAAGATCAGCTAAGGAGCTGAAACAGAGTTGTTAGATGTTTCACCCAGAATCCGTGTCCAGGGAGTTGTAAAATCAAAGCCAACTTGAGAATCCAGATCTTTGCTTTCTTTCCATTCAACACACTCTTATAAATATATAAGGCTACTTTAAATTTAATTATTATTCTTTTATAGTGATACAAAATATACCAGTTTATACCCAGATGGGTAGATACATGATAACAACAATTTATTGAGCATATATTGCCAGACATTCTGTTTAATTTTATTGTCTAATCAGCATATTGACCTTGCTAGGTAAGTGCTGCTATTATACCAATTTTTTACAATTGAGGAAAGATAAGCACAGTGCATTTCAGCACTATGCCCCAAATCATGTCTTTACTAGTGGTAGAGACATAGTTTGAACACAGTCTCTGGAGTCAGCTCTCTAAACTAGCACACTGACCATACTCTAATAATTGTCCAAGGTAAACAAGACTTACACGAAGGGCTATCACGATTACCTCCATAGGTGACCTTGAAAAACATCAAGGTCACGTCACAAAGAACAGTAAACAGCCATGCTTTGCTTGTCATGACTTTATGGTTTCATTTAAATGACTTCCCAGAGAACATAGGTAGCTGTTACTCATAAGGAGGGCTGTTGATTTAGGCATTGGAAGTTCTCTATCCAGATCCTGCATCTGCATTTTTCTGGATGGCAGAACCTATGTCCTTACCCTTGCTGGGCCTTGATTACCTATTTTGTTAAATGACTAAGGTGAACCTCAAAGTATTATTAGGAGAATTTAATCAAGAATAAATGGAATTGTATGGCATCTAAGGGGGCCCCTGCTAGTTTCCCTGAATCCTCTACCAGCTTTAGAGAATTAAACCTAGTAAGTCATGTACCTGATTCTACCAAGTTGGGATATATTCAAAGTAAAATTCAGGTATTCATGGATGACCATGCTTAAGACAAACCCTAGAACCATGATCCCGTCACAGGTTGTTTTAAAGGAGGATATTTCTGTACCATCAAGTCCTCAGAGAATTTATCTTTCAGAAATACACTGGGCCCAAATTTAGTTTGAGAGGAACTTTTAAACTTTCTTTGAGCTTAGACCTGAGGGCAAAAAAGCATAATGGAAGTGTTAGCCAGCATAAGGTGGACCCAGCACAACCAGAAAAAATACCCCCAAAGAGCTGGAGGAGGGGAGCAGATTTGAAAAGAGGTTTAACTAGTGCTGCAAATGGTCCGTCACACACTCTCCGCCCCAGTTTGTTTTGATACATCCCCACCTGGTCCCCAGGTGTGTAAGAACCACAACATGCTGTTCATGCCACGGCTGTGGACCAGACTTGTGCTGGGCTGTGCACCTCTGAACAATGGCTTTATTCTTTTCTACGCCCCAAAGAGGTCTGAGTGTAGGAGAAGGAGCGGCTGCTGTTGCTGTGGGGGGCAGGGAGAAGGAAAAAACAAAAAAAGTTATATACTTTGAGGAATTTGGCCCAAATGAAAAAAAAAATGGAAACATAGTTCAGAAATCCTCCTGGGAACATAAGGCCAGTCCTTCCCTCTTATCCCCACAACCTGCACCCCAAGTTCGAAATAAATGTGAAGGTGACTCGTCCGCATTGAGAAGAAAGAGGAGAAAGAATAAAACTTTCTTCTTCGAAAACTCAGGAATTTAAGTCTAGAAATATAAGACAGTTGCCAGAACGGAAAGTTGGGGGGTATTCTTGATCCACATCTGGATTTGCAGGAATAAAACGCGTTCTGGGCAGTTTGTTTTGGCGTTAATTATCTCACACTGGAAACCATCATAACAAAATGGCAAATTCTGGAATTTCCACTTTTCCTTCACCTGAAGAGTGTGTATGTTTTGACTTTGGCCAGACAGAGACCTTACATTATTAGAGACAGGAGTGAACTGGAAAGAACAGTTTTCCACCTCACTCTTTTATGGAATTGGCAAGAAAATTTTACTAGTCTCAAGGTAAAATTCAGACTATGATATTTTCAAATTTTTCTATTAGAAGAAAAGGTGGCAAGAACTCGATAGAATTTCGTCTGAGGAGGATTGGCAAAGCATCATATTATATGGATGTATATATGAAATTAAATTTCTTGTGTGTGACTTTTAGTGATGGAGGAAAAACTGTGTCTCACATAAACAGGACGAGACATATTATTCTGTTGGTAACTTCATTGTTTTGAAATGACTAAAATTGTAAAGAGACATTTAATATTAAGTGGTCAGCCTAAACAAGGATTTTCTGGTTTGAAACAAATGCCTTGCATCTAGATTAATAAGGTGATGCAAGACACTACATCATCTGGCAGGGAAAGATTTAAAGCAGGTCAGGTTCCTTGGGAAGAGAGAAAAATAACTATTAAGATGAAAGACCAGGAAAGAAAAAAAAAGTTCTGTGTGTGGTCCAAACCTCATTTTTTAAAAACAATTTGCCAAAGGTGTTTAAGCTGCATGGTGATGGTTTTCTCAACGTTTTAATGATTCACTTGTAAGGTGTGATTAGTCATATCTTTGACCAGATGAGGAATGCATAAATAAGAACTTTTTTTTAATCGTTGACATTTAATTCTGAGAGTATTGGGGGATGCAGTGAGAGAAGTTATACTTCACAGTATGTGTTCCCAACTCCAGGAGGGGCTAGGGGATATTGACATATAATAGCATAGTATTCCTTAAAAGCATAATTATAAATATTTAGTATGCTTATACCAAAACAGGAAAGAACTCTTTGACTAAAATAAAGGTCAAGCCTCTCCAAAAGCTTAAATGTAACCTTGTCTGCTCTTTCTTCTTCTGGGCACTCATTGGATATGCTGGATAAGAACCTCTTAACCTGTGACTCAGTCAAATCTAATTAGAAATATTTACTGTATTTATTGCCCTGTGAAAATATGTATGCTAGTCTTTCTGAAACCACTCTTTTAAGTATCCATTGTGGTAAAAAGTTTGTCACCAAAAAAATGAGATCTTTTATTTAAAGAAATAAATTTGTATAAGCTTTTATATTTCACTTGGTAGTGAAGAGTCACAGAGAATGGTTTCAAATATCAGTCATATTTTACTTGTTTGATATCATCATGGGTGTTCATAGCTTCTTTTAGAGCTATGAAAAATAATAGGTGGGATTTCTTGTCTTCATATCTATGCACATGATAGGGTTTTAACTTTTTAAAATATCTAGTTCAAAATATGCATTTCTCTCTCTTTTTTACATAGTTATAGTTTCTGTCTTATTATCTTTAGTGCATCTTTGAATGTAAATCAAATAACATATTATAAACATTGATACTTGTTATGATTGGGATATGAGGTATATCCCCTTAATGCAGGAATATTCTTAGGTGCAATGATTAGATTATGAGAGCTATAACTTATTTTGGTACATACTAGTTTGAATGGACTAACTAGGTGATAACAGTAGGCAGGTGGAGCATGCTGCAGAAGGTGGGTCACTAAGAGGTACCCTGGAAGGGTGCATCTTCCTTTTTACCTTTCTCCTTCCTGGCTTCCATGAACTGAGCAACTTTTTTCCACACACCCTTTTGCCATGATGTTCTGCCTCATCTTGGGCCCAGAGTGATGGAACTGGCCAGCCATAGACTGACCCTCTGAAATTGTGAGCCAAATGAACTTTTCCTCCTGTATGGTGTTCTTGTCAGGTATTTTGGTCATAGCAACAAGAAATTGACTAACACAATGCTAAAGAACAATCTTTTAGTATTGGATGAAAGCTTTGGAAGAAGAAAGAAAGCACAGTAGATTTTATAGAATTGCAGATTTTACTATTTGGGGAAAAATGGATCAAGAGGTAGATACTATAAGATTTGGAAATGCTATATGAGCACCCTTTCTATAAGGATGTTGTTCCAAATCTTCCTTCTACCCATCTCACAGATCAGTATCCAAAAATGCCTGTAAAGTCAGGTGATTCCTCATGTGTGTGGACACAGAATCCTAGTACAGCTCTAGTTACCATGTATGTCTTTAGACTGCCAATTAGTTTAGGTCAGGGCTTGCATTTAAGTTTCCTTTATATTCCACATACTAATGATAATTTTATGAATACATGTTCATGTGCCTTTGTACTTGGGTAATATGTTGTTCTGTTTCCTAGCCATTTCTAAAAACATACTCTATATTAAACAGTTTTATTTCCTGTAAGTCCATCAAAAGTTTTAATTTTTGATTAGTAACAAATACATAGGGAACCAAAATGAAAGTTACAAAAGAAAAAACAGGAAGAAATAAATTAGCTTTCCTCTTTTTCCCAGTTATCCAACTTCCCTGGCAGTATGCAGTCTCAGTTATGTATTTTGTTTCTTAAGAATTTTCTTAGGGATATTTAACACACATAACCAAATATATATATTTGGTAGGCTATAACTAAGTCCAACACCAGTCCTTAATAAAGTTAGAAATAAACCATGACGAGGTAGAAATTCATTACCTGGTAGAGGCATAGACTTGTGGGTAAGCATGATGTGTCCACAGGCATTTCTAAAAAAATCAGTCCCCATTCTTAGTTCCCTGTTGTGATGCCTCACTCCAAGTGATCATCCTGTCTCAGCCTCCCAGGCCACTGGGATTACAGCTCTTTGCAGCTTCTTATTATTGGGGTAAAAAAAAAAAAAACAGGAGAAATAATATGGTTAATATTATATAGAATTTACTATGTACCAGACATAGTTCCAAGTATTTACTTTTTCTTACCTAATTTAAAATGAAGTAAATTCAACCTTCAACCTGGATTCAAGTGTTCTTTCTTTTCAATGACCAAAACTGAAGTAAGCTTTGAGGTTTAACACAGACTATTCTGATGAATTTACCCCAGAGGAACTGGATCAATAGCTTTTACTTACATACTTTTTAAATAAGGACATGGATATCCATAATTTTGTTATTGAGGACAAGGGGATTTTTCTGACCTAATCTACCAAAATTCAGCTTAGGATGAATATGAACAAGTGTGTTCTTGGTCATAAAGTTATCACTTTTGATTCAAATAGTTCATGGGCAATATCTAGCTGGTAAGGATGGCCATAAAATTACTGTATTGTTCCACCAGGGGGCAATGAAAAGTCATAATCATATTTTTTATTTTCACAGGTTATAAGGTATAAATCAGTGGTTGCCATCTTTGTGTGGCTGAGTGCGTAGGTGTATAAAATCCAATCTCCTTTTCTTTCAAAATGAAAATACCCTTACTATTTCTCCTGTTTATAAAATTAATACATGCATACTACAGAAAAATTAAGAAAATGCAATCAAATATAAAGAAAAACTAAAAGTTACAATCTAACCTCACAAAAATGGAAATTGTTGATTTTTAGTGAATTTCCAGATTTTTTCTCTCTATATATATATAGATATATATTTATAGTTTTCACTGAAACAGAATCAAATTTTACAGTTTTCCTTCACACTACATTATATACATCAATCCCATATACATATTTATATCACCTTTTAAAGTAGCCATATAATGTTCTCTTATGTGGATATACCATAATTTAATTGAGTTATCATCTACTAATATACTTTTAGAAGTTTTTATAGTATAAATAAAGATTACCATACCTGCAGTAATCTTCCCCTTCTACATGATTTTGCATTCTGTGGTTTCAGTTACCCACAGTAAATTGTAGTTCAAAAATATTAACTGAAAAATTCTAGAACTAAACAATTCCTATGTTTTTAAAGAACTTATTACAGTATATTGTTGCAATTATTTTATTTTCTTATTGTTGTTAATCTCCTAATTTATGGATCAAACTTAATCACAGGTTTCCTTGTATAGGAAATAACATAGTATACATAGGACTTGGCACTATCCACAGCTTCCGATGTCTACTGAGTATCTTAAAAAAAAAAATCTCCCATGGATAAGGGGGAACTAATATTACCTTTTTTCCATATCTCTGGTTATTTTTCATGCATTCAGTTAAGTTACTAGACAGGTTCTTTAACAACTGCTAACCCCACACTCCATAAGTGATATCTTCCTATGGAGTGACAGTTCAGGAACTTTGCTATTATCCTGGATGTCTCATTGTCTTTTAAAGAAGAATACATTTCTCATAGCACATCAAGATTACTGATGTAACATAACATTCACTATTTCATTATTATTTTCTGAGAAAGAATATGGAAGACATAATGATGCAGGGCAGAGGAGAAACAATACAGGGGTTGAGAAGGAGAGAGAATGGTCTGTGCCTCAGGTGGCATGGTGGGTGATAAATAGATAATTGGATAGGGGAATGGGACAAAGCATTTTGGTATTGCCCATCCTCCTTCATGCTGGGTTCAGGGAACCCCAAAAGATGAGAATGGAAACCCCTGGTTTAGAGCCTGGGCCTGAGTGACCCTCATAGAACAGATCTCTGCATCCTGCTATTTCCCCTCTCTGGGATTACATCTCTCCTTGTAATCTGGTACCACTATGCCATCTTTCTTAGGTGGTGCCATAAAAATGAACAAAGTTCCAGTTATTTTGAACTTCTAGAATTGACTCTTCAATGATCAAAGGTATGATATAAAGTATATTATTTTTAAAATTTTATTAAAAATCTGAAGTGGGCTAATCAAATGACTTAGCATGTCCTGATAGGTATATTTTAGACCCACCAGCAGAACATTAAACTGGCTCCTAAATGGAAGGTGGTGCCTTCTTCCATCTCAAGTATCATTCCATAGCAAGAAGAATTCCTAAAATTGTTTTTAAAAAAGCTATAAGTAAATAGAAAGACCAGTAGAGGAAAGGGAAGGGAATAGGGGGAGGGAGGGGAGGAGGGAAAGGGGGAAGTACTGGGGACTGAACTAGAACAAATTACATTCCATGCTTTTATAATTATGTCAAATGAATCCTAATGTGATATATAACTAAAAAGAACCAATAAAAAGGAAATAGAATAAAATTATGAAATGCTTTTTTAAATACAAATAAGAGTGTGTGACATTTCTGTAGCTATTTTGAAGTTGTGGGGTTTAATTTGTTTGTTGAGTCAATGAGAGACACTGATAAGAAATACACAGTATCTAAATCTTCATTCTGTTTTAGACCACTCTGTGAATATTCCCCTCAAAAAGACAAGTTCCTCTTTTGATGCGGCAAAGTGGGAAGGCATGGGGGTAGGAAAGATGAGAGAATGAGATGATCATCATTACCCTAGGTACATGTATGATTGGTGACCCTACTTTGGGTACAACCAGAGAAGTGAAAAATTTGGCCCCATTTGTATACAATGAATCAAAGAGCATTTTGCTGTCATGTCTAACTGATTAGAACAAATAATAATAAAAAAGGGACATGTTCCTGAACTTATTCCATCAATGTTAGTTTCCATCTTCAGCATACTCTTTAGCACCAGACTTTAAAATGGTCATTTGAATCAGTCTTAGTTTCTTTCCCTTTTCTTAAATACATCAAGTAATGTTTCTTATTTTTAAAATGCTGGCATTTATTTTAAAATTCTGGGCATGGTGGTGGATGCCTGTAATCCCAGAGACTTGGGTGGCTGAGGCCAGAAGATTTCAAGTTCAAGGTTAGTCTCAGCAACTTAGTGAGGACCTAAGAAACTTAGTGAGACCCTGTCTTCAAATAAAAAAATAACTGGGAATATTGCTTAGTGGTCATAGGTTCCATGGGTTCTACCCTGGATACCAAAAATCAAAATAATAATAATAATAATAATAATAATAATAATGCTATTATCTCCACTCAAAGGATTCACCTACTCAATTCCTTAAAAAAAATCTTCTGTATTCAGTTTGTACTACTTTCCAGAGGTGGTAAAATGATAAAGTTGACACATCTCAGGGTTAGGAAGTAAGGACAAACTGTGGTCAGAGAGATGAGGTAACAAGAGTGGATCTAAATGAATAAAGAGTTTAGTAAAAGTTTCTAATTAGCCTCAGAGGGAATGAATGATCTGTGACCTATCAATTTTTGTTCTGAAAAGCACAAAAGTTTTTACATATTATGCACATTGCAGACATCTGTTCTGAGCTCTACTGTGAGTTAAAAAAAAAAAAAATCCACCTCTCCTAGAATAACGTGTCTTGGTTGGATCCTGTAACAATTTCTTAGTACTATTTACATGGAGCTCTTTGAATGCATATTAAACAACACTATCAAAGCTGAGAGGCCTCAAATTTGTCATTGCCTCCCATCTCTCAAGCCTACACACATGGCAGCCATGCAGGGACATTTTCTCTCTGAATTTGCAAAAAGTTATTGGGTGTCTGAAATGTATAAGAGAATGCTTTTTCAAAGACAGGACCCGAGAGTGTATGCTCTAATCACAAAGTTCCTTTGGAGGCTCTTGATTAAAAAATGTACGTAGGACCATGCCAAGCTAAGTACTTTTTTTTTCTATTAAATCAGAAGATTTCTGTTGAAGAAACTGAAAGTTTTAATTAAGAGTTTTAATTTTAAAAAAGAGTTTTAATTAAAAATACATTAAGGTTCAATAATTGGTAATCCCTTTGGTAGTAGAATTATTAACATATTCCATTTTACTTCAACAGAAAATTTTAAAGCAACAAGGATTGATCTCCCCTGCCCTTTGGATTCCCAGAGGGCAAAGAGTTCAAGGTTAGGGTTTTTAGTTATGCCCAAGTGCTTCCTAGGGCTCTACAGGGGTATTTTGCAACCAGAGATTAACTGTTAACATTCCTGTGACATTGCTGAAGTTTTTTTTTTGTTTGTTTGTTCTTTTGTTGATTTCATTTATTGCTTTGTTTCTGTTTTTACTATTTCATGTTTCCATGATAACATTTCAAAATCTAAATCTAGTTCCTCTTCATCTGAATTTTATCCCTTAGTTATACATTTGTTTTTAAGTATAGTCAAATATAATGCCAAAAGTTCAATAATATAATTATTGCCAGCTATAATGTAGAATATGTATTTGATTTGTTTTTCCATGACCTAGAATAGGAAAACATGAAAATGAAGAGGCTTTTCATTCACAGTCATGCGCCCTCCATCTCTAAATCTATTGTTCTAGTAGAATGATGCTCCTATCATTTCAGACTTTGAGGCCTCCCAACCCTGGCAAACTCTCTGAATAGTCCCTCAATGGATTAGACTTCAAAGAAGAAAAAATTGTATTCCTTGTTGCCCCATCAAAAGCTCTGCCTCACCCTGTTTTCTGGGGAGGCCATTTTGCATAATGAGCAGGAGCGCTGAGCTTTGGACTAAAGTTGACCTAAATGGTTCAAACCCTGGCTGTGCCACTGACTGAACCTGTGACTTTGACCAAGTCTTCTTCAGTGTGAAAACCAACATATACTTAGAATTGTGTGGGAATTAAATGAGAAATATATTAGGTTCATTCCAGTGCCTGGCCTGAGGAAGAGCTTAGTGAATGTTAGTTAACCACACAACTTTTTTCCCCAAATGCTGGAGAATACAACTTGCAGGACATGGTAGTTTGATTCAGTTGTTTTTCTGTTCTTTGTTCCTTTGATGGGAAAATTAGGACCATGAAGATTTTTTCTTTTTGCATTTTAATAAGAATAAAATTCATATAAAACTCTGTTTTAAAGTGTGAGATTCAGTGATTTTAGTATATTCATAATGCTGTGCAACCACAAATTCCAGAATGTTTCTGTCACTTCAAAAAGAAACCCTATGTACATTAAAACATCAGTCCCAATTCCTCCTCCTCTCTCTCTCTATCTCTTAGAAATGACTAATCTATGACCTTGTCTATTCTGGACTTTTCTTATAAATGTAATAATGCAACATGTGGCCTTTTGTGCCTTTTAAATTTAAATTTAAGTTTAAATTTAAGTTTTCCTCATAAAATAGAATCTACTATATTACTTTTTAGGTCTAAATAATATTCCATCATCTGCATATACCATGCTTGTTCTTCCATTCATTATTTAATGGATATTTGGTTTGTTTATATGTCTTGGCTATTATGAATATTGTTGCTATGAACCTTTGTATACAAGTGTTTGTATGAACATATGTTTTCAATTAGGACAACTAAGAATTTGTTTCCCAATATCACACTGACTAGTAGGGATTATTGTAATTGCCTAAAGCAGACATTTGAGTCATAGGGATGTATTAAATTTCTATGACTTCAAACAGTTTGAGCCCCCCACATACACCCTCTGCTTCTCAGAGTCCATACTTCAAGCAGATGTATTGCCAGGCTCTTAACTAGTAAATTTAGGTAAAGATGGACTCATCACAATTTCATTTTTCTAATAACTATATTTAACTATATAACATACATGCAAACACATGGGTGTGCACACACTGAGCTGGAGTAATTTTCTAGTATGAAGTTAGAGTTGATCCTGGGCTGACTTGTTGGGAGATTTTGTGTGAACATTATCCTCCTTCCCTCCCTCTAGGCCCTTTTCGATTCTTCAGCCTCAATCTTCTCCATTCCTTTGCACCCCGAATCTGATGCTGTCTTAAGAACATTTGGCACCCATCATCTTCGAGGTAAAATTACACAGTTAAATCACTCACCAGTGATGTCCAGATTCACAATGTACTTCTCTTCCCCGAAATAGTGCCACATTACAGGAGGACAAAGAGTAAGAACAATTCTTGACACAAAGAATGCTTACTAATTGTGGCTTCTTACTAACCAGGGAGGTATATGGCTCAGGGTCCTTGCCAGCGTTCATAGCTTCTTAAGGGAAGGGACTACAAGTTTAACTTTCATGTGCACAAAAATTGTGCTTTCAGTTCTTGTTTCATCTTTTGTGAGCCATTAGCCATCTTGAATGCGAATATATATTCATCATGATTCATACTATTTTAAACCTTTCTATGGGGTGTTGGGTGTTCCTTCTTAAAATATCCATCAGACCAAAATGCCTATTCCAGAGGGTTAACATCCCCCCTCACACCCTCTGCTTTGACCCTGGATACATCTGGGCTGAAGTGTTATTAAACAACTTTACCTCTTTAAGCCTCCATTTCTTCAGCTCTATTGCAATGATGATGATGATGATGATGATGATGATGATGATGATGATGATGTCAATCCTCCAAAATTATTGTGAGGATTACAGATTAAAACATCTAACAAAGTATTTAGCACTTGATTAGTGCTCAAGATGAAGTAACTTGTAGTAGTGTGGTTGTTCACAGAGGGAAAGCCAGTTGTTGCTTCCTAGGATCCTACTTATCACAAAAAGCTCCTGTGATGGCATAGCTTTCCTAAGATACACTCTACATCTCGGATCCCCTGGCAGCTGCCTCTTTCTGCTCATCTGTCATTGGCTTTGACTCCAGACTGAGTTGAACTGAAGTGGAAGCAAAATTGAAGCAATAGTAACTTGAAAACCTGTGACTTAGGAGCTACACAAAAATATGTCGAAGGAATAAGAAACTAGTTTCAACAGCCCTGTCATGGTTTCAGTGCACTGGGTTGTAGGAAGTCAGAAATGTGAGTTCCAGCTCTGATTCTGTCATTTGATAAGTATAAGATTTTGAGTAAGATTTTTAAACTCATTGAACTTCAGTTCCCTTTTCTGGAAATGGAGCCAGCAGTATTGATATCATTTCACTCTTTGGGGTAAATAAGTGAGGTACCCTATGTTAATAACGACCAAAGAGAGTCAACCATAAATTAATGGAAAGATTTTTTTGCTTTCCCAGTGACTGGAGGGGAGGGCATTACTAGTTAATTCAGGGTATGGGAACAGGGACTCTAAATAATCTGCATTATAGGAAAGGCATCAAAGTATTATCTTATACAAAATACCAGTCACTGCACTTTATGAATATGTCTTGAAAATTCCAACATCTAACATGAGAAATCCTACCAATGCCCACCAATCAACACACAAATTTGAGTGGCAGGAGAGAGCTATCCCTTCCTATCTGTTCTGTGGATAGTAGATCTTGGGCATAATCCTGACCCTTTAATTTTCCCTTAGGAAAATGGAAAAAAAAAATCTATTTGTAAACTTCCCCTATTCAGCATTTTATATCATCAAATAAGTATAAGTAAATCTCAATAAGAGGGAATCCCAGGAGTTAACAATTGGTTAAGAAACATATCTTAGAAAAAAATGGTGTTGGAATCATGAAATGAAGATTGTTAAATGTGTTTGGAGCCCTGTGGAATGCAGGAGTTTTACAAAATACAAGATGGTATTGTTTTTCCCCTAAATGTGGGTGCCCACGCTAGTCTGACTGTCGACAGGTTTACATTTTACAGCAGTATGTGAATGGCATGAGAAGAAACGAAACCATCTGCAAAATATCTAGGGTTCTTTTCCAATAAGTGTATTTTTCTGTTATAAAGAGTATTAAAGTCACATTATAGAAAATTTGGAAAATAGAGAAAAGAACAGAGAAATCATCTATAATCATTCTACTCCCAAAATAACGGCTATTAAAATGTTGGTGAATTTCCTCTTAGTGTGTTTCACTTGATATACTCCAATTTTCACCAACAGCTTTTTTACTGATCATTATATCTAATGTTTATGATTCTTTTTGAAATTGGAAGTTGTTTTTTGATAAATGTCTGTGGTTGCAGGATTTGATGGGAGGGGATTATAAGTTCTTCCATTTATGACTTTGAACTTAACGATGTGTTGCTCCTTAAAGCAAATAATAAGGGAAATTTAATTTTTCAGCATCTAGAGTTGTTTGTGCTATGCTCCAAAACCACTTCTCTTTTCCAACTTTTAATCCCCTGGAGTACTTCAAGGAGCCCAACTATGAGAAGCAACATCAAACCAATTTAGTTTTCGTGCAGAGAAAGATTCTAGTGCTGGATTCAGATATTTTTGTGAGCAAATAAAAGCTCCAGAGACTTTGTAGGTTAGTGAATAAAGGATTGGCCTCCAACCAAACCCAACTAAATGAATTTGGTGGTCTCAGCTGAGTTCCCAGCAAGTTTTAGCCTGTATTACAAATTCATCATGCACAATTATGTGCAATTTGGCACAATTTCCAATCCCTGCTTAGGAGAGGCCCTCTGTTTGGGATTGAAGGCAAACATAAAAGACTTGTTGTGCCTGGAGGGAGCGGTTCTGTTAGGTCAAGGTTGTGTTACATCTGGAAATGGATGGGGTAGAAGGATTGTCAGACACAATGAATCTAGGAAAATGTGGGTCCTGGACATCAACTATGCTTACCATTTGAAATTCATTGTTCTAAGAAACTTCATTCAAACAGAAGGTGACAGTTTCAACACTGATGGGCTGAAGAGTCTTTCCCAGATACAGATGAGTTGAAGCACATGAACATTTTTTACTCACCTAACTCTGGAACATACAGAAGGATACAAAATCAGTTTAGAAGTAGTTGGGGGAAAAGAAAAATTCAGATCTGATGAGGTGCCTAATATGTTAGAACAAATATATTATGAATCTTTAGAAATTACAAATATTTCTAGTATTGCAGTAATGCACAATAATTGTTCGATTGAACATAAGCCAACTCAGGAAATGAAAAATTTAACAATTAACTTTTTACCCAGGGTCCACTCCTCTCACATTTCATATAGTCAACTTGGATTTGATTTAATTATTTGGAGAGAAGTGTACTGAACAGCAAAATGTTCTTTGCTTTGTGCTCTAATTCTTAAGGAGTTGATATTTTACTGGCAATTCACTAAAGACTAAATGATTAGATCCCTAAGTATCATCAAAATTTAGAATCAGGGAGAAAGGCCATTCAGTGTCATCATGACTAGATGGAAGAAGAAAGGTAACGCCCCCCGTGGGAGTAGTTCTAGCTGATAAATCAGCATTTGCTTCCCCAAGTGAATTGTGTATTAGAAACTAAGTTAACCAAAATGCTGTTACTGGAGTTTCTTGGTAGTTATACATAACCTGAAATTGCCCTGGTTATTGCATTGTCAATAATTGAAACTTAAATCATGGAAACTAACAAAGTGCTGATTGTTGTAATAGAGCTAAAATGGAAGAAAAAAAAATCCAAGTAACCAAAGGAAAATAAACCAAATAAACCTAATGTTGACATTTCAATTCTTACCTTTCTACCTAACAAAGGTCTCAAGCTAGCCACTTGGTATCAATGATAGTAGAGTTTCCTCTCTTTAGCCTCATAGGCACAAGTAATACTGGCAACAAAGAGTTGGTAATGAGACCAAGAACATCCCAATGTGGTTGTCTCAGAGTCCCAGCCATCTCCTTTCCAGGGAAGCTGGTACTTTTCTATGAAGATGAGGTACTGAGAGATCATACCACTCCCACCTATTCATGCATCAGGCTTCCTGCCTCAAAGTGTTGGCTACAGCTCACGAGATTCTTCTGAGGTCTCTCCTAAGTAAACAATCATAAACTCAGTTGTGTGTGCAATCCAATTTTTATTTGCCTATTATAAGCTGACCAACATATACAGGATATAATTAATTCTTGGGGAGGCAGCCTGGGAGCAAGGGTAGAACCTAGGTTTAGAAGTCAGATGAATATTCAGTTTTACTTTCCCTCTCCTAAATTGTGCAACCTTCAATTAAATGACCTAACTTTTTGTGGTTTGGTTTACTCGTTCTTAAAATAGGAATAGGCAATGCTTCACATTTAAGGAAGGAATGCTTGTTAACCACTTACCATAGAACTTGGCACATAACTGCAGACAATATGGATGACCTTTAAAGTCTTGCAATGGTGCTTATGAATCCAGATTGGTAAATTGACATATAGAGTCCTGCTTAGTGCCTGAAGAAGGAGAGAATCAGAGCTGACAACTCCTCTTTTCTAACATGTTAGATGCCCTTGAGTAATACGTAGCAGCTTTGGTTCAAGAACAGATGAGAGATAAAAATTAAAGAAGGAAAAGGCAAAGGAAGGTGAAAAGCAAGATAAAGAGGATGCAAAGGTGGCCTCTAGAAACCAGCGACAGAGGAGAAAAGAAATAGGATTAGAAGAAGAAAGAGGAACACAATTTCCAGCAATATGGTCTAAATGCCTGAGGTAGAGAATGCCTGAAGATGTTGACTAAAATATTAAGATCATATTTTTAATTCATGTCTAAGCTGAATTGAAAGAGGAAATGATAGAGGTCAAAAAGGAAGTGAAAGCATGAATCCATGGGCAGCAGCCTTCTGTGAAGCTCTGATAGCCAAGTGTTGACTAGGGGAAGAAACAAAGCCTACGAGCCAGAGAAGAGCAAGAGGTCAGAATGGAGACTTTGAAAGCTGGGAGCCCCCTACTCTTCCAAACAGCAGCCCACTCCTTGTGAAAACCACATGGCAGAGGGACATCTTACTCTTGTCTTCACTTTGACTCTGAATAATTCTAAGACACCTCGTAATAAACACAGACATGGGCTCCAAATAAAAGCTCAGATGACATTTTAGGCTAAAGTGAATGGACATCATTAATGCCCCAGGGGTGGTAGAAATCCCAGTCCTTTCTCATACAGTACAATTTAAATCTCTGATCTTAAATAATTCTCAGAGATAAAACTCCCAGGGACTTGAGTCACAATCAAGACTCAGTAAATCCACGTAAGCCCTCATAAAATATAATCAGCAAAAAATAAATACATAAATAAACCCTCAGTGCAGATATTAGAATTATTAGATACAGAGTAACATGCCCATATTCTATGACCCAAATATGTGCCCTTCATAGACGATGACATATGCATCCTGGAGATGTATAGAATAATATTCATAAAACAATTTTCTTAATAACTCTAACCTGTAAGCAACCTCAGTTTCTATCAGCAGTAAACTAGATAAGTAAGTTGTAGTACATTTATTCAATGAGATATTCAACGCTTATCAACATGGTTTTATCTCAGAGATATAGAGGAAAAAGAGGGAAGTCATAGAAAGCTTTTACTAATTATATTTCATTAATATCAAATTCTAAAACTCACATTGTTCAGAGATGCATTTGTATATATTAAAACTATATGTAAAAAAACAACTATTTATTGACACGAAATTCAATATAATGCAACTCACAGATTGCAGAGGAAAATAGGATTAGAGGAAAATATGAAGCCCAGTGAAGGTACACAGGTGTTCATTTTTAAAACCTTTTCAAATCATCTGTGGGCATTGTAGACATTATTTGGATGTATGATGATTTTGCTACAATAAGAAAATAAAAGTAGGAATGAGAAGAAAGAGACAGAGGAATAAGAGTGATGGTTTAGATTAGGCTGAATTAGAGGGCAGAGTTTGGGGTTCTTAGAGAAGAAAGGAAAATTTTTGAGAGAAAGAAAATATGGGAAGATTATGTAAATTATTTCTATGTGTTTTGAATATGGAGTTTTTTTGAGAGAAAGTAATAATGATCTAATCTACTTTTTATTTATTTTAGGATACCATAGAGAAGTTTCTTTGCAACCAAGAAACAAGGGAGTTTAAAATTATATGAGTCACCCAGACTTTCTTTTTGCATTTGTAGTTTATATGTTTGCATAAATTTTTCATAACAGAATTTGAGCCTCTCAGCTTGTTGATGTGCCCATGACTCAAGTTGGCACCAAGCTTCTCATTTCTTCAGGTGCCCCCCCCCATGTAAATTTCATTTCTGTCTTCTCTCCTCTTTGGTCCTGTGTACAATAATCCTCATTCATATGTACATTTCTAAGTATCATCCTGTAACTATTTTCTCCTTTCTGAGACAGGGGTTTTTATATTTTAACACTTAAGGTTTGTGCATTTTGTAATCAGCATGTATGTCAATCATGGTATAATATTTCCTCAAAAAAACCTTGTTATTAAATGGATGATGTCTCTTTAACCACCAACCACTTAGAGTAGGAAAAATATGAAAATAAATCACTAACTCTTATTCTTTTTTTTTTTTTTTTGTCTCATTCATGTGTAGACAAATATACTGCCTCATCCCTCAATTCACCAAATACTAAATTTGGAACATCTTCTCAGGAAGAGCCCTTGCTCTTTTACTTCTTCCTCTTTAAGCCTCTGTGCATTCTACTCAGAAATCTGTATTTCTCCACCTACCAAAGCATTCTGTTCATTTAAAGATTTCTACCAATGTTCCACAGTCAAAGGTAATAGCCAAATAATAATAATACTTGGAATAAAACACCTGTAAATATAAGATTTTCAAACAGGTCTGAGATTAGATTCTCCAGGAATATGTACAGTTGCACAGTTCAAGCTTTTTCACTTATGATAGACCATAATAATTTAGTTATTGGAGTTAAAGTATTTTGGGTAAGTGAATCTTTCAGATAACAGAAGATGAGTTGTGTTTTTCCTTTTGGGGAGATTGCCTGATATAATGGAAAGAACTGAAACTTGGCATGCATAAACCTGCTTGATTCCAAGCTTGTGGGTTGCCATTAACTAGCTGTGAAACAGAGGAAGCCATAATTTCCCAGTCTGTTTCTTAATCTTTAATAATATTTTAAAACATTAATAATACAAATAATTTAGCCAGAGACCTCAGTGGCACATGTCTGTAATCTCAGTGGCTCAGGAAACTGAGGCAGGAGGATCTTGAATTCAAATCCAGCCTCAGCAAAAGCAAGGCACTAAGCAACTCAGTGAGACCCTATCTCTAAATAAAATACCAAATAGGGCCATGGATGTGGCTCAGTGGTTGAGTGCCCCTGAGTTCAATTCTTGTTACAAAAACAAAAACAAACAAACAAACAAACAAAAACCCAACAACAAAAAATACAAATAACTTAATGAACAGCTACAAGGTACCAGTACTGTTGTTCTAATCACATTATATTGTAACTCTGAATTCTTAAAATTAGCCCTTAAACTGTATACTATTATTGTTCTTATTTTGAACAGAGGTGGAAACTGAGGCACCAAGAGAGTGAATGACATTCATAAAAACAGAGTTCCTTGTTTAGTGTCAGAGCCAGGTTTTCCATTCAGGTGATGGATAGTTAGATGGATAAGTAGGTGGGCAGGCAGGCAGACACTCCTCAGTATGAAGAGCTATCTTCCACATGTAAAGATGAGGTGGTCTTTCTAAATGCATCACAAATATTCCTTTTTCATGGTAAGAAACCTTGTGGATATCACTTACTTTTATGAGCACAGGTTACTGCACACTGCTGTCCCACAGAGATGTCCCAGTGGGGAGTGGTTGGGAAGGGCCTTCTGCTCCCAGACTGACTGCTGGTATAAGAGTATGTCCTTGTAGACCACGGCCAGGGCAAAGAGCAATGAAACTCATATTTGTTGTACAAGCACAATGTGTCTGGCTGTGTATCTACTTTTCTGCCTGTTTTATTTATACAGGTTCTATTTCATGGTTTTCCAAGAGGATATCAGACTTGTTAGAGTCTGTAAACAAGTCAAAATGGCCCCTGGCATTTTGCAGAAGGAGTGGTTTGTGAAGTAACGCCAGCGAGCCATTAAGTGTGGAGATTCCTTATTGGTTGACTTCTGTATCTAGTTTATGTTAATTAAGATAAGCTGTGTGGAATATATATACCCCTCCGGTCCTACAATAAACGGCTCCCACTCCTGCTGTATCAATGTACACAAGTTGCTCCTCACGCCCTGGTTATTTTGCTGCAGCCGGACTGCCGCACAGACTCAAACAGGTGAAGGAATCAATCAGTCCAGTTTCACACAACTCTAGTAGCAGAGACAGAATTGGAGGGCAGAGCCATCTGCCTACAAAGTATGTATGGATTGTTTATGCTCACATGCTGCCTTCTTTTTTTTAAAGAAAGTATATTATTTGGAACTGGCAAATCATAATTGTTTCACATGTTGCCTTTTGTGGTGGGGCCAGGCCCCTTTATTCTGGATTTGATTTTATTAAAGACCTGTGTATAATCCCACACAGTGATCATTTCAGTAACATCTATTTAGTGCAGATAGAGTAAAATTGTAGACATCAGGTACTACTACCAAGACCTTAAGGTCCTACAGCTTGGTCCAGGATTTTATTAAGGAAAGCACAAAGCATAGCATTTCACTGACAGTTCAAACTGATATATGTTATTTAGATTCTGTCTCTTGATTAACTTTGTTTATATCCCAAACAAGAATTCCTTTCTAGAGTTATTCTTCAGTTAAAAAATATGTCTAAATATGACAATAGAAGATATTATAAGGTAAGATAGTTAAGACAGTTAAGATATTATAAGGTAAGATGTTATAAGGTAAGACAGAATTGAAGCTATTAACTAGCTTATATATAAAAGGAATTTGCTAAATTTAGTATTTTTAAAGGCAAGTTTGTGTTAAGAAAAGGCTTATACTTTATTTATATAGCACAGGTTCTTGAGTCAGACTGCCTTGGTTAAATTATCAACTGCTACTTGCTCTTGATGATATCTCAAGTAAATTAATTAGCTTTAGTTTTCTTCACCTGTAAAATGTATATAATTGTTTTTATGTCATAAGCTTGTTATATGAATAACATAACCCATATAAAACACTTAGCCAGGTGTCTCATGCATGCTAAGGGCTCAATAAATGATAGCTGCTCATATTCATTAGTAACAGAATTTCTGTTAGTACCAGAAATTACTATAGACTTCATCTTATTTATTATTACTTTATATATAAGCAATATTTTCTATTTTGCATTGTGTGTTCGTATGTATTTCAAAATAAATCAGATATGCTATAGAGCATTTTAGTTTAAATGTGCACACAGCATTTCCACAATCACTCCAACAAAGTCAGTAATGAACTGGGCATAATTTTCTAGCTAATTGAATATAGATGAAGAAAAAGATATTTCTCTTGCTTTTTTGAAAGGCAGAAAATCGAGGTATGTTAATCTCAAGTGATAATTTCAAATCATAAACTTAGCATATGAGTTGAAGAAAATATTTACAGATATTTTCAGATAGAACCAGTTTTATTTTTTTATTTATTTTTTATTTTTTAAATTTTAATTTGTTATATATGACAGCAGAATGCTTTACAATTCATATTTCATATACAGAGCACAATTTTTCATATCTGTCTGTACACAAAGTAGAGTCACACCATTCGTGTCTTCATGCATGTACTTAAGGTAATGATGTCCATCTCATTCCACTGTCTTTACTATCCTTATTCCCCCTCCCTTCCACTCCCTCCCCTTTTCCTCTATACCCTATCTAGAGTTCATCTAATCATCCCATGCCCCCGCCACAACCACATTATGAATCAGCATCCTTAAATGAGAAAAAACACTAGGCATTTGGTTTGGGGGGATTGATTAACTTCACTTAGCATTATATTCTCCAACTCCATCCATTTACTTGCGAATGCCATGATTTTATTCTCTTTTAATGCTGAATAATATTCCATTGTGTATATATACCACATTTTCTTTATGCATTCATCTACTGAAGTTTACCTATTGGGAATTGTGCTGCTATAAACATTGATGTGGCTGTGTCCCTCTAGTATGCTGTTTTTTAGTCCTTTGGGTATAGATGGATGAATGGGATAGCTGGGTCAAATGGTGGTTCCATTCCTAGCTTTCCAAGGATTCTCCATATTGCTTTCTATATTGGCTGCCACCAGTTTGCAGTCCCACCAGCAATGTATGAGTGTGCCTTTTCCCCCACATTCTCACCAATACTTATTGTTTGTATTCTTAATAGCTGCCATTCTGACTGGAGTGAGATGAAATCTTAGAGTAGTTTTGATTTGCATTTCTCTGATTGCTAGAAATTATGAGCATTTTTTCATATACTTGTAAATTGATTGTGTATCCTCTTCTGAGAAGTATCTGTTCAGGTCCTTGGTCCATTTATTGATCGGGTTTTTGTTTTTGTTTTAGTTTTAGTTCTTTATATAACCTAGAGATTAGTGCTGTATTTGACATGCATGTGGTAAAAATTTGTTCTCAAATTGTAGGCCCTCTATTCACCTCACTGATTTTTTTTCTGAGAAGAAGCTTTTTAGTTTGAAAACTTTTACTCCAATAAAATAGAAAATATTGAAGGCACTGGCAAATTTCTAGACTCATATGATCTGTTCAAATTGAATCAGGATGATATACACAATTTAAACAGATCAATTTCAAGTGATGAAATAGAAGATACCATCAGAAGCCTACCAACAAATAAAACCCCAGGACTGGATGTATACACAATCAAGTTCTACAAGACCTTTAAAGAAGAATACCAATACTCTTCAAGTTTTTTTTTCAGGAAATAGAAAAAGAGGGAGCACTTCCAAACTCATTCTATGAGGCCAATAGCACCCTGATTCCAAAACCAGGCAAAGACACATCAAAGGAAAAAAAACTTCAAAACAATATTTCTAATGAACATAGATGCAAAAATTCTCAATAAAATTCTGGCAAATCAAATACAAAAACATAGGACACCATGATCAAGTGAATTTCAACATACAGAAATCAGTAAGTGCAATTTATCACATCAATAGACAAGATAAGAATCATATGATCATCCCAATAGATGGAGAAAAAGCATTCAACAAAATAAAGCACCCCTTCCTGTTCAAAACACTAGAAAAACTAGGGATAACAGGAACATATCTCAATATCATAAAATCTATCCATTCTAAGCCCCAGGACAATATCATTCTAAATGGAGAAAAATTGAAATCATTCCCTCTAAAAACTGGAACAAGACAAGGATTCCCTCTTTCCACCACTTCTATTTAACATAGTCCTTGAAACACTGGCCAGAGCAATTAGACAGATGAAAGAAATTCCACCAGAAAACTTCTAGAACGAGTAAATGAATTCAGCAGAGTAGTAGGATAGAAAACCAACACCCATAAATCAAAGGCATTTCTATATATCAGTGACGAATCCTCATAAAAGGAAATGAGGAAAACTACCCCATTTACAATAGCCTCAAAAAATAAAATAAAAAATTCTTGGGAATCAACTTAACAAAAGAGGTGAAAGACCTCTACAATGAAAACTACAGAATGCTGAAGAAAGAAACTGAAGAAGACCTTAGAAGATGGAAAAATCTCCCTTGTTCTTGGATAGGCAGAATTAATATTGTCAAAATGACCATACTACCAAAAGCACTATACAGAATCAATGCAATACCAATCAAAATCCCAATGACATTCCTCATAGAAATAGAAAAGATGATTAGAAATTCATCTAGAAAAATAAAAGACCCAGAATCACTAAAGCAATCATAAGCAAGAAGAGTGAAGCAGATAGCATCACTATGCTAGACCTTAAACTATACTACAGAGCAATAGTAACAAAACAGCATGGTGTTGGCACCAAAATAGATTTGTAGACCAATGGTACATAATAGAGGACACAGAGACTAACCCACATAATTACAGTTACCTTATATTAGACAAAGGCACCAAAAACATACATTGAAGAAAAGATAGCCTCTTCAACAAATGGTGCTGGTAAAACTGGAAATCCATATGCAACAAAATGAAATTAAATCCCTATTTCTCACCATGTACAAAATCAAAGTGGATCAAGGATCTAGAATTAAACCAGAGACACTATTAGAAGAAAAAGTAGGCCTAAATCTCCATCATGTCAGATTAGGTCCCAACTTCCTTAATAAGACTCCTATAGTGCAAGAATTAATATTAAGAATCAATAAATGGGTTAGATTCAAACTAAAGAAACAGTTTTATTTATATTGCTCTGATTGTTTCAAAATGCTATCTTGAAAGTCATTGTTTAAGAGTGTAAAAGGTTTTTATAGGAATTCTTAGTAAGCCTCATGTCCAATTCATTATTTGTTATACTTGGGTGAAAATATATCTAGATTTAGAAAATTAATTCTTATTTAAGCATCACATGGCTCCATGAGAATGAGGTCCTTAGTTTTACAGCACTCATACAATTTTTATTCAGGTTCTGGTGCTTTGTATTTTGAGCCATATATGTGTATATGTGTTATCTACAGTGACCTTTTTTAAAGATCTTTCTGATATAAAACTCAGCATAGCTATCATGCATTCCATCATTAGAATAATACTTTCTGATTATGCACCAAATGTCTGTCTCCTTCAGCTAGTATTTTAATAAGGGTGGAGTGCATCTGAAATGTATATCACATTGCAAGCTGCATATATTGCCAAACCTTAAAAACACACTAAGCTCAAAAGGGAGATTTTTCTTTTTAGTGGAATCTGATATTATCTGAGTTGTTACTCTTAGGTTTACTGGATATTTTTATTTGCTTTATAAATATATGTTTGCTAAGCATAATAGTTTTATTATTGTGATAGGTTTATGTAATTCTTTGAACATATATTGTTAAACACAAAAGGATAATAAAATTATATTAAACAGGGTTTTAGAATCATGAAATACATGCCACTATAAAATTTATCAACTTTTTTTTATGATGTCTTGAATTTTGGAAAATGTATTTCACAATCACAAATAAATGTGGGTATTAGGATGTGAGGAGGCAAAGCTTATTCTAGTTTAGAATCTCTCTTTGGAGCCAGATGCGGTTTTGATGAAACCCAGAACTCACAGGGTAGATATAGTATATAAATAAAGCTGCTTCTCTCCCACAAGGGCTCTGGGCTCAGCTCTGATATTAGATCCGTGAGCACGTACGATGCATTCTTACCACTAAGGCACCACAATAGGCATGAGGTTCCAGGTACTTCTAAAATAGGCAAAATTATCTATACTTATTGACAACAGGAATTTTTACGTAATTCAAGAATAGCCTTGGACAACAAAGCACCTCAGAAGTTAAAGGGAATCCTTTAACTGCATTTCTCTGGTGATTAATTTAGCCAAATATGGGAACTTAGGAGTAGCCAAATAAGACTTGTCTTCCATTCAGCACTTAAAAAAGAGGGAATGCATAATAAGATAGCCTGGGAACTGACTTAGAAATGGCACTCTTAAGACTAGTAGTACTAGTAGTAGTGGCAGTAAGATCACCAAATATCATCATTAGTTTTGGAGTGGGGAGACAAGAGGCATGGGAAGCACACTAATATTGAGAAGTGTAAACAACATGTCATGACTTGAGTTCTTCTTATGAGAAGAACAGGAACACCTACCTTTTTTTAGATGAGAAAAAAACTGAGGGAGAGAGAGAGGATACAGACTGGCCCAAGGTCTTGAAAATGGACTTGAACTATGGTCTTCACACCCCTAGTCCACTAGCGCACAACCAAATCTCTAATTTCACAAGTCCCATTTTCCTATATTGAATGTGTTTTCACCAACACTATAAAAATATATCCTCACTAAGCTCTATCATCAAGGTCTTTTGGTTTGGCTCTTAACTGAAGGCTTACTCCCATCTATTGTAGATATAATACAGTATTGAAGGGTTTGATTACATGTGGTGCTCTCTAAAATATGTGCTTTCTGTACACATAGCCACTTCCTGATTCCAGATTGAAATCAGAACAATCATAATGAAATCATAACCATTATAAAAATAACACTAAAATGGGACACAACAGCAAACTATGGAACTCTCTCACCTACTCAGTTTTTCACAATGCTTGGCTAGGGGACACAGAAGTCAGATCCTGTCCTGGTTGTGGGATAATTCTCAAAGTGAGAGTGGGGCTGGTGGGCAGGGAAACCTTTATCTTCTGGAACTTGCTGTTATAATTTCTAAAATTATAGGATCATGTTAGATTATTTCTAGATTTTCTTCCCATTCAATTTTAGTATTCAATTACTTTTAGTAAAGATTCCCAGTCTCCAAAATTTTGATCATTAATTCTTATGTCACAAAATGCCCTCTGAATTAACTGTCACTGCTGACATTTATTGAAAATTTATTGTTGACTGAAAACTATCCAAAGAGCTTCCTATTTTTCTTTGGGGGTTATCTGAAATTTTACCTAGTATAAATATGCAAAAAAAAATGTGTCATCAACTTATTAAATTATTTTATCTTATTCATAAGCCTCCTATTCAGTTAGATAATAGTGGAGCTTTTTTTTCCTTTATGTTAGTCCAGTCATCTTTCAATTTGTTAACAGTCCTTTCCGATATTCTTTCCCTTTTTTCTTCCCAAGATGCCATCTGAGTGCAGGGTGGTTTTGCTCTGCCTTTGGAGTATGCAAGAAGTCAGAAATTTGCAAGCTGCTGGTCCTTGATAACAATGGTTTCTTTAATTATCCACCTTAGCATTGTCAATAAGGGCTCTCCTAGAACCAAGAGAGAATTTGGAGATCTAAATTCAGCACTCTTGCCAATTTCAGCAGCTTGGCAATACCACACCAAAGATCTTCCTCTGGTTCAAATGCCCTGGTCTAGAGTGAGGGAAACACCACAAGGTAGTCAGTCCCCTTTGAGAGTCCCAAGTTACAAATAGGGCAAACCCCCTCTTCTTTGCTTCTCCTGTAGCCTATGACATTCTCCATCAGGATTTTCACCAGGATTCTAGGAATAGTAGTGGGTAGATATGGCAATGACATACACATCTCTCTACCTGTACCCCTGGCCTCTGTCCTGAGCTCCAGGTCCTATAGGGACAATAGCAACCAACATATGTTGAGCAGTTTTTAAAGACAAGAAATTGGGCTAGCCACTTTCCATCTAAGGAGCTTTCTATTCATTTTGGAATTTTCCTATTCCTCCTCTTCTGATGTGAACTTGACTTTGGTCAGTACTTCTCAACCTTGGCTACAACTTGAAATCACTTGTGGAATTTTAAGAATCATAGATGACCAGGCCCACCCAAGGAGACTCTTTGTTAATTGGACTTGAGTACAGCCTGAGCATCAGTAGTTTCAAAAATTCTCCACTTGAATCTAATATGCACTCCAAGTTTGAAACCACTGCCCTTTGTAATTGCCTTATCCTCTTTGTAATAGCATTTATCTTGGTCCCTCCTTAGAGCAATAGTGAAAGATATGATTCTGGAAGAGAGACACTGGCTTACGATAAGGGACTGTAATTGACAGATTTTAAAAAGCATATTCCTATTGCACATATATAAGACACTTATTCCTCAAAAGGAATCCATTGTACAAATAAATGGAGTTATATTCAGCCTAGTCTATCTGCATGACCCAGTAAAATAGGAATAAGAAATTCTGGTGTGGTATTGCACAATAGGATGATCATGGATGGCAGTTATGGATTATACATCTCAAAAATCTAGAAGAAGGATTTCGAATGTTTTTACCATGAAAAAAATGATAAGACATTTGCAGAGATAGGTATGTTTAACCTGATTTAAACATTATTCAATGTGTATGTATATGAACACATCACACGGTGACAACCTGTTAATATGTATAATTTAATCTATATATATGCTTTTATGTATAAGTTAAAAAATAAATAACAAATATTCTTTCAGTAAAAGAAGGCTTACACAAAAAACAAAATTAAAAAAAAACTTGCCTATACATTCAATACATTTTAGTTAAAGAAGAAAGTGTGTTACCAATGGTACCAACCACCTATAAATGACCCCTCTCCATTTTTCCATTATGCCTTACAAGGCTATTCATCTCTTTTGGGAATTATCTCCTTTAGATGGATGGAACTGACAATGGGACCATAATTTACAGATTTTGGATACTCCTCAATGCTTGTGTCCAAGGAAAGTGAAGGAATCAGCCTGGGTCACCAGACACCCCTCAACTACACAGAAATAATGTGCCAACCATAGTTGACTTACCACCTGACCAGAAAGGAGACTTCTTGTGTTATTCCTCTCCAGTGCCCCAATATGGTAGCTCTGTATCACAATACCATCACTAGCTCATTTTTCCTAAGGTCATCATTTTAGAAGGAAGAGACAGTACTTAATTCTCACTAGATTATTACCTAATCTAGTGAAAATTAGTTATAAGCTATTTTAATAACTGATTGGTGATCAACTAAATATTATGGTTTTATTGCTTTACCTTATTCAAGGAGACAAAATATAAAAGTACATAGTTAAATCATTTTATGTCTAATTTGTGCTGGCAAATAAAAGCTAATCTCTGATTCATTATACATTATCAACCTTAATATACTAACTATACAACATATTTAGTATGACTCTTCCCTTTTCTTCTGTAGAAATAATATTTTGTAAAAATTTCCAGTGTAGTTAATATACATATTCTTTGTTCTTTCCTTATTTCTCACTGCATATGGTCCAAAACAGAATTTTAAAAATTTTCTTATGAATCCTAGAGTTTATAAGAATTCATTCATTTAAACATTTATTAAGGTCATGATATTCTAATAGGAAAGAGATGAAAACAAACATCTACAATGTCAGACTGAAAGAAAATGGCAAAAGTTATAAAAATGTTCTAGAAATATGTCTGGGGGTAGATTTGGAGATCATGCCTGAAATCAGTGGATTAGGATATGGACAGAGGGGATCAATTTAAGAGGTATAGAAGAGGAAGAAGCAGAGTAGCCAATAGCTATTGACTTCAATATAGCAAATGTATATGTAATGGACATAAAAGTTTAATGCTAAAGTTTTTTATGAGAATCAACAGCACTTTTACCATTGGTTAATGATATATACCATTTTAAGTATGCTTTACAAATATTTATTTAAAATAAAAATGCATTTACTTATGATTTATTTTATACTTGTGGCTTATCAAACATTATTGTATAAGTTTCATTTTGTTGTAAGAATATGGATAATGTTTGTGAAAATGAGTTCTTAAAATTCTCACAAAGAGTATGATAGACTTTTCTTTAATTTTATAAAACTGAATTATAGACAGATGAAAAGAGACAGTGATTAAGACCATGGGCTTTGTTATTGCATTATAAGGATTCCAGTATCCTCCTATATTTGTAGTGTGAGCTTGAAAAAATTATTTCATTGCTCAATGAGTTTCTGATCTGGAAAATGAGAATAATAATTATAATCAAGCCTATGTGTTAAGGTTATTGTGAGAACAATATGAGTTAGCATGTCAAGCACATGGAATAGTGCCTATCCACATTAGGCACTTGGTAAATATTAAAGAGTTTATTTCTCTACGCCTTTCCTGATAGGATAATTACTATCCTCATCCAGATATTTAGGTCTCCATTTTATTAAGAAGTGACTTTGTAAAAACATAAATTATTAGTTCATATTCATTAAATCCAGTGTGGACATTGGAGTTTTTAACTATAAATTCTCCAGGCAAGAGTTTGAGTTTGTGGGACAATTTGTAGGTATGTGATTGTCTGTTAGACATTTGGAAAGGCCTGGTGTTCATGGACACCCTAGCTACAGATCCATCCCTGAGCCCCTGAGATGGAATGGATAAGACATTTCTCAACACTCTGGAGACTGCTAGGGGACCCTGACAGTGTTTTGGTGCTCAGCCTTCAAGAGCCCCCAGTGATGAAAGCATGACCATACTCCCCGCTAGGAAGGCACCTCTTTGCTTCCCTCTCTTTGACATCTGAATTGAAAGAGTGGAGAGAAGACAGGAAAGATTTCTTTTGTTTCCTTTCATTTGCTGTCTCTACCATATTCATGCAAAGCCACTCAACTAAAGAAGGGACCTTATTTTAGTTCTACTTTGGACTAGGAAATAAGTCTTCAACCAAATTGAAATGCAAGGATTGTTATTTGAGTAGTAAAGGAAAATAGTGGGTGTGAAGCTCAGGCATCCGGCACACAGTGAACACTCAATAAATGGTAGCAATTTTGAACCATTTTTCAAAAGTGTAATAAGGGTGAGCAAATAGAGACTCAGAATAAAGAAAATGTTTCAAGAACTTTGGCTTTATAACCAGAGAAGATATAGGATTGAAGGAGCTTTATAAATTTTATTTTATTTTTTGTTTTTAGTATAAGCACAACTTTATGGAAGCCACATCTCTTCACATCAACAGTTTTCTTCTTTGGTGTCACATTAAAGGAGCACATCTAAATAGTAAAATATGCATCTTTATTGACATTATTTATATGATACTAAAACAGGTCCAGATTATTCCCTGGCAGTTTCCCATTTCTCATACCACATTCTCTCCAGAGCAACCCCCTCCCCTCTTTACCTCTTCATTTTAGGCTTTCCAACCTCATTTTCCTTTCTTCTAATCTCCCTTCCTTCCACTCTACTTCTTTAATTTCAACTCTTTTTAAAAGTTTTATTGACTCAATAATTGAACAAATTTTCAAGGCACACATTTATAGGGGACATGTATTCACTGTGTGATAATCCAATCAGAATAATTAGCATATCCATCTCCTTAAACATAATTTTGTGTGTGTGTGTGTGTGTGTGTGTGTGTGTGTGTTGCTGCGAATCAAAACCAGGGGCATGCTGCCACTGAGCTACATCCCCAGCCTTATTTTGAGACACAGTCTCAGAAAGTTGCTGAGACTGGCCTTGAATTTGCAATCCTCCTGCCTTAGTCTCCCTAATAGCTGGGATTATGCGTGCCATTTATTACTTCTTTTCAATGAAACATTCAGAATAAATTCTCTCTTCTAGATATTTTGAAATTCACAATTGCATTTTTTTTCCTTTAAGTCCTTTGCTTCCTCTTCCTCTCTGATCATCCTCTGACTAGTCCCATATTCATAAATTTTTTTAGTCACAAATGCTAATGGGATCTAGTCATAATTAAGGAGCAAGATCCTTAGAAAGGGTGGGATCCAAGAGTTCAGGTAAAGGAAATAGCTTTGGACTCAGGACACTTCATCTTGTGAGACCCAAGAGAAGCTAACTGTGGAATGACTGATGAAGGGTTAGGAACTCGAGGAAGCTCCTGACCAGGACCTCTGTTTTTTTTCTGTAAAGATAGGGGTATTGTAATCTTCTGCAAGTAAGGAGGGTGATCACTGAGGTGAGGGGCTTAAACAAAATGTTGTGAACCAAAAGTGTATTAAAATTTATAGGAGGCCACTGTTTGGTCTGAGTTCCTGCTGTAGGAACCAACAGACTAGCCCAATCCAAAATGGAGTCACTTCTGCTAAGTGCTACACAAGCAAACGGAAACTTTAAGGAAGCACTTGGATCCCCAAACAGACCAATTTTTCTTGAAATTATGAGATTCCAGTCTACCTGAGTCATCAAAATAAAGAAGTATTTTTTTTAACACTTACCACTAAACAGATATTAATCAATCAACTTCCTTCTGTAGTTGCTTTCTGGTTCCCACCTCATAAAACCCACTGTTCTGCCATGGCCCAGCGGGAGCTCTCATTCTTGTTTGTGAAATGAATTGCAAATAAAAGCCAATTAGACCTATAACTTGCTTGTTGTAGTTTTGACTTTTGACAATGGGGATGAAGAACAGCCAAGTTAGTGGAAGAGATAAAGCCCATGGGATGCAAAAGGATCTCCGTTGTCTGGAAAGTCCAGGAAGGGGAAGAGGGAAATTGACTTTATCAGAGATGAGAGGATAAGAAAATATAAAAATGACAAACATAGGATGAAGACATTAACTCTTTCATGGAACAAAAGAAAAGGCTCCATCACTACCAGGAGGTGTAAATGCGTGAGGAAACTAGGAAAGCAGCGCCATTCCCCCTGGGCATTCTCAGGCCATTTTCTCTACTACGGAGTCTCATCAGCGATTAAGGGCTTTCATTAAAGTCTCTTTCCTGTTTCCCAATTCCATGGGCATGAAGAAATAAAGCACATACTGAATGAGATAGCTGGATTTGAGGAGTACCCAGGGGCTGTTAAAGCAGGAAATATTAACCCCTTTCCTACTTTCTCATTCTTTATCTTTGCTGCCTTCTTTGCCTTCTATGTTTTATTTCTTCACCTATTTAACTGTTTCAAGATTTCTCGTTACTTATTTCAATCACCCCTCCTATGCTTATTCATTCCCTAGACTCTCTTTCACTTAAGTTTGTTGAATACGAATTCAGAAAGACATCTGTAATCCCAGCAACTCTGGAGGCTGACGCAGGGGGATCCAAAGTGTGAGGCCAGCCTGGGCAACTTAACAAGAACTGCCTCAAAAAAATTTTTTTTTAAAGAGTAGGGGAAGGAGGTGGCTGAGAATGGAGCCCAGGGATAAAACGCCCTTGGGTTCAATCTTCAGTACTAAAAACAACAACAACAAAAACAAACAAACACAGATTCAGAAGCATGAGTATAGGGAAAGGAGGATTGCAAAAGATACTGCATTAGAAGAAATTAACTAATGAGAAATTGGAAGTTTTAGAATAAATGCACAATTGATGAAGCAGAGGGTACAGAAGAAATGAGAAGGAAAACAAAAGATATGGAATAAAGGTAGAAATAAGAAGTATTAAGGAGATGGGGAAATGATAAAATTAAGAATTATATATATATTTTTTGAATGGATATTGTAAAGCAATTTTAAATTTATATTCCTTCTCTCTCTTCTTCCACCAACAACCTTAGTAGTTATTTTTAAGTTATAAATAATTTTTACTTGTTGATTCTACTTTTCTGGTCATCCCATCTGGGAAAAGAATATAAAATGTTGCTACCCACACATGAGGCAAAGAGCAGTTTAATGGAAAGATTGGGGAAGGAAGAAAGTGCACATTTTTATGAATAAACTTCCCAATGACTCAGTCAATCTGGAGGGTTCACATTTTATACACTAGAGCTTCTTTTTTTTGTTGTTTTTTAAGAGTTCTCATGTTTTTCTCATTAAGGCTGAATTCACCTCCATTTCTCTCCATCCTCCTTTCCTCATTTACTCCAATCCTCCGGGTGAATACCAGCAGCAGACCAATCCCAATGCTGCAGGAGCTGAGACAAAGCAGAGGGAGAGGAATTGATCTTTCTCCCCACCCTTTAAAGAACCTTTATCTGGAAACAGCCACTGACATCTAATAGGACTTGAAGAAAAGCCCATGTGGGCAGCATGTGGCTCCTCCAGCCCAACTCCTTTGTCCCCCATGGTGTGCAAGCATATTCAAAAATCCACTGGGTCTTCCCTTGTTTTCTCTACATCATCCAGTTTTCTTTCTGGCTGAAATCATGCAAAGGGAATGCACTTGAGTGGATGGGAATAACCTGGGGAGAAAAGATAATGTTCTTATGTTTAACTTAAATAATGAAATACTCCTTGAGCTTGAAGTGGATAAACTCATTTGAGAACTTGACCCTCAGGCTACCCCTTGACCTAACTCAATTAGACTTTGTTCATATAAGTGGTTTTAATTCAAACATAATAGAGAATTTCAGCTCATCAAGAGATTGTTATTTGGTTTTTCCATTCTCCTTTTCCCTCAAGTTTGAAGATTAATTTTGTTCCTGCTGTGAAAAATAAGAGGTCTTCTTGTCTTTTTTTTTTTAAAGTATGTTAATAGTATCAATGAAAGCTACCATTTATTGAGTAGCTATTTTGTGCCAGGTATTATTTGGATATTTAATCTTTAGGTTTTTGGGAAACTCTTTGATGCAGGTGTTGTTAATCCTATGCCGCAGTCTGGCTGGGCACACAATCACGAGCCACCACACAGCTTGTAGATTCAAACAGCAACTCTTTATTCCCGAACTCACACCAGCCGTCTACAATCACGTTCTGGGGAAATCCAAGTTCTCTGCCCAAATCCACGTTCTCTGCCCAAATCCACCTCCACTGGGCATCTGTCTCCCAAAAAATACTGTCTAAATCCCGTGAGAACTCAAGGGGAACTCAGGCAGCAGGATACGCCCTATTCCCAGGAGGAATAATCTTAAACCTTAAACCTGGAACCTAAACTGGGAACGCCCTAAACACGATTATCTTAAACCCGGAACACCCTAATCCACCCTGGTCCTTGAGCAAGGTCACCTACATTCAATGTCACTGCAACATGGGGTACGCTGGCAAGGAAATTGTCATACCTACTTACTTGGCTAATGGCTCCCAGCAATCCTATTTTATGAATTATATAGCTGAGAGTTGGAAAAGTTGAGGTTCTTCCCTAGATCTCATGCCTACACAGAGTAAGGACTTATTTAAACCCAGGACATCTTGGCACCACCTTTATGCTATCTCTCAATATGATATGATCCCACGTTGCTAGGTGACTTGGATAAAATAAAGCAGAAAGAAGAAAACAATTTCTTCTCTTTCACAGAGAATGAGGCATTCCCTTTAATGAAACAGGTACAGAAATCTGGCATATACAGTTGATGGAGGACCATGATCTCATTGACTTTGTAAGGAACAAGGGAAAAAAATCTGAGCCCATTTTAAAAACCTTATATCACTGAAATCTTATTTGAAATAGAGGCGGGATAACTGGACTTTGATTTCCCTGGTTACGTATTTCTCCATAATTAGTAAGTAACTTATTAAAGATAGTCATAGGGGGTGGGCATGTAGCTCAGTGGAAGAGTGTTTGTCCAGCATGTGTGAGGTCCTGGGTTCAATCCCTGGTACTGCAGTCAATCAATAAAACAAATGATTAAAGAAAAATCATCAATGTTTTACCTTTCAGCTAAAGTGTAATGATTTTAATGTTTCCTGTTTTCCTTCTATAACATATTAAATACTGTTTCTAGACAGCTCAATGAAATATTTTCCCTATACTTCATCTTGACTACTTTCTAAGTACTTCTGCTTTTCCAGTGACTCCTGACACACAAGGCTGATAAACAGGACTTGTATGGTGATTATAGAGTTTCATAACCTGCTGATAGAGAATTTTGACAGGTGGCAGGTAGCAAAGTGCCTTTTAAAATGACCACCTTTAAAAACTAAACACACTTGCATGAATAAGGATGTGCTTTCTAGATTAGCAAACACAAAACAGTGGCTCAAGGTCAAAGGTGCATGAAATATTTAGGAAGGTGGCAAAGAACACATCTTGCTGTGGACTCTGGCAATGTTCATATTACCAGTTGCCAAGCAAACTGCCACATGTCACAGTCATATCTTCAGGGACTTTCCAATTCAGAATTGCTTAATTTTTCCAGAATCCCAGAAGGAGAGGGAACTCCAAAATGCATGTCTAAATTTATCCATTTTCCCTTTCAATCCTGTTTTTTTGTTTTTGTTTTTGTTTTCAGTAGTGAGAAGTGCTTGAGATTAGGAAGAGTGAAAGGCATGTTTGTTTTGGAGAACCTCTACAGACACATGGTTTCTTATGGTAGAGCGAGGAAAGAGATGTCAGTTTCTCCAAAGAAACAAAGGAGCCATAAAATCCAGAACCTGTTTAGGGATATGTTAATGGCAGGAAAAGACCAAGGCTTCAGGATATTACCTGAATATGTGTGAGGCTGCATTACGAACAAGATCACCAGGTATTTCTTGTGGTTTCCTTGAAATTACCTCTCAGCCCTCCCTAACACCTACTGGAAAGAGATCCCCACTAACAATGTTCGAATCATGATTAACAATGCTCATTATAACACAGTTCTGCAAGAATGGCTGTCCTTACACAATGGATTTCCAAAAGGCTGTCCGATGCCAATTAAAGGATGGCAAATATTCTAAAGGAGCGTATGAACAGTGAAAGAGGACTGTGTTGAGACAGAAAGTGAAGCAATGTTGAGAGCCACAGACAAGTCAAGATGGCGCCGGGCACTTTGCCAAGAGGAGTGGTTTGAGAAGTAACGCCAGCGAGCCATTAAGATGATAGAGATTCCTTAATGACTGACTGCTGTGTCTAGATTATGTCAATTAAGTTAAGCTGTGTGTAATCATTAAGATGAGGATTCCTTATTGGTTGACTGCTGTATCTAGTTTATGTTAATTAAGATAAGCTGTGTGTAATTAGTTAAGTTTATATACCCCTGCTGTCCTGCAATAAAGCGGCTCCTGCTGTATCAACCTTCACAAGTTGCTTGTCACCCCCCGGTTATTTGTGCCCAGCCAGACTGCAGCAAAGCAATGTCCTTAGACATTTCTTTAAATGAGGTACATACTGTCTTTGGGGGAATTAAACATGCTAAGACTGACTGTTCTCATCTATTAATCCTAAATTATAGAGTTGTGGGGTTTTGCGGGGTAGAAGGATATTAACAAAATTTATATACAAATGTAGTGGGATATTCTTAAACATGAAAAATGTTTTATCCTATACAGTAGCTTTATTTAGATATTACTTTGGGCTATGCAAAGTGAAAAGGGTCTAATGGAGATGAAGACACCCTAGAATGAATATTATTTGCAAAATGTAGGCCCAAAATAGAGGAAGATTATTTCTGATTATGGAAAGATCAGCTGACCATAGAAATCAGCCACACCTGCTCAGATCAGAACTGCCCAGCAGATCCAAGAATTGTTAAAAACATATTTTGTTAAAAAGTGATGATTTTTTCAGCCACAGCATTTGAAGTCATTTGTCACTGAGCAACAAGTAACAGACATGAGATTTCTGAAATGACAGATACGTTACTGTCCCCTTTGAGTACAGTTGGATACTGATTTAATCAAAAAGTTGTCCCAGCAAGACTGCTTGAAACTGAAAGGGACTGCTCTGCCTGGGGGTGACAAATATAAAGAAGTTTCTGTTGCCACCAGAGGAGACTTGAGGGCTTCTAAGGAGGCCAAGTGCAGGTCTGGAGAAGTAAAGTTACATTCCTATACTTCTCAATATCTATCCATGAAAATTGAAAACAGTGCCCCTCAAACTTCGCTGTGTGTTTGAATCACCTTGGGTCTGGTTAAAGGCAGACTCTGATTCAGGAACTGTGGTTCATGCCTGAGGTTCTGCAGTTCTCCCAGGCTCTCAGGTCCTGCTGCTTCCTCAGCTCACTGCTATGTGGACCACACTTTGAGTAGCAAGTAGCAAATTCTTGATGCCAGGGCATGGTAGATGATCTGCAACAAATGTTAGCTCCTGCCTCCTTCAAAGCCCTCTTCCTCTCTTTTCCACAGCTAGCCAGGAATTCTTATGTGAAGAGTTCTGAATCCGTAAGTGCCCTCACATCAATGGAGAATGAATTGTTCCCACGACTATAACATGTGTCTCCTTCCTTCATTTCCTGTAACCTCATGAGCCTGCTTGCCATTCACTGAACTGTGCTTGACTGTCTGAGGTTCTCCTGGTCAAACTCAATAGGATTATTTTTCCTAGAGTTCTCTTTCCTTGACATTTCTGCTCCGTCTGTCACTCTTAACCACTTCTTTCCTCTGAAAATGTTCTCTTCTTCTTGTTATGTTTATTGTGTTCTCTTGATTCCACTGACATATTTTCTGGATCCAGTTACTCTTTCCTGGTCTTTCTCATTCCCTTTCTCTTCCTACATGCCTTGTAAATGTCTTGGAGAGAACCATCTCCATGCAAATCTAAATCTATGCTCTGGACTTTCATTTCCCAATCTTTTTTCCTGCTCAGTAGAACCATTCATTGAACTCCTCCTGTAGAGCCAGACTCCTGTCTTCCTGTCCTCCTGGGCACATGGGGACAGGTTACAGGCAAAGTTTGAATGGGCAGGGACATTTAAATGATGCTACAATGGAGAGCCTATGCTATTTTTCTCTTTTACCCAAAATGACCCACCAACTTTTCTACCTAAGTCCTTCTCATAATTGACCTTTTGCCTGCATTTCTTGGACATTTCGCCCATCCTCTGGTTTAATCATCTATCCAGATTCCCAGATTAGCCTCCAAGATCTGGTGTTGCCAATTCCTAGTCACCAACTGAGGGCAAGGATGGGACGGTGTTACTCATTCTATGGTGAAATGAAAAGCATCTTCATGGAAAATAATGAGGAATTTGCTTTTCTGTGGCTTTAAAATATTTCCTCTTTTGCTCCTTGAAATTGATTTTGAACAATACATTAGCAATAGTGAATTTTTATTTTACAAAATATGCTGCATGTTTATTTACTTTTAGTTTGAAGAATATGTGATAAAGAAGAACCAAAGTTTCCAAGCCCTCCCTTTTACAACACCGTTTCCAACAAGAGTCCCCAAAGCATTTAGTAATGTTAGCAGTAAAATGGATATTAAGTTTTAATCTCACCTATGAAAATAATAATTATATATTTAAAATTTCATCCCTCTTTTTACAAAGCCTAAAATTCATTTTAAATTATTATTATATGATAAATTGTGGTTTTCCCCACTCCAGTAGTATTTGCCTGACATTTTACTCTATGCCTGTCACATTTATAGTCCCAAACTAATAACCTGTGGTACAAGAAGGGAGTTACAGGCAGTTGGTGGCAGGATTTGTTTTAAATGATGTGAGAATGTCAATTATTCACTCTTGTTTCTCAAGTTGCTTTCTCCCCACCTGCATCTTCTCTATTCTAAGCTAAAATGATAATGGTAATTTTATGGTAGCGTCAGTGAGGTAAAATAAAATATAATAAAACAAGCATCCTGAACCATTAATGTATAATATCTGTTAATAACTGTTCTTTTTAAAAAATGAACAAAAATTTTATTTTAGTTCTAACTGCTTTCTTCTTTGTTATAGGAATATTTTCTTTTAGGATTCACTAACACAGTTATTTGATAAAGAGTGCCCCAGAAATGCTATTTTTTTTAAAAAAAGTTGAAAATAACACTGTTGTTTCATGGAAAATGATCACTAGTTCTGCCATTTCAAAATAAAGAAAGCAAAATGACAAATAGCTGAGTGTTGAACCTTCGATTTGATATGGTTCAGCTTTTTAGCCCTCTGATTTCTTAACCACAATGGTTAGTGGTGAGATAATTACTGGGACCAGCATAATTAGGGACTATATCGCATTAAGGACACTGGGACACTAGGATGGAGAACTATTTCCCTGTTCCAAGATGTGTACCTCCCCCTCAGATTTGCTATCAGATTTCTTTATGCAAAATTTAAAAATATTTATCTCCTTTCCGAGAATCTTGAGTTTACTTGTTTAATAAGGGGCCTCTGCTTTCTCTTTTCTTTCTTTGTTCTTCTTCTTTTTCTTTTTTAACCTGGACTCTTTCCATAATTTTGCCTCGCTGTATCTAAAATTACCTTTGTTACTTATATACTTAGCTAATAATCTGATCCAGTTTCCTTCATTTTGTAGAAGTAATCACTTTACTTGGAATTGTAGTATATTCTGCTTGCAGGTCATTGTATGTCCTTTTCTGTTTCCATCTTCAACATTTTAATATCCTTTAGACCAACTCCATAGGATTTTTTTTTTTGCTCATTTGAATTTCTTCTCAGCAATCATTCTCACTCACTCTTAAGTATTATGATTTCTGTAAATCAATATTTTTTAATAATCATCTTCCTTTCTAGTAAGCCCCAAATTTCTTCCTTGGCTTAAATTATCCAAATTTTCTATGCATCCATTAACAAAAATCAAAAAGGCATCCAAAAGAGCAATTTGTTAGTATATATCAGAGGTCTCATAAATGAAGTGGTAGAAATATATTTATTGATGTGGAAGAGATGTTTCAGGAAATATTGTTAAGTGGAGAAATAACTTTAAAAATCAATATATACACTGGGACCCTATTTCATATATTTATATAGAACATTAAATTTTTTAAATTTAGAATATAATATTAAAAGAAAAACATGAAGGATAGACATCAACGTAAAAATTATTTTATTGTGTGAAATATTTTAAACTTATAAAATGTATAGAAAACATATAATATAAATAAATAAAATAAATGTAAGGTCACACGTCTTAATGCCCATTGCCAAGTTTCTCCATTCTTACTATTTCATCACACCTGTTGAAAATATATTTATAAAACATAAATAGTAAAAATGCCGATGGATCCTCCTGTGTAGCATTTCTTTATTTCAGTCCCTCCCTTCCTCACCAGCCATATCATGATCCTGAAGTTGGTATTCATCATCCCCACACACAATTCAAAACCATTACTAAATTTATAGTTATCTGTAGGTCATATATGGTATTACGTTACCTTTAAAATTTTTACTTCCTTAATACCTAACATTACAGAACTTGCTTTTTGCTGTTAAAATTATATTGTTGAGATTTATTCATATTGACACATACTCTTAGTGCATTTAGTTTCAATGTAGTATAATACTCTAATATACGGATATGCATTAATGACTTAACAGTTCTACCATTAGTAAGCATTTGGGTTGTTTCCTATGTTGTTGGTTGTATTCATTGCAAATAAAGTTATTATCTCTTTCCAATCTCATTTTGAATTATATTGCTGTACATTCAATGAACATCACCTATATAATATTAATTCTTTAGATTTTCTTTGAGCCTTATTTCAGGGTCACAGAATTTACTTTTTGTAATTCTTCTGTGTAAATTTGAAAATTCTTTTCAAAATCTGGAAGTTGGTTTCAGGGACATGAATGGTTGTTTGCATTCTCTTTGTTCTAAATTTTTATCTGTTTGATATATTAATTAATGACAATGGGTTTTTAAAAATACTCCTCTAAAATTATTGATTTCTATAAATTCTGAAAATTTTGCTTCTGTATTTTGGGGATGTTGTAACATACACATTCAGAATTGCTATATCTTTCTGATACAGAATTTGTACCTTTTTCATATAATTTTCTTCCTTATTAAAATTTTTCTTTCTAAATTTTCTTCCTATTAAAATTTTTGCTTCAGCCCATTTTGTCTGACATTTAACATAATTAAACTTGTTTTATTTTGGATAATATTTTCCAGCTATTCAGTTTTTCATCCCTATATTTCAACCTTTCTATGTCCGTGAGTTGAACACATTATTTTTTTAAAATATATTTTTAGTTGTAGGTGGGCACAATACCTTTATTTTTTTATTTATTCATATGTGGTGCTGAGGCTCAAATCCAGCACCTCACATGCACTAGGTGCTGGCTCTACTGCTGAGCCACAACCCCAGTCCCTGTATACATTGTTTTTTATAAATAGATTTTGGAATTTTATTATTTATATCTAATATGGTAGTCTCTATTTAAAAAAACAAGTTTAGTCTGTTTACATTTCTTTTTATTAATTATTTGTAGCTATCTTTACTTTTTTGTTTGTTTGTTTGTTTTTGGAGTGAACCCAAGACCTTGTACACGCTAGGCAAGCACTCGACTAACTGAGCTACAGCTTTACATTCTTAATTTGTGCTTTATATTTGAGACTTTTTCTTTTTTGCTTTTTTCTTTTGCTTCCTTTATAGTCTTTTCTTTTCCAGTATATTTACTACTCTTATTACTTTGAAAATTAAATATTTTATTTCAATTTTTTGTTGAATACCATTAAATTCTAACATTTTTATTTGGCTTCAATAAATTTAAAATTAATCAATATTTCCATCTTTTTTCAAATGATACAAAAACTTCTGCTTTCTTTTTATTTCAGTCATTCCCATGTCTATGTCTTTTTTCTTTTTTAATTGAACATAAATTGACTTTCTATTTAATTTTTTCTTAATTATTGAAGTATAAAGACCTCTTCAGGGCTACATATTGGTCATGTCAATAAATTCCTATAAACACTGCTTTTTTATCTTCTTGAAAACATAAAGTGGTTAATGTGTGTAACCAAAGTTAAGTCTAGTCACCAATTTTAAAATCAGAGCTGAATCTCAAGTACTTCCAGAATTGTACAAGTATACTGAGAAATATAAGGGATATTCTCATCCCATTTCTCATTTTCTCATCTCAAAATGGCTATTCTACATCCTAATTGCTGAAATACTTTCATCTAGACTTGGATCAGCCAGTTGCATTGTAGTTCTTATTAGGAAATGAATTCCATAACTCTTATAGCTACACCTGCATCATAGACCCTAAGGATGGGGAGTTGCCTTGCAATATGTGAAGATAAAACCTCATAACCAAAGAGAGAAAAAATATTTCAGGTCACATGTTCTTCTTATTAGCATACTAGTTTTTGAACACCAAATTTAATTTTTGGTGAGTACTTTACAAATAAAGACACAAATGACCACCATATTATTATTCAAAGTTAAATGCCATATACAGAAAAATAATTGAAATTACAATCTTATGTCAGATAATTTGTAAGAGCCTATCTTTAAAGACATTGACGGAGGACTTGCCACATAGAGGCAAAAATTGTATTTTCATGGTCATATCTCTGATGTTCTGTGTTCAACTTACATTTTCCAGAAAAGAGAATACAAAAGAACAACTACAATAAAAAAAATTATAAATAAGTACAATACAAAGTTTGAGCTATTAAAAATCAGAAACAAAATATTTAATTTAAGCCAGCATTTGCAAAATATCTGTCATGAGGTTCTGTATATTTGTTAGAAAAGGGAAGTGAATTTAACTCTAGACTAGCAGCTAATCCAAAAAGAAAAAAAAAGGAGAGACAAGATATAGTTACATGATTCATAGTATCCATGAGATTAAGAAGAAAAAAAAAATGGTCAGGGCAAACATACCATTTCTGGTACAGGGACCAGGAAATTGTTTTTCTCCTGAATAATGATGAATCACTGAAACAGAGGGGTTGGTTATCTCAACCTGAAGGCACAGTAAGTTTTGCAATGAGATGCACAATGTTTTCAGGGCAGACAAGTGGCATCATAGACGGACAAAGGTGGTCTGTGGTACTGAGTTCTAAATTGATTGAAATTTGCTGGCAGTGGCCCCTCGTTTATGTCCAGTGCGGTGATAAACATGAGATGCCTTACCAGTGGTAAACATCTGGAGTGGCAGAGTGTGGACCACATGCTGGAACAATTAGCTGCACCAGAACTAATTGGAATCCTCTGGGGAGTGTTGACAAACTCCTAGCAGGAATACCTCAGGAGAAATCCTCCCCACGCTCAAGGAAGATAATAACCAGAGGGGCTATGTTCAGGACACAACTCAGGGCCCACTGTGGCACACAGATAAATATATAAAACCTCCAGCCACTCACAATGGAGCACCCACAGAGCTTGAACTTTTACTAATGTAAGCAAGGCTGTCCAAGGGAGAGCTCCAAGATAAACAGGGCTGGATAAGGGTGTATGCTGAGATACCGGAGGTGTTAATTTGTTTATGGTGGTAGCTATAGACTGGGTGATGGGGTCATCTAACGGAAATGATTGCTTTGGCTGTAAGATGAACGATCTACACGAACCCTTCATCCTGGCAGTCATGAGTGAGTTGGGTCTCTTGTCGATTCACACCATTGCTATTTAATAACAGCAAAAACCATGCCTTGTGCCTGGAGGTGAGGAACTCATTTATTTTGTCTGACCTGAAATATAGGGGGCACTTTTGATACCTGACCTGAGTCATTTTTATACCTTTTCCTTGTCAAAACTCTGATGTTTTAAATCTATTTCCTTTGCCTTTTCAGATTTTAAAAATCTTTAGTGGGAATTACATCCTCGATAAGAGAGTTGGACAAACTTTGTAAAATTATGTTTATTTAGAATAAATAACTGGAATTCTGTAATTAAAATTATAAGTACCAGGCAAGAGGTTACAAAGCATAGTTGGTCAGTGTTTTAGACAGACATCCTGAAAGTAGTTTTCTTAACTCCCAAGAGAAATTATTCTAGCTCATTATTTTTGCATAATTCATTGTTAACATTTCATTTTCACTTAGATGAACAAAATAGTTCTAATGAGATGCTTCTTTCTTTCAAATAACACTATTATGATTAATGAAACCTAGTAGAGGAAACTCTGAAGACAAATAGGAAGAATTTTATTGTGTGCATGCTGGGATTAGCCACAGAAAATTTTCATCATTCCAGGTTTACTAGAAATTTTGGCCTGATGATCCCTAGCAAAGGGCACAGTCTCTTCATGAGAGAAGTTTAAAATTCCAACTCTGTTTTCCTTTAGGAAGAGTAGAAATGTTTTCTTAAAAAAAATTTTAATCCTACCCAAACATAAATACTAAAAGGATATTACTCAAGTTTCAAAAAAAAGAGTCAACTTTGTATGAAGAATATTTGGAAATTTCTTGCCAGAAAACCTTATTAAAAAGTCAGATATAAAGAACTGAAATGTGAGCTTCTCTGGTCATCATATGCATTGGCACAAGAATTATTCTCATGATTAATACTTCATGCCTTTTCCAAAATCAATGTTTGGGAGCACATTTTTGTCTTAAAAAACAATTTTCTTTTGTTCTTAAAATACCTTTTAATTAGAAAGAGTCTGTGGATCAGCAGAAAAGACAGTGACCAAGACTCAGATTTGGGTTCAAGTTCTGGATTGGCTTTGGACAAGTCATTTAAATCGTCTGTGTTAAGTTTTTTTACTTGTTACAAATATAATTAGCAATATCAATGCCACTACCTCACAGTTTGTTATAAAAACCAAAATGATGTAATGTGTGTAAAAACATTTAAACTATATAACGTTGTCAACATGTTGCTCCTAGTAATATTTTTAATAAGGGGCCATTCACTAGCCTAGTTTTGTGGTACTAGAAAAAAGAACAGGGTGACAGGTTGTTTAATAAGCCTTCAGTGGTTCAGAGCTTGTCCTGAACACAGTGGCACCTTCTGGCCTGCTCTCAAATAAAGTTTGCTTTCCTTAACCCTATACTGTGCCTTGGCCTGGCCCATCCTGAAAACACCCTCCTTATTCCACTTTCCTTGGTTTCCTGACATTTTTTTTTTTTTCCCTGATGGCAGCCCTTGTCTTCGTCTCTGTTATCTGCCAGTTTTGAAACTTCAATCACTGGCCTTGGCATCCTAGGCTTCCATTCCTGGTACCTGTTAGGATAACATTTTAAGGGAAAAATACTCCCTTAATTATGAGCCAGAGTAGGAAATATCAGCCTTCTTTCCTTTTCTTCACCTACCTACCCTCTGGTCCCTCCTTTCCTTTCTCAGGTGAAAACCAGGTCTTTGTCTCTGCCAATCTTAGGCTACTCCAGGGCTGTTTTAAGTGGCATCTAAGGTGAGAGGATGCTTTACCTTTTTCCACATTTGACTGCTCAGTTCAGGACAATACTTACTGATCATGTGTCATATTCCAGTCATACTCCTATGTTCAGGGGACACATAACTTCCCTCTTAGAGTACTTATACTCTACTTTTAGAAAGGGCTTCTGCTTTGAGTATTCCATTCTGTGAAGTGAATGAATGAATGAATGAATGAGCAGGAGATTAAATAAGGAACCTCTAAAGTTCACCCCAATTGACAAAGTCTAGGAGCCTACAATATACATATATGATAAAATTATTATTACAGTTGACACATACATAGCATGCTTTTAAAATTTTTTATTAGAATTTTAATTTAGACATTAAAAAGCACTATTGCATTTCACTTAATTGCCTGAGAATGTATTACTTCTTCTACTTATTCAGGAGAGCACATGGAAGCTTGGTTCTGGGGTGGAAGTAAAAGGCACCTAGAGTAACAGCAAACTATCCCAGTTTGCTCAAGACTCATCAAGTTTTAGCTTGAAAAGTCTCATGTCCTGGGAAACCCTCAGTTCTGGGCAAACTGGTATCATGAATGCCCCAAGATAATCATCTTGGTCCTATTCCCCCTGTATCATACATTCATCTAAATTAGTAAAATATCAGGGAAGAAAGTGTGGCAAGCATTGAGGTTGACTTCTAACATCATAACACCCCTTTGCTGGTGTCTGATAGGAAGTGGGAGGGGCTGAGCCAACAGGGGTGGAGGAGATGTGAGGAGAAGCTTGCTAGGGGCTTCTGAAAATGGCCATTTCTTGTAAGAGAGAAATGCAGAAGGGTAGCCTCCCTCCCTTGTGAAATGTCCCAGTATTCCTGGCAGTCATGTACAACCTGGAAAAGAACTGGGCCTGGAAGGAAACCAACAGCCAACAATGTAGACCGAGAAAAGAAGCAAATCCCTTGGGGACATTGTTAATCTGTGAAATAAATGGAGTCTGAAGCCACTCTGCCTATGACTCCTGGTTAGTAAACAGGTATTCTCGTGTGTAAGTCAATGTGAATCCGATTTCTGCTTTGTTTCTTTGTTCCAGCTAAAGGCATTGCAGATGATGAACATGGAAAATAATAAAGCCTTTAATCAGTGGCTGTCCTGTTTGGGTGGAAAATGTAGCCTGGTATAAAAGGAGGATTATACGGAGGGTAGCCGAACTGTATAGAGACAACTGCTTCAGCTTTAAAAGTATAACTAGGACAAGAAACTTAAAAATTCGAAGGAAAAGATGCAAATCTACTGAATGGACTGTTGAACAATATAAATCAGCTGGGGGTCACATCATCTTAAATCCAAAATTGAATGGTAAAATGAATAAAAAGCTTTTAAAACCTATGTGCTTTGTAAAGGAGTTAAGATCCCCAATTCCAATGGCAAAATCTATCTACAGCATAATTTGTTTAGTCTGATACCCCAGAAATTCCCTTATTACTTTTCAGATGTTGTTTGTTGAATGCATGCAATATTCCTGACATTAGAAATGTAGGAAAAAGAAAAAAAGAATAAGATGTAAGTGAAGGGACCTATTCTGTGAGAAAGAGGAGAGACTAAGATGAACTATTCTGCTTTAAATTTATCACAGAAAGTCCATTTTTATATTACCAAACGATAGGCAGTGAACTAAAATAACGGCCTTAAGTGTAGATAAAAAAAATTGATTGGAAATTCACTCTGAATTCAATTATTCATTCTGTATCTTGAGATTGCATTCACTATAAAAGTATATCAATCCAGAAAATAGTTACAAAATCCCCGTTTTAAACAGCATAGGACAGTAAGAGAACAGCAGATCTGAAGCAAAAGAAAGCATTCTTTGCATTACACTATTAAATGGAACACTTAATCAGCTTTTTTGCCAAGAAAAAAACTTCTCATTATACTCAGTTATAAATAGAGCTGTGGGAAAAGCTGAAAGGCTGCAGAGCCGTGTCTGTTGTCTTTGGTTGTTTCATAAAGAGTTAGGGAGTCAGCATTTGTCAGAGGGGGTAACTCACAAAGACTCTTGGAAATCTTGTTTCTAAGTCATTGCCTATCATTTACTCTGAGGTTTGATATCCCAGCTTGGTAAATAGTGCATTTTTCAGGACAGATCTGTCAGAGAATTTAGAGTGCCCTTCTTTACTCCTGTTTTGTCCTTAAGCCGTTTCTAGGCATGTGAGTGTTATTTCAGCTTTCCTGCATTATGTCATGGAAAAGCAACACTAAGATTTGTAAACTGCATTTCAAAACACTCCTCACAGGAAGACAGACGGAATTTACTCAGGTTTTTCAGAAATGAGGCAAGTGACCACTTGTGGCTTCAAATCCTTTTTTTTTTTTTTTCTGCTAGAGATAAATGAAAAACATGAGTAGTGGTTGTTGCTAGGCAAGATCTTGACCTAAGCATACAACATTCAGGGTAGAATTAAATTCTCATGCTTTATTCAGAAATCTCATCCATTGAGGAATGAGACCATTTAGAGACAGAGTGGTTAGAGGACACCTATTCTCTAAAAGATGACTTTGGAATTTACACTTTTTTTTTTTTTGCATTTTAAGTAATGCAAGTTGACCCACTTCCTGACAGTGCATTTATTTGACAAACTAAATGACTGGATGGTTACAAAGTCAGTGCCAAATCAGTTCTGATGCCTCTGAAGCAGCCCTAGACCAAAGCACATCCTGAACTGGGTCAGTTCAGACCTGTGCTTCTCAACAAGTGGACAAAGAGCTCTGAGCCTGTGCACTGTAGCTGAACAATTGTGGAGAGCATTTTTTAACTAGTCTTGATTCAGTGTGGTTAAAGTGGACACATTTAAGTTTCTTAGGGTCTGTGGCACAGATGCCTGTTGGATGACTGATATGCTAGAAGCTAAACTAAAATTTACAAGTGTGCCGTTTCTCTGTATAGGTGATCAAAGAGGAAATGCAAGATTCGTGTATGCTGTCTTCTGCTCTCCAGATGTCCCCGAAGTTATTTACTCTCTTTCAGTCTGGGATTTTTCTAGAAGAATATTTTTGAGGCTGCTCAGCATTTGAATTAGACCACCATGGCTGGGAATTCTTGAGGCTGGCCCTTGGCTCCAAGGAGGACTTTGATGGGGTTATCTACTGTAACCCAGGGGCAGAGAGGATCTTCCTTCCTGCTGCCTCAAGAGCACTCCTGTCCTTCTCATTAAACTGTCAGCCTGCTTCTGAGGTGTTTCTGCCCTTCCAGAGTTCCAGCTGATGCTAAGCCAGAGGGCACCCAAGGCTGCAGATATTTAGCCCAGTATGGAAGTAGTCAGAAGTCTGACTGCAGTATTCAGGTTTTTGTTGTTGTTGTGCTATTGGGGATGGAATCCTGGAATGGTTGGATATTCCTCCAGGACTAATTCAATACAAAATTCGATTCTTATTTAATTCAGAGGAAGTTTCCAATCAATCCAACAGTGTATCAGTCTTTGTGTGCTTAAAAAAACTCTGTCCCTTGCACAACATAGACCCTTGCTGTGCCCTAACAATCTTAGTCATCAGGTTAAATCACTCAAACTTTTCAAAGACTCTAAAAAACAGTCTTTAAAAGTTCATTTTGTCACTTTTAAATTATAAGCATCAGACTCAGCACATTCCTGAAGAAGTGTCCTAAGCGATGTGTGTTGTACCTATTTGTATTTTAACACTGATCAGGTTTGTTGACTTTCTAGCAGAATCCCTGATAATTTTTGTTTTCCATGCCAAGCCATTAGCAGTGATCCTGGGATCTGTTATTTTTCAACCCAAATGCATAAATTAGACATTATCACTAAGTTTAGGTTTATTTGGATTTCTTATCCAACTTTTTATTTCCTCTCTTTCCCTCCTCTTTTACCCTTGTCCACAGGTGGTGGTCTTGAAATTATTTCCCAATAGTCTGAGAAATTAAGTTATGAACATAGTCTGTGTTGAAAGTGCCTTGCTTCCTTCCCAATATGATATTATCATACCAGAAGGAAATTTTGCATCTTGGTGTTGCCCTTTCCAAGAGGAGAAAGGAGCAAATTCACTGAATTTTATGTGTACCATATTTCTTGAACCCATGATGCCATGAGATTCATGAGGTCTTGATGATAGATACCTCATTATAATATGTGCTCTCCAAACAGAAAAAAAAAAAAAAAAACAGCTCAAAATGACGATTCTAATAATAGACTTGCACTTAATAGGGCTAAACCTTTGTGTACAAGTAAATGAAGCGAACAAGCAAAACCACTGTGTACAAAGGAATAGCAAGGAATTTTACCATTTCTCAACATTGGCAGGAGTAGAGGAAGGGGAAAAAATTCTCCTCTAATAATTTGAACCAAACCCCAGTAAAAATACAGCTTTTTAGTCTGAATTTATGAAAGTAATTGTGAAGTGCCATTGGATTATAAGATATATCTCAATTTCAGATGCTGAAATATGTGAAGAAAAAAAGTTTAATGAAATACATTCATTTAAATAGTTCAGAATTTAGCGTTTGCCTATATTTTCTTAACTTCCAAAAGGTTTGGGTAAGCATCTATAACCCATTGTCCTCCTCCAAACTGTATTTCCAGATGTCTTAAGGTCATTCATCACTGAATAAACCTCTCTGGATTCAACTTGATGCTTTCTTCCAGCCTCCATAAAGATGGAACGTTTTAGAGGCTAATGTCCATAATGAGGTGTGTACATTTTAAAGACCCCTGGAGCAATGCAGTATTGTCTTGCTTGGGGCAGTGTACATCAAGATGCAATTGCAAATGTAAAATGACACTGAAAATATATTCAGTCTAACAGCTGGCTTTATGGTATTGGTTTTCAACACCCTCCATCAGATTCACAATAGACTATCATCTTACTAAATTTCTCAAATTAAGTGGAATCAGACTGCTCATTCACATTAAATGGTAGACCCTCAATGCATACCCTGATGCTTCATGTAACATATGTGCGGTTAAATTACTTCGCTACTGACCCATATGTCCTCCATAAAGTGTCAGAAAAAAATAATGTTTTCATTATGATAAAATAAATGTATGAGATCATATCAAGTTAAAATAACTCAAAGTGTTTTTCTTCACACTAAGAAAGACCTGAAAACTTGTGTGCTCATTATATAGTAGATGTATGCAGGCTTTTCTCTCCTTTGCTCTATATCAGGTTTTTTTCTTCTTTAGACAATCATTTTCCAAATTTAATATTAATTAAATTTGGAAAATTCTGCATAGTCTGTTAACCCTCTTAAAAAGTCATAGTACGCATTTAAATATTAAATGCTCTGAGATCTATTTAACTTTTCACAGCCATTTTACCATGATCTGTGTCCTGATTTTTAATTTTCACTCCATTAGCAATGATTAGAGGTTCAGGCATAGCCAGAACTGGTGAGACCTAAAAGGCTGTTTTACTAGGAGGCTATTGATGGGCTTCTTAAGGTAGGAGTGTGATCTAATCTGGTGTAGAGTAAGAATAAAGAAACCAAATCCCCTTTATCTACAGAAAGTTCATCGATCATTTGTTCATTCAACAAATCTTAATGAATGTTCATTATATGTTCATTATATATTGTGTTAGACACCACAGAGTGAAATCAAGTGATAAAGCAAATGGTACAATGTAAAATGATAAGCCATCTCCAGGGCTAGAAACTGAAGATAAATTGTTTTTGGAGAAGTGTCAGGGTGAGAAAATTCAGTTCAGCAAACATTCCCTGTTGGATAACTTTTGTGCTAGATAGAGTGTTCCTTCCTGGAGTTACAGAGATGCATCTGGTACATTCTGGGATGCCAGAAAGCAGACAGGTTTGCGGAACAAGAGCTGAAGAAAGCAGTGCAGCTTTTGCCCTGAGGCAATTCATAAGCTTAAATACTGAAGGAGACTTTAACTGTCTCTAGTTTCAACCACTTACAACAGTTGACCTCATATTTAATATTCTATATGATAGCTTTTAGAAATGATGTAGTTAATGATCAAAGTTTATATAAAAAAAAAAAAGAAAAGAAAATTTGAGTGACCCCTTGCCACAGAACTGGCTTACTCCAAGACAGGGAAACCAAGGTTTTGTAAGTTTGCCTTAGCTCCTGATAATCGGTTTCCTAGTTTGGGTTCCAGCCCACAGAGTTCTTACAATAAACTCCCTTATTTAGTATGTAACTCTGTTTATGCATCAATAACTGCAATAACAATGACAAAAAATAATTATATACACTACAGCCCTATAAATAGTGATAGTTGATAAGAATTGTACTTTGAAATAAAATGTGATTTTTAACTGTTGGGTACAAGATGGTGTCTTCCACTATGCCTTAAATTTATCCCCAGTACCTCCCTCTTTTCAGAGCCTTTAAGTTATAGCACAAAAGCAACTTTTTTAAAATTAGTGTTGACTGCCTCTATAAAATTTGTTCTAAGTATGTGGGTTATATATTCATGGATCACCCTCTGATATTTCAACAAGTTGGTAATATATTTTAAAGCAAGCATAGAATTGGAATTTAATCTTTTCTCCAGTATTGTTAATCAAAACAATTTTATTAGAACTTTTTGATGTATCTTTTAACTTTAGTACTCAGTGTTGGTAATGTCATATAAATTTTTAGGATTATTGTCAAATTTAGAAAGCCTTTATCATGATATTTCATGAGCTGCATGAAGCCTGTAATCCCAGTGACATGAGAGGCTGAGGTAGGAGGATTACATATTCAAGGTCAGCCTCAGCAACTTAATGAAGCCCTAAGCAACTTAATGAGATCCTATTTCAAAATTAAAAATAAAAAGAGCTGGGATGTAGCTCAGTGGTAAAGCACGCTTGAGTTTAATACCTGGTACCAAAAAGAAAAAAAAGAAAGTAAAAAAAGGTCTTTTATGACATGCTCTTATAGAATAATTGCTTTTTGTAGTACTGCTATAAGTTTGTTCCTTACAGGAATTCAAATAAATTTTATTTTGTTCTTACCATTAAAATGTATGATGTGTTTGTAATTGTATATAGAATATACAGTAGCAAGTTTCCATCTTGACTTGGTGTCAGGGAAAACCAAATCTTCAGCTTTAAAATTTTTATATGCCTAATGAATGGAAAAATTTTCCAGTCTAGTATCTGGTTCTATACATTCCAAACCTTCCTTCTGTTCATTTTCCACATACTTCTGGTGTTTAGTGCCCCTTATATCAGGGTAAATCCCAGTAAGATCTCTGGCCCTATACATTGTCATCATGATGTTGTATGAATCAATATAGTGGGTAGTTGGAGAATTTCTAGAAACTCAGAACAGCTAGGAATTACTGAACTATACCCTGAATTAACTGTGAAGAACATAAATATACCTCACCAGATCCAAACTAAATCTACCCCAATTGTAACCTTCCTTAACTGGATGTCAAACAATGCTCATGATCACCACAGTGGAACTTGACCAGGGATAAAATACAACAAAGGAGAAACTGAAACAGAGGGAAATGGAAGATTTAACTAATTGTGATATAAATATTTTATTTCTTAAATGAATAAATAATCGTTTTTATAAAACTCATATTCTGTGAACACATTGCTAGGGTTGAGGAGTAGAAAGCTAAAACTTGGGAGATACTTGGGAGATATTCATAGGGTTGAGGAGTCAGAAAGCTAAAACTTTATTAGCTCATCTCTGGGTTTCAACTTCTTTCTCCAGCTGATTTAGGCTTTTGCTTTTGCACCATACCTACCCTCTGTTGCATAGCTTCTGGTTACTTACAGTCTCTTCTGGCTCCCATGGAATCATTTCTACATCCCAAGGATTTTTTTACTGCATCTTTCAGCTTACTCTGTCCCAGCTTATTCCTTTCCCCTAGGAGTGTTGCTCTTGGTTTAAGTAAGCACGAATGCCTGGATCAGTCACCTATCAGCAGGCTATAGGACAGTTGGAGACAGCATCACATGATCTAAATGGAATTGCTCCAAGGCCACACCAGGTCCTAACATCAGGAATGTAAGTCAAGGAACAAGGACACCTGGGATAGAGGAATCTGCCACCCTTATTAATGGTGGAGATGTTATATTTATGGTGATATTACATCTTGACTACTGTGTTCCTCAGTCTTTCTGTCACAATGAATCCTTTTCATCAGAATATTAGTAACTGTCATATTGATATATTACCTTTAAGATGGTTATAAATGTGCCATTGTAGGATAATGTGTCCCAGAAGAACCTGCTCCCCTGACCTCAGCTGTGCTTCTAAGGGACTCCCCACTTAATGAAAGCTATGAGAGTATCACTTTCACCCAGTGAGGCATGGGGGCACACAGGATCCATGACTGGCCATACTAGTGTAAGTATATACTCAATTTGCTTGTATCATGTGAGATTTCTCATCTTGCAAAGTTGTTTATATCTAAGAGAAAACACTGTGAGTTATCTAGTGATGTGTGAACATCTATCTTCTCATTCTAGGGGCCATCTCTAAAATTTCTGCTTCCACCCAGATCTTCCTGCTCTGAGTTTTCCATGAAACGGTCCAAGATTCATTAGTCTAGAGTTATACTTATTCCAGATCTACTTTTGCAGTCTTATTAATATTCCCAGTGAATACCATCCCTCTTTTTCCATGCCTGCTTCCCAATACACAAAGCTTGTTTAGTTAGTCGGTGATATTCATCAGTTCAAAGTCTGAATATCTCTTGAATCCATCTGTCCCTCTCCACTATCATTAGTATTGCCATTATCAGTTCATAATGAATCAAGGCATCAACTCTCGAATTGGTCACTCTTCCACCCATTTTGCCCTCCTCATTTCTGTTCTAAATAATTCTAAATGACTACCAAATCTTCTTTCTAAATCACTAATCTCTTATCATTCCTTTGATAGAATTTCTTCAATAACTCATTAGAGCTTTCAGTATGATGCCCATTTCAGTATGATGCCCAGTAAGAACTGTTTTCTTCTACCATTCTTAACACCTTTCAGTACATTAGACAAGTCTCTTAACTCCAGACCTTTGTATCTCCTCCAGCACACTCTTGTCATTACTTGGGTGCCATCTCTTTCAATCCTAACAAGCAGTCTGAAATAGGAATTCTCAGAACATACCCTATAGCTACCTATACTATGGTTACCACTGGGCAATAATCAGCATCAGAATTATGTTGTCATTTTTAGTATTAATTAGATATTTGCTGGATGCTAGACTCAATTCTTTTACTCAATCCTTGCAAAATCTTATGCAGTTGAATTCTTTAATTTTCCCAGTGTTTTGTGACATTACTTTGCCCAAGAGAACACTGCTAGTAAATTACAAGGATATGATTTAGTTCTGGGCTAACTTAATAAAATCGAAAGCCAATTCTGTTGAACTCAGCCTAACTTCTGTTGATGTATCATATTTTCTTGATAAAATCTTTTTCCTCATTCTTCTCTATCAAACTTTGAGGTATTCCTCAAGGCAACAGTGCCGCAGTCCGGCTGCAGCAAAATAACCGGGGTGGTGACGAACAACTTGTGTAGATTGATACAGCAGGAGTGGAAGCCATTTATTGTAGGACAGGAGCGGTATATATACATTCCACACAGCTTAACTTAATTAGCATAAACTCGATACAGCAGTCAACCAATAAGGAGTCTCCACACTTAATGGCTCTCTGGCGTTACTTCACAAACCACCAACAGACCTAGCCTGATTTCTCTAAGTGGCACCTAATACAAAGCCTAACACATGGAATACTGTCACTTAAAAGTCTTTATTGGATGAGTGGTGAATAAACAAATGAATTAATTAATAACTTTGGCATTCTTTTTTTAATACATTAATTTTTATTTATTTATTTTTATGTGGTGTTGAGGATTGAACCAAGTGTCTCACATGTGCTAGGCAAGTGCTCTACCACTGAACTACAACCCCAACCCCTAACCTTGGCATTCTTAATGATATTGGTTAATTGGATGTAGAGCTCTGTGGCAGGTACTATTTGTCTCTCCTTACTATATTACTTTCTCCATGTCAGATTTCTGTTTTTCAGTTAACTGGCACAAAATTTCTTTTAGTTTTTTCTTTCTAGTTCCTTTTGAAATTTTTCTTTCTTTATCTAAGTTTAAGAACATTTATTATGACTCTCAAAAATATTTTAACCAATATTATGCTTTTCTACCTTATTAACTTTGAGGGCTTTTTACAGGAGAGAAAGTATGATGGTATTAACATATGAGCCTTTCATGCAAAATAAACTTCCAAGGAATTTCTCAAGTGTAGCTCCACAGGAAAAAATAATAGAAATAACGAGGTTATGGCCTCCTGTTCCATCATTTTATGACTTACAATAAAATAATGCCATAATTTTTATAAGGGTGAGATTTTATATTATGTCTTTTTTTTTTTTTCCATTGGAACCTCTCCTATGAATTCTGTTCTGCTCCATCACATTCTAGCTTCTCTGTCTCTAATCAACTTATGTCAATTGTCTGAAATGAGCTTATGCTTTTTAAAAAATTGCATCATTTTACAAAAACATTTTATCTTTTTACTTAATCTTCAATTTATCTCTTAATTTGCATGATTAACTCTTTAACACTTCACACCTTTTTCCTCTTGTGCTTCCAACAAGTACAATGTAATTATGACAGAAAATGGTTGTGACGGATTTTATTAATATTTATGACCTCATTGTCCCAAAGCTCAAAGAATGCAGGATTAACATTTTGTGAGCTCCTTTGTACCTAAAGGAGCACAATTCTAAATCACATGAAGGTTTTGTCACTAGGTTCATATCAGCCTCTGAAGTGATGTCCTCTTGATCTAAATCTCTTTCTCAATGGCCAAATGATGAATTTGCTCATGCCTTCATTTCCAGCCACAGTTCTCTCAATCCACCTAAGCATCTTTCAACAAATAGTCTGAGTATCTTAATCAATTTTTCTCCTCTCTCATCACCTCTTTTGTCAGGTCCCTGACCTTATGCCCAGCATCAAAATAAACAGAATATTTCCACTAAAACTCATCAGTGAAATTCCACTAGATTTCTAGATGCCACCATTGAGAGTTGCATAAATTCCCATTACAGAAGCTGGAGACATGAGGTGTTTTCAGCAATCCTGGCTCACAAAATGGAAAATCAATGCTTACCCTTTTATCCATGTCTCCCTTTTCCAGATCGTTTTCCTTGCTCCATACACCCTTCCTTATCTTCTTTGATTTATCTCTTTCTTCTTTTCCCTTCATACCTTTCTCAATTTGAATTTCCCTTATATTCCCTCTTATTTCCAGAGCTAGACCTCCCTAAGTGCCCCCACATGTTTGTTCTCTCCAACCTCATTAGTTAAGGGTTAAGGGTGTAGTGCATAGCTTCAGCTTTTCTACAGTTCCAGCTACATTCAAAAAGTAAGAGAAAGCAAAAATCATTTTCCCCCTGTTATGGGTTAGATATGAGTGTCCCCCAGAAGCTTTGTGGAAGACAATGCAAAAAAGTTAATGATGTGGATTAACTGAGCAGTCACTGTAGGCAGGTAGGATACAGTTAAAGGAGATAGGTCCCTGGCAGTGTGCCTTTGTGGTTTATACTTTGTCCCTGGTGAGCAAAGCTGTCTTTGCTTCCTGCTTGCCATATCTGAGCTGCCTTCCTTCACCGCATCCTTCTTCCATGATGTTCAGTCTCACCTCAGGCCCAGAGTTATAAAATTGGCCATTTATGGACTGAGACCTCTGAAACTGTGCACCAAATGGGCTTTTCTCCTCTATGTTGTTCTTGTCAGGACTTTGATAACAGTGATGAAAGGTGACTAAAACAGAAATTGCTACTGAGATTTAGGGTCATTTGCTGTGACTAACCTGACTGTGGTTTGGAAGCATTTGGAGCTGGTTTGTGGAGGAGGAATTTTGAAAAACTTGGAGATGCAAGCTGGAAAAGCTTCAGAATGTTGTAAGTGGAGCTTAATGGAAGATTCTGATGAAACTCAGAGATCTGAATGCTGATAGGATGTGGACAGTAAAGACTGGGTTCATGTGGTTTAAGAGGAGGAGGACTATTGGAAATTGGACCAAACAGCATTCATATTACTTTTTGGCATAGACGTTATCTACATTAGTTTTTCATGTCCTGAGTCTTTCTGTGAAACTCAATTTAAAGGAGATGGACTAATTAATCTGGTAGAGAAAATTTCCAGGCAACACATCATTCAGGCCATGGCAGTGATATTGCTGGCAGTTTTAGCCGAGTTTGCTGTTATAATCAGGAGCAGAAATCAGGGCAGAAACATTTGAAAAATTTGCAGTTTGGCCAGAAAAATGCAAGTAAAACTGGGGCTAAGGAAGATGTAGTTGTTAAAGATATTATAGCCCCAAAATAGATGGTAAGTGCTTTGAAAAGAGACAGTAGGAAAGATGGATTGAGGGCAACTCTTCTGTTGTCAAGACCCCACCCAACTTAGGCTCAAGAGTGTAAAAGTAAAAATTCCTTTGAGAAGAGACCATAGAGGCACCCTCTTTGTACAGGGATTCCTGGGAAGCTATATCACTACACTCAACTGCCTAGGCACTCAGAGGTGGCTTTAGCCATGATTCCAAGAGTCTTGGCTACTGCTCAAGATAGTGGAAGACTTTGGCATCAACAATGCAGTACTGATTCTGTAGAAATGCAGGATGTTGGAGTTAGGGGGTCATGGAAGCTTCCACCAAGATTTCAAAGGAAGGCCTAAAAGGCTAAGTAAAGTGTGGAAGTGTCAGAGCCTCTGTAAGCTGATCCTAGAGGATGATGTGTAAAGTTATAAGAAGGAAGGTGAAGCTGCAATGGATATGCCCTAGATTAAGGGATGCTAATACCATGGGATGTCCGCTAAGGAAAGTTGTAGGAAACAAGAAAAAACAAACCAAGAGAGATGTCATGTTGGTTGCAACCAATAAGGCCCTAGAGGCAGCACTACAGAAGCTCTTTGGAGAGAACATTCTAATGCCACATGTCCCAAATGCTGGATGTGTAGTTATGTGTAGTTGTGAGACAATGCTAGAGTTTTCAGACTTGGAATGATTGGATTATGAGAGCCTTAACCTAACCAATGGATTAATACGTTAATATGAATTAACTGGGCAGTAACTATAGGCAAGTAGGGTGTGGCTGGAGCAGGTAGGTCATTGAGGGCACATCTTTGGGGTTTATAATTTGTCCCCCGATGAGCAGAGTTTTCTCTGCTTCCTGCTTGCCATGTTCTGAGCTATTTCTTTGCTATTCTCTGATACACACTTCTGCCATGATGATCTGTCTGACCTTGGACCTAGAGCTATGAAGTCAGCCTTTTATATACTGAGATTTCTGAAACTATGTCCCAAATAAACATTTCCTCCTGTATGTTGTTCTTGTCAGGTCTTTTGGTCCACATTGGTGAAAAAATTGATTAAAACCCCCTATGAGGGCAAAGAATCACGTAACTTAACAATCATGCCAGCTATAGCAAAAACCTCCTGTTTACTACCCTTTGGCACCTACCTCAACACAGCTGTTTCCTTCTTTTACATAGATAATAGGTACCAAGTTATCTCCAAATCTGGAGGTCCATGCAAGGATCGAAATGTAGGACAGTAGTGAACCCAAAGAAGCATCAGGCAGCAAGTGTCAGGGACACTTTTCTAAACCTCTGTGCATATCTACAGTTTAAAATCACAGAATCAACTTTGCAGATTTGGCCTTGGACCACCCTGTGTGCTGGGATTGTAAATTCCAGTCAGGCCAAGCAACAGTTGAGTTGGGAAGAGAGTATCCTTTTCAGATGAAGGGTAAAAGCATGCCTCCCTTGTGTTTCAGTACATTTTCCCTTTGGAGAAAAGAAAGGGGAAGACTTGGGAAAAATAGAAGAATATTTTAAAAAAGAGTTATATATGGCTCAACTGAATTTAACACTAGTGTCCTACTACTGTAAGGGTCACTTCTAGCAGTGACCAAGATTGTACACAATAGTGTATTTTGTTTAGACACAAGAGACTTTTTTAAAAGTAGAGAACCAAATACCACTACTGTCAATTAATGCAATCTGGGATTATTCCTTGCCTGACAATTTCATGGCCCTGAATAGTGTGGTTTGGCTTTATTCCTTTTTGAAAAACAACTACTTTTGGAAAATGTTTTTGCCTTCTCTAAAGGATCATAAGCAGAGAAAGTTACAGAGAAGTTACTCAACTAATTTATCATACATATCTTCGCATTGAATTCCTTAGCTTTTGTTCAGAATATTTAGTTTTGAACAAATTATATATCTATTATCAAATTGGCAAACATGCAGTTTGAAAATCATTCAATCAAGCTTTAGTTAGTTCTTCTAAACACATCTTCTATTCACCAATTTATGAAGGTTTGTGTCTACAGAGCAATCCCGTGTTCTATTTATGAATGTGTGATAGAAGACACAAATCATTCAGCCTTTGGTGAAGAATATCCTATTCAAAGGACATGTCCAAAAAAGTAAAAATTATATGAATTATTGATGTGATGAAATTATTTTTCTTCAATGAGAAACTCCTGTTTTTGCTAGAAGCCTTGAATCAAATAAGCAAAAGTTGTTATTATTTAATATCTGTTATATTCTACTCAATTGTATTTTGCTCAACTACAGTGTCCAGAACCTTAGAGATATAGAGATATCTATATCTCTAAGAGTATGTGTTCTTATCTCCCATTTAATATATGTATGCTCATGGAAAAGATTTGGTTTTCCTCATTTGTAAAATATGGGTCACAATAATATGATCTTATCCCCAGGTAATGTATTAATCAGGTTCACATTACTATAATAAAATTCCCAAGGCAATTAACTTATAAGGAGAAAAGATTTATTTAGCTCATGGTTATAGAGACTCTAGTCCGAGATTAGGCAACCTCACCCCTTTGAACCCCTTTTGAGGACACCAGTTGGTCACATGTAGAGTATACAGCAGAACAAACCACTCACATCATCAACCAGGAATTGGAAAGCTAAAGGACTGGTTGGGATCTCACTGTTCCCTTCAGAGGCATATCCTTAAAGAGAAGCCTCACCTTTAAGGTCCATTGCATCTCTCAATAAGCACTACACTGAGGACCATAACACATGTATTTTGAGGAACACTACCAATATCCATACCACCCACAGCAGGAAGATTGTAGGGATTGAATTTGAAAATGGATGAGAAAAGAAGTTTTATAATACAAAAAATTATTTATTCATCAAAAAACCATGTTTATCAAGTTTCTACTAGGTACCAAGTATTGTCTACATACTGGGACCATAAAGAGAAATCAAAATCCATCTTTAGGCTCTTTGCCAAAAAAGAGAAGGCATATTTAAAGTTAAACGATGAAATAACTGTTATAATTAAAGTACATATGAAGCGCAGGGAATGCTGAGGAAAGCACTCAACCCTGCCTGGGGTTGTCATAAAAGCTTCACAGAGAACATAGATATTTGAGCTAAACTGAAGGATGAGTGAAATTTTGCCAAGTAATCAAGCAGTGGGAATTGATCCAGAGAGAAGAAAGAGAATGTGTGCAGACCCGAAAGCATAAGAGAACATACTAAAAAGGGGTAAACTTTGACTCAGAGAGATGATGGGGAAGAAAAAGGAGACATCCGTGAAGAAGAATGAGAAGTAGCTGTCAGAGAAGTCAATGGAAAACCAGGGAGAGCAATGTTTTTGAAATTAATAGAGGAGACAGTTCCAAGAAAAGAGTGGCAATGGTGACATTTATAACTGAGAGATCAAACAGGAAAAAGCCTGAAATATTTTCACTGGATTTAAAAACCTGGAGGTCTTGATGATCTTAATCAGTATCAAGTAAGAGATGGGAGTAGAAATTCCAATGTTTCGAAGTGTAAACAGGGAAGTCAGAAAGTGAAAACAAGTAAATATTTGTGTTTGATTGACAGGTATAAAAAAAAACTGGATCATGTATGAGAAGAATAAAAAGTATTAGGGAAGGGTGATTCTTACCTTCAGCAGGCTTGGCTATGAAAAGATGAAACCACATAAGGCTATGACTAAAGAATGCAGAACTATTGTAAGGAATGTTTAAATTTGAGTAGAAAAGACTGGAACATGTTTTATATTTTCACATATAACAAATATAGTATTTAGAGAATTTTGAGTCCCTACAAAGGACATCTTGTTGGTTTTACAGATTAAGAAGAGAGTGAACTTATCATAGAGTATATCTAAAACTAAATTCCAGAAACATGGGCCATTTTCTTTAAGCTAAAGCTGGGAGAGATACAGCCTTTCATTTAAGAAGTATATTGAGCACCTACATGTGTCAGTCACTGAATTAGCTCCCCGCATTGTGTTCAAGGGAACTGTGGTCCCTGCCATTCTAAAAGTTATAGTTCAATGGACACCAAGGGAAACATAAAAACAATTATGGAAACAAAATTATTTTCAGTTTTTCCCTTGTTTATGTAAGGAATCTCATTTCCATCTTTCAAATTTTTAATATCACAACTATTCATATTGCCATCCACAAAGCTTTCTCACTTTATTTCAATAGGTATTTAATGGGGTCTAGACTAGCATCAGGCAATTGGCAAGGCATAGAGGAAGCAAGGAATCATAAGACACAGGTTCTGCATGATGGAACTTAGAAGTAATTATGAAAATTGGACATAAACCCTTCAAGAGTAAAATACAAATAGGATCACATATAGTAAGTTTAAATGAGAAGTAGAAAAAATTTTAAAGGAGTTCTACATGTTTACTATGATACACATAAAGTATACATTTTTATTGTCATTTTTGTATTGACATATAATGTACATATTTATGGGATACAATATTTCTAATTTATTATATAATAATCATATTAGAGTAGTTAGCCTATCTACCACCTTAAACTATTGTCATTATTTATGATGAATACATTAAAAATCCTTTCTTTTAGGTATTTTCAGAGATACAATGCAATATTGTTAAGTGTATTCACCCTACTGTACAATAGAATGCAAGAACTTCTTGTTCCTAACTGTAACATTTTACCCACTGACCAACCTCGTCCCATTTCTTTTCCCTCCTACTCTCCCCAGCCTCTGGTAGCTATTGTTCTCAACTTCTATGAGATCAAGTTTTTTAGTTTCCCCATATGAGAATTGATCTTTTAATTTATTAAGATGATAGAAAGTTAGAACTATAAGGGCCCTTATTGATTGTGTAATCCATGAAGCACGAAACATTATGTATAAAATATAAAGTAATCATTTGTGTGTTATATAATCATTAAAAATTAAGGTGCAGATTGTTAATGAAACAGAAAGATATTTATGATGCAGGATTTAAACTTTTGATCATAATTTTTCTGTAGTAGTACCAGTCATAACATCTTTTTCCAGTATTCTTAGTACTATGTGTACTAAATGGTTCAAGTTTTAATATGCATAGCAGTCAATTTGTGGGTTTTCAAAATAGACAGCTACAGCCTATATTTGTATGTGGGTGTGTATGTATGTGTAAGGTTATCATCACCTTAAAAATTATTGACAGTTTATTATTCTTGCTTCATCTATTCCTCCTCTCCTTCCAATTTGTTTTTTAGAATGGTATATTTAAAAGCAAATCTCAGACATCAAGTCATTTCCCCCCAAAATATTACAATATGCATCATTAACTGGTAGGAATTTTTAGAATATATTATTATACCCAAAAGAATAAATGGAAATTTCTTAATATAATCTAATATCTATTTTTCTTTATTTTTAATTTTTTGGCTACAGAAATTGAACCCAGGGGCACTTAACCACTGAGTCACATTTCCAGAATTTTTTTTTTTTTTGAAGACAGGGTCTCGCTAAATTGCTTAAGGCCTTGCTGAGTTGCTGAGGCTGTCTTTGAACGTTTGATCCTCTTGCCTCCACTCTCCAAGCCACTGGGATTATAGGCATGTGCTACCACCCCACCTAATATCTATTTTATATTCATTTTTTTCCAAGAGAGTTTCACAAGTGTCTTTTTTACATATTTTTTTCCTTCTAAATCATAATCTAAATGAGATTCATTCATTGCTAATTGCATTATCATGGTTAAGTTTCTTAAGCCTCCTTTATTCTATAGCAGTCTCGTATAACCCCCCCTCCACACACACACAAACATACCCACAAACTTCCTTTTCTTCATGATAATTGACTTGTAAGGGAAACTGAGTCATTAGTTCTTTCTGGATTTGGCCGAATGCTTCTTCATGGTGTCATTTGACTTCATTTTCCAGTCTTTACTTTTCCTTTACTTTTAGAGCTCAAATTCAGCTCTAAAAGCATTATTGAGTTTAGGTTCAATTTTCAGGCAAGAATATATCATAGGTATTTCTGTGTAGTTTCTAGTGCATCACATTATAAGGTAGGAAATATCTGATTGTCCTACACTTAGTGATGTTAAAATTGATCAGTGAACTCAGGTAGGGTCAGCCTAACTCCTCCATTGCAAAGTCCCTTTCCTAATGGTGTTAGCATCCACCCATGATTATTGCACACATGTATTCTTTCATTACAGGTTGTAAAATGGTGATTTTCTGACTCTATCATCAATTTTGTATGTGTTAACTAAATTCTGTTTCATAGAACTCTTTCTCATCAACCTAGCAGATACAATGATATACAGCTCATACAGGGAAGATAGGATAAGTTCTTCATTTCTTCCTTATTTATAAGTGTTCAGACTATGAGATTTTGTCCTGTCGATTGCCAGTGGTAGCTAATGAGGTGATTTTGTTTTTGTATTTATATTTCCAGTGTCAGTATGGAATAAATGGATTTTCATGTTCTTTTTGTGTTTCGCTCCAATAGGAGTATTCTTTTTGACACAGATTATCCCATATTGAACCTGTGGGAGTCCCTCTACAATTTTTCCTGTGTTTTTTATTGTTGTTGTTTTGCTCTCTTTTTTTAAACATAACTTTGTTCATCTTTAAAAGTTTCCTTTCTTTCTGACACAACAAGACATCCTAGGATAATGGAAGCACTGTTACATTGATTGTGGATAGTTCGATAATATTTTGTATATGATTTTTGCATTTAAGTTCAAGATTGAAATTGGATATATACATACAGTCTTGTCCTAAAGAATTTAGTGGCCTCACAGAAAATTAAAGAGTGTCTCCTCTCTTTCTATGTTCTTAAAATAATTTGTGTAGAATTACCTATTCCTGAACTCTTCATTTATTTACTTTATAAAACTTCTCAGGATAATGTTTTCTTTATGAAACATGTTTATCTACTGATTCCATATCTCCTAAAATTATTTTGCCACCAGCTCAGCTATGATTTAAACAAAAGTAACAGCTTTGATGCTTCCCCCAGCATTTTTAGGTATTTTTTCTACTGGAAGAGTTATCTCAGCCCATCTGGTGCGATATAGGATGCTTGGTTTTTGTTTTGTTTTGTTTTTAAGTGAGGGAAAAGTGGAAGAAAAAGATCAATTATCCCAGAGCCTTAACTCTCCATTCTCTTTTATTAAATTGCTGTGGCTTCAAAGTCTTGGTTGCAAAGTCTCTTTCCTCACACAACTTCCCATCCCATTTTTCTTGCTTTCCATCATGGCAGAGTTATTCAAGACATGTTTATGGGATTTCCAACAGAGCTTTAAAATAAAAGATTGGCCACAGTATGATATCCTGGATAAATTTTCTGTTTCTTAGATACTCAGAAGAGGGGAAAAAGCATAATGCCATCTAAACTGCTAAATCTTCTGGAAAATTAGAGAATCTGAATTTGTGGAGCATTGCATTGAGAGTCAAAAAAACAAAAAAGTTACCAAGTGATCCAGGGCAGTGAAATAGTAGGTATGGTTGGTATTTTTTAATTGGTTTTACAAAGATATTTTCTTTGCAGTTGACCATTCGAATATGAGTGTAATAAAGTCCTTAAAGCTCTTAGAGAATTCTGTCACTTCATTAATTTTAAATTCTAATTCCTCAAAAGAGGTTTATGCCACAAAGAAAATAAATCTGTGATGTCATGTGAAATATGCTGATTAATTCATTTGTCAACATCCAGAATATACAGAATGTTCTACCTATTGATTGATTCCAAAGAGTTAACTACAATGGAAATATGACCTTTTAACAAAATGAGAAATTTCTTAATTATATTCCAATGCAAAATTAGTTATGTAATATTAAGCAGTTTTAAAAAGAAATGAAGGCTTGCACTTCTGGCCAAGATGAAATAAAAGAGAACAATTTACTCTCATGCTTGAAGCAACCAAAAATAAATAAATAAACAAAATAAAACAATAGTTTACAAGACACTGGATACTAGGCAGTGAAGGGCAGTGATTTCAGGATGGTAAACCAATTAGACAAGCCCTGAGATTGTGCCAGCTTACCTCCTTGGGAAAGTTTCCAGGCTGTGGTGCAGGGGGCAGAAAACTATGCCGAGTTTGGCAAGTTCCCCCAAGTTAAACAGAGCTCTTAATTGGGAAGACCAAGACAGAGCTCACACAACAAAGTGCTGACAAGGAGAAAAGTACACAGAGAAAGAACAGAAACCTGCAGAAGATTCCCTTTGAGTATCCAGCAGAGTACCAATCATTGTATGCATGCCAAAACCCCAAAAATGCCCATCGCCAGAAAATTTTCCTAAAAGGATTATAGAGAAAAATACCCAGCATTGAATAATGGGGAACAGTGCCTGCTCCCACAAGCCATACTGGGAAGCTTCACAATTTGTTGACCTTTGAGTAGAGAGCTAGGAGAAGCTTGCCTCAGTAATGGAGAATAATTAACCCTCATCTAAACATGGATTCTGGTTGTGCCTAAGAAATCCTCAAAACAAGACCTAGACAGGTTAAACCATTTCCAATTAATTTAAATGCAACCTAGAGCAAAACTTCAGAATATTTAAATAAATATAAAAATTTCCAGTACCCAATAAGGTAAAATTCACAATATCTGGCATCCACTCAAAAATTAAAAGCCATGCAAAGAGGAAAATATAATCTATAAAAAAAGCAAAATTTATCAATCAAAACCATGCCAGAATTGTCATAGATATTAGAATTAGCACACAAAGACATTAAAGCAGTTTTATAATTGTATTTCATGTGTTCAAAAAGTAAAACAGAGCATGAAAAATACAAAGAAAAGAGCCAAATCAAACTTCTAAACATAAAAACTATATTATCCAAGATGATTTCCTAAATGGGATTAGAAACAGATTAGTTATTGCAGAAGAACATAGTATTCAACTAAAAGATATTCAAGTGGAAAGATACAAAAGTAAATACAAAAAAAAATTAAAAATTTAAAAAACAGAATTTCAGTTAACTGTGACACAAAATCCAAGTGGTTGAATATGCATGAAATTTGAGTTCCTGAAGATGGGAGAGTAGAGAGGAAATACTACTTGAAGAATTAATAGACAGAAGTTTTCCAAATTTGAGGTTAAAAAAAAGAGAGAAAAGAAATATACAAATGCCAAGGTCAAAATTCTCAAAAACTCTATAAACACAAGAGAAATAAAGGAGGATACACCAAGTCACATCATAGTCAATGGCTCAAAGCCTGTAACAGAAAATCTTAAATGTCGCTACAGAAAATGACATTCTCATTGGAATCAAGGTATACAAGAAGATAATGGAGTGGTATTCTTAAAGTATTGAAAAAAAAGTCAATCTAGTACTCTATCCACCCAGTAGAATATTTATCATGTATACAGATGAAATAAAAACATTTTTAGACATACAAAAGCAAAAAGAATTCATTATTAACAGACTCATACTACAAGAAATAGTAAAGGAAATTCTTCAAGGAGATTAAAAATTATATCAAGTAGAAATAGGAAACTACCCAATGAAGAGCATTAGAAATAGTATCTACATGGGTTAATAAAAATATTTTATTACTTTAATTCCCATAGAAGATAATTGACTTTTTAAACAAAAAAGTAGTACAATGTGGTGATTATAACATAGTTAAATAGATACCCATGAGAGCTAGTACCCTTTCTCTTGAAACAGACTGTGATTAATTTAAGATGTATACTATAAACCCTAAAGAAACCCTAAAATAATCAAAAAAATATAGATGATAGACTAACAAAAGAGATGAAGTAGAATTATGAAAAATTTTCAAAAAGGGAGCAGAAAAAGAAGGAAAGGTTAACTAAGAATGAATAGCACAAATAAAACACGTAGCAAGACTATAGGTTTAAACATAGCCACAATTACGTGAAATATAAAGTTTACATACCCAATTAGAAGGCCAAGATTATCAAATTGGATAAAGAAAGCATTACCCAACTATATGCTGCCTATAAGAAGTACACTTTAAATAAAAAGATACAAATAGGTTCAAAGTAAGAGAATAGAAAGTTATACCATGCCAATGTTAATCAAAAGAAAGCTGCAGTGGATGTATTAATATTGGACAACACGGACTTAATAGCAAAGAATATTACCAAGAATAAAGAATGTCATGTTTAAATGATAAAGAAGTCATAAAAAGCCCATTAATGCATATACTCGAAAGAGAACTTCAAAATACAGGAAGTATTATAGCTCAGTGGTAGAGTGCTTTCCTACAAGGCCCTGGATTCAATTCCCAGTGCCTAAAAGAAAAAAAAAAAAACTGGATGAAACTGTAAGAGAAATAGACAAAACAAAACAAAACAGCACAGAGATTTACATACCTCTCTGCCAATAATCAATAGAAAATTAGCAAGGAAGGTCTGAAAGACTTAAGTAGCATAGTCAACTAACTAAATCAATACATAGAGTGTTCTGGATATTTATAGAACACTCTGTTAGAAGACACATTCTTTTGAAGTATAAATTAAAATTACCACAAGAGACTATATTCTGAGTCATAAAGCAATTTTAATAAAGGTAAAAACTGTCCAAGTCAACAAAGTATGAATAACAAAAAGATCTCTGTAAACTACCCAAAATATTTGGAAATGAAATGACCATTGCTAAATAAGCCATGACTCAAAGAGAAAAATAAAGGGAAATTATGAAGTATTTTGAACTGAATTAAAAAGAACACACAACATATTAAAATTTGTGAAATCCCACTAGAACATTACTTAGGAGAGGGAATTTAGAGCACGTGCACACACACACACACACACACACACACACGAAGGGACACAAGATAATGAACTCAGCTTTAGAAAATTAAGGCTAAATGAGACCTAAAGTCAGAAAAAGAAAGGAAATAATAAAGATCAGAACAGAAATTAATTTAAATTGAAAACAGATAAACAATAGAGACTATCAATAAAAATGAAAAGTAGTTCTTTGAGGGGGAAAAAACAATAAAATGGACAAACATCCAGCAAGATCAATACAGAAAAAGAAGAGTTAAATTGCCATGTCAGAATAATAGTGGGAATATTACAGACTGTGCCCGAATTAAAGGGATAAGGGAACACTAAAAACCCCTTGTCTAAATTCAACAACATAGATGAAATGGACTAAATTCGAGAAAACCACAATCAAAATTTACCCAAGATAAAATAGATAACCTGAGTAGTTCTGTAATTATTAAAGGAATTGAATTTGTAGTAGTCCTGCCAAAAAAGCAATTTCCAGGCCCAGATGGTTTTACTGGAATTTTCCATCAATCATTTAAAGAAGAAATAACATCAATTCTACACAGTCTCATCCAATAGCTAGAAAAGGAGATAGATTTTCCCAAATCATTTTCTGAAGTCAGAGTGAACCTGATACAAAAACCAGAAAAAGACAGTAAGATAAAAATTAAAAAAAAAAAAATACTGCAGAACACAAAAATTCTTAGCAAACGTTATCAAATCACTATGAGCGATATAGAAAAAGAATAATATATAATACAACCAAGTGTAGTTTGTTCTGAAAATGCTGGGATTACTTGTTTTTTAAAATCAGTCAATGCAATTCACCACCTTAACTGTTTAAAGAAGAAAAATGTTATCAATTGATACAGAAAAAGCATTTAACAAAATTTAATATTACTCATGATGAAATCTCTCAGCCAACTAGGAATAAAAAGAAACAACATGTACTTACTAAACTACAAAAAAATCCCTTAGAATAAAGAGTAAATGCTTTCTTCCTAGCATTGGGAAGACAGTAAAGATGTTTATTCTTACCACTCAAATATAAACTTAAACTGGAGTTTCTAACCAATGCAATAAAGTAGGAAAAATAAATGAAAATCATACAGATTGAAAAGGAAAAAACTATTGCTATTTGCAGAATACATAGTTATGATTGTCTGTGTAGAAAATCCAGAGGAAGCAAGGAAGGAAGGAAGGAAAATAAAGAAAAAGGGAAGGAGAGAAGAAAGGAAGGAAGGAGGAAAGAAAGAACACTTGGATATTTAAGTGATTTTATCAAGGTCACAGGATAGATGACAGTCACACAAAAAAATGTAATAGTATCTCTATATGGTAACCATGTAAGTTTTGAAATTGAAATTAAAAATCTGTTCTAGTTTAGAAATAGGGTTAAAATGAAGGGAATATATCAAAACGTGTATAGGATAAAATCTTTAAAATTAACGAATAAAATCAAAGAAGAGCTAAATTAATGGAAAGGCATAGAAATTCATGGACTGGACTACTTAGTAAAGATGCTAATTCTCAAATGGATCTATAGAGTTTATGCTATTATAATCACAATCCAAGGAAGATACCTTGTATAAGTTGAAGATATCTTATATAAGAGATAAGTTGATTCTAAATGTATATGGAAAGGCAAGCAAATTAAAATAGTTTTGAAAAGAAAGTTGGAGGAATAACATTACTCAGTTTTAAGGCTTATTGTGAAGCTATAGAATTCAAAACAGTATAGTATGAACAAAGAGAGAAATGCATCCATCAATGGAACAGAGTAAAAAGCTGAACAAACATCCAGCAAGATCAATACAGAAAAAGTAGAGTCAAATTGCCATGTCAGAATAATAGAGGGAGTATTACAGACTGTAATGTTCTGTAAAGTGCCTAGAAATAAATCCATACAAATATGAACAATTGATTTTTGACAAAGTTGCAAAAGAGTTAAATAAAGAATAGCCTTTTCAATAAGCCCTGTTTTTTAATTAGATGTTTAATCAAAAAAAAAAAAAACAAAAAACAAAGAGTCCAACAAAGGAATAGATGAATTCTAGATAGGGCAAAGGGGTGGGAGGGAAAGGGAGTGGGCAGGGGATTAGAAAGGATGGTGGAATGTAATAGATATCATTATCCAAAGTACATGTATGAAGACACGAATTGGTGTCAACATACTTTATATACAACCAGAGATATGAAAAATTGTGCTGTATACATGTAATAAGAATTATAATGCATTCCGCTGTCATTTATTTAAAAAATAATAACAAAAAATTTTTAGAAAGAGTTCAACAAAACCCTCAACCTAAACCTATACCTTATACAAAAATTAACTCAAAAAGATCATTTATCTAAAGTGCAAAATATAAACTAGAAAGCTTTTAAAAGAAAACGTAGGAGGAACTCTCTGAGACCTACAATTAGGCAAAGGGTTCTTAGATTTGATACCAAAGGCACAATCCATAAAACAAACACTACTAAATTGACTTAATCAAAATTATTTTTTCCTCAAAGTTTTGCTGGGTATTTGCAGAAATAAAAATTCATATTTACACAAAATTCTAAATGGATATTTATATAGAAGCTCTTTTCATAATTTCTCCTAAACTCACCAATATACCATTCAACAGATAAACAAACTATGATAAATCTGTGGCATGGAATATACTGAGGAATTCAAAATGAACTACTGATAACATACAATGACTTAGATATATCTCAAAGGCATTATACTGAGTAAAAGAAACCAGTCTCAAAAATTTACATACTGTATAATCTCATCTATTTGACATCATTTAAAAAAAATGTGTTGTTGAACAGAAACTATACTCATTGGATCTGAGAACTGAGGAAGAACAGAAGATGGATTATCAGGAAATAATTGTATCAAGATTTTTGAGAATTAACTTTTAAGTGATAAAATTTGAACTCCTTGCTAGAAAACCATTCATTTTGGGACAAGGAACTTGCTTTCAGAAGGGGTATTTCAAGGCTAATCATCTAACTATATTGCTATCCATTTGTTCACTTAGTAAACTTGACTGCCTACCCTATGACCACTGCAAATAAACAGGAGAGAATTTAGTACAATTATCCCTATGTGGTGATAAGGACTTGTACTATGACCAGAACCACTGTAGACCAGGGATCAGCACCAGGAAGCAGATGGGGCTGGCAAGGAACCCCTTGTATAGTGCTAGAGGCCTCCTGCATACTACTCCAGTCTCTCCTCCACCCTAGGTAAGAAAGGCAGTAAGTCTATAACCCTGAGTTTCTCTGACTGGGTGGCTTTCTCCTTTTGCTCATACTTCTGTGAGTGACAAAGGAGGCACTGCGGAGTGATAACACAGCAAATCAGCAGTGAACCTGGGTGTGGGAGAGGGCTTGCCAGGCAGGATGTTCTGGACCACCCTGATGTCATGGAAGTCACAGTTTGCTGAGTATATGGAGGAATAAAATCCTCAAAGATGTGTTCCTTAAAATGCTTCAAACGAATGGACTAGATGCAGAAAAAGCAACTCTCATCTGAAATGCTAACTAAAACTGATTATTAATGGCTGTCTGGAGCTTTGTGTAGTGGTATTGCGGCTATGTTTAAGTTCTCTGAGAAAATGTACTGGGCATAATCATCAATATTGATGGGAGTAGGAATGGAGAACAGGAGGCTAATCAGAGGCTCAAGATGAGGTCAGACCCAGACTTAGACCTCAGCAGAGGGAAGAAGCATTGCAAATAGAGGAGATGATACAGCCAGGGAGGTCACACATCACTGTAATGTCTTTTTTTAATCACTGTTCTCCCAATTCCCAACTGCCTTTAAGCTGGGCTGGGTAGAAAATGTGGCTTTAGCTAATTTTTTTTAGGTGCATTTAATATTATAAGTACTGTTTACCATGGATGACAGTAAGAGTGCCAACTTTGCAGTCCTAGGTTTGAATCCTGGTTCTACCACTTACCAGCTGTGATGTTTGGGCAGGACTTTAATATTTATGGGCTGGTTTCCTTACCTGTAAGAGTAGAATCATAACAACTTGTGAGAACTTTACAATATTGCAAATGAAGTCTTTAATAAAATGGTATTCAATAAATAGTAGTTATTACAAAGTTACTCAAATGCAACACTATATTTACCAATGGTATATTACTTTTCTTTGGAAGTAGATCTTTATAAACAGTCAAGTATTAAGAATGTGTTAGCCAGGCATAGTGGTGTGTACCCATAGTCCCAGATACACAGCAGGCTAAGGCAGGAAGATCACTTGAGCTCAGGAGTTTGAGGCCAACCTGGACAACATAATGAGATTCTATTTCAAAAAAAAAAAGAAGAAGAAGAAGAAGAAAAAGAAATAAAAGAAAAAAGAAAAAGAAAAAGAAAATTTTTGCAAGATATTTCTTTCATCAGAACCTATATTAGCAAAATAATCTTAATCTTAATTAGTGGTGTGCTGCTGAAACTGGTGATACCATTGTGATATAGAACTAATTAAAATAATGGTAGTTCTTTACATGTTATACTGCCTATATCTGTTAAACATGTAATAAAATTGGCAACTTATAACTGCAACCAGCTCATCTCCATTTCATTTCTCCCTTCTCTCCTATAAAATCTCCCTGGTGAGTTTCTTTAGTTAAAAGTGTAGTATGACCTGTCTGCTGAATAATATCTTACACATCAAGCAACCTTCAACATGGAAAGTGTATTTCAGATGTTTGCAAATTTCCAAGTTTTGATGAAGTTCCTAAAATCTCTAGTCACATCCGAAGAGGCCCCTGTCTTTCAGATTTGATTCTCTAGTACCTCCTGAGAGATCTTCATACATCTCCAAATCCCGTTTGTCTGAATCAGGACATAGGCATTAAGTCCTCTTTAGACAAGGTTAAACTATGCGTGTGTGGCATTCAGACACATTCTCCCTGTGGATTTAATATGGTTTCTTCCTCATCTCTTTCTTTTAATAATATACACCATGATCAGGCCCCTGCCTTCCTGATCCTCACTTCTCACCCACAAATGTCCTGTCTACTGCTACTCCAGTCATGAGCATGCTCCCTCATTTCTCTGTCCCATTTCCCATCTTGCCCTCAGCACCCAAAATTCTTTTGCTGGTTCTCATGAAAAGCTCACCATTCAACACCAAATGAGGCATTCTCTGGGAAGCTTCCTGGCTGTTCAGCAAAGGATGTGGGTCTTTCTTCTTCTCTGCTCCTAAGTGCCTGATATCTCCTCTTTCTGGCCTTTATCCTATTATTTGATAACTGGTTGCTGTTTTGTCTATCATCCCACCCCTAAAAATAAGCTCCTTGTGGATAAATACTTTTTTCTCGCTTCTTTCTGCACCCTTAACACCCAGGACAGCATCTTACACAGAACAGAAAATACTAAATGCTGTTGAGCAACTAAATACAATATCTTGCCCACCAATATTCTTCTCATGGTTGACAATAGCACTGAGTTATTAAACAGTGTTAATTATTGAAGCTTATGGAAGATCCCACTTGCCTTCCAGGCTTTGTGAGCCCTGTGTGTAAGACATTTGTATAGGATGTGAAAACTCCCTCATGTTGTGTTGGCCGATTTCTTTAATTTCTTTCCCCTTCCTGGAAATCTCTTTAATTAAATTTTCCACGGCCTTTTGCTAGTGACCTAAAAGCCCCAAGGGATTACATGTGTAGGAACTAACCTGGCTCTGAGCCTAAAAATAGTTTATTGCTTTGGAGAAAGAAATTACTTTCTGGACAATTTAAACTAGATTTTTCTTTCTGTATATGCTTTAGATAATAATGGAAAAAAATCATAAATTAACCAGAACCTAGGAAAGTGGGCTTTAAACTTGTTATAAGGTATAGGTCACCTGGATAGGAAATGATCATTTTAAGAGATGCCAACAAAGAACTGGAGTCCCTAGTTCAATTGATCCCCTCTTAGAACCATGTTCTCATGTCCATTAATAATCATATAGGTAAATGTGTACTCATTCCATCTCTCTATCTTTGATATTTCTTGAGAGAGAATAGCTTATATGAACACTCAATAAAGGCCTATTTAATCTCATTAAATAGACCTTTATTGAGAACCTGTTAGAGGCAAGGAACTCTTCTAGGTACTTGGAGGGAAACACTTCCTTGAGAACAATATAGGCCCGATAGGCAAGTTTAAGAAACACATCTTACACAGAGTAAAGATGGTATTATGCCTGAGGAGATGCAGAGAATGTGCTTGTAGAGTTCAAGGAAAGAAAAGGCCACATTTTCCTGAGCTACATTATAGAAGATTGGATGTTAAAGCCAAATCTACTTGTAAAATGTGTAAGAAACTTACATCCTATTTGCAATGTATAGACAAAATCTGATGATTTCCATGACCTTTTAAAAGAATTTGAAGATTTTAAATGTATACACATCTTCATCCCTTCATATCATATCTTCAGCTTTCCAGTCTGAGATTAAGATATACATATCCTTTAATGGCATTTATCCTTTATGCTTTTATCCCACCAGCATTAATGGATAGGGTTTTGGTATGTTAATAATGTTTCTGAGTGAAGAGCAAAAATGTAACCCCACATGAGAACATTTGAGTTACTTATTCAAACATAGGCTAAATTTAAACTCAAAGAAATTATTAGTTCAGTGGTATCTATGAATGTCTTCTAAAATATGATCAATATCCCTCTGTCTGGGATGTTTGAGATATGGCCTGACCTAATGGTGAAGGGATAAATAAGAAGCTAGATGTTAAGGTTTCTTGCATTTCCAAGTCTCTGATGCCCTTCTGAACCAATCAAAGCATAAGCCAGTGGGGCTGGAAAACAATTGCCCTGTTGAACTTATGCTACGAAAAAAATCCATGCAGTTCCCAGTGACACATTCAGTGGACACTCTGGACTAAATGCTTTGCTTAGCTGGGAAGATGAATCCTGCACAGTCTCTGTGAGAGTGCTGACTGCTTAGTAAGGTCATAATGAGCATACATTACCATAAATCATGACATAACTTAATAAACACAATTAAAGTGAAATAAGAACTGCAACTCTGCAGGAAAACCTACATAGAAATTGTGGCATTTTATAATATTGAACAATGAACTTCCATATTGGAAAAAGAGAAAATCAACACACCAAATGTACACAAGGGGAGGAAAGCCCTACTCACACTGCCTTGTTTATTACACAGAACCAAAACCATTCCACCCACTCACAATCTAGGAAGAGGTGCTGATTTGCATTGAGCCTTTCAAACACACCTACCCAATCTCATTTATTCTCAGGGTGGTGGGCCTTATTTTCAAGCACCATCTTAAGGTTTTGTGAGAAATATTCTAAAACCACCCCTTTCTGACCCACATACTCTTTCACACCACTGTAGTTCTTGATATCTCATCATTAAAAAAAGATTGTGCTTTGGAATTTTGAAGGTTTTTGGTCTTCAGATGAATTCTTTTTCAAATATCCTTTAAAAAAATTATTGGGATGACCACCATGATTTGGGTATTAGTTGGCAGAAAACAAGGCTGAACTAGTAAAGGAGTGACAACATTTAGAATGTTTAGAAATATTACTAAAGAAGCTAAGAGTAAGGATCCTGCTGAAATGTAGAATTAATATCTGGTTTGAAGTTTTGCTATAGAGTATGTCTGTCTATCTCTCTCTCTCTCTCTCTCTCTCTCTCTCTCTCTCTGTCTCTCTCTGTCTCTCTCTTTCCATGCAAAATGATTGGAGTTACAGCAGTCCAGAAGGTACAGCTACCTGTGCAAGATGGGTATAAAATTTCGTAATACAATCTTAATCAACGCCATTCCTTAATCAAGTTTGCTACCCTAAGTGTTCTCTTTCTAGACTTAGACCAATGGTACAGAATAGAGGACATAAAGACAAACCCACATAAATATGGTTATCTCATACTAGACAAGGGTTACAAAAACATTCACTGGAGAAAAGATAATCTATTCAACAAATGGTGCTGGCAAAACTGGAAATCCATATGAAGCAAAATGAAATTAAACCTCTATCACTTAGCCTGCACAAAAATCAACTCAAAATGGATCAGAGACTTAGGCACTAAAACAGAGACCCTGTGCCTAATAGAAGAGAAAAAATAGGCCCAAATCTTCACCATGTTGGCCTAGGATCTGACTTCCTTAACAAGACTCCTAAAGCGCAAGAAGGAAAATCAAGAATCAATAAATGGGATGGACTCAAATTCTTCTCAGCAAAGGAAACAATTAATAATATGAGGAGAGAGCCTACAGATTGGCTCTCTGTAGAGCCAATTTAAATTTTAAATTTTTTTAAATTTAAATTTTTTTAAATTTTTTAAAAAAATTTAACACCAAAAAAAAAACCCCAAATAACCCAATCAATAAATGGGCTGAGGAACTGAACAGACACTTCACAGAAGAAGAAATACAATTGATCAACAAATATATGAAAAAGTGTTCAACATCTCTAGCAATTAGAGAAATGCAAACCAAAACTACTCTAAGATTTCATCCCACTCCTGTCAGAATGGCAATCATCAAAAATACAGGCAACAATAAATGTTGGCGAGGATGTGGGGAAAAAGGGACACTCATACATTGCTGGTGGGACTGCAAATTGGTGCAACCAACTCGCAAAGCACTGTGGAGATTCCTCAGAAAATTGGGAATGCAACCATCATTTGACCCAGCTATCCCACTCCTTGGTTTATACCCAAAGGACTTAAAATCAGCCTACTATAGTGACACAGCCACATCAATGTTTATAGCAGCTCAATCCACAATAGCTAGACTATGGAACCAACCTAGGTGTCTCTCAATAGATGAATGGATAAAGGAAATGTGATATATATACTTAATGGACTATTACTCAGTTTTAAAGAAGAGTAAAATTATGGCATTTGCCAGTAAATTGTTGGAGTTGGAGAATATCGTGCTAAGTAAAATAAACCAATCCCATAAAACTAAAGGCCGAATGTTTTCTCTAATATGCAGATGCTAATTCACAATAAGGCAGGAGGCACTAGGAAAGAATGGCATTACCTTAGATTAGGTAGAGGGAAGTGATGGGAGGGGAGGAGAGGAGAGGGGAAGGGATGTGGGGATAGGAAAGACAGTAGAATGAAACAAACATTATTACTGTATGTATATATGTGACTAAATGACCAATATGATTCTGCAACATGTACACTCAGAAAAATGAGAAATTATATTTCATCTGTGTATGGTATATCAAAGTGCATAAATGCATTCTATAGCCATGTATAACTAATTAAAACAAAAAATTTAAAAAATAACTCTCTTTGCCTGAACCCCCCCCCCAACATATACCATTAGCTAAGAACCAAAAATTCATTAATCCTCAAACACTGCTAAAATACTCAGGAGAACTTCAAATACCTGAGATGTGGTTGAGTAAAATTTTTAGTTTCTTAGCAATAATTTTCTGTGAGTTTAAGTAAGAAAATTTGATAGATTCTAAGGAAAAAAAGAGAAGTGAGGGGCAAAGGTTTTATTTCTGAAAGATTATACCATCAAAGAAAAATTTCCCAGAATGTTCTTAGTCCTTTGAGTTATCTCAAGCTTCAGCATGGGATGGTTATATTTTTCTCCTCATATGTTCACCTTATTCTGTCAAAGTTGTGGTGACAGACACCCCATCTTGGGAGGGGTACTGACCTTTGAAGTTCCCAGAATGATAAGGAGATCAGATGAAGCAGCATAATTCATGGAAGTACTTGGTTAAAAATAAAAAACTCAGAGATGGGAGGGATTATCCTTGCTAAGAGGACAGTCCACTGGCCAACTATGAAACATTCAGGAAATCTTCATGACCCAAGAGAGTTGGGGGCTGCAGTAGAAGACAGCTATTTAAAGAGCAACTCTTCATTTTATATTCAAGTTATTCCCCTTCCCTAAAAGAACACCTGCATGTTCAACTTCCCTTATGTTAAATTGGTAAATAATTCCCTAAGTATAAGAAAAGATGATGATGAAGTATCCAAAAGTGGTATAAAAACTCAATATTTCTTCCTATCGTGGAACTCAGCCTTTTGACTTCCTTGTGGAAACTATAATTATGAAGTTATCTACTAATAATAGCTACTATTAGTTCATTGCTTGCTTCAGATAAGAGTTTTTCTAATCTTCATAAACACATTTTCTCCTTGTTCAATTTTAAATGATGAGAGTGTAGTAACTTGCCAAGGGTCACAGAGTTGTTACTATAGGTACATAGTTTGAGCCAAGGAGGTCCTGCACCCAATCACAAAACCACACAGTCTCCTGTGAGAAAACTGAGGCCCAGGGTTTTTCAATTGCTCAAGATCACTTGGCTGGTTGGGTTCAAACCCAAGCCTGAATTCAGAGTCTACACACCTTCTAAAATCTCTGTGCTGGTAATTCAAAATGAGTAGCTCCAGTCAAATTACCAAATAAAGAATAGGGAACAGCTTACCACTTTATTTTTCTAATGAAGCCTATTCCTTAGAGAATCAGATCAACATTACAAAATGTTGTATTACTGGGCTTGGAGAATCATAGTATCTTGGAAGCATTTTTATCACTTGACGAATGCACCTTGCTCTGAAATCACTACTCTCTTGAAGGACTTTAAGTAGAAAAGCTATTTTGATGCTTCCAGGATTATTGTTCCCAAAGGGCTTTTTCTTCCACCTTCCAGTTTAGTCATTTAAGATTTTGAAACAAAGTGAAAAAAAAAAACTTGGAATTAAATATATCTAACTAAAACCCACCTTTCTTAATTACTTCAAAATAGATATGGTAATTAGCTTTGGTTAGTAAGAATTCCAATTTAAATTTGTATTACTTAAGTTGTTGAATAGAGATACTCAGAATCATAATCACTTTCTATGGATGCTTCTATATATCATTCTAGGGATGTGTCATGGTTAGATATGAGGTGTCCCCCCCAAAACTCATGTATGAGATGATGCAAGAATTTCAGAGGTGAACTGATTGAGTTAGGAAAGCCTTAACCTAATCAGTGCATTAATGCTCTTGAATGGATCAACTGGGTGGCAACTGTAGGCAGGTCGGGTGTGGCTGGAGGAGGCAGGTCATGGCAGAGGCATGCATTTGAAGTATATATTTTGTTTCTGGTGAGCAGAGTTCCTTCTCTGTTTCCTCCTTGCCATTTCCTGAGTCACCTTCTCCACCACAGCTTTCCACCATGATGCCCTGCCTTACCTCAGGCAAGATCTCTGAAACCATGAGCCCCCAAATAAACTTTTCCTCCTCTGTATTGTTCCTGTCCAGTCTTTTGATCACAGCAGTGAAAAATCTAACCAAAACAGTGTGATCCCTTTATTTTTGGCAGAGAGCAACTTGATGGGCTAAAAAAAAATAGGTAATCCAGCTATTTCGTAGTAAAATGTTAGGAATGTGACTTAAAGCAAATTATAAAAGTTCCTACAAATAAATATTAAATTACAAAATGCAATATAGTAGTGTATTGCAAAAAGAAGTATTACTTTAAAAGACCTCAACCATTTTGTGCCTGTTGTCTAAAAAATCTGCTTCTTTTACTGCAATTGAACTTACACTAGCATAGCTGGCTGGCTTTGCCTACATTCTTCTCTTGCTCTCTTAAGATCTCAAGAGATGTTCATGCTCAGGCAGGCTCCCAGACCTGCCTTGAGGCTGGAAGTTTCAAGAGGTTTGAGTGCAAAGCCCTCCAGGTTACATTTTCCAAAACCTTTCAATTAGGTAAAAAGTTTTACTTAAGGCTTGTGGCTAAGGGTTGGCTTTCTATATTAAATAGGGGCTAAGCTTGTTCTCCCATTCAGAATGAATTTAGAGATGATGAAATGCTCAGCCTCCACTTCTTTCCCATGACTGTGTTCGAATGGATTTGGTTTGCACTTAGAACATAGTAGAGCGCCTCTTCCTTTTCCATGCCTCGTTCAGGTCTTTGATGTCTGATGTCTGCAAAGTTCTGCTCCACTAGAGCTGTCAGGCAGTTTGCCACCCTCCTTCTCCACCCATCCTACACCCCCTTATACACACACACACATACACACACACACACACGGTTATTTTTTGAGGGCTACTTTTTGTTTTAAACATCTTCCAGTCATCCAAGCATGGTAAAGCAATTTTAGATCATTATATAATTTTCCTAAAGTTCTATCGGCTTTTGTAAAATCTATTACGTACCTGGCACTATACTTGGCATTAAAGACAACACAGGAGATAGGCTATATGGTCCCTGATGGTTGCAAGGATTCTCTTATTTGCAAAGAAGAAGGGGTGGAGTGGGGGAGTAAGTAGAGAAGGAGGAGGAGGAGAAATTATACATATGCAATTGGGACATATCATAACTGGAAACACTCAAATAGCAAAATGTAAATAGGGAAAGGTAAATTGTGCTATATATAAAAATGAGACAATATACATGATTTTTGACCATTTTAGCTGTATATTTCTTTAATGTGCATAAATAAAAAGGCTCAGTTCTTTTGAATGCCTTCTTTCTTACTCATTCTGATCTTTAGTGTGTAATCCATAAAAGACCATTGCTCCCTTCATAAATCTTCTTTAATTCAAAGCATAACTCTCCAAGTTCAAAAACTGAGCAGATTAGCTATTGCTGCTCCTCACCGAAATTGTCAGTGTATAAACATCTCCCTGGAGTCACAACTACAGTCAGTGTAAAAATAAATCAAAAGTCAACTATAAGTTCCAATGATTTATCAATGAGTTTTTTAATGGTGTGTGTCTGAATTATAGCATTTTTACAAGCCCCACCACCAATTTCTATTTTCATTAGTTCATAGCATTTTTAGAGTTTATGTATAGGAATATACATACATACACATATGCATATTTGCATCTATAAATTTTGTATTTCATGACAAATTCTTTGCCACTAGATCAGCTGTACTATTTTTGGAAACATTACTCTCTTTACTTGGAAATCATAACCTCTTAGTCAATCTAAATATGACTTCATAACTTTTACAGCTTTCACCCCATACTTTTGCAAAAACTTACTGTGATTGCAAAGTAGTTCTTTATGGTTAACAAAAGAGAGAGAGAGAGAGAGAGAGAGAAGCTTCTCATGATGTACCCTAAAACTGCTTTGGGTTTCTGTTTGGGATCCCAATGTGTCTAATATGTCTAACGTGTCAGCAGAAAATCTCTAAGGTTACATAGGAAGTATTGTTGTTATTGTTTCTTTAAGCAAATCTTTGACTCTACTGTTTTTCCAGTTGCTAATTAAATTAAAGTTGAATTATCCAGAACAATTCTTTCAAGGTTCTCTGGAACCTGGAAAGAAGATTAACATTAATTTAAAATGCTGAACATCATTAATTTCATTATTAGGCATAAGTAATTCACTTACGAATTCATCATTCCCCTTTGAGGGGTGGTCTAAAAGTTTTGTTTCCGTTTTTTTTTTTTTTAAGCACTCAAGATTTTTTCATGAAAAGAAATTTTATTTTATTGTAATTCTTCACTGATCTAACGGAAGAAAATTTTGAAATAGGGCTTCTTTAAGTTTTATATCCATAGGAATCACTTGGGGATCTTGTTGAACTGCACACACTGAGTGAGAGAGGCTGGAATGAGGCCTGAGATTCTGCATTCCTAATAAGTACCAGGTGATGTGCTGCTGTTGTTGGTCTGTAGACAGCACTTTGCACAGCAGGATTTTAGTGTATCATAATCATGTATTGTAAGCCTTTACCGATAGCATTATTTTTCTGTGTACCTCAGTGGTTTCTGGGAGTGTTTGCCTGAATTATCCTTCTAATGCCAAGTTCATGCCAAGTTCAGCATTTCTTTTTCTTTTCTTTCTTTCTTTTGCATTGCTGAGATTAGAGGTTGCCAAACTGGATGAATGTCTCAGTAAACTTTCTTATGAACTGATCGGGTTCTAACTTTCCTCCAGGTATGTGTTACACAGACCTTGAAAATGTTCTGTGTAGAGAACTAAAGCATGCTGTAGACACATATTTTATGCATCTAAGCATATCTCAGGTAACTTCGTCCTAGGATTTCATTCCAAAATGACCATCTATACTGTTTCTCTGACCCACAAGCATCACAGAAATAAAAGAAGCTCTACAAATTCTTCTATACCACAGATGGTGAGAAAAGGCCAATGCATTCTCTTTCAACTACCCTAGTCCCCAGAAAACCCCTTGCCTTTGGCATATACCCCTTGAGCTGGGATGCAAATTTTTCATCTCAAGGGGATTGTTAAGTGTTTACTTAATGAGAGTGAGTATAAGGGGCAGGAAGTGGATGCTGCTGACACTATTAACCAATACTTACATGTCCTTTTTTTAGAAAATTTTTTAGTTGTAGTTGGACACGATACCTTTATTTTCTTTATATGTGGTGCTGAGGATCGAACCCAGGACCCTGCACGTGATAGGCAAGCGCTCTACCTCTGAGCCACAACCCCAGCCCTACATGTGCTTTTAATTGAGGCAAAAAGTGGGTTAAAACAGTTAGACTCATAGTGATTAAGCTATGACATATATGTATGTATACAGACATCAAACATCAGGCTGAATCCGTCATGTGATGTCATGTATATATTAGATCCCCACAAAAATGGTAGGGAAATGGTGTCAAGATACACGCACTGATCAATGAATGACAAAGTGACTATAGGGGCCAGATACGTAGAACAAGCGTAACATGCTCTCCACTAGGAGAACACACTATTTGTGTGCCAAACTGTGCTGCCAGTTCTTAGTTACCTACTGATGAATATCAAAAGAGTAGATTTCACTCAAGATAGACCTAGGGGACCAACCCAAGTTCAGAAGTGCCTCACATGTGTTTGTACATGTTGAGAGAGTGAATTTTTAAGTCCAGAATGCAAACAGAAAGGAGTACTTTTAAATGACTTTCAAGAGTCTGGCACTGTCAGAGACAAATCCCATTAAATATCCCATTGCTGGAAGAAGCTAAAAGTGTATCAGTGTGGCTCATTATTCACAAGTCTCTTTTGGACTAAGCTTGTACATATCCATTCAGAGACAATTATGAACAGCCTCTGTGATGTTTAAAGACCCAGACTCCAGAGATTTGGAAGAAAATGCAGTGGGGCTAAGACTTTATCTATAGGATGCTATACCAGAAACCCCAAATCTTAGAGTTGGAAGCAACACTGAAGGTCATTAGTGCAAACTGCCACTCAAAACCAGAGTCCTCTGTGCCTCATTCCTTGGCAGATGGTCACCCAACCTCTCTGCTTGAACATTTCCAAGGATGGGAATCAGAAATTTTTGAGACATCCATACCCTAAAGACAACTCCAAATGTTGTAACATCCTCCTTATTACAGAGCCCAAATATACCTTTCCTTAATTGCTACTCATTGATTCTATTTCTGTTATCTTGAGCCTAAAGCATAAGTCTTTGCCTTCTTCAAGCTTGATGAAAAAAAAATCTCTCAGCTGCCTCAAAGTTCTCAGCTTCATATCAGTAGCTCCAGTTCTTCCAGCTTTCCTTCCCTTGACCAATAATTAATGAATTGCTGATTAAACAAGATCCTTCTAAAAATGTGATTCCCAGGTCTGGATATAGTGCTAACATGTGTGCTAACCGGAGCAAACACAGCACAACTATTGTCTATATAAGCTGGGGTATTTTTTATTCATGTAGCATAAAATTGCCATTTTTTTCACCAGCAAATAGCACTTCTGACTTCTACATTTATAGAAAACTGAAAATCCATAGCATTTTCTCCTAACACTCTTCTTCCATGTTGCAAATTGGTGATAGATTTCTCTTTCTCACCTAAATCTAGAATTTGGTATATCCCTTTAAAGAGGTCAGCTGATTGTCTTTGATGTGTTCATCAGGAATTTTTTTTCTTTTTTGGCTATCCTTCTCAGTTGAGTACTAATTGCAAATGACATAAAATGTATTGTCCATGTTTCTAACCAAATTGTTGATGAAAATGCTGACCAGACCAAGTATGGGGTCTTTCACATTTCACTTTATATTGGCATTGATTAGATAGTTTTGTGAACTTAGAGATCCCATCACATAGTAAATGTTCAGTAACTGTTTGTTCACTTAAGTGTACATTATTTCACCTGTGTATGCATCAAGTAGAGTCTCATGTAGCTTATATTATTCAATTTTGCCCATAGAAAACTAATGAAATGCTATCAAAGCTTTGCTAAAATCAAGCATAGTCATAAAGTAGAAATGAGCACTAGATTGAACCAATAGATCAAGATTCTTTCTGTTGTTGTTTGTTTTAGATATACATAACAGTAGAATATACTTTGACATATTATACCATTCTTGCAGTTGTACGTGATGTGGAGTTTCACTGGTGGTTTGTTCTTATATGAACATAGGAAAGTTATATCCGATTCATTCTATTGTCTTTCATATTCCCATCCCCCTGCCTTCCATTCATTCCCCTTTGTCTAATCCAGTGAACTTCTATTCTTCCCTTCCCCACTCTTATTATGGGTTAGCATCCACATATCAGAGAGAACCTTTGGCCTTTGTTTTTTGGGGGGATTGGCTTATTTCACTTAGCATGATAGTCTCTAGTTCTATCCATTCACCAGCAAATGCTACAATTTTATTCTTCTTTATGGCTGAGTAATGTTCCATTGTGTGTATGTATCACATTTTCTTTATTCATTCATCTGTTGAGGGGTACCTATACCCAGATTCTAATACTTGCTGAGAACCTTAAATAATCTCTTTCAAAGTCTGTGTTTCCATTTTATTTTTAAACACCAATTATTATTATCTGCTCTGACATTCATACATTGTGCAGAGTAAATGTGATAGTGTATATGAATTTGATCTCTGACCACACAAATATTAGGGCTTGTTATTGTGTTTTATCTATTGATTTGCTATCTAATATCATTTGTTCTAAATAAAGCCATGCCTGGTGCTAATCATGTTTACTTTATTTTTCTATATGCTCACAGAAGACACTCAAACATAATAATTCTGTATCTGGAAATAGCTACTATTTTATTCTCAAGTCCAATTCTAATTCTAAAGCAGATCTTCTCATGAGCCCACTGAGTTCATTCTGTTATTTCAAAGCAGATGAAGAAGCTGACAATGGATCTGTGTGAAATTGCTGCAACAGTACAGGCAAGAGTGCCTAATTTCATGTCTCTAACAGAGCTCAAAGTTCACAGTATTTTCAGTATCGAGCTCTTCTATGAGTTACATAGTACCTTTAATTGTGGGTTTTGGTGTCTGCAGATAATAGCAAATGTCCCTAACTACTTTGTTTTTGATTTTGGCTTAGCTTTTGAAACCCGATGCTGGAAAATTTAGAAAACAGGAGGTTTCTCTTCGTATGTACTCAAAATACGACACATTACCTAGTAGATAACAGGATTCAGGAGAGAATATTTTCATCATTCTCATCTAATGTGGGCACTATTTTAAATTTCTGAAATGATTTTGGCTACATTTTTTAAACAAACAGAATTTCACATTTATTTTTTTTTTAACAGAAGGATAAAGCAGCAGCAGTCATGCAAAATGAGGATAGATAAGGAGGCTTTGCAGCTCTTTGCCACACTGATTAGAACTAAAATAAGAAACTTGGCTGGTAGAACTTCACCACTCAAAGGTCGTGTACAATGGTAATGACCATAAATTTATTCTTCATGCAGATTCTATAGAAGGCCCATAATAGCCAAAATGGTATTGATGTTTGTTTTTCTTTCCCCTAAAAGGACAAATCCCTTTTTGAAATGATACTTAACAGAATTATTCCATATTCTCGCTAGCTTGGACTAGGGAATTTTATTTATGAACTATGATATAAATTATTGGACTTTCTCAAGGACTGCAAAGGATCGATTGCATTTAATACTGCCATTCTTTAAAAAAAAAAAAAATCTTGAACTTCTCTGATGAGCTTAAATTGGGGAAGCCAAATTGCTTTTAAGAGACCTGATCTGGATATATTTAAAAATGGTGATACACCTCAGAACCAACTGGGCAACTATTCAGAAAGGTCAAATTAAAGGCACAATTTGAAAAGGAAGCCATGATTTTATAACCAGTTTTATATTAATCCCGGAGATCTGAGCAGAAAACTCAGTTTATTCACACAAAACTAATTAAGCCTGAATACTGGCTAGAATCTAAACTACACACTTAACAGTAGAGTAGGAGAACTTTCAAATAGTTCCACACATTTCAACAAAATGACTCATAAAACTCTAACAGACCTAGACCGTAACGTGCATATGTCCTGACATACAGAACATGGAATTTCCATTGGATTCAACGTAGACTATGTCTACATAGTGCTTTGCTGTTTAGGGGAATGTTAATTGCAATTCTCATATCTTTCCACCAATCCAAGGAGCTGTTAGGACCTATAAATTTTAGTGTTTCACACAGGTGGGTTATGATAACAAGTTGTCTGGCAGGGAAACGCTGAACCTTTGTGCAGCTTTTCCAATGGAGGAAAGGTAGTTGATGGATCATACCTCTTGCAGGGCAGAAAGGGGTAATCAGGGAAGGGGCCAAGTTTACATTTAACCTTGCTTTAGTTCCTCATGATTCTGAGGGGCTCTTTAAAGGTTTCAAAATCCTCTCTTTTGAGATAATTCGGTGTCATAAAAGCTTTTGACAAAGGCTTTGAAATCCTACTGTCATGGAAAGACAGTTCCAGAAGCCCCCATGCACATCTCTTCTGTCTACATCTCCAGAACAGAAATTAAAATTCAGTTTTGGCAAACTTGTATGGAAACCTACTTTGTGCTAAGAGCTGTTCTAGATCCCCCACAGTAAAGGACATAATAGATTCCTGGTCTCTGTGCAGCCAACATTCTCCTAGAACAGGAGGATGGGGCAGATAAATAACAGAAAATTGGAAAAAGAAGAGGAAATAGAAAATGTCCATTAGCCACAAAGATTTTAGAGATCATGAAGCAGATATGATGGAGTGTCCAGGCAGTTAATGTAGATTTGGGAATTCTGAGAGGTGTCCTGTCTTCAATCCACTCTCCACCCTGAAGACAGTGATATTTGAAAACTACAGTTGATTGGTGACATTTCCACTTTGATTGAAATGCTGAAATGGATTTTACGTCCTTATCATGACCCACTTGGCCCATTCTACCTATCTTTCCCATCTCATCTCATACCCTCCCCCAGCCTGCTGTCATTACTCCATTCAATATTGAACCCTTTGTATCTCAAGTTCATGACCAAAGTTGAAATTTTTCATATATATAATTCTTTGGTATATGAGTCCACTACTAGGCTAGGAATCCATGAGACAGAGATCATGCCTGGGGTTTCAGGTAGAAGTCTGATTTTCTGGGTTAACTAAGAGAATTGAAGTCCCAGTAAAGGTTCTGACAGAGTATCCTGGGCAGAATGTGACTTGAAATTGACCTTTGAAGAGGTCTGGGAGGCCAGAACAGAAAGCAAAAGAGAACAGAGTTAGATAACATCTTACCTTTTATTTTAAAGAACAAGTAAACATGCTGAAACAGATAACCCTGTATAATGCCAGAAGGACAGGTCAAATAAATGGCAAGACCAGGGTCTAGCAGTAATAGAACTGGGGGCATCTTGGAGGATTGGTTTGAAGATTATATGCATGAAGTAGATTAGTGGGAAGTAAAGGCAGAAATTCAGACTGAAGATAATCTCACAGGACCTTCAGTGTTAAGAAAGGGGATCTGGGGCCATACTAGGGAAATGGTGTCTAGCCTCTCACTTCTTCATGCCCCTTAACACCTCTCTGTAGCTAGTGTCAGAGAAAGACATGGCCCTGGATGGCTTCCCATCCTACCTCCTCAAGCCTTCCATTCATGATCTGCTCTTTCCCCAGTACCGTCATCCCCTTTATTGCCCTTGACTGTTTGGCCTCACTTGGTTCTTTTCTGTTCAAGGGGCCCTTGATTTGTCTCTCTCCAGAGCATCAGAGGCTTCTTAACTGTAGTTTACATAGACTCTCCACTTTCCCTTACTCATTGTAATGAAGTCTCACTGTCTTCTACCCCATGGATCCACTAAACAGCTCCTGCCAAGGTCACCCATGAACACCCCTTCGTTAGTCAGCAGTTGCTTTTCATCCTCTGTGTCACTTTACCACTCTGTGCTACTTGGTACTGTGGACTCCTCCCTCAACTTGGAACATCCCTCTTTCATTTCCAGAGCCACATCTTTTTTTTTTTCTCAGTCATCCTCATGGAATCCATTTCCTCTGTGTTATCCTGTGCAGTGTTCCTTGAAGTAGACTCTGAGATGAAAGGTTGCCTGCTAAAAGTTTGTTGGGGAACATCCTTGGGAGACAGACCCACAAGGAAGTAAGGGAAGAGGAGTACTACAGAGCCACAGAGAGGTTGTAAGGAGCCTGAAGGGAAGCTCTGGAGCTACAATAACCCTTCAAATTTGCCCCAAATTGAAGCCAGAGGGTTGGGCCATTGTACATAGGCATCTGCCAGTCATTGACTGTCTGGGAGGTTTGCTATCTTGAAAAAGGCAATTTCCTGTGACTGAGAGTGCTTCCCATGGAGGGGCAATGACTCTACACTTTGCACATCAAATCTGAATTCACTACTTCTACTCTAGTCCTCTTACAAGTCTACTCCCAGCTTCTTTAATGGCAGCAGCAGCAGCTACACAGGCAAGATGCTAAAGCCAGACACCAACTTGTTCTTCTTCTCCTCGTATCCCATATTCAGATAGTCACCATGTCATATCAATTTTATAGCATTTTTATCCCATGCATCTAACCCCTTCTCTCCATTTCTAGTGGTTCAAGACTCATTTTTCCATGCACTTTCTCCCAAAGTTCTTCTAGTCATGACAGACCATTTTGTACAATGCTTAAAATCCTTAACTGCCTTCTCGGCTACAGGGTCAAGTGTGAACTCCTTGGGAAGTCATGGAAGTTCTTTCCTGATCTGCCTCCTTGTCCTGTCCCTCCCACTCTGAATTCTCTTTGAATCGTTGCTCCTAACTAGCTGACTTTGTAGTGATTGACTTACAGAAACAACTTTTGATAGTATAGGAAGGCAACCCACACCACTAGATCACATTATATTTGGAAGCAACTTCTTCTCAGTGAGAAACGGAGCCCTTGACCCTGAGCAGTGATAAACAAGGCATTTCATTAAACAGCAATATTAATCCCAGAAGATCATACGACCTTTTGAGCTGCCCAGCCTTGGCAAAAAGACAGCACAGCCCCTGCCTGCTAGCTGGGCTAATCTGAGACTAAATGTTGCCACTAAATCCTTACTGAGCAAGACTTACGCACCCAGCTGTTAACACGGATACATTCTCAGTGCCAAGACCAGGCGAATGCCATTCCCCAGACACTTATACATCCCTGCCTGCTAATCCCCCTGCCTGCTGAGATGGCCAGAAGAGGAACAAGGTCACCCCCAAGTCAGTCAGGGGCAGGGGGACTCTTGCCACTGTGTGCTTGATGATGGTATGCTGTGTTTTATTTTCCACATCAGGCAAGATAACATGGAATAGAATATAAATTCCCTTCATTGGCTTTATTTGACAAGAAAGCATTCGTGGCACATTTCTGGTCTTAATCACAGAAGGAGAAAGAAGAGAGAGAGGTGGGGAAAGGAATAGACGAGGAATAATAGGAGAGATAGAGGGAGAGGCTGTATCAACCAATCTTGTTATTTTTGAAAAATAACTGCTGGTGAAAACAGAGCCCCTCTGAAAAGTGCAACTACATTTTGCCTTCAGAGTAGGGAGCTCGCTTTTTGATCTTTTGTGAGGAACTAACACCGCCAGGACAGCCAGCCCCACGGATGGCTGGACTGAGCCTCCCAGCCCGTTGGGTGGCAAGGGATGTTTGTGCTTTGGTGTCAGCGGGACCTGAAGGCAGTATTTTGGAACTGTGGCTGGCTTCCACCTCTCTCCGGCTCCATCCCCTTGCTCGGGTTTCAAGCGTGTCCCTTCCGCACTGCCCTCTTGCATTCGCTTTCTTCTTGAGCTCGTGAATGTTACCCTAGAGGGGGCTGCAGCACCGCAGGCTTCCTCCTCCCCGCCACCCTTTGCTGTTGTTGGCTGCAAGTCCGGTGCCCGGCGCCAGCTCCTCGGCAGCGAGCAAGGACCCTGCGCTCAGCTTACCTAAACAGACAGCCGGCGCAGAGTCTGCACACGCTGGGCAGTCCTCCCCGCCACTGCCCCCACTACTGCCCCCGCTACTGCCCCAGCCCTGCGCTCTGAACGCACCAGCACTCTCAGCTCATGGCATCAAATGTGCATTTCACCAAATGCATGGTCCGTGGCACCAGGCTTGTGCAACTGTGATTCACACCACTCAAATGGCTCAGATCCCAGCAGAGCCTTTGTGCCCCACACATGTGTGTGCACACATTCCAGTTGCACTGAATGAGTGGCTAGCAGGGTCTTTCTCTTTTTCCAGTGGATCCATACAAAATCCCTTTGGAAACTCCCTGGATGTTGCATCCTAAAAACATTTATAAAAACACAGTGTCCATGTCGTCTTCACTAGGTCATGACTTGCATGACCTGTATTCACACAAATTCCACATCCCTGGAGCAACATGGTCTAGAAACAAATCATCCCTGGTGCCTTTGCCTTTGTTTTCCTTTAGTAGGTTCCTGCAAGGCAGAGAAGAATAGCTAACACTCTCACCACTGAATCTGCTCATTGTTATTCCTTATGGAGAGTATTCAGTGTTTAGAAATACATGGTGGATGTAAGTAAATAAGAAATGCTGTCACAATAGCTAACTTTTTAAAAACTGAAGACTTACACTAAGACTGTAAAGCAGGGCTTGGCTCCCAGACACTTCATCAGTACTTACTGAATGAATGCAATGTGCTAGGCACTTTGTTATTATCCCATCTCATCTTCACAGTCATTTGACGGACAACACAGTGGAAACCTAGGGAGGATAATTTGTGTGTCCAGGGTCATACAATCAGAAAGTAGTGAATCCTTTGACCCCCTCATGAAGTCTGAGCCTTGGTTCTTAGTCATTACTATACTACTTCCTATCATCCAGTAATTTGTGATTTCTATTTCATTTTAAACATTCTCCAAGCAATATTCCTCAGGTGTTTTAACTTCTAGCATGGGCTAACTAACCACTGCAGATCATGATTAGAGTTTTTTTTTTTAAATAATATTCTCAGGTAACCTTACCTGCATTATTATGCTGTTTCATATCCAGGCTGTTCTGCTATAGTACAATATGCATTTCTGGAAAACCTTGCATCCTGGGAAACACACACTGAAATAAGCAGGACTCATGAGAAAATCAAATGTAGTCAGATCCCTCAATATCCATGCAACTGCATGAAGAGAACACCCACAAAAATAACAGCAAACCTCTGAAAACATTGGCATGGTTTTAAAAGTGTGTTAAATTCCTAATAAGTACTACTATGAATATAGGATTTACCTTAAAAAAGAAAAGAAAAGAAAAAGTAGCTTACTAAAAGGGGAGATAAGGATGGATTGAGACTGCTGAGTAATAAAGGAAAAATCAAATGTACAAAGCTGGCAGTGCCATCAAGAGGCTCATGGCCTCATAGTGAGAGGAAGAAGGTGGGGTACATGGGTACAGTGCACAGTACTGCAGCCCTTCACAGGTGGCTAAGTGCAGGTGTGTTCGTGCACCTTGTCTACAGCAAGGCCTGGGAAATTATATACCAACCAGACCATCTGCTATAATTATAAGATGGTTCTACCAACTGGATATGTACCATTCTTCAGTGGAGGAACACGATATAGCAAGTCTCTTCCTCCCCGAAAGAGGGCAAGGAACAAATCATGTTCTTTCCATACTACCAGCACTTAACACTTTGCATATTCCCAAATGCCTGGCACTCATTACCTTTTCAAAGCATTGGTTTGCATTTCCCTCTCTCATCAAAGAGCATATAGCTAAACATGCACAGATTACTTTTATGATATGATAAAGCAGTAGATATGTTCTACCATATATAATTTCTATAACTGACCTTGAAATATATTTGAGCCCATGTTCCAGAAGGCATACAGGAGTTGTCAGCAGTATCTTTTTTCCTAGATTCACTTTAGCTTCATATTTTGTTTGAAATAAATATTTCAAACCATGACAGGATATATTCCTAGTCAGCACTACAAATTACTTTGTTTTACTGAAAGATATAGTTTGATTTTGAATCGTTCGTTATCCATCTGCCCATCAATATATTCATTCAACAAGCCTGCCCTAGACACCACAGTATTTGGGAGACAGTAGTTATCCTAACAGGCTTACTTCATGAAAAGAATTTTAGATTAAAATTTTAAGTAAATAAAAGCAACACTTTATTTAGTAAGTAGTAGATAGTATCAAATGTATTTATTTAATTTGAAGTCAAATACTTCTTACTCTTCTTAAAAAATTGGTTTCCCTCAAACTTTCCAAAATTTAACATTATTCATACTACCTTGAAGAGATATTTAAATCATGTACTTTTTCTTTTTTTTGTGATTTAAAATTTTTTTTATCTTTTATTGATTTTATTTTTTTAAATACACGACAGCAATGGAATGCATTACAATTCTTATTACATATATAGAGCACAGTTTTTCATATCTCTGCATATAAAGTATGTTCAAGCCAATTCATGCCTTTCTACATGTACTTTTTTTTGCATTATAATTCTTTTTATTTATTTATTTATTTTTGCATTACAATTTTTGATACATCTTTATAACACAATTTATCATATCTCTGATTGTATATAAGGTATGTTGACACCAAATTTACATCTTCATACATGTATTTTGTATAATGATGAAGGTCTCCTTTCACCATCCATGTTATTCCCTGTCTCCCTCCCTTTCCCTCCCACCTCTATTCTCTATCTGGAGGTGATCTTCCTCCCTTGCTCTCCCTCCCAACATCATTTTGAGTCACCCCCCTTATATCAGAGAAGATAGTCGGCATTTGTTTTTTGGGGGGATTGGCTAACTTCACGTGGCATAATCTTCTCTAATGCCATCCATTTCCCTGCAAATGCCATTAAATCATTTACTTTTTCTAATGGTCATCATTGAGGAGTGAGAAAGCAGAAGAGGAGAAAATTTTTTTTAAAAAAAGAGCTTTGTTTTGTTTTTAAATATCAGACTACTAGGAATTTCTTTACTTAAAATCTATTTGGCCAAGCTATTAATATTTTAGCATATAGTTTTATGTTCCCCTTGTGGACCATTCAAGAACCACACTTGCTACTTACCCAAGAAGAGCAATAATTTATGATGGGCAATTAGAAAAGAAAATTTAAGAATATTGTTTAGTCATAAATAGGAACAAAGTACTGATTATGGTATAATACAGATAAACCCTGAAAATAGGCTGAGTGAAAGAAGCCAAACAAAAAAAAAGAACATATGATTCTATATTTAATATCTAGAATAAGTCAATCCATAGGGAGGAAAAGTAGAATAGTAGGTGTCCGGGGCTTGGGGGCAGCAGGGGAAGAGAGGAATGGGGAGTGACTATGAATATATACAGGGCTTCTTTCTAGGATGATCAGAATGTGCTGAAATTAGGTGATGATCATGGTTGCACAACCTTATAAATATAACCAAAACCACTGAATCCTATGCTTTAAAAGAATGAATTTTATAGTATGTGAATTATATCTCAATTTTTTAAAAAAGAAAAGGAAATGCCAATTCCATTCATTCTTCTATTAACTGAATCTCTGTGGGGAAATCCAGACTCGTGGGAGATTTGTGCAGGCTGGTAAATATTAATTCTCGGTCACAAAGCTGCTATACATGTCTTAACTTCTAATCAGTTTTAAAATAAGGCAGGATGTCAGATCTAGTGCTTTCTTTCTGTTGGGGACAGAAAGGAAGATCTGGGAAATTCACCGTGGACTGGCTCGGGAAGGAAAAGAATTCACTACAGAAAATACAAACAAAGTTAAAGCCTCATGTGTAATGTCAGAAGATGAAGAATGGCATGATGCCTCTTCAAAGTCCTGCTGAGTTGGTAAAAGGAATCCATGCTCTTTCTATAACAGGAGATGTGAAGAAGACAAAACGTTAAATGTGTGTGTCCCAGGAGGGGCAGACATAACGATCTCAGCCAGGGGGGGATAACATTTTGAAACACATTTTCTCCAAACGGTTGAACATAAAGTTTTGAGCTATGATACCTGGAACAAAAGGGCTTCAGTTCAATTTTTAACTAAGTTTTGATGCTGCACAAGTATACAAGTATCTAAAATGCAGAAAATATAGTGATAGATTTTGATTCCAAATAAAAAACTAAATTCAGTAAATGGATACTTTAGAATAGCCAGATGACAATGATATTATGCTAACATGCATACTAGTTATGAATAAAGTTTGGCTATTGGAGAAAAACAGACAGCTTTTCATTATGGCCTTGTATGTTAAAAGTTGTCCCTCCTTTAATATAATTGATAGATGGAACTCAAAATATGTTCTGAAGACACAAGCTAGGATCTTATTTTAAAAGAACCATTGTATCAAAGAGTTTGGTTTAAACTTGAAAGGGAATGTTACACCTCAAAGTTGCTTAAGATGTACAATAAATGTGTATTTTTATCTAATAGCGGACTCCAAGCTTCTTCTTGTGGTAAGATTTCCAAAATGTGAGGAAAATATCATAGAGAGAGAAAAAATCTGCCGTTCTCTGAAAAATTGCCCGGTGTTTATTAAGGAGAATAATATGAACATCTAATGGTTTAAGCCATATCCTCCATGCAGATTTTCAAAGGAAGTTGTTAAAGTTCATAGTTGGCAGGCACCATGTTTTTCAAATGACTACAGAAATCAGCAGAATGTATGTTTTGCTTTCTCCCAAGAGAAAGAGAAAAAAGTCCTGGGTTCTCAATTTGGGCCTATTTTTAAAATATTTATCAAATCTCTTAAATGTGCTGGATATTTGTTTTAAAAGCCTTAAAACAGAAGCTTACCTCCACGATTTCAAAATGAATTTAACAACTTACCTCCACCTGCTGTGATAAAAGGAAGAGACCCTGGCACATTACTCTTTTCACACTTTTTGACAGGCTGGAGCTACTGACAGGTGGCTTGGCCATCTCCTATCACCTGGGCAGTAAAGAGAGCGCCCCCTAGTGTCATGCAAGTCTTTGGTTGGTGCTGCCATTTAGGGGAGAGCAGGACCAAAGAAAAGCAAATAGAATTGAGTTTAAACTTCACCTTCTGCTACCTGCAGCCAGGCCACACAGTACCTGGTTTTATGGAATTGAATGATGGTTCTGGCTCTCTCCATGCCAGCCCCTCCCTAGTCAGGGCTGGTATTAAACTATCTTTACAAGCCCTTGCTTGCAATTTCTAGCCTTGCCATTGCCATTGCCATCTGCTTAAAATGAAGGCTTTGGGGGCCTGGATATACCTCTTTCCAAATGGCCAGTCATGCAAGGCTTTGAAAATCTGGCCTTTGATGTATTTTATTGGGATAAGGAAACATATATTAAAGTCAGCTCTGCTCCACACACTGGGCCACGTAACTGGGTCAATACTGAAGTTGTAATTTCATCTTGGGTTCGTGGAGCTTAACTGTTCTAGCTTTCCTCTTGCTGATGACATCATAGGAAGTCACTGATGAGCTGACAACCTTTTATTATCTAGCTGAGGATACATTACTTTTTGTCTTTCTCCTTTAGTGTGTAATGAATACCAGTGCTTATATAAATGTTAAAGAATTGTCTGCAAGAGAAAGCTGAAACTTCTCAGTTAGCCAGAGGAGGATTAAAAGGCAAAGCCAGTGAGGTATTCTTCCCAGGGTTTTATCTTTTGCTCCATAATAAGCCATGGAGGTTATAGGGATAGAACTTGTTCAAAGTTGGAAGGTAGAGTGGGAGGAGTGTTTGTAAGAAGATGACGTTAGAGATTATAGGATAGAAAACAACTTCATAAATCAGTTTGGGGTGAATCAAAGGTCTGGTTACTTTGTAATCCTTTTTCAGCCTAGGTGTGTACTGAATTTTGGTTTCCCAATAAGGTTATGGAGGGATCTGCTGAATACTTGTGGCCCAATTCAAGAATTTGGTGTGCATTACTTATAGCCATATATTGTTAGAGGGGGAAAATTTTCTATCTTAGCAGAGAAAAGCTAGAAAGTTCTCTGTACATGGATCATAAAATATTGACAGCATCCATTTAAATATATTCTCTGTGTATGCCATAAACAGAAATGGATCTAAAGTATGAAATAGCAAAGTCTTTTTTTCATTATTGATGAAATTGTGAAGTATAAATAAGTAGTTGTGAAAGGGAAGTCATTTTGCGTACTAAGGAGAGATGTAGATTATTTTCAAATTTGCATAAGAACAATTGTGCTTTTAGCATCTACTATAGAAATGGTGTCGATGTCTGTGTGTGTCAAAACCATTTTACTTGGAGGATAAGAGGACTGAACACAGCTTGTAGGGGTTTACCATGGCATCAAGTATATATGAGAATGGCTTCATGGTTTTAGAGAATTCTTAGAATTTTTAGTTTCTGTAGTGAATGAGAAAAGAAAAATTACTGAGACCTCCTAAGGGTTAGGCACTGTGCCAGGGCATTTATAAATATAATTTTATTTAATCTTCACATTGATCTTTTGAGCTACTGGGTAATATTTCCCCTTTATTGATGAGGAAATTAGAGTTCACAGGGACTTATGAACTTGCACAAGTTCATGTAGTTACTAAATGGTGGAGATGGATTCAACTTAGGTCTTCCTGATTCCAAAATATTTATTCTTCCAACACTGTCTTACATGTGAATCAAAGAAAGAAATGTGTATTGTGTACATGTAAATTCTAGCAGTGTTCACCATTTTGAATTTGGGCCATAAATGACAAAGGATGCAAGCCTCAAGGACTGGCCACAACCAAATCCTTGGTATTTCACCTGTGCATGCCTTTTCTGTGTTGTAAGAATATTCACTTCTTGTGGACAAGATGATGTCTTTTGGCTTATCTTAAATAATTGGTAAAAGGAGACTAGAGGTAGGTAGTAGTGGTAGCACAAAGGAAGACCAGATTCAGGGTACATAGACAGGAGAATAGGAAAACAGCCTTAAAATTTTTGTTCAAGTGCAAAAAATGCCATATTCAATGTCTTTCCTTCTAAGAACAAAAAGAAAAAGAGTTCATGACATTTATAAAAGGACTAATAATATCAGCTCTAGCGAAGCTATAGAATGCTTCCTTTTTATGCCAGGCACCTCTCTACATCCTTGACATACCTTATTTAGTTTCTCACAATGATTCATTATGGAGGACAGTATGAGAAACCTCATTTCACATGTGAAGAAACTGAAGTTCACAGAGTTTCTGTAACTTGCCTAAGATCAGATAGAACATCATAGGTTCAGTATTCAAAACCAGTGAGTTAAACTCCAAAGCTCAAGTTCTTAAACACTGATATTCTTTAACAGAATAAGTGTTTCTACCCATTTTCCTTGGTGGGGACAATTCTTTCTCAAGATAATTGATATTCTTTGGAATTGTTCTGGGAGTGATAACCAGATTCTCTTTTTACTAGCTCCATGGTAGTCTCCAAAGGTACAAAGTTTGGTTCCAGAACTGAACAATCTGTTACTACCATTAAACATAAAGTATGTTTTATGCTCAGGAAAAAAAATTAATATCATTGATAATAATGACTTTCCTTATTTAATTCACAAAAATAAATTGAACGTTAGACTTATTAAGATGAAATTTTCATAGTTCACCTAAATATAAAAATTATATCCTTGTGGTGTATCTTTTGACCACAGTACATTTGGAGTTCCTCCATATCCCATTATTTTTTTTAAAAAAATGAGAAGTTAATAGTGGTCTTTGGCATTAGCTTTATTCTAAGGTTTCAAAGTTCTGTCATTCCATTTTCTTGATGGAGAAACTAAAGACAAAAATCGTTATGATAAACAATTAATTAATAAATGTATAACAAAGAAGAAAATATTAACCAAGACTCCTATTGAAAACACTGAAAGCATTTGACTTCCACCTAATTGTAGACATTTTGAAGTTTTTTGCATGAAATGAATTGTTATAAAACAATTTGAATTGACTTTTATTTTCATGTATACAGAAAATAAAATTTGAAAAAAAAACTGCATTCATACTAAGAAAAATAAAGAGCTGCATTTAATTCTTACTGTAACCTTATTATGTTACTTCCACCCCCCCACCCCCATTTTATATAAGAAACTGTGCTTCAAAGGTTAGTAACTCACTTAAGATCTCACAGACAGGAAGTGACAGAGCTAGGGTTGATTCCAGATCTGATCCTAGAACCTAGTATTTTTTTTCCTCTATTGCACAACACTCTTATTATCCCAACTGTGTGATTGCCTCCAGCAGGAAGGCAAAAGTTTTAATAAATGTCCTATAGAGTAGAGAAAGGAAAAAAGCAACTCCACAATGATCTTTCAGGATTAGAGTTGCAGAAACTCTACATGTGGGCTGAAGTCTAAGATGGAAACTAAATCTCACTCCCAAATTCTCAGTGGGAAGGTATGTCCAAGGAGGAAAATGTTGACATAAATATTGTCTGCATTTGTGCTGGCATGTGTGCATGGTTTTCTCTAAGCATTTAAAGGGATGAACTAAAACTGTTCTGCTACTCTGGATTTATTTTTCTTTCTTTAAAATGCAAAAATAAGCAGGTATGGGTTTTACAGGCAGGATTTTAAATCAGTCAGAAGTCTACCAAATTATAAAAAGTGGTTATCATAAAAAGTCAGTGAGTAAGGATACTAGCACAGAGAGTTTGGGCTGACATGCTTATTGGGATGTGAATATGCTGAAATTGCACCATACAGAAGACCCAGTGGATCCAAATCTGGACAATCTTAAAGACAATGGAGGTACATAGGGCAGGGTTGGTTCCTGAACTAGATTGCATCAGTAAATCCAGTGGCATATATCTTCATATAGATAATATGCATTTGGTTGCAAACACATTTTCCTTAACACAGCTCTTAGTTATATCTCCTGAAAACGATCCTTTTGAACTTTGGGATAATAGTGTTTGTCTTAGAGCAAAATTAGTTCTACCTTGAACCTTATCTAGAGATGGTTTGATTTCAAAAGTACCTTGAAAAGAATTAATTATGAGGTGTCTCTCTAAAAGGCAGGCACCAGTAGAGACTGAATAAAAATTGCTTTAAAAGTTCAAATTGACTTGAAAGAGCTTCCTCCCCTTCTCTCTCCCTCTCGGTTTTTTTCCTCCCTTATTTTCTCACTCTGCCACCCTCCCCCAACACCACCACCACCACACACCCTCTTTTAAACCAAGCTCCTTTTGCTGGAAGGGGAGGTGAGGGGATCACAAGATCTGGACCACACAATCCCTAGGCTGATTGTTTACATAGTTTTTGACTAGTTTGGAACCAGGGCAGTAGAGAGTGTTTTGAATTCTGTTTACCACAAGTAACAAAAATCAAAATAAATATTCAATTGGCTTCATAATGAAGCAAATATTTTCTGTATTATGTAGTAATGAAAGTCAGTGTACATTGTAAATAAAGTTTGCTCAAGGGCTCTGTGAAAAAAAAAAAAAAACAACCAAATATGGAATGACAGCCAGAGTTCTATTGCAGAGCAAAGCAAGCTTGGAAATTCGTCGTGATCCCTAAAGCCCAATGTTGCAGTGTGTTTGGTTTGGTGCTTTTTTATTTTGTAAAAAGGGGAAAGTGCCGGTAGGATTGGCGACATGCCCTTGGTGTCATTACTCACTGAAATAATGGGGAAAGTGAATGCCAAACCTGAGGGGAGGAGGGAGGGAAGCCGACTCCTAAGACCTCAGTTTGGTATTTAAAAGAAGTGGGTGTGGGGGGGAGAGCTACCAAGGGAAAGAAAAGCAATGACATTTTCTTGAGGATCATCAGTAGGGAATTGGGCTGTTGGATTCACTGGATGCATAACAAAAATCCCTCACAATTTTAAGTGTGTATTTGGAGGCTTAGGAGGACATAGGAATGGATTTGCCTTTCTTTGCTAGACCCCTTCCAAGTGTCCCCTTGTGTTCATTCTTTCTTCAATCTTCCCAGAGAGTCTGATAAGTCTCTCTGCCCAGTGAATTTGCCTCCCTTCTCTGTGTGGGTGCTCCTCGGGGACCTGATAATAGGAGCTCTCCAAATGCAGAAGAGCCCAAACTTGGATGTATAAAAGTTGCAGCTGTCAAATCCACACACTTGTGCATTTGTGGGACGAGAGCAGTTCAGTTTGGCTTGCCAGTTTCAGTCCAAACCTTGGAAAACACTTTTCAGGACTCCAACAAAACAAGAAATTTGTGCACTTTCTATCACTTAATTGTCTGACCAGAAAACATGACAGGACAAAAAAACAATTAATAAACAAAATCCCAAGCCTCAATAATGAATGCTTTTATAAATTTTTTACCCAGTTAAGAATCACTTGTGTGTTTTGTTCTTTTATGATGCTCAGGAATAATGTTAAGAGGGGCCTTGGAGAAAGAACTTTGGCAAGAACAGCCAAAGGTCTGCTGCCAGGCAGCGAGAGTAGGAAGGACACAGGACACTGGATGAGCTAGTCAGGCACTTGGTGTCAAGGGAAAATTATTGCTATTGTAATCACAAACCGAGAAGCTTGAAAACTGGAACAATGAGACCAGGGCCAAATGTCACAACTGCTAGGGAGAAAAGGGAAAGAATTCTAAAGGTCATGACCCACCTTTCAAAATTTTTACTTTCAGATCTTTAAAAGAATTTAGAAAAATTATCTATTATAGGCACATTTTTTAGGTCAATGTTTAAAATTGGTCATTGTAAGTCAATAAAGCTACAAAAGATGGAAGATCTAGAGAATTATAAATCTTAGCAATTCTAGGTGTTTCAATTGGACTCTGGATACCATACCAATTAGATACTCATGATTATCCATTTAAATATATACACTGCAAATTAATTTCATTCTCTTTTCTCTTTGGTTGTATATTATTATAATGCAATTTATTATACAATTGAAAGTTTTCTTCTTTCTACAAATAAAAAAGTATGATCACCCAATCATATATATGTAAATACAAATATGTATACATATAATTTTAATTTTTTTTCTATGATTACAAGTCTCTAAGATTTAAAAAATAATTCTTCTGGATAATGATATTATTTCAATTGTTATTAGTATCAAGCAATATTATTAGTATCAAGTAGTGTGAATTTTAATAAGTAAAATACATTATTGAGAATGCTTCTCTAAATAAAATATATAGGGACTTTCCTTTTTTCTCCAGGTAGCCCATCTAACATTAAAGAGGATAACATTACTTATTGCCATAATGAGACATAGTTGCTTGTAAACTCTATTTCAACTTTTGCATTTATTCATGTGAGTGCTGAAGAGCACTGATTACATAAAAAGAATGAAATATTGGTTTCAAGGAGGAATTCTGTAATAATGTAACTCAAGTCTTTGAAATTCTTTTGAGTTATATGCCAAAAGTCACTTAAACATCAAAATTATATTTAACAGTTTATCAGTTAACAACTTGATTATATAATTCAAAAATAAAGGATCATGAGTAGTTTGGCTTATAAAATGATTTGTAATACCATCACTAGAGCCATTTACCTTTTCAGTTTCTGAAACATATAGTATAATTCTTCACCAAGGCTTATCAAATGACTTAATTATATCTGCTGCTTTTCCTCTTAAAGACACCTTGTTTAATATATTCAATAATAATTAGAAAAATCTAAACACAGTTAATTTGACATATTTTTCCAATATGATACACTGTTAAAAACATTATTATAAATCCCATGTTTTAAATATGTTATTATAAAACTTTATAAGGACCTACATCCAGAATGTGTAAAAACACAACTCAGTAATAACAAAACAAATAATAAAAACTGGATAAAAGATCTAAACAAAGAATAGATATGGGGGAAAATTAGCACACAAAATGATTTTCAAACTTATGAGTGATTCATAAAATACATATCAAAACTCGCAATGATACACGCTATTACGTACCCAGCAGTATGACTGACATTTTAAAAACTGACAGTACCAATGGCTGGCAAAGATGCAGGAAAACTGGGGCTCTCCTCCACTATGGTGAGAATACAAAACGAGACAGCCACTTTGAAAAAGAGCTTAGTAGTTGCTTATGTTATGTTAAATATACACTTGCCATATAACCCAGCAACCCCATTCCTAAGTATTTATATAAGAGGAATTGAAAATATATCTCAATGCAAATACATGAACAGGAATGTTTACAATAGCTGTATTCATAACTATCAAAAACTAGAAGCAACCTACATGTCTATTAACCATTAAATGGACAATCAACCGTGGACTGTCCATACAGTTGTATGAATATTTAGTGATTTAATGTGGAGAGAATTAACAAAGGGACACAAAGAAACTTCATGGCGTGATGGAAATATTCTGTATCTTGATTGTTTGGGTGGTTCCATGATTGCACGTATCTACCAAAACTCAAAGAATTCCAAGCCTGCTACAGGTGGATTTCACTCTACTCCATTATATCTTAATAAATCCAACATTAAAAATGTATATTTTGTAGCTTCAGCTTTGACTCACTCAATTAATGGAAAAATATTTGTCATATAGCTTTATCAACAAATCAAGAAATAATCCAACCTCATTTTTCAATTGAAAATGGTGTGTTCACACTCTCTTTTTTAATTCTAGGAAGACAGATGCAAGCATATATTTATACATTTATACTTATATACATATACACATGCTGATTAGCTTTCCATTACTGTGAAAATTACCTGAGATGATCAACTCAGAAGAGGGGAAGGTTTATATTGACTCACAGTTTCAAAGGTTTCGGTTCCTTGACCCTGTTGGTTAGATCTACAGTGAGGCAGAACATCATGGTGGGAACACATGGTGGAGAAGGACTATTCATGTGACTAAGAAGCAAAAAGAAAGACAGGGAAGCCCCTTCATGCCCCATTGACCTCAACTAGGCCCAATCTCCTAAATGTTCTACCAACTCCCAACAGTACCACAGGCTGGGGACCAAGCCTTCAGCACATGGGCTTCAGGAGACACTCAGGATCCAAACTATAGTAATACGTACATACCACAAAGAACTTTCTGTGATCTAGATAGAATATGCTGGTGACCTTCACCAAACTCATCAAAATCTCTTGGCTCTGTTCTCACTAGATTTCCTCATAAATGATTCATGTTTTTGACAATGTGCAATGGGGAGAGTGGAAAAGAAAATACAGTTCAATGAAAATTGTTGTCACGCCTATTGTCCACTTTCCCAAAGTACATCTGGATTCAGAATATCCTTATATAGATCAAAATACCCTGTTCTTAAAAGCCATGTTTTATTATTACAAAAAAAATGGTATAAAACAGGAAAAGACAAGAACCGTCAGATGGGTTTATGGGGCTTTAATTACAAGAGGCTTCACTGAAGTGGATATTTAAATCACTCTTTTATTTGGTGTCCTGAGTTTTTTGCCCTGGGGTCATATGCCAAGGTAGGTTCAGATACTTCTGAAAAGTCAAAGAACTATGCTTTACAAAGCAGAACTGGAATATAAAGCCATCAAAACATATAATTGCATGTACTTTCTCTTGCAATTCAGTTTTAGGAAAAAGTATATATGGAAGTCGAGAATATGGAAAATCTTCCCCTTAAAAAGATCTTGTTTACAGCTACCTTGGAAAAGTATTAGGTACCCTCTTGCATATCTCAATGTGAAAACCACATCAGAGTATTTTTATGGTAGGAGAGCCATATACGATAACCAACTTTCTTTATTATTTTTTACTTAGCTGATCCTCACTTTAGAAATGATTTTGTATCTATGATTTTCATGACTTTATATTTGTTAAAATGAGATACAACTTTATCTGTCTTTATGAGGTTCTTTCTGTGTCCTTGCGTAATTATGACCATGTGAATTGGTAGAAAAGAGAATTATGTTGCTGAAGTTATTATTTGAGCAATTTCAGGAAAGTTAATGCCATTTAACATAAGAATTAGCTTCAGTGTGTATGACTTAAACAGCTCTTGTGTGTTTATCTGGCTACCCTAGAAATAAAATCTTAAAAAATATAGCTGTGTAACTAATTTACACTATCTAAACTTGCATGCAATTCTTCTTCAGGTCTGAAAACAATGAAGACTAGTGACTTGATGAAAGATGTCTCAAATATGTCCTAGCATACACCTATCCTTCTCAGTTAGTATTCTGGCAATGGAGGCTTGCTCTTTGGGCTGTGAAATCAAGATTCTTGAGAATAGAGTTTGAATTTCACCTTATCTCTCACTATTTCTGGTTCTCAATTTTTCTAGTAGTTTGGTTTTTCCCCTTTATTTTTAATAAAGGAGCCAGTATTAAAGAAAATTTGAGATTTCAGTCTATCTTATACAATAATTATTTTATATAAAAATGAAATCATTACTGATTAACAAAGAAGAAAAATGATTGCAAGCATATGCAAAACCAACCACCTTTACCAAAGATACACATGAACTCCTTAGGCTTCAAATATTGAGGTGAGAACAAAATAGAATTTTATGTTTCACCTGTTTCACTAATACTGCAGTTTCACCCAACTTTGCACAATTTGTGGAGGGTGAATATTATCTACATGCCTAATCGATAATGATTTTTATTATATCATTTCCTGTGGATCTCCTAAATTTATATTTATTGAAAACTGTTTAATCCATCAGGTTAAAATTACTATTCATTGCAAAGTAAGCATTAGGTACAAGAAATTTAATATGGAACCTGATAGCCTCCTACTTATTAACATTATGATTTCTTTCAGCATTTTACTGCTAGCTTATAAATACATTTTTTGTTAAAACAGAATAGTGCATTCATAGTCATGATTGTATACAGGTACAAGTTGTTCACTTTCTCAAACATTTGGAAGAAATACAAACAAAAACCATATGTTTTAAATATTCCACAGAATACCTTTCTCCCATTTGCTCATATGTTGCAAATGTTTTTTAAGCTGGTACTATTCCAGAGGAGTACCATCTACCCCTAGTTTTATGACAAGTATTCCTAAATATATGCATAAATATATTTTTCACTTAAATGTGATTTTTAAAATCTAGCATTCAACTCCATCTCTCTCTCTCTCTCTCTCTCTCTCTCTCTCTCTCTCTCTCTCTTTCATACACACACACACACACACACACACACACACACACACACTCACACAAACACACACATACACACATACCTGCACACACACAATCTTTATAGCAGCAGTATGTGCAGGTCTCAAAGTCTTATAAGTAACTCATAAGATGCTAGGCAAACTTAAAGTGGTATTGTGTCTACTGTCCTCCTTCAGGCCAAATGTTCTTTCACTGATTCAAACATATGAGAATATAATCCATTTTTATAAGCAGTGTTTTTTCAATATTTTTAGACATAGACCTGATCCAATAAAATTGTCAATTCTCCTCCTAGAAAAATATACAAGGGTACAAAAGTACCTACCAAATCTTGAATTGACCTGGAAAGACTCACCAATTCTATGTGGAAGGGGTTCAAGGATCTTAGGTTAATAGCCACCGATTAAAGTTTGATGAGGAAGACACAAAATGCTTGGCTAGGTAATTCACTGTATTTTGGATGCTTTATAATCAGTATTCTTATCTCTAACCAAAAGCCCTTCCATTTCAACTTGTTCTTTTGGTTGAGGTCATAAAGAACAGTTAGTCACAATTACCTTTCATATTCTTGAAGGCCATATTAAGCCACACCTTGGATGTGTCCTCACCAAGATAAATAATCCCAGCTAAGTAATTCCAGTTTGGCTACACCTTTTCTCAGAGGCCCCATTATTCAATTCTTTATCATCTTCATTGACTTCCTCTGAATAGTCTTCAAGTTTTCCATACTCCTCTGAGGTTAGTGGGGCTATAATTACTCCTCAAACTCAAGAAAGGGTCTATATAAGTGGTGTTCATGCTTAACAAGCTTTGCATAACCCACCAGCCTGAGTGCTGCCCCATGCACCCTTCTCCTGCCATGATGGAAATCCCAAGCCAACGTGTGGCTGCATATTTCATCAGGGGTACTCTTGATTGCTTGGCCTACTGAATTTTCCTTTTGCAATACATAAAACCTCTTAACTAGGCTGCCAATGTTGTGAGCTGAACTATCCAGGGGTACCATTTCCATAGTTCCAGGGCTTTTATTTGCAACCTGAATGAGAGTAAGTAGAGGACCTTCCCTTAGTGCATGATGGAGCTATTTAAAATAAACTTCTGTGAGAATATTTTAATGATCTAGATTTCCTTCCTTTTGTTTTCACAGTTAACACATTTCTATTTCATTTTTTTGAGTTAGGATATTTCAAAATAAGGGCTAACTAAATCCTAGTCTCGTTCCTATATGGCTTAATTACACTAGAAACTTTGGGTAACTCTTTATTCATTAAGACCTTGGCTCTCAAACAACCTCACTCTTCTTTGCTCTCCAACTCCTCCATGAGGTTACTCTGGCTTTCTCTTTATCATAGAACTTACCATTATATGAAATTACCTGTTTATAGTTTTTTTTTTTTTTTTTTTTTTTTTTTACTACAATGTAAGCACCACAAACAAAATCAGGGGTCTTTTCTGCCTGTCTAATTCATTCCTGCAGTCCCTGTAAAAGTATACTGTTTTGTGTGTGTGTGTGTATTTTTGAAAGAAACTATTTCTTCCACAACTTACCATTTTGTCACCTCATTCTTCAAAATCTTTAAATTCCATGGCTGTATAAAAACCCTCTATTTTTACCTGCACTTTATGCAAATCATCACTTAATATTGCTAGAATGGTGTGAACTTCCAAGTTATTGAGCTAATACTGAGGTTTTCCTTTTAAAAACACCAAAACCTGTTTTGATAAATACAAGGGAAATCATGAGACATAAGTTAAAATAAATCAAGTTACAGAAAAAGTTTCATAGACATAAAAAACTTACATAGAATATATATATACACTAAGAAGAGAATTTCTCTGCAAAGTATTTCTATTTCTAGAACATCCTTTCCTGTCCTCAAGAAGCCAGTACAGATGCTGAGAAATTCCTTAGACACATGCAGGATGCTAAAGAAAGAGGAGCTGGAGAAAACTATAGTGCCTTTCCTTTCCCTTTAGAATAGAGAAAAAAATTCCTAGTTATACTTTACCGTATGCACATTGTACTTCAATAAAAAGTTTTGGAAAATCTCTCAGCTAGCCTCTCTTCTGTCTTAGCTCAGGCACAATCACCTTTAGGTATAGTTGACATCTACCTTCCACCAGGGACAGAATAGAAAATGTGCCTGTGTCTCCAATCAAATCTATTAGATGGAAGAGGTTGGGGTCAGCGATTCCAGTTTCTGGCATTCAGAATCGTTGGGTCCATACAGTGCTTCTTTCATTTGAAGAATGAGCTTTTCCATTCCTACCCTCCTCCTTGTCTGCCATTGTAGAGAATGCCCATGGGATCTTCAGGATTTTGTAAAAAGTAATTGGAGTTTGAGGAACTTTGGAAAGCAATTTTCATTGAAACCAATAGTTTTTCATTTTTTTTCAATGTGTCTATAAGAATACAGGGTAACCCCATATGGATATGCCTCCATGGAAAAACACACACACATAACCCACTGAATTAAGTTTCACCGAACAATAACACCCTTACTAAATGAGATATGCCCAGTGCTTTCTGTCCTACCCTGAACTGTTTTTTTCATTTCGTCTCTAATGCTGATTGTAACATACTAAGTTGATTTCATGATCTCTTAGTGGACCACTACCCACAGTAGAAAAATAAGGATTTCATCATTTTTTGGAGGAATGAATGTGAGATCAGAGCACTGTGGCTACTTTCGCCCTGACCTTCCATATGTGAAGTATCTTTCTTTTTTGGGGTGTCAAATTCAGACTCAGTCATGGCTCATGATAGCTTCTCCTTGGCTTATTTCACAAGATTTCTAGAGCATTCTTAAAAGAAAACAGCTTTATTAAGGCTTTACATATGACGAACAAGATTGGGGCCAGAAAATGCTGACTCAGTGAGGTGTTTCTGTCCAATGACAATGAAAAATCTGAATGACTTACAAAGGTTTACTTCCCCATGGATAATTTTTTTTAAAGCCAGAGTCATAAAATTTTAGAGCTAGAAAGGACGTCAGAAATCTAGTGCAGCCCTTTGATTTTATGACAAAATCATGTTCTGAGGAGTGCAGAGTATAAGTCTTGTTCCCTTATCAACAGTGACAGCATTTACAGCCACAAGCAGATATATTTTAAACAAACAGAATCTGATAAAAATAAGTTTTCTAGCCTTCAAGATGAAAAGGGGGAAAGTTGGTATCTTTCTTCTGTTTTTAAAAGTTGTCTAATGACTGAGTTGTAGAAACTCTGGGCTCATTTCTTACACATCTTCTTAAGATAGTCATCCTATGTGCTTGGATTTTTCCATTATTTAGACATTTAACAAATATTAATTGAGACCATGATATCTGTTCTCAAGCAGCTTATAATGAATTTTACAATTTTTACGTCAAAAATTATGTTATCCAGGAAATAATACATCATAAACAATATGTCCTTTGTATTTCATTGGTCAGACTTTCTTGGTATTTTATTGGGTACATTTGATGTACCACTCTGGGTCCTAGTTTATTGGCATGGACTCAACTTTTTCATTTCAAGTTATTTGTTCCTCTTGAGATCTTACCTCATTTCTTATTTTATTCATTAATTCAATAAATATTTACTGAATATCTTAGAACAGTCAAGCACTGTTCTAGATGCTGGGGCTACAGAAGTGAGCAGAGAACGCTAAGTTCCTGCACTCAGGGAACATACCTATAAAAGGGGCCCATCATCATTAATCAAGTTAGTTAATTAAGCCTGTCTGGCTTAATGGGATTCTTTGGGAAAGTATTAAACTATGCTAAATTTTATAAATATCAATTCCCAGATCTCCAGCAGGACTAAGGAATCCAGTGACTAAGAAGTTGAATTCATTAGATTATTTAAAAGTTGAGAGCAACATTCCTAGGTGTATTGGAGAGTAATCCCCTAAGTATGGTTCTTCCCATTTAGTTTTAACCAATAATTGACAAAGAAACAGGGAAGGAAGAAAGGATGATATCCACAGAATGAGGAGGCAAACAAGTGCAAAATGAAAATTACCAAGAATACTATCTCAGTCACATAGTATTCACTCAGGACATAGTAATGAGAAAACCTACTCATGTTCCCAACTTGAATAGGGTTGAATCTAGCAGAAGTGGTGGGAAAACTGTTGGCACTCTCTTTCCAGAATTGCATTGTTTTGATGTTCTGACTCAAGCCTTAAGCATGACATTTCATGATCAGCTAAGCCGCTGAGCAACCACACCCTATTCTTGGCAAAAATATATATCATATTACATTACAAAGGAAAGCACAATGGAAAGTTTTCTTAAAATAATAAATAAACACTGTATCTTATTTATACATCTTGTCAAGATTTTCAAGGACTTGTCCAGCTCTCTGGCAAAATCCCTGTTTGTTTGCTATGGAAGATGCAGTGTGCAGAGTAGCTGCCTGAACAGCAAGCTCCTTTTCAATTTCAACTCCTTGCAACCCTAACCAAGAGGGACTGTCTTCTTTAGTGGTAAAAGTAGATCCAGGTTTTATGGCTGGAGAGAGTCCAGGGCACTCAAAAGTGAAGCAGACGGTTGTGAAGAATTATTTATGGCAGATTGTGTGATGCCTGTGTTGTACTCTGATTTAATGGGGGAGAAAATGAAATCTGAAGCAGAGTGAATCCAATTTCCAGATTTTACTAGGTGTACACATAGGTTTTACACCGGGGTACCGTGGTGACCCCCAGCTTCTTTACGTGGCTTTCATACTTTACAAAAGTAAGCTCTTTCTAAAACAGACCCATGAAAATCCTTCACTGGGTTTTCCACAAGAAGTCTCCAAGACAACACTTTTGACATTCTCAGATGGGTCTTTCTCCTGTAAGCAAAATAAAACTTATTTCTTACTAAGAAATGTAACACATAAATACATATATTTTGTTAAATATCAGTATCAAATTTTATTATACACCCTATTTTAATGTATTTTGTTAAGCAAGATATGTAACTGTTCATAAGATTATTTCATATGCATCCTATTTTTCTCTTTAGTTTGTGAGAAAATTTAGTCTTTATATTTTTATACTTTTGTTTTCTGAATTTTTATTTATTATTTGTAAACATTTATTTTAATTGTCAAAAATTATACATATATATGTATATTGTACCATGTTTTCTTTTTTTCTGAATAGCCTCACATTTATTAAAGAAATCACCTTATGAAACCATTATGATTCTGACATGAAAAATAGTGCCACATGAAAAAGAAACAGACTAGAACTCCTCATGCAGATACAAGAATCTCCTAACAAAATATTAGCAAATGAGGGCTGGGGTTGTAACTCTTTGGCAGAGCCCTTTGTCTAGCATGTGTGAAGCACTGGGTTTGATCCTTAGCACCACATAAAAATAAACAAATAAAATAAAGGCATTCTGTCCATCTACAACTACAAAAAAATTTAAATATTAGCAAATGAAATCTAGCAATATCTGAATATATAATACATCGTAAGATAGGTTGATCCTAGGAATGCAAGATTGTTTTAACATTAGAAATCAATTCACACAAAAAATCAATTCAAAAAATTTAGTATATTTTTAAAATATAGTGGAATAATCATGAGATCTTCAATAAGTGAAAACAAAGCATTTGGCAAAACCCATTTGTGACTAGGGAAAGAGTGAAACTTAACCAAAGTTGGGTGAACAAAGATTTTATTCCTATTAAATATGCATGTGTTGTGAATTGCTAAATCAAGTTAATTAGTATACATATGCCTACCTCACATATATCACTGTGGCCCTTATGTCATTACAAATATATATATTTAAAATATCACTTTTGCTGGGTGTGGTGCACATCTGTAATCCAGCGGTTTGGGAGGCTGAGACAGGAGGATCTGTGAGTTCAAAGCCAGCCTCAGCAGAAGTGAAGTGCTAAGCAACTCAATGAGAACCTGTCTCTAAATAAAACACAAAATAGAGCTGGAGATGTGGCTCAGTGGTCAAGTGTCCCTGAGTTCGATCCCCAGTACCCTAACAATAATAATAATAATAATAAATTATCACTTTTATTTATATGTAAGATAGATGTAGATGATCTTTGAATACTGCTTTGTACAAATGTATTTATACTTTCAACAAATATTTACTCATTCAACAAATATTTATTGAGCTCTTTCCATATGCTAAGCCCTATGCTAGAGACTAGGATAGAGTAATTAACAAAACTGAAATGGATCCCTCCCTCATGGAGCTTACAGTCTAATGAGGGAGACATTGAATATGTTATCACACAAATATAAATACAAATGGAAATACATATATAACAATAAGCTATGGTTAGTCCTGTGCAAGAAAGCATTGAAATTGTAAATGTTGGGAAGGACAATTTAGAAGGTCAGATCCAGAAAGGCCTTTCTGAGAGCAAACATAAGTACAAAGTCACTCTGGAGCACAACCTCAGACATATTTACATTTAGAGAACCAAATCCAATCTACATGCATAAAAACTTAATCCAAAGAAATACTTGCCTAATTCCTGCTTTTCCTTTGACTGTGGGTAACACTGCTGACATAGCATTGGTAGAACTTGTGGCTTATTTTTCTTAACTATAAGAAATTTAATAATTGGACCTGTTTATTTGGCCCGAGATTTAGGAGTTTATATCAGGAGATTTAATTAGGATACTAGGATTGCTTTTGCAAAGGTTAAACCTTTTATTCTTCTTTTATATTCATTTTCCTCTTCTTCAAAAAAGAATTATATTATATATATATTATAGTAAATGTATACAACATAAAATTTACCATTTTAACTATCACCACCATTTGCCTTCAGAATTTTCTCATCTTCCCCAGCTGAATCTCTTACCCCTTAGTTTCCCATTCCCCCTCCCCTCATCCCCTAGCAAACACAATTCTATTTTCTGTCTCTATGAATTTGACTATTTCTGGGTAACTTAAATAAGCAGAATCATACCTGCCTTCAGAGTTCATCGATTCTAAAATTCCAAATAAAACTCTGGGTCTTTTTGAAGAAAAGACAAAGGATTTATTCTGGCCAGGGCCAAGGGAGCAGAAAGCAGAGGGTTTTGCAGCCCATGACAATGAATGCAGGTGGAGAGGCCATTTAAACAGAAAAACCACAAAGGAGGAGGGTGGGAGAGGCAAATAGAGTCATAAGTACGTTCTCAGAATTGGTCACTTTTTGGGGGAACCATTAAGGAAGTAATCTAATGTCTGCCCCATAGTTTAAAGATATGTGGTTGGGGTACAAGTCGGTGAGGGTGGAGATATCAGCTTCTATGCCAGTGGACTTATTGGGAAAGGCAGGGGGCAAGTCCCCACACAGAGTGAGATGTCTGGGCAGAATGGAGTCAGTCTGACTTAACTTTCACATCATCCCATAACACATCCATCTTGTAGCATAGGTCAGATTTGGCTTTTTTCTTCAGACTAAGTAATATTCCATTGTATGTAAATGCAAACTCTCCCTATCAACTTATTTGTCAATGAACATTTAGGTTGCTTCCATCTTGGGCTAGTGTGACTCATGCTGCTATGAACATGTATGTGCAAATATATGTTTGCATCTGTTTTCATTTCTTTGGGGTTTATTCTCAGAAATAGAATTGCTGGATCATATGGTGATTCTATGTTTAATTTTGAGGAATTGATCTTATGCTTTGTAAATTCATGCATTCATTAAATGTTTATTAGATCTTTACTTCATGATGGGTATCTGTGCCAAAAGTTGGAAATGAACAAACAAGTCTCACTACCTTTGAGGCCAAATGTTTAAGTAGCTCACTGTTGTTTTTTGTTTTGATGATGATAATGATTTGCAATTCAGTTCTAATTCCCTTTCCCAAGATCCTTGGGACTAAATATAATAGTATATTTGCATATAAGTAATAAAGTAACATATTAATATTTGTATCAGTGTATGGCAAGAGTGCCATCATAAATCATGCTGGGTAAAATATTTTAGTTACCATGAGTATGAAGAAAAAAAAACTAGTTTAGTCATGATGAGTATAAAGAAAAACAATGTTTTCATCACCATGAAATTACTCTATAATTCCACCATTTCCTTAAGAGGTCATCATGGTCAGCTTCCTTTTCATAATTACACTGTTTTATTTTGTATGTTTATACTTCACCATCTTCCAAAGAAACTGTAAGATTGTTTTGAGTAAAACTGTGATGCAAAAAAGATTGAACTATTTATATGGAAAAACAGACTATAAAACTTCTATAAGATAGAAATGGTGAGGGGATTTTAAAACTATAGACTAAAGAAATATTTGGCTATTGAACACAAATTTCGTTCTGAGCTGCCTAGTAGCCAAAAGAAAGATGGGAACTCAGATAATAGCATTGCTCTTATGATTTTAAGAAATAAAAGATACCAGCCAGTCACACTTTTTGTATTTGACCATTATGTTTTGGGAATTTGGCATTGAGGTTCTTATATTACTGAGCTATATAATTTTGTAAAGTCTCAAGCATATTCCATATATACATATCTCCAAACTGGCCAAGATGGCTTCTCCAGCCTTCACATCATTATTCAAGTTACAAAGAGGAGGAAAGAGTGAAGCAGGGTATGCCCCTTTCTTGATGGACATTACTGGAATTTCATTCACTTCTTCCACTTATATCTCATGGTCACACACAGCTTCCAAGAAGAAATGTTTCCTGGGTGGGTAGCCATGTATGTTTGTTAACAAAGCCAAAAAAAAAAAAAAAGAACAGATATTGGGAGACCATTAATATTTCTGCCACAGATATTTTATTTGAAAGAATATTTTTTCCTAAAATGCAGACTGGAGTTTAAAATCCAAGCTTTTGAGAGCAAAAGTAAATGCAAATGATCACAGTAAACATTCTTACAAGGCCATTCCATGTCAGACAAGAGCATTTCCATCTTAATCCAAGTGATAGAAAAATTGGAACAAAGGAAGAGGTGAGGTGGGAGGGACAAAGGAGAGACAATGTAACCAAAACCAAAAGCTAGGCCTCTAGGACCCTTTGCACAAGGATGCACTTCCTTCTTTAAAAGAAACTGTGGAAAATCATCCCTCTCGTGGTTGTGCTGCCGCTTTAATTTGCACATCCGAACATACTTCCAGTGGTGGACCTCTTAGGAATGCTCAAGAGGTGAGCAGGCAGGCATGAAGCATGTGGCTCTCTTTTGCCTGCCTGCCTGCCTTCCTCAAGTGCAAGAAACCTCCAGTCTGGGACCTGCATCCTGTCAAGCAGCTTCCTACTGGCTCCTGGGATGGGTTAACATCCTACACTCATATCCTGGGATCAGGGTTTCTCCACTTTGTCCTTGGAACTCTATTCTTTCCATAGTTGCTAGTTTCTGTGCTGGGAAACAAGTTTTGGATTTTAACTTCCAGGAAATGCACATGTAAGAGATAAATCTCTAGATTCTTTTACCTAAGTTTCTTCCAGCTGCACCCTGTATCTGTCCCTCAGGACACCTACATAGCTGGTAAATGTCTTGCTGTTGGCTTGTATTCAGTTCTCTATATTGTTACCTTATTTCCCCACCCCTTTTTTTTGCCATACTTACCAAGTTTCACATTCCTTCATGAAAGTTTTTTCAAAAGAAAGGCCCACCACAGTTTCTAATAGGAACCATGCAATATCCAGTTTTCCCTACAAACTCCATGTCCTTTCTGGAAATTTAAGAAATAAGCTCTCTGCAAAACAGTCACAAGTATGTAAGGTAATGAATATGTTAACCAGCTTGATTTAGCCATTTCACAATGTTTGTATACACATATATGTATGTGTGTAAATATATATATATGTTTGTATATAAATATTTATATATACACATAAATGTATGTTTCAAATCATGTTGTATATCATAAATATATGTAATTTTTGTCAATTTAAAAATGTAAATGACTTCAAAGGTAAACTACACTGCAAATTAATCTTGCAAGTTCTTTTTCATTATTTGATTGCTTGATAGTTTCTGCTACTCCTTTGTGACAGTATTTACAATAGTGATATCACATAATCTTTTTACACATAAAATCATTATTCTAGTTAGTGTTAGCAAATATGACAAACATGTAACTGGAATTAAATTGAAGATCACACAATGATCTATGTTATTTCAGAGGAAGAGTATTCTGCTTTTCCATGGTTTAATTGCTTTCCAGAAATTCAAGTTATATTTCAATCTTAATCTACATTTTTCTTGGTTTTCAGAGCTCATCTTTGCTTTTGTAATTCTTTGTTTACTTTTTACCCCATTGCTTTTCTTTTTCTTTGGGGGTGTATCATATGTTAATTAATTCACACATTAACAATTTATCTCATGCCAATTTTTTGTGTGAGATGTTGTGCTCTATTCTGTGTGTGGGCACAAGATTTCATAATCTGTTTTTAAAGATTTTTTTTTAGTTTTAAATGGACACAGTACCTTTATTTTATTTTGCTTTTATTTTTATGTGCCGCCAGGGATGGATCTGAGCTTCACGCATTTTAGGAAAGTGTTCTACCAACTGAGCTACAACCCTAGCCCAAGATTTCATAATCTTAATAGTTATCCTCACAGAATTTATAATCTTGTTGAAGGAGAGAGAGAGAGAGAGAGAGAGAGAAAGCGAGCAAGAACGAAAGAGAGAAAGAGAGGGAGAGATTGAGATTCTGCTCACAAATGGTGGTATGTGAAAAGAACCTACACATGTGTGGAAGCAAATCTGTCTGGAGAGGTGCAAAACAGAAGCAATCACTACTTGCTATTTAGGCAAGTAAATATTAAAATTCCAAACTAGAAAATAGAAAAAAATGTTTACCACCAGTGGGGGGGCGGCAAGAGGGGGAACATTTAGAGACCAAAGCAGTAAAAGAAATCAGAAAAATGATCAATAACTTGCAGACAAGTTTAAAACGTCTACCCAATAAAAACATCTAAGAATAATATTAATAAAACAACAAAGAAGACTTTTTTTCTGTTAAAAGACTGGCTCATATCTGGGATAGCTAAAGAATGTATCCAAATATATAAAAAGATTCCAGCAACAAAATGACTAAAAGCTTAAAAAAAAAAAAAAGCAGAGGAAGGCTTTGTGGAGTTACTGACATTTTAATTGCATCTTAAAAGGTAGAAAAGCCATTAGTAGGCCATGATAGGAAGAAGGACCATCCAGGCAGAAGAGATATCCAGGATGAACAAACACACAGGAGTCCAAGTACCTGGAGTATTCGAGTGAGATCAGGTATTTCAGTTGGGCTGGTGCATGGCTTTCTATTATCCTGGGATTGGAATCAGATCAGGGAGGTCCTTGAATGCCAAGCTGAAGAATTTGGCTTTTGCATTTCAATCCCACTCTCTCTATATTGTCTATAAATCTGTTAACAGCCCTTCACCTTATTGTCTGGCTCTGGTATAATTATTTTATCTGTGGAGGATGATGTCATGGAAATAGCACAGAACTAGGAATCAAGGGCCTTGGATTTATATATTACACTTGGGTTTAGTATATGAATATTACAACCATAATTCAAGCCTCAGCAATTACATTGATAAGTCTCTTTATGTCAAAAAAAGGCTACAAAAGAGTTTCTTTGTTGTCAAAATTCTCTATAGTGATCTGTCCTGCACACAGTAGGTACTTAGTGTTTGTTGAATTTAATTCAATAACAAACCTCTGACATCCATAACATAACCCCAGCTATGTAGACAAAGGAAGAACGAAGGCTCCAGGTTTAAGGGTGGTGAACAATTGTATTCTCCCAATTCAGTTTGGGGCTCTGAATTGGGAGAATACAATTTTTATTTTTTTATTTTGAGTTTTATTTTGTTTGTTGGGAGGGGGCTCCTAGGATCAGAATCTAAATTATGATAGTAATTTTCCCCAGAATTTATTAGGATTTTTAAGAACACAGAGAAGTTGAGACACAAGTACCATGAGCATTCATGTACCAACCACTTAGGGAGTGCTATATTGGTCTCTTTGTATCAGGCTCTGAGCTAGACACTGTGCAAACTTCTGACTCCACTGCCCGGCAGTGCCATGGTGTATTACTCCCATGACTCAAAAACTTTAAACAAACAAACAAACAACCACCACAAAATAATCCTTGGGCTCAGAAAGTTTTAGCCATTTATTTCCTGAAAGCCCTCTTGGTAATAAGTTGTAACTACTAAAATTTGAACTGTCTGGCTGTAAAATCTGAGTTCTTTCCACTATACCAAAGCAGTCTTCAGAATTCTTTTCTGCTGTGGCCTGGAGTCACAGATCTTAACCAAGTACCTACAGGATGAGGAGCATGGAAAATAGCATTTGAGGCCATAGGAAGAAATGTAAATTGAAGACCCAGGCGCTTCAGGCAGTGACAGATGAATCAGATCAAATTGTAAAAGCTGATGAGTTCCTGCCCTAAGTGATATCAGTTGCTGGACACTATGAGGAAAGAGGGAGACAGGGGGGCAAACAACTTAAAATCACGCTCTTTGGCCACTGAGCGACCTACAGCAGTAAGTGAGGCAGGGTGAGCACCGGCAGTAGCCCCATGCTAGGCCTTCTCTCTGCTGCCGCTGTTCTCCACACTTGCTAAACCTTTCCTAGGTTTCTTTTCACTTCTAGAAGTATCTGTACATCTCAGGTATTTTTCAGTTTCTACTTCTTCCATCTGGGTCTCCTCCCTGAGTTCTCCAACCATCAGTGACCTTTCCCTACTCTGAACTGATGTGGCTCTTTGCTCCACAGACCCAGGGTCGCTTAATGGTTTGGGCACAGATTGCTTGGGCTCATATTTTGATATTTCTTCTCTCTGTGTATGTGATCTTGGACAGATTGTCTAATTTTTTTATGCCTCAGTGTTTCCCTCTCTTAAAGGGGATGTATCAATAAGAATTCTGTTGCAGAGAACAGAATCTACTCTTGCGAATATAAACAGAAAGCCATAAATTACAGGGTATTACATAATGCAGAGAATATTTAAATTGCCACAGGAAAAAAACTCGAAAAGTGAGCTTTCTGAAGAGTCCCATGGTGCTTGGCAGAAATAGACCACCATGGGGACTCCTGCCTCTTCTCCACTCAGAAAGTTACCTGCTGAATGCCAGGGTCAAATAGAAGTGCAAGGGCTGCGGCAGCCATACCCACCTTCTCCAATCCAAGTAATAAAATGCACATCTCATTCTGGCTTCTCAATGCCCACAAAGTATGGATATAGATAAACCACATTGCTCTACAGATTTTCACATGCAGAGAGCAAAGTGTGGACTCTGCATCGCTTCCTCTTTCCAAACAGTGCTTCAGAGGAGCCAAATCTAAATCCCATCCAGTACCTTAGCTGCAAGGGAGTCTGGAAATGTAGTATTGGGGTTTCTGGCCTCTGCATGTCAGGGAGGCCCTGGTTGAGATGAATGTTGACTGCTAATCCACCATAAATAACACCTACATACAGATAATAGGTTTACCTACTCTATAGAATTGTTGAAGGTTTACATGAAGTGATAAATATAAAGTACTTAAAACAGTGCCTGACACATGGAGACTCTCAATAAATAGAGCTATTTTTTGGCCAGTTCCTAAGATAGTGATCTAGGAAAAGCCAAGCAGCCTTTGATCGATTCCCAAAAGTCCCACCTGCTAGTAAGTAACTTTAATGAAACTACTATCTAAGGAACACCTGTTCCCTGGTCAGAAAATTGAGGCAAAGAGTTACTGCACATATCACGTTTGATCATGTGCAAAAGACAGTTTGAGAATTATAATGAGTGCTCTGGTGGCTTTGCTGTTAAGAGACAAAGGGGAATGAAGGGAAGGAGGGGATGGGAATAGGAAAGAGCAGAATGAGTCAGATATAACTTTCCTATGTTCATATATGAATATACAATCAGTATAATTTCATATCATGTACAACCACAAGAAGTTATCCACCATGTATATATAATATGTCAAAATATACTCTACTGTCACATATATCTAAAAAGAAGAAAAAGAAAGGGAAAAAAAAAAAGAGAGAGGATCCTGGTGAATTGGAATGTTAGAGTTGTGTTCAAATTCCAATTCTGCCCCTAAGAACAGCAGTCTTCTTCCTGTGCTTTTTCTTATACACTCTTCCATCATTTCTCTCCATTTGAATTTCAAAATTAGCCAGAGACAGCACAGAATTTCACCAGGTCCCCATGAAGAAAGCAAGGTTCACCTACTGCCATTGCCACCTCCCTATAGAGGTAGGCCCTCCCCAGCTCTCCAGAGCTCCTGAGCTCTTTCCAGGAGACTCTCTGTCCCCTTTACACCAGTTCCTATAACTGAAGGGCCAAAGAGGCTCAACCTCAAGGAAGAGACAGGTGGCTTTGGAGCAAAACTTGTAAGGCATTCTCCCCAGGGAGAGAAATTCCGAAAGTTGAGCTCACTCTTTCCTGCCATAAAGCACACTGAATGTTAACAGCTTGCTGCTGTCCAAGCTGGTGTTTTTTAAATTAAGTATTGTTAAATCCATACCATTTGGAATGATGCTTCAGACAGCCCTGACACTAGCTCTTGCTGCTGCTTTCATTTCACCTAATATATTGTGCGTGGAGCCGGGAACCAGGATTATGGCTGCGGCAGCTTCTGCTGCTGCTGCGGCTGCTGCTCCACAGACACTTGCAGACGGCTTTAATTTAGATACCTGAAGAGGAAAAAAGGAACTGGGCCAACGCCCTGCTCACATGCCTTAAGGGGCTTTTCCCAGGCGGCTGTTAGTATGGGTCTAGATTACCTAGGGTTTTATGTTATTTTTCCCTTGGCACTGAAAAATGTCTCAGAAATGACAAACTTGGGAGACAGAGACGCTGTAGGCTAAAATAAGCTACTTTCCATCATCAGGTAATATATACTCATGGTAAAGCCTGGTAGGCTGCCTTCTACTCCTCTGCCTGTGCTGTTACCAGCCCCTTCCAACACACCTCCCTTTGGCCAGACAGCCAACACCTGAATCTGCATGTATGTACAAATATATAGATGTATATATGTGAATATGAGATCAGAGTGGTCGGAGTCAGAAGACCCTGGTACAAAGTCCAGTTTTAGCCAGTGAGGCCTTAGGTAAGTCTCTTCGCTGAGCCTCAGTTTCACATATATAAAAAGGCACTGGCACATAACCAACTGCATCAACTAGTCAAAAATGTCAAGCGAGATTGTACATGCAAAAATCATAAACCTTAACAATATCACATATACTTTGGAAAGTATCAAAATGAGCTCATCTTAAAAACATTCCCCATCACTCTTATCCAACTTGATTTGTTTCTCCTTTTTCTAGAGTTTTAAGTAAACTTAGAATTTTCCTGCACTGTGTTAACTCTGGACCTTTGCAATTGGTTTTGCAAGTTCCTCCAGATTCTCCCAACAGAAAAGATGATGTGGTGGGCAGAGAGACCAGAAGCATATACTGGGGTCGGCCTCCTCTAGGTGTTCAACCAATGATAGAGGCCTTGACTTTAAAATAGTATATTATTTGAGGACTTCATTGAAGGGACCATCTTGCTATAAATTGGCATGCCCAGCAAAACTCAGAAGATGGTATTGATTTCCAAAGCAGAAGAATCTAGCGTACATGTGCCTACCAGTTATTTTCTGACCATACCATTTTTTTCCCCTCCACAAAAGATGCCTTATCATTAACATGCTAATGCTACCATTCCTTCTCCTACATCTGACGCAAATGAACAGATAACATAGTCTCAGACTAAAAGTTCATTTCAGTCAAAATACTTTTTTTACTGTGATGAGGATTTCAGATAGCAATCCAGTATTTTCACATCTACTTGTAAATACCCTTTAGCCTATGAGAATTAGCTAGTTTTCGAGAGATTAGTAAAAATAATCTTTCTGAAAGGGAAAAGCCTATTTCAAAAATAGGACCTCTTTGTGTGTGTGTGTGAATCTGTACTATCATTTTCCTAGTTCAATATATTTGGTAGTGAGGAGAAAATTGAATCCTTGATTGCCCTTGACTTTTGTGACAGGTTAACAGTGGGAGTTTTAAAGCTTCTCCCTTGTTAATTGATATACCATATGAAGTAAGTAGCTGAAGTTGAACAACCTGCTTTTCTTTACCTTTTCGCAAAGCAACACTGCAGGTATGTGTATTGGCAGACCTGCCTGTATTCACATGTCTGTGATGGCTAGATCAGGTTTTCCATATTTGTGTTTCAGACCTCTCATCAGTATTTTTTAATAATGAAAGGAAAGAACATTAAGTGCTTTCTACCTCCACCACATGTATTTCTGGTCTATCAGATCTGTAAAGAAAAGCCTCCTGGTAATACACTATGAAAATGTATGGCTGGGTTTGCTATTCATTCTCTCAAAACTCAATAATTTCCCTAGCAGATAAGAGGAAGTATGTCCTTATTTGACACTTAACACTTTCCTAAAACTAATAATCTCCTCCAGTAGGGTTGAACCTTGCTTGTTGGTAGATTAAGTGGCCTCTGAAGATTGCTGAGCTTCTCTTTGCTGCCTTGTCTCTTTGACGCACATAAGTACTTCCTCCAGGGCTGGGCTGCACCTCCGAGTCAACCTGTCCAGCCCTCTGGCCCTCCTGGACTAGTGGTCAACAAAGGTTTATCCTTTTCTGCAGTATAGCAGCTCCGAAAAAGAATGTGAGTCAGGTGAAGAGGAGACTGTAACTCTTGGTTACAAGGTTTGGGGATTAATTGAGGATTTAATTCATCTTTTCTTTCCCTCCCCCTGGGAAGCAGATAGTTGAGAGTTGGCAAGGTGTCAAAACCAGGCAGTTTCTCAACCCCAAATTTCAGCCCCACTCAGTCTGGAGTCTTTGTTCAAGGCTTCTTTTAAACCAGGGGTTCTCAATTTCTAATTGTGCCTTTAGAATCAGTAAACCTTGGATGTTTCAAATTGTCACTTTACAAAGAAGCAACTTGTCCCGTCTCCCCACCATCAAGTCCTTAATACACAAAATAACTTATGCCACTGTTAGGGTTAGTGAGGAATTTTCATGAACTTCTACAGTATTCCTTTTTCTAGTCAAAGGGGAAAATAAAGAGGAACCTTATGAAGAGGAAGAAAGCAGTTGTCCCGAATACGTTTAAAGGGCACATTAAGTCAGTTTTTGACTATGGTTCTCTCCCTTTATGGCATATGTTATATATTGACAGGGATTAAGTTTCTCTCCTGAATGGAACAATACACGGACACAGGGAGCTACTGTACTTTACAAAGCAGCAGACATCAGCACAGGCAAATGGCAAACAGAAACACATCTCACAGAGAACTGACCAGGTTAGGGAAAAGCCCAGTGCTTTGCTTCGTCTTGTGTACTTCTGCACCTCTGGCATTTCTCTTCTCGCTCTGCTGCTCGCTCTCCTTTCTTTTTCGTCCTTTTCCCCCTTTTTTACTCACACTGTTACACTTTCTCTGTCCCCCTGGCTTTGTTATTCAGCATGTCTGATTAGCAGGAGCCTGATTGGCTGGCTGCCTGCTCCGAGAGAGATTCCATTCAGCTTACCCCCCACCCATCCACCCACCCACCCCTCGGTCAGGAAATGTGAGCGGGGCTGATGGAAGCTGATAGGCAGGGCTGGAGTGTTAGCACCAGGACTGGATGTGACAGCAGGCAGAAGAGCACTTAGCAGCTTATTCAGTGTCCGATTCAGATTCCGGCAAGGATCCAAGCATGGAATGCTGCCGTCGGGCAACTCCTGGCATACCGCTCCTCCTTCTGGCTTTCCTGCTCCTGGTAAATGCCTTTTCATTTCAATATGTTGCTATAGCCATTTAGTCTGGGTGCTGTTGGGGTGGTGTGTGTGTGTGTGTGTGTGTGTGTGTGTTCATCTTAAAATTCCAGGTAAAATAATTTACATGATAGAAGAAGTACCCCAACTCCTTCCAAAACTTTAATTCCAACTTCCCAAGCTGAATAAAGTCTACAAAACTTACAGGAATTAGTTACAGGTATATCATAATTTTGTTACTGAGACACAAACTTTGGGATATACTGCATAGAATCTGTGAGCTGAGGACTATATAAATGTTTGGAATTTGGATAATAGATGTCCTGAAATCAAACTCACTCACTGTGCTGTTCCTGGAATTTTTTGAAGGATAGGCTGTGAGGGGCTTCCCTCCAGTGCCTTCTACGGATTATTTTTCCTCTGTACACATGTCCTAGGGAACCAGGTGAAAGAGGGAGTGAGAGCCCTCTGTGCAGCCAACCCAGATTAGAGCTCTTAATTACTGCACATTATTTATGGATAAAAGTTAATTCAAGTATCTATGAATTGAGGATTATAGCCTTTGATCTCAGATCTTCTTTTGAAGAAGAAAAAAAATGATGACTTTCTGTACGGTTAATTTCTACAGTCAATAGTGATAAGATGCTCTGTTCTCGAACATCAGCACATACTACATTTTTGACTCAAAGTAAATGTTCCGTTGTGACTCATGCTTGGTTTTATGGGCAGAAAATGAACATTTACTGTCCAAAAACAATCTACACTCAAAATATTAATAGCAATGCACATTTTTTTTAAACCAGAGTGTTCTGGGCAGGCAGTTTAGTAAACCTCATCTGAAGGTTGGATTCCAAAATTTGCACACACTGATTCCAAACAAACGTGATTGTAGCTCTCCTTGTCACATTTATGACATGCCAGAACTTCCTCAGATGGTAACAAGGCAAGAAGGGAACAAGGTAAAAATGCAACCAGAATATAGGTTGTATTGCTTCATTGATGGGGAAGGAATATTTTGTTCTGCTTTGAGTCTGACAAATTTGATCTGCACTATAATTTTGAAGAAAGGAAGCAAGCCATTTGGTAAGATTGAAAAGGTCTAGGAAGATTCATCAGATAGAGTAGACAGACAGTGATTAAATATTTTATGCATTCCTGTATCTTAATAATTTGCATCATTGTAGCTAAAAATTATAATGCTGCCTTGTAAATTGGAATATATTTTCAGTTTTTTGTAGAAACTTAAAGGCAAGTGAAAGTTTAAGCATGAGTAGACTATAAGTTTTAGCTGTACTGAAGAATATAAAGAGCAGAATGTTTAGGTGTGCTTTATGTCTTGTAAAGCAAGCAATTTATAAAAGGTGTCTCATTTTTTCCATATGGGATGTGTTACTTATATACATCATTAGTTTGTCTCGTCTTTCCTTCTTTGTGATTTTTTTAAAGTGTGTGTTATTTCCCCAGTAAATTGCATCATAAAGCAAATTACCAGTACACATTACTTTTTTTGATATTTTCATATGGAAGTATGATCTCATTATACTTGAGTAATACTAGCCTACACAGGAATAGATTGTTTTTCTACCCATTTGGTAAATGCATTATATTCCTCTTTGATATCTTAAATTCATATATGTATTTGAGCATATAATTAGACTTACTTGGAAAAAAGGAGTGTTTGCTTATTTCAGAAGGACTTAACACATGTTTGGATTACAATAATTGCATTATGAAGTTGAAATGAAATCAAACCCAGGTTTGTTTTAGGCCTGTGTTTAAATGAATTGTGAATCTAAAAGTTATGCCAGGAAAAAAAAAAAAAACAAGAAGTAGCTGTTGAGTGCCTAGATACATCCCATGCAGAGCAAGAACAGCATTAATAAGAGCTGTCACGTGTTGTGTCTAAAGGTGGCAAACACTAGACCTGTTGTTTGAAAAACATTTCAGTGAACCCTCACAATAATCATGTAAAGAAAGTACTTTCAAACCCATCCTACAGATAAGGCAACCAGCTTATATTTGAACCCAAAGGTCAAAGAATGGGGAGAACATAAATTGTTTGCTTTGCACTATGGTCGTAAAAATGTCTGGCAATGATGGAAGCAATGATGAGGATTGGTCTGCACTCTTTGTTGGAGACAGGCAGTCTTTTTGCATCATCTTGGCCATTAAAGATATGTACAGTGTGGTGGATACTTGTTATACTTGCTCATTAACTGCCTCTGTTAGGTTTACAGCCAAAATTAATTATTGGCTTAAGAGAAAGTGAACTTTAGCCTGACCTGTAGTTGACTTAGAACTAAAAGTGTGACTTTGTCAGCTCAACCTTCAGACTTGATAAAGATACTGACTTGGAGGACCTGTTTTTCCTATGATTCTTTTACATAACAGAAGAGTCTGTCTACTCTTAAATTAATTTAAGCAATTTCTAAATGTCTTTTTAACTTAATTGGAAAACATCTCTCTGTATAATGACAGGTCCAATTTTTACCACATCAAAATAGCTTTCATTTCACTGACAGTTAAATCATATGTCTCATGACTCGGTTCCTCAGCGTGTACACATGAATAGTATTGAGCCCTGGTTTTGTCAAAATCCTTTCCTCCCAGCACACTATTCCCTAGAGAATTAGGTCCCAATACCTTTCGTGTCTATTTTAGATCACCACCGTACTTTCATGCACAGTGTGCCTGCTGGAGACTTCTTTTTAACTCTGGACACAGTTGGACACTAGTATCAAACAAGAGATTTCATTTTGATATTCAGGTCAAATTAAGCCACATAATATGACTTTCCCAATCTTCTCACCCTGTTCCCCCTTTTCATTCTCTCTCCTTTGTCTCAATTGTTTAGCTCAAAAGAAATGTGGCAAAAACCATGACCGGCCATTGACATATGTGTCCATCTACACTTGAAGTCAAATCACTTCTTGTCAGAAAGGCATTTAATCAAATTTGCATTTGCTTTTTGTTTCTTTTCAGTGGTTTTTTAAGCTCTTTTGCCTGCTATTGTGAGAGTTGCAAGAGTAACACTAGGAATTATAATAAAGTACATGTGTTTTGCTGTTGAATTTCTTTTTCTTCTCTGTACTAATTTATACATGGAAACTAGTCAAACACAATAGCCCGTTCCCTTCAATTCCTCTGGCACTGTCTTCCACTATTATCTAAGTGAATCTATCTTGGATGGCGAGAAGCTCCATTAGCTTGTGGAATGAATGTTAAATCCCTTATTTACAGCAGATTGTGGCCTGTTCCAACAATGAGAGAGTGTGTGTGCGCGCACGCCTGTGTGCACAAGCACCTCTCTATAACTGTTCACTCTATTTCTTATTCTCCACCTATGCTGTCTTTAAATCAAACTTAAAGAATTTCTTGTCCATCTGTGGAGCACAGCAGCATTTATTTAAAAGTGATTTTCTTGATGTTTTCGTGAAGTTTCTTGTCATTTATCATCATTGTTATTTTCTTGGGCTACTGTTTTTAGTTTCAGTCTGCTCAGGACCACTTCCTGACTCCCTTACTATTTTCATGTGAACCAGTTCTGTCCCTTCATATAAGATGAGGGAATAATGTCCAATAGTGGTCACTAGTGAACCACAGAAGAGGCCTGTTACACTGGGGAAGTTTTCCTTGTATGATTCTATGGACAGTGAAGACTTTTAAGAGAGAGAATGAATAAAGGAATGTATGTGTTTGTGCTTTTATAAGATTCTTAGTCCATGTTCATGCCCCAAGTGGAATTAGGGAAGAAGGGATGCCCTTACACACCCTGGGGTAGGCTCTTGCTCTAATTAGGAGTGACACAAAGTTCATTCTTACAGCTTAATATCAAAATTAAAGTCAGAGTTTGTGGAATTTTTTTTTATCAGTGAAGTGTACAAGCTACTCATTTGTAAAACTCCGTTTATTTTAGCATGTTTTTGCATAAGAATTATATCAGATGAGACATGGCCTGGTATTTGGGTCTTCTTCTTTCTGTGACTTTATCAAAATATAATTTCAAACTCTTACAGGAAAATATAGTGTCTTGTGAATTTCTGCATTTCCTGTGGCACCTAGTAGAGTGCCTTTATATTCAGGCAGCAGAAACACTTGTGAACATTTTGAAGAAAGGAAAGGTCTTATAGAGAGAGCACATGGTGCCCTCACTCTTCACATTTTTCCATGTTTTCAGACTTCATTTGTTTAGACCACTTTCCTCAGTCAAATGACAGTTCTGCTTTTAATTTGTGTGTCTTTCAAGTTCTAGGAACATCACTTTCTCAGGTTCAATTATCTAAGTTTCATCCTTCCCTTCCTCTACTGTTTCTGTGGTCTCATGAGTAGGGTGACCTAGGAGTGACCTCTTCTAGCATGGGGACTCAAGTCTTTTCTTGAGTGAGAGCATTGCTTGAATCCTCATGAATAACCTACTGGTTAAGTGTGCTGAGATAATCACAGGAAAATGTTTCTAAATCGAGTTTTATAGTCTTGCCGTTGTTACTAATTTTCTTCTTCTGGAGGGTTGGCTTCAAACTGCGTTTTCACCAGAATGAGACAAATTCATGTCATTTTCTGTCTACATCATAAAAATCATACCATGTGGTTGAATTTTGGCTTGATTGGCAGTACTGGCTCATGAGCGGCTTAGGACTGGCATACCAAAGGTGATGTAAGTCCTAAAGGATCCTAATTGAATAGGCCAGCACAGCTGTGTGGGGAGCCTGCCTGCTAACTGGGGTGAGCTGTTGCTATCAACCCCTTCTTTCCATGAGCTCAAATATAAATGACTAAATCTCCCCAATTCCCGAACTTCAAGATTAAAACCTACATAGAATAAAGCCTAACTGTTCTGCTTTGCTGGTGCACCCAGCATGGAAGGCAGTTAGTAGAAAGTTTTCTGACCATGAAGAAGATAACCCTGATAGATATACCCTTAGCCTGCAGCCAACAGTGGCCTCTGGCTTTTCACGTGTTTGATTTCCAAGAAGCTCAGAATTTATAAATCAACTCTTTTCCTCTATTCATTGATTTTTCTCTAATTTGGTCACAGAAATATATCTCTTCTCAATAACTAATTGTAACATTTCTTAGAAGAAATACCCTAATTTCTGGGTTTGAATAGTCTCATACAAAATTCCAGCAAGGTATAGTTACATGGATAATCAGCCCTTAGTAATCATGTGACAGAAGGCATCAATAACTAATTGTAATGACTACAATATTTTAAGTGGTGTTTTAAGTAGTTTTTGCGCTACCTTGCGTTTGTCTCTGTCATTTTATTTCTCTTCCTTCACTTACGTTTCTAGCCTCACTATAAAGCTGTGGACAACAGCAGAAAGAATAACATGTTCCTCCTGTTTCTATAAGAATGTCTGATCATTAGATCTCAATAAATGTTGTTGAATGAATGAATACATGGATAACTAAGAATGACTCAGCAAGAAAACACAAGAAAAGGATAAAGCACAAGTAGGAAGGGAATGAAGACATTCATTTCCAATGTGAAGCTTTTCACTATTTCTAGTTTTGATAAGACCAAGTCAAAAGCACCAATAAATTCAAAAGAGCAGACATATCTTGTGTTTCTCTTTCTCTCTCTTAAACATATATAGCCACATAGTGAACACTCCCTTTTACTATTGTCAATTAGAAGGAATCAATATACATGTTTCGTATATTTTTTATCCATTAGGTTCTCAAGTGTTTTTCCTTTCACAAAACTTGTCCTCAAGAAGAACATGATATTTACATTACCTACAGTTTTATAAAACTTGAAAGTATTTATAAACTCTCATTTTAGCAGAGACAGTGTTATGGACTCATCAAAACTCTTTTCTTTTTATTACTGGGCATGAAGATAAATTATATTTCTTAACCTTTGCTGTGACTGGATGGTGTTACGTGATCCCAGTTCTGGCCAGTGGAATATAGTTAGGCATGACATATGCATAGAACTCCTCTGCCTGACCTCTCCTCATGATCCTCCAAGCATCAAGTACTCTCTTTTTACCTCCCTGCCAGATGCAGAGATTCCAGAATAGACTTTCAAAACTAAGGAATGGCAGAGACACCAAGGGCAAGGCCCAGGGCCCTGAATGGCTACATGGAGCTCAGCCCCTCACCATTGCTTCTCACAGAATTCACTATGAATGTTAACCATAAGTGGAAAATAAACCTTTGCTGTATGAAAACACTGAAATCTGTGAAAATGTGTTATACTCAAAACTTAAACATGGGCTTCTAATTTACATGCTATGAATGCTAGTACTTAAAAGAACTAATACCACTTTCCGTTCATTATATGGAAACAGAGAAATAGGAAGATGCCACATCATCCTAATGGCAGCCAGATCTTTGCACTTTGCAATTTACTGTGCACTCGGTGTGTGCAAAGTATTTGAATGTCTATTGGCACTGCAGGAAAAATGGGGAAATGGGTCAGTTTTCAAACAGAATCCCCAGGTGAGTAGAGAAGTAATGAGGAAAAACAAAAACAAAAAAGAAGCAGGGCTATAGTAAACCAGCTGGAATCTCCTGGAACAGAGCAGGACCAAATAACGAGACTAAGGACGCAGAACCACACAGATACAAGGAGAAGACAAAGGCAGGAGAAAGACACTGAGAAGCAGAAACTAAGGTGTTCTACTAACGCTGCTCCAAAGACAGAACATCAGAAAAAAACAAGGAATGAACAAGTGACAGAGAGAAAATCAGACAGGCAAAGAAATGGTTTCTATAGCAGCAGAGAAAGTAAAACACATTTTTTCAATATAACCGGTCTCAGACTATCTTTGACATATTTTTCTTGGCGGTGTCTCTATTTATCAGCTCTTCATCATGATAATAAAATACCTGAAGCAGCTAACTTAATAAGAGGTTTATTTAGCTCACACTTTTGGAGGCTGGATGTCCAAATGGCATAGCCCAGGCTATGAGGGCCACTGGTGAGGGCCACTCCTTGGCTGCATTACCTCAGGGTATGGAGAGTAATAGTGAGAGGGTGCAGGAAGCAAGAAAAACTGTATCTTGAACTAGGAGTGATCTGGCATCCCACAGCCCTTCTGAGGGCACACCCCCCGTGGCCTAAGCCCCTCCTACTAGGCCCCATCTTTTAAAGGCCCACCTAGGGTCCAGGCCTCCAATCACAATGCACCCTTAGGGGACATTCAAATCACACCTAGACCATAGCAGTGTCCAAGTGTCATGAAAAAGCTCTGATTTTAGAATGTAACCATCTGGGGGCTGGGGCTGTAGCTCAGTGGCAGAGCGCTTGCTTAGCCTAAGTGAGGCACTGGGTTTGATCCTCAGCACCACATAAAAATAAGTAAATAAAATCAAGGCATGCTGTCCAACTACAACTACAAAAAGAAAGAAAGAAAGAAAAAAAGAATGTAAATGTAATCATGTGGGCTGTAGCACTGATCCCAGCTCCATGCTCTTGGTCCATGACATAACTCCCTACTGCTTCTGTCTGCGCATTCATATAGGATTTCCATTCCATCCAATTCCCACCAGGATGAGACAAGTAAAGGCACCATTAAATGTGCAAGTATTTTATAAAATCAAAAGTACAATAACACTTCAAGTGATTTGTTTTGTTTTGTTTTTTGTTTGCGGTGCTAGGGATTGAATCCAGGGCCTTGTACATGTGAGAAGCACTCTATCAACTGAGCTAAACCCCCAGCCCTGAAGTGATTCGTTTTATTCATATGAAAATCATTTGTCCATCACCAGCAATCTACACAATACAAAGCAAAGCTCCACTGGAGACAGATGAAGGCTCCATGGAAGATTAAGACACAGTACTTATAAAGAGGAGCTAAGTAGTTCTTTAGACATTTTGTTGTAATTTAAAACACACACACACACATATGGCTGTAGGTAGCAGTTCTGGACTAGATATTATTATTTTCAATTGTCCCATAAACTGTTTTATCCTATAAACAAACCTACTCTACCTACTGAGATGCTATTTGTTTAATGCTATTCCTATTTGTGAATATAAAATATGGCTTCCCACAGATTATGAATGTTATTTCCATGGATATGATCAGTTACTATTTGACTTCAAACATTACTTTCACAATTTCTATAGTTGAGAATACCAAATTGTACAACAAAACACACTGGGATGGTCTCTTAGTTAAGATTAACTCCATAGAGAAAAACTTTTCTTCAAAGCAGATTCTTATCATTGTGAGAATCATTATGTGCCACTATTATCTAGGGAGTTTTCACCTGCCCACTATTATAGAGGCATCATGACAGACTTCAATCTTACGTTTTTACTACATTGTGTTAACTTTTCAATATCTGAAATCCATGCAAAAAACAAACAATTGCCTTTGAAATTTTATTTCTGTAAGTGCAATTATTATAGTTGGTTGCATCTCCCATCTCATCAGAGTTTTACTTAAAGTTCTTGTAAAGTATTTTAATTACAATAAAACTAAAATGACCTTGTGCATCAAAAGGAAGATAGTTGAGAGAAAGGGAATAGCGTAAAAGTCACATGTATGAGACATATGCCATTTATAATGTAGATTTATTCCACTTCTGAGGCAAGAAATTGCAGGACTCTAATAGTTTCACCACCTGTGAATTATTTGGGTGCACCTCATGAGCGGGTTCTTTCTTCTATTTGTTTAAAGAAATAAGTGGTATGTTCGCCAATTCTACACTACATTAATTTTCACAGAGTTTCCATTTTCATCTTCATTGCTTTTTCAGATTTTTTTCCAAAGCTTCTGCCATTCTTCCAGCTAAAACTTTGGGTATTTTCCCCTTCAATTTTTGTCCGGGGACTTTCTCTAAGTCAATTCAGTCTATTGGCATCAATGTTGGGACAAAGGAGTGTGATAACCTAAGACATCCTGACATAAATTCCAAAAGCACTAAAGAAATGAGACAGGAAATTGTGAGCAATCTATAATAAATTCAAACTGTCCAATAAAATAAATATCCTTCACTTTGTTCTCATAGTAAAGTATGGCCGGGTGTCCGATTTCTCAACCTACTTGCCGACTATAATTTCAAGTCACCATTTGAAGTCTGCACACATATTGTTCATATATTGTACTTCATCAATAGAACCAGAAATGAAAAAAGGGTTATAGAAACAATAAGAACTCCTACTGCTCAGGTGCTGAAGTGAGATTTGGAAGGAAAGTTTTCAGAAATTGCCTGTTCTTTCATTACAGCTGTTTATAGCCATTGGTCATTGAGATCTAATAAAGTTCTCTGATATGCCACACACTTTTTCTTTTCATCTAGGGCTTGTAGCTGCTCTGAGATAACAAACATGCTTTGAATTTACTGTCACAGAATTAGCTTAACAGCATTTAGGTTGCCAGGCCATACATCCAGGGCATTTTTGAATTAAAAGGAATCTAGTCAATTGACTAGGGTCTCTTGGAAGGCAGAAGTTGGGTGTTCTTTTGTCTTGGAAATCTTTGTATCCCTGGAAGCAAGCAGAAATTCATATACACAAGGTACTTAATGTAAGTTTATTGTTTGAGTAAATGAACTAATTGCTTCTTCTAGCCCTTTCATTTTGCAGATAATTCAGTTTAAAATATAAATGTTTGCAAAAGATTTGAGTCAGATTTGCCAGGAACACCTACCAGGATCCTGGTCATGGAACTGGGATCTTTTTCTTTTCAGTCCTTTCTCTTTTTCTATACTGCATGGCCTCTAAGGACCTGGAAACAAGAGCATCAAGCAGGCCTTGGTTGAGAGGGTCTGGAATGTTGCAATACCACATGCAGAAGGAGCAAAGGAAGCTGCTGGAAAACAATCCTGAGTTAACAACCAAGGATCATTGTTGGTTTGTGAGCATCAAGGGGACCTGACAAGAAGAGGGGACTAAGATCTGTGGAGATTCTCTCTCTCTCCTTGACCTGATCATAGCAATAGGATATAACTTCTCTTGTATCCCCATCAAGAAAAGTGTGAATACTTTGGCAATATATATGTACAATAAATTCATAAGAAAGCTTGCATATTGTAGGTCTGAGAGAAGTGTCACCTCCCTTCTTGTCCCTCAGTGCTAAACAGCATGTTCCTTGAGTGCCTGTGGTATACCAGGCACTGCACTGGGTGCTGGGTATACCATGTCAAACAAAACAGACATGGTTCTAAAGACGGCTCGTCCTACATATAATATCACAAGAATTTAGGACGGGGTGGGGAAGACAGGAATTAATTGGCCAGCACTTTCCGTTGGTTTTATATTGCTGTCGTGATATTATTTTCTTTAAACTGTATATTTAACTATTGCTGATGTAAGGGGGTCTCTGCCTAAAGAAATAGACACATTAATTCATTATTTATAGTGATTCAAGAAAGAATGTGTTAGAAAAACTCTGACTCTAAAGATTTATATTTAAGGTCATTTTTTTGAGCTGTGCTTTTTTTTCCCCCTGAAATCCTCTTTTTCAGTAATTCTGAAACCTACACCTAATGAGTGTATTGCTCTGTGTCTGTGTTTATTTGACACATAAACACCTGTCTTTTCAATCTTGGAGCTATGCTTAAGCAGGGAAACCTTTAAACCAGCCCCTCATTCAAGGGAACAAAAGGCCAATTGGCCGCATGCAGAATGCTAATGATAATGGATTGAGGTTTGTTAACTTCAGCTTGGTGGAGACCTCTCATAATAGCACTGCTTTGGCTACAGGCTCCAAGATCTTAAGAAATGTATCCAATAGTTTATGTCCATGTTACAGTTAAAAGTAATTTAAAGAAGCTAATCTCAGTCTTTTGCTTTTTATAGATCATTAAAATTTCAAAAACACCCAAGGAATGATTTTCAGGTGGGCAGAAAGTAAAGAAAAACAGGTACAAAATTTCAAAATTTTGTATTCTGTTACCTTTGGCCACGAATAAAATTTAAAGAGTTTATTTTTCTATCATTTATAGTTTGGCAAGTGAAATAAAAATAGTTAATACTGAAGAGAGTGCGTGCTTCAACATAAGAAGCACTTTCCATAAATTATCTAATTCTCATAATCCTATGGAGTAGTTACAATTACTTCTCCATCTTACAGATGAGAAAACGGAGGCAAGAAGGGTTACATAGTGTGTCTAAAGTCCCTCAGCTAGCAGCAGCAAGGTGCAGATTTAAACATGCACAGAGTTGACTCTTGTCCCAACTCCACCACTGTTTCACTCATGCAAGAAATTTAAAGGTCATTTGAAAAGCCAAAAGTTCCAGGAGCATAATTCTAGAAGAATTGTACATCTGTATGAAAAACTCACCAGTGTCGTTAGTTTTCTCTTATTCTCTGTATCAGTGAAAACTCTCATGGCCTGGTCCATTCTATGCCAGTCAGTTTCCTTGACATACAAAGATGAACAAGACCCAGAAGCCCACAGTCACAAAAGTTTAAAAAGAATGCAGAGTGAGGCCAAGTGGAGTGGCTGCAGCAGCACAAAGAAAGAAGCAACTGCAGTGTCCCAAGCTCCATCCAGGAGAGGTGAGGGAAGAGGGGGCGTCCTAGGTTAAGGGTACCAGGTGGGCAAAGCCCGGGTGGAGAGGAAACTGCAGGGAACAGTGGAGAGGACCTGACAGGGGGAGCATAGCCAGGTCACACAGGGCCAGGCAGGCCACGTCCAGGAACCTGGTTGTCCTATTTTAGAAAGACAGATGTGGTGGCCATATGGAGTGGAAAGGCCTGGAAAAAGGAGGCTGAAAGTTATAAAATTATGGTCCCTCAACTGGTAGGAAGCTAAGAAGCAGCAGTGATGAAAAAGAGAGAGGAAAGTCCAGCTCTAAGGTTGTATAGTTATCAAAAGGAAACGCCTCCTTTAAGTTCTCCCTGCTTTCCTCTTCAGCCTAAGATGTTCTCAAGATTATCTGCTAGGGCTGTTTAGGTCCCCGTGCTTAGACAACCAGAGCTGGACTCCCAGGAAGTGCTCAATAGAGGTTTCCTGAATGAAGGAAGATGTGAGTGAACTCTTTCTTCTTTTGTACTTAGGATTGAACCCAGGACACTCTACCACTGAACTCCGTCCCCAGCTCACTCACACACACACACACACACACACACACACACACACCCTTTTTTTGTTTTGTTTTGTTTTGTTTTTGAGACAGGGTCTCACTAAATTGCTGAGGCTAGCCTTGAAATTGTGATCCTCCTGCTTCAGCCTCCCAAGTTGCTGTGACTACAGAGAGAGTGAATAGTTTTGCTCAAGCAATCTTATTAAAAATTGTCATCTGGGTCAGGATTATGTTTTCCAAATTGTGGAAGGTCTTCAGGAGAAACAAATGCATCCATATCCTAGAAAGCAAGGACTTTCTCTTATTCAGCAGAGTATGAATTCAGGCCCAACCCTTCTGAAAAGATCAGCACACTGTTAGACTTAACCCTTTAGTCACAGTGAACCTTTCAAAATAAATGCAGGGTATATTGAAGGGGCTGTCCTGTGTCTTCTAAAAGCTTAAAGTCCCCTGTGTGACACAAATATGGAGTCATTTTTTGCACCTCCACATGATGACTAGAGTCTAAAGCTGTAGTATTTTTCAGTGTGTGGTCAATTATCTGTTCTCTCATCAAACAGTGGCCCATTCAACTCTTCAGATTCATGTCACAATTATGGATCTTTCTTTGGGACACCAGAAAATACCTTTGCCCTATTTCTTGCAGACTCTGCCTTGCCTAATATGGGCACCACATGTGTGACTCTCTTGGAAACCAGCTGAAACTCCCATGAAAGATGTAGCATCAAGGGTCTACATGTATCTGCCCAGATTAAAAATTCATTGTGGGCTTTAGGAAAAAAAATAAAGCTATTTTAGTATAAAATGACTAATTTAAAATTTCAGATGTCTGAGATTGCCAAATCATTTTTTATAAAAAACATAATTTGACCAAAAAAGCAAACTCACAAGTATGTTTTTTTAAAGTGTAAGTTAAATGTCATATAAATTCTTCACAAACGCAGTTGCTAAGGGGTCATATTTTTCACCAGCCAATAGAATCCTTGGTATATATAATTTCCTCTTTATGAATAAATAGTCTCTATTTGCATATGGCTCTTCATGCAGCATTAGAATGAACCTGATTATAGGTTGGCCTCACCTCATAACAGATTCACGTTGGAACAGCATCAAACAAATATTTAAGTCATATGGTCCTTCTTTCTTAATAATTTTGGACATCTACCACTTTGACTTTCCTTCTCCCTAAAAATCAACCAGAGAAACATAAAAATCTCTTAATACTTAGCAAAGGGGAAAAATGTGATTTTCAGTCTTCTCCTATGTGCCAAGTGCTGTGCTGTTTATGTTACCACAACCTACTATATTGATAAGAAAAATAGAGTGTTAAAATCTAAAAGGTGGTGTGAATTGCTCTAGTTTTTGACTGTGTGTATTCAATTGTTATAGCAAACAAATCATATTAAAATATGCAGTACAGATTATTTTCCATGTTGTTTGAACTATGTTTTTGGCCTCTTCTGGCAGGAGCCTCCCCAACGTGCTGAGTGATTTCCACAATTTTAGAACCAAGTTCATGAGAGTTCACAGCTTGTACTGTATTTCATCGATCCTAAGATAGTTTTTTTTTTCTTTCTGACTTTAAAACTTGGATGCATCTTATAATTGATAGCAGGTTATAGTTTAGTAGGTGGTATTTCTAAAAAAGAACTTATAATGGCACACAAAATAATAATGTGACTCAAACTATGGCATCTTAGAATTGATGGAATACTGTATCAGGGTACTTCCAAGATCTAGCAGATGGGAGCAAAGTTAGGCTTAAGATTCAGATGCAGAAATGTGATTCTGGATCCCTCCCTCCCATTCACCACCCTGTGATGCAAATGGTTCCTGCCTTTATCAGCTTCTCCTGATGTGAAGCACTGGAGAAAGTTTGTACTTTGAGCTTACCTTAGTTCAGTTCTGTCCCCTGTCAAGGTCAAAGCCCCCTGCAGTGGATCTCCTTTCTTAGTCTATGTGTGCCTCCAGGTTTTGAAATCATTCCTGATATTTTCCAAGTGTCAGAATCAACCGGGCACTTGTTAAAATTCAAAGACCCAGGCCACTCCTATTTCAGGAAGCCTAGGCCTATTGTATTAGCTTTCCAGGTGATTCTGATCTACACCTAGGATCCACTAAAGTAGTGGTTCCGAGTAGTGGTTCCAAGCAATGTATCTTGATCTCGACTACCTGGTTTCGTATTTTGGCTCTACCAGCATAACATTTCTATAATTTTCTGTGCCCCAACTTCCTTGCCTGTTAAATAGGTGTCAACAATTTTGTCTACCTCCAGGGATTGTTGTGGAGGTTTGTTAAAATGATTCATGCAACCTACTTAGTACAGTAGCAAGTACCAATTAACATCAGCAATTATTGTTACTTCCTACCTTAAAAGGCTGAAATTGCTCTACCTCATTTCCAGAAACCAATCTCTTATTTTTTCCTGGATTTAAGAGAGCTGACGATTTTGCCTAGCAACTACATCTTCCATGTAATCTCAAAGAAAGGACTGAGACAAAAAGCTGAGACTCCTTTTTAATTTGGGAGGGAGCCTCTTGAGCCCACTGAAACCAGGAAGTATAAGCAGAATAAAGATGAAGGTCAGCTCAAAAGGATCATAAATTCTATGAATTTACTCGTTCAGGGTTCTCAACCGTCCTCTGCATCAAAATTACCATGAGAACTCAATACTAAAAATGTTAGGGAGCCACCAGCTTCCCTACCCTTTCCAAGAGGTTCAGGTACAATTCATCTGAGTAGGGAAACAGACATTGACAATTTTTCTCAAGTTCCCAGGTCATTTAAATGTGTACAGAGTTGCTAACCACTACTCTAGTTCTAAAATCCTTCACTGTGCAAGAATTTGTCTCAAATGATGCTTGATCATCTCTTCCTAAATTATTCTCAAAGCTAGGGGCCTAGGATAGGGATAATGTTCCAATTCTAATAACTCATGTAGTTAATAGAATGCACTTTGTAAATTGTAAATATGTATATGTGAGAGGGAGAAATAAGATGCATAATGTGAAGGTGATTATCCTGTCATGTGATAGTGTGCACAAAGAGCTCCAAAACTCTTCCCTTAGTACATTGTAATATAATCCATAGTATAATCTACATTACATTACACTATAGTCCATTTGAATATGTAAACATTTTATTTGAAAATGGGAACCATGGACATACTAAATCATGTGGTACAACATAGAAATTAGAACTTTTCTGTGAATGATTTGAAGGAATAAAATAAATCAGATACTGAAGGTATCCAGTGTTTTTCACTTACTAATCTTCTAACCTTTATTTTCCTTTTTCTAGATTTCCTTTTTCAGGTTAAGGTCTCACTTCCTACTGCTTTCTTCAGACAGCTAAATTTAATTCCTGTCTGGATGGCTTACCCTGACCTTCCATATCCCACTTACTTAATTAGAACATGGAGAGATTCTGAGTTTCGTCTTATCTGTTGGGGAAGTGGTTGTAGGATGGATTTCTCGCTTATCCTTTTTACAGCAACTCTCCATTTCCCCTTCTTTTTCTAAAATGCCCATAAACCTGCCGTGCCTCATAGGAGTATTATGAGGATCAAATGAATATGTGGAAGTACTTTGAAAACTGTAAAACCTCAATCATATCACGCCCAGTTCAAAAGCCTTCATTGGCTCCAGCTGTCAGTCTACTCAAGGACCAATCCCGAAGCCCAAGCTCAAGGCCCTACCCCAGCCCACCATTCCAGGCTTATCTGCAGCTGTTTTGCTGAGTCGTCTGGGCACACAGGGAGCCATGCTGCAGAGAAACTGACCTGGCCAGGGCTGGGAGACCAGTTATGTATCATGTCCATGACAACAGGAGGAAGATTCTGCATTAGAGCACTAGCAAAAGAAATGGAAAAGAGGCAAGAGAAAGGAGGTACATTATAGAAACAGAATATACTGTACAAGAATTTTTTTTTCCATTTTTATTTTTTTTAATTGTTTTTCTACACATGTGAGAGTGGACAGGTGGATGTATGGGTGGGGCAGAGTAGAGCAAGGAGACTTGAGCGAAGGGAACTGTTTTATAGCAATGTTTTTATGTTTATAACTGTGGTGGGGAGAAGGACTCCTAATGGGGTTTGAGCCCCAGACATTGAGTTTGGTTTTAGAAATGTCAAGTTTAAAGTTCTAACAAGGCATTCAGGTGAGTGGAAATAGTATCTTGAAGATTGAAAGAGATAAAGAGAAGTTAGCGCAAGTGAGAGAAAGTGGATAAGGTCAACAGGAATGTAGAGAGAAGAGAACAGGGGCTCAGGGGAAGAACCCCAAGGGATTCCAGCATTGACTAGTCAGAATGAGTAAGAAAGGGCAGGAGGTGGGTCAGGCAAGCTCTCACTGCCCAAGAAGCCAGGGAAGTATATCCTGCATCAAGATACGAGGATAGGTCATAGGATGTGGTGAGTTACAGGACCTGGATGAATTTCAGAGGAGCCACATCAGTCAAATAGTGAGCAGAAGCCCGGTTGCAAAGCATTCAGGAATTTGGGGGTGTCAAGGAAGTGGGTTCGGGGGATGTGGATTAGCCTTTCAAGAAGCTCAGAAGTGAAAGGAAGACAGCTGACTGCTCACCCCCCACAGGGTGGAAAGGCGAGGCAGGAAAGCAGAGCGGGAGCTAGGAGATAAAAGTGAGCTTGGTTTTAATAAAAAGAGGAGAAAGTGCTTTCGTCTTAATAGCTCAAAGAACGCTGATAGCAGCCATGTGTGAAATTGATTTCTGAGGCCCAGCACCAGAGACAGGGAGACTATGAGGCAAATGGGGTAGTAAACCATGATTTAGCACCTTCGCTTACTCTGCTTATTACAAAACAGGCTTTAAAAAAGATGCCTGGGGTGCGCCTCTGCAATCTTGGTATTGTCTGTGGCCAAGATCCATTTTAATATATTCCTGGGGCATTTTAGGGACCATAACGCTGCTTTAGACATGAATCTATTAACGTTCCATATTGCTTAGCACAGTTAATGCAATGCACATAAATATTATTCCTCCATTAAGTAATATTGAATGATGCTGAAGGAAAAAGAATTCTTCTTGTTGAAAACAGAAAGATGACAGACTCAAAATTCTTTTTTTAATCTTATTTATATATACAGAAGTATATAAAAATATGTTTATAAATTGGTACATATTATTTATACAGAATGGTGGGTTTCAGTGTGGCATAATCTTATATACATAAAAACATAATTTCATCAATTTCTCTCCTCCCTCTTCTCCTTGTCACCTCCTGGTCCCCTTCCTCTACTCTAATGGTCTCATGGTGTCCCCCATCCCCCGGTTTTTCCCCCTGTGTTTTTCTCTTGCTTCCACATATGAGAGAAAACATGATGCTTTTCTGAGTCTGACTTATTTCACTCAAGATTATGGTCTCCAGTTCCATCCATTTTCCTGCAAATGGAATAATTTTGTTAGTTCTCTATGGCTGAATTAAACTCCACTGTGTATGTATGCCACATTTTCCATTCATCTGTTGACAAATACCTAGACTAATTTCATAACTTGGCTATTGTGAATTATGCTATGTAAACATGGGAATGCACATATCTCTATGCAAACTTTGATTCTTTTGAATAAATACCAAAAAGTCTTATAGCTGGATCATATGGTAGTTATTTTTAGCTTTTTGAGGAACCTCCACACTGATTTACATAGTGGCTGTACCAATTTACATTCCCACCAACAGTGTGTAAGAGTTCCTTTTTCTCAGCATCCTCGCCAACCATTTACTGTTATTTATGTTATTGATGATTGCCATTCTATCTGGAGTGAGATGAAATCTCAGTGTAATTTCAATTTTCATTTATCTGATAACTAAAAATGTTGAAATTTTTTTCATATAATTGTTGGCCATTTGTACTTCTCTTGAGAAGTGTCTTTCCAGTTTATTTGCCCATTTATTGATTGAGGACAAATCATTTGTTTTTTGTTTTATTTTGTTTTGTTTTAGTTCTTTATTTATTCTGGATATTAATCTTCTACAGGAAGAGTAGCTAGCAAAGATTTTCTTCCATTGGTAGGTTGTTTCTTCACATTATTGTTTCCTTTTAGGAAAAACAGAAGCTTTTTAATTTGATGCCATCCCATTTATTAATTTTTGCTCTTATTTCCTGAGCTATAGGGATCCTATTCAGGGAGTCTTTGCCTGTACCTATATATTGAAGTGTTTCCTCTATTTTTTCTTGTATCAGTTTCAAAGTTTCTGGTCTTATATTTAGGTCTTTGATCTATTTTGAATTGACTTTTGAACAGGGTAAAACATAGGAATCAAGATTCATTCATTCTTCTATGGCGTTTTTTGAAAGAGGCTATTTTTTTCTCAATGTATGTTTTTCACACTTTCATCAAGAATCAGTGACTATAGCTATGTGGGTTTGTCTCTGTGTATTCTATTCTATAGATCTATGTCAGATATAAAATTCTCACATGGTGAAAGCAAAAATTAAGCTTTATAAATTCTCAAAGTATTTACTTCTACTTTTTTGAACACTAAGGGCACACAACAATCACAAATATCGTATTATGTTTCATATGCTAACAAACATTTAATAAATGGTTTGACGTAGGACTCCTTGACATTGTCATTTAATTTAAAGATGATAGAATATATTATGTTACTTTCCATATATACAATACTTAATGATTTTTTTCAGTTATGATTCAGTTATGATTTTTAAGATGCTAACATACATGGAATTAAGCCAGCACAAAAACATGAGTACTTCTGTTGGATGTCATTGGAAAAACAGGAAGAGATGACTGGTATACTTGCCCCTATCATCATTATTTTTCCCATCTTAGTTTAAGTAGTTCTGTACTATTTAGAGATAATGAGGACAAATTATAATGGACCTAGAAAGACACGTCCTTTTAGAGAGCCAAAATCTTTCTGGCAATAATCTAAAAGAAGGGACTTATACTACAATCTACTGTGCAAAAGATTAAAGAAAAAAATTATAGGCTGTTATGTTTGTAAAATAAATGGTTTTATAGCTACAGAATGCATAGCCTGATTGCTGTAATTACAATAAAAGCTAAGCTATACTGAGGCAATAGTATCTAACTCTCAATGGCTACTGATACAGAACAATATGTGAAATATGTGGGGAAATATATCTGTAAATTAAAGTTTCTGTTCTGGTACAAAAGAAATTATGTCATGGAAATTGTTGAGAGATCCATTACAAAGAAACATCCTGAGAAGACATTGTGTGCTATAACTAGAATGGGAATTAAGTCAATATAGAAACTTAAAACCTTCAAATAAAGCTCACATTTAGTTCATCATTTGGTAAACTTTTGGTTACAAGTAGTTATTTGTTTTCAAAGAAATAGTACATTTTAATAAAAAGCATAGAGTATAATTAGCATTTCTTTTATTATTCAGAAGTTATTTTAGGTATTGCAATAGGTTCTGGGTGCAGGAAATTGCATAAATAAGGGAAGGGAGTCCCCATTAGAGATTCTCTATTTCAAGATTTACTTTTTTTTTAAATTTTTGTTGTTGGTTGTTCAACACATTACATAGTTCTTGATATATCATATTTAACACTTTGATTCAAGTGGGTTATGAACTCCCATTTTTACCCCGTATACAGATTGCAGAATCACATCAGTTACACATCCATTGATTTACATATTGCCATACTAGTGTCTGTTGTGTTCTGCTGCCTTTCCTATCCTCTACTATCCCCCCTCCCCTCCCCTCCCCTCCCATCTTCTCTCTCTACCCTCTCTACTGTCATTCATTTCTCCCCCCTTTTTTTTTCCCTTTCCCCTCACTTCCTCTTGTATGTACTTTTGTATAACCCTGAGGGTCTCCTTCCATTTCCATGCAATTCCCTTCTCTCTCCCTTTCCCTCCCACCTCTCATCCCTGTTTAATGTTAATCTTCTTCGCATGCTCTTCGTCCCTACTCTGTTCTTAGTTACTCTCCTTATATCAAAGAAGACATTTGGCATTTGTTTTTTAGGGATTGGCTAGCTTCACTTAGCATAATCTGCTCTAATGCCATCCATTTCCCTGCAAATTCTATGATTTTGTCATTTTTTAATGCAGAGTAATACTCCATTGTGTATAAATGCCACATTTTTTTATCCATTTGTCTATTGAAGGGCATCTAGGTTGGTTCCACAGTCTTGCTATTGTGAATTGTGCTGCTATGAACATCAATGTAGCAGTGTCCCTGTAGCATGCTCTTTTTAGGTCTTTAGGGAATAGACCAAGAAGGGGAATAGCTGGGTCAAATGGTGGCTCCATTCCCAGCTTTCCAATAAATCTCCATACTGCTTTCCAAATTGGCTGCACCAATTTGCAGTCCCACCAGCAATGTACAAGTGTACCCTTTTCCCCACATCCTCGCCAGCACTTGTTGTTGTTTGACTTCATAATGGCTGCCAATCTTACTGGAGTGAGATGGTATCTTAGGGTGGTTTTGATTTGCATTTCTTTGACTGCTAGAGATGGTGAGCATTTTTTCATGTACTTGTTGATTGATTGTATGTCCTCCTCTGAGAAGTGTCTGTTCAGGTCCTTGGCCCATTTGTTGATTGGGTTATTTGTTATCTTATTGTCTAATTTTTTGAGTTCTTTGTATACTCTGGATATTAGGGTTCTATCTGAAGTGTGAGGAGTAAAGATTTGTTCCCAGGATGTAGGCTCCCTATTTACCTCTCTTATTGTTTCTTTTGCTGAGAAAAAACTTTTTAGTTTGAGTAAGTCCCATTTGTTGATTCTAGTTATTAACTCTTGTGCTATGGGTGTCCTATTGAGGAATTTGGAGCCCGACCCCACAGTATGTAGATCGTAGCCAACTTTTTCTTGTATCAGACGGTGTGTCTCTGATTTGATATCAAGCTCCTTGATCCATTTTGAGTTAACTTTTGTGCATGGCGAGAGAAAGGGATTCAGTTTCATTTTGTTGCATATGGATTTCCAGTTTTCCCAGCACCATTTGTTGAAGATGCTATCCTTCCTCCATTGCATGCTTTTAGCCCCTTTATCAAATATAAGATAGTTGTAGTTTTATGGATTGGTTTCTGTGTCCTCTAGTCTGTACCATTGGTCCACCTGCCTGTTTTGGTACCAGTACCATGCTGTTTTTGTTACTATTGCTCTGTAGTATAGTTTGAAGTCTGGTATCGCTATACCGCCTGATTCACACTTCCTGCTTAGCATTGTTTTTGCTATTCTGGGTCTTTTATTTTTCCATGTGAATTTCATGATTGCTTTCTCTATTTCTACAAGAAATGCCGTTGGGATTTTGATTGGCATTGCATTAAACCTATAGAGAACTTTTGGTAATATCGCCATTTTGATGATGTTAGTTCTGCCTATCCATGAACAGGGTATATTTTTCCATCTTCTAAGATCTTCTTCTATTTCTCTCTTTAGGGTTCTGTAGTTTTCATTGTATAAGTCTTTCACCTCTTTTGTTAGGTTCCTGTATATCAGCGACAAATCCTCTGGAATTGAAATGAGGACAACCACTCCATTCACAATATCCTCAAAAAAATATTTACTTTTTAACTGTTTTATCTCTAGGGCTGAAATCATAGGACCACCTCTACTTAAACTTCTTTCAGCAAATGTTCCGCTCGATACTCCTAACTGTTAACACTTTCATTTAAAAAAAAAAAATCTTTATAGTAACTGTGAGTTAAACCAAACAAATATTCATGTACAGTTTACAAAATTAGAAAACTGATTGGAAGCCAGGTGCAGTGGTGCTTGCCTGAAATCCCGGTGACCTGGGAGGCTGAGGCAGGAGGCTAGCCTGAGCAATTTAGTGAGACCCTATCTCAAACATAAATTAATTAAATTAAATTCAATAAATAAAGGGCTGGGGACATAGCTCAGTGTAGATTATTCCTGGTGTCACCACCCCCCTCCCCCCCCCACACACACACACACAAATTCTGATTTGGAAATGTGCTTCAATAGTTTAATTTACAATCCAAGGTATTATTAAGTTTAGAGGTTTCTTAGAAATTATCTGGCCAAATTTCCTTCTTATGGATTGAGTAAACTGAGGCATAGATAATTAAGTTGCTAACATATAATAATGGCAAAGCCCAGGTAAAACAAAAATACCACAAGCACCAAATCCTGTTGCCCAGCCTTTGTCCTTGTTTAAAAGCTTTTGCCATCAACATTATCCATGTACACTGTCTGAAAAATTTTAAAATTCAAAATGCTCACACACACACATACAGAGTTAAGTATTAAACATCCGCTGAACACCCATGTCTGTGTCAGATCTTGTGTCTGGGTATAAAGCTGACTTAGTTTCCTATTTTCTAGGGATTCATGTTAATATTTTGCTTCTCTGAATTTCCTTTAACATCAAAGCTTTACTATTTGAATTTTTAGATTTTTTTCTTTCGTGGAATCTGTTGTTCTCAGTCCACAACTATTACTTTAAAACTCATATCAAAATTTACTTCTATTTTTCAGATTTAATTCTGCTCAACTTCTACTATCTACATTGCACTCATTTTTGCATTCATTAAAATACAATTTAATGAGCATTCTTCATTCTCTTCTTAGTAGTGGCCTGTGCCTTTAATTAAGTCAGAACTGTCTCACCCAACCATGGTCATTCCCATTCTGAACTGCCCCTCCTAATCCCAGTACACTCAACTCCAAAAAGCAGGCTGCCCAATTGCTGCCTAAGGACTGATGATTGTTTACTCAGTGATGAGGGTGCTTTGGCAGACAGGCATCTAGGACTTGGATTAGAGTAGATTAAGGCAAGATGTGGCAGGTTAAGCATCTTTCAACTTTAAACATTTTGGATAAATTTAGAGTTGGCATAAAAAGAAATGTGAATAAGCAGAAATGTGATCACGTCCCCCTGATGGGTCAGATTTATTTTTGTCCTGTTCCTTTGCTATCTGAAGCTTCTGCATATAGTTTCCCCTTCGGTCTTAAAGAACCTAAGTGCTCAGGAACAAGAGCAAAAACTGACATCCATTATGAATTAGGTACTCAATGTAACTTGTCCTAGCCTGCCTTGCATTCATTATTCATTCAATGAATATTCACTGAATCTGATTACATATCGTTCTACAAGGCACCAGGGGTACAAAGGCACATTTATCTTTGTCTTGCCCTTAAGAAACACACAGTGCATTTCTGGAGCTAGGTGTGTTGGTAAATAAGTACAGTGCAGTGACTAAGGAATGCTAAGCCAGCCATGTGTTCAAAACACACAGGAGAAGCCATAGCTGATTCTACCTGGAGATTAGAGACACAGTTTAAAGCAGGAGCAGGAGCACACAAGTTGAAGACAATTAAAAAAAATGTACAGAAGATGAAGAGGAGGGAAATCTAGGCAATAGCAAGATCACAAATAGAATACCAGAGATCCTCACAGGACCTGGTGTGATCAGGAAGCTGTGGTCTGTTCCTGCAGTGCACAGGGCAAGTATGATCAGAAGCAGCAGGAATGAATCTAGAACATTGATTTAGGGCTCGGGTTACAAAGTGTCTTGTCTGCCACTCTAACAATTTGGACTTTATCCTATAACCAGTGGTTTTTTGCCTTTCTTGAAAAACCTGATGAAAGCTATGAATCCTCTTTCCAGAAGTATAATAATAATGCACACATGCCCAAGATGTTGCATAACTTTCTGAGCCTTCGCAGCCCACCTGAAATCCATTACTAGATTCCACCAGCTATAGGCAGGGGAGCCACAGAATGTCTCTTAACAAGGAGTGAACAGTTCAGCTGTGTTTAGAAAGATAAGGGGCAGCACTGTGGAGGACAGGCTGGTGGGAGGAGAGGCTGGTGGTGGAAAAATCAGATAGAGAGTCTATTACAAAATAGTGGGCGTTAATAGGACACCCAGAATTCAGGCTGTGAGAGCGAGTTTGGATGGGATGGGAACGGAAGAAAGAGGAATTTCTGAAATGGAATTGATAAAGACTTGCTGTCTGACTAAATATAGAGGATGTTGAACAAATATTTTGTTGATATTTAGCTTCTCACTAAATTATAAATCCTCTAAAAAATATTGCTGTACCAGTCTGGAAGTGAGCAAACATGATAACAAATATGTAGGATTAGAACTTCATATTCATGCAAAAGAATCAGGTCTCTCTAAAAGCCAAGCTGCAGAGGGCTATGGATTAGTGAGGCGGTGGCTGATAGACACAGAAACTAATCAGGAGCTGTTGCAACCCATGGGAAGCAGCCATTTCAAAGCAGCAAGCAACTGGGTGATTGCCATCTCTGGTCTTCCTGGGTCCTGACCATCTTCTAGATCTCTGGGCTACTGGATTGGTTTACTTTACATTAGTGATGAGAAAGTGTTGCTAGGACCTATTAAGGAGACCCTCAGAATAATTCACTGCCCAAACTGGCAAAATGTTCAAAGTATCAAAATTGCTACTAAGTAACAGCTTCAGGTTAGAAGTAGAGGAAAATGTTATCTATTAGAAATACAAAAATATGGCAATTGAAACAATTGCTGCTTTCTAAAACAAACTCATCTGAGTTACAGGTGCAGAAATTTTGATGGGATTCATCCTGTGGTGTCAAAGAGAGAGGTTTTAATTGGGTTGGAGAATAAAAAACAGTTCTTAAACTTGAAACCAGTTGGAAATTTTAAGTAACTAGATATTTCTTGTGCACTTTTGCCTCTGCCTCTCCCTTTGCTATGTACATTTTTTTCTATGTACATTTTTGAGAGACAAGTAGCAAATAAGTAGTCAAAGATTTAAAACAAAGCATACTTAAAAAAACATTTCCTTATCTACTAAATATTTGTCAAAATCTATTTTCCTCAAAGTGCCATTCATGATCATTATTTCAATTATAAATGTAGGTAGCTACAAAATAAAAAGCATAACACCTGCTGTCAAAGGGCTTAAGGTCTAATTTGGAAGATAATTGTTATGCAGAATATTTCTGGGTTTGGGGTTTGGCTCAGTGGTAGAGCACTTGCCTAGCATGTGCAAAACCTGGAGTTCAATCCCCAGTAATTAACAGACAAACAAACAAACAAAAAAAGGGGAGATATAATACTGTGGAGCCACAAAGTCTTGTTTTAAAGTATTTTATACTAATTAGTTGCAAATTGGTAATGCATGAATAGAACATCAAGGAATTGCAGAATTGCAGGTTAAGCAGAATTGTTGCAGTATTAAGAACTTATCATCCTGTGCTTTTTGAGTGAAGAGAATCTAATGGGAACAAAAATAGAAGCAAGAATGTAGAAAAGAAGAAAAATAACACTGATAAAGTGAGAATGTTTTAGATTTCAGCTCCAAACATTCATCCCACAATAGCTTACAGGTACTTGAGAAAGTAAGCAATCATGAGGATCAGAATAGAACCTAAATTACATTCAGAGTCCCACGGAACTTTATTGAGAACCATTTCACCATTTTTTTTTTCCCTTGACTCTGATGGCACAATGGTCAACTAAAGCAGAGTTGGAAAAGTTCTGCTAAAACCCAAAGCTGACTTGCCTGATAGTGACAGGAACCTAGTGACTCATTTCTTCCAGCTTTTCTAGCATCAATTATAATTTGGACTTTTAAGCCATCAAACCCTAAGCCATATTAATTTATTAACTTTGCAGTCCCTCAACGAATCACAAAATGAGATTTTTTTTTTCTTCACCAGAAATTCTTTCTCCATGATTCCAAACCCCAACATGTGCTTTCCAGAGCCTCAGATGTTTCCTTCGTTCTACAGATGTTTTGTAAATTCATTTCAGCAAAATTTGCCAATGCTGCAGAAAAGATCTGTGGCTGATTGGACTCACAGTTTGGACAGAGCTCGAGTTAGATTAGATGGAAATGGAAACTGAAACTTCTCACTGGCTCACCAGGAAGTCAGGAATTCACAAAAAGAGCAGAGAAGGAATTTTGTTGGAGGGGGAGTTTCAAATATGCCTCTTTTGGGGAGTGGAGGGGTGTGGAAGCCCTGGGAGGTGACTCTTCACTGTTTTTCTTGGTGTTGGGCCTACATATTATTTTCCACTGGAGATTTCTTTTTCCTTTTTAAGTATAAGGAAGAAACAACAACAGCAGCAGCCGTGGCCAGAGAGAAAAGCTTCAGTTTTAGAACTCCAGGTAAAATAGCTAATTTTGCGCACCTGAGGCCAACCAGTACAAAAAATGTCAAAATAGCCCCACTGGGGCAAGGGCCATGAAGGTGATGACTGTCATTGTAAGTATGGGAATAATGAGCTTTTGAAATGACCATAGGGTACAGTTCTCTTACTGACTTCTTTTCCTTTGTAAAAGAAATGAAATTACTAACTTGAGCTTTCTATTTACAGTTGAGCCATGTCTAGATTCAGCAGTTAGGCAGTTATTGTTGTTATTATAAAGCAAATGTTACAGTGGAAAAAGAAAACCAGACTGACCAGGTCTAGTAAAAATCTCTTTAAGTCCTCCAGACCATATATATATCCATACACATACATATATAAAAATATATGTATGTGTGTGTATATGAAACCCAAACTAGAATTTGCAATTTTTATCACAAAAAAATGCCTAATACAACTTCTATTAATATTCTATCAGCATTATGGCAAAGTGTTTCTATTTATTAAGTTCATGTTTTGAAAGAAATAGAAACAGTGATAGAATATTCTAATCTAAGACTTCCCTCGAGCTAAGCTGATCCAAAATATTTTGTGGCCAGTCATAGATTTCCTGAATACTAATCTTTGTTCATATCAGCAATTATGGATTTTAATTCAACTGGCTGTGAAATTGTGTTCTGGTAGAGCTTTCCAAAATGCCCAGAGGTTTCTCAGCTAGAGAGCAGTAATCTAGCCTTGTCCTTGGATAGAATACAAAAAAATCAAGTTACCATAGTTCTGAAATGAAAATCTTACTGAAGCACTTGACATTGAGCAGAGTCAGGTTTTTATTTCCTAAAAAGTAACAGAGCTATCTTAATTTTGTCTCCAAGTTGTTATTCAAGGGTTCTGGAAGAACAGTGAGGACACAATAATTTTTTAAATTTGTATAAAGTAACAGCATTAGTTTTTGTCATTTAATAATGAATCTGTACACTGATAAATGCTGTTCAAATGGGAAAGGAAAGTCAAAACTTCAAGGGAGAACAGCATAAAAGATGGTTAGGTATGGCTATAAAACCTGGCTTTACTACATACTAACTGTAGGACTTCAGGTTGGGGGAGGTTTGTGTATTTGCAGCATGAGGATGGAGATAAAGTACTTAGAATATGCCAGAATCACACTAGGTATTTTGAATTCATTCTCTCCATTCATCTTCACAGACTTCCTACCAAGAGAAGTATCAGTGTTCCCATTTTGCAAATGAAGAAACTCTGGCTCAGAGAGATTTGGCCATAAGCCTAAGTCAAGTTTACTTGTGTATAATTAATCAAGTCTAGTTGACTCCAGATCCTGCACTCTTTTCTCCTGAACCATGATGCAAGTTATTCTACCTTAGTTTTCTTACCTGTAAAATGCAGGGGATGGGCAGGGGGATTCCCACCTGAATGGCTTATCATGAGGATTAAATACGATAATTTGTGTAAACCCTGGCATACTGCCTGCACATAGGGATTTAATAAATTCCAGCTTTCCCCCTCACCTCTACTAACCCTCCAGGCCTAGGTTTCCTGGCAGAAATGTGCAAAGGGTGTGCTTGGGTGTGCACATAGACATACTGAAGGAAAACAGAAGATGGGTACAAAAGTCCCTTTGGCCTGAATAGCTTTTACACCCTATTACAGAATTGACTTCTCTCTTCAGTAGCAAGGGACAGGCTTCATGCAGTGGCCTCTGAAAGACCATGCACTGTGTCACTGGCAGTTCATCATATCCCCCAACAGTGCAGCTGTGATAAGAACCAGATGATCCGAATTTCCTAAGCAAAACTAGCAGCAAATATCATCTGGGAAGGCGCACGCCTCAGTATCCATACGCCATGCCCTTTAAGAAAGTACATCAAAAGCTAATGGACTTTTACAAGAGCCCAGTTACTGCTTAATGTCTGTAAGCTTTCAGGAGCAGGGAATCACCACTCCTACCATGTACAGTTGGCAGCAGAACCAGTATTCCAAGTTGTTAAAAAAGCCAAGGATTAGATAAGATTTATAGAGACCTGATGTATATAGGAAAGCTAAAAATGGAATCTGCAGATTTGTTTCCAAACCTTCATATGTACCTGGGCAGGAGGTTTCTGTGTATGGGTCTCTCTACTTTGCATGGACACACCACAGGAAAAATGGTTCTCTCATCATTGGAGGGGTTGCCCCCTCTTTTTAATTTGAGGTGTGTGATATCCATTTTGTATAGCCACATGCATAGCCCCAGATGACTTAAACTGATTGCTATTTGGGAGAAGAGGAAAATCAGGGGTTCAGGTAATTTCTTGCTGATCTTACAGTTGCAAGCACCACTCCATGCTTCATCCTGTAACCTATTTTGTTGCTTTTGAGGATCTGTTGATTTCTGAAAAACACTTTTATTATAATATAACTTCATCTGTTATATGACTTCAATTTTACAAATACCTATCAACCAGCCATTTCCTCAACACCTACTTTTATTTTCATTTAGTTCTGTATAGTTTGACCTCTTGTTATAACATTTGGAAAAAATATTTTCCAAGTACTCTGTGTATGTATACCTCTGAGCAAATATAACTCTAGAGACTTTTATTGCTAATTTGTGCTTTATCCTCCAATCCCATAAGTCTTTGATAACCTGTCCAGGTTCCAGTGAAAAAGGTTTCTGGATAAAGTGGTACATAAGAGGTCATTCCAAGGTTAAGTGTCTATTGGACAGGGAAAAGCAGAGAAAATACTACTTCATGTGGTTGCTCAAAGCATTTAACTACTGTAGCTCTCAGCCTTGGATCTTCTACCTGAGACTTTGGTGGTGCGATTGGTTCTGAAATCATCCGCAAAACTATCAGATGAAAACTAGATAAGTAAGTAATGGTGAGAAAGTGACCCCATTCTTAGGTCAAGGGAGGTAGGGAATCTCTTCTAAGATATGTAGGAGGTATGTAAAAAACTGTAACCAAACCTGTATTCCATGCAATTGGCATTTGTAGAAGTTTAGTCCCTCCTGACTAGCCTGGAGGAATGGTTCAAGGGTATTGTGGCATTGGGTGTTGAGTTTTTCAACAAGAAAGCATTGATTTAAGGATCTTCATCAAAAACTACATTTAAAGATCAATACGTGGCACCAAAGATCTAGAAATGACTATGATGTTTCTCTAAGTTGAATAACTCAAGACATCATTTTCATAGACTCAAGATCTAGGCCTTTCTTCTCTCTGTGTTTGCTAGTTTCTCAAATGCTAGCTCAAAAGATGCCCATTGTTCATTTTCACCCATCCAATAACTATAAAGTAAAATACATGCTATACTAAGAAAAGTGTTTTTCCTCAAATTTATTATCAGATGTGCTTTTGACTTGTTTTGATAGATCTCTTACTGGTGAAACACTGGCTTAAACAAAGAACTTAAGACCATCATCTCACATAACATTGCTGTTGAAATTTACTCTCTTAATTGCTGTGTTTAACAGCACTTATAATTTTCTTTTTGAGGCATTTAAATTAAAATATTCCACTTGTGATAAAAATCAGATTGAGAAATATTGTCTTGGTTATATAGAAAAGCTTATAATTTGGGTTTCAGAAGCAATCAATATTGCTTTTAGGTAGCCCATTTTCTATTGGGCTACCTAATATTCCTTTTTTCCCTCAAGCCTCAGTTTCCCAAAATAGATACCATTCAAAATTTACACTTAAAAAAATGCTTCAATAAAGTCAAAAAGACTGCATATTCAAAAGAAAGAGAGAAATAAACATGAATTCTACCCAGACCAGACACAAAAGTTGTTTACATTGAAGATCATCTTATAGACTGAAATAAGCAAATACTGCTAGTTTTTAAATGAACTGAAAGACATTGTGAAAATGTTGTTTCTGGTTTTAGATGTAAAAGTCTGGCACAGTTAAAGAAGAGGAAAATCACTTTCTCTAACATTAAACATGGATTCAGTTGAAATGAATTATGTTTATTCCACTAGCTAAAAGAAAACTTGGAATTTGTTCCCCTTTGAGAACGAGGCCCATGCTTGTTTCCAGAATAATGTGAGATCTCTTTCAAAGCAATGTGGGCACTTACTAATTGTGCTGAATTTGTAATTTGTAATTTGTAAGATATTTAGTCAGCAAAATGTCACCGTAGAGGCTTTTAGTGCTCTTTAGACAAAACATGAAAAATACCAAGCAACTTTAGCACAGAGTTTGAAACAATTCATTTTTGTAGAAAAACAAAATCACAACCGTACATCATTTCCTAAAGATCTTACCCGGAGAACAGCCAGGGGAAACTTCTCTAAGGTTTTGGCATCCTGGTATTCCTATTTTACAGGGAAATGCAGTTCATATATAAATGCTCCATGTAGGAATTTGATATGGTTTTAATTGAAAAGCATCAAAGTTTGTATTCACTCATCACACTTCCATTACTGCACAAACCCTAGCTTTTGTAATACTGGTTTCATCTCAGTCATTTTAAATTTGGATAAATAAGGAGAATGGCATTATACCAATATATGTTTGTCACACAAATAGTAACTTCATCAGGAAAATACTGAGCCTCTGTCAACAGTTCCATCTTCCAGTCACACAGAGAAAACACAAAGGGTATCAGGAGATGTACAGTAAACTTTTGCAAATCTGAGGAGTGACTTTAATGGGCTTCAGAAGCAGAGACTTAAGTACATGTACTTCAATGGCATAGGACTTTTCTCTCTCACTAGTTAACTTCTTAAACCAGGGTACTTTGCATTATAATGATTACAGATTGGTTTTATTAATCCTAAATTTCAGGCTTTGGGGCTCAATAAATAATTCCTATAGAAAGGATAGACTTTGGGGTTACCAGGTGTATGACATATTTTATAGTAACCCAATATTGCTAGCAACTCACAGGTCCCTGGAGATGTAATACCACAGGTGGCTGCAAGGTAACATGGTAGAAAAGTCGGGATTTCAACGAGATGATACCCTAAGAGTGCAGTGATTTAGCCAGGTGCAGTGGCGCATGTCTGTAATCCCAACAGCTTGGGAGGCTGAGACAGTAGGATCTTGAGTTCAAAGCCAGCCTCAGCAAAAGTGAGGCTTTAAGCAACCCAGTGAGACTCTGTCTCTATATAAAATACAAAGTAGGACCAGGGATGTGGTTCAGTGATCGAGTGCTCCTGAGTTCAATCCCAATCCTGGGTACCAAAAAAAAAAAGACTGCAGTGACTCTGGTACATTCAACAGAAGAAACCCACATGCCTTACCAGTGTACATCCTGTAACCTTCCAGAGAGAGCATATATGTGTTTACAAATGATGTTAATAACATCATCAATAATGTTGAATAATAATAGCAACTCATGTGTATGCAGTGTTTTTCAAAATGTATGTACTTTTGTTGTAGTAAAATATACATAAAAGTAATAAAATATACATAACAAAATTTACTCTCTTACCCATTTTGAAGTGTACAGTTAGTGGAATTAAGAGCATTCACATTGTTCTACCACCTCACCACCCACCATCCATCTCCAGAACTTTTTCATCTTCCCATATTGAAACTCTGTACCCATTAAACACCAACTCATCATGCCTTGTCCCCCAGCCCCTGGTGACCATCATTCTATTTTCTTAGTCTATGAATGTGGCCACTCTAGCCACCTCATATGAGGGGAATCACATAGTATGTGTCTGATGTGTCTGGCTTTCTGGCTTATTTCACTTAGCATAATGTCTTCAAGGTCCATTCCTGTTGTAGCATGGGCCAGAATCTCCACTCCTGCTGCTGCTGTTGCTGCTCCTCCTCCTCCTCCACTTCCTCCTCCTCCTCCTTTTTTGGTACTTAGGGTAAAACCAGGAGTGCTTAACCACTGAACCACATCCCCAGCCCTTTTTTACTTAGGGCCTTTACCTTAGGCTTAGGGCTTCACTAAATTGCTAAAGCTGACTTGAACTTTCAATCCTCCTGCCTCAGTCTCCCACACTGCTGGGATCACAGGTGTGTGAAACTACATCCAGCAATCCAGCATCTCCTTCCTTTTTAAAGACTTAGTAATATTCCATTGAATATATATGCTATATTCTGTTTATACATTCATCTATTCATGAATATTTGGGTTGCTTCCACCTTATTTGCTTATTGTATATTAACACTTTTAATCTTCACAAGGATTCAGGATTATAGTTGCCTTTAATGTCCCTATTTTATAAGAAAACAAGAATAAAGAGGTTATGTAGGTACCCAAGTTTAGGCAACTAGGAAGCTCTGGAGCCCATATAACTCCTGGCCCACCCCAGGCTGAGTTGATCCTCGGTTCGTATTTTCCCACCTCCCCTTCAAATGATTTAGGAATCTAAATGAACCAAGTATCAGTTAGAAAACCATTTATATAAAATTGTAGGCCAAGTTTCTGATTTTATTTGTATAGGTCTTAAATATCCAAGGAGAAGTCAATTGAACAACTCAGCCCTATAGAAACTATCTTATAAAGCAGTCCATTACTGCAAAATAAAAAAATCAATCCCTAACTCTGGGACTAGTTGGGGGCTAAGTTCATTTAGCTAGTTCCCCTACATAGGGTCTGGGTACATGAACTGGCATGCTTATAATATCACCCCCATTTTATCAAAAGTAAAATTGAGGCACAGGGTGGTGGTAAGTTACTTGGTTCAAGGACACATAGTAAAAAACAGAATCCATACCCAAACTGAGTTTCTAGCTCCAGAACTTGTTCTAATTAGCTGTAGCACAAACGCTATCATTTTCTCTATGAGAAATATTAAGTGCAACATTGAGACCTGTGTATAATGATAATTATCCTCACAGCAGATGCAGATTACTCTAGGAAGCCTATAAATAACAAGCAGTCCCTGCAATTTTAAAATCATCTCATACGATCATTCCATTTAACAATCTGAAAAGAATAAATTGCTTCATAAAAAGAGTCTTGAAGAACATATGGTTAGATTTTGGAAAGCAGTGCAGGTATGCACATGTCAAGCTTCTCAAAGCAGGAATACCTGTAGAGCAGATGCTTCTCACAAAGAGAGAAAGAATAAATGCATGCACCCAGGGCAAAATTGTGACTTCAGTGTAATCAATCTTCCTTTAGCCCAGATTGCTATTTATAGCTTTCTTTGTCATTTGCTTCCTTAGTGCAACCTCTTGTCCTCTTCTTTTATAGCCCAGGATATTTAAATATTCCTCCCCTCAAACATAGACACATTATTAAATTGTTAAGAATGGGATACAGAGCTGGGCACAGTAGCCTATGCCTCGGGAGGCTGAGGCAGGAGGATCAGGAGTTCAAAGTCAGCCTCTGCAACAGCGAGGCCCTAAATAAAATACAAAAAAGGGGGGTGGGTGGGCTGGGGATGTGGCTCAGTGGTTAATTGCTCCTGTGTTCAATCCCAGGTACTAAGAAAAAAAAAAAAAATGGATACTGGTTTTCATTTCCAGTATGGCCACTATTGCAGACATGCAGTCACCCACATTTCAGGATGCGTGTTTCTGGGTTCCATGCGGACAAGATGCTGACCATCCTCTCATTTCTGGCAGAGCTCCAGGGCAGCACGCTCCGAGGAGGACCGCGATGGCCTATGGGACGCCTGGGGCCCGTGGAGCGAGTGCTCACGCACCTGCGGCGGAGGGGCCTCCTACTCCCTGAGACGCTGCCTCAGCAGCAAGTAAGTCCTTTACCCACTATGAGAACCAGCGGTAGCCCACTGAAGGCACATTTTTGTGGTCGGGATGACACAGAGCGTTTTGTTGCTCACAAGTCTAGATGAATGGAAGGAAGTGCAAAGAATTAAATTTGAGATTCTTTCTTATGTTCCTCTCCAGCTGAGCATCTATACACTCTTCTGTGATGAGCAATGTGCAGTTTATCTCATTTTCCAAGGAAATCTTGTGGTTTTCCTGTTAGAATTGGAAGGAACACTTATTATTTGAAATGGTTCTAGAATCATTAGCTCCATAAATAACTGTATTTTTTTTATATCCTTTTAACAATCAAGGTGACAATGGTAGCATTAATATTGGCATTATTAACAAACTGAATGTATGTTCAGTTTCCAATATTACCTGGTACTTTGCAAATAAATGATATATTGGTTTAGTTTTATAAATGTTCTACCAGAAGTTAATCAGTTCAACGAATGGAGGGCTGGAAGAACAGCAATGTCAGTAGAAATTGTAGCATGAAGACAGAGTCAGGAAGAAGACAGCTGGACACAGGAAAAGGCCCGAGGCCTTAGAATGGAAATATTTTGCTAACAGTAATAATAATTTGAAACTGCTTCTTGAGCAGTGTGGTCTATGTCTAGGTTTGTTTCCAAACTATAAAATACAAAGTGCCATGGAAATATTTTTTTTAATGCAGTTCTTTATTTGGCAGTGAAAAGTGGTAAAGGCAGCAAGAAGGAGGCTTGATCAAAATCGCTGTTATAAAACATGAAACAGAAGAAAAAATGCATCTGCTGATTCTCCTAGACTTTCTATACACAAACAGCAGAAAGCAGTGAGATGCACGTTCAGGAAGATGTCAACTGACTTTAATAACAATTCAGATCAGGGTCTGAGTTTTCCTCTTTTCTGTTTCTCTGCACAGGGTCTGCAGAGTCTAACAGATATTAGAAGCTTAATAGATGGTTCTTCACTGAACCTGTTGAGAGCTAGAAATCATTTTGGTTCCAAACAGTTCGCATTGTAAATGTACCTTGAGAAATGGGACCAAAAGACTTATCCTGCGAGATACCAGATCAGTTCTGGTATTTGGGTCTGTGTCGAAGATAGGTCTGTTGGATTATCTCCACTGAAAAGTTTGTTTTGTCTTTTTTGATACTAGCTTCATATCAACTAGGCTTTTGAATTGATAAAGAGAGGTTAGATAATTCTTCCCTATGACTCATTTGTTTTCTTAATCCTGAGCATTAAAAACTTCCTGAATCTTCAATATGTAATGCTACATGAGATAATGTAACTGATAATAATCATACATCAGTAAAGCCGAGTGTTCAAATTTGGAATGTTTCTGTTGTCTAGTTTTCTCAAATTAGCATCCATGAATATTCTATAGGAATGAGTCAAAACGTGTGTCACAGAACTACTAAGAAATGTGCAAAAAGTTTCATATTGTCTCAGTAATATGAATAATACATTGTGTTAGAATCTTTCACTGAGACATCAAAAATCAGTTTAAGAATTAAGCTAGGGCTGGGGATGTGGCTCAAGCAGTAGCGCACTCGCCTGGCATGCGTGCGGCCCGGGTTCGGTCCTCAGCACCACATACAAACAAAGATGTTGTGTCCGCCGAAAACTAAAAAATAAATATTAAAAAAAAATTATCTCTCTCTCTCTCTCTCAAAAAAAAATAAATAAATAAATAAAAAGAATTAATCTAAAAATCACAAGTAAAATTCTATCATTCCACAAATAATAAAATATTGATGCTATGTGAGAATCAGAAATAACAAATTTTGCCATCTAGTAAATTAAGGCTCTAGTTGTTAGGATTTTATGAAAATACCATAGAAGATATCAGCTTCCTATGTTCATAATGTATTCCAAATATATTATAATGTATTGAGCAAGTAGAATTTAAGTTCTTGAATTATATACACATAGAGGATATGTCTCATTTCATTTTTAAATATGAGACAATGTATTCAGTAAACTCATACTAAACTGCACAAGAAGTAAAAAAAAAAAAAAAGAGTGGGATTCCCATTCTTTAAGATTTTGAAGAAGAAAAAAGCTGCCAAATAGATGACATTTCCAAATTTAGCAAGAATATAAAGAACTATTAATGTGTGTCTTTATTTCCAGACAGCTGGTACTTAATGTGGACCAATACATTACACACATGAATACTTTCATACTCTTAAAAGAATTCTAGTCATTCTTTAGCAAATTACAACTTGTTACCATCATTAAACTCTGGAGCAATCTCCAGAGAAGAATTTCTTTTTTTTAATCATGAAGGGACTGTTTGTATGTGCTTTATTGCATATTTCAACGCTGTTGCTCAGTAGGGTTTATGTTGATAGGTTTAGGCTGAGCTGTGCTGATTCCAGTATTCTTTAGAAAAATGACATATACGTTGACTCAGCCATTCAGTCCATGATTATACCGGGCTTTCTGCAAACATCATTCCAAGATAGGACTTCATTAGTTCATTATACCCTAATGACAAATCTCACAGCTACAGGTTTTAAAATGAGCAAAACCAAGACTGAGTTATTGCCTCTGTAGCAATTCTAGAAAATCTGCATCTCTAATACAATTAAAAGATTCACAGTGATTACATAAATGCCCTTGTGATAATACTATGTAAGTATGTTGTGCAATTAAATGTTCAGAGATGTTGCAATGCTGACTCTTAGAATAACTTGGCTCTTATGTAGTATATTCTTATTTTTAGAATGCACTTGATAATTTAGCCACAAAATAGGCTATCCTTAGACAACTTGGATAGTTTCTGCTATAATTCAAGAAGCTTGTGTGTGTTGTATTTTCAAAAGGAGGCATGCATATATACATACAAATATGTACACTGTGCACGTATGTCGTGCGCACGTGTGTATGTGTGAGTGTTGGGCAATGATAGAAAATCTGTATCAATTTTTCTCAGCACCATGGCTACACCTGTAATCCCAGCAGCTTGGGAGACTTAGATGGGAAGATCAGGAGGCCAAAGCCAGCCTTGGCAACCGTGAGATGCTAAGCAACTCAGTAAGACCCTGTCTGTAAATAAAAAATATAAAATAGGGCTGGGGATGTGGTTCAGTGGTTGAGTGCCCCTGAGTTCAATCCCCAGTACCCCCCCCCCCAAAAAAAAAAAAGGAAAGAAAGGAAATATGTATCATTTTTTAAATGTCTGAAAGCTGCTGTTGCAGAGAACTCACTCTTATAGGGGCCCTCTGTGAACACTGGTCAGGCCCACTCACCCAGAAACAGCCCTCCACAATCAAAATTCAGTTTTCTTTGCTGTGGGATTTTTATATTTGAAATTAGAGATTCCCAAAGGTTTGTGTGTTTCCTTGGCGTGTTTCTCTCTCTCTCTCTCTCTCTCTCTCTCTCTCTCTCTCGCACATTTCATATCAATTCACAGGTTTTGTAAATAGGATTTTCACCTCTGTATTTTCTTTGTTTATGTGGAATGAACATGTGGAACAAGTTTCCTTTGGTACCTATAGATAATCAAATATTCATTTGGCATGAATTCTAGTCTTTAGCCTACTTAGTTTAAATGCTCCTACTCATGGTCTTAGGAGGAAGTGTAATAATCTTCATCATCTCCCAGGTTGTCAAGCACCTAAGAAGCTATTTGTTTTCTTGGTATTTTTCTGGCAGTCACAATCTTCCTCCACTATAACAGCAATTCCTGGGGTTCCAGCCTCATATTCCAAAAAAAGTTAAGCTTTCAGCAGTCAGTTTGTGGAGAGAGCTAGCATCAAACTTTTCAGTTAAATTATTTTATTACAAAATTTAATTTTCCTTAAAATATATAATTCTAAGCAGTGAGAAAGATGAAATAAGTATGCGTGTAAAACAAAATGAAAAACATTCTAATATTTTCTTGTTAATACTTAACTGTAATTAAAACATTGCTTAAATATGGCCCTAGATCTATCCCTCTATTGGATTTAGAACATATTTGACTCTTGTACTTTAGAAATAGATATGTTCTGAGGTCTGTGTTCAGCTTCAAGACTTAAAACCAATTTGATACAAAAGTTTTCTAATTTCTTTCCCAGTAACCAGTACCATCGATTCTACAGTCTTATTTTTCCTAGATCCTTAGTGCTAATGGAAGCTCTTAATTGCTATACCATTTATCTAGTAGCCCAAGACTGTTGCATAACAACTCCTAAACCTCACATTGCTTGGCTAGATGATTCTGTGATCTTGGATGGGCTCAATCACATATCCACTTACTGCCACTGATCTGGACAGACTTCACCTGAGCCAACACGGGAAACTGGATTCTGCTCCATTGGTTCCTCATCCTCCACAAGCTAGCCTAGGCCAGTTCTGCTGGTGATAGAAGAGGTGCAAGAGAGAGCAATTCCCAATGCCCATCCCAAGCTTGTTTGTGGATATTCTATTGGCTAAACTAAGCCACCGGTCAATCAGTGAATGGGAAAGCAAACATGTTACATGAAAAAGTAGGAGACACAGGGAAAGTAAAGAATTGAAATGATTATTATAGTTTAGCTTGAATGATTTTCAATTGTTTTCTTATTCATTTTTAAATGGGCTTAATGAAAATAATGTGTTCTCTCTTATCTCCCCATTCCAGATTTAGACATCTGAATTCAATTCATTTACCTTACACCTTTGGGAATGATCAGAGGTTATGAATATATGTATCCCTAGAGGCTCAGCAATTAATTAGAATGTGCATGGTAGTCTAATAGTAAGCATTCAAATTCAGTCCAAATAAATCCCATCTATCTGCAAATTAACCTGCCAGGTCAATTTTCCAGTCCTGGTCATATGATCTCTTAGGTTACTTTCCCGTATGATTTCTTTTCTTTTCTTTCTTTTTTTCTTTTTTCTTTCTTTTTTTGTACTTGAGGATGGACAACATGCCTTGATTTTATTTACTTATTTTTGTGTGGTGCTAAGGATCGAACCCAGTGCCTCACACATGCTAGGCAAGCATTCTGCCACTGAGCTATAGCCCCAGACCCTCCAGTCTGATTTTTTAAGTCTATCAATAATAATTATTCTACTCCCAATATGCTAGTACTATAAAGGGAGCTAGATTGCCCTGATTTTACATAACAGATTTAATTGTGTTCTCTGATGGATTCTTCTCCCCCATCCTTTTTTGGAGGCTTGCAAAAAGAAGGCAATGTGTGATTCCCCAACTTTTATCATAAGAGTATGGATAATTGCCTTTGTCTGCAACCCAGGTTTAAGCAACAACCAACTTCACTGATTTCTGTAAGAATATATTCAGTTTCATTCAGTAACTCAGATAATGCAGCTGTTGCTAATCTTACATCACCAAATAACAGATCATGCTTTTGTTTTATGTTAATTACAAAAGAGACTATACCTACTTGCACTTGATATGGTCCTTTATTTTATTCCAAGAGAATTAAACAATGGACCAACTTGACTAGCTGCTGCTTCTTTTTCTAGTTCTTCACCATTCCCACTATTTTGAAATAATACTTAGAGAACACTCATTTGTCTATCCTTTTCTTTTAAATTTGATGTCAAAGAGCTATCTATGAGGACTCTAGGTTTGTCTTCAGCTGGCTGATTTAGTTTTGCCCATAAGGAGTTCCAGATGCATAAGCACTTCATACTGAGAGTAACATGGTCTGTACAACTGCAGTAGGTAGAGGCCAAGACCAAGCTCAAGAGGGCAACTGCAGCTCATTTGAGATGGCAATGAGTCTGATAGCTGTATGCTTTTAAGGACAGTGTTAACCTTTGCGCGCTGGTGCCTAAGAAAGATTTAAATGTCTTTTTACTTTCTCATATGCCAAATTAATTTAGTTGATTAATCTATGGAGGAACAACTTAATACTATAGATTAATTAAGCATATGAATATTCTATTAGTGGGCTTGGCTGCTTCATATGTTTCCAAACAGGAAAAATAAAAGTCCACTTGCAAAGAATGACAGCATTTTTGAAAAGTTAATAAATTTTGAGTTGAAAATTTGAGATGAATAATCAGATGAATATGAGATTAAAAATCATCATAGCGTGGAGAGAGCCTAAAAACAGTAAGATTATGGAATTATTCCCAAGAGCTGTGGCTGCCAGAATGGTATCAATATAAGCACAGAAAAATAAAATAAAATAAATAGCTCCAAGGAGTCTTATTCCACAGGAATGGGGAAGATCATTCTAAACTCCTTATTTCATAATTGTGTGAGGGAATGTATGCTAACTTCTCTTATTTTTAATTATAACACATATTTTTTCTTCTATGTAAATATTGATACTTTTAGTCATATAGAAGTTAGTAACTGATCTCTACGTTGTAGAATAATAAATGCCAAAATTGTCAATGGTGAGATTTGGCTTCTTAAGCACAAATTTTTCTTCTTTATAAGGCATCTCATCTCTCTCAATTAAGGTTCACAAGATATTTTTTTAAATTTTAAAACTTTTAGCTCAAGTGAGCACCAAAGGAAGATTTATGTTTTTTTTTTTTTTTTTTAACCATCTAGTTTTGTATATTATCAGCCTTATTTTCCTTGGAAATGTTTGAGTTTTTGTTTAAAAAAAAGATATACAGGTTTGGCATAGACCTGACTACTTGTGTCATTTATATGAGGTGGTCTTTTCATTGTGTTAGAGGAGAATGCTCATTTTGAGACATATGTTTAAGAGTTTTAGGTTGCCTTTATTTTACTTTTTGGGTCAAAGCCTAGTTGAAATGTATTACTAGGACTTCTAATATTCCAGGCCATATATCTTAGCAGGGTGTTATTGTTCCAAGGTCCTATCTCCTTTCAGAAGGACAATGAACTAAAGCCAATGACTGAACGTTTAGGACTAATTTGTAGTCTGGTTTATCTGATAAACCAGTTTGTAATAATAAAACATAATTGGAAATGTGTTTGGTGTCTGTAACCTTTACTTGCTATTTTGAGAATTTGTAACTCTAATTTTTTTTCTGGGCACTTAAAAATTCTTTATTTGGTTTGTTCAAAAGCCTTTCTAAAGTTTTTATTTTTTCTCAATTTTAATTAATTCATTCAATAAATATTTCTTGTACTGCTACTATGTATTAGACAAGTTGGTAAGTCTAACTAAGAATATCAATGCCAAGGGGCAAAAGTGTGAAATTATTTGGAATTTACCAAATTATTAATTTGCCACAGAGTTTCTACTGATTGTAGATGCAAGATATTTTGAGAAATAAGATTTTCCCTCAAGTTTTGAAAATAATATATCTATAGAATTGGGGTTATTTATTGGTATTCTTATATTTACTTCTATTTTGATAGCATCATTTTATACATCAATCGGGGGAATCCTTATTTTCCCAATTAAGCCATAAAATTCCTCTTCTTTTGTATTTACAGCATTCAGCACAGAGCAAACACTCAAATGCTTGTTTGGTTAATTTGCCTTTAAACTACCTATGCAGTATTGAAAGGCATAAGCATTTCTTTAATCTGTACTTCAAGGAGAAGAAGAAAAATATAAAATATTGAACATGTCTATTAAAAGATCAGAACCTAATCTTTTAAAAAATATTTTTAGTTGTATATGGACACAATACTTTTATTTTATGTTTCTATTTATATGTGGTGCTGGGGATCAAACACAGTGCCTTATGCATGCTAGGCAAGTGCTTTACCACTGAGCCATGACCCCAGCCCAAGGAACCTAATCTTTATGCCACAGAACCAAAATTGGTGAAAGTAACTGTGCCTTTGCAGAATTGAGAAAATTTTTCATATTTGGACCTAGACTGAGCTGGGAGAGATCATGATAGAGCCAATCTCCTCTCACTTTCTTTTGCTATAATACCTCCTCTTTTTTTTTTATTTTACTAAGAATTTAACAAGAGATTTACACTCAACTCATCTTTAAGTATTGTTAAATATACTGACAACATTGTTCAGCAGATGTCTAGAACTGATTCATGTTGCGTATCTAAGACTGTATTCACTGAACAGCAACTCCCTGTTTGCCTGCTCCTTAGCCCCAGCAACCTTTCCCCACTCTGTTTCTATGTTTTTGACTATTCTAGATACCTTATGTAAGTGAAATCACGCAATATTTATGCTTTGTGACTGGCATATTTTATAACACAATGTCCTCAAAAGTCCTCTGTATTGTTGCATACAATAGGATTTCCTTGTTTTTAAAAGCAGAATAATATTGTGTTGTATGAATTTATCACATTTTCTTAATCCACTCACCCATCAGTGGACATTTTTAGGTTGTATGCACATCTTAACTCTTGTGGATAATGCTGCAATGAACATCGTATTCATGTTATTCCGATTTACTTTTGAGATTCTGATTTCCATTCTTATGGGTAAGAACCCAGAAGCAGGATTGCCAGATCAGCTAATATTTCTATCTTTAATGCTTTGATGAGGGACCTCCACATTGTTCTCCACATTGTCTGCACTGTTTTTTATTCCCACCAATAGTGTGCAAGGGTTCCCTCTTCTCTGCATCCTCACCAACACAGATCTTTTCTCTTTTCAATAACAGCCATCCTAACAGGTATGAAGTGATACCTCATAGTGCTTTGATTGCATTTCCTTGATGACTAGTGATGTTGAATATCTTTGCATGTACCTGTTGTCCATTTGTATGTATTCCTTTGAGAAATGTCTATTCAGAAACCATAACCATATTTAAATTGGGTTGGGTTTTGCTGCTAAGATGAAGGAGTTCCTTATATGTTTTGGATATTACCCCTCATTAGATATGTGGTTTGCAAATATTTTCTCCCATTCCGTAGATTGTCTTTTCACTCCCTTTGTTATTTCCTTTGTGGTGCAGGATCTTTTTCGTTTGATATAGTACCACCTGTCTATTTTTGTTCTTGTAGTCTATGGTTTTTAGTGTCATATCTGAGAAATCATTGCCAAAACCAATGTCATGGAGCCTTTCTCCTATGTTTTTCCCATGTTTTCTTCTATAGTTTCAGGCCTAAGGTTTATGTCTTTAATACATATTGAATTGATTTTTGTACATGGTGAAAGATAAGAATGCAATTTTATTCTTTTGCCTGTGAATGTCCAGTTTTACCAACAGCATTTGTTGAAGAGACTGTTCTTTCCCCATTGTGTATCCTTGGTACACAATGTCAAAGATCAGTTGACAACTGTGTGAGTTTACTTCTAGATGTTCTATTCTGTTCCATTAGTCTACATCTGTCTTTATGCTATTACCATACTGTTATAATTACTGTAGCTTTGTCAAATATCTGAAATCAGGAAGTATGGTGCCTCTAGCTTTGTTCTTCCTTCTCAAGATTGCTTTGACTCTTCAGGAGACTTGGTGGTTCCATATGGATTTTAGGATTAGTTTTTCGAATTTCTGCAAAAAACTTCCACTGGGATTTTGAGAGAAAATGCATTGGATCTATAGATCATTTGGTAGAGTATGCACATCTTAACAATATTAAATCTTCCACTCTGTGCACATAGAATATTTTTTCACTTATTTGTTTTATCTTTATTTTCTTTCATCAATGTTTTGTCATTTCCAGTGAAAAGTCTTTCACCTGATTATTTCAGTTTATTTATGTATTTTATTTTATTGATGCTATTGTAAATGGGGCTATTCTCCTAAATACCTTTCTGTTTACTTCATTGTTAATGTATAGGGACACAACTGATTTTTATGTTGATTTTGTTTCCTTTAATTTGATCAAAGTTTTTATTAGTTCTAACAGGATTTTTGTTGTATTTTTAGAGAATTCTACAATGTAATATTATGCCATCTTCAAACGGAGATGATTTTACTTTTTTGTTTTTTGTCTGATTGTCCTGCTAGGAGTTCTATTACTATGTTGAACAGAATGCTAAGAATGGGCATCTTTCCCTTGTTCTTGATCTTAGAGGAAAAAACACTGAGTAAGATGTTATCTGTGGGCTTTTCAAATATGGTGTTTATTTTCCTAAGGAAATTTCTTTCTATTCCAATTTTTTTAATCATGAAATGTGTTGAATTTTTTTTCTGTATCTATTAACATGATCGTGTGATTTTATTCCTCTTTCTGTTAAGGAGGTAGTTCTTAACCTTAGCTGCCCTTCAGGATCAGCTGGTAAATTTAAATATGAAATAAAAACATGCAGATACATAAATGCGGGGGTGGATCCCTGCCATTGGAAATATTATAAAAATTCTTTAAATGATTTTTAATTTCCATCCAGGGTTAGAAGTGCTATTCTATTGATGGGGATCATTGTGAAAAGATGAGGTTTGTCTCTAGCTCCCTAGGAATTTAGAGACAGATAATGAAGAAAAGAAGGAATTTTCTGATAAAGAAACGTGTCAAAATTCTTCATTCAGCTTTCTATGAAATGACCCTGTCTGCTATGTGGGAGGGATGGTCTGGGTACCAGCATTCAAGGTATAAAACCGGTGGTTGCACCAGGTTCTACTGTGCGCAGTTTATAGTCAACCAGTATGAATCACCCTCAGCCTTGCCCAGTGAAGCAAATGTACTAAGCACTTTCTGAGATTTCCTTTCATTCCATTGTCAACTAAGCCTATAAAAATGATCTCAGTTTCCAAGTTGGTAATGATTGACCAGATTAATGTCTCCAAATCCTTAAACCTTCCAATCCATAGAGTTGAGTTTAACTTTTCATCTTTCATTCAGCATCCATTCCAATGGACCTTCTCTCCCTGTCAGCTAAAAAAAGAAAGCCTTCTAATGCTACCAAATTCTATCATTGCCTTTGTTTGGGCCTTATTTGTAGGAGATAGAAGATCTAATTGTTTTGCTTAATATTAATCAGAGAGAGAAGCACAGGCAGAGACAGAGATAGACACTGAATATTAAGAGCAAAAAGAGGGATATCAGAACTGTGGGCACAGGGGAAGCTGTAGAACACTAGGTGACATCGATTCATGCACCATCATTAGCAAAAGCCATCACGACATAACGACCAACATCAAATAGCTGCAGAACTAGGCTCCATCTCTGGGCTGGGGATAGGGCTTCAGGTCAGGGAAGGATCCTGTCCTAGTAAGAGAGAGAGTCATGCTATGGGCAGCAGAACTAACAACCAGTATCATTGCCTCTGAGATAATTTTTATCTTACTTTGTAGATTATTCCTTTTATTTTTTACGGAACTATTAATTTTGAATCTTGGCCCCACTATTTTCCAGTTGTATGACATTGGGCTGGATTTTAATTTCTCTGGGATTTAATTTGCTCATCTATGAAGTCCAGGGGGCAGTGCCTGGAACAGAGTAAGAATTTAATAAATATTTGTTGAATGAATATCCCAAATGCCCTTCAACTAAAAGTGAAATGTGTGACCCTGAAAAGAGGTACTTTCTCATCCAGATACATAGTTAAAGCCCATTTGGCTGCTAGATAGGAAAAGGAACAGAAGTTGCTCCTAATATACATGGTTTTAAAGAGAAATGCTGTGATTCTCCAGAACCCCATTTTGCAATGGACATCTGGGTGATATGGAAGGATGAGAGAACTTTTGTCTCTAGCCAAGATAACTCATACATTTCCAACTCAAGGGTTGTGTCGGGTGAGGTTGTTAGAGCCCTAGTGTTTTATAATATACATTTTCCTCCTGGGGAAGATGGAAGAGTTGGACTTGATACTGCTAAAACACATTTATTTTTATTCTCATTCTTTGCCTCTTTTGGCTACTGAGCAAATATAAGATCATTTGCAAACCTTATGGCTTGTGTGTATGTATTATAAAGTGCACGTCCTTCCTGCTTGTGGATTTCAAGCCAAAGGCTGCAATCACCCAGCCCCCACCCTAGCCCTCTTTCCGAGGGAGGAAATGCATTGCAGTGACAAACACAACTAGAATAAATACATGAAAATAAACATATCCCTAGCTAAGAGCCAAGAGTTTTGGTTTTTTTTTTCCCTCCTTTGGTAGCTATTTAGTTTCATTTTAAACTTTTCCTCTTTAACTTATTGTAGGAAGACTTTAATCAGGTTTTGGGGTCCAAATATGAGGCTGAAAGTTCTTTATGGCCTGAAGTTACCTTGACAGCATTTCCTTCTGCTTTAGTCCTTCCCACTTCCTTTCACCATCTTTTCCTTGTTCCATCCCTCAGTGTCTTCTTCCCTCCCTTCCTGTTCTCTTGAGTGCTAACAATGTGCCCGGGCCCTTGCTAGGCACTGCGGCTCAAAGATCCAACACAGACTTCAGGAGAGAAAAGCAGATCGACAGACAAAATAAGGTTTCCTGAAAATGAAAGGAGACCTGGGTGACTGCAGAACTCTGTCCTAGTCCTTGGAAATGCTGGGCTCTCTGCTGCCTCTGTGCCTCTGGTCCTGATGAGCCTCCACCTACAATGCCCCTCCCTGCCCATGTGCACCAATCAAATTCCTGAATGTTAATTAAAGCCACCCTCAGGCTCCCAGGGCTATCTTTGTAAGGTATCCTGTTCACACCACTTGAGTCATCTTTGCATGATATGGCTGTCCCAACACTGCTCTCACTGGGCTATCAGTGCTGTGGTGACAGGTGGTATCTTGCTTTTTTTTTTTTTGGTACCTTCCCACCTTGCACATACTTAGTCCATGTTGGATGAATTTACTGGGGGAAAAAAAAAAAAATATATATATATATATATATATATATGAATAAAATAGTTTGGGCAGCAGGAGTAGAGAGGGAGGACTAATTCTCTAATTCTCCTTTTTCTATTCACATTCTTGGGACTCCTGCAGCCCATATAGAACATCCTACCTAAGAATCTCCTTTGAAAGTTATTCCCTCTCATTTACCTCTCTCTCTCTCTTTCAAATCCCTTCTGTATTCAGTGTCCATACCATACCTATCTGTTGTTGACTAGCTGTTAAACTGTTGTATATTCTCTGATTAATGTGGATTGTTTCCAAAGAAATATAGCTTTGTAAGAGTCAGGAGATGTCATCATAGTTGAATCTTTCACAACGCCTTACTTCATACTGGTTTAGACTGGATGCTCAATAAATATGTTAAGTGACTGTAAATCAGAAAGCATTATATAAAGGCTTGTTAACCAGGAAGTGCTGCCCAGGGGCTCCTTCTCATGGTGGGAGTGCTTATTGTATATTGTTTCATTAGATGGTCAGGGCCATATTCTCAGAGCAGTTCTGCTTCATTAGAAGCCGGAGCATGATCATTATGGTTTATGATGTTGTGCTTCATGCTTTATTCTTATTTTGATTACATAAGCATTCTGCTCATTTTCATAACCCTGACCCATATTTGTGAATACTTTACGCTTTGTTGTTAACATGTCCGTCTTTGAAAAAGAGGTAGAGATATATAAAATCATACTTGTTTGGGAAAAAAAAAATTAGCGTGATTTTTCTAGTTGTTATTTGGAACATACCAAACTCTCAGAATGGCAAATAAACCAGCTTGAAACTCACAGAACAAACTCCAAATTCAGTGTATAAAATTCCTATATGATCTAAAATTTAATTTAACAGCTCTAAAACCTTCTAACTATTGCTCAATAATCTAGCAAAAGTCTAAGACAGGTATAGGAATACACGTTTATAACCCAGCTACTCAGGAGGTGGAGGCAGAAGAATTGCAAGTTGGAGGGCAGTCTGGACAGACCCTATCTCAAAATAAAATAAAAAGAGCTAGAGATGTAGCTCAGTGGTGGAGCACTCATCTTGCATGTGCAAGGCCCTGAGTTCAATCTCTAGTACTGAAAAAAAAAAAAATCTGTGAAAAGTCCAGAGAACCTTTCTGAATTCCTTCTGGTTGAAAGGAGATCAAACAACTAGAGGGGATGTTGTCTTAGAATATTTTCCCCCAATCTACATAATTTCCATTGATATCAAATTTAGTTTCCACATTAGGTTTTAGTAACTCTCTATACAAAAGCCAGGGTCTCCAAGTTGGCAGTGCATTCAGTACATTTTTATAATGAGAGATTATTATAGAGCAGAAGTGTTGAAATATAAAACTGAGGTCACAAAACAACATGTTATCTATGCCGAAGAAGCACTTTTAAGTCTACTCCACAATTTATGGCATTATTTTTTAATCTGGGCCTCCACCATTCCTGAGTCGATGTTAAGGCTGACTCTTCTTTTGGCTCATTAGGCCACATTGGAGCCTCTGGCAGGCTGTGAAGAATCAGTGTGACCCCTGGCTGTGTCTGTTCCCAGCCAACTCGCCTCCTGACCCATGAAGGCTGGCAGCACGCCTCCTTGTTGTTGGTTGTATTATTACAGAAGAAAAGCTTTCGCGAAAGCCACATTTATCAGCTTGTCATAATAGTTTGGCTTGTATATCTATCTGTTCAGAAAAAAAATAATAAATCTCTCCCTTGTCCCTAATCTATTTGAGGCTTGTGATGTATCACATGCCGAAAAAGCAGCGGGAAACATAGAGATCCTGCATGGGACTCAGGGACCTTTCAACCAAATGATTAAGGAAAAGAAGTATTTTTTTTAAATCTTTTAAAAATTATTTGTTCTTTTAGTTATACATGACAGTAGACTGTATTTTGACACATTGTACATACATATAGTATAATTCCCTTTCTTGTGGTTGTACACCATATGGAGTTACACTGTTCGTGTATTCATATATGAACATAGGAAAGTTATGTCCGATTCATTCTGTCTTTCCATTCCCATCCCCTCTCCCTTCCTCCCTTCCCTCCTTCCCCCTGCCCAGTCTAGTGAACCTCTACCCCCTCACCTCCCACCCCATCCCTGCCTATTGTGAATCGGCATCCCAGAGAGTACATTCAGCCTTTAGTTTTTTTAGGGATTGGCTTATTTACATAATAGTTTCTAGTTCCATCCATTTACTGGCAGATGTCTTAATTTCATTCTTCTTTATGACTGAATAATATTCCATCGTGTATATGTATCACATGGAAAGAGGTATTTTTTTCTGTGTGCTTTTGAAAGTTCCAGAGCACCAGGGACCTCTATCTCTTGTTTTAAAGCTACTTTTCCTCTGCAGGCTGTGTTTTGGGGATGCATTATTTTCCCAGAATGTTAGTGATTTTGTTTGATAAAGGAGCTTTAAACACAAATGAGAAAAAGAATTAAGTGTACCTACAAAGAAGTTCAAAGATACTTCTTTAACTATTTAAGATCAGTTTTTCATAGATAGGTATTACCACATTTTATATTGCTTGTTATAGAAAATTTTGTAAGCAAATCTGCTATTATTTGAGGTAGGCAGTTGTCTGAAAGTACATGGCAAAGTGGAGGGAGGTAGGCTCAAAATCATTATTCAGACAAAATATACATTAATTTAATGTCTGTTAAAAACAAATTAAAATCTATTAATATTAGTACTACTCACTAGAGATACATACGAGGGCATTTCCAGTCATTTAGAAACATGCTACGTAAGAAAAATACAATATAAACATGGTTGTCTATAGATATTTTTTTGAAGAGACAGTGCAGAATTTATTCCTATTGTTGGGCTCAAGCTTCCCCCAAATAATGTTTCCATGTGAACAAGGTTTGTTTTGTTTCAAGATACAATAAATCAGAATTAACTCTTGACTATTTTAAACATGGAGTACCATATAAAGCACATGGAATGACCTTTTAAGCTTGAGAGTGAACCAGAGCAAAGGGTAAGATTAAAAAGTAGACTTGTAGAAACCCCAAGGATGACATGTCATTGAACTCCCTTTCTTTTCACACCAGGCAAGACCACAGCTACCCATCTGTCATACAGACTACAGCTGTATCCCCAGGTGTCCAGCATCTAGTTCCAGCCGTAGATGAGGACACTGAGCATCTGAGGATAACTTTGTACACAGGGTCCAAAGGGTCACATGGCTTCCTTTGTAGCAGCTGAATTGACTAGTATCAAGTTTTTTTTTTTTTTTTTTTCTTGAAAGAACCTCTTGCAATAATGTATCAACAGCAAAAGAAAAGAAGCTGGGGGGCCCTTGCCTTTGGTCCTCTCAGGTGTTCTGAGAATTTGCACTTCCTCTTGAAGTCTTTGTAAAAAGCCCCCACATGGAGAAGCGTTTGGACTGGCTCCTGGGGGACAACCTCACGCTGAACCTATAGCTCCAGTGAGCACTGAAATGCTCATTCCAAGTGAAGGACAATAGTGCCACAGTATCATGTGAAATCGATCCCCACTGTGATTGTGAATCTGCTGGTCTTGTCTGATCCATGGTCACTCAGCTCCAACAGTCTTAAGTGCCCCAGGGTCCCTCTGGCTTTGTCTGTTCTCCTAAAAAGAGCTCATAGTTTTCTTTTGGATAACTGAAAGAGATATGTAAGCAGATGGGCCGGCCTATTTTGAAATTCTTTACTTACGGGCCATAATTGAAAGGCAGGTGGTGTTCAGCAAAATAATGTTACCTGCTCTTCTATAGCAGCTTTCTTGGGTTTGGGAAGTCAGATAAAGTCTGGGTTTCATGAGGCTAAAACAAGTTCAGTTGTGCTTAAGGACTCTGAAGTTTCAAGTGCACAGTTACCAGATTTTCTTGAGACTGTCCAATGACACCAGGTACAAGTCTAATAATGTCACCAGAAGGATCTGTTTGCTCAGAGAGGAAATGAGAAAAATTTTAAGGTTAAAAAAGAGAGAAACTGGGCTGGGTCTGGGGCTCAGTGGTAGCGCACTTGCCTGGCATGTGTGAGGCACTGGGTTTGATTCTCGGCACCACATATATGTAAATAAATAAAGTTCTATAACCAAGTTTTTAAAAGAAAAGAACATTTAAAAAAAGAGAGAGAGAGAGAGAAACCAAATACACTCCTCTTTCTTAATAAAGAATTATATAAGCAGGCAAGAAAGAAAGAAGAGATCAACAAACGGCTAAAGCAATTTGCAAAAAAGAGTTTTAATTTTCAATGGCAATTCATCTCTTCTTAAGGTTGTTAAATTATGATAATCAAAAATAAGATAGCATGAGGACTTTAAGAGTTGAAGGAATCTGGAGGGTTTTGTTATTTGTTAATGAGAGACAAAATACACCTCAAGTCTATACTAATCTCATTTTAACTAAATTCTGGTAAATTTATCTAAAGTCTGAATAATTCACAAATAATGATTGGGATTGAGATAATCATTATCTTAGAGAAGAAATTAAGTCCAAATTAATAAGTAGCTAAGAGTGAAGTATTGAAATAAACAAGGAAATTTCTGGACAGATTTGGATTGGGATATATTCTAATATTTATGTGGTGCTCTTGCATACTCGAGGCAGGCCATAACCGGTACAGTCCTTGACTCACTGAACACCGTCCTGTGTCATGTAGTTGGCACTGGGAGAAGGCAGTGACTTCTATTCTATGTTATCAGTGCTCTGTAATTTTTCTCAGAAATCATTTTGGACTAAAGTTTCTGATGTTTGTTTTCTTCTCCAGAGGTGAACTTTTTAAAATTTGATTAAATGTGCAGGAACCCACTCAGCTGTTTTATATTAGCAAACTTAAAAAAAAAAAAGAGAGAGAGAGAGAGAGAGATTTTGTACTACTTCTCAGTTACACAGATAAGGCTTTTGTGCCCAGATAAATACCTTGAGTAAAGAAATTCACAGTTGGCAGAAACTAAAATCCTTGCAGTGGAATAGTCACTTTGCTACTGATCTAAAATTTATATTCAAGTTTAATATGTTTGAATTTTTAAAATGAGCTTCTCTGTACTGAAATTCTTCCACATTGCATCTTACTGATGAGTGTTTCTCTTGGAGATATTCCAGTGCGTGTCTAGGTTTGCTTTACTGGAAGTGGATTTACCAGAATTAAAAAGCAGTTGATAAATTGATATAGTATCAATAAAATGCAGTTAAGTCCCAGGCCCCTCCCTGCTCAGCTTCCCAGATTTCTAGTCTCCAGTTAACTTACTACACGTCTGGAACACATCTTGTTCCTTTACTTACTGTTTTCCTACTTTCAAGTTGGTCAAACCAGGATTCAAAATCCCTGATGTTTTCTGTTTATGTAACTTTAAGGCTCAGTTTTCTTATTTGTTAAACAGGATTGTTAAAATATTGCAGAATTATTGTAAATTTTTTAGAGTTAGATTTAATTAGACTTAATGTAATAACACTGGATTAGAGATCAAGAGCAGGCACTAAATATATGGTAGAGGCTAATATTCTGTTAGTATTCACAATTGGATAATGGTTTTCAATATTGAGTAGGAGCCAAACTTAAGAACTAACATTTTAATGTTATATTTCAGTCAAATTAAAGAAGCTCTCAATTAAATGTTAATAGGATATAGTAAAGGGAAGACAGTTCAGAGATATAAATAAATTATTTATAAATCAGTATTAGTTGCTAAACCATCACAGAATATTTCTTTGGAAAATATGGCAAGCACTTTTTTTTTGCTTTCTTTTTTGTTTGTTTTTATTTTGTTTTTCCTAAATAAGAAGTATTTAAGTCAGTCTTTGACATTGTAAGCTGTATCTCCTGTCTCCAAGGATGCTCGTAAAACCTGTATAGGTATTTATGGTTTAAAATATCTGGGGAAAAGCTCATTTAAATTATTGAAAAGGCATTTTTCTATTTTATTTTTTTCCATTTTGTAAGTGGTATCTCTATTATAATCCTTTGGCATCGGAACAGAGCTTCTGTGTACTATCTCAGTTGGTGTTCACAACGGTATGCAATAATGTTACTGGATCCATTTGAGAACTAGGAAGTTAAGAGCATAAGATGGCAAAAGGCTTATGCAAGTACAGGAACAAAATCTATAGCCCTGGTCTTCAAATTTCTAATTCAGAATTAATTCCATTATTCATTTCATAGATATGAGTTTAGGAAAAGAAGATTTTTTTTTTAAAGGATAGAAAAAAATAGGTTCATTCTCAGCGATAAATATCATCTTTTAAAATCAAGAAGTCATAGTTGCAATTTTTCTGTTTTAAAACCTTCAGTAAGTGATTCCTCTTTGCTTATTATAAAATTCAAAATTGAAATGATATTCTCTTTATTGCAATTTACCACATGAACTCCAAATTCCAAAAACACAGATCTATTTGAAAATTTACAAACATACCAAATCTTTTCATGCTGCTCTGCCTTTCTTACAACTTTTTCTATATATATTTAACCTCTTTTCAATATCTATCATTTTTATTACATTTTAATTAATATATCACATGCTTTCATAATGCTTACTATGACTTAGTCACTGTCTACAATGATTTATAGTTATTTACTAAATCCTCATAATATTCCTGTGATATAAGTAATATTAGCCCATTTTGCAGATGAAAAAAACTGGGGTATAGAATTTGAGGTCATGAGTCCATAAAGAGATGTCTGGTTTCAAAGTGAGTACTCTTACCTACTATAGGGTGTTACATATGCACCAGCATTGTAAAATTGAAAAGCCTATCATATGCAAGAAATACCAATGTCTGTATGACAAGCTACCAAAGGAACCCCAGTTGCAAAATTCATTATCTTGTAAATTTACCATCATCCCTAGCCTAACTCTCATGTTTTCAGAATCAGGAGCTTGATATTTTTTAACATTAACACCAAGAATAGATCTTTCTTTTGGGGATGTTCTCACAATGACTTGACCCATGAGAGTAATGTTTCAAACTGAGGTACTAGTTTATTTAAGCACAACAAGGAATGGAAGAATCTATCGTGTGTACCACAATATTCTTGTTAATGTGGCTAGTGCTCTCTACCTCTCAGATGTCATGAAAATCCAGATCATTCTTGGCTGGCAGTTTGGTCAATATGGCTTCATCATGGGAAACATTCTTCATATGAACTGAGCATTTGTTGGCATCAGCTAGGGTTCCCCTAAACCATCAAGATAACAACAACCACCTTTCCAATGGGGCATGAAAGACTTGAAATTTATTGACCCTTTGTCTAGGGTATCTTGGGCCTGGGTACTGACAACTACACATCTTGGTCAATTCTCCTTTTTCCTGTGAGTTGAATGCCTTAATTAATATAGTCAATCTAATTAAAGTCTTTAGACCTAAGATAGCCTTCATATAATTGTGTTTTCAGATAACATTTTCCTTCTGTTAACATTCTCAAGACCTAGCACAATTACTAGATAGCATTTTTATGCTGAATTATAATTATATAATTGATTTTCTTAATAGAAGAAACCAAGTGATATTCATTATTCTTTGTACTCCCCTAAGTAAGTTCATTGCCCGGCACATAACAGCAGCTCTATGGATGTTTGCTGAACAAAATAATAAATTAGGCATTAAAGCTTTGTGATTATGAGTGTCAGCTCTGAGGCCAGATGGCCTAGTTTCAAATCTCATCTGTACAACTTAACAGTTGTGCGATTTGGGCAAGATACATAACCTCTCTAAGCATCAGTGGTTTTTTTTTTTTTTTTAATCTGTAAAATGTATTAACAACAGTATCATCCCTCTCAAGATTTTTGATATTAAATAAAATAATGCACATAACAAATTTAAATTATACCTGGTCTTCCTTAACTATTAGCTATTCATGTGGTCATTCAGAGTTCCATAGTATTGTTTTACTTGTGACCTAGTTTGAAAAGAGCAGAATACTGCTGTCCATGAATTGTCATTACTGGATATTTTACCAAATATTGATTGTTTTTGTTCACAAGAATTTAGTAAAATGGGAACTCCCATGTATTTCTGGTGGGAGTATGTAATGGTACAACCTTTATGGAATGCAATTTGGCAATAGTTTTCAAGAGCCTTGCAAAAATTCATTCCCTCTAGTTCAGTAATTCCCCTTCTAGAAATTTATTAATTTTAAAGACATAGTCAGAAACTTGGATAAGACATATGCTTAGGGGTGGTTTATTACACTCTCATTTATCAAACCCTATAAAAATAAATTAAAGGACAATTAGTAGAATAATGATCTACAAATTGTGTTATACCATTTGATGGAATATTATGTAGCTCTCAATATAGTGTGGAAAATACTTCTAAAAAAATTTAAGTGGGACAAAATTAAGTTACAAAATTGTATAATCGATGTGATTTCCTCTGCACTGGAAAGAAATAATTAATAATAGTAATTATCTTTAGATGAGGCCATTAGGGGAACTTTTTTTTTCATTTTGATAATCTATTCCAAAATCACTATAATGAGGGTGTATTTTAGAAATAAAAATAACTGTTTAAGAATTATATCTTTTTCTATCCTTAGAAGACATGTTGAATACCAAGTTCACTTTTTATCATATTCAAGTTCTAAAGTTTTTTACCAAAATGTCTCTTCAGTTTTCTATTAGAAATAATTAAGATGACAGGATTAATGTAATATAAATATTTTTTTAGAAAACCTTACCCTAATATTTATTTGGTTAAATTTATACTAAGTACTTATTTTGAAAAATATTGAAGCAAGATAAATGCTTAATTTCAGCGCTTCAAGAGAAATCCATTTATATATACACTTTTTTTAAGAGAGAGAGAGAATTTTAATATTTATTTTTAGTTTTTTTTGGTGGACACAACATCTTTGTTTGTGGTGCTGAGGATCGAACCCGGGCCGTACGCATGCCAGGCAAGCACGCTACCGCTTGAGCCACATCCCCAGCCCTATATATACATCTTCCTTAGATCGGCTCCATTTAGTATTTAATGGCAACATCTCTGTGAAGCTACTTAGAAGAAAAGACCCTTCCACTAGTATTAAGAGGAAATTGACTTTTACAAAATGGTTCAAACTTTGATCCTTTCATAGGTAGTAATGAGATTTCTCTTTTCTTTTTATGACTAGGAGCTGTGAAGGAAGAAATATTCGATATAGGACATGCAGTAACGTGGTGAGTCTGAGGCTCTTTGATTACAATCATGTACTTTTTTACTCACTGAATAATGTTAAGAAGTTTTATCGCCAAGCACTGTGGTGCACACCTATAATCCCAGCAGCTCAGGAGGCTGAGGCAGTAGGATCGCAAGTTCAAAGCCAGCCTCAGCAATTTAGTGAGCCCTACTTAACTTTAGTGAGACCACATCTCAAAAATGAAAAAGGCTGGGATGTGGCTCGGTGGTTAAGCACCTCTGAGTTCAATCTCCAGTACCAAAAAATAAAAAGAAAAAGAAGTTTTATGTATCCTGAGCAGAAAATCAATCAATTAATATTTCACTAAGAATTATTTATCTCATACTATACAGATTACTCAGTCATGTTTAGTGTTTCTCAATATAAACTTAATCATTTGACCAGATTGAAACCAACTAGACTGTTTCAAAACAAGGACTCTGCATTTCCTCTATGCTTTCTGCCTTTTCACAAAAGGTCTCATGAGAAACTAGTAAGAGCAATGATAAAAGGGAAACATCACGAAATAAATATTAGTTAATCAAATTCAGATTTGACAAACTCATTCATTTGTTCAACAAATATTATTCAATGCCAACTATGTGTGAGGCAATGCACTAGAACAAGGATAAGTAACATGTGGTCATTGTCTTAAAACATCTGCAACATAATAAGGGGTGTAGAGCAAAAATAGATGTGCACATGACCACTATCCAGGGAAAATACATGAGAAGTGCTGGGAGGGAGGAATAAGGTTGATACAAAACTTGATCTTGTATCAACTTCATTCTGAAGAGAATTCTAAAGGTTCTTACATGGGAAGATGACCTGAGGTAGGTAGGGCTTGCAGGGTTATGATTGGCCATCTTGGATGTGAGGGCATAATAAATCAAAGGGAAGGGACAGACACACCAGTCCCCTTGGAGGCAGGAATGTGTCAGGTGTGTTCTGCACACTAATTTCAGCAGATTGTGCACAGCACAATACAAGAAAAGAACTGAAAGATATCTTAAGGTTACATCATGAAAAGATTTGAATGTCAGACTTCCAAGTTTGTATTAGCTCAGCACATAGTGAGAGTCACTAGAGGTTTGGGAGTGAGAGTATGATGCCAAGTTTCAGTTTCCAAAGGTTAATTCTGTAGTAACACAAGGGTTGCACTAGAACAGAGAGTGGAAGGGGAACAAGAAGTAACAAGGGCTTCACCCAGGAGGAAATGAGTTCAAGAGGGATCAAAATGAAGATCATGTTGCACAACTTGAGGAGCATTTGCAATTAGAGTGATGGGGTGAAGTGGGAATAAAGGAAACAGGCATGTACCCATCTGGGGCTCTTGTACTCCCTAATCCCTTTGTTCAAGAAGCCCTTTCCTCCATATTTTCATGTTGGCCTTTTTGGTATTCCAGTCCCAGCTCAATGTCTTCCTCTCAGACTGTCATCCTCGACCTCCTTGTCTAATGTTGTCCTGCTGCCCAACCCCATTCCTCAGAATAGACATTCACTTGTTACTTTATTTACAGCACTTCTCTCTACCAAAATTTGATGATTTTGCTGCCTGACTCCCCACTCTAGAACATAAACTCTACAAGGGCAAGAGCCTCATTCATCTTGTTTGCTTCTTTATGCTCAGGGCCTGGAGCTGTTGACTAACATTTATTAAGCACACAGTGGATATTTGCTGAATGTATAATAAGGATTCAGGCTTCTAGAAGGGTGGTGAATGTCATATCAGAAATCATAGAGTTGGGAGAAGATTTTTGGAGAGAAAAAATAATAAACTTGATTTAGGGACACTACTGAGTTTGAATTGTAGGCTTGAGTTGTAAACAGTAAATTTAAGTAGGCACTAGGGATTTTGATCAGGGAAAGAGGACAGGGATGAAGCCATAAAAAACACAAAATTAGAAGCATAAAGTTTGAAAATTTGGAAGCAGCTTGTTAGGCAGAGAATATGGAATGACGAGAGAAAGGAACATTGGGACTTTCTTGAATATCTCCATTCAGATAGAAGAAGAATGTGGAGTGAGTTAAGCCACAAAACACATCGTAAGAGAGGTAGAAAACCAAGTTGAGAATTCCTAAAAGATACTCAGTAGGAAAAATAGGGCCTTGAGGTTGAAGACTGAAACAAAAAGACCAATGGGTCAGCAACTTCTGTACTGTATTAGAAACCAAAGCAAGATCAAAGGGAGTAAGGAGGGGCGTTAATGAGGAATGGGGTGGACCACTCTAAGCTATTTGTCTTGATGCCAGCGTCAGGAGGAGACCTCTGTGCTGTGTCATCAAATGGCAAAGGGCAAAGTATGGCTGAGACATAAAAATTGGGTCAAACCCATCCATTTTGCCAGGACCCACCACTGCAATCACTAATCCACTCCCATTAATAGCATTAATCCATTCCTAAGAGCAGAGCCCTCAGAATCTCTCACCTCTCAAGAGGTCCCACCTTCATACTGTGACAATGGCAATTAAATTTCAGCATGAGTTTTGGAGAGGACATTCAGATGATAGCACTTTTTATATAAAGGGTTTAACAGGGATACTTCACTTACAGAATCCCAGAAGGGTGGCTGACTTGAGTTTTTTGTTTGCTTATTTAAAATGTGAGGCCCCTGTGGTGTGAGTTAATATAGAGAGAGGACCTGATGATGTGAGAGGAAAGGGTCCCCTCAACACCATGCCACAGGTACCAGAGGGGGCAGTGGGTGATAAGAGGAGTAATCTTGATAAAGGTAAAGGTTACAGAAACAAACTGAATATCAGAAAGTGAGCACAAACGTCTGGAGTGATTGCTGAGGAACATGGGTAGAGGCTAGGAAAAACAAAATGGAAGAACTATTGGGCAGCAAAGTGGCTGGGCTGAGGTTAGGATGACTGATCTCACAAAGAGCATGGATGGCAGGGTTTTAAGACTTGGCAGAAACACTAAGAAACATTGAAATACGGATAAATAAAATGCACATTGGAAGTGACCAAAGGCCAGAATACAGATGAGACAAGAAAGACTAAAGTTAACAAAAACTCCTATATGTATTTTTGAATGCCTAACTTGGGAGAGTACAGGGGACCAGAAGGTACAGTCATTGGGAATAAGTGTAATTGTTCAGTGGAACATTTTGCCTAGTTCATTTCTCTATTTCTGTTTAGGATTCTTGATACCAGATAATACAACTTGTGTCACGGTATTCTCCACCCTCCCTCCCAAACACATCTCATTGTACTGTTGACTCATTTAAAAATGAAATTGATATATTTTTTAAAATTTTTTTAAATTGATGTTGACAAAGTCCATCTTAGAAATGCTATGAAAATAAATGTTCTTTAGCTCATTGGATTTCTTTACTATCCTTTTCATAATGATATCTTAAATACCAATGTTTTAAAAAGACACCATGCTATCCATGATATTGCAGAGACTGCTGAACTTCCAGTCCTTATCTTTGCAGCTTTTAGATGAAAGATCTGAACCATCCTATATTAAATGAATACCTAAGGCATCATGAGCAGAACTCTGCTGCCCCAACCTTGGAACTCTTCAGAAACTGCCCAGAACTTCCTCGCTGTTGTTATGAGCATTTTCAAGCACAGATACAGACTAAGACTCTGACCTAATATTACTTATGACCTCCAGCATTACCCAAGCCAAACCCTTACAGCTTGTAGAATCAACCCAACACATTTTATATATATATATATATATATATATATATATATATATATATATATATATGAATCTAGAGTTTTCACTTAGTTTGGAGATTTTTCCCCCCTGGTTTTTTGGGCCCTGACAGAAGCAATGGTGCCAAAAAAATAAACAAAAAAATCTCCTAAGAAAGGATCTTCTCATAATCTTATTCCAATTTTTCAAACCAAGAAGTTCCAAATAGTTCAGTTAAATATTCCCCCTCAGATGCTCGATTCGGAAAAACTTGAAAGTCTTCTAGCTAAGCTCCCAGGGTCACTCTTCAAACCCTGGATAGCTTCCTGGGACACTTCTGAACCACTTTGCTTCCAAAGATTCAAAATCTTATTTTTTTTTGTAGAGCTGCTTTTATAGTACATTTCTTTAGGTTCTTATTCCCCAAGACAATCTGAAGAAGAGAAAACATCTAATTTTTCTTTTCTATTTTTTTTTGTTTGTTTTTGTTTCAGCCCACAGACTTTTTAAGCATTTGCTGCCAGTCTCTCTGCAGATAGAGTGTATCAATAAAAGAAAGTCAGAGTTCCCATAATATTTGCATAGTTCTTGTAGTCTTGGTTCTTCTGGATCAAGTAGGCTATTTTCATTCCTAAAGACATAATTCACCAAATCATTTTCATTTTATAGTTCCCCATTTTTTTCTAAGTAAGCAGCAAGGTCTTTTGGAAAGGAAGACCATTTTGGAGGAAAGACACTAGTGGGAAAAACAACAGATGTAATTAGCAAACCAATCAAGCTGGTCATTTAGGTCTCAAATTTCATACAACAGAGCAATTCCAGGAGGCCCTCAAAAAGGTTCCCATAGGTCACATATTCATGTTTACTCAAACTCAACCTCAAATCTGAGCCCTAGGAACTTAATTTACGTTCTAAAATGACTTCAAAAGTATCTAGAGAACTGTTTTTATTGCTTATATACTTTTTTCTTCACTGTGTTTAAGCTTTCATGTGAGTTGGCATTTAGGAGACACTGTGACCATAATTAGCAACATAATAAGCCAAGGGACTTATGATAGCTGTTGGTGTTCTTAGATTCTTTATTAAGATTGTATCAACTAGGCACAGTTGTGCACACCTGTAGTCCCATAGAGACTTTGGAGGCTAAGGCAGGAGGATCACAGATTCAAGACCAGCTTCAACAACTTAGAGAGGCCCTGTGCAATTTATTAAGACCTTGTATAAAAAAAAAAATTAAAAAAAAAGACTGGGAATGTTTCTCAGTGGCAAGATACTCTTGGGTTCAATCCCTAGTACAAATAAATAAATAAATAAATAGGTAGATAGATAGATAAATACTGTTCTTAAAACATAGTTATTGAGCAAGAGAATTGTTTCTGTCTCAAATACTTTGGTAAATAAGACATTTCTGATGCTTTTGTTCTAATGAAGGAAAGGAGATTGCAAACATGCAAACAAATTATTTACAGGAAAAAATATTGTGTGCTGATCAGAGCTATGCAGAATATTAAGGAATTGGTGGCCACTTCAGAATTGGATGTCACTTGAGCAGTGACATTTGATTGGGGGGCGGGGGGGAACTAGCTATATGGATATCCATAGAAGAGCAATCTAGATAGAAGCACAGACTCTGAGGTTTGAAAGAGCTTGTGTGCTGTGTTCAAAGAAAGAAGAAAGCCAGTGAATCTAGAATCAACCGAGTAAAAGATAGAGTATTGGAAGCTAAGAAAAAAAAATAAAAGTGAAAGTGGACAGGAGCTAGATCAGGCAGGAAGTTACAAATGTTTAGATTATATTTTAAGTACAAAGTGGAGCTATTGGAACATTTTGAGCAGGGGAGAATAGAACTGGACTTATGGTTTAAAGAGATAGGTTTAGCTGCAACTCTGGAGGGTGAATGGGAAACAAGGTGGAAATATAAATGCCACTGAGAAGAAAGACTAAGGCATTAGTGCAGGTGAGCTAAAGGCGGCTTGGACTAGAGTGGCACTGGTGGCAGATTTGGGATATATTTTAGAGATGGATTGTCTTTTCCTAGGCCACTTTGCCTCATCCACAACTTGATACAATTGACTTTGATGGTCTCCAACATCACTGCTATGGAACATCTTATGTGCAGCACCACAGGAAACAGAGGCAACCCCTACTAGGGCCACAGAGAACAGAATGATCCTGGCAAGTTTGCACCTGTCTTTGGGCCTCAGTTTACACCCAAACAGTGGGAGGGTTGAACTGAATAACCTCAATGTTCCCTTCCAGCTCTAAAATCATAAATTTTTTGAAAAGCCTCTGTGGGTTATACTGGATTTGGATCTGAATACAGATCAGTTAAGATATCCATATTAGTGAGTGACCAGCTAAAATCTGGAGTAGAGTGAGGAAAGCCAGCGTGGACAGCAGTAGCAGCAAAGTTCTCATCTTTGCTGCACACCTTGACCATCCATCTTGACCAGTAATTCTTGTCTTGGAGACTGAAAATTCATGGCATTCACAGAGTTGTTCACATGGTTATTAACGGTAGACATAAGGTCAATTCCCATTTGGCTCATATGTCCATTTTTCTCATAGGACCTTTGGACAACATGAAGTCAGGATATATTTGCTGGTCTCTGTCAGGGGTCAAATAGTAACATGTGGAAGGAATGGTAACTCCACTATAGGTCTCTCTCGGTCATAACCTGAATAAAGGGTGGCACAACATCCAGAACAGTGACATAGCCCAGTAGTCTACACAGATGCTGTGTTAGATGATAACAATTGTGGTTTTCAGTAACTTAGCCTGTGTACTGGGCCCCTTTCTAGATTCAAGAGGTACTCAAAAATGGGAAGGAGGTCACTTTTCTCATAATCTAGTTTGTTCTAGTGGCTGAGAATGAGAATGGATGTTACTTTGCAGAGCTATTTGTTTGGTTGCTCGCTCATTTATTTATTCTCTTATTTAATCATTTGTTTACTGACATTAATTGAGTGCCCAGCTCTCCTTCTGCAGTAGAGGTGTTAGGAGTTGCTGCTGTCTGTATAAAGGCAGGCTCACTGTTGTGTGGAAACCAGAGTCTAGTAGTGCACCTACTTTCATGATTTTGCCAGAACCAGTCACAGCCACAGGCCAAAAGGACAACCTGCCAGATTCTATATTAGAGAAATTAGAGCAGAGGAAACCATTCAGCAGCCAGCCTTCTGAACTTTCTTCAGAGACCTCAGGAATAGCCAGACCAGAAGAAAGAAAGGCTGCTGTGTGACCGGAAATGACATCACTACCCCACAAACAAGGAGCTCCCACCAAGCCCTGAGATGAAAACAAAGCTTTTGGCCACCACTCAACCTGCAAAGATTTCAACATCGAAAGCCAAAACACAGCCCACTTCTCTCGCAAAGTAGCCAGCAGCTCCCACCACTTGTGGTGGTTTGAATTTAAAAAACCTATCAGCCTTTCTTCAGGCTTATTACCAGCTGCCCCACATTGGGTGCCAGTATGCTGAGAGGTCCTTCGAGCAACAACTGTGGGGAGCCTGAGGTCATGGAGAAACCATTCCAGAGACGGTTTCAGAGAACTGCATCTGCTTTATTGCACAGCAAAAATAGCTTTTATAGTGGGGATGTGCCAATTTACATATAACAGTCACGATAGGCCAGAGGTGATACATAACATCATCTTACAGAAGTCCAGATACCAAGAATTCAGAAACTGCCACATAGGCTGACCTTGCACCAACAGGGGAATAACTCCTTGTCAAAGGAGCAAGGAAATGACGCTTGCCAGTGTTCTGACAGCACTCTGTCCCAAAATATAGCGTTCTATGTTAGAACTTCCCTGATGCACAATGAGCAAGATGATCATTCCTCCAAGAGGGTCCAAGGTCAGGCAACATGGTAGAAAAGACAAATGCAAACAAATGAAGTATGATACACACTGACAACCCTGACATAAACTCAAGTGCTGGGAAGGCACAGCAGGACCGTATCTGTGTCCATTGTACACCCAGGGCCTAGCATTCAGAGTGTGACACTGTGCTTCTGAAACTGTGAGTCCATGACCCAGGTAACACAGCAAACACACAAGGCTGCATTGGGATACTTTAAATATTCAAAGAAAATACAGCATGACGTCTTATGTCATCTTATGTCAAAAATACAGCTTGACATCTTATGAATGCTACATGAATCACTAGACCACACTGTATTCTTTTTTATCATGTTTCAGGTTAGCAAAGGTGAGTTTGATAAAAAGCAATAACTGTGAGCTAAGCAGTGTGGGATGGGAAACCGAGCATTGTCCAATCTGATTTTCGGCTTTGAGAAGTTATGTAGCGCCCAACAGCACGCACATCCCATTAGCAAGCAAAGCTAGCTATTCAGGAATGAGATTAGTTATTGTTTTTTTTTTTTTTTTTCCGAGTTTATGTGTGTGGTTTTTTTCAAAAGGATACTAAGTTGTTAGGGCTATACAATAAATACTTATTGTATAGACCTACCTACTTGTTTTTATCCTTTTTTTTTTTTTGCTTTTTATATCCTTTTTTATTGGTTCTTTTTAGCTATACGTGACAATAGTATTCATTTTGATATAATTATAAAGCACGGAACATAATTAGTTCTAATTCAGTCCTCATTATTATTTTCCCTTTCCTCTCCTCCTCTCTCTCTCCCTTTTCCCTTCCTTCTATTCTACTGATCTTTCTACTGTTTACTTACAGTTTTTTTTAAATTATTGTCCGGTGGAGGTATTCATAATATGCATAGGAACGTTAGGTCAGATTTATTCCACTGTCTTTTCCTATCCCATCCTTCCTCCCTTCCCTTCATTCCCCTTTGTCTACTCCACTGATCTTTCTTCTATTATTATTTAACCAACCCCCCATTTTGGATTAGCTTCTGTTTATCAGAGAAAATACTCAACCTGTGACTTTGGGGGACTGGCTTATTTCACTTATCATGATAATCTCAAGTTCCATCCATTTATCAGCAAATGCCATAAAGTTGTTCTTCTTTATGGCCAAGTAATACTTCATTGTGTATATATACCATATTTTCTTTATCCATTAATCTGTTGAAGGGACATAGGTTGACTCCATAGGGAACCCTCACCTACTTAATAACGGAACTGGTAGGTTGTTGTTGTTTTTGTTTTTGTTTTGCATAGAGCTTCCATTAACAAAAAGAAAGAAAGAAACAACAACAAAAAACCAAAACAACAACAACAACAACAAAAACAAGATGAATAAGACATTAATGGTGCCATGATCAAAGTTTGGGAACTGAAGACTGATCTGATATGTCCCAGGCATTCAACACATATAATGAATGAATGACAGCCTACATAAGATGACATTTGAGCTGAATCTTCAGAAATGAGATGGATTTTTTTCCAGACTATGAGAGAAAGACTGTTTTGAGAAGGGGGAATGGAATTTACTTAACAATAAAGCAGGAAAATGTCTAGAGAGTGACAAAAGGAGATTGCCAGGCATGAGGTGGTAAGGAAATTCTGAGATGGCATCAAACCTAGCTAGCATGTATGAAGGGTGAGGCATAAAGGAGCCCAGCTTGTTTTAGGTCCTGACATGTCTCCTTCTGAGGTGCACTACAAGGTCTATTATGGGGAAAGAGGTAAGATATTTATCTGAACTGAAGAGTCTGAGCTCATCCTGAATGTTATTTTATACAGGCATTCCTAGCCCCTCCCTCAGGGTGATGGACTTTGTTTGGAAAAACAGAAGGCTGACAGAAAACTTGGTGCCTCTAACTACCCCTTCTATGCACTTCTTTTCTCCCACACCCAAAGCAGCCAGTCTCAAGACAAAATACATAAAAGGCAATGAGGGATTTCTTAACCTCAAGTCAGAAGTCTCTTAAATAGCGAAGAAATTCTGAGCGAAAGAACTTTGGTTTCTTCCTAATAAATATTCAGAATCCTCTGCTTACCAGAAGAGGCTTCTAAGGGCACCCTACCATCCTGGCTGGTCCCCCTTGCTGCTGACTCACTCTCTTAATCTTTGGACCAAAGAAATGTGCTTCTCACCAGATTCAGCCCGGCTTCACTCTTTATTTTCCTGTCCAGCTTAAAAAACAGGAATTTTCCTTAAACTGTAATTTTAACCAAGAGATTGCTCTCATGTTAAAGTCACCTAGGACTTGTCTTCTGCTTTGTTTGTACTCTGACAGAATAAAATTAGGACCACTCTTTTATCCTTTAGATTCATATGTATTTTTGCATCTGTGCAGTCTCTGAGAGGCCATCAAGATATATGGGTGGGAGAAGGGGTAGAGTGATTTAAAGGACATACTTACTTTTTAATTCAAAGCAGAATGTGTAACAGAAAAATCATAGCATTTCCTGAGTGCAGGGGCTGCCACTTACTGGTTATATGCTTTGGACTAAGTTTATTAACTTCTTACCTATAAAAATACATTTCCTATGTACAAAGAATATAAATGCAGTACTTATGGTAGTTTAAAAATTAGAAACAAATGGAAGTGTGCTAGTTAAAGAAATTGTGGTTTATTGATACCATAGAATACTATACAACCATTTAAAAGAATGAGGTCTCTCTATTTTGAGTTTTCTGATTTATCTTGTTAAATGTAAAAAAGGCAAGTTGTGCAGTAATGTCTGTAATGGTCTCAGCTTTAGAAATCGCTGTTCTGAAGTGTGTGACATGGTCTCAAGGTATTGAAGGACATATATCATGCTGGTCACAGTGATTACCTAATACAGAGCTGAAAGGGACTGAATGAATGAGAGGACTTTCATTTTTTTATTCTATATGCCATTATAGTGTTTTCAGTTTTTTACAGTGAGTACATATTCCTGTGTTAGTAGTATAATTTTAAAAATAAAGTGTAAAAGAGAAAACTAGATTGGGAGAAAGTATATTAAAAGATACTTAGGATTTTTTCAGTGTATCAAAAAAATCACTATCTCAAAATTTTTATGAGGAGTACAAGAGAAAATTCTAGAAACATCTACTCAGCACTGTGTGGGATTTGGTGATGTTGGTGCTACTCTTCCTTATTACCTGTTATGGTTTGAATCCTGTCCTCCTGATTATGTGTGAAGTCATAACCCCCTCAAAATGTGACTGGGTTTGGCTTTACAGAGGTAATTAAGCTAAAACAAGGTCTTTATTTTGGGTTCTAGTACAACAAGACTGATAGTGTCATCAGAAAAAGAGATCAGGATGCAGACCCCTTCGCTTGAAGGAGACCACATGAAGGCATGTGGGGGTGAGGGAGCCATTCCCCAGGCAGGGAGAGGCCTCAGAAGAAACCAACCGTACCAACATCTTGATCTTGGACTTCTAGCTCAAGAATTGAATAAATATGTATTTCTGTTATTTAACAACACCCCCGCCCAGTCTATGGTACTGTGCAAAGGAAGCCCTAGCAAACTAAGATACTACCTTTCTTCAACTTCCTTCCCTCTTGTGACAAAATATTCTTTCTGGCAGACTACATTGTTTTCAAAAAGTGGAAATTAGAGTGCTTTGAAATTCTGAAAATTAACCTTACTCCATGATATCATGAGGAACTTTTGAGAGCTTTGCCAAATGACATGTTCCAGGTATTCTACAACAAGAGCATGGGACCTCATCTCTAGCTGACCTGCAGATTTCTAGTGCCCCTTCCTTTGGAGAAACTATAGAAAAAAGACTTTCTACACCAGGCCCAGTTCTTAGGCTGGCATTCCGTCTTTGACCTATACAAGTTGACTCTTCTTGGCCAGATAAATATTTGTTTGGAATTTCGGTAGAGTCTAAGAATCATATCCCAGGGAAACAATCAGTATTTACCATAAGAAGTCTAATTTAGAACAAAGCTAGGACAAATGTAGAATGGAAACTAAACTAGCCACAGGATGGTGGTCCTTGAGTGTTTCTTCTTTTTGGTATTGGAAAGAATTTCTGTACTTGGAAGAAAAAAAAAATCTTCTTTAGAGGAAAAATTCTTCAAAAACATGCTAATTTTGTGTATTTGACCCACAGGTTGTATTATTATTATTATTATTATTATTACTATTTATGAAGAAGCTAGCTAACAAAAGAGAACATTTTTTTTCAGGAAAAAAATACTGAATGACTTTTATTTCTATGAGGACAGAGGTCCTGTCAAACCTAGGATAGCATCAATACTAAGTAAGCTTTGAGTATCTTGCAAATACATTAATCTCTGAATGCACACACACACAGCATGCTATGTAGACAACTGGAGGCTGATGTGGTTCAAAACACATCATTTCTTTTTCACTAGTTAAACACTGAGCATTTAGAATAATGGTTGAAAATATTCACAGCAATTACTCTGGGAAAAAAACCTCATATTTTATGACTAACTGTTTTATCATTTGTGGCATAAAGAAATAAACATTTTTTAATGATTCACAGATTCCTCCATTTGGTGGACCTGGTGGCTATAGATCTCTCTGCAGTGCTTGGTCAGGCAGCTAGCCAAGTTTATTGGGTGCCCCCCCAACTCACCCCAGTAGGCCAGGCCTTCTGCTTTTCTTCTCCCCTCAGCTTTCTCCTGACTGCTGTCCACATTTCTTGCCTTCTTAATGCTTTTCCTGACATGTCTTTATTGAAATCTTCCTAATTTCCCCTACTTTTCCTTTCTCCTTAATGTGTTCTCAATTTCTTATCCTTTGCCTCAACCCTTCACACTCCCAGGAGGGGTCTGGTATGAGCACAATTCAGTGGAAAGAACACAGGCTCAGGAGCTCTGTTACATACTAATCTTGTGGTTTGAGCAAGCTCTTTAAGTTTTTGTAGCCTCAGTTTCCTCAATCATAAAGTGGAAATCATAGCAATGCTCATTTTATACTACTCCTTTACAGAAAGGGCAATAATGGAAATACACGAGAGATCCTCAATAATTGTGAGTTCTTTCGTCCATGTTACCTTGACAAAGATAAGTAAGTAGCAGCTCTATAGAAACAGGGATAGGTGAAGCAAAGCCCAGCGTATCCCATCAGCATCAACATTAGTTCATATATTAAACACATTCTTCCAGAAGATCTAAATTCCCATCCAAAGACAATTTCTTTCTTGTCTGTGACGTTGTCATATGTAATATGTAGCTCCAAATTATTGGGAAAGATAAAAAGAAAATATATTGACATGACTGGCTTCTGCTTGATGGCAGCCTTCTGATAATATTTTCCCCTAAATTGATGATGGTTGGTTGGTTCTAATCCAGCCTCATCCCATAGAGACCTTCAGAGGGAGTATTAATGATAGTTGAAAATGGTCTTTGAGTGACAGGAGCTGGCTTTCCTGGACAGAAGCGTCATATCTTCCAGCTCAATCAGGTGATGCTGTCTGACAAGAAATCAAAGAGCCTGACACAACAACTATGTTGTTTTCATGTGGATTCATGGCTAATGTCAAGCGTCTTCTTTCCCAAGACTCTTTTCCTAAGGCTGTTAGTATGAACAGGAAGGCCTATGTGGTCAGCCTAGAATGATATTGCAATCATCCCTCGCCATATTGAGACACTAGAGTGAACATTGAGCTAGACCCTTAATGCATATATCTCTTCATGATACCAAATTGCCTTGATGGATTTTTTAAGAAAATGAGAAATCATTTATCAGTTAAACTTTCAACTATTGAATAGAATTGAAGGGCACGTTTGTCATTTTCTAGGGAGATGGGATAGTTAAATTGAGAAAAGCTGATATTGAGCCCCATTTCCCAGGTAGCTTCCTGACCTTGTGCACACAGCCTCTCTACACCACAGTCCTCCTAGTGAAAGTGATAAAGACCAAGCATGTCCATCAAAGGGCTCCTGGGAAAGTTATAGACTCATAGGATATTAGAATGAGAGAGGAGTAAGTAGTGTACTTTGAGTGTTTGCCATGTGCAGCCATGTTGCCTAATGACTTTTCACCTCCTAACTCACTGAATTCTCATGACCTCCTTGAAAAACTAGTACAACCCCAATTTTATAGATAAAGAAATTGGAAATTTTAAGAGAAAAATAACAGAACTAAAAATAAAAAAAGAGGTAGTCCTGCCAAATTTGTAAATGTTAAAGCCCATAACACAAGAGGATATATAAGTGATCTACATTCCCATTCAGCAAATAACAAAACTGAGACAGAAAAAGGTGAAGGCACAAGCATTTTTTTAGCATATGCTTTTAATGAAGAGATATTCAAATGAGTTTACTGTAGCAATTCTAATTCAAGAGTAGAAATATGTGAACGGCTAATAATTACCAATGTGCAAATTAAATACTGCAGAAAAAAGCAATACAAGAATCTCTGATAAAAATCAGCCAATTTTCTCCCCTTTGAGCCTGTGTGCCTGTCAAGGGGATATAAATTTATTTTAAGTCTCTACTCCTTAGAATCTACTTTCCCAAGTTCTGATTTCTGAGTTTCGTAAGACTTATGACGGCCTCTAGTGAACCAGAAAGATGCTTGAAGCAGGGGTTTGACAGTGATTTAGCAAGAAATTACTACTGCAGATCATCCCTTGGCAGAGCGCCCTATGGAATGAAACCAAACAAGCTGCCATACACAGGTTGCTAACAGGCAAATACCTGCCTCTGCTCAGCCTGGCTTCCATGAGCCTAGGGATGATAAGCAGCATCAATTCTTCTGATTACACCAAAATGTGTTGAAACTCAGAGGATAGAAACACTTGGAATTTTTCCTCAGAGAGGTCACTCACAGACCTCTCTGCTGACTACTCTGAGCCAGGGCCATTTAGTGAGTTAACTAGCTTTTGTACTGTATTGTGATTCCAGGAATCTTGTCCTTCGTGTGTTTTGCTTTCTGCTTAAGAATTCCCTTCCTTTTCAGAGGATTTGTGAAATTTTAAGAGGTTATCTTTGAGGTTTAGCTGTATTTTTCTTGAGGATCTTGCTATGAGCAGTAGCCATCATGGTTCTTGGAAAGTGCTGCGTTCAAATTTCCACTGGGTTTCCAGTGAAAGAGTGTCAGTACACAGGTTAAAGAAGCATTTTTTTTTTATGTTTGGTTCCTTTTCCTTTGAATTTTCACTGAGTAAATAAGCTTTATAACTCTTGAACATTCATATCCCCCTACCATGTGTCAGACTCCTGCCTCCTTTCCCTGAGCAGTATAATTATTAAAACAAACAACAACAACAAAAAAAACCCTCCTTCCTTCCCCTGATAGAAGTTTTTTAATGATATATCAATGTATTTTATAAAGTATCAATTTACGGCTTTTTAATATTTCATTTTCTTTCTTTAAAATGGTGCTAGAAATTACTTTGAATTGTTATAGACAGTGAAAATAATTTAAATAAACCTCTGAATTCTTATAGAACTATAGTTTGAAAAATGCTTTTAAACTGCTTTCTGGGCAGCTGCAGTGATGTCACACCTGGTCATGAAGGCCAAGCATCCAGGTTTCTAGCACTCCACCCCAGTTTCATCCAAAAAGCTCTGATTGTCCCTGCTTTACTTATTGGCATCCTGTGTAAGATTTCTGGAGTAGGGAGGAATGGTTCTGCAACAACTAAGAAATCTTCTAGTTTCTGCATGATTTTTTTCTAGGGAAGAAATCCTCTATCTTATATCTTTTTGTACGATTACAATAGCCAGGAAAGTGTTTCTTACAATAAACTGGTGTGTGCTTTCATAATCCTGTTTGACTGAACTGAACTGAATTGAATTGAAGACTCTGTACAAGGCATTGCCCTGGGAATAAATGAAAATTTTAAGTTTATAATAGGATTTTCTACTCTCAAATGTTTTGAAATTGGAATAAGGAAGAGAAGATAAACAAAAATAGAGTTATAATCCAATGCAGAATAAGATAAGCCATAAAAGAAAAACAGAAGGGGAAAACTCAGAGGACTTTCAGCCTATTAATCCTGCCTTTTCTAAACAAGCAGCAATCTCAGATAAAATATAAAATGATAAAATCAATCGCCTAGCCAGGTTCCAAAGCAAGATAAAAATGTCCATGGACCAAAAATGGAGCATGAATGCAAGATGAACAGTGCCAATATCACAACTTTGGGGCTCTAGGTTTGGAAATATGCAAAGATTGGCAGTAGTTCCATCCTGGTAAGATGACCAAGAGCAGAACATGAACCAGGTAGAGAACTCAGTATCAGAAGTGTAGACAGACTCTCTGTTGAGAAGAAAAACTGAAGAATTAGGTGATGGTAGGGGGTGAGTAACCTGTTGCTTAGGGTCAGAGCATTATCTGCAATTGTAGGTCTAAAAAAGGCTGTTTGGTGGATGTAAATATCACACCATGAACCAAAACTCCACTAAGCCACACTTCAGTTCTGGGACCCCACTTGCTGTTTCTTCATTATGGATTAAAACCCCAAGTTCCAGAGTCGTATCTGATTCTAGATTTGGGGCTGTGTGAACACATGGAGATAATCATAAAACCATTAAAACAGGTAAGGGCAGAAATGGAAGGGAAGACAACAACAACAACAAAATCTTTCCACTAAAACTGAGCATGGAAACAAAAATCCCAAAACACATGAAAGAAATATAATACCAAGAAAATCAACAAAATTCATACTTACGCCAGAAAAAATTGTGTGAAACAGTTTGACAAAGATATTAAAACTGATTTATTCATGAATTCTGGTAATTGTGAACTTGTTTACACTCTAACATTTATTTATAACCCCCAAATCATACTTGCAGCACATTTATGGTCATTCATGGACAAGGGAAGGGCACAGGAAAAACCTGAGTAGCCAATGTGCATGTTCCAGCTGGGTCGAAGAGGGTGATGCTCAACTCAGCCTTCCTGTTCATCCCTCATAATGTTTTTTTTTGTTTGTTTGTTTGTTTTAAAAAGGTATCCTTTTGTAATTTGTTTAGTGTCAGAATTTCCACATCTATTTTTGTTCTTTTGGGTACTTTCTGTTTAAAATGGTCCCCAAGTGTAGTGCTGATGTGTTGTCTAGAGTTTCTAAGCTATTACAAGCCTTACAGAGAAAAAAAAAAGTGTTAGACAATTTTCCTTCAGAAGTGAATTACAGTGCTATCAGACTTGAGTTCAATGTCAGTGAATCAACACTCTCTTTTAAGTAAGGTGTCTTTAAATAGAAATACACATCAAGCAAGGTTATCAATTGATAAGTTGACTAAAATGTTGTCAACATTTTAAGGAGTTAGAATTCTTTAGAAGCAATGATTTAGGACTTACTGATTTATGTTCATAGCAACTATAATGAATAAAGCCACCACAAATACTGAGAACTGACTGAGCAACAAATATGAAATATAAGGAATAAATTGAGGGAGGCAGAATATAAGCAATAAATAGATGGATAAAGAAAAGAAATGTTCTTTATCCTAGAAATTTTTCATGAAAAAATGCAGTAACTGAAATAAAAAATCTCCATAGATAAGATCAATTCCAGACCAGAAACAAGGAGAGAATTACAGAAAATTTGAAAATAGCAATTAGAAACTTTATACAAAATTCTGGAATATATAATATGAAAGAGCCCTTAAAAGATAAAGAGAGTGAAGGAAAAGTTGCAATATACATCTAATAGAAATTTCCCAAGAAGATGGAGGGAATGGTATTTATAATATTCCAGGAAAAAAGGGAGATAAGATTCCTCAGACTAAAATTGCCTAATCTCATCACATGACCAACAGGAAAAATAAAAATAGATTCCCAGAGCTATATTAAGACAGTCCAATGTTAAGAATAAGAGGGAAATTAAAAGATATCAGAGAAAAGACAGATAGTTACAAAAGAATGAAAATGAGGCTACAGGTGAAGCTTCTCAGTTATAATGGTCTAAAGATAATGAGTTAATGTCTTCAAAGTACCGAGAGCATTACTGTCAGTGTAGAATTTTGTACCTTCCACTGTCAAACACATCCTGGTATACAAAGATGAGAGTTTAGTGCCCACAGGCCTTTGCTAAAGTAACTGTACTACAGGATGCTTGAGGAAGGAAAAGGAGGACCATAGGAAAGGTAGATACAGAAAAAAATGGTGTAAACCCAAAAGGGGTGTGAGTATGTGTGCATGTGCATTGCTGCTCCTCACCAACATTTCTAATCCTCTCGTCCTACTGAAGGTCTGGGGCACTGAACTTTTCCAGCCCCCTGAAGTTAGGTGTGACCACATAAGTTACACTGGCCACAGAAATCTGAGTTGCAGTGATGTATGTTACTTTCAGAATGAAACCATCCAGGGCTAGTGTGACCATCTCCCACATCTTTTCCTTGCCCTAGTGACCAAGAGGCCTATGTGTCCTAAAAGCTTGCTTTTCAAGGGACATTTGAGGTCTAGCAGCAGCCATATATCAGCTTGATTTCTGTGAGAAATAGAGAATCTCGGGTTCCATTCTAAGCGTGCAGAATTGGAATCCAGAGTTTAACAAGATCCTCAGTGACTTGTATGTACATTCAAGTTTGAGAAGCAGTGTTCTATCAGATGGTACACCCTCTTCCTGCTGTACCACCAAGTTACCCTATAGATGACAAGGAAAAATGAAATCTTTGCTTTGTTAAACCAAAGAGATTTGGGAGATTATCTGCATTTTCAGAAACACCTAACCTATCCTGATAGCTGTGGTCAGGGATGGCAAGCAGGTAGTCCTCCAAATGTATCTATGCCCTAGTCTCTGGAACGTGGGGATGTATATTGTGTTACATGGTAAAAAGGAAGTTGCTGATATAATTAAGGTTATAGACTTAAGACAGGGAGAATGTTCCAAATCATCCACATGGGTTTAATCTAAGCACATGAAACCTTAAAAGTAGAGAACATCCCTTCAACTGGAGGCATAAAAATTGTGAGCAAAACAAATCAGAAATGCTAAGCACCAAGAAGGCATTTTCATGCACTATCTCTGGCTCTGAGATAGAGGGGACAAAGGAAAGAATCACAGAGAGGCTTCTGGGAGCTAATAATGGCCCCTCCCAAATGACCAGCAGTAAAAAAAGGGATATCTGTCCTACAACCCCAGAGAACTAATTTAGTCAACAAACTAAATGAATGTGGGAGAGGATTTATCTCCAGAGCCAATGTAACTTGGCCTTTCCAACACCTAGATGTGAGCCTTGGAAAACTCTAAGCAGACAACTATTGAGCTATGCTCTCCCTAGACTTCTACCCTACAGAATTGTGAGATAATGTGTGTGTTGTTTTGAGTGCCTAAGTTTATCATTTGTTATTTCAGCATTAGAAAACTAATAATAAATCTACATTAACCATAATTTTGTTTTTATGTAATATTTGGGTATTCAACACTGTTTATTTGGGAGGAGGAAAGAAAAATAAAATTTAGACTTTGAAAGAATTTAAGTAGAGAAGACTATTTAAAATTTTAAAGAATACATTAAAAGAATAGAAATATAATCTCTTGCTTCTAAACTAGCTGAAGAAATACTAGAATTTTTTTTTAAAAAACTTACCAATTTAATAGAAGCGAAGAAAAAGATGGTGAACAACAACAACAAAAATACAAAATAAGACAGTTCGTACAAGCTAACACAATAGTACAGAAGTTTTCTGAAGAAAGCACTTCAGCTCACACCCCCAGAATTCTGCATGTCCTCTTTGCTCCATATACTTGCCAATGCTTGATAGTATAAGACTTTTAAATTTTTGTCCAATCTTGTGGGTGCATTCCTGGAATATACCCAACTTGCTCATAATATATTTTATTGCTTACATACTTGTGATTTTGTTTCCTAATATTTTGTTTAGAACATTTCATTTACATTTATGAGTAATTTGCTTTCTTATACAGTCCTAATCTGGTTTTGATAGAATGAATTGGGAAGTGTTCCCTCTTTTTTGGGCCTCTGGAAGCATTTGTTTTAGGTTAGGGTTGTCTGTTCAACCTTGCTTGTAAATTCAAAAGTAAGGTATTTTCTTTATGGGGAGATTTTTAATTACTGGTTGAATTTCTTTGAAGGCTCTCAGAAGCATAGAATGGTGTAGTAGTCAGGAGAATGAACTTTGGAACCAAACTTCTAGGTTCAACCTCAGCTCTGATTTACTGTATACAGTTATCTAACCTCACGGTGCCTCAGTTTATTCTTCTATAAAGAGGCTTATCAGGTTGTAAGGATGATGTGAATTGACATGTATGGGCATGTAGAATACTGTCTGCATAGTAAATTCTATATAAGCATTTACTTTTGTTATTTCTCTGTCTTTAATAGTTTTATTTTTTCTCACGTCTAAGACTGATTTCAAATCAATTGGCTTAAAATAGGGCATATTTTGGATTACTATCTCTTTAACTGACTGTATTTGCATTTGTCTCTCCTTTTTCATCCCCAATAGTGTTTTGATTTCTTGTTTGTTAACATTATCATTTATTGAAGTTTGTCACAAGTTTGATTATTTTATTAGTCTTTTCAAGTAACAACTTTTGCCTTTGTTGAGGCTGCAACTTCTATATTTTTGGTTTCTTTGATATTTATGTTATTTTCTTTTGTCTACTTTCTTTAAACTTATTTTAGTTTTTGCAATTTCTTGTTCTTTTTCTTATCTGTTTTGTTTATTTTGCAGACTTAGAGATCAGACCCAGGGCTTCATGTATACTAGGCAAGAGCTCTACCAACTGAGCTACACCCCCAGGCTACTTTTTCCAATTTCTTAGGTTTGATGCTTAGTGTTTTAATATTCAACTAAAAACTGTTTTGGTTGCATCCCACTATGTGATAAGGAGAATTTTTATTATTATTCAGTCCTAGCTATTTTTCAATTTCTATATGTTCTTCAAGTCATAAGTTATTTACAAATCTGTTTGCTAAATTCTAAATATATAGAGGTTTTAATATTTCTCTGTTAATCTCTAACAATTGCATCGCAATTTTTTTCCTGGTACCAGGGATTTAACCCAGGAGCACTTAACCACTGAGCCACATCTTTATCCCTTTTTTATATTTTATTTACATAAAATTTATTTATTTACTGCTGAGTCTTGATGAGTTGTTTAGAGCCTTGCTAAGTTGCTGAGGCTGGCTTTGAACTCATGATCCTCCTCCCTCAGCCTCCCAAGCTTCTGGGATTATAGGCATGTGATGTTGCACCCATCTTGTGCTGTGATTTTTACAAGTGGTCTTTTAATTCTGTTTGAAGTTTGCTAAGACTTTGGTTTATGGTCTCATATCCAGGTGTTCTTAGAGAACATTTATTCTATGATCTGGAGGTGTGGGATATTGTACATATGCACATAGAGCATTTCAAATGTGGTTTAGAAATCCTACTTATTCACTGATTTTTTTAAAATTTACTTGGAAGGATGATTTTTTTAATCTGCTTTATTAATTTGCTAATTTATCCTGTGATCTATTTGGACTGGTTTTAGACCAGTCTTAGATAAATAGTAAATCTCATTTTATCTTCCTGGAGAAGTTAACCTTTTTTCATAATTTAGTGACTGTCTTTCTCAGTATTAATAATTTTTGCCTTAATGTCTATTTTGTCTAACATAAATATAGCTAATACACCTTTCATTTGGTTATGTTTGTCTCTTACTCTTTTTCTATTTCACTTTTGATCTTTCTCTAGCTTTAGGCTAATGAGTATCCAATGTAAACATATTATTTTTAATTGTAGTCTGTTTTTTTTATTGGTTGTTCAAAACATTAAAAAGCTCTTGACATATCATATTTCATACATTAGATTCAAGTTGGTTATGAACTCCCAATTTTACCCCAAATACAGATTGCAGAATCACATCAGTTACACATCCACATTTTTACATAATGCCCTATTAGTAACTGTTGTATTCTGCTACCTTTCCTATCCTCTACTATCCCCCCTCCCCTCCCCTCCCCTCCCATCTTCTCTCTCTACTCCATCTACTGTAATTCATTTCTCTCCTTGATTATTTTCTTCAGTCTATTTGCACACAGTATGATTACTGATAAAGTCGGATTTATTTCCACCACCTTATTCTGTGTTCTCTAGTCTGTTTTCTAATTGTTTTTATTTTTTGCTTTCTTTAAACTAATGACAGTCTTTTTTGTTCTTATTGCAATTGTTTCTCTTCTGGTTGAAAAGTTATATATCTATTTCTGTTCTCTTAGTGGCTACCCTGGATTCTAATTTGTACCTTAAACATTAAAGTTAGGTAGTTATCTATACCTGCCTATCAAATAATTCACTTCTCTTATGACATTTTAACTCTGATTACTGTCTTTATGTGCTATTGTTATCAAGTGTTTTAGCTCTATTTTTATTAAACCCATGGGTTAGATGTTTTAGATATTTTATACAGTGAACATTTTATTTAGCCAGCAGTTCATCTTTATTAATGACATAGATTAGACACTTTTTATAGTCAATGTTTTATATATAAAACACTGTTTTATATATAAAACATTGACTATTTTCAAGATTTCATTTCTTTGACCCTATTTTTGTTTTTAGATCATAGATCTTCAAGGATCATTTTCTCTCTGCCTAGAGTATATTTTTAAGAAATTCTTTTAATGAAGGTTCACCGGAAGTAATTGCTCTTGGCTTTTTATGTTTTGTATTTTATATACACTAATATCTGTATTTAGTGTCTTTTCTTATTTGATTCTCATTAGTATTCTGCCTCTGAAAATTTGTGTTTTTAACTATTTCTAGAAAATTCTACAGAATTATTTCATTTATATAATCCATGTCTTTTTTTCGTTCATATTTTTTGTATCTTTGTTTCTATGTGCTACATTTTTCTCTGTGTGGATCCAGTTTGGTTTATGTTTGCTTGCTTGCTTGCTTGCTTGCTTGCTTGTATTATCCTTTTTTATTTATTTTCCTTTTACTCATGATTCAGGTGACTTCCTGCATACTAGGTAGGTAGATGATCTACCACTGAACTATAACCCTAGTTCCCATTTTATTTTATTTTATTTTGTTAAGAAATTATATTTTAGAGCAACAAAATTGAACAAAAAAGGCAAAAAGTTTCCACATACCCCTTATCTACCATATGCACAGCTTTCCTCACTAGCATTATCCCTTTCCTGGGTGGTACAATTGTTATCATTGATGAACCTACATTGACATATCATTATTACCCCAAATGCAGAGTTTATATTAGGGTTCACTCTTATGTTTTATATTCTGTGGGTTTAGACAAATGGATAATCACATGAAGTCACCATTATAGTATCATACACAAGAGTTTCACTTCCCTAAAAATCCTCTGTGCTCTGTCTGTTCGTCTACATCTTTCCCTTAACCCCTGTCAACCTCCAATCTTTTTCCTGTCTCCATAATTGGGACTTTTTGAGGAGATGAGTGTTTTTTCTTTTCCTACTTTATTTATTCTTTTTCTAAGGACTTTGCCTTAGAGTCTTCATATTATAAGAATATCTCAGTCCTGTTCCAGAAGAGGATAGACTTCACCCCCTCTTCCCTGTTCTTGCTATTAAAATGGAAAATTCTGAACCTCCAGGATCTAGCAGATTCTACTGTGGAATCTACTTCTATACACTTCATCTCTAGATTTGTGCACCTAACAATTTTTAAAATTTTGATTTTTTTTTTTTTACTGAAATCTAGTACTTTTGGGTTTTCTGTAGTTGGAGGTTTCCTCAGAGTATCTTGCCTTATGTATTGTCACAAATGCAAGTCCCTTAATCCATTCTTTGACAGATGTTATTTAGTATCCATTTCATGTCAGGCTTAGGATATGATGCAGTCTTTCATGTTTTCATGGTTTCAAAATGTAATAAGTCCAAGAAGGTATGCACAGGGTGTTAGTTTATACCAAAGGGAGTTTCTTCACATGTTCTGCAAATAGGGAATTGTCAGAGAAAACCAAGTAGTGACACTAGAGCATTGAAGGAGTCAGGTGAATAAGAAAAGCCATATTAGATAATTCAGTCAGAAAAGGAGACCATTGAGGGAAAGGCAGATATTTCTACATAAAGTGTGGGCCAGGTGGTGAGAAAATTGAAGAAGTGAGGTTAGAAAATGGGCAAAACTAGGTCACCTACCCACGGAAACTCCCTGAAATATTTGTTGCATTGGACACAATATAGAAAGGAGAAAAATGAACAGAGGCACTAAAGTCTCAGGATCTGAAAGCAGCAATACTGATGACTTGCAGGATGAGAATAGTTTTTACATTCCTTTTCCTTTGCTACCTTGTACAGATTCTACCTTAAAGGGAGACAAAATAGGAAGGGGAAATGCCTCTGTCTAAAGATAATCCTCCAAATTTGAGTTGTTTGCCACTTTGTCTATAATTCTGTCATTAAAATCAAGCTTGGCTTTTATTGGTCTCAGCATCTTATTTGCTCCTTAAATTTTAGGCATCATATGAAGGCAAGGATGATCACTGACTCCTTATGATAGAATTTGGTAATAGTCTCTGAGGGTTTTGAACATATGCAAAATATTAAGTTATTGAATGAGTAAGTGGAAAGCATTATTAATCACACAAACCTTACTCTAGATATGTTTAATCAGTTTGCTTTACCTAAGTGCAGACTACTCAAGGAAATGGAACTTTTATAGGAAAAGGAAAGGAAAATTAACTTTGGAGCATAATGTTCTTCAGGATGAGGCTGGTGGTGCTAAGAGGCCATACTTTAAGCTTCAAAGGACAACCTAAAATCATTGGGTTTCAGAGGTCATAAAATATATTTCTCTAATTCTTTTTAGTTTCTTAAAATAGGTCCACGCTCCAAGATCAACAAACTAAGAAGTATGAGCACATATGAACAAAGTTGAATGTTGTCATCCATTAAACTTATAACCCAGTAAATTTGGCACATGATATTATTTGATTAGACTCATATGTTAAGACATACGTAAAAGTCACTTTAATTAAGCTTATATTTAAACAACAAAATTAAGTAGTTCTAGAGGCAGCAAGGCATGGCTTCTAACATTTAGTTTAGAAAGTTATTATTATCATACCTATGATGAAGCTTTCAGAACCTTGAGGATTCTTCTTTTACACGATTATTTTTATGCAGTATTAACCATAAAATTGGGTATGTGCAGTAGGAATTCTGACCTACAAGTTGGAAGGAGACCAGGGAAGGAAGAGAGAGCAGATCATTAAACTCTTTGTCATTTGTAATCCCACTTATTTTCTTTTTTCCAAAGACAGTAAGGAAAGACCCAGTTAGTCTTCACTGGTGTCCTATAACAGTATGAGAACACATTGCTCCCTCTCTTTAGAAAGTTACCACACAAAAGAGCACCTGACTCTTGCCAGCAGGATTTGTGTTGATGTTCAAGGTTAGTGTACTACCTAGAGAGGAATTTGGGTGAGAGGGTCACCCTGTTTTATTCCATTGATTGAAGAATAGATGTCTTTCTCCATAGATTAAGGCCTTCTCCTAGTGAAAAGAGCCTCCAATCCTAGTATCATTCTTCAGTGAACTAATCTAGAAGTGATAGTGATTTAAATGGTTTTGCAGACATTGACCCAGGTTAGCTAGGCATGGTGGCACACACTTGTAATCCCAGCAGCTCAGGGGACTGAGACAGGAGAATTGCAAGTACAAAATCAGCCTCAGTAACTTAGCAAGACCCTGTCTCAAAACAAAACAAAAATAAAAAGGGCTGGGGATGTTGCTCAGTAGTTAAGAGCCCTGTTACAAAAAAAAAAAAAAAAGAAGAAGAAAAAGAAAAAAGAAATTGACCCAGATTAATATTAAATCGTGCTACAAAAATGTTACCAATGGTGTGCACAGAGGTTTTACAAGTTATTCATGGTGCTCTTACATGCCTCCATAAAAGAAGCATTGTATATACGATTCCAGGAAAACAGACTGCATTGTCAAGATTCAGGGAGAGCCAAAAAGAAGCCTGCAGGTAACATCAGGTGGCTCTTTAAAAACTGAGCAGGAGAGAAAGTGATGAGAGAATTCTGGAGTCATCTCCAAATAGTCCAACGCAGCATTTATCTTTGTTTTTGTTTTTTACTTCAAAGAAATCTTTTTATTTGATCCTTATAAAGTCAACAATGCTACATTTAAAAAAAATTAAAATATACACTAGCTAATATAGCTAATGGCTTTTCAGCATTTATCTGGATTGGGCTAGACCATGCCTTTTTCTATTTTAAGTTTGAAGTGACTGACAGAAGAACTACATGTTCTTCAGTTTCCATATTTGCACTCTTTCATAATCTCTCAAGCCTGTCCTTTCCCACTTGTATATAGAAACATAAAGAACTTGTTTTGTAACACACCTGAGCACCAGTGACAGTATTCATATGCTAACTTGTCTCACTGAACCTTCCCTTCTTGGGACCTGACTCTCCACTGCAAATATTTTGTTCCATGCAGTCTGAGAACACAACACTGTATAACTGTGTGTACTTATAAAATGAAATAGTATGCCACATAACAAAAGGACTCCAAATTATCCCTTCAAATATGCTAATGCTGAGGGGAGAACACTTATTTTAGACTGTAATAAAAAATAGGAAAAAGTCAGAAATGCTGATTTAAGGAAAGATATTGCTAAATTGGAACAAATTCAAAGAAAGGAACTAAAAATAATAAAAAGCCTCAAGGAATGAATATTTTCGAAATTGAGAGAATTTAAGAGTCTAACATGACAAACTATAACCAGTCTTACAAATACCTCTAGGAAATTAAATTCCAAAAGTCTGCATTGTTCAAAGGAGAAAAAATAAAAGCTCTGAAATAAAAACTACCCAAAGGAAAAAAAGTGAACTTTTAAAACTAAATGTTTTCAATATTTTTACTTAGATCAGCTCCCCGATGCCTGGAGACATTAAAAACTAGCCAGGGGAAGCATTTGTTTTCAGATAACAAGCTATAATGGAGCAAATAGGGTGGGGTTTCTGATTTATTATATCATACATTTTGTATCTCTAATGTCTGGACCTGAATGATCACATTACAACAGTTTAAAGCTGTTGAATATACCTGTAACCAGCACTCAGTAAAGTAGGTGCACAGTAGGGCATACCCAAAGCTTGAATAAATTAGAGTTCTATATTATTTTACAGGATCACAAAATTGTAAGGATATTTTATTGAGCATGAACTTGATTCATACTGAGGCATGAAGATGGTTAATGATTCATTTTCACAGGGGCTCATTTCCCATGAAAATGCTACTCCCCCGAAGTACTGAGAGTTGGGAAGTGGGGGATTGGATAATGAAAACAAAATCTGTAAACTTTTTGTACCAGGAAAAAAAAGGAACAAAAAACAAGGAATTTTAAACTATAATATTTATGAAAGCATGGTGCACCAAGCCATTTAATATTGGCTTTGTAAAAGGTCTGTGGGTCTTTTCAAAAAGGAAAAAGGAGTCTTTATCTACCATGGCACCACCCTCCCAACTCCACCACATTTTCTGTTCTTTGCACTCATAGGGATGTATTAGAGATTTAAATATTATGCTCTTGAAATATAATAGAATTGTATCCATACAGACTGTCTAGACAGGGCAGGGACTATGTCTGTTTAATTTCGTTTTACATAGCAGTGAGCAGTCTTGCACAAATAAATGCTTTTGATGATGATGTTGATGTTAGTATAAGCAGGTGGCCAAAATTGGGGGGATAAAGCTTGTTACCTTAACATTAGCACTTTATAGTGTATGTATATAACATTAAGTGTTTAATAAAACTTAAAAATGGCCATTTTTTGAGTAATAAATGATTTCAGCATACTTTATGTTTCTTAATATTGCCCAGTTAAATTTGTTTACATCGGGGAGGAAATATCAAACTGCCTATTCAGAAACTAGGCAAAATTCCCTACCAAATTTTCCTAGTGTCTTAAATATGTAAGTATTCTTGTAGCTTTATTTTTTAAAAAATAAAGAAAGAATTAGACATTCCATAAATTAGAAAACTATCAAGATTTAAACTCCTGCAAGATTTAAGAAAACAGAATTATAGTTTACACAACAAAAAAGTAGGACCTCTATTTCATTTATTCAAAGCGTTAGTCATTTTATTTCAACAAATATTTGAGTACTTGACATATAATAGCCAAAGTTGAATTCCCTTGCCCTCCTCGAGATTATATTTTAGTGGAAGGAGACTGACAATTAAAAAACAAAAACAAAAAAACAAGAATTGTGAGTTCAAAACCAGCCTCAGCAACTTAACAAGGCCTTAAGCAACTCAGTGAGACCCTGTCTCTAAGTAAACAACAACAAAAAAAAAACCCAAGCATAATAAATAAGCAAATTAAATGGTATACTTGAAGGTATTTCCGTTTTGTGGGGGATGGGGCTGAGCAGAATAAAGAGGAATGGGTAGAGGGAGTGCCTTGCAATATCACATAGATCAGAATAGGGATTCATTGAGAAGGTGGTATTTGAGCCAAGATTTGATGAGGTGAGTTAATTAGCTACTCAGAATCTGGGCAAAGGGAATTCTAGAGGAGAGAGAGAATGCATGTGCCCAGGGGGTGTTCAGGAGGAGCAGGGGTGTTCAGGAGGAGCAGGGAATACAGTGTAATGGCCACCAAGTGAGTAAGGAAAGCAGAAAGTGGTAGGCCAGAGGCAAAGTGGAAGCCAGATCTTTACCTGTGACAGGAGGTAAATCTAATTGTGGAGTCGCCCACATGAGTTATATCAGAAAGGTGACAAGATCTGCTTTAATAAGATCATTCTGGTTGCTGTGTTGACAGAATTCTCCAGAAGAGCGAGGGTAGAAGGGAGATCAGTTATAAGTCAGGTTCTGTCTTTTGGAAATAGAATCAACACTTCTGGAAGGCAGTGTACCCAATGTGTGGATACCAGTCAGCATCACTGGCATTGCCTAGTGACTTGCCAGGGAACAGCACCCACCCCTGGTCCACTGAATGAGAATCTCTGGAGGGCTCTACGGGCTTGGGTTTAAGGAGCCCTCCAGGAGATTTTGATACACACTTAAACTTTGGAACCACTGCTCTAAGTTTGAGGGGCCTGAAAACAATGGAATTGATGGGGCAGGCTTCAGGGGGATCAGATTTGGGGGGGCTCAGGGGAGAAACAGAGGTCTGGGTGAGTATGTGATGCTTTAGACAGACAGATGGCAAATAAACGGTTGTATGTAGGAGTCTAGAATACAGGAAAGGAGGTTTGGGCTGGAAGTAGAAGTAAAAATCTTCGTTATGTTTCTAATATCTTAGTAGATTGGATTGTGTCAATGCTAACTTACTATTCAGTGGGTTTATCTTAACTTTCAAGGTAAGAAACAGTAGTCAAGTAATAAAACACAGTAAAGAGGCCGCCCAACATCTATTTAAGTATTCTAAGAGACCAAGAACTTTAGAGGGAATTGTTCCAGAGCCTATATCCACTTATTGTAGAAGAACTTTTTATGGTAAACTTTTCCTGTTTCATTAATTTGAGGATTCCTAATATTTGAAGGTTAATATTTAAGAACCAATGATATTTTTCTAGTGTCATGAAACAGCTGATAAATATCTGTATGTTTTATCACAAAGTAGTGATCTAGCATTATTGCAGGATAGTGTATAGACTTTATTAAGCAATTCTAATTTGTTTTCTTTCACAGTAACTTTTTTGGAGGGTGAGTGATTAGTACAGTATATACAGTGGTATTGGGTTTAGTAGAATGATTCTATTGGGGAAATGCAGTGATAAGATAGTTTTTTTTTTTTTTTTCTAGTGACTACATTACATATGTTTGGTCATCTGAATAAAATGGTTTTCAGTGTTTTATTGATCCTATCAGGTATTAATATTAACTATAAATAAAAGTATAGAATCAGAATATGATACTTATACAATGACACTCAAAAGAAGTTAAATGAAGCAGAAAAATTAATAGAATACTTCAATTGCAGAATATTTAAGGACAGAGATAAAGCAGAAGGATGTCCCTCTGAAAGAAAAATATCTTCTTTAAAAAACAATGAAAAATTTTTTCAAATAATGTTTCTCCTGACCCTGAATATATATTCTGTATATTTTTTCAAAGCCATTTAAAGGCCTTTCATAGGCTGCCACCTTAGCTGCTGAGACATAATCTTTTACATCTTGCCCAGTGAGTAAGTTCTGAGAAGCCTGACCCTCCTTTGTCCCACGGTGTAATCTGATCTACCTATCATCATCAGGGGACATCTGGGATCCATCTTATCTTTCCCACTGGCTAGCTGATTAACCAGAAAATGTTTTGAATTAGATTCATATATGGCAGAACTCCACTGACTGTATGAATTATAATGGGAGCAAATAAAAGGTCAGGCTTTATTTTTGTGTTTTTAAAGAAGAAAGCTCAGACACAGTTAGGATTAAGTGCTTAAAAATTGGAGAGAAAAGCTGTTATATTAAATGGCTGAATAGTAATTCATGGGATCATCTATTACAAAGAAAATATATCTCCACCGAGTAAGGAAGTTCTAGCCTAGTGACCTGATGAGAGCTGTCAAGCCACAGGCGTGTGACAGTGTACAAGTCCAGAGGGGAAATGCCTTCAATTGCTTTCTCTTTCTCCATTTCTCCTTCAAATCTTTCTGGAGATGTGTGAGAGGCTGGAACCTAGGGTCTTCAGTCCAGTTCCCCTTTCCTGCACCCTGTTTTTGCCTGGTTCATGGTGAGGGGTAGCACATGTTTTCAGTAGCTTTGTCTTCATCATTACTGCCTGTGTACCAAGTTCCATATAAAAATATATAAATCATAATTCATTTGTTTTAACTATCTCCATTGAAAGCTTAGTATTCCCACTATTAACATTAGACAAGAGCAGAAATCCCACATTGTATATATTCGGTATCTTCTGTATTTATTATACGTGAAGGACAGCCATCCTTCTTGGGCAGAACTGTGACTTGTGATATAAAGCAAAGTTCAAAGTAATTAGGACATTTGTTTGTAGACTGACTTTTAGAAGGCTCAGGGAGTATGCTGGTTTAATGGACCAAATTATAATTAAAATCTAAAAACATTTTAGAAGGTAAGTTTCTGTACAAATAGGAGATATTCTGTTGTTGTTGTTGTTGTTATATTTATTAGGATATTTGTGGGACTAGAGGCTACAATGACTTTTCTTGTGTTTCCATTCCTACACCCGGAAGATCTCAGATTATTAGGGATTCAATAAATGTCTTGAACAATACTTGAGAAGTTTTGGACTCAAACAAAGAATGTTTTGCCAAATCCTCCTTCCCTTAATTTTTAAGCACGTGTATTTCAAGGGAAATTTAATTCATATGTTTCTGATTCATTTACACTTAAATCATCAAAATGTTATTTTGTAAGAGCTATTTGATGTCCAAGAAGCTTTCTGAACCTGTTTTATAAGTCCTCTTAAGTCCTTTCCTTAAAACAGGAAGTTGCATTTTGCAGAGTATAAATAAACTCATTATAAAGGTTCAGGTTCAGGTTTTAACTCTGAACTCCAGGTTTCAAGTGCATTTAAAATTTAGCAAACTATATATCCCCACCCCTATAAATATATGAGCAGAAGGAGACACAGTAGTGATAAAAGTGAGTAATAGTGTTCTTGAGCATTATTATTCTCAGAGAGATTTTCTATTTATGAAGAATCATAAAACCTATAATAGGTATTCTTCTTAACATTATGAGCAAGTGAATTGCAAATAGGAACATCTCTTTGCAAGCTGATTCTCTATATGTCTAAATATATTTACTGATTTGGTCACAGAAAAGAGAACAAAGATCTTAATATTTTCACTTTTTTTTTTAATAGTTTTACCTTTGACTGCCTTTGAGTCTTGTTTTAGGAAAGTAGGATGAATCGACACCTTTTGTTGAATAGGAGGAACTCAAAGGAGTCTAAGATTTTGTGTGTAATAAGATAAGGTAGTAACATCAATTTAAAAATGCAGTTCATACTCTTTTCTTGGAATTGTAAAAATGCAGAAAATTACCTATAGCTCATACTAAGACATCACTTAATTATATCTTACCCTTCTTACTTTAAGGCAAAAGTGATTCAGCCTGACCCTGGAATTCCTTTCTAGCTGGTTCACTTGTATTTATAGAAAAAAAAAGAAGCAAAGGTAATTATGAAAGGTATTTGGGACTATTTTAAACAATTTCTTCAATGTTTATGAGTGCACTTCAGTATTTCTTCTACACGGTAATTGAGTGACTCCTAGGATGACAGGTATTATGCACAAGAAAACACTTGACTTAAACATTATTAAGTAAATTATCAGTTTAACTGTGGAAGTTCCCATGCACTGACCAACCAGGGAAACTTGTGAACTGGGTAAAGCTAGGTTTATTAATCCTGCTCAGCAAAAGGTAGACAGCATTTTAGACTCTGTTATTGTCTCAAATGGGGGGATTTAGGGAAGTATATGTTCATAGTTTGGAGCTGTGGCTAGTAATAGGGTTGTTTTAGGGAGAAGTTAATAAGTGAAGTCTAAGAAGATATTGGTAGAATTTAAATAAGCAAGTTGTAGTTTTTTGTTTTTTGTTTTTTTTTTGGAACGTGAATCCACAAAGAGTTCATGTTAATTCAAGTTTGTGCTCTTATGTCGGGACATATGGTCTGAAATGAGCTGGTATCAAACACTAAATTTAGTTTGTGCTGTCTGTCATGGTTTGGTACAATTTCCCTGTTTTGTGATTCATAGCTTAGTTTTCAGGGTTTTGTTTTTTGTTTGATTTTTTTCACAATAAACAAGTAAATATCTTGTATAATATGTGCACATGTACTATTTATTTGTTTCTGGGTCTTTAGAAAATTTACTCTATCATTTAAGAAATTAATGAGCAGTGAATTCAAACGAAATTTTTTTCAGCTAGTATTTAAAATCACTTAAGCCTATTGAGTACCTATGTATCTACACCTTTGTTGTTTAAATTGTTCTTTCCCTTTACAACTATGTTTTATTCACCCTGAGAACACATACAACACTAACAGTAAAATGTCTTTGAGGTTTTATATTGTATTTTGAGTGATTTCATGTTCATCCTAAATAAGTATCTAATTGTTTATCTCCTATCTATTCTTGCCTAGAAAGAATTTATGCTCCCCAGAATATCAGAGCCTTATGTGTTACTTGATAAGTTTGGGAAGAGTCAAAAATTCCATTTTATAAAATAAAGAACAATGTTGTTCTCTGAATGCTTATAGGAATGTAAAGAGATTTGCAGAAAAAGAGAGTTTTCTTAAGAACTCTCAAAATTATAATGTAGTAACTGAGAACTATGAAAGGCCACATACAAATCCTTTAGAACAAGTTATCCAAGAAGCCTCTCTGTGCCTGGATAGTCTAAAATCTTTACAGTAAGAATAATTCTGTAGACATATAGAATGAAATATACTTGTCAAAAAACCTTTCCAAACAAGATACGGTATTTGCCTTTTTAAGGCAAAATCTTATCTGCTTTCACTGTGTTTTATCATTTATTAAATAATAGCCATTGTTACTCATGGTTTCACATTTTCAATTACCCTCTCTGAAATATACATTTAGGAGAGTCTTATTTTCCATTGATCCCTGCCAATATCTTTTAAAATTTAAATTGAGAGAATCTCTTATTTCTTCAACTCTTACCTGTGGCTTCATTAAATAATCACAGGACTTACTACCATTTACTAGGTAGCTTCTACAAGCCAATAATTGGCCAGAATAACTCATGAGCCTCTCACAGTGACCCTAAGAGCTGAGTAGTATTATTAACTCTGCTCTGAGCATGAGTTAATAATACTACAAGTCAGGGAGACCCACAGTATTGCTGCCACACACCCATCTGAAGAGGAAGTCCATGCCCTTTCCCCTCCGCCATACTGCCTGAACCTAAAGCAATTCATATATAAATTACCATCTCTCTTGAGTTCCCCGAGATTCATTCTAGATACTATGTACCTTTAATTCTAGAAAAAAATGCCAAGCGATACCCCGAAGTTTTTTGAATGAAATTATTGTAAATTTTTTCTGCTAGTTATTACAATAAAGAATCATCCTAACTTCCAGTGGCTGGACCAAAGGAGACAAAGATGCTTTCAGCTAATTCCAGGTTCCACTTAAGTTACAAGGAAATGGAAATGCTATCGATGTGGAAGTATTCATGGACCAGTGGACATTTGTCAGAAAATGCATTTCAAGATGGTTACTTTCCCAACAAATATCAATTAAAATATCTATCTCAAACTGGTTACTTTCTCATTTAACTTTAATTAGAAAATATATTTCCAGGAGATTGTTTTCTCAGCTTTCTTTACTTTGAAGGTCAAATAATCTCATAACCTGGTATGGGAGAGTCCATGTGTAATGACAAAGCTTTTGCTTTGTTTACTACAACTTCCACCAACCACATAGCTGTTCCACTTTTCTGTTTGGGGCCATCCCCTTAACTTTCTGCTCCCCCTCCTCTTCTTCTCCAGGACTGCCCACCCGAAGCAGGAGATTTCCGAGCTCAGCAATGCTCTGCTCATAATGATGTCAAGCACCATGGCCAGTTTTATGAATGGCTTCCTGTGTCTAATGACCCCGACAACCCCTGTTCACTAAAGTGTCAAGCCAAGGGAACAACCCTGGTTGTTGAACTAGCACCAAAGGTGTTAGATGGAACTCGTTGCTATACCGAATCACTGGATATGTGCATCAGTGGTTTATGCCAGGTAAGTGCTGAATTCTTTCCATTTAATCTGTGTAAAGTGTTCTAGTGACTTTGTTCTTGCATGGTGCCACTATCTGAATCATTTAATATTACTCTCTAGAGTTTATAAATCTCTCTTCAGAATATAGAGTTTTAATTTATCTAAAAGTTCAAGTGTTGTATTTTGTATTAAGGAAAAGTAGACTAGAGAGGGTTTTTCTTTCTTTCCTGAGTGTCATTTGAATATGGCAGATTATCTTGTATCATTTATGTACTAGACTTTGAAATTACCTCAGCTTGGTTATCCCCAAAGTTGTTGTTGTGTTTGTGTGTGTGTGTGTGTGTGTATTCAGAAGCATCGTCTTTGATTTACCTAGATCTGCAGAATAGCTCAGGTGAGAGTGCCTCTAAAAACTCAAAGTGTAGGAGGACCTGTAGCTTCTTCACTATAACTCCGATTATATTAAAAATCCAAACAGTAGGGAAAGGCATGGCAGTGTCAGCTAGGTTACTCTTTAAAACAGGATATCAAGGAGGGCTGGGCTTGTAGCTCAGTGGTAGAGCACTTGCCTTGAATGTGTGTGCACTGGGTTTGATACTCAGCACCACATATAAATAAATAAATAAATACATACATACATACATACATACATACATAAATTAAAGATATCGTGTCCATCTACAACTGAAAAAAATAATTTAAAAAAGCCCCAGGATATCAAGGATTTCTGTTTCCTGGTATCAATTTATCAGTCTCTACTCTGACTAGAGAGTGAGGTGGCAAAGGGTTAGTAAGTTTGCATGTACTCACCATCTTTATTTTAAGGTCCACCTTTTAGATTGTGATGACACATCTAGTTTTTGGAGCAAGCAATTTTCTGTGTGCTATCATATACTTTTATATTTTAACAAAGTAGACATTTTAAAGAATATTTGCCTTTCCCAAGATGATATTAATTAAAAATTTCTTTTCAGAATCTGTAATATTACAACTAGCAATATAAGAAAAACATAAAATATGTTTCAGTAATTTGTTTTAAATTCATTTTAAAAAAAAATATTTTGTTTTCATTGAAGTTGGACACAATACCTTTATTTTATTTTTTTGTGGTGCTGAGGATCGAACCCAACGCCCCACATGTGCTAGGTGAGCGCTCTACCGCTGAGCCACAACCGCAGCCTGTAAATTCTTATGTTTCTTAAAACTTAAATCTATATTCTGATGTAAAAAACAAAAAACTAGTACAAATTACTACAAGAGATGTGAGATGTCAGGCAAGTTGTTACATATATAAGAAGATAACAGGTATACTAAGACTTTGTAAGGGTTAAAATTGGGAGACAGGGAAATTGGCATGTCCAAAAATTTCCAAGATATGAGAATAGAGATGATGTACACATATCTGAAGTTTTCTTTATATACAAAATGGTTGAATTTCAAGTATAAATTTGAATATAGAAATTTACTACTCTTAAACTAGCAAGGGTTTCAGAGATCATCTAATCAACCCCTTAAAATATATTTGAATAATATCATTTGTGATATTTTACAAATATTTGTAAAATTATCTGTGATTATTTATAGGAATCCTCTTCTAGGACCCTCAGTGAGATTAACATGGACTTATGGCATCTGCAAAGGCTTCACCACAGGATAGAATTGTAAAGCACATAGATATAGAAAAAGACTACATTTTAGGGAATGGCAAATAAAAGAATAATAATTGCTATGTGTATGGACTCTTTGAGTAAAGCAAGGAAGATTTTCATTTTGTAAGTGAAAAAAAAAAAGCAAAGATGAGAAATTTGCATGATATTCTGAAAGTTATATGGTTGGTCAATGGCAGAAATAGGACGAAATTTTGGGTCTTCTAATACCCAGTTCAGTGTTGTTTCTGTTATATTACATTGTCGAATGAACCAAAATAAACAAGACAGATCAGCAAATTAGGTTTCATTTGTTTCTGTTGCATGGGAACTCAATGTGGCATGTTTTTTTTTTTTTTTTCCTGGACTGCTCCTGCCAGCTGGCCTTGTGTGCCTTGGCAACTGAAAGAAAATCCTTTCTCTGCAGCTAAAGAAAAAAATTTATATACAGTAAATATGAGGTGATAGTGCTAGACTTTGGATTACATATAAAGATGCCTCTTTAACTTAGATTCTTAATGTAGTAACTGGTTAGATTTGAGCGCAAATGTATATTATACTATAATCAAAAAGAATTGTGACTTATACATAGAAATTATCCCTGGATATTTATTTTCTTCATTTATTTGTCTTGTAAGATGCAATAGAATGGTAAGGTGATGGAAAAACTCAAGCTGCATTTGAACACTAACAGGTAATTTAATTTGGCTACAGACCACACCAAGTGTGGTAGTTTGGGAGATAATCATGGAGGATTAAGTGGTAGAAGGACTATGGTTAACAGTGGAAGGCCAAGGAAGAGTGTTAGTGGTATAAAGATACAACCACTTTACAAAGAAGGCTATAGCCAAAATTACATGAACCCAGAATTAGGAAGGGGCAAGGAGACCCATTAAAACAGAGATGCTTGTAGCAGTCTAGGTGAGGCTACAGCCTGGCCCAGGACAATGACAACAGGAATAGAAAGGAAACTTAGTCTAAAATTGAAGCTTTCAGTTTGATTGTAACTAGGTCAGAGGGTACTCAAGGCATCAAAAATATATAACTTAATATGAATTTATAGAGGTATTATTTGGGATCCTTTCTACCCTGAGCACCACAGTCTATAGTTTCTTATCAAATCCTACCAGAATTTTCTAAAATGAGTTAAAACATAGAGGATAACAAGATGATAGAAGGGTAAAGATGGAATATGTAAATACAGTGATACTTCAGAATCACGAGTGAAGTTAATTTAAAAAAAAATTAGAGCACTCATAGTAGCTACTGGAAAAAATGTTTAAATGGATAAATTCCAGTCTACTCATAGACTAATATTTCATTTAGTTTGCTTCTCTTTATTAGTGATTAGTGCTTTCAGTCTTAGGTAAGAAACATTAAGGAGAAAACCTTATTTTCATCTTTTTAGAAACACAGGAATCTTTTTTAAAAAATTATTTATTTATTTATTTATTCTAATTAGGTATATATGACAGCAGAATGCATTTTGATTCATTGTACACAAATGCAGCACAAATTTTCATGTCTCTGGTTATACATAATGAAGTGTCACACCATATATGAAGTCATACATGTTCCTAGGATAATGATGCCCATCTCATTTCACCATCTTTCCTGCCCCCATGCCCCCTCCCCTCCCCCTTCTCCTTTGCCCAAAGTTCGGGAATCTTAATGTCTACTCAACAGTGCAGTTTTTATAAACCAATTCTTCCAGTTTCCTGGAAAAAATAAAAAGAGCATTTCCCCAACCCCATTATCCTTTATCTTCTTTTTCTGCCCCATTTATTAATGATTCTTAGCTTTTTCCTCTGGCTTTATTGTTGTCTTATTGTAATTTGTTGTAAGCTGTTTCAAATACTTTTAATCCCAGATACATACAAATTATAAACTGTAAAGAAGCAAATATTTGTATTTAGACATAGTCTTGCCTTGACAGAAAATGACAGCATAGCTATAGAGTTGTCATTCATAAGTATGAATTTATTTCAATTATATTTATTTAATAATCTTCTAAAGCTACTTCCTCAAAACTTCCTTCTTCAACTGTTCAATAGAACCATGTAGTCCCAGGCTTCTTAGAGCCAAAGATACCCCAGCAATTAACAGATGTAGATATTTCACAAAGGAAAAAAATGAGACCATCACAAGTAAATTGTTAACCTGTATTTGCTATAAATTTAAGGAAAATTCTAGAATCATTGCTATTTATAATTTGTACCTATTTCTTAGTAATAATAGGGCATCATTCTAGGTAGTATTTCCATAGTAGCAGTAGTAATGATGATAGCTTCCTTTTTTGAGTGACTAACAGATTTAGGTACTACATATTATTTTTCAAAATATTTATAATCTACATGTTAGATATCACAGTCCTTATTTCACAGATGCAGAAATTGAGGCTCAGGTGATCATGTGACTTGCTCAGGGATATCCAATTCTGTCTATCTCTAAACCCCTCTTCTTTCTTGTGAGCCCAGGTAGACAGAGGAAAGTACCATTTGATAATGGTACCCAAATTTGCCTATAGAGCAGAATCACCCAGAGAGTTCTTAAAAGACAAAACTCTTAGACCCCATTCTCCATACATTCAAACTTATTAGTTCTGTGTATATTAAAACACTTATAGTAGGGGCTGGGGATATGCCTCAGTTGTTAGAGTACTTGTCATGCATGTACAAGATCCTGGATTCAATCCCCAACACCACCAAAAAACAAACAAACAAAAAACCACTATGATTCTATCGTAAGGTCCAATTCATGAACCACTTTTAGATGGAAAGTAGGTAGGATTCAAAGTAAAAAAACATGAGGTGGAATCTGGCTCTTAAACAAACCATATAATCTTGGTGAAGTTGCCTAATCACCTTAAACCCTGTATTTTTTCAAATCTATGGAACACGAGATTGTTTCACAGATCATAGAGCTCCAAGTGATATAATTAATGTGAAAATGTTTAACAAATTATAAAGAGGTGTGGAAATGTAGAAGATTCTGAAAATTTTGAGTTTGAAAATAGAATAGTGATTCCTTGTGTAGTCTATCATATGTTTCAAACAACAATTTTTTTTTAAAAAGTCTATAATTAAGATAAAATAGCCAACTTCTTAACAGGTTAGGTAAAGACAATAAAAAAAAAATACAGGGCAGAAATATAGTTCAGTAATAGGACACTTTCCTAGTATGCACAAAGTCCTAGGCTTGGCCCCCAGAACCTCCCCCCAACAACACACACACAAATGGAAAGAGATCATTTACTATCTATTTCACTGTCATTATTTTACAATTGAAATGTTAAAATGTTAATAACAAGAAGGTAATAAGACCCTAATTTCAGACTAAAGAACACTCCTTTGAATTGGATATAGTTTGCCTTATGAGAAAGTTACTACCCTGTACTTTCCTTTTTCTCCAGGACACACATGTTGTCCCCAACAGTGCTTTACAGACAGGTTTTGGAAAGCACTGCCTTTGGGATCATCTAGCCCAGCCCTGAGAAATATGGCTGCACTCAGTTGTGCGATTTTCTCAGGAGTGCCCGGCCAGCCAGTGGCAGACTAGAAGTCAGGGAGTGGCAATGTTTATCAACATTTTAAAAATATGCTCCCAACTTTTTTTCTTCAGCATATCCCACAAGTTAAGATTTTGTCTATGTTTAATTATGTCATTAATAACTTGAAAACCCTAGGTTTAGTGATTATACCTTTTCAAACCACAGTCTCCCCTTTCCCTCTCTTCCTCTTACAATCTAGCAATCATCCATGGGCTCATTGTGTTGGTGTCTCTTCTCACCTTACATTTTACACTGAGAAACACTGGGATTTTTACTTGCTTATCATTCTAAACTTGATGAAGTTGGAGATAAGTCAGAATACATGTATGACGATGTGAGGGGGAAAAAAAGAAGTGTGTCACATTAGATTGGGTAGAGAGAAGTGATGGGAGGGGAAGGGAGGGGAGGGGAAGGGGGGAAAGGAAGGACAGCAGAATAAAATAGACATTATTATTGCTGTATGTATATACATGACTGCATGACCAATGTGATTCTGCAACCTGTACACTCTGAAAAATGAGAAATTATACCCCATCTGATTCAAATGTATGATATGTCAAGATCATTGTACTGTCATGTGTAACTAATTAAAACAAATAAAAAAATAAATAAGAAGCAGTTGTCGTAGTATAAATAATTAAGGAGTCAGGTACTGAAATTATTCCCCCTAAATTGGAAAAAAAGTTCCATCACTCATTGGTGTATTGGAACAAATTTTTAAACTCATTCCCTTACTTACACAATAAGGAGAGAAATCATAAGTACCTGATAGATTGCTGTCATAATTAAGTACTCAAATACATTGAAAGTACTTACAACGAGCTTCTTAAATATTAGCTATTCATGTATTCTTTTTTCTTTCTTTTTTTTTTTTGGTACCAGGGATTGAACTCAGGGGCAGGGGCACTCGACTACTGAACCACATCTCCAGCTCTGATTTGTATTTTACTTAAAGACAGGGTCTCATTGAGTTGTTAGTACTTTGCTTTTGCTGAAGCTTACTTTGAACTCAAGATCCTCAAGCCTCAGCCTCCCAAGCCACTGGAATTACAGGCATGCACCACTGTGCCCAGCTAACTATTCATATTAATAGTACTCAAGTTATGTCTTGTCCTTGTCTTTTTCCTCCTTGGGCCCTTTTTGAGTGTGTGGCTTAGTATGGGGATGCATATAAAAAGGGATACTGACTTCCCAATGAATGAACAAACCTATTAACTTCCTATTGCAACCATTTTTAGCTAATAGCTCCAGATTGTAACATTATCAACTCCTGATCCAAGGCAGTAAATTGCATCCTGTATGAAGTTAATGAGCCATCACAAATAGGATCAGCTCTATTAGTACTGCTGTTATTCATTTATTTTCATTATACAAATCACCCCATTTATATTTGTTGTAAAGCACAAAGCTGGTTTCTGTTATAAATATTTTTTTTTAAAGAGTGGCATAAATTTACAGATAGAACATGTGCTGCCTTTAAAAATAATGTTGGGGTTATTTTCAAAAACAAATAAAGAAAAAGTATGTTTTATTTTCATAATTAATGGAATCCATCAGTTGATACCTAATATATATGTATCAAAAGCAAAAGTGTGATTATAAATGAGCCTTTTCATAATGAATCAGCATATTTATAATATTGCTTATTGCTATTTCAGAAAATAAAGCATTTCAAAAGAGGAAAAGAGAACTCCTTTTAAGTAATGCCTTATATAATATTGTTCCTAAATGGATAATGCAGTAAAGAAATAAGCAATAACTGAGGTCAAGGAGTTTTGATGTCTATACTTTACTCTGGCAACATTAAAATGAACCATACTCTCAACAAAGAAGTTCTTTTCCATTTTTAATAATTCCTGTGGTGAGTAGTTTGAAATGAATGGAATGGCATGATTATTTCTCCATTTCTGTCTGTGACCTGAGTCACTAGTATCAAATGTCCACCAGTTATTCCAGAGGTGATGATGTCAGAAACAAGGAGTTGGCTGTTTTTTCTTCTGTGTTTCATAATCTCATTCCACGTGGAAGCATTGTGCTGTTTAAAATATTTCATGCATAGTCTCTTTTTCTCCCCTCTACATGATACATTAAAGATAAAAGTAACTACTCAGTGAATTCACTTACTTTCTGAATCTTGATTTTTTTGGTCTTTTAGCAATCTGCTATATATTTTGTATTGAGGATTCAAAGTTGAATAAGCTCTTTTCCTTCAGGGATGGTATGTTTGGAAGCTTATCATGAAAAGTTCAATCACTTGGGTTTTTATTTATCCATTTAACCAATTTTTACTTAGGAATTAATGGTATCCTATATATTGGAAATACACAAAGGGACAGAAAAAATAAAACATAGTCCCTGCTGCCACAGAATTTATACTCCAAGAGGAGATATGACGTATATACAGGAAAGTATACTGTAGTTGCTATACTATATTTTTCTTACTTTAATGGGGTTCTCTTTCTAAAGTGTAGATTTGACTTCTTGACTTCTTTTTTGGATTTTTTTTTTTTTTCATCTGCTCAAATCATTTCAAGGAGGGCATTCTTTTACCTTCAAGGTCAAATAAAGCCCAACTTTCTTTACATGGTAGCTTTCTTTCCTGGGTGACTTAAGACAACAGAAATTTGTTCTCTCACAGTTCTGACAAAGTCCAAAATCCAAGTATCACCAGGCCATACATCCTCTGACTTCTGGGTGGAATCTCTGCTTGTCTCTTCCTAGGGTCTGTTACTGGCCCCTGATCCATGGAGTTCGTTGGCTTCCTTGACTTCGGTCCCTGACTGTGTGGGCTTCTTGGCCATGTGTCTTCCCCTTCTCCTTTAAGTTCAACAGATAGAATTGGATTAGGACCCAATTTAGGAGACATATGAAGCTTTATTACATCTGTAAAGCATCATTACATCTGTAAGACTCTATTTCCAAATAATATCATACTCAGAAGTATCAGAGTTTCAGACTTTATCCTATCTTTTGGGGGGGAGGGAGGACAAAATTCAACTCATAACCTGCCCTTTTGTCCCCAAAATTCATGTCCTTCTCAAATGCAAAATATTCACCTGACTCTAACACACACACCCTGCAAGTTCTTAATTCATTCCAGCATCAACTCTAGTCCCAAAATACCATCTAAATATCATCAACTCCAAAAGTTCAAAGTTTCATCATCTGAACTAGTTACTGGTAAGACTTGGGTGTGGTCCTCTTGGTACACCATTCCTCCCCATTTGTGGACCTGTGAAACTAGAAAACAAGCTCTCAGCTTCCAAAATACATTGATGAGACAGGCATAGGAAACATTCCAGAAGGGAGAAATAGGAAGGAAAAAGAGATCCTAGGTCCCAAGTATACCACAAACCTAGTCAGGCACATTCCATTGGATATCAAGGCCTGAGAATAATTCTCGTGGCTGGATACTCTGTCCCCTGTGCCTGCCAGGAAGGCAGCCCTGCCCTCTCAGCCTGAAAGGAAGCCCAGGCCTCTACCCTCAGAGTCATTCTCCTTTCATTTTTGTCCTGTCTCTATCCATTTAATCCAAGCTGGAAGCTTTTCTTTTGTATAAAAGCCTCAGATATCATGTCAGTCTATCATGCTATTCACCAGGGTCCAAGTTATTAGACAAAAGAGTCCTCTACAGATCTTTCCTGAATAATTATCTCTATTCATGTCTCCTGCTGAGATAGATGGTTGATTGGGATCCATGAGTCACATAAGTAATTTTCTTAGCGGGGGGGGGGGGGGGGGGGGGGAGCCAGAGCACACTATCTGGATTAAGTTGAATATTTTTGAAACAACTTAGTGTTGGGATTTTTTTTTATTTTGCTTACAGTTCATTCCTCAATTTATCTCTTTCCTATACATTTGCTATACATTTCCTACACATTTTACTATAACAAGGAGAAATCAGGCTGTGCACTCTACATTTTGTTTGGAAATCTATTCAGGTAAATATCCAAGTTTATTGCTATACATTCTACTTTCCACTCAATGGTGGAACATATGGAGCCAAATTCTCCCTTTTTGTCATTTTACAAAAAGGGACCACCTCTCCTCTAATGTCCAATAACATGGTCCATTATTTCCTTCTAAGGTCTCACCAAAATTGTCTTTAATATCTGTGATGGTTAATTTTATGTGTCAACTTGACTAAATTAAGGGATGCCCAAATGTTTGGTGAAGCATTGCTTTTGGGTGAGTATGCGAGGGAATTTTCAGAGATTCTTATGTGAGTTGGTAGACAGAGTGGAGGACGTCTGTTCTCACTTTGTCTGATCAGCTGGGGCTGTATGGAACAGAAAAGGTGGAAGAAGGGTGTCTTCCCCAACCCCTGTGTCTGTCTCAGTCTCTCTCTCTTCCCCTCTCTCCCTCAGCCCCATTCTCCCACATTCTGCCATAAAATAGCGTAGTAAAAAGGTCCTAACCAGATTCTAGTGCTTTGATCTTGGACTGTGAGGAAATAAATTTCTGTTATTTATAAATTACTTAGTCTCAGGTATTTTGTTATATAGCAGCACAGATTCGAACAACATCTGGATTTATACCAATAGTCTCTTCAATTAATTTTTTTTCTATGAAGCACTTCAAATTCTTCCATTTTCTACCTATTAGCCAGCTCTCTAAAGCTACTTTCATATCTTTAGATATTTGTTTTAGTAGCACCATATATATATATATATTAGAGAGAGAGATTGAGATTTAGTTGTTGATGGACACAATACCTTTATTTTATTTATTTTTTTTATATGGTGCTGAGCATAGAACCCAGTGCCTCACATGTGCTAGGCAAGTGCTCTAACCACTTAACTACAACCCCAGCCCTAGCACCTTGTTTTTGATTTTTTAGGTGTAGGACACAATACCTTTATTTTGTTTATTTATGTGGTGCTGAGGATCAAACCCAGTGTCCCAAGCTTGCAAGGCAAGTGCTCTACCACTGAGCCACAATCCCCAGCTCAGCACCTCATTTTTGATACCAAACCTATATTAGTTTCCTCGAGCGGCTGTAAAAATGCCACATACTGGTGACTTGAAACAGCATAAATTTATTCTCTCACAGATATGGTGCTAGAAATTAAAAATCAAGATCTTGACAGAGCCATGCTCCCTCTAAAGCCTGTAAATGAGGATCCTACCTTGCCTCTTCTACCTTCCTGTACCTTTGAGTGGAGGACGTCTGCCCTCACTTGTCCAATCAGCTGGGACTATATAGAACAGAAAGGTGGAAGAAGGGTGATCTTCCCTACCCCCTTTATCTGTTTTTGTTTGACTTATGACAGTATAACTCCAATTTCTGCCCCAATTTTCATCTGGCCTCTTCCCTCCATGTCTGCATATCTTTGTGTCTCTACATGGACTTCTCCTCCTAATGTCTTTCTCCTCTTTTTATATAAACATAAATGATGTTGGACTAGGATCTATCCAAATCAAATATAACCTTATCTCAATTTGATTACATCTATAAAGATCCTGTTTGCAAATAAGGTCAGTACCAGTGGCTGATACTTCAACATATCTTTACGGGGACACAAACCAACCTATAATGGCATACATCCCTATTTATTTGTATATAATAAAAATATTTACATATAACTAGGTACAGTGGTGCATGCCTGAGGCAGAAGGATTGCAAGTTCAAAGCCAGCCACAGCACCTTAGTGAGGCCCTAAGCAACTCAGTAAGACCCTGTTTCAAAATTTTAAAAAAATAATTAAATAAAAGGGATAAGGATGTGGCTCAGTGGGTTAAGTGCCCCTGGGTTCAATCCCAGTAACACACACACACACACACACACACATACACACACACACCATGTACATATATACAAATATATCTGTATTTGAATACTATGTAGGAGCCACAGTGAGAGAAGTATAAATTGAGGTAAATAGAGAGAGATCTTTTACTGAGACATGGGTTCAGAGAATGCTCAGAGAAAGAGATGACCGAAAAGTCCAAAACTAGTGCCTAGAATTGCAGAAAGTAAAGAGATGGAGGGTTAATGAGGTTGTCGGGGCCGATGTCATAGAAGCATATGTAATTTATATTATATTATGAATATAACTTATAATAGGAAGACTAGAGTTTTGTTGCATTGGGAGCCAAATGGTACCACTGAAATAATTAAACAGACAAAAGATAAGGTAAGATGCATTTTTTAGGAAGGGTACCCTATCTGCAATGAGGGCAGTGGATTGGATGGAAGGTAAATTAGAAGTATGATAAAGAGAAAAGGAATGATTTTGAGAACAGATCAGGAGGAAAAATCCAGAGACTTGGTGATTGGGAAATGCAGAAAAGAGAAAGAACTGAGAGTTGAAGATGATGCCAAGGTTTCTACTTTGTGCAAAGTATGTTGCTACTGTTCATTGGGATGTAGAGCACAGGAGAGAGACCAGATATTGATTTATGGCAATGAGAGAGAATGAGAACATAATGTATATACAGTGTAACATCTGCTGTATGATATTCAGTAAATTTATATTCTTTATTCTTCCTTCTTAACTCTGTCTTCTTAATTGAAAAGTTTGTTTCCACTAAGTTTATATAATCACTGGTCTAATTATGTTTGATTAAAAGTGTGTTGGGTTAGTCTTTCCTATGACCATGTACAGTTAGGTAACAGGTCAACTTAAATGTTTGTTTCTTTTATGAAAAACTAAAGTTCAAATGGTGTAGAATGTTTTGAAGATCCTAGAGGATCTTCTCTATTTGAATAACTAATGGATATACAAAGTGGCATTCCATAGAGACTCATTCATCACATAAAATTCCTTCCTCTCTCCTCAGATGTCTTTTGTATATTCAGATATCAGCACTATTCATGAAAAGAATTCCTCTGCTGTATCACAAATTTCTTCACACTTCATATTCAGTTTGCGAAGTGGGAGAATTTCTATGGCTTCCAAAGAGAAACTTTTTTTAATTTTTTAAAAGATATCTATTTAATTTTTCTTTCAAATGTAGCATAAGCTGAGAAAAACAAAATCATTTTGTTTTCAAAAAAGATTCAATAAAGTAAACAAAGCAGAGCAATCTAGTTTCTAAAAATATTTCAAACTTTATAATTTTTAATGCTGTATAGTTCATAGAGGATATTCACACATAAAACCTTGGAGTTCTGGGGCCAATTCTGTATATCTTTACTTCCATTTTATAAATGAGGAGACCGAGGCTCATAGAAGGTCTTAAAACTAGAAAGAGGCAAAGCTACAATAAAATCCTATTACTTCTGTTTATATGACACTCTTTTCTCCAGGAAAAGATAATATAAAGCACAGTATCAGTAAGCATATCTCTTTGCTAACAGAAGTATGAGTCTATATCTTAGGTAGGGAAAAATGGTTCAAGAATAATATATTCATTTTAATTAATGCTCTTACTAAGATCTAACAACTTTCTTGGTTCATCCCATAATGCTTTCTTTCATTTACAGTTATTTGAGCCACTTGTTTTTAGAAACACTGAATATACTCAATATTATCTAATCACCTTTAAGAATTGACAACAGTACCAACTACAAGCTTGGTAGTTTCTTAGACCACTCTCACTTCTGACACAAACTTCAATATTTACGGTACCTAAAACCTTCTTGAGGTTTGATAATTCCAAAGATTGATGAAATTCATAGTAAGCTGTTATATTATATTCATATTAATCAATCAAAAGATATTGATCACACTCCAAGGAAGAGTTGCTTAGGCAAGGAACTAGGAGAGTTCTGCTCCCAGTTGTCCTCTCCTAGGACAGCTATTGCATAATACTTATCCCAGTTACAATGTATGACAATATGCATGGGGTATTGCCAACCAGGGAAACTCACCCAAGTATTGGTGTCCAGAGTTTTTATTGATGTTTGGTCACATAGACACAGCGGATCACCTACGTGATTGACCTTAGTCTCTAGCACATCCTGAGGTCACACTGTGGCATTTGGCCCAAAACTCCCACCACAAATCACTTTATTAGAATAAGACTATTTGGCATGGTCAAAGGCCCTGACAAAGACATTCTTATTGATCACAATATGACAAAGGCTTAGAGATTACCTCTCAAGGGCCGAGGACAAAGGCCAGATCATTCTTTAAGTTAATCATTTACTACATAGTGACTTTTTATTCATTTAAAAAAATACTTGGGTCTTAGTATTTGTCACCAGACTATGTACTAGGGTACTATGTACATAACAATGAAAAGGACTCAACCCCTACCCATTATACCCTTAACTTTCTGTAGCAATGATAGCTAAAGGAAAATTTTCAGATTTCCCCCTCATTTACTATTTCTAAATTTGGAGAGTCATCTTATTACTGAGAGGATTTCATGAGAATTAATGCAACTTTCACCCCAAATAGACTTTGATGGGGGCAGTGTGGATGACTCTTGAAAAATGTGGTGCAGACTGATACAGCTGCTTTGGGAAGCAGTCTGATAGTTCCATAAAAGGTTGCATATAGTTACCCTATGACCCAGAAATGGTACTCTTAGGTATGTACCCAAGAGAATGAAATCGTGTTAAAAAAAAAAAAACCAAAAAACTTGTACTCAAATATTTATAACAGCAATAGTCATAATAGCAAAAAAATAAAAAATAAAATGGAAACAACCCAAATATCTATCAACTGATGAATGGACAAATAAAATGTGGCTTGGACAACAAAGAAATATTATTTCTCCATAAAAAGGAATGAAGTACACGAGGTTTCTTCTAGTGATGAAACTTCAAACATGCTAAGTGAAAGAAGCTAGTAACAAAAGGCCACTGTCTTGGTCTGTTTTTGTTGCTATAACTAAATGTCTGAGATTGGGTAATTCATAAGAATAGAGGTTTATTTAGCTTGTGATTCTGGACACCAGGAAGCCCAAGAGCATGATGTTGGCATCTACCCAGCTTCTGGTGAGGGCCATCTTGCGGGCATCATAACATGGCAGAGGGCATCCATCATGTGACAAGACAGAATAAACATGCTAGCTCAGATTTCTCCTTTTTACTTATGAAGTCACTAATACCATCATGGGAAGCCATCCTCATGAATTCATCTAATCCCAATTACCTCCCAAAGACACTACCGCCAAATACCAACAATATATGAATTTGGGGATTAAGTTTTCCAACATGTGAATTTGGGGATACACATTCAAATAATACCAATCACATAGTCTATCATTCCATTTATTAAAAAATGTTCAGAATAGATAAGTCTATGGAAACAAAAAGTAAATTAATAATTGCCCAGGGCTAGGAGTTAGAAGTTTATAGGGAGTGACTGCTAGTGTGTAAGGTTTTCTTTTGGGGGGTGATAAAAATATTCCAAATAAATTTTGGTGATGGTTTCAAAATTTTATATTGAAATATACTTTTAATGGGTGGATTTTATGATATATGAATTATATTCAAGAAGCACATTTTTAAAATGTGGTATAGTAACTCAAATCTGTGGACTAAATCTAAAGACTGTTAGCTGTGAAAATGACTTGGTCTCACTCTTTGGAGTTAAATGATACTACACTTGATCTTAGCCAAAAGGCCAAGAAGCGATAGAATTAAATGAGACTACTAATCCATATTAGTCTATCATATGTCCCCCTTCATTCATCCTTGCTCCAAAAAGTCATTTCTCTGATACTGTTCTGTGTATTAATATTGATTTGGAAATTGGCACAAAGCAGATATTAAAAGAGTGTACACTGAGGGGCTGGGATTGTGGCTCAGTGGTAGAGCGCTTGCCTAGCATCTATGAGGCACTGGGTTTGATCCTCAGCACAACATAAAAATAAATAAATAAAATAAAGGTATTGTGTTCCTCTACAACTAAAACATATTTTTTAAAAAAGGGTGTATGCTGAATGAATAGACAGTAATTGTTCTTTCTGGATATACGTGATAGTAGAGTGTATTTTGACATATTATGTATACATAGAATAAGTATAACTTGTTCCAATTAGGATCCCATTATTGTGATTGTATATGATGTAGAGTTACGTTGGTTGTGTATTCATATATAAGGATAGGAAAGATATGTCCCATTCATTCTACTGTCTTTTCTATTCCCATCTCCCTTCCCTTCCCTCTTATTCCCCTTTGTCTAGTCAATGAACTTCTAATCTTCCTCTCCCTTGTAGTGGGTTTTAGAAAACTTTTTTTTTTTAAAGAAACTGGGTTTGAATTTGAGAAGGTCTTTTCTCTAGGGTAGTGAACTCTTAACAAAGCAACATATCCATTTAGCTATATTGTAAATTAATTAACTCCATTCACTGAGTGATTTCTGAGAGACAGTTTTGAAAGTGAAAGGAATTTGAAATCTTGCACTTTAATTTTGTATATTACCCATAAGATATTTGAGGCCCAAGCAGGTTTAATTAATTTCTAAAATAGGTCTGCTGTGTGGGCCTGAATTATGTTGAATAGGGGATATAAAAGTAAGTGCCATGATATCCCATCTGTAAGGATCTTGTAATCTTATAGTAATAAGGCTCCAACTCATAATTAGCAGTGTGTGGTACGGGCTTAAGTCTGAGACTCAACCAGATGTGAGTTTGAGGTCTACATTCTGAATTTACTGTCTGTGATCAAGGACTAATTCATAATGTCCTTTAAGCTTCAGTTTTCTTTTTTAATTTTTTTGTAGTTGTAGATAAACAGAATGCCTTTATTTGTTTATTTTTATGTGGTGCTAAGAATCGAACCCAGTGCCTCACACATGCTAGGAAAGCATTCTACCACTGAGCTACAGCCCCAACCCTAAGCCTCAGTTTTCTTATTTGTAAAAATAGAGGTAAAAACATCTACTGTTGATAAGAACTGATATTTACTGAGCACGTATGTGCCAGACATTTTGCTATATAAGCACTTTATTTATATTTTTTACTTTAATCCTTAGACGAACCTATGTGGAATGATATTGTTACAGTTTTATAGAGGGGAAAGATGAGGTTTAGAGAGAGATTAAATACTATTAATTAATTCATTCAAAAAATATTTACTGAGCATCTAGTCATGATGTTATGCTAAAACACTAGGAATATAACTCTAAGCACAGGACCCTATAGGAACTGTAAGAAGAGCACAATTCAGTTTACTTACCTGCTCTAAGGTAATTCTCTTCCTCAGACACTCAAGTAAGTCCTTCGGTGAAACTCCGTGGGGAGCTAATATTCATCTCTCCTCTTGGCACTTGTTTTTCTCCTATCTCTTTTATCTTAAAATAAATTCATGGCCATCTAGCCAGTTGTATTGAAACTTTCTCATTGGCAAAGAGCGCAGCCAACTCATCTTTGGTTTCTTTATATTGCCTTGCTCAATATGACTATTGCATGCATACATGGATCAACAAGTCAATAAATCTCTCAGTTGGCTATTTTTGTCCCTTGATGACCAAGCTTTTCCTAAGTCAGCACAGAAATTATTCATTTTAAATGTCTTTTTTAATCTTTTTAATATATTTGGGCCTTGTTCTCATTTCCTTCTGGCTGTGAAACAAAGTCTGTTTATGTGAGCTTAATGTTTTTGCTATCAACTGGGCTAGAAATAATTTAGAATTTGGGGGCTCCTGCCATTCACTCCCTATTTACTATGGCTTAGGAGATAGCCCAGAGCTATCTTCTCCACCACAATAACTGCTCATTTGCTTAATATGTCTAGATTCTTCCTGAGAATAAATGTACAAAGTGCAAGTCTTCCAAAGGCCATGAATAACAATCAGTATTTCTGATTGATATTCCTGTGATATAGTTTCTTTCCCCACTGTATGTAAGAAAATGGATCTGGAAATCGTTTGTTCCTGAAGGATGTTCCGTGATTAAACTTGATGTTATTCCATCATTTTTATTTTAATTAGTTCAACTCTCTCTGTAATTTAATGTCATTATCAAGTTTTTGGCTATAAAATGCTAGTCTTCCCAGAAATTTGAAGTGCAAATCTTAAGTATGTGAGAAGTTTGAAACATTGACAGTTTATCCTTGGCATACAAAAAAAAAAAGTAATTCAATTAAAAATAGACAAAATAGAATTGAGAAAGACTTTTTGAGATTGGGTGTCTTATGATACTTCTTTAAAAATGTTAAAAATTAAAATCAAAATAAAAATTAACCATGAAAGGCAATTGACTAATAATTATACATTGGTTGTTATATTACCAAGGAAAGATTGAGTGACATAAAGGGATTTTTTTTAATTTTTAATTTTTTTTTTAATTTTTTGCATACTGGAGATGTAGCTCTACCACTGAGCAAAATCCCCATTCCTTTATTTTGAGACAAGGTCTTGCTAAGTTTTCCAGGCTAACCTCAAATTTGCTATCCTCCTGCCTCAGCCTCCTGAGGCCATGGGATTATAGGTGTGCACCACTGCATCCAGCTATCAAAATCCTTAATAAAACTTAAACATCAGGTACCATCCAGATTTTGAGCCATGAACATTATTTTACCCACACATATTTGTGGCTGCCAGAGGTTCCGCTGGAACAATCCTAAAAAGTGCTCTTTGCCAGAGTCAAGAAAATCCACCCAAGCACCTAAAATTAGTATAATAATCCCCACCTGTCCTCTCCAGTGCCTCTCTGGTTGGAATGCCCTGAGGAGCCCAAATCAAGACAGAACAAAGTGTTTTTACTGTAGGCTGACTACTTGTGATCCAAGAAAACACTTAAGAATCTGAGAAATCTAGAGAGAATGGTAAGAAATTATCTCTGTGGTTAATAGAACAAGGAAGCCAAGACAAATTTAGAGGCCTTGGGAGATATTTTGAACCTCTCTGCAAAGCTAATCATGAACAGTGGCTCAAAAGGGATCTTGGGGAAATCACCAGCAGAGTCCCTTCATTTTATTGATCAAGACATGGAACTTTGAAGCAGGAATGTGACTCGCCCTAGGCCTCCCAATTAGCAAGTGACAAAACAAAGCCAGGAAGACTTAAAACCTGGTTTTCTGGCTCTAAGTCCAGGGTTCTTTAATGTATACTAAGTGAAAATGTATTTTTGTATACCTGTTTTTAAGAACATTTAAACACAAGGTTTAAAATATTTTCTTTTGATTTGGATCATTTATTCATTTTCATTAGTCTTTTTTCCATTACTAAGTGCATTTCAGTCCCTGAATGAATTTCCCTCTCTTGTGGCCAAATTATCACAGGAACATTCCATTCACTTAAAAATAGTTGCATTATAAAAGAAAATTCAAGTAGAAAAGCTTGATAGCAATGCAATAGTCTAAAAACACAGTGCTCACCATTTCCATTCCCACAGAAATGCCAAGTGCAAACTTAGTGCACCTGCAGGCTGAACCCATTTCGCAGTGGCCAGGGACTGGTGGCTGGCTGGTCTCATGTACTCTTGAGTTTCTTATTGAACTTAAGTAAATATAATACTGTATATATTGTGCTTCCACTAACCAGTTTAGTTTCTTGGGCAGCAGAATCACAATTGGTCTAAAGGAAGAAACAGACATTTCAGGGAAGAGGAAGAGATACAGTGGGGAGGGAAGCTTGGGAAGAAAGGGCAACGTCACACGAAAATGAAGGCATTGTCCCCGTGTTTTGTTTTCTCAGGTTTTCTTTTCTTTTATTTTTTCTTTAATTTTTATTGTTGGTTGTTCAAAACATTACATAGTTCTTGATATATCATATTTCACACTTTGATTCAAGTGGGTTATGAACTCCCATTTTTACCCCGTATACAGATTGCAGAATCACATCAGTTACACATCCATTGATTTACATATTGCCATACTAGTGTCTGTTGTATTCTGCTGCCTTTCCTATCCTCTACTATCCCCCCTCCCCTCCCCTCTTCTCTCTCTACCCCCTCTACTGTCCTTCATTTCTCCCCCTTGTATTATTTTTCCCTTTCCCCTCACTTCCTCTTGTATGTAATTTTGTATAACCCTGAGGGTCTCCTTCCATTTCCATGCGATTTCCCTTCTCTCTCCCTTTCCCTCCCATCTCTCATCCCTGTTTAATGTTAATCTACTTCTCATGCTCTTTGTCCCTACTCTGTTCTTAGTTACTCTCCTTATATCAAAGAAGACATTTGGCATTTGTTTTTTAGGGATTGGCTAGCTTCACTTAGCATAATCTGCTCTAATGCCATCCATTTCCCTGCAAATTCTATGATTTTGTCATTTTTTAATGCAGAGTAATACTCCATTGTGTATAAATGCCACATTTTTTTTATCCATTCGTCTATTGAAGGGCATCTAGGTTGGTTCCACAGTCTTGCTATTGTGAATTGTGCTGCTATGAACATCGATGTAGCAGTGTCCCTGTAGCATGCTCTTTTTAGGTCTTTAGGGAATAGACCGAGAAGGGGAATTGAAAGGAAAGTGACCACAACACTCGGAGCAACCAAAAGATCTTTATTGCAGCAATGCAACAAAGAGAAAGGAAAGAAGGAAAGAGAGAGAGAGAGAGAGAGAGAGGAAGCGCACACAGGAGAGAGACAGAGAAAGCAAGAGAGATAGCAAGAGAGAGAGAGCAAGAGAGAAAGAGCAAGAGAGAGAGGGAGAGAGAGGGGGGCCTGGCAGGAGGGAGTTTTTATAGCCCAAATCTAATGGGGCCTCTGGGTCTGCAAGCTGCCTTGTTGGCCCAAGGGGGGGTTAAGTGTTCAGCCTTAAGCAGGGTTGAATGTTCAGACTTGAGGCAAACAGGTGATAAAGGACCAGATAGAGGGGGGTTTGAGCGCGTGGGCTATCTTGCAGCCAACATCTGTTCAGCCTGCCCTGCAGACAACACAGTTCAGCCTGCTCTGCACCCAACAGGAATAGCTGGGTCAAATGGTGGTTCCATTCCCAGCTTTCCAAGAAATCTCCATACTGCTTTCCAAATTGGCTGCACCAATTTGCAGTCCCACCAGCAATGTACAAGTGTACTCTTTTCCCCACATCCTTGCCAGCACTTGTTGTTGTTTGACTTCATAATGGCTGCCAATCTTACTGGAGTGAGATGGTATCTTAGGGTGGTTTTGATTGGCATTTCTCTGACTGCTAGAGATGGTGAGCATTTTTTCATGTACTTGTTGATTGATTGTATGTCCTCCTCTGAGAAGTGTCTGTTCAGGTCCTTGGCCCATTTGTTGATTGGGTTATTTGTTATCTTATTGTCTAATTTTTTGAGTTCTTTGTATACTCTGGATATTAGGGCTCTATCTGAAGTGTGAGGAGTAAAGATTTGTTCCTAGGGTGTAGGCTCCCTATTTACCTCTCTTATTGTTTCTTTTGCTGAGAAAAAACTTTTTAGTTTGAGTAAGTCCCATTTGTTGATTCTAGTTATTAACTTTTGTGCTATGGGTGTCCTATTGAGGAATTTGGAGCCCGACCCCACAGCATGTAGATCGTAGCCAACTTTTTTGTCTATCAGATGCCGTGTCTCTGATTTGAGTTTTCTCAGGTTTTCAACTGTACTTGATTGTTGTCTCCCTTTCTGTTCCCAATAATTTAATGGTGGGGGAGCATTTCTGCCTCTTCTTAACCCCTGAAAAGCCAGCTTTAGTGTTGATTAATGGGTTTATTAATTTGTTCATCCATCAATGCAACAGTCTTTTATTGAGCAACTCATATCATGTCTGCAGTCATTTCTACTCTACATTTTCATGTGATCTGAACTAAGGATAAAAGCTTTTTATTTATTTTTTCTTTCCTTCCTTTTTTTTTTTGTTTTAAATAGTGGTAATAAGGATTTACTTACCAGAAGTAAAGGATGTAATCTGGCTAATTAAGGAGACAAAACCCCACTCAGTGGCAAAATATAGGTCTTCTGGTACCTGTCTTTTTTTTTTTTTTTAAACAGGAAGTGCCTTGGGACAGGCATATGTGTGCATTGCCAAGGGGTTGAATCCTGCCAGGTTGGAAGACCACTGAGTCTTCTCAGTCTTCTCATGCACAAACTTTTTTTTTTTTTTAATTCAGATAAATGTTCTTCTGCTCGTTTAAAACATTCTTTCATAGGCAAAGAGTTGGTTGAATGATTTTGTCAAGATTATTTAGGGTAACCCTCCCATTTTTTCATAGAATTCCACTAGTTTATAATTCAAAATATAGGTATTTTACTTTCATCCCTGGATGATTTTAATGCTGTTAAAATAGAAGTTGCAAACTAGCAGCCCTTCAGCCAAATAGAGCCCATTGACATGCATAGTGAGGTTTTATAAAGTTTTGAACTTGTTAAAAGTATTTGAGTATAATATTTCCAAACAAATGTTAAAGTATATCTTTAAAAACCTTAGCTGGGCATATTGACATATCTGTAATCCTAGCCGCTCAGGAGGCTGAGACAGGAGGATTGTGAATTCAAAGCCAGCCTCAGCAAAAGCAAGACACTAAGCAACTCAGTGAGACCCTGTCTCTAAATAAAATACAAAATAGGGCTGAGGGTGGCTCAGTGATTGAGTGCCCCTGAGTTCAATCCCTGGTACCCAAAACAAAACAATACTCAGATCTGAACATTTGGTCTACACACCAAACCAGCTATCAATAGGTAAGAGTTGTAGCTGCCTTGCAGTGTGCTCACACCTGGGAACTTCCTTCACCCATGGCATAACCTGACCTGCAGTATTTGCATTCTGATGCTTCCCCAAAGGAAATGCAAGTTAGTTATTTCTAAAGGGAAGGCAGAAGAACTAGCATCATTTTCTTGGCAATGATACCTTGTCCTTGTCCCCATTGCCAATTCAATAACAAGGAGAGGATGTTGAGAAAAAAGAAAAAGAAGTTTTATTGATTTGCTTGCAAATGAGAAAGGCAGCAGACTAAGGCCTCTAAGCCAGTGATTCCAACTGCCTGGGGAAACAGAGGACTTTAAAAAGGAGGGATACAAGGACTGCTTTTCCAGTATCATTATCAGTAAATAAAATCAATGTTTGACTTGTATCCTTGAGAGAGCTGTTGTTCCAATTTCCAGATCCAGAGCTTCTTTATTCTTGTGGACAATGAATACTAATCTTGCTTTTTTTCCATGGTTAGGGAAGGGAAGAGAGAGGAAGATGAAGGAGGGGGGTGTCAGTTTTAAAATAAGTCATCAGTGGTTGTGCAGGAAGATTTATAGTTAATGCATAAAGAAGACCCACTACAGTAATGCTTAGAATTATAAAATAGCGTTCCTCACATATGAGTACTAACCATGCCAGACACCATGTGGCGTACTTTACATACCATGTAAACTTAAACAGGAACTTCATCAACAACCAAAAGGGTTAATTAGCTTGCTCAGCTCTAACCTTGTAACTGAGGTAGGATTTGAATATAGATCCATCTGACCCCCAGAGCCTGTACTTTTTAATTTATCATACTGCCTCTCAGCACCACAGCTCCCTCCCACGTAACCCTGCCTGAATCTTATGCCTCTAAGAATTTCTGGCTGGATACCAAGAATTGGGGGTCCTACTGGGTTCAGGTTTTCCAAATACTGTCAGGAAGAGGAGCAAGGAGGAACTTGGTTGTCAGGGGGGAGTTCTCTTTGCTTTGATATCATCCTGCAGCGGAGGAATAGCTCCAGGTACTAAAGCATCTGACCATTCTCCTGGGTGAAAGGAACACTTGAGAAAATTTGTTCTTCTAAGTCAATGTGAAGGCACATGAAAGGCTTTAAAAAGAGCATGTATGGGGTAAGGAGCAACTACTCAAATATTAAGATTTGAAAATTTAATTCTGACCCTTAAAACATGGTTATTTCAAAAGGGAAAATTGACCTTATTATTGTAATGATGTGTCTTATTTACATTATCTTTCCCTCCCCTTGATTCCTGTCTTGTTTCGTTTTTAAAGCCTACTGCTTTTCAACTCCAGAACATTATAGATTTGCTATTGATTGCCCTTGGCAGTTTTGTTTTTATTTTTTCCCTTCTATTTCTTTTTACTTTCTGATTTCTCAAAACCTTAAACTAATTCTTGGTTTAATCTCTCTCTCTCTTGTTTTCAAAACATTGGGAACTCCTTAACAAAATTGCCTTCCATACATTCACCTCCAGTGTAGGAAAATAAATGCCCCTCCTAGCAAAATGTATTTGTTCTATTTTAGAACTCTTTAGGTTACAAGCAACAGACATTTTGTTCTGCTTACGCTGGTCTTAAGAGGACAGATGATTGAAGGAACAGGAATCAGTGACAGGAACATCAACTATTTACAAAAATATTTACTGTGTGATAGAATCAAAAAGAAAAACCTGGCCTCAGGGAACATGAGCAGGACAGCCCTGAGGTGTTCATAGACCTGGAAGAAGATAACTGGGCTCCACCCATAGTCTGTCCATTTGTTCTTCTGTCTGTCTATCTCTTTCTGGTCTAGCCTAGGTGTCCTTATCAAAATGGTTAGCCATGGCCGTGGGATAGAACCACTAACATTTACAGCCATTGGGGATTTCTCGGAGATGCATGGCACATTTTTCTTGTATATTTATAACTCTATCAGGGCTTTGGTCTATATAAAGGTAGGTTTTATTGAGGGTGTATAGTTTATAATCTATGTCTCTGTGTATATCCATGGAGAGAAGAATTTATATCTTCTGAAATATAGTAAAATTATTTGACAGAAGGGTCTTAGAACTTTTAAAGATCCAAAATTTTGTTGTTTAGAGATTAAATCTGAAAAATACCCCATCCCTTTTTCTGTAACAGGAAATAAGTATAACACAGTAGTTGTGCACATCACATGAAAGTTCCACCGTCTTCATGGTTGTTAGCAATGGAAACAGGGTAATGCTGCACAGGCTCCTGCATAGGAAATGTCTTCCTTCTTTGTAAATGGATATGATCTGGCTGCTGCCTACTGCTGTGAGAGCAGTTGTACCTTGAGTCTTCTGCTCCCTGGCAGTGACTTACATCTTCCCTGCTTCGGTGGGTAAATGTGACAGGGTGAAAATACTTAGAAGTTAATGCCGATAGACAGACCATGGAAAACCTCTGTCTTGGTTCATGCTAAAAATCATTTTTGTACTAGGACAAGATGAACCTTCTGCTGCAAACATGAGCTTCCTCTCTTCTTCAGCCAAAAGTTCACCAGGGTTCAAACAATCACTTAATGGATTCCAGCAAGATTTTTGTGGGGCTCTAAGAAAGAAGTTTCTTGTGTGCAGCCTAGAGGAATGTGTCTAGCACAGTACCAGCACTGAAATTAGGACCCACCTGGATTCAAGCTCCAGACCAGGCGTTTAGTCTGGTTCCAATTTGGGGGTTACTTGGCAGCCTGCCTTTATTGTTCCAAATATTCCTGCCATTCTTTAATTCACAGTTCACATCTCACCTCCTCTATCAATGTTCCCAAGTTGATGAGAAATTAGCCCCATCTGTACCCCAAATCTAATACATAAGACCCTTTTATTCTCCTACTTAAACAAGTATGCCAGACACAGGTATTCTCAGTTGTCCACACTGATAAAGGAGTATGTTCTAGAGATAATCTGTTGTTAGATCAAGTCTATTGAGACTTTCCTTCCTTGTGAGGGTTGTGGGGAGTGGTGCACGACACATGAAGATAAGTTGGTCAGACGTTGAGAAGTGGCAGGACAGGAAGGCTGGTTGGGGACATAATCGATGTGTCTATTATGAATTTTTCTCTGAATTTTTGTACCTATCCTCTGAAAAGTTCCATTTTTCCTCTTTGTCTTAGATCAGTAGGCATCTTCTGAAATGGCAAATTAGGTCACCCGAACAATGACTAATAATACCTTTATGTAAAATGAGAACTCAACTTTTGATTGTTAAAGAATATCAGAGGACAATTTTTAGAAACACATATTATCATCTTGTTCTTTTCTTTTTCATTTCTTCAACTCCCATAGTTTCATTTGTTGTTGTTATATTATAATTAATAATAATCCTAGGTCTTTTTGATTACTTCTCCCATTATTAAACTCCAAGAGCTTTAAGTCCTTTCAATGAAACCTCATAAGGTATGATTGGTACAGTTTTATAGACAAAGAAGTCAAGGCATAGGGAGATGAAGTAATATGGACAGAACCATGTAACCAGTAAGTAACAGAACTTAGATTCACATTTACATCTATCTGGCTCCAAAGCTATGTGCCATACACTACATTATACTGTGCTATGCTATGCTATGCTATGCTGTAACATATTACATACCATGTAATGTATTTGTATCCATATAAATCTTGCTCAGTGAAAGAACAGAAAGTTCAAACACATGGAGCTTTGTCCATATCTAAATGGAAGGAACCCATAGGACCAGAGTGAAAACATCACTATAGAGCTCCACAAGAACAAACGAACATGGTAGCATATGTTTACTTTTATGTGTGTCGTTAATTACATGGTTCCATCTATGGTCTATGTATTCCTTTTGTTAATTATTTGTATGCCTATTGCTTTTGTGTCTCCTCCTCTTTTTTATTGCGGTAAGACATACATAATATAAAATTTACCATTTTAACCACACTAAGAAGATAGCTCAGTGTCATTAAGTGCATTCACATTTTGTATGGCTCATCATTATCCATCTCTAGAACTTTTTCATCTTCCAGACTGAAACTTCATACCCATTAAATACTAACTGCACTCCTCCTTTCTTCCAGCTCCTGATATCCTGCATTCTATTTTCTGGGTCTATGAATTTGGCTACTCTACGTTGTGCCCTGTTTATTTCACTTAGTATAATATCTTCAAAGTTCATCCATGCTGTAGCATATGCCAGAATGTTGTTATTTATAGTTGAATAATATTACATTGTATGTATATGGATTTTGTTTATCTATTCATCTGTGGATGGACATTTCGGATGTTTTTTTTTTTTCTTTTGGCTACTGTGAATAATGTTCCCATGAACATGGGCATACAAATATCTATTCAAGGCCTTGCTTTCAGTTATTTTAGGGTGATCCACAAAAGTAGAATTGCGAAACCACTGGGCATTCTATGTTTAACATTTTGAGGAATTTCCCACCAGCTCTGCCTCCTACTCTCACACCCATACTTCTGGCTTACAAAGTCCTCTAAAACACAGAAGTGACTTTTGAGTCTTTTACCCTTTAACAGCTAGTACAATACCATTCCCATAAAGGGTGTGAAGCAAACAACTTGTCCTTTGTGATGGAGATCATGATATTGAGACTTCTTCCTCATTTCCAGACAGATTTACAAATTTTTGAGCTTGGAACTCCTCTCCTCTCTATTCTTTCCCACTTCCCCCATCTCAACTTCTGCTCCCAAATTCAGAAAATAACCATGAAAATTGTGAGATGCCTGTCTGCAAGAGAGAAATAAAAGTGTAACAGTGCCTCTTTGCATACCAATGAGGTGTTTCAGAGAATGGCAGCCTATTTATCCATGCAGATGTTGATTTATGATTGCAAGTGCAGGTTTGGCCAGCTGAAGTCACATCTGCAATTTAAATGACTACTTACAGAAAGGAGGCTTTCCCCCCTTAGTACCTAATTAGACTCAATGGCTGGCAATATAGTTGAGAAAGCAGTATGTCTAAAACAAAGTTCTAATCACTTTGGAACTGTCAGCTAAGCACTTGGCCCAAAAAGGCAACCTTGATGGTGTATGTATTTTAAAGCAGAAACATGTTTGGACTCAATGGCAGATTCTGTGCTTCACATTGAAAAATTAGAACAAAAGGATACATTGCTTTGATTCAATCCTTTGACCAATTTTTAAATTTTACCTTTACTCTGGAGCTTGCCTTCAACTGTGAGGGATTGGAGCTACTTGTAACTGTTAGATGGTGGAACACACTGGAGACAGACTCCGGCCTAGAGGAGTACATGTGGGATGAGCTTCTCACATAACTCTTCCTGGCTCATTTTGTACTTGCATGACTCCTGCTACTGTAATCGCGAATGCTTTGGAAGCTAACACTGCCAATTTTCCTGCTTCTGTGGAATCTTGTGAGTTTCCCCAATAGAACCTGGTGTTAAAATACTCAGCTCAAGTGGTTTCCATGTGCTTGTAATTTACCTTTGCCTGAGGGCAGGTCAGAGCAGAGGGGAAGGTGGATGGATGTTGGGATGCAAGCTCCTTGCCTCAGTCCTTGGGCCTTGACCAAGGTGAAGGTGGTAACAGAGGTGGGCACTCTTTGTGTGAACCCTCTGTTCCAGCCAGCATGCCCTGGAATCGACAGTGCGTTTTCTGGATTTTCTTCTCTTTCCTGACACTGTATGGTACAAATCAAAAGTTCACATTGGGGCCATGATCCCTGGGTTTTGGAAGGGTTTGGCAAGAAGGTCTCTGCAGGGGTAGGTCGCCCAGATGTGAGCCACATCTGGGCTCAGTTCAATTTGTTTCCATTCTCTGGTCCATGGTTCCTCCCTTCTCCTTCCTCAGCCAGACCCCCTTCTGCTGGGGAGATTTCTCCCTCTGTTTCAGGTAGGATAAGTCAGTGTTAAAGCCAAGCTTTAGGTAAGCATCGAAAATAAGTTTGCAGGGGCATTATTTTTGTACTATTAAAAATAAAAGAAGCTTTGGAATCTTTTTGGTAGTTTTGGTCTTCTGGGAAACTCTCCTTTTCTTGGGCTGGAGTTGTAGCTCAGTGGTAGAGCACTTGCCTGGCATGTGTGAGGGACTGGGTTCGATTCTCAGCACCGCATATAAATAAATGAATGAAATAAAGGTCCATCAATATCTAAGAAAAAAAAAAAGAACAGCATTCTTTTCCAGAATGCCTTAGGTTGGTGATGAGAGATTGTAAGGGTCAGGTGAAGCGTCAGAGAAAGAGACCACCAAGTGACCACTCATGCAATTGGCAGAAGGGGATTTATTGAACCAGCATGCTGGGGCTCCGTGCCCACTCAAGAAGGGAAAGCAGCCCAGAGCCCCGAGCAGGGGCTGAGCACTGCTTAAGTACACTTTTTGGGGAGGTCGGAGGGCTTTGTATACATCAGAACAAATCATCATGAGGCGCGGGAAAATTGAACAACAACTCCTAAACATGATTAGTTCATTCATTGGCGGGAACAGGTCAGGCTGGAGTGATAGGTCATTCCTAAACGGGGTACACATTCAAACTGATTGGTTTTAGGGCCTAAAGGACTACGTGACCAGTTACACAGAGCCCTTCAGTTATTAAACAACCAAACAGCCAGGGGAAATGTTTACTGGGCAGTTCTAAGCATTGTCTTAACAGCTACAGAAATTTCAGGTTTTGTAGGTAGCATAGAAACCTAACAATACCTAATCCTTTACATTTTAACTCAGACCTTGCAGCTTAGAAACTTTACAACACCCGGTCTTTTACCCTTTAACTTTTACGCTTTAACTTCAATTTCTTTTACCCTTACAAGATAAACTAAGTCAACATTATTGAGATGTTAAAGGTAGGCTAGTAGGCTAGGCTTTTAAACAGAATGCCAAAACCATTCCCTCAAAATCATTTCTTTAAGCAGCAGCTGACTAAGCCCTGTGGTGATCCACATGCCAAAGAGCTGGAGTGTGCACACTATTGGTCTCAGAAGCCTGTCGTGGATCAGGCTGAGAAGACGTTGCCGAAAGGCTGTATCGAAGAGGCTGGAATCCCAGTTGTGACATTTTCTAGGAAGGTAGCTTAGGAAGTTGATTGATTTTGTCATATCTATAGTTGAAGGATTTGTTGTACAGGCCTTATGACTCAGTAAAACACCTCACAGCGCCTGACCTATAGAAGATGCCTCAGAAAACTGGGCTTCCTGTCCCTTTGCAGTTCATTTGTTGTTGCCTCTTCTCACCAGGTTGGGTAAGGGAAGGTTGTTCATTGCATAGTCTATGTTTCCTGGAATAGTTTCCAATTCTTCAAAATAAATTTGGGTGCCACTGTTTATTTTCTACCTTTCTATCAACTCAGATACAGCTGCCGTCCACAAGCCACAAAAGAGGGCACTTCATGTACTTTATCAAGAAAGAACATCCCTTGTCAAGTCAAGCAACTACTTTTATCTTAGGGAGAAAGAAAAACAAGCAAATAATGAGCAATCCATATACGGTTTGCTCTTTACAAACTGGTTGGAAAGAATAAAAAAAATGAAATTGTAAATCATCCAAAAACTTAATACTCAAATGTTCTAGGAATACCACGTTAATAAAAATTCTCGTACTGATATTAACAAATGTTTTTACCTACTCTTTGACATGTATTTCATTGAGTGGTTCTTGTAACATGCCTGCACCTATAGAAAACAGTTTGACTTCCAATTGTAGAATTTCAATATTGAAAAATGGCCTAAAGATTCATCAACAATGCCAAGAATCTATTTAAAATAATAACACTTTTTTAAAAAATCTTAAAATTAATGATTAATTAATGTTTTCTATCAATTGTGGCATTTCATAGACCCAGTCTTATAGAATTTGAGGACATTTCTATTTGGAGTCACAAACATAAATTGAAAAGAATATACTACCTATTTTTGCAACATAGTATGATTATCTCAAATTACATATTTTATACATAGTACATGCAGAAAAAATATAAGATGTTACAGTATAGCCAAATGTGTTTACTATATGAATCTTACATATTTAAAATTCTTCTCTTCTTTGAAGCAATAAGTTGGGGTCCAAAAAAATGACAATTTGAAAACATTTAGAGGAATTAGAAAATAGTATATATGTAAGCTCCTTGTGTTAAGAAAGAATTTGGAGGGGGCAGGGGTTGTGGCTCAGTGGTAGAGCACTTGCCTGGCATGTATGAGGCACTGGGTTTGATTGTCAACATCACATATAGATAAATGAATAAAATAAAGGTCCATCAATATCTAAAAATTTTTTTTTAAATGAAGAAAGAAAAAATTTAGGGAAGTTCAGTAAAAAGCATTACCAAAAATATTATAAAAACTTAAATTTTAAAATATTTCTAAATTTAAACATTCTTGTTATTATGTGATTTAATTTCACTCTCAACTTAGACATGGTCTGAGTGCCGCATTCTGTCAGATTTTAAATTTAGAGTTTCAGCTGAATTTAAATTAGAGCCACAATAAGAAATAATGAGAATTCATTTCAGTGTATTTGAGTAGGTGGTTAGTGGTATTTTCTTTATCTTTCTGAATGGGAAAAATGTATGCAGTCATTTCTTTTTCTCTTTGGACCTTTGAGCGAATTTGCTTTTGTCTAATATGAAAAAAGAAACATTTCATTTTGCCATTATCATAATACTGCTGTGATTCAGCAAAACATAATGAATTATCCAGAATCCACAAGCCTAGATTGTGAACGGGTGACCAAATTAGTAAATGTCAGCCTTTGTCCAGCCCAATCCCGTCACCACATCTGGCAGTGAACTTTTTATTTAGTTCTGGGACTGCGAAGCCCATGGAATCAGCCAGTCCACTTTTCTGTTAGGATTTGTGACTCCTGTCATTGATTTGTTATGAATTAATAAACAAATGAAATTCTCAGCTTTAGAAGTGCTACTGTACCTTTTAAAAAATTGTCATTCATTTTTAACTTGCACTTGCCTATTCACAATTTCTTTCCTATTAAATGCATTTTGAATATTCCCTACCCCAAAATGGACCCCTGGAGAACCTGTTTTCTTTCATTAGAGTCAGCTGTTATTGCAACACATCTCATTGGCCACCCCAGTGGAGGAAATAAGACCCTAAGCTTTTGTCCCAATCTCTGAAAATATGACTTTCCCAGAAGCTCAGAATTTAAAAGAGTGAGTTTGAGACATCTCTATTTTGTGTAAATAAATACATTTACTGTTGTTACTTGCTTAGACATATTTGAAAATGGTCCCGGAATTAATTCTTCGCAGTCCTGGAATTGGGGAGCTAATAAGGAAGGACACTTTCAATCCCAAACATTCCTTTCTCTTTCAATTGGACCTCAAAGAGATGATTTGCTGCTGCCCTGCAATTCCAAAGAAGTTATTTTTTCATTTTATTTTATCCTTAAAATTTCTTAGAGGTACAATTATAATGTATCAATAAAAAATATGGTAAAAGTAAAAAATCTTAGATGTCATCTCCCAAACCAGCAGCCAAGCTGCCTACTCTTTCATTGGCTATTTTAGCTGGATAGAGGGAAGTTTAAAAAAAAAAATTCTACAATGAGACTCCATCCATTCTGAATTCTAAGGGAGAGTACATTTCTTCTATAGGATCAGAGTCATGATCTTACTTCACACCTGTTGTCAAATCCAGAGTAGCTGAAATTTACCTGAGCTTTTGCTAACTTGACCCTGTATCTAGAGCTATAGGACAAATAGCCTAGAAAGACTCAGATTACAAAGGCAACATGACAGCTTCAGGTGTACTTCACAGAGATGCTGAGCAAATACCTCCATTTACACAATGACTATATATGCCCCCAAGATAATCAACATGCATGATTTGATAACTATGGGTACTATGAAATAAAAGATTTGTAGCTAGAATTATCCCAGAAGTTTCGGGATATATGGTCAGATCTTTTTTGTTATAGGCAGTGTACTGGCTCTTTTTTATAAGTTATTATAGCAAATCCTTACAAGTATATAAAACAGATGACTTTCTTATAATTCATGAGGAAACTAAATCTCATATGGAGAGTGTATGATACCTTCAAATAAGTGGTTATAAGCATCACATCCACATCGAGCTATTTGTTGCCCCCACAATGTCATTCTGCTCCATAATCAAAATGGGCTATACAACATATCTATTTTTTAGGACTATACAACACATAGTTTTTTAGGACTATTGCAGCACATAGATTCTTGGTAGAAGTAATGATATCCCAGGGAAGAAGGGCTAGGAAAGTGAATATGTTAACAAAACACTGAGATGTATGTGGTCTTGTTTGTAATAAATGTTATACCTCTGGGGCTGGAGGGGAAAATGCCTGAGTCACCATAAGGCTTATGGTAGAACTGAGGGTCATGTCATGGCTCTATTTTGTTCTGTGACATAGTGGAAAAAAAAACAAACATTTTTTTCTTAATCAAAGAAGCTTACTGTCCCATTCAAATATTCTGTTCTATAGCTTATTCCTTAGGGGAAACTCTCAACCACCTTTGGTTTCTCAAGCTGATTTGAAAATTTGCTGCCTGGTGTGTGCGTTTTAGCAGTGCAGATGGAAGTTTAAAGTTATTTTGCAAATGATGTTTTTGCTTAAATTCTGCATTTGATCAATTTTCAGGCTTGACTCTAAAGAGATACAATGTGGCTAGACACTAGACAAAAATGGCAGTAGAGAATCCAGGAAGGAAAACCATGTAAATGTATCAGTGGAGGGAGGGCGGAGCATCTTGGACAGACTTTGAAGCAGAATACTGATACCATTGTCCAAGAAGCTTCAAATTAGTATAAAATAATATATTGGGATAGAAGTAACTAGAAATAGACTTGAGACTAAGGGATAGCACATACCCTTCCAAATTGGTGAACTGAGATACCAGAATAATTATTATAAGATAATTGTTTGAGATACAATCTCTCTCTCTCTCTGTCTTCTTCTTTTTTTATCTTTGCCTTTGCACACAAATACAGTCAACATATTACTGCTTTGGGAATATTGACTTCAGATAATATATCCAAACATGTAAATTAGAGTTTTATTATGGGTAGAATTTTGCTCAATGATGGCCTATCTTTAGAATTCTGAACTTTTTAGATTTAAATTTCCACCCAGTTTCTCAGAGGTGTGAGTGAGTCCCAGCCCTCATAGCAGAATGGCTGCTTTGTGGTAATTTACTGGACAGACACGTTCCAGTAAGATCCACATTTGTACCAAGGCAGAAGACCAGCTGCTATCCTTTCTCCTCAACAAAGAACTCTGTGTTTGAACAAAAACTATGTACTGTATGCCCAGCAGCAGAAGGGAGTCTGAGCGGTGATGTCAAAGTATACCATGATGTCACCACAGTTCACAAAGAATTACAGTTAATGCCATGTGAAGTGAGGCCAAATTCAACACGTTCCCTCTTGGGTACTTCACAGTCTGAGAGACAGAAGCAAGGCCAGAGGTCAGGCCTTTGTATAATTTTGTTTTGCATTCTCCAGACACCCTAATTTTGGAAGCAGGGGAGCAAGAAGACAGCCTGTTCGAGAAAAGTCCCCTGACCATCTGCTGAGAGTGAATTCTAGTATCTGTATGTATGAATGTCTATACTAATTCTTAGGATTTCTGCTGAGAACTACTAGATAAACACATTTAACTAAAAACAATATGCAAAAAAATAATTCCAGATGTGTTTACCAATAAATTTACACAAGAATTTGGCCTGGACCCTTAAATAAATAGAAAAGGAGAAAACTAAATCAGACTGGGAGAGTACCTGAAAGCTTCAGTACATATTGGAAATAAGATTTTCTCTTTCTCTTTTTCCTTCTCTGTGTGTTTATCCAGCCATCAGATGATTTTGATTCCTGACCTCCACAAAGGCAGTACAAGAAAAATTCTTTAAAATGTGTGCAATCTAATTAATTTATTACCCTTTCTCCTTTTGTCTCAGGCCCCTACCATTGACTTCTCCTTTTTATACCATTTGCTTTGTAATATGAAAAGTTAAGCACACCAGGGCCAGTGGAGATCACCCACTTTTCTCTAGAACTGCACAGTGAGCCTGTTAACAAAAAGCTTATTATAAACAGGATAGCTAGGATCCTATAAAAGCAGCACCAGGCAAAATCTCATTCCTAAGAAACCAGGTCCTCCTCTAGAATTTAATCACAAAAGTTGTTGAAGTCCTTTCCTATTGGTGAAGGTAGGAAGAGTTGACACTGGGCCGGCCAGATGATGAGCCAAAGGGCTACATCACATAGGATAATGGAGATAGTCGGGCCAGAGGTTGCCCCTAAGGAAGTCCACTGGGAAGAGCCAAGAATCAAGTGCTCAAAGGAGCAAGCATGAAGTGGATCTCTAGATCCAGAGTTGCCAGAGCTAGGGCATGAAGCCCAGAATACAATGGCCCATGGGAAAGAGGTCAAAGAGAGACCAACTTGGAAAAAATGAGCACTTATACACTAAGCCAATTATGGAATAGTGGACAGTAGACTGAGACAGAGCAGGAAAAGTAACAAGAAAAAATTAAATTCTCAGATTACAATGCCTTCACGTGATGCCTATCACCCCGCCCCTCCCAGTTTTGGAACCTGTTTTAATTAGCTTTTTCACCCCTGTAAAAGATATCACAAGAACAACATACAGGAGGAAAAGCTTATTTGGGCTTACCATTTCAGAGGTTAGTCCGAGATTGGCCTACTGCATAGCTCTGGCCTGAGGTGAGGGAGAACCTCATGGCAGAAGGGCAAGGTGGCAACCAAGAAGCAGCGCAAGACAGCTCCAGTAACCAGGGACAAAATGTAAACTCCAGAGTCCCCCAGCAACCTACTTCCTCCAGCCATATCCTACCTGCCTACAGTGATCACCTAGTTAATCCACTCATGTGGATTAATACATTGATTAGGTTACAAATCTCATAATCAAATCACTTCGCCTCTGAACATTCTTGCATTGTCTCACACGTGAGCTTGGGAGACACCTCATATCTAAACCATAACAGTGAAATAAAGTTTAAATAATGATAGTTGTTACGTTGTATGTTGGAACAAAGAGGAATATTCTTTGAATTCACAATATATCTCTGTCACCCATAGCTTTGCTTAAAGACTGCATTCATTCATTCAACAAATATTAACTAGTTGCTTGCTGTATGTCAGACACAGTTCTAGACAGAGAGTAAACAAGACATACAAATATCCCTGACCTTGTGGCATTATGTTATAGTAAGAAATAGAAAGCAATAAGCTTAAGATGAGTGCATGTTATATTGTATTATAAAATAAGTCTGTAAAAGAAAAAGTGGGACAAGGTAAGAGTACTTGGAACTGGAAAGGGAAATAGCTTTCAATGGAATGGTTGAAATAGGACTTACTGAGGAGGTAGATATTTTCTTAAGCAGATACTTTAAAGAGTCAGGACAGCTTTTGTAGAAAAATGTCTGGGGAAGCAGTTCTAGCTCCAATCATAAGCAACAACCATGGTTGTCCTAAGATGAGAACATGCTTGATGCATTTGAATAACATCTGGGAAAGTGAGCCGGAGAGAGCTGAGGTTGGAGAGGTGACTCAGTTAAATGATGGAGCACCTCGTGGGTACTACACTAGGAAACAAACCAGCCTTCACAGAGATTTACAAACTCCAGACAGACTGACATAGATAGACTAACAAAGATTTTCTTTGGGAAAATCTTTACCTGGTAGAAAGGCAGTTAATGTCTTAACATAAATTTGTTATAGCAGCTCAATTCACAATAACTAAACCAACCTAGGTGTCCTTCAATAGATAGAATGGATAAAGAAATTGTGGTATATATGCTTAATGGAATATTACTCGGCTTTAAAGAAGAATTAAATTATGACATTTGACAGTAAATGAATGGAGTTGGAGACTATCATGCTAAGTGAAATAAGCCCATCTCAAAAAAAAACAAAGACTAAATGTTTTCTCTAATATGCAGATGCACGGGGAGCACTAGAGAAGAATAGAGTTACCTTAGATTAGGTAGAGGGAAGTGAAGAGAAGGGAGGGGAGGGGATGTGGGGATAGGAAAGATAGAATGAAACAGACATTATGACTTTGTGTATATATGTGACTGACAAATATGATTCTACAACATGTACACTCAGAAAAATGAGAAATTATACCCCATCTATGTACAATATATCAAAGTGCATAAATGCATTCTACTGTCATGTATAACTAATTAAAACAAAAAGGTAATTTAAAAAAATTTGTATATTAGAAGGAAAGCTACTTCTCATTCTGAATAGGCCAATAGCCTATGGGTATTTATCACTATTTCCCTTTGGCAGCAGGTAGCTATACAGAACAAAACCAGCTACTTGTTTTGAAATGTACTGAATTAATCCCTCAAAAAAAAAAAAAGAAGAAGAAGAAGAAGAAAATCCCTGTTTACACTTTCAAATCTACTGACTGCAGATAACCCACATTGTTCTTGATGCTCAATATCAGCCCTTCAAGCTACTGTCAGGTGTCACTTTTGGCAACAAGATGTGACTGACAGAAACATATGCATCTCCCTTCCTGTCCCTTCATCTGATTCGAACCCCCAAGAGCAATGCAATATGACATGAACTAGAGGGACCACTCACGGAGGGCCTGATGCTATTCTGCCTGAATTTCAACTCTGGCAATACCATGTCCTAGTAATGAGATCTAGGGCAAGTCTTTCAAAAAAATTTGGAATCTTAATTTTATTTTTTTTAAACAGATGTGATTTTAGCTAGTTTCAGGGCTATTATAAGAATTAAGTGAGAAGATGCACAATGTATCTAAATATAGTAAGTGTTTGGCAAACTCTGGTTGGCTTTCTGTCTGTCTTTCTGCTCCTCTATGCTGCTTTGACCTTCAGTCTTCATGATCTTACTCCTTTTTGACTCTCACCTGTTCTGGGAAATAAGCTGATGAATCCCATTCACCTAGGTGGCGACCATGCCTACAACCAGTATGTATTCCCCACAGCACCATAACAGCCAGCATAATGCCTTATACTCAGTTGATTTCATTTAATTTGAGTATAATCAACAGCCTCATGTGTTGCTCTTCCCAAGGGTATGGGAACAACAAACAAAGGACTTCATGAGCGGTTCTCAACTTTTTGACACAAAGCTGTCTTTGTTATTTTTTCCCCCTATGGACTTTGTGTTTTGGAAGTTTCCATCTACTCAAAATGTGGCATTATTAAGTAATAATTTGTTTTCCTATTTTATGACTTAAAGACCTGAGCAATTAAAATATAAATGCAACAAAGATCAGGATTCAGCTTATTTGTATAATGAGATGGCTGGTGTTTTGGGGACCTTATGTGGTTTTATTGCAGGTAAATAAATTTCCATGAGGCTTTTGGAAAGAGTAAACATAGCTCATAGACCACTGTTAGCACCTTTGTGAATGACTGGGGAATCCTACTTTCTCATATTGGAAACATTATTTGTAAGTCAAACATGTGTATAAAGGAGGAGGAAATTTGGACACATGAAACAAATTATGAGAGAGAGAGAGAGAGAGAAGTTTAGTGTATGTGTATGGATGTACATGCATGAGGTTGGGGAGGTGGCAGGTTTAGACAGGGAGAGGCACCTTCCCGTTCACTTCCCTTATGTGCTTCCAAGTCACATATTAAGAGGAAACCATCTATTCATTCCTGGGTATACATTTAGCTCTCTGGCCATGGTGAACTTGATAAAAATGTTCAACCTGGTTATCACCACTCCATTGTCATACCAATATTATATAGCATGCCTTTTCGTGGTTAATAGACACCCTACAATATGAAATTTTGGTGTTTTTACTTACCACCATTTGGCCTTTGGGAAGCTTTCTCTAAACTTTAGTATTACCATCGGTACTTGAAATCATTCAAATCTTGAGAGAAATAATATTTGTGGAGAATTGTCTGAAAGGGAGGCAGCCAATTCATTTCCCTAACTCTAGAGTAGTAAATTGGTTTAGTCTCCTCATATGACAACCATAGTCTATTGGATTTGGCTTCTAGAGTACAATAGCATAAAGGATCTGGGGCCACATAAAAGCTCAGTGGCCAAAAATGCTACAGTTGATTAGCAATGTCTGCTGTGGGTCTTGGCAGGAGAAATAGCTGCACATGTGCCGTATTTTTGCCAGCCTAGCCCAAAGTGCACTAAAGTCTACCCTGACAGACCAGACTGTCACCATGCTTTGCACCTGGCTGATTTGTTTTGGATTCTTAAAATTTGCTTTTACTGAATGTTCTCTGAGCATTAGGATTAATCAGAGGTTATTAAGAGCCACTTCTTTAAAACTTGTTTTTATTTGCTCACATTGGAACATTGTTATATGGGACTGTCTTTCAGAAGACTCACAGAAAATATATATCTAGGATTTGGGTACTTTGAGTAATTATGGTTCTCCTGAGCCAGTTTTTGATTCAGGCATTCCACTGATATTTATTATATCTGCTACAAGGAACATATTACCTATAAATTTTTGGAAAGATTCAATAGATGCCTTTTTTTTTTCAATTCTTACAAGCGCTCATGTTTTCCTCTATTCTAAGAAACTCAAATACAGATGTGTGACACCCCCTTCCCACCTCTTACAAACTTGTGGTGTGTGTTGTATGTGGTTCCCGTGTCTGGTATTATCTTTATCTGTCTTATCCTTGATTTACTTTTGACCCATTTACACATTTTTTAAAAATTTTATGATACCAAATATATATGCTATAAATCTTTATAGAAAGGTTAGGCATGAACAAACTAATCTCTAAATCTTTGAAGAATAAGGTTAGATATGTACTGTCAGCCTTATTTATTTAAAAATGAGGTATAATGTGTATAAGTACACACTGTCACCCTCAAAGTTTTGTCTGAATTAAATAATTATAAGAGCAGCTGTGATCAGATTTGTAGAGTTTAGTTTTCCATATTTGTCTTTCCCAGTGCTGAAAATAGAGGGGTTTAAAAGTATCTTACCTCATAGTGTTGGATCCAGAAAAGCTTGACATCATTGACTTAGTATTTGATGCTAGAAGCTGAGGTCTTTATGGGAAACCATTTGAAATGAGGCCAGTACGAACCCATCTAAGAATGTTAGTCCAGGGTCTGATATTGCTTATGGATTATGTTTACTTACATTCTTCAAATTATTAGTGTGTTAATATTTTTCACATAACTACTAGTGAAGATTTTTTTTTTTACACGTTTTGGTGTCTCAAGAATTCGATCTTATGTTCTGCCTGTTTACTTGCCATAAGGTCTATAATGTGAAGGAAGAACTTCCTGTCAACATTCACTGCAGGCCCAAGGCCTGGGTTGGATGCTGTGGTCCTAATTTTTGTCTAGGGAAGATTCTCCATTACCCTTTGTAAATCCTGAATAATGAAGAAAAATCAACATTGTTAAATGCACATATTCTAGTAGAGGATAGGAAAGGCAGCAGAATACAACAGACACTAGTATGGCAATATGTAAATCATTGGATGTGTAACCGATGTGATTCTGCAATCTGTATACGGGGTAAAAATGGGAGTTCATAACCCACTTGAATCAAAGTGTGAAATATGATATGTCAAGAACTATGTAATGTTTTGAACAACCAACGATAAAAATTCAAAAAATAAATAAATAAAATAAAATCATTGCAAATGTACCTGAAAAAAATAAAATAAAATAAATGCACATATTCTGCTCAAAAATAAGACAAAGGACTACATGTTTGTATATGTGTATGCTTACATGTATATAAGACAGGGCACAAAATACATATTTTTAAGATATAAAAGCAAAATTTCATGATCCACTAGTGGTATCTGAACAACAAAAAATATTAATCTTGGAAAGTCACAGGCTAAGATTTTGTCTTTATCTAAATTATTGTTGGAGCTTCTCACTTTCTATGGCAGCTGAGATTTTTAAAAAATTATAAAATAAGCAAAACTCTACAATCATTTTGGATGAAGATGGGGTTAGATCTTGTATCCAGCTGACATCTAGTAACAGAATACTAATAAACTGCATGAGGTCAAAAAAGTTTTCACCTTTACAAAAAGATTCCATGTAGTTGCCAAAGTCATGAGTGATCATTATCTCACATAATGTTTTGTCCAGAATGGGTGAGTCTGGGGATTCAGAGACCTGAAAATTGCCTTTCATGACATTTTGCTAACGATGAACATAGGTGCACTTAGGAAATGGTCTCGAAAAAATATTAGCCCTTTTCAGTAATTCTTGCTCATACATCAAGATGGAGGTTTAGATTTGGCCAATAGTCATCACTTTGCATACAGGTATGTCATCAGTGACTACACCCTATATTTGCCTATCACCTACATTGGAAATGTTAGACAACCCATATGTGCTTGATGTTTGTGTTTCATTGATTTGCCAGTATTCATTATGCATCTCAAATGTCAAATATTGTGTTAAGCAGCAGAGATATAAAGTTTAGTAAAACACATGCTCTCAATTAACTCATTTTCTGGTGTAAAGACAAACATGTTTGTTAAACTCAATATCAATTATATGACAATTTGAATTGGGTATATATCAAAGAAAGTCCAAACTAATAGACCGAATGTGGTTTAGGAACAGAGCTCTCTCTCTCTCCCCCTCCCTCACTCCCTCCCTTCCTCTCTCTTTTTTTTCTCTCTCTCTCCCCCCATCTTTAGTTCAAGGCTCCCATTCTCAAGCTTGTCTTGTTTTTCCAAATGTCTACTGGAGCCAACAGGAAGGTAAGAAGGTAGCAGCAGAAGGGAGCTCTCCCCAGCTGTCAGTTTCTTTTAAGTATCCTTCTTAGAATACACAACACATTCACTTTTATTTCACCAATTACAACTTGGTAACAGGGCCAATTCTTTTAACTAGATATACTGCCATCTCAAGTAAAACTGGAGTTCTACTACAGAGAAAAGCGGGAGAAGGTAGGTATTGAGTGGTAACCAGTAATCTCTGCAACACAGAGATACGACCAAAAGGCTAAGGAAGCATAGAGCAATAAAGCAGTTAGCTCTGGACTCTGGAAAAAGACTTTTTGGAGAATGAGACACTTAATTTAGGGTTTGAAAGATAAATAAAATTTTTCCAAATAAAGAATTGGTCAAGGGGATTCTTGACAGAAGTAACAGCATGTGCAAAGGCACCGAGGGAATCTGGCATTATATCTGCCAATTCTGCTCATTCATGCATTCCTAGTTATTTTTCTCTGCTAGTAATAATTGGTCTTAAAATAACAGTTTAATTTTTAATTAATCTAAGTTACTCAAGATCAACAGATTAAAATATGTCGAAAATGATTACCCTGGTATAATTGCAAACAATTTTCCACTTGGACCAAAACAAGAACATTTTATCTGATGATAAAGTCTTCCACATTTTAAAAATAATTGAGTTAGAATATTTTGGCATCTTAAAGAGAAATTGATACAGAGAAAAGAACAAACACAATCGTGTCAGGGAGATGTTTGCCTTTTAAACACCAAAGTTAAACAACACACGCCCATTTAGAATTGTCTTGGTTCACATCCTGGAGTCCATAAACCCACACTGAGAGTGCTAAGTCAGGGGCCTGGCCAAGTTAGCCTTAAAGTATGTCACCTCATATTTAGCTATTCCTAATATGACTGTTACTTTGGATCCATGAAGCTGAATTGTTCTTTTCTTAAAATGGTTTTGGAACCATAAGAAATCTTTAGAATTAGAGAAGGATTTTCATGATTATCTCCTTTGGCTCTGTTAGAGACATCAGAGTCTGCAAACAAAATTTTCCAGAGAAACTTAAATCTTTCGAGAAACCTGAAATTCCTATAATTGAAGGAGTAAATCCCGTTAGGTTTGAGAAGACTGGGAATATATATTCCCATGCCCACTGCCCAGCTTGTCCTCCCACATAGTTAGGGATCTTGTAAGATTAAGCCCATCTCTCTTCAGTTTTGAGCTGCAGAACAGGAGGGTCAGTACTCCTTTGCTGACTAAAATAGGACGGCCGTGCTTCTTGAAAGGAGTCCACCCGCCAAGGCAATCCAGTGATTTTAGTCTTGTGACATTCTTTTATTTTTGCCAACTTTGGTTTTTGCTTCCTCTCTAATTAGCTAGGATCTAGGCATTCCTAAAAGATATGGCAAACCTCACAGCAACACCTCCCTCCAGCTGGTAACTCTTGACTCCTCATTCGCTTCTCAGCTCCAAAAATCTCTTCCTCCGTCAATTCCTCTTTGGTCTCTCTAACCAAATAAATTCTCCATATTTTATCCTCTCAGTGTACCATGTGCCTGTGTTTTATAGCTTTTCTCATCATTCTTGTTTTACTTTTATTGTGTGTGATATTTGAGTAATAGCTGCCTCTCTCACTAGACTGTACGTCTCAGGAGGATGGGCCCATATGTGCTTAAATTCACCATTGAATTTTGCTTCCAGTACAGTGCCTGGCCCATAGCAGGTCTTCAATAAATGTTACTTAAATGGTTAAATGACTTAAAAAAATAGATACACTACAATCACATTTCACACTATACTCAGAATCAAATATATGATCAGTTCATGTGTGGGGCCATCTACAGATAAGAATTTTTAGAATAATTTTTCTATAGTTACATAGAAACATACCAAAGAAGTCTTAAGCCAGCATGTTTTTGGCTTTGCATGGATGAAACCTGGTTGAATTGTGATACGACCTCCTTGCAGCCTCTGAGTAGATGAGGTGACCACAGTGAACCCACAGGATGGAGCCAATCTGCCTTTGTTCCCCACTTTAGGATTCAGCACGATATTGTCCTAATATCTCTGCTTTAAAAAATTTGCAATTATTGAAGGCATTGTTGCTTTGTCATCTATTTAAGACATGTTTGGGTTTTCAAATTTAAAAAAAAATATATGCATTACTATATTTTAAAAATAGAGTCCATATATAACACAGTGCTAAATAATTATTTTTTAAATGTTGGCTTAACTATATGTTTATAATTACTAATTAAAGGTATGAAAGGAAAATCAAGCCTCAAGGAAGGACAAGGTTTACTAAAGAAGGATGAATTGCAAAAACTTTTTGGAGATACACCCCTTCAAATATCACTCCAGTTCTCATAATTTAAACAGTTTGGGATAGAATGAGTCCAAATGTTAGCTCAAACTAGAACTATAACATATATAACCTGGTATAATTTGAAATTGATTCTTTATTTTATTTCATTTCTCTTTTTTTTTTTTTTTGGTGGTAGTACTGGGGATTGAACACACAGGTGCTCTACCCCAGACCTTTTTTTATTTTTTATTTTGATACAGGATCTTACTAAGTTTCCATAGCTAGACTTGATCTTGCAATCCTCCTGCCTTGACCTCCTAAATAGGTAAAATTATAGCCATGCACCACTACTCCTGTCTGGATTTGATGGTTTTAAAAATCAAACATTAGAAAGAAAAGAATAAAGATGCCCTTCAATGGATGAATGGATTAAAAAAATGTGGCATATATACACAATGGAATATTACTCAGCACTAAAAATATAACAAGATCATGGCATTTTCAGGGAAATGGATGGCATTAGAGCAGATTATGCTGAGTGAAGTTAGCCAATTCCTAAAAAACAAATTCCGAATGTCTTCTCTGATATAAAGGGGGTGATTCAAAATGGGGTAGGGAGGAAGAGCATGAGAAGAAGATTTATCACTAAATAAGGAAGAGAGGTGGGAGGGAATGGGAGGGAGAAGGGGAATTGCACGGAAGATGGAAGGAGACCCTCATGGTTATACAGAATACCTGTATGACGATGTGAGGAAAAAAAGTGTGTCACATTAGATTGGGTAGAGAGAAGTGAGGGAGGGGAGGGGAGGGGAAGGGGGATAGGAAGGACAGCAGAATAAAATAGACATGATTATTACTGTGTGTATATACGTGACTGCATGACCAATATGATTCTATAACCTGTACACTCAGAAAAATGAGAAATTATACCCCATCTGATTCAAATGTATGATATGTTAAGATTGTTGTACTGTCATGTGTATCTAATTAAAACAAATAAAAGATAATATGGAAAAAAAGAAATATTAAAAACATCAACTACAGCAAAAAAAATAAGTTTCCCCACTTACTTTGTAAAGACTTGTGACTTTATCAAGTCTAATTTGGACTAAGCATAAATGTTTTATTAGGAGCCTTTAGAACCTGGCTTATTACTAGCCAAGAGACCTTAGGCAAGATTAATAGCCTCAAGTATAAGGTGGGGATATCATATATAATCGTTGTGGGAATCAATGACGTATCTATATTGTGTTTGGTACAGGAGAGGCCCAGGCAAAGAACAGGCTCTGCCACCCTCCATTCCAACCCTCCAGTTTCCTCCATATAAATTCATGGACCTCATGTCTGATAGCTGGTTCTGTCTCTTTTTTTCTTAGCTGAAGTGCTAGTTAGAAAAGAAGGTATCTTCACTTCATTCAGCAATACTTTATTAACTTATAGTCCACTAAACATTCTTCCAGTTGCTTGGAATGTGTCAATAGGCCCAACATACAACCCCTACCCTTATGTAGCTCACATTCTAAGGGACATAGAGAACCTGCAGATTATTTGTAAAATGCTTCCTGCTGCTTACCTCATGACTGAATATTTTATCATTTTATCAAATCATAAGTATTGACACTGGGAAATATTTTTTAATTTTTTAAAATTTTAATTTGTTATATATGACAACAGAATGCATTACAATTCATATTACACATATAGAACACGATTTTTCATATCTCTGGTTAGACACAAAGTTCAGTCACATTCTTCATGTCTTCATACATGTACTTAGGGTAATGATGATCATCCCATTCCAAAGTCCTTTCTACCCTTCTAATCCCTCCCTACCACTGCCTCCCCTTTCCCCTAACTAGAGTTCATTTAATCCTCCCATCCCACCCCCCTACAGCATATTATGAATCAGCATCCTTAAATCAGAGAAATCATTTGGCATTTGTTTTTTCTTTTGGGGGGGGGGATTGGCTAATTTTACTTAGCATTATATTCTCCAGCTCCATCCATTTACCTGCAAATGCCATGATATTATTCTCTTTTATTGATGAGTAATATTCCATTGTGTATATATACCACATTTTCTTTATCTATTCATCTACTGAAGGGCACCTAGGTCGGTTCCACAGTTTAGCTATTGTGAATTGTGCTGCTATAAACATTGATGTGACTGTGTCCCTGTAGTATGCTGTTTTTAAGTCCTTTGGGTTTAGACACATGCGTGGGATAGTTGGGTCAAATGGTGGTTCCATCCCAGATTTCCAAGGAATCTCCATACTGCTTTCCATATTGGCTGCACCAATTTTCAGTCCCACCAGCAATGTATGAGTGGGCCTTTTGACACTGGGAAATATTTTTAAATTAATATTCTGTCATAGCAATAGTTCTTCTCTCCCTTACTCTTTCCCCATTCTTTCCTTTTCCCATTCTCTCCCTTCTACCTTCTTCCTATTTATATATTTGAACTATAAAGATATCTTTACCCATGTTATTTTTATTTCTTCTTAGCTTGGTTCAAACTGTTTCATCTCAGTCCCCTTCACAGGAAGTATGTTTTGGGGTCCCCGGGGATAAAGGGAGGGTCATTTGGTGGCAAATAGCCTTACATGGATCCCAGCATTGGGAGAAGCCCCGTTGAATTACACCTCTCTCTCTCTTGTTAGATCGTTGGCTGTGACCACCAGCTGGGAAGCACCGTCAAGGAGGATAACTGTGGGGTCTGCAATGGAGATGGGTCCACCTGCCGGCTGGTCCGAGGGCAGTATAAATCCCAGCTCTCTGCAACTAAATGTAAGACACTACAGAGAAGGGGCAATCTTTGGACTTGTTAACTTGTTATCCTTCCCTGGCTCAGCTCTGGTTCCCTGAGCAACCAGGGAAATAACACCTCCACCAAAGTGGAGAAGAATTTGAAAATGCTGAAGAAAGCTTCATGTCCCCACTTTGTGGATCAGTTTATATGGGTCAAGTCAGGTCACTGGTTGCAATGCCAAGAAGGAACTCTCTCCTTCTGAGGCTCAGCAGGAGGGAACTAGACATGTGTCTAGAGATGCTCTCTGAGCAAACATGGATTCTCCTGCCCAATACGAGTATGGACTATATTCAAGCTCCTGCCTGGGATATAGAGGAGAGAGTGGGAAGCTGGACACCACTCCCCTGCTGTCACTGTCAAATCACGTGATTTGCATTTACCAAGGGGCCTTTCAGAATTAATATTGGCAGTGATTATGTAAAGCCCTTTATTGATCTTTATGTCCCGAATTCTCTACACCAGCAAATATGTGCTTACTGTATATGCATGTGCTGAGAATTTTAGCTGATCATCTCACTTAATCTTTTTAGCAATCACCAGAGCAAAGTAGTATTAATTTCCAGGAGGTGGATAAGATGACTGAAGCTAACTAGATTATGTGACTTTCTTAAAGTCACAGAGCTATAAAGATCCAGATAAGACCACTCTGATACTCAAGGACATACACATTTAATAGTATTTTGTCCTTGCTTGGCCTATTTTCTCCAGATATTACCTTTATCCAGAATCTCAATTGATCTGTGATTCAGGATCTCTTTCCACCCTGTCTCCCCTGACTCAGGAAATGAAAATGAGTGTCTTTGCTCAGTGTGGTTTTGTTCTCCTGACTTGTCAATTTGTTGGAGAAAAACAATTGGCTTAAGGTGAGTTTGTGGCTTTAAATGGACTTGGAGGTCAAGAAGGAAGATAAGTGCAATTGTTCTGAGGTACCCTGGAGAACTATTCAGAGAGGTCATAAGGCGACTTGCCAGAAGGGTGGGCCTGGGGAAGAAGGAGCAGGAAGACAGACCTCGGGCCTTCAACACAGGTGGAGGGGAAAAAACAAACAAACAAACAAAAAAACAGAGGCACAAGTTTCAGGAACTCTCCACCTTCTAGCTTCCCAGAAGCCATGAAAAATGTAATTCTGTAAAAATTAAAAATTTTTTAAAAGACTGTCAGGCTAAACTGAGGATGAGGTAACTTAGACATTAATACAGTACATTCAGGTGAGAGTTTTCTTTGGTCATGTGTTGTAACTTTTATAAGATGAAAAATTAAAGAAATTTGAAGATAGAAACCAGGAATGATTAGAGGCATGATTCTGAGATTCAACTCTGAAGCTATGGTTGGATATTTAAGGGAACAATTACATTGGAAGGGCAACTCTTGGGCTATAATCGTAGCTCAGTGGTAGAGTGCTTGCCTGGCATGTGTGAGGCACTAGGGTCAATTCACAGCACCTCATATAAATAAATAAATAAGATAAAAGTGACAACTAAAAAGGAGAGGAGGAGGAGGAGGAGACGACTCTTGCCTCTTATAGAATTCTTTAAGGAATACTGGAAAAATTAAAATCTTTCTATTTGTCACATAATTGAGCCAGTGCCCATTATCTAGGAATGACCACGGGCACAAAGGGGGATGCTGAGTATGTGTAATAACTACTGTCTGGTGACTTCGGACAGCATGTCTTCCTGGTGGGGATCCTTCTGTATTCTCATGCCCCCCACCTTTCATTTTCGCGGAGGAGCCAGAACACTGATCCAGTAGACATTCTTCTTGTCCTCCTGTTAGGGAGTGACTCATGACCGCTGGGCCTTGAATCACAAAGGTGTAACAAAGGTGAAGAAACTCTTAAGGAAAAAAAAATGAAACAAATTGGGAGCCATATGTCAAGTTCAGGTCTGCAAACAAATACTTCAATGAAAAGTGCTCTATTCAAGACCAACAGTGGGTAAATTATATAACACACAAGCTGATGATTATACATAATGACAAAGTGCAATTGATTCGTTTACCTGAGCACTGATGATGCCTCATGACAAAGTGATTTATATCAATAAAGTCCAGCATATGCAATGCACCTCACCACAATCTATAGCAGATGCTGACCAAACTGCCTCACTTACGTTTTCTCCACCCCAGAAGAATCTTCTACCCTACATTTACAGACTGCAAGGCAGCCCACAGGCAGGGAAGATTAGGCTGCTCTGCAGGACCCAGAGTGCTGGCCAGGTGAGCTGTGCTCCACCCCTGAGGGTCTGGAGGAGTTCTGCCAGGTCTTTCCTCAAGTTCTGCCAAAAGGAGCCATAAGCCAGCCACATGCTCTTTTCGAACTCCTAGCATTTGGATTCCCCACATTGAACTCATTTTCTTTCTAAATTTATATCCAAGGTTTCTTTTTTTTTTTTTTCCCCGTATGTTATCAAGACTCAGGGGAACAAAGAAAAAACAGAAGAGTGGAGAAAGACTAAGGTCGAACATGCCAGAAGGAAAAAGAGAAATCAGAGGAACTTATCAAATGGCTGCCATTTATTGGTGAATAAAAAAGAAACCATTTTGTAGGAAAAGACATTATAATTGACTATTACAAATACAGACCATGGAAATAAAGAAAAATCAAGGCTCTTCCCTCTTTTTAAAAGTACAAGACTATCTTTACATTTTTTTCCTGGTTACTTCTAGACTTGCCCAGCCTAATTAAAGAAAAAAAAATAATCAATTAGTTAACATTACCTTGCTTTCCATTCTTAGAATTTAAATGTTCATTTTCCCACAAGTTTTATTAACTTGTATCATATTATGTCTTTTCCAAATATACTTAGAAAGTTCTTAGACCTAGAGCCAGCCTATTTGCTATTAATTTGTCTACAACTTTACGGACCTCTCATCTCTGTATTTTGAAACCACCTGGGAATCCTAAAACTCTCTCTCTCTCTCTCTACCTTTCTTGAGTGGCAGAGGCCAGATAAACTAATTTATATCCAGATAAAATGAGTCTCTAATACTCAAAGATGTGCTACTCAGACTGTGACTCATAGTGATTTATAACGGCTATGGGCAAACATATTCCTGGACTATAAATCTGGCAAATTATTAATAATAAAACAAATACATATAAATCCCTATAAGTACAAAATACATATGATTTTTAAAGACAGTATAAAGTAGTAAATAAATTTCCACCTTGTGCCTAGATGTTTCAAGCTATAACCATTAGCCACTCAAGGATATATATTCATATGGTCAACAGCAAGTACTTGCTGGGCATCTGCTATATGCTTAGGAACTGTTCTAGGTGCTGGAAACACAGAAAAGACAAAAATCCTTTTGTGCATATACTAGTTTGAGGGGCAGATCGATGAAACATACATAAAATGCATATATGCCATAAGGTGTTAGGAACTATAGAAAAAGTAAAGCAGGGAGAAGCACATGAGATGGGGATGGGCTGCCAGCCAGGAGTGTTGGAGTGGAATTGCAATTTTAATAGGTTACTAAGGAAAGGACTCATTGATAAGAAAGCATTTGAACAAGGATTTGATGGAGGATGAGGAGAGCATACTGCAAGTCATGGGGAAGAGAAAAAGCAAATGCAAAGTTCCTGTAATATGTACATTTGTGACATATTTTACAAAGAACAAAGAAGTTGATGGTGACTACAGTGAAAGTGAGTTTCAAAAATTCTAGAGGAAATTATGAAGGCAGGAAGTCATCAGATGGGGTTAGAATGGCCTGGGCATTGCAGAGTCATGTAAGGACTTTGGCTCTTAGTCTGAATGAGAGGAAAAGTCAGCAGGATTTTGAACAGAAGACTGACTTCTCTTGATTTATTTTTTTAAGGGATCACTCCATCCATGCTGAAAGTAGACTGTAGTGGAAGTAGGGAAACAGATGGGAAGCTACTATAGTAGGTCAGGTCACTGATGATGATGGCTTGGACCAGTAACTGTGGAAGGGAATAAAAGTGGTCCAATTCTGGATATAGTGTATTTCTTTGAATCTAAGACATCACTGATTGCAAGATGCACCATTATTTTAGGTGCTATAGGTGGAGAAAAAACAGCCATTGAAACTAAGAAACTATGACACAATGCTTTCAGATCACTTAGGGTTTTTACTTCATAGTTTTTAAAAGATCTATTTTAAATTTAGAAATATTTTAAATCATCGGTTACCCTTGTGCATACAACTGAAATAAATTGAGAAGTAAAACTAAACTAAGGCTTTTTCTCAAACAACTCTTTTAAATCACTTTTGACTTTGTACAACATCAGGAGCTCTTATGTCAGAGCATTTTGAAAAGAATACACAAAATAATTCAAATCTTTTGATACTGGTCCTTAAAAAACAATTTATTGAGCTATTAATTGGCACTTTATGAATAGCATCTTTAAAGTGTACAGTGCACACACTGTGCAACCATCCCTATGACCAAGGTCATAAACATATCCACCATCCAAAAGTTTTCTTGTGCCCCTTATAATCCTTCCGGTTTCTTCCTGAACCTTCCCCCAGGTAACCACAAATGCTCTTTTGTCACTACAGATAAGATTGCATTTCTGGACTTTCATATAATTTGATTTATACAATACATACTTGCTCTGTCTGGTTTCTTTTATTCAGCATTATTTTGAGATTCATTAATATTGCAGTACCAATACTTCATTTTATTTTATTGCTGAGTGATAATTTCATCATATGGACATACCACATTTTTTTACCCATTTGTTGATGGGCAGCTGAGTTGTTTCCACATTGAGGCTTTTGTAAATAAAGTTCTTATGAACATTCACGTATGGACATACACTTTGATTTCTGTAGGATAAATTCCTAGGAGTAGGATGGCTGGATCATATGGTAGGTGTATATTTCACATTTTAAGAAATTGCCACACTTTTTTTCCAGAGCGGCTTACTATTTTTCATTTCCATCAGCAGTACATGAGAATTTCACATGTTCTGCATTCTTGCCATCACTTGGTATTATTGGTATTTTTCATTTTTAGCCATTGTAATTATTATGTAGTGGTATCTCACCACTGTTTTAGTTTGCATTTTCCTGAGGTCTAATCATATGGAATATCTTTCACGTTTTACTAGTTTATAATTGCTGCTATAGCAAATTAGCACAACTTAATGACTTAACGCAGTACAAATTTATTATTTTGTAGTTCTTTGAAGGTCAGAAGTTCAAAAGGGGTTTCATTGTGCTAAAATCAAGCTGTTAGCAGGCCTGTGTTCCTTCTGGAAGCACTGAGAGAGAATCCATTTTCTTCTGTATTGATTTTCCACCTTCTAAAGACCATATGCACCGAGGTATTTTAAAGCCAGCAACATAGCATCTAAAGGTTTCTCTCTGACTCTAATCTCTTCTTCTGCTTCCCTCTTCTATAGTGAGAATGTTTTTGATTCCATTAATTCCACTCAGATAATGCAGGACAATCATTTTGTTTCAAAATCAGCTGATAAGAAATCTTAATTCCATCAGCAGCTTTAATATACTCTTGCCTTGTGACATAGCATGCTCATTAATTGATGGTCATCTTCGGTGGAAGACATGTTATTCAACCTAGAATACATGTGCTTATTTACTCTTGGGTATAGGGTCAATTCAAGTATTTTGTGTTTTGTTTGTTTTGGTACTGGAGATTGAATCCAGGAGTGCTGTACCAGTGAGCTATGTCCCAGTCCCTTTCATTCTATTTTGAGATAGGATCTCACTAAGGTGCCCAGGCTGGCTTCAAAATTTAGATTCTCCTACCTCAGCCTCCCAAGTAGCTGAGATTATAGCTGTATACCACCAGGCTAAGCCTTTTACTCCCTCAAAAAATAAGCTGTTTTGTTTTAAAATAGGTTGTACTGTGGACTTTTTAGAATTATTTATATATTCTAGGTATAAATTCTTTGTTCTATATGTGATTTTAAAATATTCTCTCAGTCTGTAGCTTTTTACCCCCAAATTACTTAACATTATCTTTCACAGAATGAAATTTTTTATTTAGATGAAGACCAAGCTATCAATGTTTTTCTTTCATGGATTATGCTTTTAATGTCATATCCAAGAACTCCTTGCCTAACCTGAGGTTACAAAGATTTCTCCTGTTTTATTCTAAAAGTAGCATAGTTTAACATTTTTACCTTTAGATCTATGACCTATTTTCAGTTACTTTTATGTACGATATAAGGTTTACATCTAGGTTTATTGCGTGCGTGTGTGTGTGTGTGTTGTGTGTGTGTGTGTGTGTGTGTGTGAGAGAGAGAGAGAGAGAGAGAGAGAGAGAGAGAGAGAGACCCAATTCTTCCAGCACGGTTTGTTGAAAAGGCATCCTTTCCTCCCCTGAATTACCTTTAAATCTTTGTCTAAATTCCACTGACCATTTCTATACATCTGTTTCTGGACTCTCTCTATTTTGGTATATGTATCTATCTCTTCACCAATGCCGCATTGTTTGCTGACTATACCTTCAAATCAGGTAGTATAATTCCTGAAACTTTTCTTTTGAACTAATTTTTGATATTCCATTCTGTTTCTTTGCCTTTCCATAAAAATTTTAAAGTCTGCTTATCGATAGCCACAAAAAAAAAAAAAATGTCTTCAGAATTTTCACTAGAATTCTACAAATTTATTTGGCAGGAAGGAGAATAATTTGACTTCTTTATTATGTTTGGTCACCCAATCTCTGAGGACTTTCTTGTCTCTCCATTGATGTAGATTGTCTTTGATTTCCTTCACTAGCCCTTAATACTTTTCAGCATATAGATCCTATATACTTTAGTTAGAGTTATACTTCTTGTACTTTCTTTTAGCAAATGTTGTTATGTTCTTTATTTTCATTCTGATTGTATATTGCTAGTCTATAAAAACATGATTGATTTTTGTGTGTGAGCTATGTATTTTGCAAACTCACATAATCATTCTAAGAGATTCTTAGTAGGTTTCTGGAATTTTCTACTTAAACAATAATGTTGTTCACAAACAAGGACAATTTTGCTTCTACTTTTTCAATTTGCAAGTTATTTATTTCTTTTTTTTCTGGCCTTATTGGACTGGCTAGGGCATGCAATACAATAGTGAACAGGAGTAGTAAGAATGGACATCTTGATTTAATCTTAAGAGGAAAGCATTTCATTTCTCACCAGTGAATATGATGTTGGCTATAAGTTTTTGTAAATATTCTTCAGCACAATGAGGAAGTTCCCTTCTTTTCCTAGTTGATTGAGTTATTATAATAATGCTAAATTTTTATCAAATTCTTTCTCTGCCTCAAGTGATAATCGTGCAGTTTTCTTTTTTATTTATTTTTTATTTTGATGCAGTGCATAAATTGGTTTTCAAATAAAGAACCAACCTTCCATTCCTGGGATAAATCCCACTTGGTCATAGTGATAAACTGGGATAAATGAGTCTTGGGATAAACTCTTTTTAGTCATTGCTGTTCTATATATAGATCTGGCTTCATTTGCCAACATATCTATATTCATGAGATATACTGCCCTTTAGTATTTTTTTTTAATTTTTTAGTTGTAGTTAGACACAATACCTTTATTTTATTTATTAATTTGTATGTGGTGCTGAGGATTGAACCCAGTGCCTCACACATGCTAGGCAAGCACTCTACCACTGAGCCACAACCCTAGCCCTATAGTATTCTTTTTTTGGGTACTGTTTTGTTTGGTTTTAGGACAAGCATAATACTACCCTCATCTAATTAGCTGGGAAATGATCCCTCATCTCCTATGTTCTGGATAAGACTGTATGGAAATGATGTTATTTCTTGTTCAAATGGTTGGTAGCATTTACTAGTGAAATCTTGTGGACCTAGATTTCTTTTTCGGTACTTAACTTGTTAAATATATGGAATAGAGTTATAATGACTATTTTAATGTCCAATTCTGTGTTTTGATTGTTTAGCTTTTCACTTTAATATGGAATAATGGAATATATATGTATGTATTTGTTTGTTGTTTTATATGCCTGGTAATTTTTGACTGGATGCCAATCATTGTGAATTTTATTTTTGAGGTACTAGATATTTTTGTATTTCTATAAATAGTCTTGAACTTTGTTCTGGGAGTAGTTAACTTGAACTTGATCGTTTGGGGTCTTAAAATTTGGTAGGTGGAACCAAAGCCATCTTTGACCTAGACTTAATTATGCCTTTCCACTGAGATAAGTTCCTTCTAGACACTGGACGTTCCATGACTTATGAAGTTTTTAGGTCTGGCTGGTGGGATGAGGTGCTAGTCTCAGGCCTGTGTGAGCACCATGTTGTCTTCCTTATAGTTCGTTCACCAGCCTAAAGCAATTGCCTCACGTCTATGGATTGATCAGTGTACTGCTGGATACATCAAGGGGACCATCTTAGCTCTTAGTTCTCTGTTGTATACTCTCTCCTGTCTGGTACTTCGTTCTATAAATTCTAACGCTTGGATTCCTTGGACTTTTAGTTTTGTCTCAAGTCATGGAATCTACCAACCTCTACTATAGAACTTCCATTTCCAAAGCCACAGCCAGGAAGTTCTTGCAAGGCAATAATCTAGGGCAATATTAGGACTTACCTCATTTATTCCCTGAATCTCAGGAATTTCTGCCCTTTTTGCCTGATGTCCATTGTCTTAAAAACCTTGGTTTCATATAATTTTGTCATGATTTTTTGGTTGTTTCGGGCAGAATGGTAAATCTGGTCTTTGTTACTTCACAGAGGCAGAAGTCCTGGTGCTTTGCTCTTAACTTGCCTTTGAAATTATGTCGCTCTAAACACCTTTTGACTCCCTCTTTGAAAATGTTAAGCTCTTCTGATGCTTCACCTCCCTGCAACCACCACAATCATTTGATTCCTGAGAGCTAAATGAGTGTGTTCTGTTGTTTTCGAATTTTCTTCAGAGCTGCTCCATTTCACAAGTTTGATACTAGCTGTTCTGATGTTAGCACCTCTGTAGGCAGATAGCTGTGACCAATTCCTCTCTGGGTGAGAGGAAATTTAAGGCACTATAGTGTGAGAGATACTCTCATTTTATATTTGTTAAAATAGGAAATGTTGTTCGTCTCAGAATCAATGAAATGGGGTATTTTGACAATAGGATTTTCTAACTTATTAAATATAAAAATGAACAAAAGATTTTGGCCTAGGAATCTGAAAGGATGAAATTTTCCAGTTGGGGAAGCAGAGAACATCTTGTTTGGTCTGTGCAGCATACATTCTCCCATGCGTCCTCCATTATGCAATTACTGATAAATAAATACACACACACACACACACACACACACACGTATATATATTTGTAGTACCAGGGATTGAATCCCAGGGGTACTCTGCCACTGAGACACACAGCCACCCCTTTTTATTTTTATTCTGAGACAGGGTTTCACTAGATTGCCCAGGCTGGCTGGACAGCCAACTAGCTGGTCAGAGGTGTGTGCCACCACACCTGACTACTTGATATATTTTAGGGATAGTAAAATTGGCATGTAGGTTTAAAATATATCATTAAAACCTCATCAGTTACAGCAGAAAAATTTTTATGTAGCCAATTGTATTAGCAACAATGGATCTTTCATTTAAAAAAAATGGAATTAAGGATTAGCGACAATGTTGAGAGAGAAGATTCTTTAAAAAAACACGAATTTATTAACAACTAAAAATAAGATAAACTCAGATATTAGAATAGGAAAGCCTGTTTTTTCAAAATTTTAGCATTATCACCTTTCTCTGATACACCAATAAATCTCACAGAACATTCACATATTGCAAAATTTAAAAACTAATATATAAAATGTTCTATGTAAAAAAGTATAGAATATACATGTCAATATAGTTTTTTTAGAGGAAACCTTAGGTAAAATTCTTGGTAGTCATTTCCTTGAGAAAGGACATTTACAATTCATATATATGAAATGACAGAATTTATGATTCCCATAGAAAGCTTGTCCATTTAACTGAGAAAGAGGTTATCTAATCTGTGAAGCTGGTCTTTGAATATTATTGACATATTTTTAAAAATACATCTAATAGCCTGGCACCATGGTTCTTCCAGAAAAGCCAGGAGATATTTGGCAGGTGTACCTGGTCATAAAACAGCGTGCCTTTGTAGGAAAGGGTAATCAGAGGAATGAAGGGCACTGTAATAGAGATGTGGATACCTGCCTCACCAGCCACACTGCTACATTAATCACACAGGAGGCAGGTGTTACAAGACACCAGATTGCACTTGGATTCTGGGATCTCTCTGTCTGTCTGTTTCTCTCTCTCTCTCTCTCTCTCTCTCTCTCTCTCTGGTACTAGGAATTGAACCTAGTGGTGCTCTATCACTGAGCTACATCCCCAGCCCTTTTTATTTTTTTATTTTGAGATAGGGTCTCACTAAGTTCTTCAAACTGGCCTCAAACTTTCTATCTTTCTGCCTCAGGCTCCCCAAATAGTCTCAGATCTCTTAAACACTTTTTGGTGTACAACACTGTAGTAGAAGCCAAGTAGAAGAATCCCCCAAACTGTCCCAAATTACCAAGAATTTATCAGCAAATATGACAATTTTAATATAAGTACAACTCAAAAGAGCAGTTTTTTTTGTCAGCGTACAGAAAATGAAAAATCTAACTTTCTTCCCTATTTTGCTTTTCTTAAATTAAGAGCACCATTTCTTAAACCCTGGGTTAAATAGAGTGAAATAGGTTCAGGACTCCTTAAGAAACCAAATAATGAGCTTTTGGGATTTCCATGATCAGTACACAGGATTTCCCCACATGTTTTTCCTTAGATTCCTTTTTCAGGGACTACTATGTGGGGCTGATGGTTTTTTGTTTTGGTTTGGTTTGGTTTGGTTTTTGTTGTGGTTGTTGTTGTTGTTTTTGTTGTGGATGATAACGATGATGATTATTATTATTTGTCTTCTTTGAGTCCCTGGTTCCTAAGTTGGAGCATGACACTAAGAGACAATTTAAAACTATCTGTAGAATAAAGTGATGAATTTATTAATTTTCTAGTGACCTTCCAGGAGCCCATCAGACCTTTTCTCAGTAGAAGAATAGACCGAGAGTCTTCCTGCCTCAGTGCTGTATACTGCCACTGGCTCAAGTTTGCACCAGCCTGAGTTCCTCCATTTTTCTCTTTGACTAGACAAGTGTAGAGGGCAGCAGAAGATATTCTGCTTTTTTTCTGGTCTATTTTCTTCATCCTGCCCTCTTCCCCACCCCCTACAGAAACTTCTAGGTTCCTAACCCCGTCATCTTCCTGGATCATACAAATGTTACAACAACAGCCAAAAGCCCAGGGTTAATGCCTCAGTGTGTGAATGTGTTCCTTCTCAGCAAAGCAAGAGTGAGGCCGCCGGAGTTGTGTGGGGGTCAGAAGCCTGCCGCTGAGCATTGCAGGCCAAACAGACAGCTTCCCTTTTACTTGCACTTTATTTGACCTGTGGATAAACAAAGACATTCTATTTCTAGAAATCCCATTGTTTTCACTGCTTTGAATTTCTTTTGCAAACTTAAAAATTAATGTCTTTATGCAAGGCATAGAAGGCTCTGTGGGCCAGCCTGAACATTTTTGAGTTCCTTGTCTATATTCCCCCTTACATTTTTTTTTATATACCACAAAATCTTAGCTCTGTGGAATTCAGCCTTTTCTTCAACAATGCATGACATTAAAAACAGCTATAAGGGTGTAGTGTGAGTAGAATATTCAATATTGCAGAGAACTCATAAGTGTAACCTCTTCAGGGCAGGAATTAAGATCTGATTCTCCTTCTTCAGTCGATGGGTCATGTGCTAGGGGCCTTGGAGTATTTAAAAACACTCTAAAAGTCTTTCAGTCCCTATTTTGAAAGAGATTTGCAAGAGAGGGAGGAAACTAAAATGTACAGAATATCTAGTGTACCTAGTGTATTCCAGACATTTCATCTATGTAGCTCTATCCATCCTTATATCTTTTCATGACAATATTATAAAGTAGTTGTTGCATTCTTTGTTTTATAAACAAGGAAACCAAGAACCAGGAAAGTTAGATGAATTCTAAGATTCACTATTTAAGTTCTCCCCAAACTAAGATGATTATGTTAAGGTTTAGAGGAACTGAGTAACTTTGGGGATTCTTTTATTTAAACTAAATTGTTCCCATGAGAGGGTGATAATGTCTAATATTGGAAAGATTTGTAGGAACCAAGAATCAACGGAGCTTCTGAAGTGCTGGTGAGTTCCTGAGAATGGGTCTTTCTTGTCCTTTGAAGGACCTTTCAATCCATTTGACCTTGGACTTCATTATGCTTCTCAGAGGCTGCATTTTTCATCCTAGAATTATCTCTGGCTACATCAACGTTGTGGGTGAAAGTAAATAGCATAATTTAAGTGAAAGTGCAATTCTGCAGTGCTATGTAAATATATATTATTGCCATATATATAAATATATATTATTGGGGTATAATTGGGGAGCTTATAATGTTCCTCTAATCTTTAAAAAGAACTCTGTTTCTAATAATTTAGGCTCAATTGGTAAAGAGTCTGATAATTAATCTACTATAAAATGATCTATGATTCAGCCAACTGTAAAAAATATATTTCAAAAGAGAGGGGGTTATATATCGAAAAATGCTAACCACCATATATGGAGTTCTTACAATATGCAGTATGTGAAGAACTAGGTAGAACAACCAGAGGCATGACTTCTGTCCTTGAAGGGTTTAAAGCACATAATCATATTATCACCTCCTTTTATCTTTCCTACTCATCCCAGAACACTGCCAGTGAGAAGTCCAGATTCTAATGTGATACATTCATAAATTCATCCTTCAAACATTAGAATTCCTTTATATTTTAAAATCCAACACAAATGCTGTAATCCAGGGAAACTTGATGGTTCAAGGCCAGATTTCAAAATCAAAAAGGAAAATGTTCAATCAATATGTCAACATACCAAAACTCACATTTTCTTTATAAGGCCAAATCCTCACTATGTTAACCAGTGACTGGCTTCTTTGGCATATTTTATTTTGAAGAAGGTAGACATTTTAATACCCAAACATTGTATTTCCCTTTTCAAACACAAAAACAAACTCTCAGTTTTTTAAAAGTTATGTTAAGTCACTGCCTTTGTACAAGAGACAATTAATAGTTTTGTGTCAAATTATGTGCTTTTAAAATTTTGCTTTGTTTCTCTCTAGTAGATGATACCGTGGTTGCCATTCCCTACGGAAGTAGACACATTCGCCTTGTCCTAAAAGGACCTGATCACTTGTGTAAGTAAACCCAATGTTTTCCTTTGGGGATTGGGAGGTTTTGCCATTATTATTTATTTTTGTTCCAGAAAGTATTAAAACACAAGAGTACAAATCTCTCCACTCTATCAGAATATGATATTTTGTCTCTCTTTTGGCTGCCTGATGAGATGGCAGAAACCTCTGTGGTAATTACTGATAGCCACAGTCATCCTGAAAAATGCAAATAGATGGTCCTGATGAGATGTTCATGGGGGTTGGGCACATGCTTATGCTCTTCTTTCTCTTTAATCCATCTCAATCTTTTTTTTTAATCTCACCACTCCTTTCTTCTTCCTCTTTCCAACCCTTCCTTTCTTTCCTTCATTTTTCCCCCTAATCTCATATTCCGTTACTTAATCAATCCAGATAAACACAAAACTACTAAACAAACTGAAATCTCCAAATATTAAACCAGGGCCCTTATATATTAGAATTCAGGATTAGAAGGTAATTAGAAACCCAAGGATCAAATGATAGCTTTAGCCCTCTAAGGTTTGTGCAAAAATTGATCTCTAGTCATGCCAGGGCAGCAATGCACAGTCAGATTACTTTTTTTATTACTGCTTAGTTCGTTTTAGATGTACATCTGTAAGTTACAAGCAGAAACTTATAGGCTATAAACAAAGGTGAAGGTGGGAGAGATTATGCTAACATTTTCTAAGAAATTTGGTTTCATTTGAAGGCTTTCACCTCATTTGGTCCCTTGAGCCCTCTAATCTCTAATCTAATTGTTCCTGGATTCCCACAAAGACATCCCTTATCTTCTCTCCTTCTCCTCTCCAACACGTCTATGAAACCAATTTAAATAGCAAGTATTATTTTTTAGTAATTAGATTATAATGAATGAAACCGTGCTAGAAAGACCAACAAGAGGAAGAGAATCAGAACCTGTGAAAGTTAATATAGCATACTCTAGTCTTCAAAAATAAAAATGAATATTTTTCATCAAAAAGGTAGGATATGAAGGGTCCTGTGAAACAAAAGAATAAGTGAAGTACAGTTTAGGCAAAATGAAAAAGCACCGATAAGTCACCTTATATTGGTCCAAATTATTTTCTAATTCTGAACAGTCTTATAAAAGATAGCATTCACATGCCAAAGTTAATATATGCATGTATAGTATTACCAGTCAAATGATTTGTTTTTCCCCTTGAGAACTGGACAGAGCTAACTGATGGTGTAACAACCCCACTCAGAAACAGTATTTTTGTCAGCAGTAACAGAGACAGAAATAAAATATTCAGTCTGAGATTACTATTAAGTGGGGGAATGACTCCTCATTGCAGAAAAAGATTTAAAAGAAAAATTGATTTTTATAAATATATTAGTCTCCCAAGTTTCCTGATTACATAATCACCAAGAAATTGAAGAATTGTCCTTATTTGGTTTAATTGATTTGCAGATGTGATAGGTAAAGACTGAAATGATATTCATAAATGATGAAAAGCTATATATGGTCTGTTTTTTTTCCACCCAACACACATACTGTTGGCAAATGTAGCTGTTTTGTTTTGTTTTGTTCTGTTGCTGTTGTTGTTTTGCATTTGGCATGTATTTCAGCAGAATGAATGTGGAAGTGATTCCCTGTTTCTCCTGCAGCCCTTTTGCCCTTCATTCCCAGAAACTGGTTCAGTATGGGACTAACCTTAAATATTTAGTGCCAGATCAGAAGACTAGGTGATCTTGTCCAGCCCCAGCTCATCTTTAATCAAAAGTACATCGAGAAGAACAGCTGGGACACCTCTTCATAAAATTGAATCAGATGTTCAGATCCAGGCCTAGACCTCCAGGATTTTTCCAAAACTATGTTAATTCATGTTCTGGAGCTATTTCTGCAATTGCACGTAAGGCAGCTTGAGGAATAAAGGCTGGAGGAAGGAGATTCAGCACTGCGGCTTTCCTCTTTTGATGATAAATATGATTCCCAAATCCAGTGTCCCCTTGAGGTTCTCCTGTGGGGCCCTATGTCCTGTGGGGTTCTCTCCATCCTGGGGCAGAATGGTAAAGCCTGACATATCCTATGAGAAGGGCTCCACAGACTTCATCAGAAGGTCACTGTGTATTTAGTTGAATACCAACATTTTCCATCTTTGGTATTCCTTAGAGTAGAGAACTTGAGGTAGTCTGAGTCTCAAATAATAAAGTACAAAATACTTTAGGTACTTGAGTACCTCCAGAGACCTTAAAATTGTTTTTAACACAGAACCCCAATCATTAAACAGATAAGAATAGAGCCATTCTGACTGAAGCTGTGGTAGGAAGCCTGGAGCGCCACACAAGCCTTCTGTCTTTCTGCTGAACAGGCACTGCCAAGACCAAAGGTTTTGTGCAATTTTAGAAACAATTAGACTTAATCCATCTATTTTTCTTCATCTCCTAGACAATTTCTATAGATCCCCTGTCAGTCAGAGGAGAACATAGTCTTCTCTGGCATACATATCATAAGCAATATCATCCCAGTTTGTTCTGATTTCATACAACAAATGATGTTTCATAGACTCTGTCATTGACAAAATTCAGATTTAAATGCTGCAGGAATCAAGTTTTCTTTTTGTATCAAGTACTTATAAAATACTATATATGTGTATAACATTGAATTAGTTATCAAAATTAATTTTTAAAAGAGAAAAGGTAAAAAAGAATAGCCCCTGTCTTTAAGCCACTACAGTTTTGGTTTTTGGTACCACGGATTGAACCTGCTTAACTACTGAAACACATCCCCAGCCCTTTTTATTTATTGATTTTTTTAAAATTTTTGACACAGGGTCTTGCTAAGTTGCTTAGGGCCTCACTAAGTTGCTGAAGCTGGCTTTGAACTTATGATCCTCCAGCCTCAGCCTCCAGAGCTGCTGGGATTGCAGGTATGCACTACTGTACTCGGTCACTATAGTTTCTTCATCCTGAGCAATAGCATATATGAATTAGCAACCAGAATTTAAAAAAAAAAAAAACTCAAGTTAAAGCCTAAATATAAACCCTCATGGATGCTGAGGCAACTCTGAGATGCACCTGGGATCTCATAGGACAAAAAGAAGAGTGAAGGATAGCCCAAACTGAGGGCCATCCAAACAGAAATCACTGAGTTGTGTATGGGAGATGGTTTAATCAAAGAAAAAGGGTTGCTGTAGATTGGTGTTTCCACAGGAGGTCATCTGAGCAAATCAAACTTTTTTTGTGACTGGAGCCTTGAATGCTTGGCTAATGAATTTTAAAATAATTTTATTTGTAGCATAAATTCCTATGTGATCCAGAAATGCCTATATATTTCATTTATATCACTATATAAATAAAAAAAATCACTATATCCATAGCTCAAAACTTTGTTACATAAACTGTGCTTACATGTGGTCTATCGTAGCCCCGGGAACATTTCTCTTTCCTCTTCATGTGTCTGATTACATAGATTTGGAAACCAAAACCCTCCAAGGGGCTAAAGGTGAAAACAGCCTCAGCTCTACAGGAACATTTCTCGTGGACAATTCTACTGTGGACTTCCAGAAATTTCCAGACAAAGAGATTCTGAGAATGGCTGGACCACTGACAGCAGATTTCATCGTCAAGGTGAGCCCACTTAGGTATCCTATTTTCAAGCTACATCCAAACTGATGGTACTTACTATCTCCCAAAGAGAGATTACACATTAAGTTTTGATATATATTTGAAAAGGCTATTTGTTATCTAGGAAATATTTAATTCAAAGTTATTGAGCAGGCTACATCTAGACTTAATAAGAATATATTATTTTGGGGAATATCTTTATTCGTATATACATGCACATACATATATACATACACAATATACATACACATACACTCATGCATATATGTGTGTATATGTCACTATATATATGTGTGTGTATGTATGTATTCATAAACATATATTTATATGTATTGTTATATATATTGATATATATATCAACAATATATATAAATATATGTTATTGATTAAAATGACCCCACCTAAGAATCCAGGGTATCATTGGTTGGGGGATATAAACTTTCTAAACAATTAGGATAGAGTCATTGCCTCATAGAGTATCCTCAGTAAAAGTAAAATACAAACAGATTATCGCAGACATAGGTTTGGTCCACTAATCATGCTTGCAATGGCAAGTTCTGTTTTCTCTTTTCCTGGCAATAAGACTAACTTGTTTCCTTCTATCAGAGCTTCCCTACTCTTCAAGGTAATATAAAACACATTGCTGGAAGCAACATACACATTCTGTTGGAAAAATGCACACACTGGGAGAACGTTTGGGAATCACAATAAAATAAAACATATTTTTTGCTTCAGTAGGTCAGGAGGACCTGAAGGATTTCAGCTGTAAAGCTGTAAAACTTGTAATGTGTCCAGGACTCCATAAATTTTTTTTCATCATGGGACTTGGAGCCAGAGGACATTTGATTTAAGCTAAGACTTGATGACCCCATGGCAGCTGAAAGTAAAAATGCATATAGGAAAATGTGATAGGCAGTGAGGCTGGAATGGAAGAAGGGTTGCAGAATTCTATCCTCTGTGCCTAAATGCATGGTAGCTCTTTTTAATCTAGTCCAGATGCCAACCACATGGACATGGACAAGAAGCTACAAACCATTAGAAATAGCTCACAATAGGAATTATATTGTAGGAATTAAATAATTTCTGTTAAGTAAGCGAATTCAGAAAAGAAATGAGATATGTCTTTACTCTTGGAAGTCCTTAGAGTATGTTGAATAGATCATTTATACCATAGTAATTTCCCCCATGGCCTTGCAAGGGTTCATCTAGAATTGAATTCAAATAACATTATACCTTTTTAAATAGTTCATAGCACTGTCAAATGCATTTCATCTATCTAGTTGTCTTCTGTGCACTACTACTTGGATATCCTATAGGCCCAATGAGCTCAACATATTTAAAATTGAACTTGTCTAGCTCTTTTAGATAAGAAGTGCATCATCTATCCAGGAAAGTCAGAAACCTTTGATTCACTCTGATATTGCCTTCTCTTAAACCAAACACTAAACGTTGCCTGGTTTGCCTCTATTTCACCTCTCAGGATTTTTTTTTTTCTTCTCCATCCTTGCTGTCTCTGTCTTATGTAGTCAGGCCTTCCCATTTTCTCACCTGAGCTAATACCATGGACTCTGAGTAATTTTCCAGCCTCTGATCCATCATGTATGTTGCCTTCAGAATGAGTTTTTGAAGTCATAATTCCACTTTCCATAATCCTTCATAGTCCCTCACCACTACTCACTGCTCTGAAGTTAAAATGCAAATGCATAGCATAGTATCTATGGGTACTATCGAGTATCTGGATTCTGCCTACCTTTCCAGCCTCACCTTTAATGTTGCCCTGTTTCAGCCAGTGAATGACTTCATGCCCTCACACCTTCCTTCTCACAGGCTCAGTGACTTTGTAAAGCGCAGTGTTCTCTGCCTGGAATGCTCTCCATTTTTTCTTGCATTCTCTTCAGTAACTCCTGTTTGTTCTTTGATTTCTTCTTCCAGAAGTATTCCAGAACTTCATCCCAAATTTCTGTTCGCATTGGGTTTCTGTATTTGTATTCATATCTCCATAAGAAGAGACCAGTGAGCTTGAGCAAGTGCTGAGTGGATAAGGAATATTGCATAAAGCAATTGTTTGAGAAGAGCAGATGCTGACATCTGTTTTACCCACCAGAAAACTTAGCTTCAGGGAAGTTGAATGACACCTAAGTACACCCATGGTAAACCAGGACTAGAAATCACATCTCTTTTCTTCCGGCCCAGAACTCTTTTCAGTATTCTATGTTGCTTCAGTATTTTATTATTTCCTCTTAAGAGTTCACTACAAAACATCAGGAATCAAATAAATGTAACCTTATTTTAAGACAAATTATGTAAAATTAAAGTGAATTTACATGTTTGGAAAAGAGCCAGATAATTTCAGAAAATATAGAAGAAAAAGAAGAAAAATACCTTTTTTCCAATGATTTGTCATGAAATAACTTTTTCTTCTCCAATTTTCCTCATGAAAATTAGCCTTTGATTAGCCTTTGATTTATCATTTTCCACAATTCAGTATTAAAAATTATATAATAGTATGTAATTTGGCTTTTAATGTAATTCAAAATTTAGTCTCTTCTGCACTATATATTTTTTATTAATCAGATACCCTTTATAAATTTAAAAGGCAGTGTATCTAATTCTTAAGCCAATTTCACATTAATAAACTTCATTAGAAAGAATCTCTATAATCAGCAGATTCCATGTGTATATATATTTTCTTTATCTATTCATCCATTGATAGACACTTAGATTGATCACATATCTGCCAGTGTAAATGATGCTGTAATAAACATGGGCATGCAGATGTTTCTTCAATTAGTTGATTTCATTTCCTTTAGATGTATACCCAGGAGTGGGATTGTTGAAGCATATGATAGTTCTACTTTTAATTTTTTTGAGGAACCCCCATATTGTTTTTAAGTAGTTAGACCACTTTACATCCTCACCAACAGTATGAGAGTTTCCTTTTCTGTACATTGTTGCTGACACTAATCTTTTGTCTCTTCTATAATAGCAACCATTCTAACAGACTTGAGGTGACATCTCATAGCAGTTTTGATTGCATTTCCCTGATGAACTCATGATGTTGAGAATTTTTTCATATACCTGTTAGCCATTTGCTCATATTCTTTTGAGAAATATATATTCAAACCACTTGTCAACTTTTTTTTTCTTTTTGTAAGGAGATTGAACCCAGGAGTACTTAACCACTGAGCCACATCCTAGCCCTTTTTATTTTTTGGATACAGGGTCCCAGGCCTCCTGAGTCACTGGGATTTAGGTGTGCACCATTGTGCCTGGTTTTGGTGATTGTTTCTTTTCTTGGGGGGGTGGGTACCAGAGATTGAACTCAGGAGCACTTGACAACTGAGCCATATCCCCAGTTCTATTTTATATTTTATTTAGAGACAGGGTCTCAGTTGCTTAGCACCTCACTTTTGCTGAGGCTGGCTTTGAACTCACTATCCTCCTTCCTCAGCCACCTGAGCCACTGGGAATACAGGTGTACACTACAGCACCCAGGTATTGATTGTTTCTTTTGCTGTATAAAAACTTTTTCATTTGAGGTAATCCCATGTTTTATGTTTTTGCTTTTTTGCCTTTGCTTTGGGGGTCAAATCCAAAAAAATCATTGTTCAGACCAAGGTTGTAAAGCATTTCTCAATGTTTTCTTCTAGTATTATTATAGTTTCAGGACCTACTTTTTAGGTCCTAACTTTTGTGTGTGGTGTGAGTTGATTTTTGTGTAGAGTGTGAGATAAGGGTCGAATTTCATTCTTCTGCCTACAGATATCCAGTTGTCCAGACACCATTTATTAAAGAGACTCTCCTTTCCCCAATGTGTGTTCTTGGCAACTTTGTCAAATATCAATTGACCATAAGGCCCAGATGAATTTCTGAATTCTCTATTCTGTATCTTTGTTCTGTCTTTATGCAAATCCCATGCTGGCATGATTACCACAGGTTTGTAGTAGATTTTGAAGATAGAGTTATGTCTCCATTGTTGATTTTGGATTAAGACTGCTTTGGCCATTCAGGGTTAAACAGCAAATAGTACAAGTGTTCCTTCTTCTCTCTATTCTTGCCAACACTTTTTCTTTCTATTTCTGTAAAAATATCATTGGATAGAAATTAGATTGAATCTGTAGATCACTTTAGGTAGTATGGACATTTTAATGATATTAATTCTTTCAATCCATAAACATGGGATATTGTTTCATTTATTTCTCTCTTGCTCAATTTCTTTCTTTGGTGTTTTGGTTTTCAGTGTATAGACATTTCACCTCCTTGGTTAAATTTATTCCTAGCTTTTTTTTTTTTTAAGTAACTATTATAAAAGGGAAATTTTTACTTGTTTTTTGAATAGTTTGTTTTTAGTGTATAGAAATACAATTGATTTTTGTATGTTGAATTTTTATCCTTCAACTTGCCTGGATTAATTTATTAATTTGAATAGTGTTTTTAGCGGATGCATTATGTATTATATTAAGTTGTATCCTCTTTTTAAATAAGATTCCCAGGAATATAAAGGGCCATTTGTCAATCTCTTCATGGAACTTTATTGCCAAAATACCATTTATGATTTTTTAAAAGGAAATGACTTTTTTTGGCATAAAAGGTAGATTTCCTCACAACAAAGGAATTGTTACTTATTGCTATCGGTTCCAAAAGAATGTTTTAGGATCTCCTTTTCCAACCACCTTTAAATCTTTCTCATATTGCTTCCTATGGGAGCATTTCTTCCAAAAATTTAAACTTGATACATTGACTGAGCAAACAGTTTTGGCAATGCCAGTGTAGTGTGGTAGAATAGATAAGCACTCTAGAATTTAATATATCCTGCTGCTTACCGAGTGTGTGACCATGAGCATGTTGGTTTACTTTCTTGAGCCTGTTTACTCATTTATAAGATGGTAATATAATACTGCTTTCTTCCAATAGAGCCCTTGTTAGGGATTAAGTGAGATAATATGTATAAAAGTAGATAGAATCAAATTACTTCCTTCCTGTTTTTGAAATACTTTAACCTCCAGTCAAATCAATCACAATATCCTCTCTACACAATAGCAGAAAGTGACTTCTCTGAAGATGATCAAAGACTCATCTATTTATCATCAATTTACAACCGACTTTCTCAGGAACCATTTGGCAGATATAGCCATTTTAATATAAATGGAAATGAAAGATGATTGGTTGTGACATCTATCAATACATTAATCATAGGGTGATCTGGCTATTTGCTGGATGACTGGCTGGCGTAGTATTCCCTTCCTTTTTTTTTTCCCCCATGCTCTGTGCATCTTTTTCGAAGCTGCAAATTCAATGAAAGATAATGATCTTTCCTGGTAGAAGAGGGTCTTTCTCAGTCAGAAGTCCTTCCTTCATTAGAACCTCCAACTTAGCTCTACTTGTGAAAACAGTCAAGATAATTTTGTATGTGTTCTGGTTTTGCCCACTTGAAAATCTGAGTCAGAAAACCAGATTAGAATATGATCAAAGTATGTTACATGCTGAATGATATGCCACAAGGAAACCCATTATCTGTATAATTAAAATATACTACTAAAAATAAATAGAAAAAAAAGACAAAAAAAAAGGAAACCAGATTAGATTAGAAAGTGAAGAGAATCCAAGTTACTCATGTAGTAGAGGTATACAGCCAAAAAGAAAACAATAAGTATATGCAGAGTTAAGAGCATTGCTCCACAATTCATGTACTGGATGCTGGAGAACAGTTATTTCCTGCAGAGGACAATTTAAAAAATGCATTACATTTTTATAGCTGGAGGATTTAGTTAGGAATATTTGCATCATCTCAACTTTCCCCTGAAAAGCGTTTTGTATGTCTCTCTCTGTGTTTTATAAATTAGCAGATATCATTGGTAGGTTTTCATCATGTGAAACATGATGTTTTGAAGATATGTACATTGTGGAATGGTTAAGTCTACCTAATTAACAAATGTGTTAGTTCACAAAGTTATCATTTCTGTAGTTAGAGGACTATAAAAATGAGCATTTTTAGTATTCTAAGGGAATAAAAAGCTCATGGTTTCCATTTGTATCAGTTCAAGTATTAGGCAGAGATAATGTTTTCAGATTTTGTTTTGAACAGCCTTTAGCATAACCCCCATTTTTTTTTTTTTTTTTTGTACCAGGGATTGAACCCAGGGCACTTAACCACTGAACTACATCCCCAGCCCTTTTTTATTTTTGATTTTGAGACAGGATCTTGCTAAGTTGCTTAGGGCCTTGCTAAGTTTGGGGCTGACTTTGAACTCATGATCCTCCTGCCTCAGCCTGCCGTGTCACTGGGATTACAGGTGTGTGCCACTGTGCCCAGCTCCAAAAGTTCTTTTTATTATTATTAGGAGAATTATAGGAGAAGCCTTGAAAGAAGTAACATCAGCAAAGTAATGAGAGTTCAAAATTCACTTTGCCAGTAAGTTTATGCAATTTCTCTCTCTCTCTGTGTGTGTGTGTGTGTGTGTGTGTGTGTGTGTGTGTCTGTGTGTCTGTGTCCATCCTTCTTGTAAAAGAACTTTGATACTTAGGGCTGATTGACTGTCATATATGATATCTTCCCTCTCCTAGTTTACAATGTCATTTGGGAAGTAAAACACTGAATAGAGAAGTTTGAAATAATAATGTATATAGTTGAGTGCTCAAGTAAAAAGGACTGGTGGTAAAAGCTACAGATATTCAGATATTCACTATGCTTTAAGGTGATTAGAAAGCATTCTGAGAAATGGGCAGCCTGCGAATCTTGAGTAATATTGTAATAACCAATTTTTTCCTCCAGTGGAGGCTAAGCTTTGGCAAAATTTTAAGCCCTGATTGGTTTTGCCCTGCTATCCAGCCTATTCCAGATGGTCTCCTCATACCATTTAACCTGTGCTCGTAAAGGGGAAAAAAAAAATTGTCCTAAAGCGAGGGTTCTTGAGAGTAAAAGTTGAAATCAGTGGTAGGAAAGCAAAGAAGTAAAGGTAAGTAGTGATTCATTTTCCTACACAACTTTTACATGTAGTGATTCCTCCATTCAGGATTCCCCTTTTTGCTGATAGGTTCCAAGAGTTTAGAACTGAGATTCCAGGACCCTAGGTTTCTTTCTGGGTTTCACGCACTGTTTTGCTAATCACACAGCAAGCTTTGAGATACAGAGCCAGAGAGCGGAGTACTTGCTTTTTTCCTGCTGAGTGCAGACCCCTCTGCAGTCCTGCCTGCTGGCCTGCTCTGCTCCTGTGCTTCCTCCATCTGAGCACTAGGATAGTCTTTCCAGGATCTGGTCTGCTCTGTTCCTCAGCATTTCCTGCCTGGCCCATCTTTTCCACCTTCTTAGTTCCTTACAAACGGCACATCTGTTGTTCCCAAAGAAACATCTCTGGTCCACTGCGTTATTGCCCAGGGTCCTGGGCAACTTCAGCCATAACCAACGCCTCTCTTGAGCTGTAGGCCTATGGGCTGAACTGCAGTATGTTTTTAACTGAGGTCTACAGTGCTAGAAGGACTAGAAAACTCTCTAAAAAAGCACAAAGGGGAAATTGAATACTCACAACTTTTATATCATTTTTACCTAATAATCTCTAACCTTAGTACGTCCAACTGCTAAAATGATCAGGTATTCCAAACAGTAGGTTGATAGAATCTATACTTCATCCCAGTAACAACTGGCATTTTTACAAGCCCTTTACAGTAGACTAAAACAGACTTGACTAGACTAGACCATCGGTGGCCCTGAGAGCATTGTCACCAAGTCAGCACTGAGGTCCCAGCTCAGATACACGGTAGTGGGTCACCTATGCTTCCCTTTGCCCGCCTGCTATCATCAGAGCAGCGACTGAACTACAGCCATGGCGGATTAGGGGCACCCCTGCCACCTGCCTCCCTGGGGCAGAAATTTCTACAATATCAATGAGAGAAAGCAATTTAGTTGGATAACCAAAAGCTCACAAATTGCCCTTTACTCAACAGAGAAGAAAAATGCTTTTGCTGACCTTTATCTGGGAAAGCCATCGTGTACCTGCTAATGTCCTCATGTGTTTATTTCTCCTTGGTTCCTTTGATTGAACTGGGCCACACACACACATTCCCACTGTCTTCCAGCTCTCCCTTGACAATGCAATCAATTGCTGTGGACGGGGGCCAGTTTTAGTCTTCTCATCTGCTTTTAGGTGAGATGTCATTACATTGCAGTAGAAACACTGAGACATTGTAATTATGAGAAAAGCTTGGTTCAGAACTTCTTTATTCTTATTAGCATAGGGAGGTCAAAATTACATATGCCAGATGTGTTCAGCTCCTTACACCAACATTCTAAGGTGTCAAACTGAAGCTTTCAGCATACTCTTGAGAATTAGCACATGATGATTGAGGATTCAGAGTTTATGAAGGTGCAGAACTAATGATAACAAGGGGCCAAACAGGCCAGAATTAAGAAAACCAGAGGAAAGGAGCATGGCAAGCTCATTGACATGAATAATATTTGGCCATCAGAGTTAGACATCAGATTGGCCTCACCTTTGTTATTTTAAGGATTTGTTTCTACTTTAAAATCAAAAATTAAGAAAATACTATGAAGACAGATGCAAGAATACAACTAAAGATAAATGTGTATGTATCATCACAATACCACTGTGGAGACTGCATGAAACTATGAAAAGATTGGCAGCTTTAGAGCTATGTAGAACCATCTTGCTATTCCATAGCTGTGTGGCCTTCAATAAGTCACTGAAACTCTCTGAGCCTAATTTTTCCCATTTCAACTTAAATATGGAAAATAACATAATACAGTTTTAAGGTTAGAATTAATGTAAATAAAATATACCTCACATGTGGTAGGCATACAGTAAGTGCTGCTTGTTACTGTTATTGTTACAGAAAGAATGTGATTATAGAGAAGGGGAAATCAGGAATGTTATCCATGTGGCCAAAATCAAGCAAGATTATGTGGCCAGCGATTCAGACACCTCCTGACTGGTTTCATCTATTTAAAATAAAGAGGTCCCAATCCAAGCCAGGTCGCGCACACCCATAATTCCAGCAACTTGGGAGGCTGAGGCAGGAGATCACAAATTCAAGGCCAGCCTCCATGACTTAACTAGACCTTATCTCAAGATATAAAGGACTAGAGTTGCAGCTCAGTGGTAGATGGCCTCTGGGTTCAATCCTCAAAATAAATAAAGAGATCCTTTTACATTTCTAATAAATAAAGAGATCCTTTTTCATTTCTAATCTCTTCAAATGTAAGCATACAGCCTCAGAATTTATGGTTCTTTTTACAGAACTTACTAAGAGCAATATTCTTCCCAACCAGCTTATTTTCTTTCCTTCGACATGGTGTTTGCTAGCCCTCCCAGTAACACCAACACTCCTCCTCATCCCTTTCTTCCTCTTAGGCTTCTATTGGTAACCTCTAGGAAGCCAAAAAATTACTTGCTCCACCTTTTTGCCTTTTAACCAGACCAAAAGGCAAGCGCTGGCCCCAGAACGAGGCTTCTCCAAACATGGTGATATTCCATCCTCCTGGCTTTGGCTATAAAGAGATGTGATGCCCACCCCACCCCACCCCCACATACATTCTTAGGACTCAGTTTCTAGCATTGTGAAAGGGACTCATAGCAGGGAATAGTGTCTCCGGGTTTAAATGAATTTTCTGATATTTTCATTTTTTTCCAGGAGGCTGCAATAGCTTTCCAAGTATGATAACCACACATGTCAAGAGAGGTAGGGGTTTTTGTGAGCTGAAAAAGAAAAACTTTCTAAAGAATGTTATTAATTCTATAATTCTATATCCCTAAGATAGCAGAAATTAGTACCCTTTTCTAGGTCCACTGTTTTCGTTTTAAAGAAGGGAATTGGATCACTGTCTATTCTAATTAGAGTGCTCCGTGAATCAGCTGCAGTATTCTATGAGATGATAAGTAGGTTTTCTTCCCTCTTTTTTTTTTCTTCCTCACTAGCAGTCCTAGGCATTCTGAGGAATATTTCCATATTCCCATCCAAACTCTAAAAGCTGACCTAGAGTTTGGCACTTACCAATTTTTCTTGGCCCTGTTTCTTCAGTATTCCTATTTCTCTTACATCCTAGGTGTTTAGTCCACATGTCAAGATCAGTAGCAGAGAAGTGGGCTATCTTTAAAATAACCCAAGGGCAAGATCCATCAGTTTACCCTACATAAAAGGAGTTGGAACACTGAGAAAGCTTAAAACCCTTAACAAAGACAGGCCGTGTGATTCAGCTGCATTTGATACTTCTTTATTTATAATGTAGCGGGAGTAAAGAGTGATCCTCTCAATTGTCCGTGGAACTCCCTTTAGTATAATAAATAGTCCAAGTCTTGCCCAACAGTCTAAATATCGTAGGGCGCGTCACTCTGTCTTCATGAGATTAATTGTTCATGTTAGGTACTTTTCCCTTCTCTTTCAGTTTGAGAATGTTTTCTCAACCTTATACTTTTAAGAGTCATTAAAGAATTCTTGCCTCATATTCCCCCTTTTAAAATAAGGAGTTGTAATTTCCATAAGCACCAATCTTATTTGAAAGTAATTGTTTTTATAATATAAATTGGGTTTTTTAAAGTTTAGTTCTTAAACTATCTACATTTGAATTGCCTGGTTATCTGGGCTTGGGCCCAGGAATTTGCATTTTAGCAAGTTTCCAACTGGTAGCTTTGTACATTTAAATATATAAGTCACCAAATTGATAAGAAGCCTCCTAAATGTGTCTGAATTAATTCTTGAGGTTTTTTTTTTTTTTTTCCTTAACCACAGACATTATCTTTCATTTGGAGCAGTGTCTGGCATTTATAATTTTCTTAGGACAAATTGTTTATTCCCCAGCCTATGTTTTAAAATGCACATAATTTTACTTGATATATATATATGGAATGGAAATGCTGGCTTGAGATAACATGGTGACAGAATCACAAATTGAGATGTTACCATTACCATCCTTTATTTTTATGGCAACAGACCTGAGAAGGTAAGGACAGTGGTGACCTAGGCAAGGGCCATTTGCTGGTTGTGTGATAAAATAAGCCAAGTTACCACTGCCACTTCTGTCCCAAGGCTGTTCCTCACATAGCCCAAGACCAAAGTTGTTCTGGGACCCAGGAAGCACCACCCTGGCACGCTAGTTCTTCAACTTTCCTGTTGTCTCCTGCAGATCCGTGACTCAGGGCCCACAGATAGCACGGTCCAGTTCATCTTCTACCAGCCTATCATCCACCGGTGGAGGGAGACGGATTTTTTCCCCTGCTCAGCAACCTGTGGAGGAGGTAATACTGTTGATTTAACCTAGAAACTGTGGGCTTCTGAGAGCAGCAGTTGACTATGATAAGAGTGGAATAACTTCTGCATGGAAGAAATGGACTGTTGGGTGGACCCAATTCCTTCTTCTCAATGGAGACAAATCCTGAAGCCTTCCTGTAGGGCAGACCTCAGTGGAGATGCCACACACACATCTCCTTCTGGAGATACCCATGAGAGGGAGCAGTCCCCACTTCTTTCCTTGATTTCATGGAAAGCCCACAATAATTTGGCAGCAGTGTTGTCCTAAGGCACTTCTGGTTGAGTAGACATCATTTATTCAGGGATCAAGTGAAGAGCGTTTGTCAAGGTGACTTGATTAGAGGAAATAGTCTATTACCAGAACAAAAATATTGCTGACTTAAGGTCAGTTATTTTTGGCTCTACCCCATGTATTAAAAGGAATGCCATGACTTTATATATTAATTAAAATGCATCTCTTCTGAAAACTCAGGAAGTGAATTGCTGTCTCCACTCTATCACATCTGAATCATGAATGGTATTTTGTGTTATGGGAAAATTTTTTGTTTTGTTTGTTTTTCTCTCCCATTTTCTGTTCTTTATACTTTGCCTGACTATATAATATTTGCTCTGAATTATTTTATAGTAATTTATGTTGTCATTTCCCTATAATAAATCAGTTAAGTCATTTAAATCTTTCTACTATTGTAACATAATGAATAATTTTATTCTTAAGTATTTTTCTTCTTTTAGATGATTTCCTTGGGATAAATACTCAACAGTAAGGACACTAGATAAAGGAGTTTCAGAAATTTGGGGGCTATTGGCATATATTACCAAACTCTTTTCTGAAAGGCAACAAGCAATATGTGAATATTTTGGATTAACTGCCAACTTTTATAGATTATCTTTTAAGTTTTCCATATAATATATATATATGGATATATATATCTTTGAAAATTAGCATATCAAATACATTCCACCCTAGCTTCAAATGACTGACTTTAAATAGTTTATCAACATAAACATCACTAAATTAGTTAGGCAAGAGATAAAAGGATGATACTACAAAATAGAGACAAACAATAATTCAAATTTTTTTGAGACAGTAAGAATATATGAGGTAGTTCGCCTTTAACTGTCTCCATACATACCATGTGAACAAACCACTAGAAATATTGTTCTACAGAGCAGTGTTGGATTTTAGCTTAAAAGTAGTAAGTCAAAATGCCATCAAGTGCTTATATTCAATTGTTAAATAACTACTGATTCAACATTTTAAGCACTTCAATGGAATAGCTTTTGTGGTTGCTCTATCTATCCTGAATAGAAAATTGCTTTGTTTAAAAATAATCTGTCAATTGCTTTGATGCTTATTGGGGAGCCATTATTTTGATATATTTATTAATAATTACCATAGAAAAGAGTTTCAAAGAAAGCAATCTAAGGAAATAATATTTTTTCTTTCTAAACAAATACCATGCTTTATGAGAAAGAGCAATTCAATTATATGCACACTACACCAGGTTCACCTAGAGCTGCTGTGAGGGTATAATTTCAATAACCTTGACAATAGCTCAGTATAAAATAAGGCAATCAGTGTTAGATTCATATATACCCAATCCCTTTGGCCTAGTTTTGCTCACATTTAAGTGAAGAAACAGAACTCTAAGTGTTTTCAAATGTTTTCAGATATCAAATGCTTTGTTCAAAGGAAATCTTACTCAGGAAGCCCAGATAAAAGGAGAACTTCTCTCAGTGAAGCTGTGCAGGCTGCGGAGACCTGCATTTCTCTTATTTCACAGGCCATTTTGAAAATTACAAAAGAGATGATCTCTAAGTTCTCTTCTCTACTTCTCACTCCAGATTCAAATGGTTGTTCATTTTGCCCAGTGTAAAGAATTTCTATTCCAAGATACTTGTGAAACTCCAGAAAACAGAGTCATCTGACCATTCTGCTAAATGTTTTCATTTTCATTCTAACTTTTCACTTCATATGCACTATAATATCTTCAAAGCATTGGGTTTAGGTTGGCAATTTATGGTTTTGAAAATCATAATCTCAGATTTATAATTTTATTGTTTGTCCCCACATTTGCTGCATGATAAAGTCTGCCCTTGAGCATAAATTGTCAGGTGTATAAATTATAGTGTGTTTACCTTGTCATAAAATTAGCTGCTTTGGAGTACAATGGATTTGAAAAATAAAAGTACGTTTACTCATCTAAAATATCATTTTGCTACTTGATTTTCTTATAAAGCAAAAAGTGTGGTGGAACATGTGTTCTTACCCATTGCTTTCATTACTTTCCATGCTTTTCATCTTTCCAATAGAATTTTAAAAGGTCTTTTTTTAGGTCCTTAATGAACAATTAATTTTTGTGGGTGGTCTGAGAACACTGCCTCAAGCCAGGAAATCTGGCTTAAAAGTCTCCTTCTGATTTCCTAAAATCTTTTGCAAGTCCCTTAACAATTTAAATCTTGCTTCCTGATACATGTTTAGCAATAACAGGACTCAACTACTGACCAAGGAGGATATACTTGAAGGGTTGATTAGGGTTAGAATAATATGAATATTTTTTTAAGTCTGTGTACATTTATTTTTCACCCCAGGATCTAAGTCTTGATCGCCACCCATGAGAGATGCACAGGACATTACAAGGCAGGTAGAAAAGATAACACATGATTGATAATAAAACTATTACTCAGCAACTTTTAAAAAGAGGCTTCTTCACAATGATTTCCACGACTATATATAATTATAATGTACCAATAAAATGTTATTTAAAAAGAGGCTTCTCTAAACAGTGCAGATAGAGACTAAGAAATAAGGGCTAGAGACTTAATTTAAAGAGAAATGGCAACAGATTTTGGAGAAGGCAAAAATTAAACAGGGAGAGAATTTTCATTTGATTTTTTTTTTTTTTTTTTTTGTAGTTCTGTAAAGAAACAGGTTAATGGTGGCTATTGTAGGGATCTTAATTGTCCACTTACTCAGCTCAACCCATTGAGGTTGAATTTAGGCAAAAATTGTGTTCCCTGGCACCTGGCAGAATCTGACCCTATGCTATGCTCCATTGAACTCCATGGTCCAAGGGGCAGGAGATGTTGAGATATATTTTATTTATTTATTTAAGAGTTTATTGTTTTCTGGTGTTATAGGTACTAGGGGGGCAGTTAGACATCCTTGCATAAGATTGGTAAATAAATACCAATGGTGTTTTTTGGATGTAAAAGTCTGTATTTAATTTTTTTTATTATACAAAAGAAATAAAAGGAATAGTTCTTCTCTTTTTATAGAGCCTTATAATCTGGCTATGCCCTCATGTAATTCAAGCTCTGTAATATAATTTAATTATTACAGTGAGTGGATTACTTGAAGAAAAAAAAAGTATTTAAGGCCTGCAAAAATTAATGAGCCTTCCAATTATGTGTCTTTTTTCCTGGAAATGACTGGGGCATTGGGGAATAATTTCCACTAATGTGAGATGGCCAAAACACATAAAGCAATATATTGCCTTGGTATGTACCTTTAAATTTGCCTGGTTGGTTTGATCCTTGCAGGTTACCAGCTGACATCGGCTGAGTGTTATGATCTCCGTAGCAACCGAGTGGTTGCGGATCAGTACTGTCACTATTACCCAGAGAACATCAAACCCAAACCCAAGCTTCAGGAGTGTAACTTGGATCCTTGTCCAGCCAGGTCAGTCATATTTACTAGTTTATTTATCATAAACATAAATCAGATCCCAAGTAAGCTTCTCAAATTCAAATGAAGTTTTAAATCAAAAATAAAATGACCAGTGATGCTATCCAGTGTCCCTTTCTAGTTTTGTGTCATTAGTCCCTGTGCTCCTGCTCCTGTTGCTGTGTGAAGTTATCTCAGGGTCTGTGGACTTTTCCTTTTGTAAGGTAGTAGGTGAAGCACTCTTTGGAGTGATCTTCTCTTCTGACTTCTTTTCATTCCAATTCCTTGTTCCTCAGACAAGATCCAGGCCAATGAACAATTTGATGTTCTTAACCAATGTGCAGGCACAATGCTGTCAGTATCTTTCTGTTTTCTCTCTGTCCCTGATCAGGGACATGATCATTACAGACCATGTTTCAGGGTCATAGCTGGCTCCTTCTCACCTGTAGGTAGGTGGTCCACACTGATTAATTAGAATCAGAACCAGCCTTAGAAGAGTTCTGCTACCTTTGAACAAATTCAGCCTTTGCTAAATGGAAAGCAGAACATATTTCCAAGGTCATATGTTTTTAAAAGTCTTTTTAATTAGAAGCTTTAAGTATTTAAACACTTAACACTTTCACACATCATTGTTTGCTTTTTTGGAAACCCCAATTGGCCTTCAGATTATTTTCTAGATCAAGATTTAGCCTGGCCAATGAAACATCTCAAATGATGAGTAATCATGGAAAGTCAGGTCAAGAAACTTGTCATGATGGTGCATTTGCCTTAACACCTGCAACTCTTTCTAGGGAGTCTCTTTAGTAATAGTTCATTCATGCTTGATTAATTAGAGAGGACATAGAAAATTCTTCCCTACGAAAGTTATCTAGAAGACCAAAAGGTAAAATATCCTTATCCAAACTCCTTGGATTTCCAGAGAAACACTGCAATGTAAATTTTTAAATCAGAATTTACTAATTATAATGCACACAAAGAAAACTTTGAATAGTTACTAGTACATGAGCAATGCCAATGCAAATCACTCTATCTTGGGGCTGTAAGTAATGTGGTTTTATTTTCTGCTGTTAACTTTTTAAAGGTTATGTTCTTATCATCTTTCTACCTTATGTTTGTGAATTCTGAATTCTCTAAGTGACATGAAATCGCTATTACTAATTAACTTGTAAGAACCGTATTATCTGCCTCATAAAAGTGAACTCGTTAAATAAACAGAAAGAATAGATATTTTATAATTTAGGTGAAGTTTAATTTAGTTTCATATTATACCAGAATATTCTATATTAAAAGTTGAATATGATATAAAACTAAATAAGGTGTTAAAAATTGCTTTGATTTCTTTATTTTGGAAATAGTCAAGCATTTGATATATTTTTAGCCATGATAATTATAACCCATGCAATTGAAGCTATGTAAAAATTGTCCTATTAAAAAATGTTATCCATACCTGTAATAGGAAGACTAGTTTGTAAAAAGCATATTTATCTCAATTTAGACAGGCCAACTCAGCCACAGATAGACATTGGAAGTCTTATCAACACTTTTCCATTAAAATTTATATGTATATTTCTAGGAGAAATGAAGAATTAATTCTCTTCTATTATATAAAGTTTTCCCCACTAGGTAAAAAACTTCAGTGAAGAAATGACCACAGAAGAAAATTGTGAATTAAAAGCATTTTGTTAAGAATTTGGAGAGATATCTTTATGACCAGAAAAAACATGCCCTCATTCTTTCTGGCATCTGATTTTTACCCACTCTTCTCTGTGGGATGAACATTTTTGGCCCATTTCTTATTACCCAAAAGCAAAAGGGTATATTGGAAGACGTCTGCATGTACAATTTATGCTTTTCCTTTTGTTATTTTAAAACATCTAATATAGCACATGTATAAATGTTGGGACAGGTGGCTACTTAAAAAGAAGTAGTAGAAAGAAAAGTGAGAAAAGGAAAATGAAAAAGTAAGTCATAGGCAAATGTCAGGAAGCTGCTTTTTTACTGAAGAAGTAATTAGACAAAGCTGTAAAAATTAAGACTTACCAGTGGGAGAGGCTGAAGGGAAAACTGCTTTGGGAAATGGAAATGTACTACCCTGAGGTTGAGGTACTTTAAGAATTGCTATGGAATTAATGGAGTTCTTTTGCATACCTGAAGTGAAGGAAGGGTCTGGGAAAAGTAGATAGAAGAGACTCTTTAATAGGTCTGCTCTGGATGGAGAGAATTAAACCCTCAAAGAACTGTTTGCTAACTACAGGCTCGACTGTCTGTTGGTAAAATCAAGGGTGACAGAATGACATTAAAACCAACATTTTTATGTCCAAAATTAGGAACTCTCAAAAGGAAAAGCATAGACATTCTTAGTACAAAGCTACATATTTTGCAACTTTATGAAAATTTTATTATTGAGATATTTGCTCATTTTCTGTGCATACTGAGATGTTTGGGCTCTTCTAGTATTTAGAAGGAAATACTGTTCAGAGAGCCAAGCTTATTCTCTTTCAAGACCAAGAAGTATTATGAACAGCAAAGATAACACTAAATAATTAAGTTTACAACTTTAGTTTTACATCACTTTACCCTTCTGGACTTCAGTTTTCTTACCCACAAGTTGGGAGTGAAAGGGAAAGAGTTGTTTGATACATTCAATTCTTGGTTTTTCAAACACTGCCCACAGAACCTGTTCTGTTGTTTCATGGTGTTGCTTCATTAAGTTTCATTTTATGTATTTTAAAACAATAATTCACAAAAGATCAATTCAAACATACTGAACAACTGATTTTCACTGATTTAAGCTGTTAAATTGTAAAAAAAAAAAATCTTAATAGCAATTGGAAAAATATTCTAGCAAAGTAAATTCTTTTTGTTCTCATTAAGTTCTTCCATTATTTCTGTTTCATTACAAAATTAAGTATTCTAAGATTGCAAAAGGAGCTGTAAAAACTGTTACTGTTAGCAACCACTTCTCTGTGGTGATAATAATAATCTTATTATATACCTCTAAAACCAAAAGAAAGCAGAAATAAACTGTTTATGAACATCAGTAGCATATCCCTGATTCTCATTTTTTTGTGTTTACCAAAATAGCTTCATAGTTCTCATTATTTTACTTTATAATAAGTAAATGTTGTATTTTAAACCATTTATCAAATTTTATTAGTACATACCATTGGTGTCAAATTTCCATACTGTGGTCTTATGCATAACATAAAGCCTTTCAATAACAGAATGCCAAAATGTTTTTTAAATAACTGCTTGTTCTTGTGTCCATGGCCCCTTCTAACTTCAAACTGAATATTCATTAAGTTTGTTAAGTATCAGTCAATATTTTAGTTTTAGGAAGTTCACAAATCTCTTAAATATATGAACAACTGGGAATTGTCCTAAGTCATAGAGATCTGAGTTAGGCACAGATCACATTGGCATGAAGAATCTCTAGAATAAATAGAGGCATTTCTCCATCTTTCCATCTTACCATTTGTCAGGTTTGGGTTCTCATTCTCCTCCTTTTTTCTTTGCTTTTCCATCTTGTTTTTTTTTTGTTGTTGTTGTTGTTATTGTTGTTGTTGTTCCTTTCTCTGTCCCAATTATTTCCCTTTCTTACACTTACGCATGACATCCAACAGCTGCCATGGTTATAATTTAGTCCATCCATTGATTCTTGAGGTGAAAGAGATGATTGACATCTTGCCTGTTCTTATCAAAATAACTTTTATGTTTTCCTGGCTTTTTTCTGATTCTCAATGCTAACTTGGAAACACTGATGAGTTAAAAGGCTATAATAAAAACAATAGAACTCACTAATAATCATAAATAGCCATGTTAGTTCTTTTGCTGTTTCTTTCCAGTCTTATCTCTAGCTCATACTCCACATAATAGACACCTGAATCCCAAGATTTTGATTAATGTTTCCACTCTGTGAAAGGTAAGCTGGAATGGCCATGACATGTCATAACTTGACCTTTTTCTGAGGCAGGGATTTGAGTCAGCTGCCCTGCGAGACCAACACTGAGCTTAGCTAGCTGCCCAGGAGTTTCATCCCAAGGGGACTTTGTGGCTCTTTGCTGGTGACATTTATGCAGTTATCTTTATGAAGTGATAAAAATACTTAGTTTCCTAGCCAAAAGTAGTCTTGAAAAGGGAGCCAATACTCGAGGCTTATAAGGGAAGTAAAGAGAAAATGAAGTATAAAGATTTAATGACTTTTAGCTAAAATTACTAATACTTTTTCATTGGCAACCCAGAGCTATGACATCACTAAAGCTGTCATACTCTCTATGCATTCTTATCATATGTTCAAGAAGTAGTCCAGACTTGGGGATTCCCAGAAGTCCAGAGACATATGCTTCCGGTTTATCAGGAATCTGCTGCATATTTAGTTTTCTATTTTGTACTTTTAACACTATGTTAGTGGGTCCTTTCCCATGTAACTAGGGGAACTAATGTGAACTCCTCTCATACACCTACCATGTTATAATCATGGCTTCTATGTTACACCAAGAGAAGCTTTTTTAAAAAAAAATGTGCAGCAATCTGTGCCATTTTTATCTTTGGGTGAAAGGTCAAGTCAATCATGTAGCCAGAAAGCCTCAAAGTGTATGTCTACGGTTCAGCATCAACTAAAAAGGCGTCATTTTAATTCAGCTAATAAGCACCTTATGTTTTCAGAGCAGCTTCAGATGCGGAACGTGCAACATTTGGCTTTACGTATCATAGTCTATGAGATGGGTAGGACTGTTAAAGCTGTTGGGGGAAGGGGGCAATGTGCAAGACTCCCGGAGAAGATCAGAGAACCACCTTTGCAGATTTGTTTGGCACAGACCTTTAATTTTCCTGCCAAGGCAGTTACGAAGGGGGCTTAAATTGGCAAGGCTTTGACAAGTCGAAAAGCTGTCACTCACCACACTACCATAGTCACAATCGCTAGCAAACATATCTGCTCCTAGCTGGAGCTGCATCCAGATTTGCCCTTCCCTCAAAGAATTTGGACCGATAGTCCTAAGCAAATGTCCAAACTTGTATACTCTAGTGGCAGTTCTGGTGAGTTCAAGTGGATTGCAGGAGGGGGCTGCAGTTCCATTTAGTTTGATAGTAAATTCATGAATTATTTCTGGCTAGGCACCAAATTGAAAAAAAAAAAAAAAACAAGTCTCAGAATTGAATACCAATGTAACTACAAAGAAATATTCTGCATCAAGAGAGGTGTTTCATGTAGTAGGCATGTAAAAACCTGAATCCTCATGCTAACTTGATGACCAACCAGTCAACAGCAATATAGCCAGGTAGTCAGGAGTGGGAGCTCTGGAATAAAACAGGCTGGCTTAAGATCCTGGCTCTGTCACTTACTAGTTGAGTAGTAGCCTTTGGCAAATTACTTATTCTCACTAAGCCTCAGTGTTTTCATCCTCTGAAGTGAGGATAATAGCAGTACTTACCTCATAAAGTTGTCATGGCATAACACATTTAAAGAGATTAGTGGAGTGCCTGACACATGATAAGCACTCAATAAATGTTGGTTGTTGGAGCTATTATGACTAAGATCATGGCTATGATGATGTTGATGTTACCTCAGAGAAACTCCTAAACTCTCCAGAAATCAGCTTTCTCATCCATGAAAGGAAAAGATGGAATTCTGGAATTCTCTGAGTCCAGAAGTGTAGTTGTAACAAGAGACAAAATTCCCAGGAAAATATCATCTTGAAAGTAAATGAGATTTTAAAGTGAAATCAGGAGAAATTAGGATAATTCAAAACCTCAGTTCACAAGTGTTTGATAACCTCATTTAATAAGTTGTGAGGCATTGGCATTTAATTCCCACGGGATCTACTCCATGTATGTCTCCAAAAAGGAAAACTTCAATGTAAGAACTAGAAAATGGTTGACTTATTTAAGAATTAATGTGCAATAAAATGATTTCCTCGTGGAGGTCATGTAATATCTAATTTTATTACAGTAGGTAAATGACTTAGAAAAGTATCACCTTCCTTCCTTCTGGTGAGTCTCATTTAAACCTACTGTTCTGAGCAGCTGCTGAGAAAGCAATAAGAAAAACCACCATGAAATCTTATTTCCATTTCATGCATTATTTATAACAAGATAAATGAAGCAGAGTTCTGGTGCTTTTTAGAATGCATGAGCATATCCTTTCCACACTTACTGATAATCAACAATAAGTCAGTTATGAAGGCAATTCAATTTTTCTACCAAGCCAGCTCATCACTGGGAGAAAGATCACTTCTTATATTACATTTTGAAGTCTTAAAATCTATAATTATTTTTGTGATTCTTGTAATTAGCTTGTGAGTGCATAGAATAGGTATTGTCATCATCCTCATTTTTAACTTTGTTCTATCAGTTTTTAGTTATGTGAATTAACTAGCTAAGTTAATGTCTGCTTAATGTCTCTAGGCCTAATTTTTGCCATATGTAAAATGAATATAATGGTTCTATCAAAGAGTAACAGTGAGGATTCAGTGAAATAATGCATATAAAGATCTTACTAAGGTGTCAAGCCCTCAGTATATCTCAGCTATCATTACTAAATCGAGGCTCAAAACTGGTAAAATGACTCGCATAATGTCACTTCTACTGAAGTTTATAAGGTGCTTCACATCCATTATCTCCTGTTAGTTTTACAATCCAAAAAAGTTAACAAACCGGAGATTGTCATCTGTCTTGCAGATGAAAAAACTGAAACTCAGAGAGGTTAAGTGACCTGTCCCAATTTGGGGTGAGCAAAAGCAAACTGGGAAGTGGACCTAAGTGCTCCCAGTCCCCAAATGAATACAGGGAACCTGACCCCCCCAGTGTAGCACATATGCCTTCATATCCCACAGACACCATTATTCTGCACAATGCCTTCAGCAACCTGTGAATTTGGGTTCAGTTGCAATATAGACTCCCACAGCCAGGGCAGAAATGCAAACTTTTTTCAATATGAAGTGTGGATGTTTGAATCGACTTCATATCTAGGTTAAGCAAGCTTCTTTCATATCAAAACAAATGCTGGTGTTTACTCATATCAAACAATGTCCAAATTATTTAGTACAGGAAGAGGTAAACAAAATCCAAAGAAATATTAGTCCCAACGATTTAAACAACTCAGAGATTGCATTCATTAATACCAAGAATGTTGAACTCCAGAAATGGAGAGGTGAGGACAATTTTTAATGACTTGCTCAAAATAATACTCTCTAGGAGATTTTTTGTTTGTTTTTTGTTTGATTGTTTGTTTGTTTGTACCAGGGACTGAACCCAGGGTGCTTAACCATTAAACATTATCCCTAGACCATTTTTCAGTTTTTTATTTTGAGACAAGCTCTCAGTAAGTTGCTTAGAGCCTTGCTAAGTTGCTGAGGCTGGCTTTGAACTTGTGATCTTCCTACCTCAGCTTGGATTATAGGTGTGTGCCACCACACCCAACAACAGTTTAGTTTTCTAGTAGAAAATAAATTTGTGTCTAAGAAAATGTTTAAAGAATTTGACAATGAAGCAGACTCCTTCGGGTCCAGGTTCAGTGTAGTCCAGGTAAATGAATGTTGCTTGCCCGTTACCAGGGTTGAAAAAATTGGAAACTGTTTATAAAACCTTTTCTCATTTACTGGATTCCAAATACCAGTATAAATATTAGAAACACTTATTCTGCTTCAGGATGAGTTGTTGCCAAGTGTTAGAGGAGGAGGGATTCTGAGATTATTATTTCAGTTCAGTCGGTTTTGAGCTATGGGCCATAGAACTCTTGAGTTCTCCCCTCAGAGCCACTAAAAAAAAGGAAAGGTAAGATGGAGTCCAATAGGAGTTTCCAGGCAAGTGTTCTTACATCATCTTAAAACTTCTGACTTCATCCAACACTTGGATTTTGCAGAGGATCAGAGAAAATGTTCAGATGTGAGCAAAAGTCCACAAGTAAGGTCCTCAAGGTTACATGGAAAGGAACAGAGTACTGACCTTACATCTCCCAGCTTCTCAAGTGTCCTTCCCTCTTTGTGCCATGACCCTTTATGCTCATAAAAAGGAAGAGTGCTTTTGTCCCTTGTCACATTCCCCATACCATTCTGAAATGTTGCTTAGGAAGAAGTTGGTTTCTATGCCCTGGAGTCACCTAGAGAAGGTGCAACACCCTTGTCTGTGCCAAAATTCCCTCTTTCACCCATAATTTTATTCTTTTTTTTTTTTAATGTACTACCTATCCTGTGTTGTGCCAGGCTTTGTGCTTGGTGCTATGGCAAAGGGAAAGGTGAATCAACTAGAATCTGGCCCCAGCCCTACCCGTGGGAAGCTGAGTTACACAGTTACACAGCAGCATAATATCTGCAAGTCACAGGAAGAAGAAAGGGAAGAGGTTTTAATAAAGCTTTCATGGGTTTACTCCAGGGATATCCCCAGTGGGAAGATTCAGAGTTAGGTGAGAAGGCTGAAGCATGGCTGGCAGGACTTTCTCCTTTCTCTGCCTAACATCAGCCTGTGTTTGAACCTTATTTGAATTCTTTGTTTTGTTTTAGTTTTCATTCTGGGTGATAGCCATATTGCCTGCCTTTGCATCTACTCACCAATGACACAGTATCCTTCGATGAATGCTTGCTTCTTGCCTGTGTGCACAGCACTGTCAGAGAGTTATGAATTCTGTACTATGGCATTAAAAGAACAAAAGACTTATGCATAGATTGAAGTTAATAGATAGTTAAGAGTGATAAGCAGATTTAGTGTTATGGATATTTGAAAGAGGGAGAGGGAATTTCTGGCTAGATGTTGAGAGAGAATAAGGCAAGATTTTAGAAAAGATAGCATTTAACTAAGAAATTTTACTGGGCCTTGTGGAGCCACTTAAGGCTTTTAAGTTGGGAAATAAAATATCAGTAGGACAGCAGTGAGTCGGCTGGAAAAGAGAAGTCAACTCCTACAGATAGAGAGATGTCAGGAGGCTGGTGTGAAAGGGTACAGCTGTCAGAAAAATGCACTTGGTGAACCTTGCTGTGCCAGAGTGACTAAAGAACTGGGCACTTGTAGGGAAAAAAAAGGAGCAAAGTGTCCCAGAGTGTGTGGGGTGGTGGGAGAGTGGCAATGCCCTGAATAGAACAGTGATGGCAGGAAGAGGACACAGTTTACAGAGGAAGATAATGAATTTTCCGGGACACACTGATCTCAAAAAGCCTAAAGCACATGAGGAGGTCAGGAAGTCAGGAGTGAGGGATGCAGCTCAGGGGAAGACACAAGCACTTGCTGTCTCTGAAAGGGTCTCCTTATAATTCATTTCCTGATAAAAAGCCCCCCCCCCGTGCATAAATTAGGTGCCCATGTGGTTAGTTACATTAGGACTTTTCTCAAAGAGAGAAGATTCGTCACAATATATAAATTCCACAAATGAGTACAGTGAGCTAATCTTGGCTTCATTTTTAAAGTCAGGGATATTGTTCTAAAGGAGCTTCTTGGATCGTTTCTGTGCAGACTCAATAATCTTTAAGTGACATGTGAAAGTTGAGGTGATGACCTCATAAGTCCAGATGTTCCTTTCTTCTTTTTTAAGTTGAATTTTATCATATTGAATATTCCAATTGCTGAGATCATTAAAGTTATTTACAGTACTCAAAAACTTGGGAAATAGAAAAAAAAAAAAAAACAAGCAAAAATTACCCATAATCCAACCACCAGGAACACACGACTGTTGTGAGATGTTTTTCTACTATATGTGCAGGAGTCACACACACACACACACACACACGTACATGTATGTATACGTGTGTACACACATGGTGCATACATACACAAAATCATTTATAAAAATGATTATATGATATATGAACACACATATTTTCTAATATGGTGGGTGGTATTTTACACTTTATTTTTTATTCAAGTTCTTTCAGTTGCCATTACTTCTGAGCATTTCCCACATAATTAAAAATGTTTTGAAAATTTTGTTTATGTGCCACATGATATTGCATTATATAAACCTCCAATACCATTAAAGCATTCACCTGTCATCTGAAAATTTGGTGGGACATGTACTTGGAGAAGATGAACTGAGATGTATCACATTCCTCCAGAATGGTGGCCTTCCCTTCTTACGAATATAGTCCCTAAGGCTGGGAGTTTTAGATGGAGTCAGGCCAGTGCTCGGTGCACAAGCCCATGAGTGGTCAGGTAGTTAAGACCTGGGGACCCAAAAGGCCTACCCACAAGACAACTACTTCTTATATCTTCCTTTTATAAAAATTCTTAAAAATCATTTGCCTATTTCACCATTCCTCACACATTCTGACACATGTCTGGATGCCAGCACACAAAAACACACACACACACAATCAAAACGTAAACATAGAGAATTTCTTCAAGTCCCTAAATCGATATTTTATCGTTTTTTTTTTTTTTTTTTTGTGATATGCACTTTGCCCAAGGGAAAAAAAAAAACAAAGTGTCTTGAAGGTAAACTGTAGGAAGTTAAGTTTAGACAAAATTGCCTCCCGTTCTGTGACAGTGTAGTGAAAGGCCAGGGCCGTGGCACCAGCCCCAGGAGAGAGCAGAGCCCATGCACACAAATATGCAATAGTAGAACTGGACAGAGCACCATTGTTTTGATATCTTTCTGTTTTCACAGGTGCCATGGAGTCATTTTATGAGTCTTCACCATGACCCATGCCATAGAAAGACAAATATAGCTACAGTTTTGCTGAATCCAGGTTGAAAGTTCCTTTTTCAAACAAAAACATAATTTCTAAATCAGTCCAAAGCAAAGCCCAACATCTTGAATTCAGTGAACTCCTCCATTTATTCCCTTCCTTTCTTCTGTTCAACTTGTCTCCTTCAATGTTACTGTCTCCATTTTAAACATCATCAGCTGATAAATCAATTGACAGAGCCCTGTAGCAGTTCATTTTAATATTGAAGATGACAAATTATAGCCATAAATTTTTTCAGGAGAGAAGGTAATGGTATGTACTTGTGCATTTAAAAATTGATATAGGCATGAATAAAGATACTAGGGTCAGGCAAAATATAACTTCAAAGTCAATTTGATTTATTTCTTGATTGACTGCCTTTAGATAGCAGCATATGTCCAAGGTTCTTCTAAGAACCTTGAGAAGTTGGTGTTCTTTAAAATATAGTCTTTTTAGAAAGACAACTCCCTTAATTACTATATGTAGCATTATTAGAAAGCAATCACATGATTCTAACAAAAGGCAGGATTAGGCTTTCATCCAATTTCTTGCCTATCAGATGAAGGAAGAAAAGAATGGGATGTTTAACTCTAAAAACAGAAACAAAAGTTTAATATGGTATTCATTTCATGCTTGTATTAGAGCTCCATGGGATTTTGAGCATGCCCAAAGGTGGCATCCTGTTTCATGAACATTGCTATGTAAGAGTAATAAACATACATACATGCACGCATGCGCACATGCACACACACACACACACACACACACACATTTCATTGTACAAAAGAGTGCAATTACTGGGGCTGGGATCGTGGCTCAGTGGCAGAGCGCTTGCCTAGCATGTGTGAAGCTCTGGGTTTGATTCTCAGCACCACATATAAATAAATAAAACAAAGGCCTCTTGACAACTAAAAAAAATTTTTAAGAAAGAGTACATTATTAGTCATACAAATAAATACATAAAATTTAGTCATGTCAAATAAAGTATATGAACTAGTGCTCTAGTGATTTTCTTTCTTGAGAATAGATGTCTGCTTCACAACTTTGCTTTCTATTTTCTTTCAAATAAATTCATTTTCTCTCATGTATCTCCTCGAGTTCCAGCAATGTCTTCAGAGTCTCTGCAGCCTCTATGTCCCTCTTTCTTCCCTCCTTACCTTTCATGATTTCCAGTCAGTGATAGTTTTTATCCTTCTGATCCACGTATGCCCAGCCCATTCTTTGTACTCAAACACTTAGGTTTGCCAGCCATATGAAAAGAGCATACCATAGCATCCTCTATCAGAGGATGGGGTCAGAATAAAAGACTTAATTTATTTAAATAGAAGTATAAACGTTTATGTTGAATATGTGAAATACATATATGTATATGTGTGAATTCAATGAATCCCCCCATTCCCTTTCTTCCTTCAATTCAACTTGTCTCCTTCAACGTTACTGTCTCTGTTTTAAATATCATCATCTGATAAATCAATTGTCAGAGATCTACAGCAGTTCATTCTAATATTGAAGATGACAATAGATAGAGATAGATAGGTAGTAGGTAGGTAGACAGATACATAGATCTCCATCATCCATCCCAGGGATACAGACAGAATGCATGAGTTACTTCAGTAGCTCACAAGAGCAGCTTGCTGGCATTTTTCAATTGAGAAAGAAGCATCTCCGGTTTATGCCCTACCATGCTCTGTGTCTGTTTTGAGCTCTTTTCATCTCCTACTCTTGAGAGAGGCTTTGTTGCACTAACCCTCTTATCCAGATTCCATAAGTCACCAATTCTCCACAAGCTAGGAGACCAGGCCTCAGCCAGGACCCAGTCTTACCAACTGGAGGCTTTAATTGAACTGGATTTTTTAAATTTCTGATAATACTCGTCTCTGTGTCCATTGTATTTTTAAAATATCTACTAGTACTAATGACTTCTATACAGCCTGGTAATTTCATGTGCGTCCTTTAACCTCATAGAATATACTGTCATTTCTTTTGGCTCCTTTAGCCTCTATTCTGTCTCTAAACCTCACAGGTTTCCAAGGCACTAGGTATGTACTAACAACTATCACAACCACCATAACCACCACCATAAAAAACACTATATAACACATAACACTTTATAGACTCCACCCCCCGCCAAAAAAAAACCTTTCATATGTATGAAAAGTTTTCATAGCTTTTTTTTAATGTAGTGAATTTGCTTTTGCTGATAATTAAACCTACTATGTTTAATAATTCCTCTCTTCTTTTTATGAAATATCCCAGTGGCTATTTCCCAGGTATTAGGAAAATCTTTACATCTGCCAAGAGAACAAACTTATTTGCTCATACATGCTGCAGTGTTGTCAATTCTGAGGTACATACTCTCATGCTTCAGTTACTTTCTCTTTCATCAGAAGTGAGACAGTAACTCTAATTGCTTGCTGAGCATCTGGAAGTACCATTAATAATGATGATGATAATAATAATGACCTCATAGGACGTATAATTTGGGGGATTAAAGAACATTTACAAGCTTATTGTGTCATAGTTAATGATGAGGTGCCAACTTTTCTTGCCACCACCCTTTCCAGTGGTATTTCCTGCTTGGATCAGAGAACTAATTTAGTAAACGGTATCCTTTTAAAGAATTTGCCCCATCCAAAAGCATATGCTAGCGCAAAGATATTGAATTGTTTTAGTGTTGTTTTTTTCAGAGACGATTTATTAATGTTGTTTTGCATTTGTATAAAAATTGTATAATGTAATCATTTAGTGTTTATTTATTGTGTGTACCTTCTACTCAGAGGGTTGGCATTATTGTTCCTAACAGTGACGGATACAAGCAGATCATGCCTTATGACCTCTACCATCCCCTTCCTCGGTACGTAAATCAATCATCCTGATGTTAGAATTAGCAAATCAGTCTTCTGATGCTTTTATATATTTGTATATATAGACAATCTAGAGAGAGATTCTGTGTTTTTCTATAAAAAAATAAGATGGTAGATGGTATATTTTGCAGTCCTTCCTGAGCTCTGCTTTTGAGTAACTCTGGCCTCCTCATACCGTAACCTTGTCATTCAAAACCCCATGTTAAGATAGGATAAATCATATTACCTTGGAGTGGGCACAGTAATTCACTCTGATTACCTACATCATGTGGGTTAATGTTATGCCTTTCTCTCACTTGCTTTGCCTTTTCTATGTCTCCTTTGCAGTAGGACTCTAGTTATTAAAGCACTGTTGCTAACTATGAAACAAACACTGCTGAAAATATTATCACCACACCACCAATATAGAATTAAAGATGTGGTATTTTTCTGCATACTAGCTTTAAATGTCCTCTTTCTATTTTAAATAAATTATAATTAATCACAAAGGGCAGTTTTTCTTAACCTTATTGTTCAGAACAATTTGTGTGACTTTTTTCCCTAAGCATAAAATGTAATGTGCTATTGTTTATTTTTTAAAGTACAGTCTTTTTTCAAAAATAGAAAAAATAATGAAAGTAAATTAAAAAATTTAAAAAGAACTTGTTATCTTTATCAGAAAAGTGGACATGCTGAAAAATATACTAGGTACTGAGTATATTGCTTGTTGCATTGGAAACAGCTCCACAGATAGCAAAAATTAGAATTAGGTTTAAATAGATATTTGCTCTATTTTCTTTGCTTATTTGGTCCTGCTATTTAGAACCAAGAGTTAGAGTCAGATTAGAAGTAGTTAGGATAATTTACAGTAGTTTGCTAAGTCCCAAATTTAGCCAAACCTAGAAAATAATTGTATTCTAAATTGTAAAATAAAGCAAAGTTTGATCAAGGTCTCCAAATCCCTAGTGAGTTAGTATCCAAATAGCGATCCCTGGAGATCATCTAGTTTAACTCCCCAGTGATGTTTCATTCTCCTATTTTTTTCCCCAACAATTGTATCCACATACCACAGGTACATAAATACATATATTTATACAAATCCTCATTCATGTCCATTTAATGTATATGTATCCACACATATCTATACACACATAGATATTTATATAATACATATACACCAGGGCAAGTTGTCATCCAGTGTCTACTAACATACTTCAGCGACTGGCAAAAGACTCACTTTACCATCCTAACAGTAGCATCTAGGAATGTGGGATTTGATTTATTCTAGATATAGTTATTGTTGCTCAGTCCTTCTACTAAATGGCTACCTCATTAGTTAGTTTTCTCACACTTTCCTTTGACTATATTAATAAAGATAATGAATGACTTTAAATGCTCTTTGATTATCATTTTGCTGATTTGATCCAAAATTCTTCTTCTCCTTGATAATTTAATGAAAATATCCAAAGATCAATTTAATTGAACCAAGATTTCCTTTTATTACAATTTTCATATCTATAAAACAAGCATTCATAGGACACATGCATCTGCTTGTGTGAAGGTCATACATTTTAAAATAAAGGCAAAGTTGGCTGTTAAAAATGAGCAACATCAAGTTTTTGTTTTTCCTGTAATGGCAGTTTCTAGATTTCTGTCATATCTTCTATGATCTCTCTTGTTTATATTTCTCTGGCATAACTAATGCCTCTCTTAGGTTAGAGTTGATCTCTTATAGAACTGTCCTTTCCCCAAAATGCCTTAAGGCCAGTGGTACATAGAAATGATCCTTCATGTTGGTTTGTACCATGTCCTATGCACACATTTGGCAGGTCCATGTATCACAGTGGGAAAGGACAATTAGCAAATAAAATAAACAGACTATTTCTTACCCCCTTGAACTTCTGTTACTGATCTAGTTCTGAAGTTAGAAATTCTGTTTCCTGGCAAAGTACTAGTAATTGGAAGCTATTTCTACAAATGTGTTTTCATTTCATAAAAATACTTAAGTCTCAAAACCGGTTCTCAAATAGCAGCTACCCACTAATTAAGGCAGAAAGCTTTAGTAGTTTAAAGTATTTAAGTGGGTTTAAGACCACAAGTGTAGATATAAAACATTATGAATTTTTAGATTGTTATTTCCTGCTTTCAGTTTTTGACTTTATATGTATCTGAACACAAAAATGTATTCTGATAAATTATCTTGATTCATAATTGACATATTCTACTGCTCATATAAGTTTTAATTTTGAGAATTTCTTAAACTAAACACATTGTGTTTTTAAAAGAATTAAAGGCTGATGGAGTTAAAATACAAGATGTACAAACTCATTTAACATTCTTCCAGGACAAGATCCCAGGAAATGATTCTTGGATATGTCTTCTTTTATTCCAAGTGCTTACCCTGGTCACTGTTCTAAGAGCTCCTGACTAATGCCTTCTCAACTTTTATTATATTTTAAAATACCCAAACATATTTTGCTTTAGAGTTCCATATAACCCTATTATTATGCAAGGATTCATATGATAATGTTTCACATATAGAACTATATTTGTATGCCGAAACTATACTATTAATTCTTAAAATAATATTAGCCTCATTTCTCTTTTGGGGTTCACTGACATTGAAAAGGATACTTATTTCTATTTGTGAAGTTATACCATGATCAGGTCCAAGTGTAAGACAGAAATTAATCACTCTCCCTTTAGAAGGATCAAATTTAGGGATTTTAGAGTACCAATTAGAAAATGTGCTCTTTTATGGCATCTTAACATCCTAAGAAGTTAAATATATATATTAAAAAGCACATTCTGAATTGTCAGATCAAATCCCGTATGAATATGTACTTACTTTCATATTCAGTCTGACTTCAGTCTGACAGGCCTGCTATCCACCACCAAACGGAGGCCTTTCAGGGATTTACATGGAGACAATGAGAACTGGTCTTACCCTTTGGAATGATAAACTTTCTGCAGAGCTGCTTGCTTTATTCCCTGTCTTAAAGGGCATACTTTAAAAAGTCTCCTAAGAGTTAAACAAAGGGCCTCAGTTTCCCATAATGACATTTCTTTGGTGTCTCCTGGGTAAAAACACATAGGAAAATATTGTATTTGGCAGCATATCTCTACTATTGGCAGTGGAAATGACAATTATTGCCTAAACTTGAACAGCACAGAGAAAAGGTGGTGGAAAACCATCTTAACTGAGAAAAACACATCATTCTGGCTCCTTCAGAAGAGAAGTCAAGTTCACAACCTACATTAAACCTTACTTACAGAATAATTAAAGTTTTCCATGGAACAAACTTAACTATTCAAGTAGAACAATTGGGTGACATTTTGTTTCTCTCTCATTAAAATTATCTCTCATATTTTTAAGAGAAATTTTAAAGATCCATAGCAATCATCATCAGCAAGCAGAATACACATAAGAGAAAGAAAAGCTCATTCAATTCCAATGCTTCTGTTGTAAGAAATCCCACATTCTGTAAATCTACAGGAGAAGAGAAAAGAATTAGGTAAAGATCTCTCTCTGCCTCTGTTTCCCATACTTCAGAACTGTGTAGAGCTCTGAAAAATCAATGGAATTCTCTTAAAAGTTATTGGTAATGTTGTTATTTTCTACCTTAGTTAACTATTTCTTAGATTCAGACACCATAAGCCTTTCAATCAAACTTCATCACTGTTCTAGGAGTTCTTTACCTGAGGAACTCTAACTGCCAGTATCCCCCAACAGTGAAAGAATAAGTAGATGAGGTTTGTATGAACAGTTTCCTCCTCAGCTTGATAATGACTCAATTTGACCATCGAAATTGTACAGAATCTTCGTGCCCAAACTGACACATACAGAAGCAAGAAGGAAGGAGCTTTTGCTTGTGTTGATCTTTTATGAGTTTCTCCTGTCAAAAGTACCCAGAAGTAATAAAATATCATCTTGAAAAAAGATTATTTTAGCTAGGCACAGTACCTATAATCCCAGCTACTCAGGAGTCTGAGACAGGAGTATTGCAAGTTAGAGGCCAGCCTCTGCAATTTAGCGACACCTGACTCAAAGTAATAAATAAGAAGAGCTGAGGATGTAGCTCAGTGGTAGAGCCCCCTTGGGTTCAATCCCCAGTTCCACAAAATAAATAAGTAAAATATAATAAAAGCATTTTGTCCAGGAGCAAACTACTGGTATGAACTTGTTATCCATCTTATTCTTGACATATGTACTTTATGAGATTTGATAAAAAATAAATAAGCTTAAATATGTATATGATATGCTATATATGTATAAATATATATGTATAAAATCTTGAAGCTATGGGAAGAAGGACTGAGGACTAAACTTCATCTCTTGAGTAGGTTACAGTCAGCACAGATATCCTGGAATCAGCTCCCTAAACAGTAATTTCTTAGTAAAGCTTCACGGTTTATGGAGCACTTTTGTCAACTTTGAATCCTTGTTTCCTATTCCTCAAATTGTAGGCAGTAGGTGTCTTTGGTTCTGTGGACCATAGCCTCTGAGACCCTCACCATCCTAGGCCCAGGGAATGGGGTTGGTGTGACAGGTCACTGAGGAGCTTTGGCAATGTGCATGTCTGCCCTGATGACTCCCCTTGCTTCTGTAGGTGGGAGGCCACCCCGTGGACCGCCTGCTCCTCCTCGTGTGGGGGGGGCATCCAGAGCCGGGCAGTTTCCTGTGTGGAGGAGGACATCCAGGGGCATGTGACTTCAGTGGAAGAGTGGAAATGCATGTACACCCCTAAGATGCCCATCGTGCAGCCCTGCAACATTTTTGACTGCCCTAAATGGCTGGCACAGGAGTGGTCTCCGGTAACTGTGCCCTCTTTCTTTGTTCATTAGGAGAATAAGTCCACTCTTCCCTCTCGCCATCATGCCCCACTGGGAACCCCGTGTGGCCCTACCCTTCTCTCCAGAGCTTAGCTTCTGGAGTAGAAATGTTGTCAACTCAGCATGACCAAAAGCAAATTAATTTTTAATGTCTTTTTTTTTTTTTTTTTTTTTGAGCTACTTCACAGAAGCCTCCTCTGGTCCCCTCTGTTGGGGAAACCAGTGCCGTTCAAGATTCATTGAGGCTGAATGACTGATCCTAAAATCTGTGAAAGCTTCTCTGATGATAGAGCTCAGAAGACTAGAGTTTTGATTTTAAACTTTATTTATTATAATCTATTTATATCTCAAAGAGGCTAGTGGATTAAATTAAAACTGTGTCTAATATTCATTGGAGGGTGGATAAAGTGAAAACAGTGCAATAAGGAGTATAAATTGGACTATGAAAACCAGAAAATTATAGACATTAGGAAACCTGCAATAATTAAGCCTCCTATGTTATTCTGGGTTTCCTAACTGCTCATAGAAAAGGGAAATGGCATAGGAGATAGATGTGGAACTAAATCATTGTGCCCTTATCCATAGAAATGAACAGAATTCTTTACTCAGCCTCATGGCTTTGTGGGAGCAGGTTAAAGCTGTGATGTCTTCCAGTGTCTAGACATGCAGCTAGACATGCAGAACCTTTGGGGGTGCTATCTACATCTGGCCATTGAATCTGTTCCTGTAAACATTTTTTTTTTCATCTCAATATTATCAATTAGATTGGCCATACTGCAATTTAAATTAGCCATGATGGCAGTTTAAAATTGTTTAATATCCACATGAGAGCTAGCATTTCCTATATTTTTAGACATTGCAGTCATTTGCTAAATAAAAAGCAGTGTTGGTAATTTAACTTGAGAATACTGTATTTTAGTTTCTTTTCTCCTTTTTGGTGCTTGATTTGAGACTTTGCCCACACTGGGTGCCTCAGGATTGCTGACAGATGAAACCAAACCTAAGAAATCAAAAGTGATTTAATTTTCAGCCAGCTTCCTCTCAATTAGCCAAACAGAACAAAGATCCCATGACTGGTAAAAGTGGTCTAAATCCTCCGGGAATCTTCATATAAGGAGTCCTCATATAAAAAGCCTTAGGTGCAAAGTGAAGAAAAGGAAACAAGGCTTTGCCTATGAGTCTCTTCTCTCTTGCAATCTCTTTGCAGTGCACAGTGACATGTGGCCAGGGTCTCAGATACCGTGTGGTCCTCTGCATTGACCACCGAGGAATGCACACGGGAGGCTGCAGCCCCAAAACAAAGCCCCACATAAAAGAGGAATGCATCATACCCACTCCCTGCTACAAGCCCAAAGGTAACCTGCTCTTTACTGGTCTAATTGTTGTATGTATTCAGATGCCATTTTAAACTCCTTTAAGTATCCCATTGTATTGTTAACAATGATTTTTTTTTTAAACTTTACTAAATGTGCTTGATTCTTTTTTTAAACCTTTCAAATTGTTTTGATTTTAAATTTTATTAAGTACTACATAGAGCAATTTGTTTATACAATTATCTCCCAAGTCATAAAGTTGTTTGAAGACTGTTGCCAAAAAATATCAGATATGTCTGCATAAAAGGAGATCAGATTGTACAGAGATATGTGTAATTTACTGTCCACATTTCTTGCTATTAAGAGCAAAGGAGGGAATCTAATTGTGTACAAAATACCTTGGGAAGTCTCATACTTCAAACTGATGAAACAGAAAACTGTTGCTTTTATATTGGAAATTTAAACATTGAAATGAAACTGAATTCCAGAAGTATATTTTCAGTGAAAATTTCACATATATCAGAATTCAATAGATACTAGAAATAATTTATTAAAGAAATAAATTTTAGAAAAGTTCTTCTTAGTGAGCAAACTGTCTTATAGTCATACTGGGCCTTCAGCTTAACGTGAATACTAATCTGATTTTTGTGCTAGTTTTGTTACTAGTCTGTTAATGAAGCAGGAAAATCTAAAGTCACACACCATTTACATGTAAAGGATTCTTCACTATAAAACTCTTATAATTTTGAATGTTAAGTATGTTTTTCTATTCCTTTTTAAATTTATTTCTTAAGCCACTAAATGTCTGTGAAAATCAGCCATATTCTAGCTCTTTATAATACCTTTGATGTGAATGCATAGCATCATGAAATCTAAATCAATGATGTAAAAGGAAACCAAAAGCCAAACACATAGTAGAAATCCTAAAATCCTGATTACTTTTAATAATTACATCTTTCTCTGAGCCTTAGTTTCTCCATCTGTAAAATTGGGAAGGTTTTATTTTCTCTCACTCTCACTTAGAGACCATGTGAGAATAAATGAGATATAATGTACCTAGGATGCTCAGCCTGATGCCTGACATAGAGTAAATGCTCTCCAAATGTTACCTTCAACTTTTGACCATCATTAGTGTCCTCAGATATTAGAGAAATGGCCCTAGGTGAACTGATAGGACTCAAGCCAAGTGAACTGTAAAGTATTTCAAGCTCACTCTTAGTTCCAGAGTGAACCCTTGGTCAGTGAAAGGCAGGATGTTTGCACTGTCAGAGATAGCTTAATTGATCAAGCCATTTAATTGGGATAGATAGGGGAGTTGTAAAGTGATATACATACAGGTTCCATGTTGCTGGATTTCACATATTAGCAAATCCTTTTGACTTTGGCAATTTTTGTTTCTCACTTTATTTCCTGACTCAAAGCAGTAGATGTATGTAGAAGACAAGTAGCGATGCTACCTACCCCAAATGATCAATTATTTACTAGTCTTGTCTTTAGCAAGTTACTTCAGAAAAAGAAAAGTAGTTTGTCGTTAACGATCAGGGAAAAAAAAGTCTAGATTTTCACAACTAACCAGTGAATCTGGCTCTCTACATATTGTTAAAATACCATATAATTCTGTGGCGAGTGCATATATGGACATATTTCTTTCATCTTTACAATTATATGGTATAAAATGGTGATAGAGCTTGACTGGCTCATACTATAAAGGCGAATATGCCCATAAATGACCCTAATGAATATGTCAGGTTGGGAATCTTGGCAGTTACTTCTATAGGAGCAGTTAGAACCTCCCTACTTCTTTGTTTCCCTCCACCTTTTCCCCTAAGAAGTAGTTAGGAAGCTTGTTCTGAGTTGTTTGGCCAAAATTACATAAACAGGTGAAACAAGTCAAATTACAGGTTATGGGCTCAAAGCTGCATGTCGTCCAATTGTCAGTGAGCCCATGGTGTGGTACCGAACAAGTTAGCTAACTAAAGCAATGTTTTGTGAATTTCACAGAAGCCAAGATTGTTAGCTTTTGATAATTGGCATAGATAACACATAGCCAAAGGGCAAAAAGGAAACGAAATATTTTAATGAAAATACCACAATACAAAAATGTTGTGTTTTGTGTTTATTTTTAAAGGTATGAAACAAAGTTTGATGATTCCTGATATGCATATTGAACTAGTGTTCCTAAAGCTGTGACTTTCATAATAAAAGGACTTTCCTTTGCTATTTAATGTACTAAAGGGGAACCATGTACACAGAGATTAAAATTACTAATATTTTGAAAATCCAGTTTCATTTTTCTTGATATAACCATTATGAGAAACAGCAATTCACCTAAAAGCATTAGTTGCAGTTACCAACATAGTAAGTTTTGAGGTATAGCACACAACTAAAAACTGATGAGAACAAGGAACTTCCCTGAAATCCCAGATTGGTTCTGACTGGTTCTCTTTTATGTGCATGCACTCAATTCTCAGAGAAACTTCCAGTAGAGGCCAAGCTACCGTGGTACAAGCAAGCTCAAGAGCTAGAAGAGGGAGCTGCTGTGTCAGAAGAGCCCTCGTAAGTTCTAAAGCACAAATAGTTCTTCTTTTGAAGCTTATGGGTTAAAAGAAAGCAGTGTTTCACTGTCTGTGGCTCTCGTGGGTGCTGACCCAAGTGTCATTGTCTTCTCAAAGGTGAAGTGATGTTTGACTTTTGAAAAATCAGAGATTTTTCATTTTCAAAGCATTGCTCAAAACTTTGTATTCAAATGCAATTTAGAATTTTCTTTATCTACCCTGTCCGAACCTAAGTACTGTTCAGTTTGGCCTGAAGTAAAAATGCAGTGAATTGTTTGACTTTGTCTCCAAAATCTGAGCTCTCTTCTCTTGGCAAGAGGCCAAAAGTGAGGAAGCCCAGTCGTTTGCATCTGATGATGCAACATAATTAGATATGCAAGTCTGGGCATCATTTCAGTCCCCTTATCTTTATTTCTCAGCTTTGCAGTATAGCCACTCCAAAAAAGAAAGGGCTCACCCTTTTTCACTCATGAAATATAGATGAGGGAAAGGAGAGTTTTGTAGCTTCCTTAGACCCTGATCTTTGCCCGACTTGTTCATGGTCCCATAGCTGCTCAGTCTTATCAAAGCAGGATGTTTAATAAGGCCATCAGGCATAGATTTGCCTGTAGCATCAGAAGAAGAGATAAGGAAGAAGAAAGAAAAGCAAGTTAGTTGATGGACTGATAAATTATATATTGATTTCACTAGAAAACACCGATAGGCATGTCTGCTGCCTTATTTTTACAGAAAAGGAAATATATTTTATTGGCCAATTTCAACTATGACCAAAGCAATTTCTCAGGTTGAAGATTTTCTAGATTAATTCATTTAATGTAAGTACTGGGTTCTCTGTTAGTCATGGGAACATAAGAACTGTTACCCACCCTTCAAGAGTTCATAGTATCACATTTTCGATAGGAAATGTTTTTCAAATCAACCCATAGTTTAAATTTACTAGAGATATAAATGAACACTCTAATCTGTATCATCAAATACAATTTATGATTTTCTCAGATTCATCTTGTTTGAATCTAAGCCTGATATGTTTTTTTCCAGATCACAAAATAAATCTCACCCAAAACAGCAAGAGATTCAACAAGAATTTCAAAATACAGATTTGTTCAATAACTAAAGTTCATTTTAAAATAAATTGTATTAAATCACTTGATTTCACAGAAAAAAAAAACAGTGCCTTTATTAAGTAATACATTTTTTTCTTTAAAAGGACAGCTAAGCAAAACAAATTATTTCTGTTCTATAAAGTTACTACAGCAACAACTTCTATTCTATGAGAAAAGCAGCTAACCAGGGCAGAACTTTGGAGGAAATACAGTGGTTAAAGATCACATAGTGCAATATTTCAATGAATATATGAAAGCTACACATTTACGTCTCTTGCTCCTGCCTTTTCCTAGTTTGACAGACCTTCTTTTTCCTGGGAGCAGCTCATTTTAGAAGGGCATTAACTCCTTCATCCACTAAGATCCTATTTAAGACACAGAAAGATGCTGTGTATTTGAAGCTGATTACTCCTTATATGTATTCTTTGTTTCAATATGTTTAAAACCAAACATGTATTATTTTTCTTAAACTATCTGCTCTCTTGTGCATTATAATTTGGCATTCGGTCTAAAACATGATCTTATCTATAACATTGCATTCTGACCCATGTTAAATAATAGAACAAAGCTGAAAATAAATGGAAACATCTTGCATCTATAATTATACTCCTTTAACATTAGTATACACATCTCAGATGAATGCTGTAACTGGAGTTTAATACTTCAGCAGAAGCATTCTGTAGACCTTGGTCACCCATTTTTTGTAATGAGTGTTTTCCACTGGTATTCTGATTAAGATGATTTATGTTTAACTTTAATCTTAATAAAATCACTGAAGTAGTTAAACACATAGTTTTATCTATTGAACTATAGCCATATATTAGACCATTTAACTTTACTCTTGGTGTAATAGAACTGCCATTATGGTATGATTGATCTGAATTGAAGTAGATTGTAGTTGGAGAGCTAGTTCAGCATAAAGGAGCTATATACAGTTATGCTCAGAACAACAGTTATTTTTATACCAAAATGAAATAAATACCAGCTGTGGAATGATGTAGTGAAAGGTATATGGTTTCCACATTTTAATAGTTTTTACATGTTTAGTGCACTGAACCCCAAGAAAGGTCCTAAGTGTTACATTTTTTAATTGATTCTGAATTTTAAAAATATAATTTTGTTTGGTCTTAATTCCTTCGTTTTTAAAACCACATGGACCAGTCTCTAGATGTATGTAGTAGCCTTAAATTACTCTCCAAAGTATAATGAAAAAAATGATATACTGTCAGCAGGTCATTCCTCTCACCCCCCACCCCACCACCGAAGAGACTCACATTGCTTAAATTAAATGGTAATGTTTAGAAGCTGTGGCTGTCATTTCTGAACTGCTACCCTGAAGCAGGAATAGTGATCCAGAACTATTATTTCTTGCATTAGCTCCAGAAACATTGAAGAGTTCTGTAGAAAAGCAGCAAATATCATTTATTTGCCCATATGGAAAATGAAAATATTATCAACAGCTTGTCTCATTAAATAAAACAGGAAAATCACTATGTTTAAGTCTTTAGCATATGGAGATACCCTTATGGAGTGCTAGATACTTTTAGTAACCCCAAAATATAAGAAAAAGATTGGTTAGCACTCTAGCCAAAAATATGTTGGAAAGAAACCTCTCTAAGATATGTTTAGAAGAAAACTATGATAAAGGACTAAAACAGAATTGCCAAGAAATAATTGAAACTTTATAGAAAAGAAGAATACACTGACATTGTGGTTCCACTAAACTAAACACCATGCAGAATATAAGAATACAGATATCGGTCTCCTAGAATCACTAAAATAATCTTTCAGGTTGGGTCACCTGGTGGTAAAATGCTTCTAGATTTATCATAGGAAGCTGTAGCCTAGTCTATGAGAGTGTTGTTAGATTTAGGACACATCACTTCTATGTCAGATTGAGCCCATCTGGTTCTTTCAACTGAAAAATATATGAGAATAGCTTTTAACCCCTCAAAGATTACTTTTATTTCATAGTGGGTCAAAATCACAATGTGGTAGTACATTTATATTCATTTGTCAGAAGCTAAAAGAATCATTGACAGAGTTCTCATCTCTTATTTTTTCTACCTTTATTTTCAGTCTTGGTTGAGACATGGGCACAAACATCACTGCCACTTCGAGGCCATTAAACACTTATGACCCCTGTGAAAAGTTAATTTCTTGAGGAAAAATGATAAAACAGTGATCTCCAGGGCATTTAAAGAAAATTTATTGAACAGGAAGCCATTCAGCTGGTATTCTTAAGAAGCCTATCTGATGTAGAATAGGAAGGAAATTACTCATTTCCTAACTCCTTCAGGCCACTAACACACCACCAGATGCCACGGAGGATAATTTGGTAAGAGAGACAGTCCTAGGAAAAAGGTATTACCTGGACACTTCAGGTACTCTGCCTTTCTCTTTCCAGTTAGTAGATAAAGCAGCACATCCTAGTTAGAGGAAGTGAGGACTAACTGGGCACTAAGGAAGTCAGGTTCTTTCCAGATATATTTCAGTTGCTGGAGTTCTTCAATCGTTCAGAATAAGCAATAGCATATAGCAGTCGTGTTGGGTACTATGTAGCCAACACAGCCATTTTAACCAGATATCCCCTCATCAAATAGCTGGCATTCACCAGATAGACAGCCTTACAGATGCCATCCTCTCAAAGGTAAGATTGAGTAGTCCTTGTGCCATGATCTTGCATTTTGAGCAGTCTTGATTTTCAGTCAACAGATTTGCATGGTTAAGAAATCATTTGGGAACTTCAACATAATATTCAGGCCTTAAATGTATTGCCAAAACCTTGGTATAAGCCAGGAAGAAGAAGGAGAAAAGAAGAAAAAAGAAGGAAGAAGGCGAAAAGTAAAGCAAGCAGAAGGCAGCAGTAATATCTGGATGCCAGATGGCATCAGGTTAGCAATGGGCTGATGCAATGAGAAGCAAAGGGAAGTTTCTGTCATGTATCTCTGTGAACAGAATCCGCTAGGATTTAGATACAGAGAGAAGGACAAATGAGAGTCATCATAGTGATCTTATAGTCATTAAATACTCTGTTTTCCTTGTTGAAAATAGTATTTAAATGTACAATATTTAATTATATGTTTACATTAGTTCATATTTATACCTTGTAAATTGTCTGAGAATGTTGATGGCTTAACTCACTGATTAAGAATGTGAATTCATATTTTTTTAAAATGGCTAGAAATATTAACTGTGTGACATACATTTGTATTTCCCCCAAAGAACATGAAGGGGATCAAACATCAGTAATGAATCCAGATAGTGTTGCTGTTCATATTCTTAATATAAGTTACCCGAATAACGTTCTGTCCATGAGTCTCTCAAAATGGAAAATAACAAGGAATATCTCATATATGCATAGAAACAAATGTCTTGAGAATGGAGAGCCATTTATGATCAAGAAATTTAAATTGTGTTTTCAGCTCATTAAACCCACAAAAAAGATGTTCCAGCAGCACAGATTTGAGCATAGGAACTATAAGACAAAAAAAAATCACAAATGCATTCAAGTTCAAGAATTGTCACAGAGTAGAATGAAGGCCTCCTGCTGGCCAGATAGAATCAGCCCTTATCCTCAAGAGTCTTGGCCTCTTTTTGAGCAGTCTTGCCTCTCACTTCCAGTTCCTGATTTCCTAGCCTCCTCCCCATCTATAGAAATCATTCTCATTCTTTATATTCTCTGAAACAGCAAACAGAGCATTTAGTATAAATTCTCTGGCTAATTATGTACTTTAGATGTTTGGAGAGGCACTGGACCTACTAATTTTTTAGACATAAATTCACTGATAAATCACCTACTCAGTGTTATGATACTGTGGCAAGTATTACAAAAGTAACACAGTACTCTTTGCCCTCAAAGAAATCTTTAGTGCTTTCTTACCATTGAAACAACAGGATGGTGACCTAAATCTTGAGTATTGATCATTTGCAGATGGAGCAAATGAGCTAGCTGTTTTCAGAAATGTCATCTGACTCTAGGGCACGCACAGCGTGAGAATGTTGTTGATTTTAAATGGAGTATAAGAGACTAATTGAATTCTCAAGTTCTCTACCACCATATTTTGGAATTGCATCTATCTCTGAGACAAAATATAGAATAGTTAAGCTAGTATGTGGCAATGAACAAATAAAATAAATAAGTGAAAGAAGAGTGGAATACACATACTGAATGAGTTTGAGGGGAACATGATGATGTGAACTAGTATTTAGCAGATGACAGGGTTTATTTGAAACTGGCTTTGACTCCAAAACTAGTACATGAGGAAAGATTATTGGATCTTCCTACATAATAAAAAATCAGATATTTTATACCACTGTTTGTTTCTCTGTGATTCCTACCTATATGTTGAAAACAGTCTACAGAAACCACAGATTATTTCCTAAAGTGATTTTTTTTTAGATACATCAAGCTGCCAACTATGTAAATTGGCAAAGAGTGAGACTATGATTTGTACACCCCCAACGAGGATATAGCCCTGCCAGGATCAAAGTAAAAACTCAACTTATTGATCATCCCTCCATGCAGAACAGCTGTGTGCACAGTGGTTTAGTGTGAGCTCCAGTGACAGACCACTGTGTGTGAATCCCAGGTCCCCATTAGCAAGTCACTTTACTTCACAGGCCTCAATTTCCTTTTTTGTGAAATGAGCATAATAATAGTCTCTATTTCCCATAGTTTCTGTGAGAATTGAGTTAATATATGTGAAGCCCCTGGTCTGCAGCTAGTGCTACATAAGCACGAATGGCTGTTATGATTAGGCTTTTCTAGCATCATTATCTTCCAGGGAATCTCTAAGGCAGTTAAAATGAATAATACTCAATGTGAGAAGCTGAGGCAGATATTGTATGTAACCATCTTACACATCGTGTCTCTAATGGCATTCAAGCAAGGACCACACTATTTAACCCAAAGCTCAGCTAATGGTTCTCAGCTAATACCATCTCACTACCTCTCTTCTAGGCTACTGAAGCCCTTGGAAGAGCTTGACTAATAAACATCACACTTTTAATTTAGCCCAGAGTTTATTCTAAGGGACAAAGATTAGTTGTCTTTATTTGGATAAAAAAGAGATTTTTGGAAAATTGCAAATGTGAGTGAGGAAAGTGCAGAAACTGCTTAGGTGGAAAAGCAACCTCCTTCAACTCTGGGTTAAATACATTTGATCCCCATAGATTGCTCCCAGCATGCACAGAGACAGCACAGTCAGTAATAAACTCAAGCGAGCAGACAGAGCCATTTTTATGTAGGCACTAGAAAAGCCTGTATTACCATCCGAGAAGTTCTAAATTTGTCAGCCCCTCCCACCATTACCACTGTTGCTCATTCCATAGCTACTTTCAGAAAGCTAAATCTGAACTGTTGCTCAGCTGAGCCCTAGAGAGTGACAAAGACAAATTAATGGGATCCTTGTGTGCCAAAATAAAGTATGGACCTTGTCACCACCAATATATGTTAAGTCCATTAAGGTCATTTTTAATGAACTGAACTTTTCATTGGAAAGCTTTGCCAAACTTGTTGAATTAAGGGAATGAAACCATTACAAAATTGCAAGATAAACTAATTTCACTCTGTATGAAGAAGAAATGATTCATGAAAAGTATTGGAGTTTATAATACTTCTGATTTTCATCAAAGTTAGGGAAATAATCTGGATTTAAAATATGCAAATATTTTAGAAATAATATGGCATCAAACGGAGAACTGTAAATGTACTGATAGGATGTCAGTTCTAATGGCATCTGAGTCCCTCTGGGACATGTCCTTTTAAATAGGCTACCCTCAAGGAAAAGCAAACTTTCAAATCATGTCCTGTTCTGGAAAGGTTAGAAAAGCACAGGGAAATAAAGATGGTCAAACAAATCCCCTTATGTTTCATTTGTGAAGAGTCATTTGGCTCCATCTGTATCTGCTAGAGGCAATTAAAGAGTCTATTTTCCTTTTTTCCAAAAACTTTGTATATGTTCAATTTTAAAGAGTAGATAAAAAGGTGAGAGCACTTGTGAGTCCCTTTAACCTAGAAACAACTCCAAAATGTTCCAGAGCTTTTCAGTTGAGTAGCTAGTGGTAAGATAAGACAATGTCTGACTGGAGTCATGTACAGATTACTTAGGTCAGCATTTGTCTAAAAATCCTTTCTTCTATAAAATAGCATTTCTATTGGGATTTTAGTAAATTATGATAGGCACAGAACTTAAACTTGCCCCAAACTACCTGAGTACCCAACAACCCATCAAGATAAAATGAGACCAGCACATACTTCCCAATTATACCTATAAGAAATGTAAATAAATATCTATTATAGCCACTAAATTTGGGTATGAAAGCTTTAAAAGACCATAATAAACTTCAACAACAAAAAGGGGTTTTGTTTCCTCATGCCAATGTCTGAAACAAAGAAGTATAATTTGATTTCTTAACAGATTTTTAGTCTATTGTCCCTTTTTCTAGATTAGTTTCAGATTTGGAGCCCAAGAACAAGCTCAATACCAAGTCACTTATCATAGAAATTCTTAGTTTCCTAATTAGAATTCATTGAAAAAAAATTTTTATCAAGCACTTATATAAAGTTCTGCCTTTACAGTGAGATGCTTATTGCATAAAGATCACACAATAATTATCAAAGAGTGGTAATATTTTCAGAAAATTAAGAGGTACTCTCAGAGAGTCTAACAGGAACCCAATATGTCTAGGGACTGGGAAAGTCCTTTCTGAGAAGGGACACACAAGCTGAGGCCTGAGGATGAATGGAAGTTACTCTAAACCAAGACCAGGGAAGAGGGCCCTGCAGGGAATGACCCACATATGCCCAAATATTGAGCCAGGAAAGAACTACACACTTTTGATGAAGTGAAAGAAGGTAGTTGTGGCTGGAAGGTAGTAAGTAGGGGAGAATAGTAGAAGATGAAGATGGAGAATGGTTCTTTTTTTTCTGGGCACAGCAGGAAACAATTAAAAGCTTTCCATTTTAAAATCCCCCTGACTACACTATGAAGAACAGACTGGCAAAGGGTAACATAGGAAGAAGACAGATTAGTGGCTATTGGAGATAGCATTGGCTCAGTGGTACTAGGTGACACGGCAAAGCAAGGCACAGGGCCAGGACAGGTGGAGAGTGTGAATGGAGGAGCAACCACCACCAGTTTGGATCGTGCCTCTGCCATTTACTGAGCAGTGTGACCTTGGAAATCTGCAGGTCTCAATCTTATCAAATATTGAAATTAACATCATACCATCAGATACAGTTTTCCAAAAGATGAAACCATGACTCTCATGCAAATATAAAATGGACACGTCAAAAATTTTATTTTCCTCATGAATTATTCATTAGACTAGTTAAGACACTAAGACTAGTTTAAATGAGAACTGGATTTAGAAAAGTTTATATTTTCCAACAGACGAAATCATTTGCATTGACATAAACAGGAAAAAATTTCTATCATTATGGACAAGAAACATCTGTAACATCAACAGCTGTCTACAAGGAAACGTCCTTATCTATGAAGTTGCAAAAGAGATTAACCAAAGACAATCTTAGCCTCATACTTCAGAGAATTAGACCACCCTTAGAAGAGAACCAGACAATGCTGACATTTATTGAAAAGACAGCCAGAAATATCTTTTGTCTATTTCATAGTGTGTCTAATAGTACCCATCTCCCATCAATATTATATATGTATGCGTATACACATATATCCATATATACACACTATTACATATATACATACATAGATTAATGTTACATAGATATATATGTTATATGTCTGTGTGTATATATATATAATGAGTAATACAGTGAAATACATAAAACAATAAGTATAATTGTTAGTTATTATTATCATTGTTATATCAATGATAGGTGGTGGCATTGGAGATGGAGAGAAGTAAATGAGGTTAAGATATATTCTCAAGAAAGAACTGATGGACTTTGGCAATCACTTGGAAGTGAGGAGTGAGGGAAATCCAGGGTTCAGGAATAACTCTTGATTTTTTACTTGAGCCAGTGGAAGGAAACATTTGCTGTGATGGAGAAGATAGGAAGATGCAGGGTTGCTGAGGGAGTAAATCAAGAGTTCTCTTTTGAATATTTTAAGTTGAAGATGACTTTGAAACATAAAAGTGAAAATGGCAAGAAGAGGTAGCAATGCGTAGTAGAGAGTGTGAAACCTCAGCAGCCCTGTGGCTTGCACTTCAATTTCCTGGTCTGTGTACCAAGTGAGGATAATAACAGCCCTTGTCTCATTAGGATTCAACAACTTTGATTTGTAAAGTCCTTAGAATAGTTCTGGGCACCTTAGAAGCACTACATTTTTGATAAGTAGACTAATTAGTATTTATTCTTTTTCAAAGGAAAATGTTCTGAGGTTAAATACTTAGAAATTTCTTGTACATTGATGGTATTTGAAACTGAGAATCCTTGACAAATGCATTGAAAGGCAGTGCAAAACGGAGTCCCGGCTCATGGCAATATTTAGAGTTTGAGAACAGAAGACAGACCTAGAAAAGGAAGTGGCTGGAGAAGAAGAGTATGATGTCAAGTAATTCAGGAGGAGAAAGTCCTTCGAGAAGGAAGCTATGATCAAGTGTGTCAAATGCCACTGGAACATGGTAGATTTGATTGGCTGGGAATAGCAGAGAATATGAAGCTGATATTCTTAGAAGCTGATTATTATTTTACTGCTGCCTTTTCTCTTACTGTTAAAAATGTGCAGACTCTTCACGGTTAACAGGTCCCTCCTATCTTGTCTGAACCAGATCAGAGGAAGACAGGCAGAAACTGTAGGATGACTTTAACAAAGTACTCAAATATCTGCGCTTCCAGGACTTAAGAAAGTTCAGTCATCTCTGGTCTCATTGCAACTTTCACCAAACTTATTCCCCTCAACATTGCCTTGTAGTGTAAAGTCTCTTTGAAAGGAAAATGTGCTCTTTGATACAGTCAGCTTTTCTTCTCCTACTTCTAGCATTAAACATTTTCTGCAAGAGGGACATTGAGGCATTCTTGCAGAGAGGCCAGCTGTCTCTCAAAGAACCCAAAATGAATGTCATCATTATCATGAGAAAATGAAGTCTGCTATGTGGAGAATGCCTCTAAATATAGCTCTTCCAATACCGTCCTATGCATTTTTTAATTCGTTCCTTCCCTCAAGATATTACTGCATAGTGGCATTAGACAAAGGCAGTCACTGATTTTTGTTTTTTTCTTTTCAAATAGATGTATTGGTGACTTTATCAAAATTGTCATTTGCTATTTTAATTTCTAGGGTCATTCTGTTCTTGGTTGTATTACTGGGTTACTTTGCAGTGGCAAAGATCCTCACAGACTAGGCATAGTGCTTAAGCATTTAAGGAACCTATGAAAAGAAGTGGTGCTCTCAGAGGTTTTTGAGGAGTGGTGTCCTGGACACCTATAAAGAATTTTGCTTGGAGACCTCAATGAGTTGCATAACTAGTATAAATTATTTGCAGCTCCAGAGAGGTGCAAATAGCAATTGGGAAATATTGCATAATTCCACATTCAGATCAAGTATCCTCAGCTGAAGACCTTTCATAATAAGTTAGATTGTCATTTATTTAGAATGATTCAGAAATGGTCCTAAGGGGATGTAGAATGATATTTTTAGTAGATATTGTCCTAAAACCTTAATGCTCCAGCTGTCCTTTTAAATAATGATTTTTAAAGTTGCCTAAGAATTATGGATTTTACAAGTAATTTTGAAAATTTCTAAAGTGATTCAGTTGAAGAGTTGCTTTCCCTTTGTAGCATTCCAAAGGTTTTTTTGTTTACTTATTCTGAAAGATTTTTTTGAAGTTTTCCCTTTTAATTTAATTGACAAATATTAAAGAATGAAAATGTTCTGAGATCTTCTGATTGCATATGCAAGTGGGAAGCAAGTGAAGGGAGAGGTAGCCAGAAGAATTTCCCTTCCCTTTTCAAGTTTCTTTTCTCCTACAGCAGCACTGTTTTCCTAGGTATCCAAATGCCTCTTCAAATGCTAATCTGCCCCTCTTGAGTTAAAGTAACTGCCGCATCCCAAAGATTTTGCTCTATTATAGTTTCAGCAATTGCCCAGAATCAGAAGAACCAACTGTTCAGACTTAAAAGGTTAAGAAAAAATAAGATTGGCTTTAAAAGTAAAATAAGGCACTATGGAACAACATATTTTTATCAACAAAGATCATAACTTTTTTAACCCCAAATGATAAGTTGTGTAAAAGATTTTTTGCTCAATTCATCATAGAATTATTTATATAATATCATATTTTCTTATTTCCTCTGTGGCCCCTAGTTAATAAAATTTTCAAAAGGGGAAAACCCATAATTCTCATGCAAATATTAAATGAACATTTGTCAAAATTCTTACTTTTAGTAGTCCCGAGTTATCCACAGGGATACATTCTAAGATCCCCAGTGAATGTCTAAAAGTATAATACTGAATCCTAAATAGATAGATAGATAGATAGATATACACACACATTTTTTTCCTATACTTACATACCTATGTGATAAAGCTTAATTTATAAATTGTGGTCAGAGTCACAACAATAACTTCATAATGAAATAGAAAAATTATACTAGTATGCTCTAATAAAAAGTTGTTTAAATTTTATAAATTATTTATTTCAGAACATTCTATGTAATATTGTTGAACCATAGTTGACTATGGCTAACTGAAACTGTGGAAAGTGAAACCTAGAATAAGAGAGATTACTGTGATTCATTGACTAATGAAGGAAACAGTAAGATGTTAAAACCAATTCAAAGGAAATTTTTTAAGATCGTGTATATTTAGGTAAATAGGAATGCTAAAATGAATTTTGAAATAGATGCAAAATGGGTCTATCTGCAGAGCGACAATCAACTGTGTTCCAGGTAAACACAGTTAATCCACATTTTTATGAGCATGAATCATTTGTATTATCAGTGTTCTACAACTATAAATGATAAAAATAGCTCAAAATCAATGAAAGGCTAAGATAACTAGGAAGGATGCACTGAACAGGATAGTAATCTTTTGGGTCCATTTTAAAGTTTTTCACAATTTATTCCTCCTCTTTCCTCACTGTACTATCATGCCCCCACTTTCATACATAAACATACACCAAAAGTAAAAAGAAATCATCTAGATTTCTTTTTACTCAAGAAATAATCTAGACTTCTTTCTACTCTAGATTCACAGGTTCAAAAATTTAATACAACTGAAAATTACCAAAATCCAGTATTTCTAATCTGATTCCCTGCAAATTTTAATTTCCATTTTGAAACTAGAGCATGAGACTGAGACTGTCATGCATCAAAATAACACACCTGCTAAGCTATTCTGATTTTGTATAACAACCCCGCCCCCAATATTTTTTTCAAACAGATATATGGGAAAGCAAAAGGGAGGAAAGTAATGAGAGAAAAGGGGAAAGTTAATTGTTAATTACAGACCATGTATCTAAGAGCCTCGCGCTCTGGCTATTATCTGTGGTGACTTGAGACTAATTAACTAAGAGTACCTTGTTTCTATTTAGAATGTTTTAAAATATTTTTTTCTAATTGCCAATGGATCTTTTATTTATTTATTTTTTACATGCAGTACTGAGGATTGAACTCAGGGCCTCACACATGCCAGGCAAGCACTCTACCACTGAGCCACAATTATTTAGCATTTTTTAAACAAAGTAATTGGTTTTTATCATTTTATTGAATGCTTCTGACTCAATAATAGCTACTAATAAACCACTTAGGAATTTTATAAGTGAATTTGATTGTTACTGTTTTCTGTTTCATAAATGGGACTATGGTAATGACTAAGTAATACTGTTTTCTGTTTCATAAATGGGACTATGGTAATGACTGAGTAAATCATAAGCTTTTTGTTTATGGAATGAATAATTAAGCTTGCATATAGATGACCAGATCAAAACATAGATTATTCATTTGCCAGGTGTGTCTTTTTTTGTTAACTTCCTAGAGATGGGAAAACTAAATGTCAAAATAATATCATCCCTTCTAATGCTTCTACCCATTTTTTAAAGAACTCATTTGACCAGTTTTTATTCATCTGGCAGTAAAACTGCTAGCAGAAAGAACTTTTAAATTACCCAAATTGAACTTCAGTAATAAGAGTCTTCTTATTGTATATTTTTACATCAAAATGATTAATATACTGATTTAAGAAAACAAAACAAAAATGATTGCATTCCGTTTTATATGATCCACATTAAAGGTTCTAGCCCAGCAAGTGCTATTCAAGATGAGACTTCTGAAAGTTACATTTAAGCCTTCTAACTTGCCTGCCCTCTCACTGACCTTGCTCCCTCCCACTTGTGGGCAGAAAACTCAAGATAGTAAATAGAGAGTTGGGAGACCTAGGGACATGGGGGAAAGCTTTATAAGAAAAGCAGTTATTATTCATTTAGCCATTTGCACTATCAGATATTTTTCTTTTGAAATATAATCTCCTGCCTTCAACAAGAGAGAATATATTATATCATACAGTGTACGCACTAGAGAAATTAAGATGACTGCCAAAAGACAGCACCACTTAAAAACCAAATTGTGTTTAATTGGTGTGAACCTGACAAAGACCTACAGATAATGGGTTGGGCAAAATGCCAGTGAAGCTGTTTTACATTTGATAAGACTCTCATTTGGGAAACATAAAGCAGATGTTTATTGTTTTTTTGCTATTAACCCTAAATGTCCACAAAGTCAAACTGCACACACACACATAGATACACATACAGGCATGTATACATTTTATATACACACACATATGTATGTACATGTGAAATATATAAGATATATGTCTTAAATGTATTGCTTTAAAATTAACATTTCATCTACTATAATAAGTGCATGAGACTTCAGTAGCAGGTTTTTTTTCTACTTTGTGTGCTTTTAGTGTATCATCCTGGTTCTGGAAAGAGAGCAAATGCAAAATCATTCATATTGTAGACAAGGGGAGCTGAGGGTGCAGTTTGCACATCAATTTGCATTTTAGATTTCATCTAGGTTCTAGATTTCATCTGGGACTTGCTTTGGAACATAAAGCACAAACATATAAAGTTAATTACTTATAATTTTATAAACATATATATATATGTAAAAAGAGAAGAACCCTAAGACCTAACACAAGTTTGGGGATTACCTATGAATCTCAATGTGTGTGGCATCCCTACCAAACGTTTTATTCTGTAGCAGGGAAACTACAACCCACAGACTGGATCCAGACCCTTCCATCATCCCTCGTGCCTGCCCCAGTCTGATAAGTAAAGCTTTATTGGAAGTTAACCCCTGCTCACTTGTGTGATTCTTTCATGCAACAGTCCTTGCAATGGAAACTGCATGGCCAAAATAATCAAAGTTATTTTTTGTATGGCTCTTTACAGGAAAGGTCTGCTGACCCTTGTTCTGTTGGTCATTGAGGAGGGCTATTACAAGTGATAAAACAATATTTTTTATTGTTGGAAAAATTAATAAGGTGCAATTGTTTTCTATATAAAAACAAAAGTTGGTACTACATTATTAAAGAAGCACTATTCGTTACACTGTCATTAAAGTTGTCAGGCAAGTCATTTGTCTTATGTATGGAATAGCTAAATGTGAACCTTCATGTCTACACCAGTGTTATAAAATCAGTGCTCATGTATTTGTGTATCTCTTGTTCCAGGAATCAGGCATATTCAGAATGAATGTGCAATAAGAGATTTTTGTTGTTGTTGTTGTTGCTTTTGGCAGATAGACACGATACCTTTATTTTATTTATTTTTATGTGGTGCTGAGGATTGAACCCAGAGCCTCACACATGCACTCTACACTGAGCACAACCCCAACCCCTGCAAATAAAAGATTTAAAATGGTTTTCAGATTTTGATTTTATATTTCCAACAAGCTCCTACAGGTAGCATTACCTAAGGAGAAAAGACTTTTTAGTCTTTTAGGGTACTATTTCCCTGCCCCAAGATCTCTACATACCAGAAGATAAAGAAGTCAAAAACAGAGGGGGGAGGTGAAATTGTGATGACAATTTCTTAGGAACAGTTCTGGGTGGCCATCCCATCCTCACCCACCCTTCTGACAGGCCATGATAATCTTTGTTCTCTCCTAGTGTATTCCTCTTCAAAGGTAGCTGGGGTCAAGTCCTTCCTGAAAGGTCTCTTGCTGGGCTTCAGGGCAGCATGTATGCTTTAGGAAAGGCTGGCTCTCCCAGCCAGACCACCTCTGTTGCACATAAAGCCCAGGCTTAGGCCAGCAAACATCTTTGTTATATTCTTTCCAGTATGAAAATTTGCACGGGTTTGCTGTTAGAAGTTCAGTTTTCCTGAACTAGATATAAACCATTTGCACTTGTTAGGATTTAATGCCGTAACTGTGTTATCAGTCTTTTCTTTTTGGCCAAAGTCAAGGTTAAGAAGCCAGGTTTGCATGCCTTCCCAGCATGACTCCCTGTGCAAAAGCATTAGAATCATGAGGGAAAAAAAATTCCATAGTTTTTTTCCTCAGATTATTTTACTAACTTTTTGGAAAAGTTAGTGATTCCCTCTGGGTTTTTTCCCCCATAGGCCCCTCTCAAGGTCATTACAGTTATGGCCATGGTTGATTAATGGGGAGGAAAAACTTTTTTTTTTAATTTGGATATTTTCCTACATTCTGTAGAACTCAGAGAAAAACCAAATTCTTCCTGGTGTAGCTTCTTTCAGGGTGGAGGGAGGAAGACGTTGAACAAACTGATATGAATGCAGAACCTCTCATTTACTGACACATGCCTGTGGATTTAAATTTGTAGCATGGCTTTTCACTATGATATAAAAAGAATTGGAGTTCAGACTAATTCAAAGAATGTGTGAGGAAGAAACCTGCACCATTCTTGGAAACTTACAAAAAAAAAAAAACCTCTTTTTTATAAATATAAATAAATCTTAAGAAGCACATTGAGTAAAAAGCAAAGAAAGTTACAGAATATGAGATCCAGGCTTAAAAAAATAAATCTTCCTTAAATATCTCCCAGAGCTTATTCTGTAATAGTTTTTAGTATCAGTGTTAGTCTGCTTTAAGAATAGCCAGTATCATGCAAGAGGCACAAGTGTTGGGATTTAGAGCGAAGAAAGGAATCACCAATTCCCTGCTCTGAAGAGCTACCACTGTGGGTGCAGAGCCCTGAGTAAGCAGGTGGTCTGTGGCAGGAATGTCTTGCAGCTGGGAGTTCACATGACATGAAGCAAGCAATCCAGAATCAGTAGCCAGTGAGCTCATGAACTAAACTGAAGCTCCCATCACAGGACAGGGTGGAGGAGCTCTGGGCACATCCTGAGCCAGCTCTGGGCAGCAGAAGCAGGTGCCATGCATCCCCTCACAACCCCAGCTCTCTACTGCCTTGCGCTTCTTATCCTGTCCCCTTGTTTGCTTGCCGACTGCAGGTTCATCCCAGAGGCCTGGTCGGCCTGCACAGTCACTTGTGGTATGGGGACCCAGGTGCGAGTAGTCAAGTGCCAAGTGCTCCTGTCTTTCTCTCAGTCCGTGGCTGACCTGCCGGTGGATGAGTGCGAAGGGCCCAAGCCAGCATCCCAGCGTGCCTGTTATGCAGGACCTTGCAATGGGGAAATTCCTGAGTTTAACCCGGACTCCACAGATGGGCTCTTGGGTGGCCTGCAGGAACTGGATGAGCTGTATGACTGGGAGTATGAAGGGTTCACCAAGTGCTCTGAGTCATGTGGAGGAGGTAAGGAGAGAGCCCCTGGCTCAGACACCCCCATCTTTTTTTCTGTCTCTTCTTTCCCTGCATGCAACTGTGTCATGTGATTGCCTCTATATCAAGAATGATTAGCAGGGGCAGAAAGGGAGGCGGCCATTCTAAAGGTAAAGCAAGTGTAAATCGAATGAATAGATTTGATTTCTGTGTCTGCTGAGTGGCCCCAGGCTGTCAGCTGTGAGTGGCCAACAACTAACACCTTTGCTTTCAGTTGTCATTCTGATGTTTTGTACTCAATATTGACTTGTTTATGTGAGCTCTTGCTTCCGTGTATGTGTGTGTGTGTGTGTGTGTGTGTGTGTGTGTGGTGTGTGTGAATTAATACCCAAAGTACACCACCACACTCTGCTGTTCTCAAGAACAGGTTAGGGTCCTTACAATTTACTCAGCTGGTTTTCCAAAGAAAGGGAAAGGCAGTATAAAGATTATCCAGCACAGTGCATACCTGGAGCTGGAAAAGATTTTAATGATCAAAGCCAAACCCTACTCCATTGTGCAATGATATGCAAAAGAGCGAAGTGACTTGTTCAAGACCTCACAGCTAGTGAGTGACAGAGCTGGGACTAGGCCAAAGCTGCTGCTCTCTGTCTACAATCTTTACATGCACCACACTTCAAGCACGTAGAGAATTCCTAAAGCTTTCTTATTATAAATATTATTCAACTAATGGCCAACATTTCCAGGTACATTCATCTGGTTCTCTTGAGTATACTCTATGGTGACATACAAGTAGCTTACATAGTGATTTTTTTAAATTACTTAATTAACCACTCATTTATGGGTACCTAGATGTTTCAATATATGTATACATTATAATATTACAATACATTGTAAATATTAAACCAAACTGATTAGCTTATGTCTTCAGTAATTTTTTGTTTCAGATGTTATAAACAGGATTGTGACAGAAAATCAATTCTTTAAGATCATGATCTTTCTCACCACTGTTGAAACTGCCTTAAATTCATATTATCACTCACTGTCTTGCACCTACTCCCAAGAGAGATTTTGATAGGTTAGGAAGTGCCACTGATGTCCTGTCACATCCCTCTTGCTGGTCATCGGTAACCCCTTTGGACATGTTGAGATTCCACATTCCCAGCAAATTTCTTCCTTTGCTGGTGAAATAAAGTATGCAAATTATTTCCCAAAACTGTTTTCTAAACCATGACATTTGAGAAACTCTTCTAAAGGAATGAATAATGGAATAAGTACCAGCAAAGAATCCATTTAATCCAGCAGGTCTTTTTAAACTTTTAGTAGTTCTGACCCTGAAGTTCTTGTTTGTTTCTGATCTTCCAGTTTCCAACCCTGGAATTATAGAGTGATTTAATGGAAATCCCTGGTATCTTAAAACCTAAATTCTTCCAAAAAATTCTGGGAGACAGTTTCTCGGAACTCAGCTGATCTAACTGTTTTCACGTGCCATCCTTCCACTCATTTTCAGGACATTTTTTCTTCTATGCCTAATGAGAGAGTAGTGTGTTTTATAAGCTTTGGTGATCTGTGAGCCCCAGCAGAGCTGAGAGTCAGGGGGAAGAGCTGTGGCCCTGGCCCAAAGGAATGGCTGCAGTTGTTCCTTTCTACTCTGAGCAATGACTCAGAGTTCAGATGGTTGTGTTTTTAGCCCCAATTTCCAAGATCACCTGAATTGAATGATCATTATTTCTAGTCAAAAACAAATGTGCTTTGAAAAAAAAAAAGTATTTATGGTCTCTCCGTTATGGCTCTCGGTTACAAGTCAAGCCTGGAACTTTATGAGCAGGTGGAAAAAATAGATGCAGTAATGGAATATATAAATAACCGGATGCCTTTATCTTTAAGAGTCAATCCATTCTACTGACCAACCAGGGGTTTAAAACGGAAAGTCCAGAGTGGAATGTATTAATTTTAAGTGTTTTCAGAAGAATTTGATTTAGAAATAAGATTCAAATGTTGGATACACAATTGATCTCTACCTGTAGGATCTGAGTGTCTTTGTATAACAAAAATTATACATCCTTTACATCTAAGGAAGGGTAAAGTTACTAAAATTCCTTAGGTCTTTAATTGTCATCAATTGATCACACTTACCTACAGTTACAACACTGTGCCAAGGTAATATATTTATACCTGAAATGTTAAGAGTTGAAAATTCCAAAGTGGTGAAAATGTAATTGGGTTAAATGGTCTTATACAATGCCCATATGCACTAACAAATTAGTTCAATATATGGGTCATGTATTTTCAAGCCATTGTTTAGCAGTAAGTTTTTATTGTATTGTCAATTTTGATCTTTCACCAAAGTATAACCCACAAGATTAAATATATTCTTAAATCATTCTTGCTGAAACCGACCCTGTACAGGATTAACAAATAGATATTAAATCACTTTTGGGTTGTACAGCCAGTCAGGCTAATCGTATTGTTTCTGAAATCTCAAAGAGATGAAATTGGCTAGACACAAAAGTCACCTTTCACCTAGAAGAAGTAGTAACCGGAAGGAACTAGTTAGTAATGTGTTTGCTAAGCTGTCATCAAATATCAAATATCATGTAACAATTATGCAGTTCTGGAGATATAAACACAGAAAATCCCATTTTCTGGAAAACTGAAAGTGAGCCTAACCTGCTCAGATCTGTTCCTTTGTCCTACTATTATCTCTTTTTTCTATTTTAATTTCCCACAAGTGAATTGATAGGTGTGGTCAAGGACAGCAGTTTTGAACCTGAGCAGCTGAGTTGAACTCCTAGATGCTGAAACTCAAATTTAAATCTATCTGGGGGAAAACTTGAAACTGACCTTAGTAAAAATGGAAGGTGAAAACTTGTACCTGTGGCTCCTCTTTCCTTTGGCTTGTCAAGAAAGGAAAACCCATGTTGTGTGCATGTACAAATATGTAACAACAAATCCCACCATCATGTACAACTATAATGCACCAATAAAAAAAAGTGGAAGAAAAGGAGAGAAAGGAAGAAAGAAAGGAAAGCCCAGAGTTGTAAGGAACTGTACTTACACATGGGTTCTCTGTTCAGTTAAAAGTTTCCATTTCAAGGCATATGTTAACCCTTCTGGAAAGAACACAAACTTACTGAGCTAACCTCTCCCATCCTTGCCTGTCTCTCCTATGCCAGGTATGGGTGAACCCAAAGGTGAGCTCCTCTTTCCAGGGCAGCTCCTTTACTCCAGGCTCCTGCCCTCAAAGTTCCCATTTGCCTTAACAGTCTACTTGCTTAGAATACCCTGCTCTTTACCCATCATATTTTTTCATCCTACAAAAATTTACTATGTATTGATTTTAAAACAAAAAAAAACTGGTCCCAGATACTCCTTAATTATGACAGAACTTCTGTTGTGGGTTTCCCCACACCTCAGGCCCCACCTAAGAATGCAGAGACAGCTGGCCTGTGGCAAGAGATTTAAAGCACAGTGTTGCAGGGGCCTAGTACATTGTTTTATAATACCTTGGATTAGAATTTAGTAACTCTGGAATGCTTCCTAATCTCAGCACTTAGCCACCCCATGGTGATCTTTATCTGTAACTATGATTAATGGTTGGCAATAATGTAGGTTTGTGTTTTACATAGCAAAGAGAGGAGATTACTGATGCCCTTTTGGAAACTTAGCTCTTACCCCCATCCCTTGCAGTCTTAGAAGAACCTAAATTCTATAGCTAAAGAGTCCATCAAGTGGATGGAAACAGCCCATCCCTCACACACTTCATTCCAATAGCAGGTATGTGTCAAGCCCCGTGGTCCCTTCCTGCCATGGCTGAATAAAGTCAAACTATATCTTATTTTAGAGCAGCATTTCAAATTTCTTAAACACTACCAAGTAAGCAAATGAATAGAAAACTTCATTTTTAGCATAACCACAGCTCTAGATTCTATATGGAATAGTCAGCTATATTCAGTGGCTGATCATCCTGACCTTGATGCCAAAAGGATCCAGTGGGAAATAAGTGATGATATCAACAGTTTCTTGGGAGCTGTTTTGCTGCATCATCATACCATGAATTCCAAATGGTTCACTCATAGAAATCATCATACTGTCAGCATTACAGAATATGGTGGAGTAATTTGAATATCTAGTGCGAATCTCAAATTCTCTACCTTGAAAGGGCCATCACATAGGCAAATTAAATTTTTTTGTGGTGGATGGTAGGCATCAAACAAGGATCCAATTAAATTTTGAAGTGATAAAAACATAGAAGAAAGAAAATGCAAAGATCCCATCGTGGCCACAGAAAAATCCTATGATTGAGACCAAAAACATGTTTGATTTATCAGACTTAGAAAAAAAAAAAGTAAGTTGATTTGGATCCTGGCTTTAAAATGCCAATTTTTAAAAGATGGTGTTGCTGAGCAACCTAGATCAATTTAACATCAATTTAGGAAGCATTATCCTGTTGATGGGATGAGATTGGCTCGGAGAAACCTAGGGCGTGAAAGGGGAAGGACAGTGATAGAGCTAACAAGCATTGGGACAGTTTGTGTTATGTTTGCCACCATTGGATGAAGAAATGCAGAAGATAAAAAGAGATCAAGTATGTACATAAATAACTACATGGATAGTGAGACTATGTTATAACCATATATATAAATATCTAATTATAGATAGATAATCTTTAGATGTAGGTATCTTTATATATATATAACTGTGTATGGATGATAGCAAATTAGCAAGAATGTCTTGTCTCTTAAACTGAACTCTGCTGAAATGATTCCAGACACATGTCTAGGTTATTTCTGAAGATCTCTAGGGAAACAGATATGACAGCCTCTTAGTATTTTTAAATGATAATGCTCTCAGGCAATGCTAAGGGCGCAATCAACCTCCACTTCAACATTTAGCAACTGTATAACATTAGACGTGTCTTTTTACCCTTCTAAACCTCAGTTTCCATTTCTGTAAAGTGGGCATAAAAATAATACCTATCTTGCAGAATTGTTGAAAGAGTTGTGTGTCAAGCCCTCAGCTGTGGTACCTGCCTAGTAACAGGCACTCTGTAGATGTTAACTATTGTTATTATGACTGCAGGTAGCAGAATGAAGTATTCCATCAATCCATGAATGTGTTTCCATGCTTTATGAAAGTCTCCATAAGGGATCTGGCAGAACACCTTGAAAGACTTGTACTAATCATTACTCAAAGTCCTGTTTTACTATTGCCAATTCAGGTGTGCAGGTATGAATGGAAAGATTGTTTACCATGCCTGTCATTATTATGCTTCTTATTCTTCTTGTTCTAGCTTCCAAAGTTGCCTAGTTCCCTTCAGAAATGAGCCAGAATCAAAAGAAAACCAGTAGAGGCTGACATCCTGGATACAAGACCCTAAGAGCACATCAGTTTATAGAAAGTTAGATATTAAGCTGTGGCCTTTGGCCTCCCTTCCAATACAACAATCTCCTGTTGATTGAATGTGTGAAGAGCTTTGCAGTTTTTTGTTAGATTTGGTTTCTTTTACCCTGTGCTCTTTCTGCATGAAATGATGACATTTCGGCATGGTGGTTGCATAGATTGGTGGCATATTTTTAAGCACTTCAACAGTGTTGGTAGCAGCCTGTCTTTGGGAAGAATTGCCCTTCTCAAGGGGCATGCTTATAGTGGCCACAAGCACGAGTTCCTCCTTTCAGATCAACCTATGTGTGTGTGTGTGTGTGTGTGTGTGTGTGTGTGTGTGTGTACGCGCGCTCACATGTATGGGGTTTATATGTGTGCGTGTGCATGCACTCATGGGTGTGTTTTGCAGGAGATTGAACCTGGAGCCTTGTGCATGCTAGGCAAATGCTCTACCACTCAGCTACATTCTCAACCCTGGACAGAGTAAGGGTTGACAAGATTGGCAGGCCTGGGCTTTTAACTGTTGCCTCTCACATGTAGGGAGAGTCCTACTGATCACAGAGACCTCCCACCAGCTTGCCTTGTCTACATTTCATCACTCCCACACACACACCCTCTGCACTATGGCCTGACAGTGTGATCTGTACACAGGTGTCCAGGAGGCTGTAGTGAGCTGCCTGAACAAACAGACTCGGGAGCTTGCTGATGAGAACCTGTGTGTGACCAGCCGCCGGCCCCCACAGCTCCTGAAATCCTGCAATTTGGGTCCTTGCCCAGCAAGGTAAGGGACAAGTTGCCGGCCCTGCCAGCCAGGAGTGTGTGCAGAACTGGGTGCATCTTTCCATGGGCAAGACCAGAACACTTATTGTTACCCAATGTTTTGAAAACCAATTAGCATCAGTTCAAACTTTCAGTCAAATCCACTTAAATTTAATTGAAACCAGGGCTTTGGAATTCCAGCCCAATCAATGGTCATGCACAGAGTCCAGAAGGCTTCATGCACTGAAGTGAGCCTTATGGCATGGCTGGTATGTGCACGTGCCACATTGTTGCTTTCCCCTAAAGGCAAAGTGAACTGACCACAGACTTCATAGACTCTGTCACCTTTTAGCCTGTGTCCCAAGCCCTTTTACCATAGTAATGAATTGACTTGTGACTTATAGGGTCTAAGGAACTGAAGCATCTGGGTGGTATAATTGACCCACTGTGAAATCTGTAGGCACACAGCATGCAGATTCATTATAGCACGCTTTGGGGTATGTGTGTTCATTCCACATGCGTAAAATCAATTAGAGCATTTCATTGTTTGGCCCTGCCTGGGTCTCATTATTGCCCAACTTTGAGTCTTAGTTAATCAATCCAATCACTGCTTCAGTCCACACAATTTTATGGTGTCTGGAGAAATTTGCCTTTTAGATACTTCTTTTTGAGCAACTATCCTCTATGATTCTGCTTTGGAGACATTTAAAGAACCAAAGCCAGACTTTCAAATCTGCTGATGGAATGAAGAATGTGCCTGGATGAGCTCATAGCCTAGATATGAAAGGAATGCTATTTCTGAGTGACGTTTCTCCTCCTTCTGCAAGGTATATCACGAGAAGCAGAATTTGCTTTCAGGCATTAACAACAGTTTGCTGGTTAAGCCTATGTGCTTCTTGTCTTATTTCTCATCCAGCTCGAGGCCTTTCTTTGTGACTTCAAAGAGACAGATCACAGGCCTTTATCAATCATATGAGGACACACTCCCATAGTGACACTTCTGCGCATCATCAGAATTGTTCGATTTTTCATCAGAATGGTGGTCCTGGGCTTTCCCCTTCATACAAAAGTGGAGAGAGCCACTCATGCCACACTGTCCATGGCAACCAGAAAACAGCCACTTCTTTGAGCAGGATCCCCTTCCCCACCATAAGAACAGCAGCCAGTGAAACAGAGCCAGGGCTGGACCAAGCAAAGCTCAGATCCAGTACATGGAATCCTAAGTAATCTCCTTTTCTATCACCTCCCTCATGTGGTCCCAAATCTCTCCTAACCTAATAGCTCCTAGTTCAGTGAGCCCAAGATTCAAGTGCTTGAGCGAAGGGTGCAGACTTATATTTGAGTACAGTGGAGTAGATCCAGCATGGACAGCCTGCAAGGCCGTTGGCTAGGAGGTCAGGAGGCCTGGCTTATCACCTTCTTCTGTCACCAACTAGCTGTGTGGCACTCTCTCTTTCCACATTTATGTTGTAAAGATGATCTGAGGTCACCATGTCCTGCTCAAGGATCCCATGATTCTTCAAATTTCTGTAAGCAGAAGCATCAGATCGCGACTCCTGCTTCATTGTGCTGATAATGGCTATCATTTCTGTTCTTATTTATCATCACTTAAAAAACAAGAAGGGTCTTTTCTAACCTCATTCCAGTGCTGTGGTAACATCCAAATGCTGTGATGAGCTGAGACGTTGCCAAGGAGTTGGTGCTAAGACTAGTTGAAAACTCCTGGGGTTTGTGACCACTCACCTGCTCCTTCCTTGTTCAATAAAAGGAATATAACAGAAGGTGTTATTTCCCATCCTCAAAGTACTAACTGTGATTGATAAGTCTAATTCACTCTGTGACCTTTTTATTGACTCAAGGACAATTGTTAGGTTAGCAGGATTATGTTTGTTCTAAGTAATCTTTGATTTCCCATCACCCAGCTATGGTAAGACCTCTCAATGGCCACAGATTTCTTGGGTTTCTGTACACAGGCAAGTATCTGTAGAATGATGCTAATTAAAACTTTAAGGTGGGCAAAGTAGAGCAATCAGACAGGACTCATTCCCTTCATTTCCCACCTGAGAGCCAAAGTTGATTTTCATCTTAAAAGTGAGAAATATATAGGCACCTCTCCTGTGGAATATTTTAGTCTAATATCAGGGGAAAAAAAATCTGTCTTTCTACTCTCCTTGGTGCAAGATATATGCAGAAAGGGAAATGTGTTTGATAGAGGCCTAATAGCGCACCATTTATTCCATGCACCTTCCATCCAGTGGGGAGTGATTTAGATCTTTGATTCACAATTCTTGTTCCACATGGTTCAGTGTTTCCTCTGCATGTTGGTGTGTCTTCTAATGAGTCCTAACTTTATGTATGTGATCTTTTAGGTTCTTGGTCTGTGCTGATATCCATGTGTTTTTAAAAGAAAGAATAGCATTTTCTTTGGGACATTTAGAAATGTTGCAGGTCTTGACTTTTGCCTCTGAAGTGGTGCTAGGTTAAGATAAGACCCTTCCTGGGCAGTTATTAGTCCTGCTGAGCACTAGTGAAGAAGCCATTTTACCTCTTGCATATGGCCAGAGTTATCTGATCCTAAGGAGTGTATTAAGGACTCTGAAGAGTGAGATCTGACTTTTGGAGCTGTATTTCTAAAATTAAACTTGACTTCTCCTGACTTGCTCTGTGTGGTCAAAGCTTGTATCAGAAGCACATGTCTGACTTTCACCAGGTTTAGACAATGACATCGTCCTATCTGGTTATTCAAAGCAGGAAGGATGTGTTCTCAAGCTGAAGGGGTTCTACTTTTTCCAGTCTGTGAGTATGTATAGATGTGGGCATGTATGTGCCCGTGAGTAAGGCTTACATTTTTAGGGTAATTTTTTAAGTAGTGATTTTCTGTTGAAGAAGACTAGATTTGAAAGTCTTTGGTATCAGTTTTATGCCTTGTTCCTCCTTTCTCTATCCCAAGCATCTGGGAATTGACATATAGCAGGTGTTTATTAAGTATTTATTTATTAAGTGTATAGGAAGGAGTAGGGCCGTATTTGTAAGTTGCAGTGTTTAGGTCCTGTTATTATCAGTAGCTGGAAGACCTCAGTGCTCCCCTCTTCATCCCCTTTTCTCCCTCTTCCACTTGATGCTGAAAATACCATTTTTGGACTCCTTTCCTTTATGCCTTTAAATACCAAATATATAAATATCAAATATTGAAATACCAAAATATAAATTGTCTTAGAATTATAAGCTTTTATGTTATCAGCCATGTACAGCAAAGTATCCCCAAAGCAAGCATATAAAGGCAACGGAAGGGAGAGCACTAAAGGTTGAGGAAATTGCTAGCACTACCCAGAGAGGAGTGTAATTGTCAAGAAGGATGGAAGGTCCTGGGTGAAGGGTAGATGGTAATCTCTTCACGACCTTGCCTAACATTGGCCATAAGAAATTAGGACCACTTTTGCCTGTGAATCACCAATGAGAATTTTCCTTTAAAGTTGATAGCAAGGAGTTATCAATACAAGGAGGCAAAAAAATCATCTGTGCACCTTTACCACTGTCTGAGGACTTTGTGTCCAGAAGCCACACTACCTTGCCAGCCTTTCAGTGGTGCCTTAGACAGGCTCAGGGAAGAAATACCCCCAAACAAATTAAGACCCATCATTGGGAAAGAAGTCACCTCCTGTTCCTAATCAAAAAGTTATCTAAGTATTCTAATTATTAATTATACAGGTAACACATAAAGAGGCTGATTGGTTAAAACTCAAGCAGAGCAGGATTAATCAAAAAACCAAGGTTTATGCTCCTCTTTTACCTCCATACTTTAGGTTCTAGTTCTTTCCTCTTCAGAGGTAACCACTGTTAATGGCTTGGTGCGTGTACTTTAGGGGGTTTTCTATGAATACATACATGAGCATCTACAATTACATAAGGTTTTATACCTGTATCAATGAGGCTTTTATAAATGAGATCTCATTGCATGTATTGTCCAGCAACCTGATTTTTTTTTTAACTTAATACTGTTCACTAAAGATTTTTCACATCCCTGGGATTCTCAAAATACAAAGACTAGAACATACATTTAGACCCAGGATCAAGTCCTGCTCTGTTACTTTTAGCTTTCTAACCTTTGAGAGGTCATATATACCTTTTTGGATCCTCACTTTCCTCATCTTTAAAATAGGATTATAGCAGTCACTATAATCATTAATATCATTATAATCATCAATCAAGCAATCATTGTCTTCTCCTTTTCTTTCATTCTGTTTTTTTTTTTTGTGTGTGTGTGTGTGAAATGCTTCTAGTTTAAAAGAAAGCATGATTTTTGTAGACTTTTAAGACTTAAATTTGATGTTGTTTTTATTCGACTAACTTATATTAATTACACTCGCTAACTATCTCCCTGGTTTATAACAGCAGTGACATGAGCAGCCCAAGGAAAACCAGAAAGCACTACCTTTAAAAAAAAGTGCATGGCTGTTATTAATTATAAGCATTTGATAGCTTGGCCAGCGTGTGTTGAAAAGATTTGGTAAATGTATGTGGAGGAGGGGAGCAGAGTAAGCAATGAGAGCCAGATGGCTGAAAATGAAGGAAATTCCAGGCAATTTCTGCAGCTTTGTTCTAACATACTTTTTAAACTAAACTTTTATTTCTGTGCAACAGAGAACAGCTGAGTGGTACAGAATAGATAAACAGTGAGGAGGGACGAAAAGCCCCTAATTCCAGGAACGGTGCTTGGTTTCTGCCCTCTTCCCCACCCCATCTCAGTCTCTTTGCTCAGACCTAGGATGGTTCTTACAACCAGCAAGAATCATAAAAGAAGCCTGAGAATCCCTATTTGGAAAAAATAAAAAGAGTTCAGAAAAACTTCTTAAAGGTCAGAGTCTCCTCTTTAAAAGCATTCTTCAGAATGCCCATTTTATTGTACACTAACAAAAGCCATACATACTAGCAGCACACGATTTCCAATTTCAAATTTTTTTTATATCAACTTAAAATGGCCAGAGCAGAAGGTGTTGCCTTTTAAAACAAACACATTTTCATTTGGTTGATGGAGGTTTTAAAGCTTTGCGGGCACCCTCGCCTTTGACAACTTGTTTTAAGGGTTGCTGTTTCAGCATGATCTCTGAAGATTGGTTTATCTTCTGCAGTGCTCCCAGTTTCCATATGCTGTTTTTTGGCACTATCCATACTAACTTTTAAGCGCTTAAAGCAAAAGCACACCAAGCCTCACTAGCATCCACAAAAATTGAGTCCAGATTTGGACGCCATATTCAGGCACCTATGGAGAGTTACTGCTACTGATATCTTCTTCCTTGATAAACCCAGATCTGTCATATATTCTTTCCCTTTTCTTTCTCTGATATGTCTGCTACAAAAGAAGAAGCTGCTTCTTAAACATTGGGACTTATTGGGCCAGTGGGATCCTGTGTTGTTTCCCCACCATCAATGTATGAACTCAGAGATCAGAGCTGTCTGATCAGTAGCATTTTGACATCAACAAGGGTAAAAGTCACATGTGCATTTCCCTCAGGACTAAATTACTTTGCATGCTTAGAATAAGTTATTGCTTAAATGTCGGGTAAAAATCAAGGGACTGGATCTACCTTACCAACAGGTCACCTGAGAGCCTGTATGTTTCATTCTAAAGATAGGAACATCAGCTTTGGGAAAATCCATTCAGTTAAGTTCTGAGAAGGAAGCTTTTCTAGTTTCTTAACATCTATATAATTGAGAGACCCCTTAGATCACAAAATAAAAGTTCCTATACAGAGCATTGACAAGAGTCAATCTTCTGCAAAAACAAATTAAAGCAGAGTGTTTTTATATTTTAATTCAGTAAAAAAAAAATGAAAATGAAAGGGCATCATGTCCAGCATTCTGCTTGTATTTTGTCTTCAGAAATAACAAGAAGACAAAATCCTGTCTTAAAGGAGTTACTGGTTAAGGACAGATTTCAAAACAGTAACTTGTATGCATAGGAGTCTGAGAAGGCTTGAGGCTGATAAGCAGCTTCTTGGAATAGGGGATACCTATGCTGAAGGGTAAGGTGTCACTAGGATCATGCAGGTGAAGAAAAAAGAAGGAGACAGGTTAGGCAGGAGAGAAAACATGAACATAGAGAAAAGGTCAGGAGATGGAAGCCAATGGCAGAGGATGGGCAGAGACCAGGTTCCAAAGAGCTAAGGGTGCTAAATTAAGTTGCTTGGACTGTATTTCCCTCAGACAGTGGGGAACCACCGAAGGAGGATAAGCAGAGGTATGAAAAGGCCACATTTATTTGGAGAAAGATGATGCTGGTCACTCATTCAGGACAGCTTAACTGATCATGTTGGCTGGCTTTTATTATTTATAGGCATTTTTTTTTCTCACGTAACACAATGAGTGCTCAGTTATCTGTTTCTTGAAAAACAAGTGGCCTCTCATGCAAGGGATGTGAGCATTTTGTTTGCTTCCTCTGTCAACCCAGCATTTGTTGACTCAGGCTACTCACCTGACAGGAGGCTAGAGCTGTGGATAAGGACATCACAAAGGGAGTCATGAGATGTGCAACTGCCTGACCCCTTCCAGCTCTAATGTCTGTGATTCTTTGAAAATGAGTGTTACCCACAGAATCAAAGCTTTTAGATAAAGAAATAAAAGGTGAACTCTATTAGAAAAATTCCTTAAGTCAAATTTAACATGCTGTTTTTGTTTAGATATGAAGTGTCTCCCAAAAGTTCATGTGTGAAACAATGCAAAAATATTCTGAGGTGAAGTGATTACATTATGAGAGCTGTAACATAATGAGAGGATTAAGCCACTTAAATGGATTGACTGTGTAGTAACTATAGGCAAGTAGGGTATAGCTGGAGGAAATAGATCACTGGAAGTAGATCACTGGGGGTATACCCTTGGGGTTTATATTTTGTTCCTAGTGAGCAGAGAGGGCTCACGCTTACACACACACACACACAAACACACACACACACACACACGCACACACACACTTCTTGGTGCCATGTTCTGAGCTGTTTTCCTCTGCCATACTCTTTTGTCATGATGTCCTGCCCCACCTCAGGCCCAGAGCTATGGAGTCAGCCAACCATGGACTAAACCATAAGCCAAAATAAACTTTTCCTCCTCTAACTAGTTCTTATAAGGTCTTTAGGTCACAGCAATGCAAAAGTTGACTAAAAGAGATGCAGAGCCTCTCTATTCATCATAAAACAGAAACTGACTTTAACTATAAATTAAACAACTATGAAAAAATCTACAGGAAAAAAGACTTAAGTTTTCATAAGAAACACTTAGGTAAAGGCATTCAGATAGCAAGGATGGTTAAACATCAAAATGGTAAATATTTTTATAAGCCCTTAATGGTGCTTGTTCATGTGAAGAGGATATGAAATATTCTACATCCCACTATTTAAAATTTTATAATGCACTTCAAGATAAACGATTTCTCTTTATTCAATCTCTACTGAACAAATATTTATTGAATGCCTCTTTCGTGCCAGGCATTGTGCTGGGTATAAAATAATGAACAAAACCTACATTGTGCTCTTCTACATTGTACGTTTCTATTGGCCTTTTCTACATTGTGCTCAGCCAGAGTGACCCAGGCTTTGTATTTTTGATATGGCCATTGTTTTTGCTTGTTGGGGAGTGTTTGGAGGGGGATTGAACCCAGGACCTCATGCATACTAAGCATACTCTATGCCACTGAGAAGCAGCCCCTTGCCCATACAACTTTCTTAAATCTTGAGTGTCTTATATGCTGCCTTTTTCAAGAAAGCTATTAAACTAAGCACCTTCCTGCAGTCCTCACTGCAATAAGAGCTGATGTATCTGTACAAGTCATCAATCCCTTTGCTCATAAGTTCCCTGGGGATGAAGTACCACCACCAGACAGCTTTTTCCTGTGGAGATGGTGATGAAACATTGGAGCTTTACAATTCAAAACTCAACAGCTTACAAATCAATCAACAGATATGGAGTGGAGTCTCCCAAAATAAATCTTTTCTACTTTTTGAAATGTTTGCCTTTCCCTACAATCTAGTGTCTCTAAAGTCCTCAAGTAACAATACAAGGGCAGGCAAGGATTTGGCCGAAGCTTTGAAAGGATTATTATTGTTGCCTAAGCATACACAATGCCTTCTTAGGAAATTTTAAGTCAAAGGCCTCATGCACAATTTGAGTTGAAGAGCTTTTCCTCTGGCCTTAGGGTTGGAAACATGCTCTGCTATGTTACTTTAATTGAGAAAAAAAAGAAATAGGAAAAATACTTGAGAAAGAGATGCTGAAGAACATAGAAAGGAGGGAATGAAAAGAGAAATTCCTGATTTTTGCCCAGTCATCTGGGGAGTACAGTTCATGAGAAGTTCACCCTCTGAAAATATTATTCCTATCATGGTACTGGTGGTAGGTTGGGCAGTTCTTGAGTTATCTGCTGCAGTTCAAGAGAGATCCATCACGAAGCAGAGCCCAGCCAACCCCTTCCTTCCCCATGGAGAATCTGTATTCTTCCTTCCTTTGTATCTTTAGTACCCACTCTCTTTACTCATTTGGTTAGTTGTCTTCACCTGGGACTACTGTGGATTTGGGTGTTTGTGTTGATGACACAAGGAAACCTAAGGTAAGGATGATTGTCACTGGGTTGGCACAGGTCCCCAGCACTAACTGCTCATTGCTTTCTCACAGGGCTTTGATTTCTACTTGGGTAGTTGCAGTCCTTGAGACCTAGCCAAATACATGGACTGCATGCTGGAACACATTCTCTGTACCTTCAGGTTATTGACTCTTGTCCCTGAGTGTGTGGACATAGATACCTTTTTGGCTGCTAGAGGAAGCTAGCCATGTGAGTAAGAGAGCCTGGTAGCATCCTCTGCCCAGGTTACTTATAGCTTGATTACTTGCTCTAGCATCAGTGAGGGTGTTAAATACAGAGGCCATGAATTGCTTTGCTGATGCACCTGCCTCTGGGAGAGGTATCACTTGTCATCTCAGCATGACTTTTTCTTTGTTAGACAACGTATTTTCCTAATCGGAGGAATCCTGGCAACCCTTGAGAATGGGGAAACTTCAAGAGAACCAGAACCAAGAGACACAGCAATACCAAAGCTCTCTATTCCCCATCAGGAAGAGGGAGGCTGCTTGAAATAAGGGGGAAGTCATGGGGTTTGGAGGTCAGACAGATGTAGGGACTCTTATTTCCTTTGTGTCCTTGGACTGGCTACTTACACCTCTTTAAGACTCTGTTATACTTATCTGTAAAATAAAGATGATTATCCCATCCACAGAGGGTGTTTTGTAAGGATGATCACATTTGTAAAGCACTCATCTGGTCCCTACCTCATATGGTAAATGCTTAAAGAAATGGGGATCTGCCAGCTCTCTTAGATTCCTATGCAGGAAGCCATATAAGACCCTGATGTTTATTTTATATGCATTGCAGTTTGTTCCTAACTGTCTTAACCAGCTAGTGTGAGAATACAGTGAAGGGAAGCTAAGGATAGAACCTAGCTACAAGCCAGCTTTCGGCCAGATGTCTTAGGCAGTGTTAGAACAGGAAACAGTCGGCTGGTCCTCATGGAGGACAGGGCTTTGGAGGACATTCCACTGGACTTTGACACCTGATCCAAAAAAGTATATTTTAAGTACTATAATGAGATGATTAAATGAGGGCAAAGGAGCGAGTACCCAAATATTCCTTTAAAAGTTAATACCCTGTGTGACCTGACTGAAGGAAGAAAGATCCTTGGGCAAGTGAGGTATGTATCTAAAATTGAGTAACTAGTTCAGGTGGTCAGAAAAAGCCTGTAAGAAATCAGAAAACGAACATAAAGTCTGTTATTCCTTGCCAGTTTTCTCTCCAAATACTTATGAGAAAGAAGAGGAAAGGGAAGAAGTTAAAAAAAAAAAGATGAGATGGAGCATCTTGCCTCCATGTCCCTGAAAACCTTTGAGCAAAATATGGTTTCCATAATACCGGCATTTATTTGGAGATTACAATATGCCAGGCATTCTTCCCTACGGTTTTATAAGGATGATACTATTCCTATCCTAACTTTACAGCTAAGCAAGTTAAGTCTTTGGAGAGATCGCTGGTGGTGGGTCCAAATTTGCACAAAGTATGTTTAATTCCAAAGCAGTTATTAAGAGCTTGGGGTTCAGTTCCTCCCTTTATTGATGATGTTTATAGATCTATCCATCACTCCATCTCTCACCTCCCATTTTCTTGGCACTTTGCTCTGGGCACAGGAATTAACATAGTTCAAAGAACCAATCCTAGTCCCCTCCTAGCTTATAGCCTCGTAAAGATCACAAACAAGTTAGCAAGGTCTTCTTTCTTCATCTCCAGCAAAGAAGCTTTTTCTCATACTCTGTTACCAAGAGTAGAACATGACTTTTGGTGAAAACTAACACTTAGGGGACAGAGTGAAAAATTCATTAGAGCACATACTTCTCAGGGCTGGGAAATGAAGCATGCTGAAAGAGGGATTGAGTAAACCTAAATGGATACCTTAAATCCCAACACTGAGTCATTAGATGAAGAATTCACTTCCAAAAAAACCCCACATTTCTTATAAAGAAATACTAAATCATCCAGAGAGATGGAGTCTGGGCTTATGGATCTGGACGACATTGGAGGCTGTATTAGGGCTTTAGATCTTTGCTCTGCCTCTACCAAAAACTACTGGCTTGGTTTATGCTCATCTGTTTAAGTTATAAATGACCAACACTCTTCCCCACCCCGACCCTGCCCTGCAATGCAAACTAGCCCCTGCCTCCTCTTCTGTGCCATTCTCTTTTCTGACTTTCCTGTTACCTCCCTGGGTCCCCAAGGCTTATTCTCAACCACCCTGCCTTCTTACTACCCAAATTCCTAGCTGTCCCTTCAATGTCTTGTACTATCTTCCTGTTTCTTTCAACCCTTGCTCCCCTTCCTGTCCCACGTTCATTTAGCTCGGTTCAACTAAGAATTAGGAAGACAAAACTATCTGAGCGAATTCACAAAAAGGTGTATCAGGTCCCCAGCCTTTTATTCTAATCATAAGAACACGGACTTGGGACTCACACAAATCAGGGTTAAAATACAGTTTGTATAATTTATTAGCTCTTTGGCTGGGGCAGGTTGTTTAAAATTTCAGAGCTTGATTTTTTTTTTCTTTAATGCTTTAATTTGTTGTGAGGATGTATATGCTTAGCTCAGTACCTAGCACATACTAGGTAAATAGTAATAAGTATCAGTTTCAGGGTTAGTAGGATCTTTTATATACCTCTGTAAGAAGTTACTCCTGGTTGGAGAATGTGGGTAATTTTTGAACATTTTAGAAAATTGTGGTTCCTATCTCTTTTCTTGAGGAAAGATGGACAGTCTCTGTTACAGAGCAAAGGGGGTGCCCAGATTAAACCAAGAATGTCTGGTCCCTGATTGTCTCCTTCTTTTAGCTCTAGTCTTTGGAAGGGTGGGCATCTTCAGCTGGTTAAGGGAAAATCCAACTTAGTTCAAAAAACGTTCTTGCAATTTTATAGGCTCTGAAAAAAACAGTGGATCGGCCCTAATAGCTTATTTGGAGGTCCATATACAAATAGATTATTACAGTACAAGTCATAACAGCCATAATAGAGATATGAATGACAACACTATAAGAAGTTATCCCTTTTCAGTCCCCCAGGTGAACCTAAAAAGGCTTGATTCCTCTGTGTAAGTCCTCAAGTTACTCTCATTGACCAGGGAGTACATACATTTTTGTCTATAACCATATAACACAGTAACAATTATTCCAGCAGGTAAAAATAGATCAAATTAACTTACTAGAATTTTCACTGGATATTTGTCCCTCTGAACAACACTGATCATTTCTCTGTAACTTCCATGTACCCTCCAAGATATTTTGTTGCCTTGGCTCTGATGGTTTGAGAGATGTAAGGGAGACCTAGAAGATAAAGCATCATGTTTGTGTTGCATCTTTGAGCAATGATGGAAAACCATGGAAGACAAAAGGCCACTTGGCTGGTGCAAGCCCAGTACCTTGCCATCTTCCTCTGCTGTGAACTCTTAAGATCACGAACTCTTAGATTGAAGACTTTGGCAAAGTTCTCCAAGTTCTGTGAAATTCAATGTTATGTAAATACAAGATACTGAATTATTACTCTCTCCTTATTTCTTCTATGATATGATCCCTTTATCCCTTGCCACATAAGATATTTAGAGGGTTGGTTTTAGGACCCTGCTATCTCTGATCAGTCTTCCTAATGCTTGCTTATTCTGCAGATGTCATTGAAAGATTTGCTTAACAGAGAGAAAGCAATGTTGCAGAGAAATCTCAGTTCAGGAACTGACATTCAAATTGTTTTGAAGTTTAAGGGGGAAAAAAGTGCCAGGAAATTTATGCCCTGGCCTTAGTAAAAAGCTTACATGGATTGTGCTCCTTTATTAGTGTCTTAAGTGTATGTGGGAGGATTCTGTAGATCATTCCTGAATATGCCCAAAATGGTCTTCGAGAAATTACATGAAAGTTCTTAATGATAGCAAATGAAGCTTGTGTAATAGATGTACTTACAAGGGAAATTTTCTGGAATTTAAAAAGTCATCTCCGTGGGCAATATATACCACTTCCCCCCTCCTGTGCACACATGCATTCATGGCCATCTATCACACTTTTCCTGCCTCAACTCCTTCTTTGAATGAGCAAGCCAGCAAAATTGAAGAAAGCAAAGCCCAAAGCTTACACAATTTAAGCTTCGTCAAGCTATGGAAAATCACAGAAGGAAACCTTTATGAACACTGTGTTTATGGATGTAAAATTCACGGCAACTAGACAGTTACCGTTTATCAATGCTCTTTTGGGGAGAAAAACTATGCCAGAATTCTAATATGGGGGAGAGGCTGATACACATCCAGATCTTCATAAGCTGGGCCCTACTGTCAAGTTCAACTTTGCAGCTTTTTATGGGGATAGGCAAGTTATTTGTTTGCAATTGGGGGGATGGTTTGGGGGCCAGGAAAGCCTCCATTTGTCTCTTCTTTCTTCCTTTGTCACCTGCTAAGGCACTTCCACAGGCCTGAAGTCACATCTCAAGCACACCTAGAAACACTTTATGTGAAAATGGGCACTGTCATGCACTTTATCTTTAATTTAATGGAGGTTGAAGATAGAACTGACCCATGGCAGAGTGACTGAAACCACATGTGGGCTGGGTTGACCCTTCCTTGATCTAGGAAAGAGTAAGTGCTGCTTTCCAGCTCACCCTTGTATACTTAACTCCTCTGGGAGGGTAGTTCTGCAGAGCAAGGATGGTGAAAATGTGGCCTGCTTTTAACCACACGTGGCTTCGCTGCAGCTGTGTGTTAGGCAGACAGAGAAAGTGTTGGCTGGATTGTATTCCTATCTCTTGACATAAAGAAAAATAGTATGTTGAAGTCTGATATACTTGGTGATAATATCTTGGCCCTTTTTTTTCTTCCTCAAATGTGTAAAATTCCCTTTCCATTATGCCTCTGTGATAGGTAAACTCTAGATGAAGCCTACCCCAACATTTATGGGGCAGATCCATAATTGCTTGTTTGCCACCCCCTAACCCATTTGAGGAGCCCCCAAACCTCCCTTTGTGAAGAGACTAGTGTCTATAATGGATGAATATTATGAATACAGAATGTGCTCATTTATTTAGGAAGTACTTTCTCAGTGAAAAGCCAATATAAAGCTGGTTTTTTGCTCCAAAGCCCATACCAGATCATATTGATGGATCAAGTCACATTACCAGTGAGTCCACAATCCTCAAGCAACATTGGAAACCCAACCTTGGTTCCAGTAGTTACTATAAACTGGATGCATTGATTTCTGGTGATTGAGAGATCAACTCAGTAAACATCAAATTTACATCCTTTTTCAGTAGGCTGCAGCAGCACTGTTAATACTGTGCTTTCTTTGCTTTAAAGCATAAGGCTTTATTTTTTATAATATTTTTTTAGTTGTAGATGGACACAAAACCTTTATTTATTTTTATGTGGTGCTGAGGATCGAACCCAGTGCCCCACACGTGCAAGGTGCATGTTCTACCACCAAGCCACAACCCCAGCCCCAGGTTTTATTTTTTATACTCTAAGGAGCCAGAGAGTGGCGGGTTTTGACTGATAAATTTATTTAGAATCTAAAAATTTGACAAACAAGTCTCCCTTGGTGACTGAATTTGTAGAATCACAGATCATAGTTTGGTCTAACATTCTCACTTTTTTTAATCTGTGAGGAAAGAGGCCAAAGGTATTAAGTGACTTGCCCTAGAAGTCATACCCTAACGGGGTTCAAACTAAAAGCCTGAAGGGCAATGTTTCCTAACTGTGAGCTCAGTTTTTATCACAGACAGAAAGTCCAAAAAACAATATAAATCAAAAGGTAGTCCCAAGACTTTTTGAGTTCAAATCCCGGCTCATCCACTTACAGACTGTGTTCTTGAGCAAGTCCCTAAACCCTACTCTGTCCTCATTTCCTTATCAGCAAGATGAGGATGTAATGGTACCTGTCTCCTAAGGGTTCCATACAGGTGAATGAGTACATGGAAAGCACTTATTACATGAGTGCCTGGTTATATAAGAATAGGCTCTATGTAAGCCTGCTCCAGTTGTCAAAAATGCACCAAGAGTCGGACTCAGGGGACAGAATAGGGGACCCAGATAGTCACAGGTAGACACAAGTGTTTTTCACTAGGAAAGGAAAGGATTTTCTTACCAGACTTCTGCAAGAAATTTTTATTCTTTCTCATTCCATATTATTTTTTAACACCATGGAAGTGAATTTGGTATTGTATGTTATCACTGTAAGATGATACCAGTTACCTCAGGTACAAATCATTCATGATTTCCAAAGATGTGCATATGCATCAACATGGACAAATCCTTTTCAAATCCTTACTATGTGAAAAGGAGAAGTAGAGGGTAAGATATCAAACGGAAAATAAAAGAGGAAAAGAAAGAAAATAGTTGTATTCATAGAGTTTGAAGATTTTTCTAGTCATTTAATATAAATGAATAAGCATCAAGAATTAAGAATTCAGTTGTCCTCCACATAACATGGGGTAAAAACACTCTCCAATGTTTTCCACAAGCCATATGTTCTTATTCAGAATTCAGTTGTTGGATTACCCCACTGTTTCTATTTTCCTAACTGGAAAAATGGATAATATGCTCTAAGGATCAAAGGGCAGATAGAAAACTCTCTAACCTGAGGAGTGTTGGGCTGAATGCTGTCAACTGTTCATTTTTTAAGTGCAGAAAGCAAGCAAAATCAAATAGGAAGGTGGTTACATTAACCTGGGTATAGTGATAGCACTGATTCTAAAAACAAACAAAAAAGGAATCTCAAAGACTCATTTTTCTATTGTTCTCTTATGCCTAAGAGATAACATTATAACAGCAATAATGCTGCTGGTGGCTACCACAAGGTCCTTTGCTCCCAACCCTGCACAAGGTGGAGTCTAGCAGCAGAGGACACGGGTCAGAACTGAAGAGGCGGACCACTTACCTCAGCTTCTGGACCCCTTACTGACTCACTGTGTGGCCTTGGTCAAGTTACTTCAATTGCTCCATAGGTAAAATAAGACAATAATAGTACCTGTATCTTATGGTTGCCATGAAGATTAAGTAAATTAGTACATATGAGGTTCTTACAGCAGTGTCTACAAATAGCAAGCACCCAGTAATACTGGAAGCCATTGTTGTTACTGTTGTTACTGCTCCCATTTAATAAGCAAGTTGACATTTGGAGAGGGTAACTTGAGCAGGATTATAAAACACAAATGGAAGCTGATTCTAAGCATAGAATGTTGTAATCCAAAGTTCGGGGCCAGTCTGGGTCTTTGACATTATGCTCTTATGCCCCATGTTTAGTTAACATGACTTAGGGATTAGGGATCTATCAAATCCAACTATGTTTAAAAATAGTATTCCATGGATAGAAACCCTAGCAATAAATGAGCATCAAGGAAAATCAAAAACAAATGAGAGATTTAATAAGCCAATATAAATCCTGACATGAAGTTTTCAACTTATTCAGAAATTAGCCTAATAATAATCCTTTAACTTGTCTTAAAATAACAAAATATCAAAGAGTAAAACACATTCTACTTAGAGATCTTTGTACCTAACTTGAAAAATAATTTTAGGTCATATTTGCATGGTCAGATAAAAAAGCATTTGAGAAAGTCCTCTCTCTCTCAACCCCCACATAAACATCCTTCAGGGCTAGAAAGAGCATGTGCTGCTGTTCCCACACATGTAAGCAGAACACCTGTTGGAATAGAGGCATCATGGTCTGTAGAGATTTGTGTGTGTCTGTGTCTATGTCTCTAAGTACATGTGTGTCAATGTCTAACATCAGTGTGTGTGCATGTCTCAATCAGTGTGTGTCTGTTTCCCTAAATCTCTGTGTAGCTGTGTCAACGTCTGTATTTGTATGTGTCTAACATCTGTGTTTCTGTATATGTGTATGTCTGTGTGTGTACATATACTTCTCTATATATGTGACCAAGTCCAACATCCGTGTGTGTGTGTGTGTGTGTGTGTGTGTGTCCCAGCACTGATGGAATTAATTACTCTGCATCAATAGCTAGCTGCTTCCTGTTCTATCTCCTCACATATCAAACTCTTAGAACAGAGGCAGGGAGATCTCTCCAGGGAAAATGGATCTTTTGCTTTCCTCTATAAGGCAGGCTGGAATTGGATTTATGTTCTGATCAAACAGGTTGAAGGGCCTCGTTGAAGCGTCATGTCACCCAGTGCCATGGTCCCATTGGCATTCTCACTAAGCTGACAACTCAGGACAGACAAGAAAGTAGCGTGTTGGCCATCTTTGTCTTTGGCTACTTGAGCATATTCCATTCAGGGGTTTGAAGTGCAGTGGTCTTAAGCCACCTTTGTCATTAGGGGTTTGTCTGCCCTAAGTGCCTCTGCTTCCAGTCTCCTTTACATACCCACATAATTACATCAAGGCAAACAGTTGAGTGAGAATTGGAAATTTCCAAGATCTGCTATGTTTTCTACTTAATATTCTTTCCAGCACTGAGCATGAAAATAAAAAAATGTCAGTCCAAAAATGCCTGGTGTTTCCGCACACCTCATTCTGCCTGGAGCACTCTGCTTCTACCTGGGCCTCGCTACCTCTTCTTCACCCTTCAAGACTCACTCCAGATATCACAGACCTCAGGAAGCCTTCCGTGACTCTACCTTTCCCTCTTCCCTCTGGACTCCCAATCTGTACTTTTTGTGCTTCTCTAATATCTTATACTTATTTGACTTATAGACTGTGAGCCCCCAGGAAATAGGTATATGCCTGTTTCATTTACTACTCTGTCCCCTCACTCAATATTGGCTCACCAAATGCTAGTTAAATGAATAAGTAAATGGAAAGCACTTATTGCCGTGTCTTATTGTCTCTGAAAGCCCATAAGACTCAAGAATATATTTTAGTGCCTGTGCCCAAGTCCTCATTATATTTAGCACACATACTACTAGATTTTCGACAAATGAACCAATAGATACAAGCACACATATGTATGTGAATGGCCAAATAGATGTGGGCAAGAAAAGGTAAGGTCCTGCATGACTGCAAAACACCTATGATGAAAAGAAAGAGGAGGTAAATCTTGTAGAAGATAATAGAATAAAATCTGTGGCTCCTAACATAAAGGAATGAACTTACCACACAATCCACTTTTAGAAAAAAACTCACAAATTTCCAGAAAGGTTTCTGTTTACAGGGTAAATGGAGAGGTTAAAAACTGCTCATGAGAACTGACTCAAGGGAATATTAGTTTGCCAGGGTTATTAACAAAGTATCAGTAACTGTGTGATTTACAATTTAAAAATAAAGAAAAATATTATTCCAGGTCTATAAGTTTGAAATCAAGGTATGGGAAAAGGCTGTGCTGCCCCTGAGCCCTACAGGGGAGGGTATTTCCTTGCCTCTTTCTCAATTCTGATGGTGCCAGCAGACTTTGATATTTGTTGACTTGCATCCCTCTAATCTTCCTTTGCATGGCCTTCTTCCCTCTGTGCATCTCTGTATCATGGTCGGAATTTACTCTTTTCCTAAGGACCTCATTCATATTAGATTAGGATCCATTCTAATAACCTCATTTTAATTTTTTTTTTTTTTTGGTACTGGGATTGAACCCAAGGGCACTTAACCACTGAGCCATATCCCCAGTTCTTTTTATTTCTTATTTAGAAACAGGATATCATTAGGTTGCTTACAGCCTAGCAAAGTTGCTGAGGCTGGCTTTGAACCTATGATTCTCCTGCCTCAGCCTCCCAAGCCACTGGGATTATAGGTGTTTTCCACCGTGCCCAGCTTCATTTTAAATAATTGTTGTAAAGACCTTATTTCTAACTAAGATCACATTCTAATGTACTGGAATTAGGACTTCAGCTTATTGGGTTTTTTTTTTTTTTTTTTGTGTGTGTGTGTGTGTGTTGCGGGAGGGGGGGTTACAAAATTCAACCCTTCACAGGGGGAAATATTTAGGCTTGCAGGGTTTTATTAAACAACGCCAACTATTAATCAATATCTAGATAGAGTTGTTGATGTCCTGAGTTGATGAATGTCAATGGATTTCCTTAATCCTAAAACACTTGATCTCAAATCTGAAAAGCCATATAGTCTCCATGGGATAACTAGAGAAAAATATTTAAGCAAACAGAATTGTAGATAAGGCGCTCTAGCACTTGACTCAGAACTGCTATGTTGTAAGTGTTATAGAATATAAACAAGAGCACAAGAACAGCAAATCCAACAGGACTGCAGAGAGGGTGCAGTTGATGTGAGCTGGACAGTGAGGGAAACTTCCTGAAGAGGAATGGCTTGAATCAGATGTTCCAGTAGGAGCAGGGAGAACATTTATGCGAAAAATGTTGGAAGAAAATTCACAGATGTGAAAAGAAAATGATGTATTAGGAAGCCAAGAAGCCATTGAGCCCAGCAGAAGCTCTCTCTATTTGAGGGAGGTAATTCTGGAAAAGGAAGGGGGCTCAATTAACAGAAGACCTTCAATGTGAAGATATTGATCAATTAAGATAAAATGAGAAAAACTGAAATAAAAATGGAATAAAAATGTTGTTAGAGAAGAAAAAAAAAAACAACAGATGACACTATGTTTATGATTCAAAAAACTTGTTCTGAGATTTAGACTATAACCCAAGTACTAGTTTTAGTAAGATATTTCTAGAATTCTATTTTTTTTATTGGTTGTTCAAAACATTACAAAGCTCATGACATATCATCTTTCATACATTTGATTCAAGTGGGTTATAAGCCAGCTGAAATGTTAAACTAAGAATAAAAGTAAATTTTTATATAATCTACCCTACTAACTTGTTTATCAGGAAACTCATATCTGAATTATAACAGCCAATAGGAATTATTATTTTTAAATTTTTAATTGGCACATAATACTTGTACATATTTGTGGGATTTAGCATGATATTTCAATACATGTGTGCAGTGTGCAATGATTAGACAAAGATAGTTGGCATTTCTATCACCTCAAACATTTATCATTTCTTTGTATTGAGAACATCCAAAATCCTAACTTGCTATTTTGAAATATGCATTTGATTGTTATCAATTATAGTTATCCTGTTGTGCTATAGAACCTTTAAAGTTATTCCTCCTAACCAACTGTGACCCTGTGACCATTAACCATCTTTTCTCCATCCCTCCTTCCTCCACAATCTTCCCAGTGTCTGGAATCTATTCTTATACTCTTCATCTCTGTAAAATCAACTTATTTTACTTAACATAACGTCCACAAGACTCACCCACATTACTGCAAATGACAGTCTTTGATTTTTTTTTTTTTTATGGCTGAATAGTAAGAAATTCTACCTCCTTTTAATTGACCTTCACCTAGAAGTCAGTGATCAGAGCTTGGAAACCAGAGCACGGAAGATTTCACTGAATCTTTGAGGAAGGGAAGCTATGTGTAGGTGAACAAGCATATGGGTGTTTTCAGACACAGAAGTGTGTGGAGGTGAGAGAAGACTGAAGAGACTTTGTGTGATTGGCACTCTTCTTGATGTTTGTGTTAGTCAGCATTGCATTGCTATGATCAAAATGCTTGACAAGGACAACTTAGAGGAGGAAAAGTTCATTTGGGTTCATGGTTTCAGGGATCTTGGTCCACGGTTGGCTGACGCCATTGCTCTGGACTTAGGTAAGACAGAACTTCATGGCTAAAGGGCATGATGGAGGAAATAAAAAGTAATAAAAGTAAATTTTTATATAATCTACCCTACTAACCTGTTTATCAGGAAATTCATATCTGGATTTAACAGCCAATAATTATAACAGCTCATGGCAGCCAGGAAGCAAAAAGAGTGAAAGAAAGGAGCCACGGACATCAAGTGACCTCTGTCCACTAGCATGTCCCACCTGTCCACCCAGTAGTCCATTCAAATTATTAGTCCATCAAATGGATTAATCTACCAATGTGGTTACATCTCTCATAATCTAATTGTTTCAACTCTGAATATTGAAACACATGAGCTCTGTGGGAGACATCTTTAGATCCAATCCATATCAATACTATTCTGCCCTTTGACATTCTCCAAGAAGGAAGTAGATTTAGAGACAAATGGCATGCTAATAATGATAAGAGACAGTGTATCTTGCTACAAGTATCACTTTTTTGTTAAGAGAGATCATTAACTTAAAAAACAGCAAAGAAAACTTGATAAGAGATGTTGGTAATGTTAATAATCTTGGTTTATTTTATTTTTAGCAACAATTCAGAAGGTGAGGTGAATTGGCCTGAGTGAAACATTCACATGCACCATGCTGTTCACAAGTGGAAATGAGTGCCTTGCCACCTCAGGTGTTTGGTAATCTTGGCTATAACTATTTTTGTGGAGCCAAAACCTCATGCCAAGCAGGATCACTTCCAAGAGAAGCACGACTCTATCTCCTATTTCCTTGCTGTTTCATATAGGCAGTCCTGTTTCTCCTGGTGTTATTTATCATACATGCTTTTGGTTGATTTTTCTTTTTCTTTTTTCTTTTTTTTTTTTTGGCCTTTAAACACATCTTTCAGTCCCTACTGTCTAATGTCTTTTTAAATTTTATTTATTTTTTATTTGGAGTTCCCTAAAATACAGCAGCTGTAAGTGGCCAGGTAGCAGATCTGTTGCTGTAGCTATGTGGTGGCTTTTCTTCTCATCTTCTCTGAGGTGTCCTCTCTGGAACCCTTCATCATTCAATCCACTGGCCCTTAGTGACTGAGGAGCATAGAAGGAGTAACTGAGTTCTCATCCTACTTTGGGGAAACAGCTTCAGCTTGCTTATCTGCACAACAGGGATGACACACGAGCTTTCTTACCTCAGAGTTAGGAGGACTAGATGAGACAACCTAGGCCAAGGGGCTTCGGGAAGCAGATGGGTCACACAGATTCAGTGGTAATGAGTACCACACTGTGTGTCTGCTGACCTCCTGCATTCCCTGTGGTTGAACCAAATAGTGTAGTGATTAGCTCATTGCTATTACCTAACACTTTCACTATGTCTCCTGGGTTTCTGTCAGTTCTCCCCTCTTTGCTGAAAGCTTCTTGACCATGGTGAGTACTGTTTCCACTTTGGGCAGTGAATGCTAAATAAGTTACATTCAGGCTTCTGACACTCCAGGAAGCCTTCTCACTCTCTCATTTAGTCCCTGTCCTCACAATAATTATTCCTGCACTGCACAGGTATTTACTGAGCGCTCAGTAACAGTAATTCATGTGAGCTCATATTTATGGAGCCTTTTATCTGTGCCAGGCACCATGTTTAGCCCATAACATAGAAGTTCTCACTTAAACTTCCTAACAACGCTACGAAGTAGGTGTTGCTATTATTTCAGAGTAGATTGTTAAGTAACTTTCCCAAGACTGTTCAACCAGAGAGTGGCAGGGTGCAATTCATTCATGAACAATCTGATCCCAGAACCATGGTCTATGTTACGCCATCATACCCTGCTGAGCATCTGCAATATACCATGAGTAGTAGTAGTTGCTGGAGATATTGAGATAGATAAGGGTCCTTATTGCCCTTGTGAAGCTTAGTTTAGGGAGGGAAACAGGTCCAGAAACAAATGCCTATAGCAGAATGGGGATGAGCCTGAGGGCAGAAGTAGCCACCACAAGGAGGAAACAGATGGTGGTGTGCTGTGGAGGAAAAGGTCTGCTTTGTGGGAAGGGAGATCAGAGAAGTATTCAGACTGGAGGGGATGTTCAGAATCCAACAGAGAGGATTGGACTCTACTGAGAGAGCGCAGAAGAGGATGCACAGCTGAGCAGAGCAGCAACCTGAAACTAAACTAGAATGGCATTTCAAGTTTGTGAAGCACCTTACAGGACAGCCAAGGAGTTGAAATATGGGTGACAGGAAGTGAAACTGATATATTTTTATAACCTTGATAACTTTTAAATAATTAGTTTTTTTAAGTTGCAAAACTGATATACAGTGTTTTCTGTGCCCTGCATCTCATTTTCCTATTTTTTAATCATTTCAAACCATATGAGAATAATTTTGGATGATACTCCATTGCATCTTAACAATTCAGCATATTTTTCCTAAATACAAGAATACAGTCCTACATAACCACAATATAACCATCAAAGTCAAGAAATGACATTGATTCAATATATCGCTATCTAACCCATAGACTCCATTCAAATTTTGCTATTTGTCCCATCATGTCCTTTATAGGTTCAAGATTCAATATAGAATCATCACAGGTTGCATTGGTTGTCATTTCTTTTTGGACTCCTCTAATCTGGGACAGTTCCTCAGTTTTTTCTTATCTTTTATATCCTCCAATATTTTTGAAGAGTACAGGCCAGTTACTTTGTAAAAATCTCCCTCAATTTGGATTTGCTTGACATTTCCTCAAGCAAATGAGGAAAATTTTATTTTGAATTTTATTTTAATATTTATTTTTTAGTTGTAGTTGGATGCAATACCTTTATTTCACTTATTTATTTATGTGGTGCTGAGGATCGAACCCAGGGTCTCGCATGTGCGAGGCGAGCGCTCTACCGCTGAGCCACAATCCCAGCCCATGATTTTGAATTTTTGACAGAAGTAATCCACACGTATCCTATTTTCTTCTTCATGCATTTGAGTTAGTCAGCTTTTCATTGCAGTGACAAAAATACTTGAGAAGAACAACAGAAGGGGAACGTTTATTGGGGCTCACAGTTGCAGAGGTTCAGTCCTTGCTCAGCTAGTTCCATCACTTTGGGCTAGAGGTGATGGAGAACATCACAGCTGAAGGGCCCGATGAAGGAAAGCTTCTTAGCTCATTGCAGGTTCAGGAACCAGAGAAGGGGAGGGGGAGGGGCTGCAGGGAAGAGGCACCCTTCCAGGGCACACCCCCAGTGATCCACCTTCTCCACCCATCCCCCATCTGACTATAGTTACCTCCCAGTCAGTCCACTCAAACTAGGCTGGACTGATCAGGTTACAGCTCTCATAATCTAATCATTTCACTTCTGAATATTCCTGCATAAACATGGGAGCTCTAGGGCAATATCTCATCTCCAAACCATAACAGCATAATGTCAGGAGAAAGACAGTGGTCGTTATGTCCCATGACTGGTGATGTTAACCCATTGCTTGATTAAAATTATGTCTGCCAGGTTTCTTGACTATAAAATTAATAAGCATGTCACACCTATTAATAGTAAGGAACAAGTATTTTATGGAGAATATCTTAGTCCATTTGTGCCGCTCTTACAGAATAATAGAGTCTGAGTAATTTGTCAAGAATGGAAATATTTTCTTAAGCTTCTAGAAGCTAAGAAGTTCAAGATTCTGCCCCTGGCATCTGGGGATGGCTGCTGTCTTCTCCCAGGGTGCTCCTTGGAATGCTGTGTCCTCACATAGCAGCAAGCTGAAGAGCAAAAGGGGAATGGATTCCCTTCGGCAAGCCCTTTTTACGCGGCATCAGTCCATTCTTATGACCTGAGCACCTCAAAGGCCGCGCCTCTGAACGCTGCTGCAATGGAGATCAAGTTTCCAACACATCAGTTCAGGGAGACACATTCAGACCATAGTAAGGAAAGAATCTGATCCTAAGTAAATATCTATTCCTCGTTGGCTTTTCAACTACCACATTTAATACCCATCGACTATTCTTACCTGAGTTAATTATCATGATGGCTACCGAATGGTAACTTTCAAAATTCTTCTGTTCCTTCTAGATTATTAATAGGCTTTCCATTGCAGTGGAGCTTGCTTGAATTTATTTATTTATTTATTTATAAATTTCTGTTTTACTCAAAGGGTTAAAATCTATTACTATTCAATCGTTCCAGACATAGCCAATTAGGAGTCCTTCTCAACCAGGCCCCCCACTGTCCTTTTGACATATAACTCATCATTCTTTGAGCACTTCCCAGTTTTCTGGTCTAACAAGATGTTCCAGGTCCATTTTTCCTTCCCGCAGAACCTGACCTGGTGTCAGCCATTTCTATAAAAACTGGTTGCTTTGAGTGGAGAACTAAATTCTCTACTAAATGGATTCCAGGATCTGGACACATGATATATTTAATTCTTCTAGGATGCCATTGCTTCTAGGCCTTTCAGTGGAGAGAGCTAGGAAGTACTATATAGATAGAAATATCATGTTTATATCATTTATAGCTGTTGATATGACTGTGTCTATGTATTAAAAAACATGAGTTCAACACCAATCCAATTGTACAGGGTTACTCTAGTCTTCCTCCTTTTCATATTTGTAATTCCCCTCACTGACAGTAAGAAACCTGGCTCACATTATTTTCTAGATATCTATGTATTTGTTCAGTTCTCCCTGAATGTTTGACTCCCAGCTACCCTGGCCCAATGCTGAAGCCTGTCACATGCCAATTAGCCACTCCCAACCAAACTGCATGCTAAAGTTCATCGCCCACAAAGGGGAAGAAGGAAGGAGGAGGAAGGAGGAAAAAAGCCAGTTTGAAAGCTCAGCTCCAGAATTATAGGGCCCCCTTTCCTGCTGGACCAAAGCTGAACTCTGCACATACTGGCTCCTTTCCCTACTGAAACTCAGCTCTGACGCCAAAGAGGGTTTGAATCACAGCAAGTAAAATGATCATATTTGCACTGGGACTGACATTTGTAGCTGTGAGCTAGGAATAGATTAGATACTGGGAGATGTGGAGATAAACTGGAAGACACTGGTAAGAAAGATGAAAAACTGAAAGCAGGATGCATCCTAGGCTGTCTCTCTTTGCCTTACCTTAAGCTTTCTAAACTCGGCCATATCAGTGGTGTCCTATTTATTACTGTTGCATTGTTCTCCACCTCCTGACCTCAGAGGCATTCTAAAAGAAAGAAATATCTTCAAGGACTTTTTTTTTTTAATCACAGGATAGAAATGGTATGGAGAAATGTCAAATTGAAGTATTACATACAAATTTAAGAAATACTTCTAACAAAAAACTAAAGTTTACAATGGTGTTTCTCTTCCAAAGAAAAAGTGCACTTTAAATTACTGAATTTGGGGGAGGGGAATTTCTTGCAAAAGCCAAGGTAAGAGAAGGTTCTTAGGGCATAATAGCTTGGAGTGGGGAGAGTCTGCCATTAGAAATTATGTGCCTTTATACCAGCTACAATCAGTTGCTGGGAGGCAAAGGTCATTACCTTTTCTGAAAGACTAAGGCAGAGAAACCAAGCAACTCACATAATGAGCCCTATGCAAAAGAATGCAAAAAGCCTTCCTTTTGTGTAGCTAATACTAACACAAGCTGCTAAAAATGGCCAACCACAGTGGGCCCTTGATTGCCCACATTACCTCTGATGGCCACCTTTAAAAGCAAACATCTCTTTTGGGAGGACCACACACTGCCTTTGCCCATTTCGCTGCCAAGGAGCATTGTTGCTTCATTGAAATCACAACTGCAAGTGTATGCATGACCCTGGGTGGTGTCCATGGTTTTGTTACTGTCATTAAGAAATAGATCTGTCAATGTTGTCATTTATAACTTTCTGAAGCTTAGCACACTGGGGTGTCCAGCCTTGACCACTCACTCAGTCATCCTGGTCTTAAGAGACAGTGTGATGGTTAAGCATGCAGGAGCCAAGCTGCCTGAGTTTGAATCCTGGTTCTCTTGTTTACTTTCTGCATGAGCTTGGACAATTTACTTAAGGCTTCAGAGCTTCTGTTAGTGTACCTGTAAAATTGGAAAACTTCTTCAGAAGATTGATACAAATTGTGAATCAGTTCTTTTTTTCCCGTATTTTTTTACTGGGGCAATAAAGTTGTACACAAGGGTGGAATTTGTTGTTACATATTCACACACACGATATAACAATATAATTTGGCCAGTATCATTCCCCAGTATTTCCCCTCTCCACATCTTGGGTGGCCTTACTCCAGGGTCCTACGGGGACCTCAGCAAAAGCAGGTGGGATGATGCAGAGCTGAAGCTTACACATCCACTGTGCTGGCCCCTGTGATGAGGAGCAGCTCCATTTTCAGTGCCCTGTGCCCAAGTCAGGGTAGACTTGGTATGATGTAGATGACATTGACATCTGCCTGCAGCAAGCATTTGGGGGCCATGATTTGACCTCTCCAGACCTCAACTCCTTATTGTTAAATCCAGATGATAATCGTACCTGTCTCATGGGGCTGTGAAGAGAATTAAAAGGAAATAATGCCCATAAAGCAGCTAGCACAATCTGGTTCGTGGTAAATGCTGTGTAAGTGTTAGTATGACTGTTGCTGTTGGTGATCATGTGCAAGGTCAGGTAGATGGCTCTGGCTTATGACTTATGGCTAAAGGTTCTCTGCCCACCTATGACCAGTGACCGGCCAGATGGAGATAGAGCGACAGGACCAGTCCAGTTGGCTAGACTTTGGGCAGATCTCCATTGCTGTCAGGGAAATAAAGTGAGAATCAGGAAGCCAAGTCTAATGTCTCAAATCCAGTTACAGTGAAGGTCAACTCAAGAACACCTCTGGCTGGGCAGAGGTAGGAAAGCTAATTCCAATCACTGAGGAGGAGGGTCGCCCGGCTCCTGCATGCTCTGGGTCAGGAGTCGATTGTTCTGGAAGCGGGCGAGTCTGGCAGTACAGAGCATCAACTCCAACCCATCAGTTCACAGAACCTCTCCTGCAAAAAGGGTTTGACAAAGGAGACAGTAATATGAAGAAGGGCTCAGAGGAAAGAAAAAGTATAGAAAAAAAATGTGGGGGAAACTAGAGTTTGTGTAACATTCTGGCTGAGAGCCCAACCATGATTGAAATACCTAAAGCCTAGAAGGGCAAGAACCCTACCCATCAGCTCTACCACCCTCCTCATGCGTGGCGACGGGCCTCCAGCCAAAACCACGGAGGCAGATGTGTTTCAGAATTCACAATTTTTTTTGTATTTTAGAAAGACTTTGGATGACTAAGACATAAATTGTATAATATCCCTAGCAGTTTCTGGAGGAAAATGCCATACTCCAACAGGCTAAAATTACTGCAGTAAAAATGTATAAATATTTACCCAAAGTGGGATGCAGCCTATCAAAGCATGTCAATTTAGGCACAGTTTTGTCACAAAAAGAGCTTATACCGCACTGAAGAAAAATTTATGGCGTTCAGAGCTTTTGAGACTTTGAAATTGGAAGCAAGCAGTTGTGTAAAGGACACTGCTGAGATGCTGACCAGCCAAGTGACTCACCCAAAGGTACACACAGTTCACTGAAAATTCAACTCCATTGAAATGACCACACAGTTAACTGCACATCTTCTGTGTTCCAGACACTGTGTGAAATGCTGAGGTTAAAGTGATTTAGTTTCCTAGGGCTACTGTAACAAAGTACCACAGGCTGGGTGGCTTAACAGGATAGAAATTTATTGTCTCCCAGTTCTGGAAGCCAAAATCAAGTCCAAAATGCAAGATCCACAGCCCATGAGGGCAGCTTCTATGCAGGACAGAAGTAGGGAAAAGTCCCTGCTTTCCCTTTTTTGGCCTAAGTTGATTAAAATATTTTTGACCCAGAATCAGCAAACGTGCTTAATGTGCAGATGGTTTCTGCTGACCTCCTTCCCTGGGAATGTAAAATGTGCTTTTATCAGGGTAGGCAGAGAGGTCTGTTTTGTGAGTTTCTCTGTGCAGTGTTTAACTGGCCTAATAGTTGTCAAAATGCCTCTGCTTCAAGGTCCTGGTAACTGGGTTTCCAACAGAAGTGGGGGCAGGGGCCCAGGGAATGAGCATAAAAACCTGTGCCCTGGCATAGGTGAACCTGGGGTCAGCACTAACCATGCAGGCAGCTGCCCTGTGAGACACACATAGAGCAGTCATCAGCATCGGGGTGGTTGTTGGACTTTGTTTGACTCCCATGTTTTATGATTTCACTTAAAATTGGGGGGAAAACCCCTTTTTGAAACATAGCAAACAAAAAAAATGTACAAATATTATGCATAAGACTTAGTGGTTTTTCATGAACTGGACCCAAACCAGTACCCAGATCTAGACAACATCCGGGAAAGCCCTCCTCACCATACCCCTCTTCTAGCTCCTACCTGCCAAGGGGTAACTACCAGCCTGACTTCTAACACCACGGATTGGGTTTGGATTTTGAGCTTATATAATTGAAAAGAAACATATCAATTTTTGTGTTTGTGGCTTTGTTCGCTCAGTTTCATGTTTATAAAATTCATCCACAGTGTTGCTTATTGCTATGGTTTATTCTCATTGTTTTATATAGTTTTGTATGAACATATCAAAATTTTTTATTCATTCATCTGTTAATGAGCATTTAGTTTTCCTCATCTGGGTGGTTATGAATAGTGCTTCTATGAATATTCTTTTATGTCTTTGGATGAATATATATACATTGGAGAGGGGTGCATACTTGTATTAATTGTCTATTGCTGCATAACAAATTTACCTCCAAACCGAGTGGCTTATAACAACAATGAACATTTATCCTTTCCCACAATTTATTGAGTAAGGAATCTGGAAGAACCATAGGCAGCTTGTGCATAAGGCCTTTCCTGAGGCTACAGTCATCCAAACACTAGCCTGGTATGGAGGATGTGCTGTTAAGGTACCTTATGCACGTGAGTGGCAAGTTGGGCTGACGGTGGTACCATTCTTCTACAGGTAGACGCTCCTTAAGACCATCTCAGTGTCCTCCTGACATGATGGCTAGCTTCCCCCCACCATGAATAAGCCATTAGAGAGAGCATCATGGGAAACTATATCCTTTATGGTCTAGCCTTGAAAGTCTCAGAGCATCACTTCTGCCTCGTTATAGTCACTGGAAGGGAGAGCCTCTATGTCCAGCCCATGCTCAAGACTCAACCTTTAGAAGGAAGGAGCAGGAAATGATATTTGGACAAATCTTATTTATTTATTTATTTTACAGTAGAATGCCTTTTGACATGTTATACACAAATGGAACACAACTTTTCACTCCTCTGGTTATTACATGGTACAGAGTCATTTCAGTAGTGTATCTATCCTACATGTATATAGAGTAATAACGTCTGTTTTATTCTACTGACCTTCCCATCCTGACAACCCCACTCTTCCCCCTCACTCTCCTCTACACAAACCAAAGTTCCTTTATTCTTCCCTACCCGCCCCCAACTATGGATCAGTATATACTTATCAGAGAAAACATCAGGCTTCGGGTTTTGGGGGATAGGTTTATTTCACTTAGCATGATATTCTCTAGCTCCATCTATTTACCTGCAAATACCATAATTTCATTCTTCTTTAAGGCTGAGTAATATTCCATTATGAATATGTGCCACATTTTCTTTACCCATTCATCTGTTGAAGGGCATCTAGGTTGGTTCCAGAGGTTAGCTATTGTTAATTGAGTTTCTATAAACATTGATGTGGCTGTGTCACTGTAGTATGTAGATTTTAAGTCTTTTGGTTATAAACCGAGGAGTGGGGTGGCTGGGTCAATGGTGGATCCATTTTAAGTTTTCTGAAGTATCTCCATACTACTTTCCATAGTGGTTGCACCGATTTGCAGCCCCACCAGCAATGTAAGAGTGTTTCTTTTTCCCCACATCCTTGGATGTTTGGACAATCTCAAAACCCTTCTTGCACCACAACATTTTATAACTTGAAAATAATCCTGCTGGGGGGGTTAAAAATAAGAGAAGTTTATTCACACAAGGATCAAAAAGAACTATATTCCACCCAGCCTTTCTTCTTCTAGTCATTTAAAATTTTGTAATGATTATAGAGAATTTTTAAGGTACTTCCAGGAGACAGCATGGTACAATAGGAAGAACACAGGCTTTGGAGTCAGATGTATCCAAGTTCAAATCCTGGCTTTATTATTTATAAATGATAGGCACTTGGGCATCTTAAGAATCCAGCATTTTAGATTCTCAGATTCCCTCAATTATAAAGTGAGTAAAATCAATGGATCCTATGTCTCTGGAGAAAACTGAATAAACTAATGTGTTTACATGCCCTGTGCAATGGAAGACCCCTTCTATTTGCTCATTTGTAAAGAATTTATTAACCATCTACATTAATCATCTACAAGGTAGTATGATGGACACTGTGAGGGTTCCAAAACTGACTCAGACACAGGCCTGACCTCAGAAGGTCTGTTCTATAGCAGAACCCTGGACAGACAGGACAACTATAATCCAACTGAGAAAATCACCAGTGTCTGGAGCAAGTGTGAATGCCATCTTTTAAATATGGGTGAAATTCGAATATGTAGAAATGGAAGAAATTTTGAGGGATAAGGGAAAGACAAAAGGTATTCCAAACTAGGAATACATCTTACATAAAGATGGAGCTAGAAAACTCTGGGGCATAAATGGATGTAGTTCATTATAGGTATAAACAGTGTAGATGAAAGGAGTTAGTGCGCATAGGAATAGGACAGTAGGTACCTTTTAGGATAGCAGGAAAAGATGAGAGTAGACACTTACTTTTACAGTCTGATGAAAATCATTAAGGCCAAAGATTGTTAAACTAATTTTCGAGCTGACTATGAAAGCTAGGCAGACTAGCTACTCAGGAATATACTGCCATGCTTTTCTTGGCTAACTCCCGTTTGTAGAATCTTTGTGCCTCCTACTGTAAACAGAACCTTCTAAAACTGATCATTAGAGAACACTCTGACTCGGAGCCCAAGCAACTGAGCTTTGTACTTATCATTCCCATTTTGGAGGCTGCAACAACGGGGAGGTGCAGTGGGCTGTTTTTATAGGCCCTTAGCTCACTATAAATGTACTTCTCAAGACTCAGCCATTTAGAACTGGCCAATTCATGCACTCAACTCATCTGTGTGTTTGACTTCTATGTCCAGATAATGAGCCGCTCACTCCACTTACTTCCCTTCAGGAAGACTGATCTATTTAGCAGCCTCCACTTCTGTTACATTATCCAGTCCCAGGCAGTGATGATATTTATACATAAGACAGAGATGTTTCTGGGCTGTGATGGAAGTTTGAAGAAAGTTGGAGCCAATGACCTTTCACTTTGAAGCCAAAGAATAACAAGCACAAATTTTTTTTTCAGTCTCACTGAGAATGGGGGGTTAGAAAAAATTAGCAGAAAATCTTTTCCTAGACCTACCATTCAATATGTGGTAGCCAAACTTTCTATGTACATAACTTATTTGTAACATAGCACCTTAATTTTCACAAAGCTTGTGTGTTCCATCAAAGTAGACATGGTTTAATCATTACTGGAGATTTTGTAGGTAAATATTGGATGTTCTACTTTGCCACACTCTTTGCTTTACTCTAAGTGAATTCTAGAGTATAAAGAGGAAGGACGTGTTCTAGGCACAGGATAGAATTCCTAGCCAATCTTTGCCTAGAACTTCCCACATTCCAAGTTGGAGATTTTTAATCAATTAATGACCCTTGAGTTCATAGGAAATGTTCTCTGCATGGGAACTAAGGCAGTCTTTGTCCTCTCTGATTTTTTCTCAGGTGGGAAATTGGCAAGTGGAGTCCATGTAGTCTCACCTGTGGTGTAGGCCTGCAGACCAGAGATGTCTTCTGCTCTCACCTGCTTTCCAGAGAATTGAATGAAATGGTAATCCTGGCTGATGATCTGTGTCGCCACCCTAAACCTAGTACGGTGCAAGCTTGCAACCGCTTCAATTGCCCCCCAGCATGGTACCCTGCACAGTGGCAACCGGTGAGTTCTCAGGTTACTCAATATTGGAGCATATGTTTGCAATAGCTATTCATGGCAAAGGATTCTTGTCCCACTAAGGGAATGTTCAAGTGCTGCTCATCCCTTCCTTCCTAGTACTTCTTTAACCTTATTCAAATCTAAAGCTGTTAATTATGAACACCATGTTCTTTCTACTGTACCACACCCCACTGATCTCCAAAAGCAACTCAAACGACCCATCTGTTAATCTTGAGTGTATTCATGTCAGAGTTGGAATCAAGCTAAGGAAAAATTTCCAAAATATAGATAATATGGTGGGTTTTTCATAAAGCTAAATTGTTTCTGAATCCAGGTCCTTTCTACTTTTGCTATTTAAAAATTCTAAAAAATTTGGCCATTAGATAATGATTTTTTTTTTAACTTCATTACCTAGCAAAGTAAGTTAGAAATCCAAAGTCAATTTCAGGTATCTATCTTCATTTTCCTGTTTCTGTGAATTCTATAAGTCTGGGAACCATTGTTTTAAAACAAGAATAGGCAAACTCCAGCCCACAAGCTAAGGCCTACCCTGCAGCCCTTTTTGTAAATAAAGTTTTACTCAAACGTAGCCACACCCATTCTTTTACTTAGTATCTGTGGCTGCTTTTGCACTATAAGGGCATATTTTGTGGTTGAATCAGAGACCCTATGACTCACAAAACCTAAAATATTTACTCTCCCTCCTTTTACAAAAATGTCTGTTGATGCTGCACCAAAATTTTACATTATAATAATAATAACCCAACTATTCTATTATGGTAGCCATCTATCTAAAATCAATGTATATTTCTCCAGTTTGTTAAATTACCTTCTTGTTTGACTTTGAAGAACACAGAAGGATTTTAAAATGATCACTTGCATATCTTATTTTGCAATGTGCTCATTCATCATCTGGACTTCAGATTTAGCTCTAAAGTGACAAGAAAGGTCACAAAAAGTAAGCCTGAAAGGTGGCAGGGACATACTTCCTTGTTTGAGATAGTTTTAAACATTCAGAAGTGTCCTAGTTTGGGTGATAAGTTATATGGTCACCACCTGAAGGGAGAGGCTGGCCACTTACAAAGGTTTGCCTTAGTGCTGAGAAAGGGGCTGCCACTCCCAGGCAGCCAAATATCCTCCAGGCCCTTCCTTCCTTCCTTCCTTCTCCCTGTCCATCTTGGGGCTGTGGTTTAGTTAAGTACTCCAAGGAGCAAGTGAGCAAAGCACTAAAATACAGTCAGCCCTTCATATCCAGATTGTCCACATCTGTAGGTTTAAGCAATGGCACATTATATACAATCTGGTTAAGCCTGCATGGTTGCCTTTGAGCTAAACATGTATAGACTTTTTTCCCTTGTCATTACCCCCTAAACGATAGAGTATAACAACTATTTACATAGCATTTACATTAAGTTAGGCATTATTTGTAATCTTGAGATGATTTAAGGATGCAGAAGGATGTACATAGGTTACATGCAAATACTATGCCATTTTTCATGGAGAACTGGAACCAAATCAGAGGAGGATCATGGAACCAATTCCTTGCATGTACTGAGGGATGACTACAAAGTAGCTAGAAACAGACTCTGACTATATATTTTCTTTTCAAGCTTAAACGTATTATGGCTAAGTTCATAAATTCTATACCACTGTGTGATAGTCTATGGAAGTAAAGAGAATGTACTATATCTTGAACACCAATGTACCAGGATTTTACTAAGAAATATATATATTATTCCACATCTACTTGAAGTTAATTCTCACAACTATTCAGTGAAAATTAGGCTTTATTATCCATATTTTAGGTTTGAGGAAACTGGGGTTCACACTGCTAGCAAATTTAGGGGTGGCCATCACTCTTGTTTTATGGGGTACTTTCCATAATACCAAACCCCATTGTTGTATGGCTGAAAGGGGCCTTGAGGATCATATATGAGCACTCTTGTTCTATGGATGATGTAACCGTGGCTTAGATGTAGCGTTGCTCAAGATCATACCGCCTGGACCAGAACCCAGGTTCCTGGCTTCTAGTGCATTTATGCTGAGCTGCCTCTAATTAGAGTAAATTGATGACCTTAAACTGTGCCGCTAAACCTAGGAAAAGGTGAAGAGTCAGTTCAAATCAGTTTCCACTTTCAGAAAGTCCATGTATTACCTGTAGCATATCCTGTCATTAGGTACAGAGTAGATTGTGGCTAAAATGTTTATTATGAGACAAAATGAATGAGGAGATCAAGTGTACCTTCCCATGGGCCCTGAATTTCTGGCTTTATGTCCTCCAGGTCAGACTCTCTAAACCTGGAGTAAACAATAGGCTATTCTTCTTATCTTATTTTCTAGAATCCTACTCCTTTAATTAAGCTTTGTTGGCAAAATTAGTCATTCCTAATCTCTACTAAAAAGAAAGGAAATCATGTGTGCTGGAAAGAGGAGTAACTTTAAGCCCCTGAGCTGATTGGCTGTGGCTTAGGACACCACTAGTTAGGATACCAGCTGCTGATGCCCACTTGCTTGGTTAGACCACTGATTCTTCAGCAGTCCTAGGTGGGATAAGGAAACCGGTGTGCATGCGCATTCTCTTACCCATTTAGCTATATGGATCTGCCAGAGGATGTTGCTGATGCCTCTCATCCTTCAACCAGCCCCCAGCCTTTGTTCAGATGAAAGAAAAGGAGATGGGTTCGAATCCTTCACTTAAAAAAAGGCAATCTGATGGGCATTAATCTGTTGGCGTGGACACTCTTCCTCCTTGCTGTTTGAACACAGGGTCACCACAGATTTCTTGTGTATGTTTCTTTTCCTGGATAAAAAGGACAAATTACATGAATTGTCCCCTGCTAGATAGGAACACAATCTCCTTTGTTCTTTGTTGAGCACTTGCCTGACAGATGGTGAATAGCCAATATTTATATATTCTGCAGCTCTGCCAAGGACCACGCATTAAGTCCAAGTACTTATATTAAAATTTTGTCTTAGAAACAAACAAGCAGAAATCAAATTCCAGCTTTGGTTGTTAGAGGACCATTTAATTTCATTTTTACCTCTTACTCAATAATTTATCTCTTGGTTTTGATCTCTGATCTTGTATGAAGAACTCATTTAATATTTGCCTATCTAGCTTTAGTATCTTGTTTCTATTTGGATGGCTTCTGAATACTTACATTTTCCACATATTATTCTTCTGCCATTTTTTTCTAGATTATTAAACTCATCCTTCCCCTCTTCCCCTTCCTCCTCTTCATCTTTGGTGTTGGCTATAAATGAACTCTGAAACACCACACCCTTGTATCACACTGGAGAATTACCACAGCATGATTAAAAGTCACTGCTATATATACCACAGATTAATCTGAAACAGTATGATCACGACTGCCTTCTGCTAGGATTTTTCTCAAGGATTCTCTATAGCCATATCATAAAGCCACTATGTGAAAGTCTGAGGCCTTCACTACTGCAAATCTGCCCCTGCCCTATGCCCAGCTGTGGCCCCATCGTGCATTCCTTTACCTGCTCTGCTCCCTGCCCACCTGCAGTTTCCCTCCCCTCTGCCTCTCAGAATCCATCAGAAGCCCTCTCTCCTCTGGCAGGACTCCTCTAACTCTACCATCCCCCGACACTGAAACTACAGAGTGTTCAAAGTCAGTCCTGCTCACTGAAGTGACCTGGTGGAGACTTTCTTGTGGCTTCTGAATTAGATTACGAGGTCAATGAAGGCAGATACCAAGTTTCAGTGGGACACATAACACCCAGTGCATTTAGACTAGACCTAGAAGATGCTGTGGAAAAGGCACATGCCAGGTATGCCAGGCTCATTTATTGATCATTTGCAACATCTTAGCAAGTTACTTTTTTTTCTCTTTTTTTTTTTTAATAAAAGCAGCACATACAGTGCATCACCTGTAATGCAACTCTGGGCTCCTGACATCCTTAACTCACTTAATCCTCACTCTCCTATGTTATGGTTACTAATATTATCTCCACGTTGCAGATGAGGAGCCTGGAGCACTGTGAGGTCAACGTGAATTCCAGCTTCACATAGTAGAACTCGTTCTGCGGCTCTTGCATTTTCTGTCTTATTCCTTGCAGCGTCCTTGAGAGGAAACAAGGTTTGAGGGAATGGTTGTCCCAACTCACATAGCTGGCAATGGAAAAGGGGGCCTCTGAATGCTTCAAAACCCCTTCTTGCTCAGCTTTATATTTGCTCTGAAGTATTAAAATGCAAGGAAATTTGAAAACATAGTAGCCTGATAATTTGCAGTTTACATAAAACTCAATATTTGATGCCAATATCCAGGGCAGTTAATCTGTGTGTTAGCTTCCTATGGACACTGTAGCAAATTACCAGAAATTTAGTGGCTTACAACAGGAATTTACTCTCATGTAGCTCTGAAGGGCAGAAGTCACTGGGCTAAAATCAAGGGGTCAGCCGACTCCACAGGAGGATCTATTACATTTTCTTTTCCATCTAGTAGAGGCCATATGCTTTTTGGCTCCTGTGCAGTCCATTCCTCTGTCTTCAAAGCCTATCACTCAAGCCACTGAGTCTGTCGTCATATCCTCTCCTGCCTCTTATCAGGACCATAGTGACCACCTGGCTCACCAGGATCATCTCTCTATCTCCAGACCCTTAACTTAATTTTATCAGCAAAGTCCCTTTCATAATGTTCAGGCAACATGTTCACAGGTACTAGGGATCAAGATGTAGATGTCTTTGGGGTCATTATTCAGCCGTCTTTAATGTGGGCTAAGCACATGGTCTCTACTAGCACAAGGTCTTGGAGATTGAAAACCTGCCCTCTGCTACCCCTCCCCCACCACTGTCTATGGCATTTGCAGCAGTATTCCTTAATGTTTAATTCTAAAAATTAACTTTTAAAATGGAATAAGAAAAAAAAAAGGAGAAATATGCTGAAGGGTTAAACTGAAATGAATGCCCTCAGTCTGAAGCATGATTTATATTTCTCTATACTGTGTATGTTTTATGTTCAGGATTGTGTCCTCCCAACTGCACATACACATTGCATACATCTGTGCTGAGACAGGAGCAATCTCCACAGCTCCTAGCCCCCTCCACCAGCTGAAAACCATGATTAGATTGCCTTTCCCCATAAACCTTTTTTCATCAGAGTCACAGTTCAAACTGCATAAGTTTAGCTGTGTAAAAAGGCAATACAAGCGAGGAATTTCTGCCAGCAATATGAAGGGAAAAAATGAATGATAACTATAAATGCCTGAAAAATAAAATTTTTCATGTTCTAGATTAAAACACACACACTCTCACACACATACACACACACACACACACACACACACACACCCCTATCTTGGTTTGGATTAGAGGGCTGAATTCTGTTAGAAAGTGAAGTGATAGTCATCTGGGTTTTTTTGTATCCCAGTAACTAAAGTATAAATCTATGTAACTCTAACTTAGAGGTCATATTTATTTGAAATGTTGTGTCTCAAGAGAAGAAAATCCTATTAGGATGTTTGCGCATTCCTCTGCCCACACTGCTCCCTGCCCACCTGCAGTTTTCCCTCCCCTCTGCCTCTCAAAATGTCAACCAGGAACCCTCCTTCCTCTTCCAGGACTTATTTTCAAAAATATATTTCATAAGAAAATGAACACTTGATTATATCTTTAGAATCAACAATAAATATATCAAAACAGAGATCAAAGGTCAAATTTCACGTGTGGAGGAGGTTTTTAAAAGTTTATTAGCAGAAAGAGCCTTGTCATAATTGCTCTGAATCTTAGTGGATCTGTACATTACAACATAATAGAAGTATTAACCAGAAGGTGCATCGTGCAGGCCTCGTACTTCTGGGGTTAAGAAAGCTTAATCAACAGTAGTTGAACAAGGTAAATCTAATTCTCAGACAGGTTGGTGTAAAAATATCATCTTTATTTTAATAATTTTGTTTAGTGAGATCAAGTCCTCATTTTTTTTCTCTAAGCCCTAATTTAGTTTGACTCTGTTATATACCAAGCACTGTCTCCACCTGCCTTGGGGCCTCTCAATCTCCTCTGTTGCCAAAATGCCTCCATCTCCAAAAGTCTAACACCAAGCTTGGTACACACGAGCCCGTGCCCTTCCCCAGCAGACCTGGTCTCCCTGCATCGGTCTTTATGGCAGGTTGTCACTGCTATCTAGCCTGTTCCCTAGAAATGAAGCCATTCTCAGCCTCAAGTATCTGTCATAGTCAATACCCATATCCTCTTGGTTCCAGCTCCTATATCCACCCCCCTGGTACTCTCTTCCTTTCTAAACCTCCTCCTGCAGCGCTGTCCAAGTCCTTACCATCAAGTACCAACTGTTATACACAGCCTCTGGCTGCATCTCCAGTGTTGTCTTGCGTAACTCTCATTCAGAGTTTCCAATGTGAGATGGCGGTTCTTTACTTCAGGCCCTTTCCTGAGCCATAAAAATACTAATATTTGTTGAGAACCCCCAACAAAGGGTATGGTATGCAGTGTTATCTAGATGTATCTAACCAAAATTCCCTTTCTCCATGGCACACCTGTTAATGCCTCACAGGGCAATATTCTTTCTTTGCCTATACTGTCTAAGTCATTTCCTACAAATTGGATCATGTTATCCCTGCTTTAAAACCGCTTTTGATACCTAATGATTTTAAGATTGTGTTCAAAGACCTTTTACCATCTGCCCCTGTTCTAATGTCTCAGGCTGGTTTCCTGACCTTTCTTCCTCATGAACCTTCCCTTCTCAGGACAGCTGAGTTATATGAACATTCATGTTCTTTCATACTTTGGATGTGTGCACACACGACTCTGCCCCTGCCCAATCACTCGCTGATACCTCCTCTATTAGCTGCCCCAACTTTTCCATAAAGATTTGGTGGCACTCTCCATTGTATCCCCTTTTTGTAAAACTGGTCACATTTTGCAGAAAGTATTTCTCCCTCACTGGACTGCAGATACCTGAAGTTTAGTAGCCATTTTATTCATCCTAATTTCAAGACACTTAATACAGTGCCTGGCACTTAGCAGGTATTCAATAACTGTTTGCTGAAAGAATGAATGAGTGGATGAAGAAATGAGTGAAATGAATTAGAAACTATAAACAGAGGAAGTTATGTTAAACCTGGAAAGTTGACCTTAGAAACAGAAAATAAGTTGCACTTTGTGTTGGGTTCAATAATATGATTTGAAATTCTAAGGAAATGAACTCAGCTCTCAGTAAATTAAACAACTGAGATGAAACCAAAAGCATCAATACAGGCAGAATTTATTAATATGCTGATTATGGGAAAAATCTTTAAAAATATAGGTCACTTGAGTCATTGTATTTCTGTATAGGAACATAACTTTTAAGTGTTTTTCTTATTGCATATTTCTTACTTTTCTTATAAAAATAATGAACCCATGACCTTATATCATGAAACACATGTGGCAGTTAGTATATGCAATATAAATACTATTTTTGTTATTTACTTTTATTGCATATTTTTAAAATAATACCCCTTTCCAGAGATTTACCTCTTCATACCAGAATATTATTTAAATGATGATTCATAAGGCAAATGTTTTTTCTCTAATTTTTTTAACTTTCTCTTGCTATTGCCCCTTTTGAAACATTTTCTTCTCTGAGTTCTGCCTCTGACCGACAGCATCACTAGGTAATCTCAGCATGTTTACAAAGTTATCATAGAATTTGGAGCCTTTACTAATTTGGAAGTTGTCACAGAATTTGGAGCCTTTACTAATTTGAAATTTTTATCTTCCACCATTTTTGAAGATTGACAAAAACAACTTTCATCCATGTAAACACACTGGGGAAGATTTTTGAGCATAGACAAGACAAGTGTTTAAGAGCAAGATTCCTGCCAGTATTCCCTTAGCTAGAGGGCTGTCCCCCATACTTGGAGAGTCAGCGGAGCACTCACTGCCACTGGCTCAGATCCACTGCTGATGTCCGGAGAAGCAGCTTCTGACTAACGATAAAACAGCCTCATAAAAGATGGATGATCAGCCCATCAGCTGGATGTTTGTTTTACATCTTTGAAACATCTGGATTTGGGGCTCTTTTGTTCATCCAATCATCAATTCAGCAAACATTTATGAAGTGCACGTTCTTTGCCAGACACTGCACTAGGCACTGGGGAGTATAAAGATGAATAAATCCCCTTTCCTCAAAAGGCTCCTAATCCTGTGTGCACGTAGGGAGGCAGAGGAAATTATCAGACATGCAATGAGTCCTTTCAGAAGAAATATAGTACCCTTCCAGGCAGGGGTCAGGGTGGGGTGGAGACGATCCATTTGCCAAGATGCAGGGGGATAGAGAAGTTTTGCTAAGGAGTAGCCTGTGAACTTGGCCTTCAAGAATGTCTTGAGAGTTTCAGGATGAGCCACAAGCTGAGGGGCATTGCTCACAGGGTGGACAACATGGTGTAAGGCCTGAGCAGAGAAAGTATCTGCATGTTCAGGGAAAGGAAATTTGTCTATTATAGCTAAAGCACTGGCACGTGGTAGAACCTCAAGGAATGTTCCAGAAAATTCATTGCTGGTTAGGGCGTGTGGGCCCTGAAGGATATTCTCAGGAGTCTGGACTTTATATTCTAGGCATTGAGAATCTCCCATAAGCTATTTGTGCAAGTCAAACTTTAAAACACGATGATTTTTAAATTTTTCATTAAAACTGTTTTATCATCATGCTGTTATAGATTTCTATATAATTATTTGAGGTCTGTCCCTTAAATTATGTCCTACCTGCAAAGTGACAACCCAGCTGTGTTATTATGAGTGGTCACTCTCCAGTACAATTTTATTACATCTCCATTTTTTGAAATATCACAGATTATTTTCATCACCTACTTCCTCAGTTTGAAAGAAAGAAAATTAACCTACCTTTTTCTTTATTCAACTACTTATTTATTTTCAGAACATTTAATTCATACTGAAGAGAAGCCCATATGCTTCATAAAATATTTAGAAAAAGAATTATTCAGCCACCAAACATTGAAGCAATCTGTACTCCTGCAAATCCAACATCAATAGTGAAGTATCTAAAATTTTGAACAACAAGTAACAAACTTAGCATGTTCTTTATGGATGTTGAACTCAGTAGGATTTGTGGGGAATTTGTGAATTATCATCAAATGAAAAAGAAAAGATGTAATTTTGAGGCTTAGAGGATAATGGTTTTATGAAACATCCATTACTTCTCTCAAAAATATACTACATTTTCAACTGTGTAAATACTTGTGGATCACATCAAAATACTACATATCTCCAGAATCCATTATAAAATGTTACTCTACCATTTCACTTACACTCTGACCACTTCTTTATGATGAAACAAGCAAATTATTAATTTAAAAAAGATATGGAAAGAAGAAAATGAGTGATGGAATGGAGTTTTGAATGCACACTTCAAAAGCTTTTAATATGAACAATAAAAGAAGCATAATCCCTTTCTTCATATACTTTGATAAGATAGTGGGTGGTAATTTCTGAAAGAACAAGTAGTATTTAAAATCACTATTTTTAAAATAAACTGAAGTAATAGGATAGAGACTGGCTTCACTAATCTGATTGGGAAGATTAGAGATGACCTCTCCATGCAGGTGAGAATGGAAACAAACCTGAATGAGTAGAAAGCCTTAGCCACATGCTGATCTAAGAGAAGAATGGTCCAGGTAGAAAGAAGATCATCACCTACCTAGAACCAAGCTTGTTCTATGATTGGTATTTAGTCAATTTATGTGGAATGAGTGAATGAAGTTGGAAGGATTTGACTTCAACAGTCTGGAAGTTCCATCAGGGTCAGGACCAGAAAACACCCAGGACTTTGCAAGACCAGGTTAGAGAAGTTTGGATTTTAATTTTAAATGCAAGGGGAAACCATTGGAGGGTTTTAAATGAGGAAATTATGTGATCTGATTCATGCTTTGATTGAAGAATTTTTCTTTTTTTGTGTCCAAAATGTTGGTAGTAACAAATATGATTACAGTGTACTAAATGTGGTCCCAAAATAAGTTGCTAGGAAGACTCCCTGCATGCTTTTATGTCTAAATTGAAATTATTCTATTTTGAAAGAATGTTGGAAAGAAAATTAAAAACCTGCTGTGGCTCACTTCCAAGCCTGATGTATATTCTGAACTGCAGAATAACGATGTGCCTTAGCTTATCATCAGGAGCTTTACCAGTTCACCTCCCAGCTAGGGCTGCAAGATCCTCATTATCACCATGGAACCCTAGCATGCAGTCACAAGACCTGCAAATTGATAAGTGACAGGGGCTGGACAGAAGCAACTGCAAAACAACCAACCCAGAATGATGAGTATACAGGGAAATAGAAAAGCAAAACTGTACACCATCAACACAAAAAGTTCTTAGTCAAGAGTCAAAAATGTGAATAAATATAATATTAGAGAAGGAAAAAGCATTAAATAGATTATTAAATCACTCCAGATGCTTGTTTATTTATGATTGTTAAGCATATAGATGAGAAAAAGACTCAAAAAATAGAACATTAAGTGTTAAATGTTAAATAAACCAAAAATGGTTGTACATGACACACTACCACATTAGAAACCCAGAAATTAAAGAGTGTTCTAGAATGTGATAAGACATAGTTGAAAAGAAATACTTGATTAATTATTATCTTAGTTTGTTTTATATTGCTAAAATAGACTATCACAGAGTGAATGTTTTATACAGAAATTTATTTCTCATAGTTCTGGAGGCTGGGATTCCAGGATCAGGGTTCCTGCATATCTGTGTGTGGTGAGGACCTTCTTCCTGTTTCATGAATCGCACCTTCTACCTGTGACCTCACACAGTGGAAGGGATAAGGCAGCTCTCTGGGCCTCCTTTATAAGAGCACTAATTCTATCCATGAGGGCTTTATCATCCTCATGGCCTAATCACCTCCCCAAAGCCTCCACACCCACTTCATAACATCATCTTGGGAGTTAGGATTTCAATATATGAATGGGGAGGGGGTCACAAACATTCAGACCACAGCACTGGGAAGCTATCTAGAAATGTTTGCAGTAGTCCAGACAGGAGATATGGTATCTTGACCTCTTATGTATTTCAAAGCCAAAACTTATTGTTTTGTAGAAAATCTGACAGCATTTGCTTATGAGTTGGGTTTTAGGGGAAGGTAGTGAGGAAAAGGGTTCTCAAGGGTACTGCTGAAGTCTAACCCTGGACATGGCACCTTTAAATAATTAGGGAAGACAGAGAGAGGAACAATTTGGGGGTGAGGTTGGAGGAGAAGTATCCACAGTTCCACTTTGAACATATACAAATGGCAAAGACTACTTCCATTTAAGCGGACATGTGGAGTAGGCATAGGGGAGAACCTACAACTAAAATTTTTGATTTGCCACAATGACTTTTTTTCTTTCTGACAATTGTGGCTTTGAAAAATTACATTAAGTTTGTGGAAAAATTTTAGTAATTCACAGAATGGAAAGTATTGTGAAGAATGCAGTCCCTCAGTTTGGCACATCCTTAAGAGTCAATAATCCACATGGTTAGTTATCTAGTTATAAAAGAATTCTGAAAAAGACTGAACAATAAAAGGTTATAACTAATCTAATTACAGCATAACTGGCTGGTTAAAACATAGAATTTGACAGAAATAAGAGAAGGTTGAACCTAAGAAATCATGCAAAAGACTATAAAACTAAATTTAAAACTTTAGTTATCCATAGTAACAAGGATTATTCTAAGTAAATGGAATTCTTAGCCATACTAATTTAAATTTCTCCTAAATACCAACTTCAGTTCAATGCTATAAATATTTGTTGAAACTTAAATTCACAGATGGTACTATTCTAAGCAAGATGGGTACAATCTGAGTTAACATGAAATTCTTTAATATTTTATTGAATTGCATTTAAATAAGAAATACAAATTTTTAAATGTGTTTCTCTAATAAGTGAAAATTCCAGGTCGTCACTGAAATAAGCCACAATGAAACCAAAGTCTAATAGTATAGATTTTTCTTCTTAAGGGCAAAAGTCAGTAGAAAAGTCCTTGGAAGGAACTATTTGGCTCTGTGATAAATAATAGGTACTCTATAGATTCCCCTCTATTGTCTAGCTTCAACACATTGCTTAGGAGCTATGTTCAATTATAGCCTTTCGACTCAGAAATCAAAGGATTTAGGGAAAACAGGTTTCCAGGGTCAGTCACCAAACTGTAGATAACTATTGTGGAATGTAGGTCCCTAACTTGGATCCTGGGCTAGCAGTCAGTTATGATCTTGAGAGTGGAAGCTAAGACTTTAAAGTACACAGCACCCTCCCTCCAGTAAGGTGAGAGTTTAAGGCCCACTCTCAGCAGGCCTAGGCAAGAGGCAAAAATGTCTTCCATTGGTTCTGCAAGCAGAGAGGAGTTGTTACAGAATAGGGGAGATAACCCAAATTTGGACTTGTTCTCCAGTTATGTTCAGTGCATGGTGCTCAGTAGGAGCTTAGTGAATGTTGCACTGAATGAAAATAAACCAGTTCCAGCCCCTGTATAGCCTCAGTTGGGCAACTTCATCTCTCTGAACCTTTGTTGTTTTATTGTAGAAATAAGATCTACATCATAGGGTGATTTCACCTTTTTTGTTAGCCTTCAGTGGTAGGTAGGTGATCTTAACCAGAGAAAATACATTTTTTTTCCCTTATGAGATTCAATAAGGTTGTTTTGTTTAGAATTTTTTAAGTTATACATACAAAAAAAAAAGTTGTTCATCATATGTCTGGATCATTTGAAAGACTCTAGAATTAAAAGGCTAGACCAAACTAATGGCTTTTCAAATGTCATTATCCAATAGCTTTGTGGTCTCAAACAATTCACAATTGTAAACAAGTGACATATTGGCTTGGGTGGGGTCCAAACAACCACTGATCCTAACAGACCCTTCTGGGTCCCAGATTTTCCTTCCCATGTTTATTTTATTCCATTGGGGATAGTAAAGGGGCATTAATTTGGAGAAATGGTTCTCAGCTCTGACTGCACAATAGAATTATCTGGCAAGAATGAGCTAGGAAGTCATTTTTGAAAACACAGTACTTGAGACCCACCTTCCACAATTTCTGATTTGTTAAGTTTAGGTTTTTGCCTGGACATCAGCACTTTCCCAATCTCCCCAGGTGATTTCAACGTGCATCCAAGGTTGACACCACCAAGTAAGAGAGTGAAATGTGGGCCCCAGTAGTGTTTTGCCTACACACTAGCACACTGTTGTCCCCGCTAGAGCCTTGATGGTAGGCAAAAATACCCATTGCAATTCTAAGTACAGCTGACCACACACAGCCTACCTCACACTAGCAATCACTGCAACAGGAGGGATAACTACTTCAGTGCATGCTCTCTGGCTTTTTTAACCCAGGCCTAATTTCTCAACATAGGCGGCAAGTGAAAGACAAGAGACTCTCTAGAAGATTTTTTTTATATATATATCAGAAATTAAACCCAGGAGCATTTAATCACTGAGCCACATCCCCAGCCCTTTTTATTTTTTGAGACAGGGTCTGACTAAGTTGCTGAGGCTAGCTTTGAACTTACAATCCTCCTGTCTCAGCCTCCCAAGCTGCTGGGATTACAAACATGCACCATGGCACCCAGCTCCCTAATTATTTTTAAGTAAACTAGCCCCCAAACAGAGAAGTGATAAGTGGATATATTAAATAGCTAGGGTTATATCTGACTGGAAGTGGTAGAAAACTCAAGAGAAGAATGGCTTCTGTAAGGTGGAAAGTATTTCTTTCTCACAAACATAGGCAGTCCAAGGCTGATGCGGTAGCATCACAGTCAGAGGCCAGGCTTCTTTCATCTTGCCTATCATAACCCAAGAAGAAAACTGCAATTTCAGACATTGGGTGAACACTCCAGCCTGCAAGGAAGAGAGAGGGAAGGGAAAGGTGCCAGGCTGTCTTTGCACACACTTCCCTGACGGTGCTTACAGCCAATCTTTTATATCCCATGGACAAGCATTTAGTCAAATGGCCATGTCTACCTTCCAGAGAGGTTGGCCCCAAATAGCCTATGCTGAAAGCCACACACCCAGCTGAGGATGGGGGCTCTTTTGCTCTTGAAACAGAGGGAATAGATATTTGGAAATGGCCAACAGTCTATGCCTCAGGGGTCCCCTCTCCCACCTCATGCAGCTGGATTAGAACTATTAAGTTATGTGTAAACAATGTGTTTTACTGGGGTCCCCCGAAAACCACTGACAGGAGGCTATTTTTCTTACATTCTGAATTTCAGCAGCTCTGGCTCCCACTGCCCTAAGAAATCACCAATCCAACAAAAAAATAAGGAGTTATTCAGAAAACCAGCCCCTAAATACAATGCCTGCCCAGTGTGGCAGAGTGAGTGCTCACACTCAGAGGGAAAGAACTCTCCTCCCTGCAAATTTCTGCAAATTGATACTGATGGCAGGAGAGCCTGCTCTTATTCATCCTGGAAGCAGCACAAATTATTTTCACGGGGTCGTAAATATGTTGAACACTCTGTTATACTAACCTCTTAAACCAGTTGTCTTGAGCAGCTACAAATCATAGTTCAGGAGCAACTTTCTAAGATTCCAAGGCCCCTGACATTCCTGGATGCTCAAGCTAAATACCTGGGATTAAGAGTGAAGGGTATGTAGATTTTGCTACAAAATTCATTTCAAAGAGAGGGGGGAAATGTCCTTTGGCCTGATGCCTAGTTTGTCATAGTCATTTTGTTGTTGTTGTTGTTTGTTTGTTTTTCAATTTTATTTTATTTATTTATTTTTAGTTTTTAATTTTTATACTCTTTACTCAGCCAAGGCTCAGGTGAGAATTGGTGGTCAAACTACCTTCCTGCATTGAATTTCTCTTTCGTCCCTCCCCAGTGTTCCAGGACGTGTGGTGGAGGTGTTCAGAAACGTGAGGTTCTTTGCAAACAGCGCATGGCTGATGGTAGCTTCCTGGAGCTTCCGGAGACCTTCTGTTCGGCCTCCAAGCCGACTTCCCAGCAAGCCTGCAAGAAAGAGGACTGCCCCAGTGAGTGGCTCCTCTCAGACTGGACAGAGGTATGATGTCCCCTAGATGGAGAGAACAAGAGGCATGAGTAGGAAAAGTGACCCCAAACACATACATGGGAAAGACAAGAGAACCAAACAATTCTCTGAACACTACAGGGCAGTATTTTGTAACTATTTATACCATAGTATATAACTAGCTTTTAACTAGGCTACAGGGACCTGTGCTATGTGGCCAGCCCTTACCCGACATTCGGAAGCTGAGGATTGTAAATGGGCTCCTCTTGGAACAAGACCAGAACACGGGGTTCTTCTCCCTAGAGCTCCACTCCCTCCCCCTCCTCCTGACCTCCCGGCACCTCCTACTCCCAGATGTTTCTAGTCTCTGCTCAGGGAGGGCAAAGCCTCTCTAGTTCTTCTCTTCCAAGTTACTGGACAATAAAGGATATGATTTATTAGGAAAAGAAGGCCAAGGAAATCCTGCCTCTTTACTGTTAGTTTCCTGGCTCTTAAGCTTCAACAACTTCCCAGCAAGAGAATTTGAGTTCCTCTGTTGCCCTACATTTGGGGCAGCAATTGCCTCAGTATTCACCACTCCCCGCTCCCCCTCCCACATTAGCATGTATCTCCAACTCACCTATTTTTCTAAATAATTCCTGTTCTACTATCAGCATGAATTAATTCATTTACATGCAGTTTTAACACATTTGTTCTCAGCCCCTGTGACTTCTTTGAGTTGCCTTGACTCCTGCAGCTCGATAGCTCTATGTCTTCCCTAGTGAAGTCCCAACATTATGGGATCACAAGCAAATTAAACCAAAACCAGGATCGGTATGGCTGGAAGTGAGAAAACTCATTGGTTAAAAACAGATTCAAAACCTTCTCCTTTCTCCCATATAAGCATTTGAATTGGCCTTCCCCATGCTTGGCCTGTTTTATATGGAGCTGCTGATAGTTGAAATACACAGAGACATTTGCTTTCAGAGGGGAAAACTGCCTATGAGAATTAAGATACCAGCTCACTCAACATAGGTCCTGAAAATTCTTGCCCCAGGCAGTATCAGCCTGTTCAGAGTCTAAGGACATCACAACTGAGAGCAACCTACATTACACAGGTTTTACTGTTTGAAAGAAAAATTATCTCTGGCAGTATCACAGTCCAGATGTCCCAGAACAATAAATGATAAAACAAATAAATGATAATTTTTTTGTATTTTAGAAACCATTTGATTTTAGCAGGATGCACACTTAAAAGTATAGAGAAGATGGACATGTATATACTCAAATATGTGTCCATGCTCACACATGCACATCTGAGTGACCATTCTTCCATGGGAATATTGATTTGGGGTATGACATATGCATGAAAAAAATTATAATAGAAACAGCAACTCAGGAAAGAACCCTGATGTATTTGCCAAGTGGCTCTAGGCAAGGACATCTCTCAGTGGAGTACTGTAAATGTATTCCTCTCCTAAGTCTATGAGAAAATAGCCTGTCATGAGTGGTATTCCAAGGAAAGGATTCATGTGTGTCATCATTGTCCTCTCATCTTCCTGCATTTGATAGCCTTTAGAGGATATGGTACCCAGAAAATTCAGAAAAAGAGTTCTGTTATGTCTGCAGTTTTAAAGAGAGAGACACTCATGATTAGGCACTAAAGGAATACCACTGAAGTGAGGTCCCATTTAATAATGCAGGACTTTAGAAAGGTGTTATGGGTATTTAGGAGTTGGACTCAAGGCAAGCAAACCAAGCTTTAAATCCTGAGTGATGATTACTGGTTGTATAACCTTGAGCTAATTAACCTTCTGGGTCTTTATTTCCTTGCCTATAAACTGGAAATATAATATTATCCACATACAAGTAAGAGGCTTAAATTAACTGATGCATATAAAGTACATCATGCCTAGTAAAAGTTACCTCTTATGATGATGATGATTCTCTTCCATCTGGGCTCATTGTCAGGAGAGGAAATTATAGGAAGCACCAGCATTGATTGACTGGACTCAAGGCCACAGCCCAGGTCTCCTACAGGCTTTGCTGATTTTCTGAGGAGGAAAAGATTATGCTTGGAGAACCAGGAGGAATTATCCAAGGAAGAGTCTAATTAGGTTCTGTGCTATCTGGGTTGGTGAGCAGAAATTCTGAACACTGGGGAGGGGCCTGGAATGGTGGGAAGTAATCACCAAATCACTGGGGTTACTCTCAAGTCGTGCCAGGGAAATGTGCTTCTGGAAGCATTCACAAAGGCCCACTCTGCCATCCTCAGGGCCATTCTGTGGTCCCCTTGCTGAGATGAGATGTTCATTCCATACTACACACACACACATACACACACACACACACAAATCGCCTTTTGGATAAAAGAGAACTGGATGATCTATGGGTGTTTTTGTCCTTAGCTCTCTGGGCTCAATCTCATGGTTACTGCATAGAACTCCTCAGAGACAGAAGTAAGCCAAAGTTTTAGACATTTCAAAAAAAAAAAATTGCTTACAGATTCTATTCTGAAAGGAAGACCTCTCAAAAGACTATCCTTCTCTTTAAAAGAAACCCTTCAATCTCCTGAAAGAGTTAGCTGCTAGATATTTTTAAATCATATTTTTATGGAACTTGTCCCCATCCCCCAAAATAAAAGAAATTAAAGTCAGGGTAGTCCATTTGAGAATGAGAAGGAACTTGGAAGATCCTGTAATCTAATCTATCTCTTTTTAAATTAAAGCCTCAGGAGCCTTTTAACAAGTGAAATGTTACTATGAAGTCCAAATTCTAAAACAGACAGAATGAGAGCCATTTCAAATGAAGCATACATGGAACCTTCTGATTTCCAGTGGTTGGGTCTCCCCATCCCCTGAATCACTTCCTCATTGTAGTCATGCAACACTTTCTGACAATCCCTACTGTGGCTTAGCTTCCCCATTTCAAAGATGTGGAAACTGAAGCTAGAGAAAGCACTAGACTGACCCAAATCATCATGCAATCTTCTGGTCTGTAGGTGAACTATTTTTCTGTGTTTTTACTTGGCAGCACTAAAAAGACCATGATTTTAAAACATTCAACCTCCTTTCCCCCATCCCACCTGACCCTTAGATTCAGTACTGTCATTTACAATAAAATAAGTGATGGGTGGAATCTGTAATCCACAATTGTTAGTAACAAAAGCAGCACGTTTGATTCTCCTCTCCATCTTTTGCCTCTTAAATTTCTTTCTGAGTGGCCTATGTCGCAGTACTTTGCACAGATTAGTGTCATTGCAGTGTGCTAGCATATAAAACTTGAAAATATAAGGTAACTCTGTTGGTTTTTACTGTCATTTTTCAAGTTCACATGGCACGCTGCCATGACCCCAGTTCAGGCCTTCATCATCTCAGCCTGGATGGTGTGCGACTCCTTCACTGACATCCCTGCCTCCCATCCTTCTGCACACTGTTGCCAGATTCACCTTCTCAAAACACCTCTTTCATCATGTCACTCCCCTCCTCAATGGCTTCCCATTGCCCTGTGGACCAATTCCAAACCTTCTGTCTGAAAATTAAATAAGTCTCCAAAGTCTGGCCCTAAACTACCTGTCAAGCTGCTCAACGCTCTTGGGGTGGCTCCTCTGTTCAAACAGGTTTGGTTCTGCCCCCAAGCCTGCCCTGGCCTTCTACCCTGAATTCTTCTGCCTTTATTTTGGAAATTTCCCTGCCTCCCATGCTTATCCATGTTGCGTTACACCCATCTTCAAGTTCTAGGTCAGGACATCCCTAGTGGACCATAAGCATTTGATAATTGTTAGCATTAATTTTATAATACTTCATTTGTTTTTCTAATTATATATTCTTATAAAATACTTTACTATTTAATCCTATAGACAACTTTATCGAGATATAATTTATGTATTACATGTAGCACATGTAAGAACTGTATTCCTTTTTTAAGACTGAATAATATTTCATAGTATAAAGGTACCAGATTTTGTTTATTCATTTACCAATTGATGGACATTGGGTTGTTTTCACTTTGGAGCCATTACAAATACAGGAACATTTGCATAAGTTTTTATGTGAAAATATGTTTTCACTACTCTTGGGTAGACACCTAGGAATAAATTTCTGGGTCCTACGTTAAATGAACTTTTCAATAAACTATTAAACTGCTTTCTTGGGGAGCTGTAGGAAGCTGTTTCATCTTATATTCTCAGCAGCAACTTCATTTGTTTGCTAATGAAAAGGGTTCACATTTTCCTACCACTTGCCAAAACTTACCATTTTCTGTCTTTTTTAATATGGTTATACTAGTGAATACAAAATGATATGACATTGTCATTTTGATTTGTATTTCCCTACTATGCTATTTCTTTTTAACAATACATTTGACCCCCACACATACCTTTCATTTGAATGACCCCTCCTTGAAACTAGCAACTGTCTTTCACTTCCTTCAAACAAAGCAGGTTTTTCATAACAATTACCATCAGAGGTAGGCATCAAAATATTAGTTATCTGTGAAGGAAGGAAGAAGGGGATCCACATTAACATTAACATTATTTTGTGTATGGCATTTTTAAATATATTATCTCATTTAATTTACAGGCTTCTAAATTAAATGTAAGAAATAGAAACCGCCTTAGAGATATTAAATCCCTTGCTTTTTAATAAAATGCTGAGCTGGGATTTGAACATGGTACTCTATACTCTTTCCTCTAAAGTCATATAAATAAAAACAGGTAAAATACCAGTAGGAAATTTTAGAGTGGAAAATACTAGCGTGGAAGGTGTCTACAAGATCTCATGTATTCCACATTGTTATATCATAATTAATATTTCTCTCTCTTTCAGTGGCTGTCGCTTTTCCAAGCCACTTTTCTCATATTTTGGTGAGTTTGAGAGTCCATACAAAAAACATTAGCCTATAGTTCCCTGAATTTTTATGCATTTGGCCTCTTTCTTTCCTCACCAGTGTTCCACGAGCTGCGGGGAGGGTACCCAGACTCGAAGTGCCATTTGCCGGAAGGTGCTGAAAACCGGGGTCTCCACAGTTGTCAATTCCACCCTGTGCCCTCCCCTGCCTTTCTCTTCCTCCATCAGGCCCTGCATGCTGGCAACCTGTGCAAGTGAGTATGTCAGAGCTCTGGGATGGAGACAGAACCCCACTTAGTAGCAGCCACTGTGCCTTCCTAAACCCAGACCAGTGGCAGATTGTTGGGCAGCAGGGCCTTTGGAGGGCTGCAGGCTGGAGAGCTCAGCTGGAGGTGGAAAAGGAATCTTAATCACATGTGGCCAGGCTGAATTCTCTTCACCACAGGAAAAACAGTTTGTAGAGGGGAAAGTTCACTCGCTGGCATACAGAGATCTGGAAGCTAGAGGCAGCATATTACTAATGAAGTCTAATGTTATCCACTCTGGGGTTTTAAACTACTCTGAGCAGATTTGTTCTGTTCAATATTAATCCCTAGAGTTGTAAAGCTTCTGGACTCTCCTCACTGTAATTTAGGGCGCTGGCACTTTGCGGGACCTTAAGTAGACATTTAGTAGAAAATATTCCCCTTCTCTATCCTCTCTGCCTCTTTTTATGATCCTGATTTCTTCTTTCAAATGCTTTTAATGAGAGGAACTGCCTTTTCCCCAGGGCTCTGCTCTACCTAGGACCCTGCTCCTCAGCTTCCAGGACAGAAAGACCCAGTAGGGTGCTGCTTGGGGTGCCACAGCCTCTCATTAGTTCTCTGTTTGGGGGTAGTGGTAACTTGATGGTCCACAGCTGATAGCCAGCTTCTCCTCTAAGCCATGAGGTGTTTGTTAATGATGGCCCTGGTCAAAATCACTGCCTAAGAGCTCTTTCCTTTTTGTCCCATTTGTCCCCTCTCACGGCCGCATCTCACTGCGGTTCTTCTCTGCTCTTGTCTTCTCTTCCTCGGTCTTTCTGGCATCCGTCTCATGCCAGGGCCTGGGCGGCCATCCACAAAGCACAGCCCTCACATCGCAGCTGCGCGGAACGTTTACATCCAGACTCGCAGGCAGAGGAAGCTGCATTTCATCGTGGGTGGGTTTGCTTATCTGCTTCCTAAGACGGCTGTGGTGCTCCGGTGCCCCACGCGCAGGTTCCGCAAGCCCCTCATCACCTGGGAGAAAGATGGCCAGCATCTCATCAGCTCCACTCACATCACAGTGGCACCTTTTGGCTACCTGAAGATCCATCGTCTCAGGCCCTCAGATGCGGGCATCTACACCTGTTCTGCAGGACCCGCCCGGGAGCAGTTTGTGATTAAGCTCATTGGAGGCAATCATAAGCTTGTGGCCCGGCCCCTGAGCCTGCGGAGTGAGGAGGAGGCCCTGGCAGTGAGGAAGGTCAGCCCCAAGGAGGCCCTGCAGACCCATAAGCACCAGAACGGGATCTTCGCCAATGGCAGCAAGGCTGAGAAGCGGGGCCTCCCTGCTGACCCAGGGAGCCGCTACGATGACATTGTCTCCCGGCTGCTGGAGCAGGGGGGCTGGCCCGGAGAGCTCCTGACTTCCTGGGAGGTGCAGGACTCCATGGAAAGAAACACGTCCTCAGAGGAGGACCCGAACGCCGAGCAGGCCCTTCTGCACCTGCCCTTCACCATGGTGACTGAGCAGAAGCGCCTGGACGACATCCTCAGGAACCTCTCCCAGCAGCCCGAGGAGCTGCGCGACCTCTACGGCAAGCACCTGGTGGCCCAGCTGGCCCAGGACATCTTCCGTAGCCACCTTGAGCACCAGGGCATGCTCCTCAAGCCCTCTGAGCAGAGGTTTTCCCCCGTGGCCATCCCTCCTCACAAACATGTGTCTGGCTTCAGCAGCTCCCTAAGGACCTCCTCCGGGGAGGCTGGGGGCGGCTCTCGCCGGCCACACCGCAAGCCCACCATCTTACGGAAGATCTCAGCTGCCCAGCAGCTCTCCGCCTCGGAGGTGGTCACTCACCTTGGACAGACTGTGGCGCTGGCCAGCGGGACACTGAGTGTGCTGCTACACTGTGAGGCCATAGGCAACCCAAGGCCTACCATCAGCTGGGCCAGGAATGGGGAAGAGGTTCAGTTCAGTGACAGGTGAGCTACTTGGTGGAAGAAGGGATGGGAAGAAGGGAGGGGAGGCAAGGGGCCACATCTTGCCCAAACCAGGCTGTTCACACATCCTTTGAGGTGTTTCCAAGGGTGGAGCTAGAGCACAGGGCCTGGGAATCTCCTCCTGGGTTTCAGGCCCTCTCTCAGCACTGATGGACTGTTGGAGCAAACACAAGGTATTTAATTTCTCTACACAGTATGTTCTTATCTTTATAAGGCAAAAGCAACACTGCCTACTCACCCCTATCCCCAGAGAATCCCAAAGATGAATGAGATACTCTCTGGATGACTTTGAACTTTTGGCAGAAAGATAACATTCCAGGCCAAGGCATTATTATGTTTCTACTCTGTGAGATGAACCACTGAAAAGTTTCAACACCAGGACACTCTCTCCATGTGTGGTCACATAGGGCTGGGGAGTGTGCAGCCAGCACCTGCTGCTCCCCATGAGTGAGCCTGTCCTCTCTCTGGACTGGACAAGGCTATCTATTCCAGAAAGCTTTTATTCCCAGTTGAACCTGTGATTAATTATTGTAATATCTCTTGGTGTCTCCATTTTGATGTGTCCTTATTGGGGTGGCAGCATCGTACCATTTACTGGTCTTCCTAGGCCACGGCCATTCATATTGTTAAAATCAACAGTGGTAGTAGAAAAATAAGAACAACATTTTTTAGCAGAACCTGTGTGCCAAGCCCTGTGCCACATGTTCTACATACTTTGTTTTTCTTTTACTGTCTGCAAGACCTTAATAATAACCGTAAGCAGCTGCTGTTATAACTGAGTAGTTACTATCTACCAGGCAATCTCCAAGGTCCCTTCTACCTCCTCCACCCATTTACAAACAGCCACAGAAGGTTAAAATCCATATGTTGATGGGAATGAGGGAGAGTCTTCAACACAGTAACTTCAAAATTTGCTATACAAATCGCTTCTGAGTATCCCACAAACCAAGGGTCCAACAATGACATGAGTTTGAGAAGTGCTCAGTTAAAGCTAAACAGATGTATTTACTGCTGCATTTTATTTCTTTTTTTTAATATAGCACTTGATTTTTATTATAAAGGTAATAAAAGGGCTATCAAATGATATCCAGATCTATAAAGTAAAAACAGCAAGTCTCCCACATCCCTCCAATCCTATTCCTCAGGGCAGTCACTCTTAATAATTTGATATATGTCCTTTTAGAATTTTTATGTATTTTATTGTATTATATAAAAATGTATATGCACACATAGGATTTGGATTTTTTAATGGGACATTAGTCATGTTCAGAAATTTGACTCTGTTTTTATTTCACATGTCTAGGAGATGTCATAATAGTAGTAGAGATCTATGTCACCTTTTTAACCACTGATTATTGTTCCTGAATACATTTAACTATCCCCCATCTGAAAATCATCTTGATTTTTTCCATTTTTTTAACTTTTTAAAGCATTCCAGTGTGTGTTGTGACTTTCTAAGTGGACAATAGAGAATGCAGTGTTTCCAAACTTATCCTTTGATCACTGAACAATTTTTTGGCTTAGTAATATCAAGAACACCAATAATTCCAGAAGCATTTAGAAAGCACTGCCTTAGCCTTTTAGTTTGTACTTTGATGGGCACTGAGAGTCCAACCCTAACCCTAAGGTAGAGAAGGTGCAGCAGCATCTTTCTGGGAAAAGCAACATGGCAGCCAGCTGCTAAAGATACTAAAGTGTTGAACCTAAAACAACAGAGGGCACATCTTGGATCCCCAGTTACCCAGAATATTAATTGGGTGTTGGTGTAGCAATAAAGGGAAGGTATCGGGGGTCCAGGGACAAATAATTTTTGACATCATCAAGATTTCTTTTTCTAGATTAAGCCTTGAAAACACTTTTCAATGTATATTAGTTGCATGCAGTTAGGAAAAAAATAAGACATTTCTGTTTCTGATCTTTAGCATTATAATTTTTTCCATTTTTACTTGTGGCTGGCTGGTAAGAAATGTGAATGAAGCTTGGCTTTCTATATACTTTTCCAAGTTCTGTTTGAGAAAAAAGAGTGAGCAAATCTGCTGAGAGTGTGTAGGAGGCATGGGCTGCCACTGGGACTGCTTTGCTATGGGGTCTTGGTGACCTGCTCTGTGTTGGGTGTCATTGCTTGTCATTACTGCATCTGGTAGCAGTTCAGAACTACTTATTCATTTCTAACAGAAAAGTGCCAAAATACCCAATTGTATGATTCAGCCTGATTTTTTCTTAGTGTTCTCTGTGGGTCAGTAGGACTTTGTACTTTATTAAGGTAGACTATAAGTAGCCTGGACTAACAGGAACAGTTTAAGGTAGAAGGCAAGTGATTAAGAGAATTCTATCATTTCTCCAACTTGAAATATGCCAAAGTTTCATTTAAAAGAAATTGGTTTTACTAAAGGATCACTAACAATTTAGATACAACTGTGTGTGTGTGTGTGTGTGTATATATATAAAATTTACTAGTTGAAATGAAGTTCACATGATGCTCAGAAGCATATGTCAACTTCTCAAGCAGTGGTTTCCTGAGTATCCCTGAGTGTATCATGACAGGCTGTTTCATCATAATCCCCACTTTCTTCTTCCTTTATTCCACAAACATTCCAATATCAGAACCTATGTTTGATTCTGAGGATAGAGGAAAAGAAGACTAATTCCCTATTGATGAAATTCAACATCTAGTTGGAAAGCCAAAAAAACAAAGGCTGTATTAGAAGTGCTGAGCGAGAGGCACGCATAATTATTTATTCCATAAGTATGTATTAATCTTCCTCCTATATGCCAGCTATACATCAACTCACTGGGAACCCTGTGGTGAGTGAAGCAGGAGCGAGGGTTTTCTGGTAGTTGGCATGCATTTCAAGTTCTGCTCAAATAACCCATCAGAGAGAGCTTCCCTAATCATTCTATCAAAAAGCACACCCCTCATCACTCTTTATCCCTTCAACTCTGCTACTTTATTACTAGAATTTATCATCATCTAATGTATAATGTATTTGCTGATTGCCTGTCCACGAGGACAGAGACTTTCTTCATTGCTGTATCCCCAGTGCTTGGGAGTCAAATAGATCATAAATAGTCAATGAATTGATTTGTTAATGGAGCAAGACAACAAACACAGAAAAATAAGCCAGAAAATACCATCTACCAGTGTTTGGGGAGAAAATTAAAACAGAAAGGGTATAACTTGGTGACCACTTTAGACAGGTACTTTGTGAAGATTACATGTAAATCAAGTTCTGAATGATGACCAGTTTCCAGAATGTGATGTCAGGAAGAAGAGCCTGCCTGGACGAGGAAAAAGCAATGCAAAAACCCTACAGGGAAAAGAGTTTTGTGTGTTGAAGGAGCCTTAAAAGAAGGTCATCTGGCTGGAATGTGGGATGGGATGAGGCGTGAGGCTAACCAGAGTCCCAGAGAAGGAGTTGGGGTTTTAGTCTGAGTTCCAAGGGAAAATTTTGGAGGATGTTAGGCAGGGGGATTGTAGAGGAGCAGGAGTAGAACCTGGGAGGCTGCGGAGGGCTCCAGGGCATTATTCCCTTCAATGCCATAAATATTTTCTGGATAATACAGTGATAAGTATAAGGAAGTGAGATGAGAAATAAGAGCACTGCTCTCCAGAAACCAAAAAACACTTGAAGTGCTCTGCATGGAACTCCAACAGGCAGAGTACTTTTCTTTAAACTTCTGGACTTTTAACAACTGGACAGAGGGGGGTTCCCAAATTCAGTGCACATAATAATTACCAGGAACCTGTTAGAATGTAGACTCTCCCCTGGCCCCAGAATATCTTTCTGTAGTAGAAACCCATAATTTACATTTATACAGGTTCCTCTACAGCTCCATAGCCAGAGCTCCCAGGACCACCTCTAGGAAGCACTGAAAGAGAAAAGAGGGGATAGTGAATCCCAAAGTAGAACTACATGCTAGATTTTAATCTTGTTAAAAGACTTGGTGGAGGTAGACAAGTCTCACTGCTGAAATGACCCTTTGGAACGGGGTGGGGGGGGGGCGCGGGGGGGCAGGGGGGTCACTCTCCTTTCCACACTCTCCTGTCCTCTTGCCTTCCCTCCCAATATTTCATTCACTTAGGTCCTTGAATTGGAGAGAGACCGGACTGTGAAAATGTAAGTGGCTGTGTATAAAAGAAGCAGAACGAGGAGAAGTTAGATTCCAAAACTACTGCCAGTTTTCTGGAAAAGTCCTGGACTGGTTGAAGGTTGAGATGGCTATGAGTGACCACTTGAGAAAAAGAAGCAGAACTGGGCTTCTCAGCACAGCCATCAGCTTGAGTTATCAGTTTTCTTCGAGGGCCTATGCCACCTGGGTTTTTTTGTTTGGTTGGTTTTTTGGTTTTCTTTCTTTTTTTTTTTTGTTTTTTTGTTTGGTACCAGGGATTGAACTCAGGGGCACTTGACAATGAGCCACATCCCTAGCCCTATTTTGTATTTTATTTACAGACAGGGTCTCTAAATATGCCAGCTATACATCAACTGAATTGCTGAGTGCCTCACTTTTGCTGAGGCTGGCTTTGAACTTGCAATCTTCCTGCCTTAGCCTTCCAAGCTGCTGGGATTACAGGCATATGCCACTTCCCTCGGATGCCACCTGGTTTTGAAAACAAGAGAATGTGGCCTCATTTTCTCTTTACTATCATTGCTGAATTCTCCCAGTTATATGGATCTGTAATTGACAGCTGTTACCATGTTGCTCGCTGCAAAATCCTCGAGAAGAGAATGTGCTAGATTCACGCCATGGGCCTTGTGCACTTGAAGCTACCTTCATGGTTTGAAACCATTAATAGTACAGCCCTGGAGTAGCCAACTTAAATCCCCCAAATAGTTTACATGTAGAATTCTATTTTCTATGTTTAACTCCCCAAGTTTATTGATCATGGATGTTTTAATATTTCCACTCAGTTTATTACAGAATTGGCTTCTCCTTGCCCGCCTCATGATCTAAGGCTGCATATAGCATACACTTCTCTCCGAAAAGGTTCTTCCCTCCCCAACAAGTTTCCTCTTTGGTCAGAAGTTTCTTCTTTCTGACCAAAGAAGAAACTTGTCTCTGTCAAAACATCCCTTATCTGATTGGACTTCTCAGCAGCATTCTGCACCAACTAAGCACCTCTTCTTAAAAACACTTCTTTTGATACTTTGAAAACCACATGAACTTGGTTTTCTTCCTACTTCTCTAGCTGTTCTTTCTCCTTTCTACAACCACTCTTCAGAGGAGACCTCTTATCTAGAGTCTCACTCAACATGCAGTAGTGATGTCAGTAGCTCCTGTGTTCCCCTTTATGCTAGTGATTCCCACATATGTAGCACCAGACCTAACCTCTCTTTTGATTCAAATATGCTACCATATCCAGGTGCTTCACAAATAGGTCATCTCATTATATCTAAAACTAAACTCCTGAATCCCTGTGTCAATAAGGAATAGCCCTGTCCATTCATGCCAGAATATTTTTCTTTCTTCTTCATCTCCCAATCTGGACTCTCTGGCTCCTCAGGAGCCCTCTCATCCTCCACTTCCCTCTTATCTGGCTACCTCTGCTCAGGTTTGCCTTTGTCAACTCTAATTGCAACAACTTCTTAGCTACAGGGCTGCCTTCTTTAGAGCAAAGGATGACAAATTACAGCCAGTGGCTTTAACATCTTTTAAAGGGTTATGAACAATGGCTTTTTAAAGATTAATAAAAGAGCCAATGAAATTGAGCACAGAGCTATTAAGTTCACTTGCTCAAGGTCTCATGCTTAATAAGTGGTAGAGCTGGAATTTGGACCTGGGTTATATAAAGAGTTATTAAAAGAATAGCTTTTGCTTTTTTAAAGGGACTACTAAAAACAAAAGTTACAATGTAGAACAAGGACAGCAGTGGTCCTCTGTGAAGCCTAATGTGTTTACTCTGTCCCTTTACTGCCCTGTGTTCTAGACCATTCACCATGCTACCCCAGAACACCTTTCCAGCAAACCTATTCCTACTGTCCCCAAGCCTAAACCTCTTTAATGACTTCCCATCACCTGAACATAGGTCCAAATGCCTTTGTGTGACATATAAGGCCTTTTATCTTCTAACCTGTACCTATCTCTCTGGCTTCATCTCTTACCATATCCCCTACCTATGACATTGATCCCTGCTCTCCAGCAATGCCCCATTACTTGCTGTTTATGAATTTGCCTGGGACCATCCAACCCACTTTGTCTGGCTAATTCTCTCCTTCCTCACAGGGAGCCTACCCCCGTGGAACCCAAGGGTCCTGATGAGCCCTCTAGTATCCACATAGCACCCTACCCTATACTCCCTTACCACTGATTTGAATTAGCTGTTTGGTTTTTTAAAATTACCCTCTGGATTATGTCAGTCTCCTTCCAGGGCAGATGTTTAAGAATGTGTCTTAATCATATTTTCTTCAGAATTCTAAAAACAGACACTCAACAGATGAAAAACTGAAGAATGAATAAACAAAGAAATGGATAGATGAATGCCAGCATTTAGGAAAAAGGTTTCCTAATTTCTGGGAGGCTATGGTCTGCACCACTTTGCAGACTTGCAACCATGTCAGAGTTCCAGAGTGATACACACTCTTAAATAAGCATTTCTGCCTTGGCTATGTGTTCTCCACTACATAGGTTTCAGGGAACCCAGATTCTAGCAAACAAAGTTGTACATTTTGAAAAGCATTGCTGTACGGTGAATAAGTACAAAGAGTAAATACCTTATGGCATCCAGACCATATTTCTATCACAGCCAGACCCATGGAGAAATCTTCATGGTCATCATCAGTATAGCTAACATTTATTGAGCACTAACATTGAGTTTCAGGTGTGCATATATTCTTACAATAAGCTTTTAAGGTTACTATCCCAATTTTACAGATGTTGAAATTGAGGCACAGTGATGTTAGATTAACTTGCGCAAGTTTTCACTCAATGAATGTAGAGCTAGAGTTTGAACCCAAAGCATTCTGACTCTAGGAAGTATTCCTTTTTTACTGTTCACTTAATGGACTTGCCATTGTTTTATTTTTTTTTTAACTCTGAATATATATTTAATTTTCAAAAACTCAAAACATGTAAATGTATAGAAAAAATATAAACTGTATATACGTATATGTGTACATATATATGAAAAAAATATGCATAATCTATCCCTTGCACTCATACTAGTATCAACAACATTAATTATGCATGAAGAGTATTAGTTGTTATTTTCTTTTTTTTTATTTATTTATTTTTTTTTATTGTTGGCTGTTCAAAACATTACATAGTTCTTGATATATCATATTTCACACTTTGATTCAAGTGGGTTATGAGCTCCCATTTTTACCCCATATACAGATTGCAGAATCACATCAGTTGCCATTGTTTTATAACAAAATCATTGGTGTCAAGTAAACCTAGCATAAAATTAACATTCAATATTCCCGCCAGATGACTTCCATGTTATGAGGCTCTCATTTTCATTTCTGCATATTTGTTTTAGGGACAGCCTTTTCTTCTATAGGCAGTTCTACCTTAATATATACCCAACCAGCTATAAATACTCATATTGTAAGGCATACTGAGCACTCAGTAAACCTTGCAGTGGTCACATCTATCTGTGTGTGTTTACAGTTAATGGTCTATGCATATGTGTTTAGAGACTAAGACTATAAACAGGTTGAAGCTAAGTTACTCCTTGATTTTCAGTTGCTTTGGATAAATATAAAACTTGTCACCACTTTTTCAGTTGAGATTCAAGTAAAAGCTATCTCCAATTTGCATTTAGATACAACATATACCACACCTCGAGCTAAAAAAAATATGGTAAATAACCCTTCCCCCATCTGATACCAGGAGGCTTACATAATGTGGACAAACACATTCAATATTTTTATCAGAACCCAACTCTAGAAAAAAATACCTTTAAGGACAATGCTGACTATAGAAAAGAAAAGTCAGATTCTCCAAAATTGTCACCCTAGGTTGTATTACCAAATTGGGATGAAGATTGATCTTTTCCTCTAAGAAAGATATAAATATTGCTGACAGCATCACACTGGCAGGGTAATCCTTGCTCACTATTTAACACTATCAGGTCAACACTGAGCTGACAGTCACATAATAACCACAGTACAGCTGATCACATCGTAAAGCATTTATACAGGACTTTCCTTAAGGTTGTGGGAGTTTTCAAAAGGAATGAAGGTGAACATTAAAAAAAAATAATAACAATATGAAACCAGATAATTTGAAAAAAATATTTATTTCTCCTTAAGGATAGGATATAACTCATGAATGATGTTCTACTTACATGGAATGGAGAAAGGGCTAATGCCAAGGAGTTTCTGCCTTTTAATCACTAAGCCTATTCCTGTTTGCTTCCTCTTTTGAGTCTAGGTGTTTCCACCTTATTTCCTCCTGCTCTCTTCACCTGGAGGCACACCTGATGCTATATCAGTTAACACAGAAGCCCATAGCAGTAGAAAATAGTAAAACTGAATCAGAGCAACTTAGGCACAGGTCCTAGTTCTGCCACTTCATATTAGAATCCACCTGAATCTCTCAGAACCTTGGTTTTCTTGCTAGTTAAATGATACTAACAAAGCCAGGCACTAAGTTTTATTTTTCCCTTCAGAATAGCAAGGATGTGGGTGTATTAGTCTGCTTTCCATCACTGTGACAAGATCCCTAAGATGATGAACTTAAAAACTACAAGGGTTTATTCTGGCTCGCACTTTTGAAGATTTTGTTCTATGGTCATTTGTTGCTGTTGCTTTGAGCCTGTGGCAGCACAGTATATCATGGCAGGACCACATAGCAGAGGAAGTTGCTCATCTCATGGCAGCTGGGAAGTAGGGAGAGAAAGGGGTTCCAATATCCCCTTCAAAAGTACACCCCAATGACATAACTTCCTCTCACTAGACCCCACTGCTTAAAGGTTCTGCCACCTCCCAATAGTGTCACAGGCTGATGACCAAACCTTTAACACATGGACCTTTGGGGGACACTTATCTACATCATAGTAGAGGAGAACAGAAATAGTGTCATAATGGATACTCATTTGTCAGCATCCACAATCATTATCAGCTAGACATAGGTCCATTGTATCACACCATCTTCCAGGACATCACAAAGAAAGAAGCTTTGCTATTATTGCAAGGATCATTGGGCAGTTGTTTAAAGAGTTGGGGTAGAAACGTATTCAAGGGAAACAACATGATGCAAGATCATCAGCCAAATCCAGGCATCAGGAGAGGATGCACACATCCTACTGATATTTTTTTGCTATCATTTCTGATCCAGCAAGAAAGAGAAATCTGTAGCCTCTGAAGTCTTACACTTGCCAGAAAGCTTTGGACAGTATTCCAAAGTGGTGTTGAATAGGAGATGAATCAAGAACTATTTGGAAAGCATTAACTTGGGCAACACAAAGTGTCCACAGATGGAAACTTCTCAGAATGGAAGAGAGAATCAGAAGGGAAATTCCTCCAGGGTCAATTTCAGAACCACAGTTGTGAATAATGCTATATGTAAAAGTCATAAGCCCATGAAATGCAGTTTCCAAGTTTGCAGATAATATAAAAACTGGAGGCAGGGAAGATAGGGAAGGAAAAATAAACCAGTTTCAATTTGGTTTGGCTTGTTTCCTTTCCAGAACTAAAGGAAATGGAGATGACACATGTTTTTCCCAGTTGAAAAGTGTAAGAATAGCAAGGCAGGAAAATAGGGACCATCTCAATAAATATATAAACTCAGCAGAAGGAAAGTAATGGAACTCAATGCAAAGGTCACAGAAATGACCATTGGGCATCAGGCAGGTAGGAGCATCAGAGAACACTAGACAATTTGTGACGACTCTTACAGTAAGAGTAAGGCTCTAAGTCAGAACTGTCTAATCTCTGAAGGGTTTGGAGATCTGCAAAGATCCCACTAGCAATGGGCTTATTCTTCTAGAAGGGTGGTCTTAGCAAATGGCAGATAAAATAGTTAAGTTTGGGGCGGGGGGATTATTTGTTTTTTGTTTTCTTCATTCATTTTGTATAAATAAAGAAATTACTGGGACAAACGAAGTGAAAATTCTTTTATGTCGAGGTCAGACATCCACATGTTTACCATTTTTTCACTACTTTTTTCTTAAAAGGGGCCAAATAGTAAACAATTTTGGATTTGTAGGCCATCATATTTCTGTCCCAATTCTGCCTTCATAGTGTGAGAGCAACCATAGACAGTACTTAACTTGTATGGCGGAGTTCCAATAAAACTTTATTTACAAAAGCAGGAGACAGCTGGAGTTTGAAGATCCCCTATTCTAAGTTAATAGGAAATCCAGCCACAGTCATTTCATGCAGAGGTTAGGAGTTTGAAATGAAATACCAAAGCAGGCAAAAAAAGCTACACACATTAGCAAATTCACGATTTCATGAATTTCTAAAAAGAAAGAAGCTAAAAATGTTGGCAAAAAGCATGAGGACAGGGTTAAGAATGTGTGGTCAGGTGGCCTTTCCCATTCCAAAAATATTTTCTATACTTCCATCTAAGCAATAGTGAAGCTTCCAGCATTAAATAACTCTTAGTTGGCAAGTACATTAAAAATAGCAAAGGTTAAAAAAAATTGCCCTAGCCAAATGGTGATATGAAACTCTTCATGAACCTCAAATCAGTTCCCCAAAGTATCTGTACAAAATAAAACTTCCTTGCAAGCCTCTGGGCTACTATAATTTTTGGTTTCAGAAAAAAAAATATTCTTGCTCATAGAGGAGGTCTTCTCACAGCATTCCTTTTACCTCATGCTTCAAACTATTTAAAATCCAGACTTCAGTGATTGTCCATTTCCTTGAGTAACTACATACCTTGGCACAAATTACCCCCCACCAAAAATGAGGCCAAACCACATGTCTTCCTATTATGATGCCTCAGTGGATGCCGGGATGTGGTCAGTTTAAGAAAAGGTCAAAGGTCATTCCCCATTCCTGATTCCACTCATGCACCAGCTACACAAATTACTTTTATGAGCCTCCTCTCTGAAATGGGAAAATAATATCAATCTAGTAACTTGATAGTGAGAATAAAATGATATAAAGCATATATACTTGTCTAATAAATATTGGTTCCCATTCCCCCTTTGTGGTAGGTTTTATCCTAATCTAGGGAATCCCTAAGCAGGAAAAGAAAGTTTTCAATTCAGGATAAGGAAAAAAACATCTCTTCCTATAAGTAGGAGTTTGGAGCCAATGGTCCTTACTCAGATTGCTTTAAATTTGCTTGTTTGCTTATGAGTTCACTATTTTCCAACTCTCATTCTTTTACTCTTGTTACTTATATACTTTTCTGAAATTGCGGGATTCTGGCTACTTTTTTAGTGTCTAAAATTTCAGAGTTTAGTTAATAGTGTTAAAATAGTTACGGAATAACTAGTTGTCCTTATTCAGACATTCCTGAATCAAGAATAGAATTAAGGCAGTTAGCAATCCAATGTGCCCTGTGACCTTTGTTCTCCACAGCTCTTTCCCATGCTCTGGTTTCTCAAACAGAAAACCCTTTGCTCTTTCCCTATATCCCTGGTCTATGCTTTTTCCTTGAAATCCCTACATTTCTCAATCATTCACCTATGCTAAACAGCTCCTCACCACAGCCAGAATATGTAGCACAAAGAATGAATACTAATGATGATGGCGAAGTCAACAACAGCTGCAATAACAAAATAATACCCTACCTATCAGCAACCTGCATTTTCCTATGTAATTTAAATACATTAACTCATGGAATCTTCATAACATCCCTAGGTAGGTTCTACAGTTCTCATTTTATAGATGAAAAGACTTTGTCACTGGGAAATTTAGTAATTACTGGCCCAAGGCATCAAAGCTACTAAGTGGTAGACCTGGGTTAGAACCCAGTTAGTATGGCTCTTGAATTTGAGCTCTGGTTCACTCTCCATTGTGTGCTATATTATAAATGTGGTCACTTCAGCCCTATTGCTTTGAAGGTAACTAAACAAGTACTGATTAAGTATTTAGCAGGCCAGCAGCATAGTGAATTCTGAAGACAGAACTATAAAATAGTGAGAGAGTCCCCACCTTTGAGATAATAATTTATTCTCTGAGAAAATGAGATGCTGTATTTGGAAATGACTTTGTAGAGTGGCTTAGAACAACTGGAAGATCAGGATAGGGATAGAATTTTGTGGATTGTGGTGGCACACAGAGATAGAGCTTGAGTTAGTTCTTAAGGGATGGCGATGTTTTGGAAGGGTAGACAGGAGAACGGACAACCTGCCTTTTTGTCCAAAGCTATTGACAAGGAGAGTCAAAGAGGCCATCTTGACTAGGATAAGAAATGTGTTCTAGGATGTGGAGCAGATAAGTTTGAAAACATGTGGAAGCTACTGTTAGTAAGAATATACCCATGATTCTCAGCTTCCAGTTCTATGTTGGGTCCCAAAATGTTTTTAAGAATGCTTACCTGTTAGGATAAAATACCTAAGGTGGCACAATATTGGTCCATATAGTAGATGGCATTTCTGATGGGAAATTCCTAGGTAGGTGCTACAGTTCTCATTTTATAGATGAGAAGACTTTGTCGCTGGGAAGCTACTTGGTTATCACTGCCTATACCATTAAGAAACAATAAGCAAACAAACAAACAAAACCCACCAATTTATTAAACATGATACTTAAATGGGCCTTTTTACTTGCAAAACTTTAAGAATGAGTTTATATGCTCTTCTATATACTCTTCACAGAAGCTCTTTCAAGCCAGTATTATCTCCAGTTTACAGTAGGAACTTAGACGCTCACATAGTTGAATGGCTTGCCCAAGACCACAGGACCCCAGACTGGAATCTAAGTCCCTTGAATCCAACTTTAGAAGTTTTTCCCTTCACACAGCAGCTTCTCGTGGTTGGTCAAGGAGGTCAATTTGAAAAGAGGGCTTGCATAAGGCAGTGGTATTCACACTTGAGAGAAGAATCAAAAAGATATCATGATGCCACCCTGCTTGCAGAATTGCTCAAGACTTTGTACGCCCAGAGCTGCCTCCTTTAAGTAAGGTACCTTTATCACAGCACATTGAAAATACAGAGGTGACTTAACCTCAAGGAGATTGTACTTGGCCATGAACATCTTGTCCATAGCATATGCCCATGTATGACAAGGATTTTTATTTATATAATGAAAACAATTTTTGTAGTCTCTCAAGTGGTCTTTACTTAACTGTAGAATGCTTTAAAAGACATGCTGTCACAAAGAAGCTTACATGTAAAGGACCCAGAAAAGCAAACTCCTCCTTTACTTCCTGGCTAAAAGCATGGGCAAATAAATAAAGCAATTAGTTTTAGCCCAGTAAACCAGAAGGGAAGTGAGATGCGGGTGTGGAAGGAAAGCAGGGAGTATTAGTATACCTAATATGACCACAGTACCATTTGCTGCGTAGGTCTTAATTACGTCCATTCCATGTCCCCTCATCTTCTGATTTCTTAAATTCCAAAACAACCCCAGAGAGATTTTTCTGGTTTTTCTTGGAAAGCGACACAATGTTTTTCTGCCTACACATTCTAAAACAGGCCTGTCAAATTTTAAACCTAAACACAAGCTGACAGAAATCAGCTACTAACAAATTAAGTTAAATTAATAAAGTAGACGCCTGAAATACAGGGAAATTATTTTTTTTTCCAGGAATCTTTTTCCTATGATGCCAGGCTAGATACAGAGGCTGAAGAAAACCTCCATCTCCACAGCAGGCCCTGCTTTTCTTTGCCATGCTTCCTAGAGAGCCCAACATGGAAACATTCCAGAACTACTGCTCGCCCTAGTGGCAGCCTCCAACCACCACCCTCCCATTTTCCAATTTAATGGGCATATTGTCACAACACTAAGAGTCAAATCCTCTCCTAGACTTAAAAGGATGTATGCCTTCATAGATTGCTAGCAAAAGGGACAGAATATTCGAATGGGCCAAATGTGCAGGGTACGCTTATGGGCAGCTTTCTGATTACAAGAAGAAAGCATGACTAAACAGTTGAACTTTCTGGTAGTCTCAAAGGTATTGGGGAGATGGGTGGGGTGTCACAAGCAAGAAAGCCTATTTCAAATCCTAACTCTGACTCCCCCTTCAGAGAGCTGTGTACGCTTGAGCCACAGAACTCAGTTTTGGTTTTGGGGTTCTTTTTTGGGGGGTGGGATTCCAGAGTTCAAATTTGGGCACTGGACCACTGACCCACATCTCCAGCTCTATTTTGTATTTTATTTAGAGACAGGGTTTCATTGAGTTGCTTAGTGCCTCACTTTTGCTAAGCAAAGCTTTGAACTCATGATCCTCCTGCCTTAGCCTCCCAAGCCACTGGGATTACAGGTGTGTGCCACCTTGCCCAGCAGAGAACTCAGTTTTATGAATAAAATTTATAGGATTTGTTCCATGTGTATTTTATCTTAATTAAGATTTTTATGAAGGTCAACACTATTCACCATCCAGGATTCCAGCATTACTAACAAAGGGCACTGGAAGCACCAGAGCACAGTGTGGAAGTTCTCTACCTACCTTATTTTAGCAATCCCTTCTGCTCAGTAGGAAATATATACTGGGTTTTAGAAACTAATAAACTGAAATATAGGAAGTAAAGAGATTTGCCAGTGACCATTACTTAAATCACAGAAGAACCAAAATAAAGTTCAAAAGAATTCTCTTCTAGTATTCTGCTCAAAGTGTTCAATTTAAGAATCCTTTTTTTTATCAAAAAGAGAGATGTTAGCTGGGCACATTGGTGTATGCCTATAATTCCGGAGACTCAGGAGTCTGAGGCAAGAGGATTGCACGTTCAAGGCCAACCTTAGCAGTTTAGTGAATCAGTAAGCAACTTAGTGAAACAGGGTCTCAAAAGGGCTAGGAATGTAGCTCAATGATGGTAGAACACCCCTGAGTTAAGTCTTCAATAACCTCCTCCCCTCCAAAAAAGAGAGATGTTGCTATTTGAAGGAAGCCATCTATCCTAATGGGTTTGGAGACTTAGTTAGTTTTAATCCCTACCTTTTCAGTGTGATGAAACTGAATAGTGATCTGTTAAGTTCAATCATCCTGAGTAATCAGTTCAATTGAAATTTGATTATGCCTGCTTTCATTATTCTTATTTGGAAATTATTATGGAAGCATACATATTCTTGAAACATCATAAAGATCTAAATCATAAAGTCAAGTTTATTTTTTAATATAAAACAGCTTGAACACCTGTAGAGACTTAGAATGATATTGCATTATGTTGCATCTGATAAGATTCCTTTAGAAAAGAGTGATGCTGTTTTCTAAAGTATTACATGACCTACCAATGATAAGTAAATAGTGTAGTATAGTCATCTTTCTCTTATTAGCTTCTTGGAAATAAACTAACATATAATGTTTGCCTTTGGGGGAAAAAAAAAAAAGCTCATGTTTGATGGATGAGTGAGTGAATGCAGGGGTGAGCTCCATCACAATCTCGCACAGCTTTTCTTTTATCCCACACTCAGTTCCAATCCTTACTCAATGCCACAGAATCTCTACTGTCCCCAGTAATGTGATGGTGGTTTAGAATGGTACTGAATCAAGCACAAACCCTCCAAAAGCTTCCCTGTAGCTAAGATGTCCTATTTCCCTCCCCATCTTACCAGCACTGCTGTACATAACTAGATTGATTGGATGTAAGCCTTGCTTCCCCTGCTGCCTGCCCTTCCTTGGGCAGGAGGTAGAAGTAAGCCATGCAGTAGGCCCAAGGCCAAAAGCAGAGTGGAGAAGGCCTGACTCAGGGCCAGACTGGCTACCCACCCCAGGATGATTGAGAGGTGACCAGAGGTGCTGCTGAACTGCAAATGCCAGAGGGTCTCAGGAGACCCAGCAAGAGAAATAGAAAAGAAAGGAAAGAATTGTCTAGTGGGAGAATGTTGCTGGGGCAGGAGATCTGACTGGTAGTCTTAAATTCACCACGCGGTCTTATGAGTTCCCCTGATTTAACTGTTTTCCTTTCTTTATTGAAAAACAACCCCTGTTGCCTGCTTGCCTCCTAGGGATGGATGTTAACATGGTATTGAGTAACCAGTTCTTTGAGCTTTTTGAAACTAGGGAAATGGAAAGAATCATTAAGATGGAAATGATTGACTCAAGGAGCCCAGAAATCTCCCCAAAACCATCTCTGTGAATGCTCTGTCAACTTAATGCCCTGCCTGGCCCAAGCACTGATCTCCAACCCTATCCTCACCAACCCTCCTAGGTTCCCCATCAACATACACATTCCAGTTACTGTCATCCTCACCAAATCACCAAGACATCAGCTTCAAGCCATTGTTAGTCACTAATCTGCTTAATTGACATAAAGAAGCAAGTAGTTCCTAGAAATGGGGAAAAAAATCTAGAAAAGAAAAATCAGTAAACTGAGATTGAAAGGGTTTTGAAGTTTGTTTTAGGCACTTGCAGTTTGATTCTTGTAATTCTTTTGGGGTAAAAATAATATCTGATCTAGACTAATTGTTCTGGAATTGTTTCTTTATGACACAAAAGGACAAGTTTCCCCTTTATTCTGCTGGACACTTTCTTTACAGAAAGCCCTCTGTAGTATTATGGGAAATGAAAGCAATAAATAAGACCTGAGTTTTGTGCTTCATAGTATTTATAGCCTAATGAAGACTGTGTGTTTGTGTGTATGTGTATACAAGGACACATAAGTAAAAATATATGCATTTCACACATGCATACATTTACTGAGAATTGAGAGGTAGTTTTACAATTTCTTTAAAATATGTGCATCATATACTCTTATCAAGATCCCACCCCCAAACCTTAACAGACGCCTCTTTCCATATCTTGAACCCCTGCCTTCTTCCTACCACTGTTCCAAGCCCACTCCTCCTTCATAACTTTGTATTCTCCTTAGTAAGCCTTCTGCAAATCTCTCTGCACTATCTTTTTCTACCATACTCTCTCATCCCTGATGTTTTGTGGGTTATATGTTTTTAGCGCACATGTCATCTGCTTCAACTAGTAGCATTTAGATAAAGTAATTAACAGGCTGCAAAAGCAATCTAAAACCTCCTGATTTGAGATTGCAATCAAAATCACACCAACTGAAATAGCAAGAGAGCCTAGTTTCCCTAATGTCCTAACTGGTCTCTCTTAGTATTTAAAAGAGAGTTCTAAATATACCTCAAGGTTCCTTCCTGCCTTCCCAATGTTGAATACCAAAAAGGAGTCCACTGACTTGACATTTCTTTTCTGTTGCTCCAGGATTCTTCTACAGCCAGATGATTCCTTACAGATCTTGGCACCAGTGGAAGCTGATGTGGGTTTCTATACTTGCAATGCCACAAATGCCCTAGGATATGACTCTGTCTCCATTGCCGTCACATTAGCAGGTAACCTGGCAATCCCCATTCAGTTCTGTTCAAAAGACTTCATTGAATGAATGCCTATAATATATCACACAGGCCCAGGGACACATAGATAAATGTGACCCAGTCCCTGCCCTCAGGGAGTTTCTAGTCCATAATCATATTAGGACTGAAATATGAGGTGGAATGAAGTGGGTTCTGTAACTGACAACCAAAGAGCATGCAGAGACAGTTCCTCCCAGCTGGAGTTGGGGTGGGTAGAATTTTGATAAGCAGAAAACATTCTGACATAAAGAAAAACATGAGCAACAGTGATGTGTGCAAGTACATAGTGTGTCAGGGAATGTGGAGTGTGAACTATGATTGTTAAATGCTGTTTGGGGATCCTGTCATTTCTCCTTGTTCTACTTGTTGCAAGAAAGACTTTGAGACCTACCAGTTACTGGAATTCTGTGGTCATGGCTTGGAGCAGGAATGTTGTTCCAGAGACCTTCTCTCTGATTCTGCTTTGCTTCAACCTCTGGGCCTAATGCACCTGCCAACACTTAGTCTTTATCGGTAGAGGTTAAACAAAACATTCTTCACGCAGGAACTAAGAAACACTGCAGCTCAGTACAGTGATCCCAAGGCTGGGGTCTTGGAGTAATGTACTTTCATAAAATTTCTTTACATGGGACAAATCTATGCCTTTGAAACTGAAAGAGACTTTAAATACCAGATGGGCCAATGCCTTCATTTCTCAGAGGCCAGGCAACCTGAGGTCACACAGCTGCCCAGCTAGTGTTGGGGACAAGAAGGGAGCAGAGGTCCCCTAAAGCCAGCCTATTGTTCTCTCCACTGCCTTACTGATCCTATCAAAATAGGATCCTTTCTCTTAGAACTGGGCCATAAAGTCCTTGTGGCAGTGTGTCGCATGTGTTTGTATTTATTCTTTTCAATTGCTGCTTCCATCAGATGATTCAGTAGATGCTAGAAAAGCCAACATCACCCTACACTGACCTCATCCGTCCGTGCTGGGATTATGTTGTCACACTGTACTCCAATCACACATGCTACTCCCTTGCATATCTGTTTAGCAACAGTATTTCTGACCCCATGACCTAAGGCTGATCTGGGAAGGGACCTTTAGCAGGCGGCTTTGTGAGGAAGATGAAAGTCAACAGTGAAGAAGGCAAGCTAGGGGGCTCTGGGGCGGATTAAAGACTGATATTATTAATGCCTGTTTTTCTGTGGATAAAACATTTGCTTTCCTTCTAATGTATTCCAGTTGCAATCTTTATTCTCCTCTTTATACAGAGTCCAGATGCTCAGCAATAATTTTGTTAAACCTCTTCTGCCATCCACCCTCCACCCTCCCACCTTCCTTAGCAAGGGCACTGCTGACATCCTTCCAATTGCTGGCAAATAGTGGCCTTGCAGAATTAACTCTCTTGTTTATATTTATCCAGATATGGTTCATCTCTGTCATAGACTAAATACCCTTTGTTCGCCCAAATTTAATACGATTAATGGGAACCTGTCTGGAATTAAGCAAGGCAATTGTAACATCAGGCTTGTCTTCAGCTCTTTGAAGAAGAGATATTGAAGCTGCCAACAGGTTCAAAGCCAGGGAAGAGAAACAGAGCGGCCAAAGAGGCACCAGGGAAGGGGAGGAAAGGAGCTGGCTGATGAGGTATGATCATAAACAACACACCCAAGACTTACGGAGCTGTGTGCCTGGATTTCAGCTGCTGGTATTTGTTCAGGTCTGCTGGCAAATCTGTCCAGTGGTGCCTCTAAAAGGAAAGCTCAGAATTCAGGCCTTAAGATCAGGTTTGCGCCTTTATCAGGGATTATCTTCCACACCTGCACGATGTTTACACTCACAGTGGGAGGTAACTCACCAGTTACTGTTCTGAGCATACCCTCTGCCAAGTATTGTGGGACATATAGAAATACATACAACCTGAATTCTGTGTTCTGTGATGCTTGCAGACTAGTCAATACAGTCAATGGACATGTGATTACCCAACATTGAAAAATCACTACAGTTTGCTTTAAATATGTGCATCAAGATCCTGCTCAGTATACACGATAGAACCTAAATATAAACTAAATTTGGGGTTGGTAATCAAATTTCTGAATTTGATTACCAGTTAGACTGCTTATTAGCTTTGTGATCTTGAACACAGTGCATAACCTTGTTGTGTCTCCAATCTCATCTATAAAAATGAAAATACAAATTTACAGGGTTGCTGTGAGGTTGAAGAAGAGTGTAGCTATGAAAAAGTGCTAGCCAGTCACATCATTCATAGTAAATGTAGCTTCCCATTCTTTCCCTACCTCTTCTAGATTGAAACACACATTAAAAGCAGTTCGAAGATGTGAGAAACATCAGTCCAAATCTGCTTCCATGTATTTTGCAGTTTAAACCTTAACACTGATATATTCCAAATATAGACTTAGTTTGCTTGCAGTCAAATCCTCATAGTCAATCTCAGTTCTGCTGTACTTTTAAAGGAATCACTGAGCTTTTGCCTGGACTTTATTATAAATATAGGCCAAAAAGAATAAAAGTATTTTGGAGGCTCAAGATAATCAGGTGTCCCCATGATTTCATAGGGAAAGTATGGACTTCTGCCTTGCCAGTGCACCTGACCAGATTCAGGGATATTTGTTAATGATGATTCACAAGAGCAGGCATAGCATGGCAGTTAAGCCTGTGAGCTCTGGAGCCTCAGGATCCAGGTTTGAATCATGGGTCTGACACTTCCAAAGCTGCATAATCCTGAGCAACTTCTTCAAACTTACTGACTTAGATTCTTCATCTGTTAAATGTACCAGAATCAGAGAGATCTTATGGGGACTGAATGTACTCATTCACATAAAATGCTTAGACTTGTGCCTGACGTGTAGCAAGTGTTCGATATCCGTTAGATATTAATTATTAGGATAATGCATAAAGCCAAAGTCGACTTATTTGTACAGTAGGAGAGACCCAAATGCTTCAGAGCAACTTTCTCTCCGTGTCCCAGTGGCAACTGGGGAAGCTGACTTAGCCATCTGGAAAGTGCTTGGCGCACTTGGATTCAGAGCAAGGGAGTTGACTTGTGATGAGGAATATTTCACAAGGGCCACAGGGAGAGAGGCCTCATGAACTCTCACTGGCCACAGCAAAACCTTTCTCATTGTGTTTGCCCATCAGGCCCTGGCTACAGTGTACTGCAGATTCTGCCACTCAGACTCATTTTACTTCTAGCACTTCCTTTCTATACAATTTAACTTTAAACACAAAAATACTATATTTAGTTTCAGACACACTAACTCCATCAAACCTGTCTTGCTCTGCATTATTTGGGCCTGCAAAATATTGTCCCTTTAGTACCTTTGGCTTCTCTCCAAATGGTGTCCACGATATATTCTAAGTTTCAGATTCAAGACACCTTACAAGAGATAGCCAATGTTTCTTTATCTACCTCCCTTGTACAGCCCAGGAAATGCACAGCCATGTGGACCCTGTGGCACACACTTCCTCTGTCCTGAGTTTACTTAAGTGAATGCCTGTTTTACTGCTCAGAGTGTAGCTGAGATGGCCTACAGTAGAGGGAAGGATTGCAGGGCAGGAATTATGAGAATGTCACCAATATGTCACAGACCTAACATTCTGAGTATGGATTATTGTGTCCAGGTATAAACCTGGCTGGGTAAAGAGGTGTTTCTGAGGTGTACAGAGATTGCAGCGCCACCTTAGCCAGTCATATTTAGCACTCCGCCACGTTGCTCAGAAACCTTCCAAATCTGAATGGCATAGGCAGTGTTTTGAAGGAAAGCAGTAGTTTCCTGGTAAATTGCTTCAGCCTGGATCAGAGGTTAGCTCCACTTACCAGTGCAGACAAGGGCCTCTCCAGGTGTAGACTACTGATGAAGTCATAGCCAAAAGGGAAATGCTTTCAGTCGTAACTGATTTTATAAGATCACAAAAGAGATACTGTAAGGCCTGCCTGACATCATCAATGGAAAATGAGAAGAAGATGAGGGCTGAGTGTATCTTTCATTGAAAGGAGAGAACACAGATGAGCTCATCTGAATTTTTTACAGGAAGGGAAACAGAAAAGATTTCTCCTTTCCTGGCATGTTTTTCTGTGTGTCTGTGTGTCTATGTGTCTGTGTGTGTACGCACGCGTGTGTGTGTGTGAGGTGTGAGGAATAGTTGACACATACTGCGACTAAAAAAGAGATCAGAGAAACCTCATTGGGAAAATAAAAATAAAAAGTTTTTGGTTTTTTTTAATTATTCCTATCTGCCGCTCTCCATCACGATTTAGTAACTGCAATAAAAGAAACCATTGTAAGCTTTTCATAATGTAAGTCATTTCAAATTGGCATCTCTGAATTTTTCATCCAGCAGTTCTATTAACCAGAGGTTTTCTTCATAGAGGGCTAGTTTCAGGGAGGGCCTTGGCTCCAGCGGCAAAGGCTGACAAAAGAAAATTTGTTCCAGTGCATTAGATCAAAGGGAAACAGAAGTTTGACTGTGTTCCTGATGTCACTCTGAGCCAGGTGGTAATCACCATTGACGGAATGAAGCTACCATCCAAGAAACCTCATTATATGACATGATAATGAGTAGCCAAAAGCCCTTAAGTTTTCCTCAAGTACAGAACTGTGCAATGTCCACCAATGACCCCAAGCATTTAGAGAACTTGCATAAAATCAATACAAATAGAGCAGGAAAATCAAACTTACTCAGCTCCCCAGTAGACTGGAGGACATGAAAGAGTACAAATGGCCCGAGCAAACCCCTCTCTCTCTCAGAAAAGAAGCTCCTACATCCATCCAAGGGGATGCAGAGAGGCTGGGTGTTCAGATGGGTAGTGGGATGTGTGCCCTGGTTAGTGGTTCCTAGGAGAGGCTGTAGCATCATGTGATGGTACTAAGCATGGGGCCCTGTCTAGAACTCCACACAGAACACGCAGAAGAAATCATGACACAAACACTTGCTGCCTTGTTCTCCTGGGGGGTCATCTACTTCAACTGAATAATTACAAGAGGTAGTGGCAGAAACCTGAGTTACCTGACACAGTGGCACCAGAAGAGAGAGAGAGAGACACACACACACACACACACACACACACACCAGGTATTCACATATCTATAAAAGTCCTGCAGCCTGGGAATGTTCAGGAATAAGCTAAGCCCTACTCACTTTTTTAGGTCCTAAGGGTCCTGCAGTAGTTACTCTGAAGACACATCAACTAAACAGAATTTCAAAGAAATTCTAACAACTCCTCATTTTTTGTGCAAGATAATCAGTAGTCACAATGTTCACCCTGCAGTACCAAGAAAATGTTAAATCCATCAAACCTTTTTTGCTTAGTTTTAACCTAACTTAAAACTGTTTTTTCATCTGTTTTGACATGTAATTTGCATATCATAAAATTTGCCCATTGTGAGTGTGCCAGAGATTTATTTAGCAAATTTTTATAACTTTGTGAGCATCACTACACTCTAGTGTTTTTTAAAAGCTTCACTGAGTATAATGTATATATATCTACAACTCCCCTACTTAGAGAATGCAGTTCAGTTGCTTCTAGTATATTCAGGGTTGCCCATCTATTCATCACCACACTCAATTTTAGAACACATTGTTATTATCCCCAAAACAAATGCTATACAGCTTAGTCATGACTCCCCAGTAGCATCCTACATCCCCCAGCCCTAGGCAGCCACTAATAACCAGTATCTTTATAAATCTTCCGATTCTGAACATTTCATACAACTGGAATCATATAATACATGGTCCCTTGCTACTGAATTATTTCCCTTAATATAATAATAATGTTTTTTAAGATTCATCCATGTTGTAGCTTGTATGCTATAATCCTTCTTTTGGAATAACATTTCTTTTTAGGGTAGAATAATGGTCCATCTTGTGGATGTAGCATCTTTTATTCATCTCTTCATTAGGTGATAGAAATTGAGTTGTTTTCTACTTTTTGGTTATGAGTAAATGCTTCTATAAAGATTCATTTACAAGTTTCTGTGTGGACATATGCTTCATTTCTCTTTGGTATATGTACCTAAGAGTAGAATTACTCAGTTGTGTGATACATTCATGTTTAACTTTTTAAGAAACTGCTTAATTCTTCCAAAGTGGAGGCACCATTTTACATTTCTTTCAGCAATGGGTAAGGGGCCCAGTGTCTACCTCCTTACCAACTCTTACTAACTATTGCTTTTGTTATCATTGTCTTCATGATTGTGAAGTGATTTTCATGGTGATTTCTAACTTACATTTCCATAATAGCTAGTGATGTGGAACATCTTTTCTCATGGTCATTTGTATATCTTCATTGTCTTGATAACTTTGGTGACCTAGATAGTGTATATGGTCTGTGTATTAGTTTTCTGTTGTACCATAACAAATTACCACGTACTTAGGCTTAAAGTAATATAAATATATTATGTTACTTTTCTGTATATCAGAAGACTGGTACTGGCTGAAATCAAGATGTGGACTGGCTGCATTCCTTTCTGAAGGCTATCATGGAGAATCCTTTTCCTACTCATTCAAGTTGTTGGCAAAATTTGTTTCCCTGCAACCTAAGGTGGTGGTCGCTGTTTTCTTGCTGGCTATAAACTGAGTGCCATTCCCAGCTTCTGGACACCACTGAATTCTTTGGCTCTTGGTCCCTTTCCTTCATCTTAAGTCAGCAGTGGTGGATTGAGTCCTTCTCATGTTCCCTCTTCTGACACATTCTTGTTCTCCCTCTTCTGATTAAAAGAGCACAAGTGATAAGATGGAACCCTTTAGATACCTGAGGATAATATCCCTATTTTTAGTTCAACTGATTAGCAACCTTAATTTCATCCGTAACTTTAATTCCCTTTCAGCATATCATAGGTTCCAGGATTAGGAAGGATATGGACATCTTTGCAAGGCCATTATTCGACCTGTCATACCCTGTCAGAAGGATATAGTTCATTTTAATCTCACTGCTGCCAAAGAAAAAAATAGAAATCAATGTTGCTAGAGTTTCCAGTTTTTCCAGAGAAGCCACAACCAAAAATATTCTTAAAACAACACATACTTTTTTTAATCTTATATTTTTAACTGAACCCAACCAATTCAAAATTTTTTTTTTAAATTTTGGTATAAACTATGTCTATACTTTGAACAAAGCCTGGAGCCTAATGGCACCCTATAGATCTTCCACTTTCTATATCTCTGCTTATATATCACCTTCGTTTCCCAGAGATCCTTTAAGTATTACTGAAGTATAATCTCAAATTTATTCAATTAGATTACACCAAAAAACCATGCAATGGTTTGGATAGAAGAAAAACATTTATTTTTTACTATTACTAAAAAAGGAAACTTACTATAGTAATAAATAAGATTCTAAAATAAATAAATAAGATTCTGAGGAAAGTATTTGCCTCATTACCAAATTTAGGAGAAGATTCAGAACTATAAACCTGTTTCCTGATTGTAAACAGAGAAGTTTAAATAGTTGCACTCTTGGGGTCTCTTTTAGACCTAAGAGTTCTATGAATCTCTTGCATACAAAGGACAACCATACCACCCACCACAACCAGCTATAAACTCCCCTTACCTAAAATTCTAACATTGGAAATTGGCTCTGATTATCATTTGGGAAATAGAAGCCTAGATAACAAAGGAAAACTACAGCTTTTGCGGCAAAGTCTTGGAAAAAGGACAGATGAAAGGGGAAGTTCTCTGAGAATCCAAGTTAATAGAGTTGACTGAAAACTCAAATGCTAACTCCAAAGACAGAAAATGAAAATGAAAGAGACTTTCCAAGAAAGGTAGCAGGACAATAAGGAGTTAAATCCTGAGCTACTCAATGTGAATCAGACCATTATTCCAGACTATCATCCATGACAAAGCAACACTTGTTAAAATTGCCAAGTAGCAAGATCCTGAAAAGCTTCTGGCCAGCAAGGAATGGTAATTGGACATTCATAAGCAGTGCCTATGATTATTAATGGCAGGTGTATAAGCTGTTGTTGATAACAGCTGATCTTGATTCCTTCACCTTAACTCATGAGTCTTAAATTCTTCAACTGAGAATTCTCATTTCAAGGAATTATTGGAGGCTTAATTTTAGTGATCCTTGCAAAAAACCTGTGAAGGCCGCAGTGGAAACTGAGGTTGGCATTTTTTAAGACAGGACTTTAACATACTCACTCATTACAAGTTGGTAATAATCCATTGGTTAAATCTGAAGTAAACATAATTTGCTTAATTTCAGGTGTTGAAAGTATGTGAGATAGTATAATACTTTGTTGCTCTGTGCCAAAATTCTGCTGTATACTCAATATTTTAATTAGAAGGCCCCACTATCTTCTTCACCTTTCTCTTGAATTGAGACTTGAGTCTGCTGGGACATCATGGCTGTCTTCACGAATAGTCTCACAGGGGTCACCAGAGAGGCAGTCTAGCATCTGTAGGTTCAGCGCTTCTCTGGAAATGGGGATTCTTTGACACCTCCAACATGGCCCGCTACATGTGACTCCCAAGCTTTCGACATTGTTCAGGTACTGATGTCAATCTAGGGAGAATCCATCATGTTTAAATTGTATCTTGGAATTATATTGAAACCCTTGGTGTGCTTCGAAATAGAAGCCGTCTTGTTCCTTCTCACTATACAATGATGGAGTCCAGACTCCTGACTCCTGACATGCAGGCTATCGCTTCTCATGCCTGTATCTACTGCAGGCACCACTAGTTCATTGTGCATTTTTTGCTGCTCATTCCTGATGCACAAAACCCAAAATTCATATCCAAACAGTACTTTAGAAAGATTTTACCCATTACTAGATTTGGTTTCATATCTCCGACTGACTTGCCATTTGGCCTTTCTGGAGCTCTCAGTCTCCAAACCTTTCCTGCAGTCCTTGTTTCTATCATTGCTCATTTTCCAAGTCATCTGCAATAAGTCTCTCTTCTTGAGAATGAACACACATGCACACTTCCTGGCCCAGGTGCCTCTAAATGAACAGCGAGAGCCTGAAATCTTTGAAGTGTAATTCTCTTTTGATGGCAAAGGATAGGGAAATCATTTTCAAAAGACATTTGTGACACATAATGTTAGAAGATTGAAAGAAGACTCATTTGACTCATTCAGTCAACAAATATAATTGGCACTTGCCAACAGTTATAACAAACAAACCTATAAATATACGATAGCTAATAGAGTTGATTTCTTGCTCACATAAAAATCTAAACCAGAGATTTGCACAAGAGCATTTTTGTAGTTTGGGCCAAAAAGTGGCAACTCTCCACTTCTGTTCTTATTGAATCTGTTAGAACTCAGTCCTGTGCTTCTGTCTGACTGCACAGAGGCTGGGAAATGATCTAGCTGTGTAGCCAGGAAGAAGAGGAAAAAGCCTTGGTTGATAGCAACCCAGTCTCTAATGAACTTTAAAAAGGAAGGCAGAGTGTCATTGCAAACACTTTCTACTAGTGGAGGCCTGGAACTCAGTACTGAGGAAAAAAAAGTTACTTACAATGCTCTCTGCCCTTAGCTTCACTTAAAAAAACAAACCTTCCATCTCTTCTGGCTCCTCTCTCAGTCACCTTTATAAGGGGACAAACAGATTTTCAAGCACATATGTTCATATTTTTTTCCCAATGGATTTAATTTGTACCGGAATTACACAAAAGGGAAAGTGGCGTGAGCTGGAGCCCAGCCCATGCAAAGGAATATGTTCTGAGCCTTAACTCCCAGGGCCGCCCATCTGTCCCTGCCTGTGTCCAGAGGGCCTTGTTCCTTGGGAGCAGGGCAGGCCTGGTTTGCACATTCCTCTGTACTAATGGGATCATGAGTTCACAGTCCTTCCTGGGCACTCTTCACATCTGTGGATGCTGACACACACCTAAGGTTTATCCTTCGTGCAGAGGTTGGCCTTGCATACCTGTGAGGCCCCAAATGCCCGTTTTTACTTCTAGCAAGAACTCCAGTCCAAAAGCCAAGGGGTATGCTGTGGTCTGGAGGAGCTGAGCAAAAAGGATTCTCCCAATGCTTCTTTTTCTGTGCCTGACTCTCTTAGAGGAGTTGATTCCTCACACTAGGCCTGACGAATTGAAATGTTTGCCTTTATTTCCATTTTTTACATTTTTCTTAAATTGATGCAGATGTAAAAATTGGCCTATTCTCCTTCTGTGGATAGCTCTCATCCAACTATAAAATGAGTAATTTTACAGATTAAGTGAAGGAATAATCTGTCAACCCTATCAATATTCCATGAATTATCACAAATTTGATCTGTAGCCCTATGCCAACTTGCTAAAACTGAATGGCTGCTCGCAGCATGTTTGTGAAACTGATCTCTGAGGAGCACTCTTGCTTCAGGGATTCTGCCATGGTGACTTCACTCCCACAGCACTTTTTCTGTTTTGCCTACTCTGAAGGACTTTTTGGTACAGGGTACCAAGACCATTTTTTAGCGTTCTCTTAGCACCAACACATCATTTATCATTTCACTCCTTTTCTACCTCCTTACTTTTTTTCTGCTTAATTAAGTTCTGTAATTAAACTAGTTCTTGTTCATATCAACATGATCACATACATACATGCTGGTGTCCCATGGCAGCCCCCACACAGCTGTTCTCCATAGCCAAGTGATCATGTGACCTAAAATGGGGTGATGCTGATATTTATTTTTTCAGCTGAACGTTAAATTAAGAGTTCCGACTTGAAGGAGAATTCTAATAGAGAACTAGTGATGTCTCAAAAGAAACCCCTTGTCAGGAAGCAGAAGAACCAGTTAAATAAAATTGAGATAGAGCCCATGCACAGAACAGTAACCTGGCCGTGTATGGGCATCACCCAGGAACTTGTGCCAAATAGAGATGATTGCAGATTCCACCCCCCACCTGAGATTCAGATGTAATAGATCTAGATTGAAACTGAAAAATACATATAAATATTTTTCTAAAAGGTGTGAGGAGATTGACTGGAAACATTGTTTCATTATAGAGTTTTGTTGATTGTAAATACCTGAGTAATCTCATGCTTTGTCCTAATAATGGCTCATGAGAAGGGCATAGGAACATAGAAGAAGTGGGCTGTGCTAACCACGACACCTCTACTGACAGGAAAAAAAGGCCATTACTTTTCAGCAAAAGCGCAACATAATTAATTAAGGGCTGGATTTAATTCAGGGACATTTGAATTTTATAGCTATACACTTGCAGCTATAAAAACCACCTTTATTATTAAAATTCCTGTAGGAAAAATAACTTGGTAATTGTGAGTCTAAAACTCTGGTCCCTAACCTCATTTCCCCATTGGCGCAGTTGTTTTTACAACACAGTGAGGCAACTCCTGTGTTGGAGTAGGACAGGTTATGTTTTTAACAAGTGCCCTGGGGATTCAGAGGCAGCCAGTCTGCAGACAAGGATTTGAGACCCCCTGTAGCAAGCACTGGCCTTTAGGTCAAAGATCTGATGTCCAGTTTAGGCTAATTGTTTGCCAGCTCCGTGATTTTGGACAAACCATGGAGACTTTCTGAGCCTATGTTCCTCATCTATGTAAAAGATAGTGATGTTTTAACTGACTCTCCTCAGCATTGCTATGGGGAGGGTCCAGAAAATGCCCATCGCACACCATACATTTTTTTTTTTTATTGAATAGATATTCATTAAGGACCTACTATGTTCCAGGACTAGGCAGGAGTGAAGAAGATCATGTAATCTCCCTGCTTTTATGGAGATTACATGATGAGGAATAGTGGAAGAGGGGGGTGTAGAGGACACACAGGGACATTTCTGATACCTGTAGTCTTGTCAAAATGTAAGTTGTCATTGAGATACATCTGTGCGCTTGAAGGGGAGCAAGTGGGTGCATGCATTGAGTGGAGCAATTGGGAAGAGTCCTACCTGGAGATATTACTTGCATAGAGATCTGAATGCTAGAAGAAGAAAGCCATGTGGACATCTGTAGGTGGAGAGTGTCAGAGACAGGGAACAGCCAGGGGAAACGAGCAGCTGGATTAGAGAAGAGGAGGACGGCTGGAGTGCTGGGGCACAGTGGCTCACAGGGAGTGTGGTCTCAGTGAGTTAGGGGGGTAGGTTACAGGACCTTATTGTGTAGGGGATAGTTGGTCATAAAAAGGAACTAAAATTTTTATGGCACTGAAAAGCACTGGAAAATTGAGGCAGAAAAGCAATGTGACCTGATTCATGTTTTAGAAAGATCACTCTGGCTGTCACTGGAAAAGTCTATAGTGAGGCTACAATGGGAGCGAGGAGACCAGGCAGGCCATGCAGTTGTCCAGCTAGAGTTGAAGGCAGCATAAGTTACAGCCCAGAGATGCAGCTTAGATTTAGTGTAGATTTGAAGGTAGAGCTGAGTAGCTTCCTAAGAGCTGAGAGGGAAGGTAAGTATGCGAACAGAAATTCAGTGCTATTCCATCTGCCTTCTCCTGTTATTGCCCTGCATTTATTTGTAATACAGACACATCATAGTGGTACTGAATTACTAATCCTCACTTCACAGCATACATAATCTCAGATGTACGGAAGATGGGCAGAGTAAGGGAACAGGCCCCACACAGCCCCATAGACATGGGGAGCCCATGCACACCCCCCATGAGCACTCTTATGCAAGTTTCCATTCTTAAACACAGTTCTGGTGAGCTTGGTGTCCTACATCTGCAGGGAAATCAAAAATGGGAGAGAAGGATAAAGAGGGACAGCTTCTAACAGGAGGCTATGTGACCACAAAAGAGGAATAAAGGAAGAATACATGAGGAGACAGCAAAAAGTATAAAAAGCAGGTGTAAGACTCCAAAGCACATTTCTAAATTAAGGTTTCCTCCACATTTAACGAGGGCAGAGAAGAGTGGATACTGTTGTAGAATGTCCTGCCTATAAAATTGTTAAAACAAAATTAAATCCACTTGACTTACAAAAGATTAGGCTTGAGGTATATGAAATGATCTCATGTGGACCCTTATTTCCCCAAGGTACTCAGTAAATGAATCTTTTTATTGTATTTTATGGTCCTGTGCATGAAGTGCTGTATTTTCTACTCAGCTGATAAAAGCCCATTAAAATGTAATGTGCACAGAATTTCTACTTCCGGGAAGAAGGCCTAGATGGCTTAGTTGAACTTTTCCCTATTCTTCCCATTAATGACAACTAAAACCCCTGATCATTATATATGGAACACACATAAGAAGACTGTAAAGTGGAGAGAAGAAAGAAGATTGGTCAGAGACACTAGAAACTAAGGAACAGCTCACACAACTCACTTAATTGCAAATTCGTTGAGCTCTATTTTTGGCTCGGATATCCCAAACTTGGAGCTGAAGAAGCTGACTACCAGAAAATGCCAATGTGTACTGGAAAACCCTGACTAAAAGCTCGCTGTTTCCATCCAAAGGACCAGGAAAGGGGCAGCATAGCAAGACAGAAAATGCTTAGAAAATACTGGTCTTCTCTGGCCAAGCACCAGGGAAAACACTGAGACCCACCACCACATACCAGCAAAGGCTGAGTAGGGAGCCTCAACCTCCCTCTTGGACAGACTGAAACAGGAACCCCCAGAGGATGGGGGCAGGGAGGGCAAAGATGCTCCTTCCCACCAAGCAAGGCACAGTGCTTGTGGCAGGTGAAGTGGTATAGCCTCTCTGGCAAATGATTCAGCAGTTTCTAAAAACCCTGACCAGGTAATTGCCATTTGACCTAGAAATTTCAGTCCTTCCTAGGCATTTATGCCAGAGAAATAAAGACCTGTTCCCACAGATACCTATCCCAAAATATTTAAGCAGCTTTATTAGTATCAGTCAAAACCTAGAAACAACCCAGATGTCCTTCAGCAAATGAATGGTAACAAACTGTGGTACATCCATGCCATGGACTACTACTCAGTAATAAAAAGGAACAAAACATTGGTACATAAACCATGACATCATGTGAGACCTGGGTGAACCTCCAGAGAACTTTTCTGACTGAAAAAAATCCAGTCACAATAAGTTACATACATAAATTATACATGATTTCATTTATATAACTCTCTTGAAATGATAAAATTATGGAAATAGAAACTCTACTAATATATGCCAAAGAATTAAAGAGGGATTGGAGATATCATGAGGGATCATTTGTAGTGATGGACATACTCTATAATATAACCTTATTGATGCAATATTGATATTATAATATTGTACTCTGGTTTTGTAAGATGTTCCTGTTAGGGGAAGCTGGACAAGTGGGCACAGGATTGATTGCCCTGCATTATTTCTTTTTTTTCTTTTACTATTTCTTTAAATGTTTTATTCTAATTTGTTATATGTAACAGCAGAATGCATTACAATTCATATTACACATATGCAGCACAATTTTTCATATCTCTGGTTGTATATAAAGTATGTTCACAGCATTTGTGTCTTCATACGTGTGCTTAGGGTAATGATGTCCATCTCATTCCACCATCTTTTTTACCCCCATGTCCCCTCCCTTCACCTCCTTCCCCTTTGCCCTATCTAGAGTTCATCTAATCTTCCCATTCTCCCCCTTCCAACCCCATTATGAATAAGCCTCCTTATATCAGAGAAAACATTCAGCATTTGGTTTTTGGGGATTGGCTAACTTCACTTAGCATTATGTTCTCCAACTCCATCCATTTATTGCAAGTGCCATGATTTTATTCTCCTTTATTGCTGAGTAAGATCCCATTGTTTTCTTTTAATAATATTAGTAATATTCCATTTTCTTTATCCATCCAGCTATTGAATGATATCTAGGTTGGTTCCACAGTTTAGCTATTGTGAATTGTGCTGCAATAAATATTAATGTATTAGAGAAAAAATGGTGCTTGGAAAACCACATGCAATAAAATGAAATTAAACCCCTATCTCTCACCATGCACAAAACTCAACTCAAAATGGATCAAAGACCTATGAATTAAACCAGAGACCCTGCATCTAATAGAAAAAAAAGTAGACCCAAATCTCCATCACATCAGATTAGGCCCCTAATTCCTTAATAAATCTCTTATAGCACAAAAATTAAAATCAAGAATTAATAAATGGGATGGATTCAAACTAAAAATCTGCTTCTCTGCAAAAGAAATAATCAGTGATGTGAATAGACAGCCTACAGAATGGGAACAAATTTTTACCACACTTACATCAGATAGAGCACTAATCTCTAGGGTATATAAAGAACTCAAAAAGCTAAATACCAATAAAGAAAAAAGAAACCCAGTCAATAAATGGACCAAGGAACTGAACAGACACTTCTCAAAAAGGTGATATACAATCAATCAACAAATATATGAAAAAATGTTCATCATCTCTAGCAATTAGAGAAATGCTAATCAAAACTACTCCAGTCAGAATGGCAGCTATTAAGAATACAAACAATAGTAAGTGTTGGCAAGGATGTGGGGAGAAAGGCACATTCACACATTGCTGGTGAGACTGCAAATTGATGTAGCCAATATGGAAAGCAGTATGGAGATTCCTTGGAAATCTGGGATTGGAACCACCTTTTGGCCCAGCTGTCCCTCTCCTCGGTCTATATCCAAAGAACTTAAAAACAGCATACTACGGGACACAGCCCTGCATTATTTCTTATGACTAAATGTGATTTGACAATTTTCTCCAAAAAATTTAAAAACTAAACCCTAAAAGTGTAACCTCCAGAGTCACTTATTAATTTAATAATTAAAATGCATCAATCATCCTAATTGGTGTACCATGCCCTGTCTTCAGACTCTTCAATCCTTGCTTTTCCTGAGAGCTCCAGGGAAGGCAGGTCAGTGGGTGGGTAGACGATTTATCTTGTGCAGAGACAATTTTCATTGGTTGTCCTGTGTTTCAACAAAATGCCCCACAGCCATAACTGTCAAGTGACACTTCACACTCTTTCCCATCTTCAGGAAAGCCGCTAGTGAAAACATCGCGAATGACCGTGGTCAACACAGAGAAGCCTGCAGTCACTGTGGATGTAGGAAGCACCATCAAAACAGTGCAGGGTGCCAATGTGACAATTAATTGCCAAGTCGCAGGTGAGAAATTCATTCCTGTACTAAATCATTCAAATTAATGGTGTCTTGGGGAAGGTTTGGAGGGTACAAAGACAAATTAGTCACAAATCCTGCTCTGGGAACTCAATGCTGGTAGGAATACTGAAGCAGGAACCTCAGTTACTCAGAAAGTGCAAAGTGCTATGAATGTTGACAGGAGGGAAGAACATTCTGTATGGGACAGATGAGTTAAAAGAGACTGTAGGGATTTTTATTAATATTATTTTAACAGATATATCATATTTTATATATTTATGGGGTACAACTTGATGCTTATAGTGCAAGGTAATTAAATCAGGCTAAGTGACATGTTCATCAGTTTGTTTCCCTGTTGTTTAAGGTGTTTTGGTTTTGCTTTTTACTCTTCCATACTGATAGAATGTGAATGTGCGAAGATGAGGGCAAAGGGTTCCGAACAGACCATCCCTGGCCCTTAGGAAGCCTCCAGGCTGTGCAGGCACACATAAGCTTTAGTCAGGGTGGAGCCCAGAGTGCAGCCATGGTGTGGAGGCAAGGTGGGCAGCGCCCGGGAAACCATGAATGCCTGGCCAGGGAGTCCTGAGAAAGGCAGAGTGACTCTGAGGCCTCTGATGGATTGAGAAAGGAGAATAGGACAGAGGGGCAAGGTAAGAGTGAGAGAGGACCTACTGAAGAGACGAAATGCCTGTTTGCTGGCCTCTCCAGTAAAGATCAGATGAGCATGAGAGAGAGAGAGAGAGAGGAGGTCACAGCAAAAGGAAACCGGAGCTTACTCAAATCAGAAGTGGGCAGGAGTCGCTGAAGACAGCAGTGTGTCAGGAATTGTGATGCAGACATTCCTTTCCAGAAGGCCTTGCAGAGGCCACACAGGACCAAAATGTCACAGGGCAGTGAGCAATAGGGGACAGACGGGTGGAGATTGTGAGTAGTCCATCCCACAGTGGAATGGAGATGGGAAAGTGTCTTGTGCCAGGAGCAGCTCCAGTATCCCCGTCACTCTGCTCCTTGGCTATGCCCCACTGGCCACCCATACCCAAATTCAAGCTCCCCAGTTACATCCTGTCATTGAGTGTCAAGCAGTGACATCCCCTGCTCTGGGAGTTTCTTCATCTTAGATCTCATCCCCATCATCTACCTCCAATTGTAATTTGCAATGCTAGAAGACCCATTTTATAGTAAGTAGGATGAAGATCTTACTCTGAGACATGTTGTTTCCAAAGAATAGCCAGGTCTGATTTTCTCTGAACTGTCCTAAGAGCTTTAACATATCTGAATCAGACATCTATCTTTGTAGCTGTGCATTAGTGCTTTGTAAAGCTTCCCTTGGCCAGTGCATTCAGCCTCCTCAGCAAAGCTTCTAGAACCAAATCCTTGCAGGTCTTGTATTCCCAGGTGGGGAGTAAGACAAAGTCAGTGACAGGGCTTCCCATGAATGAGCTGCCCCTCTGCAGGTATGCGTTGTACCTACAGAGCAATCATACCCACCTGACCCCTGGGACAGGCACCTCCAAGACAAACACTGTCCTGAGATATGAGGGACCTTGTGTGTCTCTTTCTGATTGCTGGGGTTGTAAAAGTATCAGAAAGGAACAAGGAGCAAAACAAGGAACTGGAAATTTGAAGGAGATTAAGAGAATCAGACCCCAGGTGAGGAGGTATTTCCATAGGGAGCCTAGAACATTAAAAGAAGCTTTGACCCATTCTTGCATTCTATCTGAAGACCCATCCCTTGGATTTCATCCAGAGACTCAGTTGGTGACCCAGAGCCCAGGTTATTGTTTACAGTTTTTGCCTAACTATGATATTATAGTATTTATTATTATTATTATTATCGATAAAATGATCCTGATTAACTAAAAATAAATCTTTGTGTTTCTGTCATTTTCCCTGTTGTTTCGACAAGATAATTGTTCAAAGCGGGTGGGAAGGAGCCTGCTTTTGGTTACACAGTGAACTTGCTGGACAAGCTGAGTCCCCAGTCAGCTACAGAGCTGCTAAATGCCAAATGGCAGAAGGAGCTACTTTCACTTTCCTGCTGTAATTGGCTTTTGTGGTCCTCTCTCTATACTTGATCCTCTCTACCAGGGGCTTAGGGACCTCCCAACTGGCTGGGCAAAATTCTCTAAGCCCCAGCAACATTTGCCAGTAAATGACAATGAACTAAGCTTGAGAATGAGCAAGCCAGGCCTGGTTTTAGGCAGGGAAGGGACTCCATAAGTGCCTGCTTACAGGCTTCATGTCAGATTTACTTGTGTTCTTCCTTGGTGGTTTTTCATTGAATATCTGATCCAGGTTAGATTGGATATCTTTTAATCCAAGGAGACATGGATGAAAATGGTAGAACTTTCAGGAAGTTCACTGGAAGAAGAAAAGTTAATGAATCCACAATTATAAAACAATGTGATATGTATATACAGTTGTTGCTTTCTTATGAAATATTGAAGTAGTGAAGAAAACAGAAAAATAAAGGGTCATAAAGGAAAGAAAATAACTTGTTCAAAGTCCCACTGGCCAGACTCAACCACAGAGGACTTTGAAGCATATATCCTTAATTTTTACATTTCATCCACTTCCTTTTCACACAATAATTAACACTATCCGTGTCATGAGCCTACTTTTAATGGATATATAATAATTTAAGAATATTACATTATCTACCTAGACTGACTCATGTCCTCGTATCTTTGCATTGTTAGCAGTTTTTCATTAAACATCGTTCTGCACACATCTTGTGCTCTCGACTTGTTAAATATATTTCAGCAATTCTTTCCAACCTTCAAGCATAAAAAGCATTAAGCAACGAGTATGGTGGGGCTTTTTTTTTTTTTTGAGGATGATGCAACCCATCATACCATTCTCACCCTTGTTCTCTACTTCATAAGAGTTCAGAACCTGCGTAGAAAACAAAAAATCAAGGGAGGACAGCGCATTCCTGTTATTCAGAACAGCATGCACAAAAGGCCTGAGGCAGAAAGAAAATGCTGCCTTTTAAAAAGTGAAATATGGCTGGTGTGAAAAATATGACTGATAGTCTGGAAGGCCGAGAGCAAAAGGAGTATATGAGGCTGGGAAGTAGGGGCCAGCAAGGGCCAGGTCTTTCATAGATTATGGTACCATTTAGGTTTTTATCCAAAGAGTGAAGGATACTTTTGAAGGATTTAAGAGATAAGATTAACAGAACTAGTGGTGGAGACATAAATGGTTCAGGAGCCAATTATTAGGTGGTATATTAGTTAGAGGAAGTTAGACTATGGAATCCTACAGTACATTTGGGGTCACTGATTCAGAGGGCTCTGTTATCTTGAACATAAGCCCGGGAGGTTATCTCTATCCTGTGAATCAGAGAGGGGAGAAACAGTAGAGGATGGTTGGGCAGGTTTTCAAGGGCCACACCTAGAAGTAGCACACATTCCTACTTTTCACTTTCCTTAGACATGTGGTAACTACATGGGATGCCAGAAAATGTATCCATACTGAGTACTCAGGAAACAGAAGAAAACTGGTTTGTGAATGGCTATTAGCATCTGCCAGTCAGACTGGAGAATTGTGAAAGGCCAAAACCTTTCCAGGATGCCACAGTTCTGTAAAATAATTGCCAAAGCCGACATCTGAATTACTTTCTCTTTTCTTGCACCAAGTCACCCTCTCCCCATCAAAGAAATTTCTAGAACTTACCATGTAAAAGTACACCTTGGGATGCCCCACCTCAAGATGCTGACAAGCTGCCATGGTACAAGCAGCTTTCCAAATATAACAAATGGTCCAGTTAGCAAGAATATCCTGTCGGGGATATTTAAAAAAAAAAAAAAGATATTATAGCATCACGCTTCCTGGCAGCTCAGTGGAGATTAAAGGCACTAATCCTCATAATCGTATCCAGTTACAACCCATTCTGACGAGACCCATTTATTGATCCTTTCAAGCAACAGGGAGAACATTGTGTTGTTGGTAAGATACGCCACAAGGGGAGAAAGCAAACACACGTTCTTTTGGTTTCCTTTTTTTTTTTTTTAAGACACAAATAATACCAGGGAATCCAGTGTGGAGCCAAGCCAAGTCACTGGTCTACAGCTTTGAACTTTGTTTTATGATGGAGTGCATTTTCTACCATTTTTAAGGTGTTTCTTTCTATAGAGTGTACTGTCACCTTACAATTTAGGTGAGGGTTAGAAAAAAAAAAAAAGAAAGAAAAGGAAAAAAAAACTCCTGACCATGTTTTCCAGCAAGAGAAAACCAAGAAAGCCAACACTTATGGATTCTGGAACCCTCCTTCCTAACAAAAATATTATTGTTACAATGGCAGGAGAAAGACTGATTTTGAAGTCAAAAAGTGTTTCAGAATGTCATAGTTCAGAAATAAGAACACAGAAGTTTAGATATTCTCTAAAGAGGCTGTCTGGTGTCATGGTGGGATGTGCTGTAACCTGCTGAGATGGGGATTCTCTCAAAGGCATCTCCATTTGGACCCATGCTGCCATTGTGGGTTTGGATGGGAAATAGGAGGGCAGAGACTCTGCCCCCTTCTAATTACTCAGAGATCCAAACTAACATGACTTTAGGCAGATTTCTTAATCCCTTTGAGCCCTAGTCTTCTCATCTATAAATGTAGTTAATAATATAGTACCTGCTTCATGGGATTGTTGTCTATAGTTTGGTTTACAACAAATGTTTAGTAGATATTACTTCTCCCCATGGTGTTCAGGATACTTTTCCATAGCTCAGCACACTTGGTACCTCAAGGGAGTCTGAACATCAATATTAGGCAAGCATATTTAATACCTTTTCAAGGGATTCTGTGGCACATCCAAGGCATAGTGAAGTTTCCTAAAACATCATTGTCACGCTGTCACCTTTCCTCCCTCTTTTCCTCTTCCTCCTCCTTTTCTTCTCCCCCTGACTCCATCTCTCATTGGGGGTGGGATGTACTGGGGATTGAACCCAAGGGCACTCTACATTTCAACTCCATCCCCGGCCCTTTTTATTTGGAGACAGGGTGGCCCTCAACTTGTGCTTCTCCCTCTTTCTCTTCTTTACAAGTCACTGGGATGACAGGAGTGGGCCCCTGCATCCAGCTCATCATATCAGATCTTAAGAGAAAAAGGGAAATGAGCTCTATGATGCCTCAGTTGCTTTTTCTCTTTCTTTATTCTATGTTCACAATGTCAGCCAAATGTTTCCAAATGTCTTTTAAGTGGCATTCTCTGCCTAAGGCCAACAGTCCCTGGCAGGAAGCCCCCCAAATGTGGCACCGGCAACAGTCCATCAGCAAACGCGTGATGCAGGTCTGTGCTCCAGTGAGTCTGGGAGAGGTTTGCTAATGAAGACCCTGGGATGCCTGTCACTGTGTGGTTCCAGTTTTATAGAAACTGCAGGCTCCTTCCTTGTATTGTTTTCTATCCTGAACATTTTCATTTCTGCCATGAATACCCTTGCTCTTCCTCCAGAGAAGTTTAACCTTTTCGGTACATACTTAGTCTTGTCCTCTCAAGCCAAATTTTATGGGTTCATGAGGCAAAGGGTAATACAGAGAAGGGAAAAGTCACACAACCAGTTCCTAAGGAAGCTGAGCAGCAACTCCCAGGCCTTTCTCCATCCCTGGGTTCCCTGGCTCCTTCCCCTCTCCCTCCTCTCTCCGTCTCATTTGTCCTTATTTTCTCTCTCCCCTGCATCTCTCAACCTCTGGCTACCCTGCAGGGGCCCAGGCTCAAACCCAAAGAGGACTGAGTGGTGAACAGCCCTCAGTCTCCTTCAGGATGCTTCAATGTCACACCTAGAGGAAGCTGTGGCGGATGCCTGTGGAGACCCTCACTCCTGCCCTGCGGGGAGGAGTTCGCCTTGTGTTGAGAAAACTAGAGGCTCATTTCATCCAGTTCTCTACTCTGCCTGCTTGCTCTAGAATTGTCTTAAGGGACTGTGTGCCTTCTGCCCACAGCCCTCCTCAAAAAAGGATGTCAGCAGGAAGTGCTACACCTGAGAAATTCAAGGGAAAGGAGATGAATATGAATGATATGTAGGACCCCATTTCCCCCTGTGCTTTCAGGAGAGAAATAACTGGAACTCTTTTTTTTTTTTTTACCTACTTTTCAGAGGCTTTCTACTAAATACGGTGGATTTTTTTTTTTTTTTTTTAATGTAAAATCTGAGCTCAAGGTCCAGAGTCCAAGCTGGCATGGTCAGGCATCATGATGCTCTTGCTCTCCCTAGTGGTGCTACATTGAAAAATCAGTTTTTCTGCCCCTCATGTAGGCATCTTTAGAGATGATGCCCCTCTCACACAAGTGAGCACCAAGCATCACATCATTTAAGCTGAATTAGTGTGTGTCTCTCCTGAGGTGATGTCCTGCACTATCAAGTCTCCACCCCTTTTCATTAGCCCTGCCTCTCTTCTTCCAACCAGTTTCAAGGACAGGTAACAGGTACACAGGTAACTACTTGAAGACTTCAGTGTCCCTAACAGTCGTCTGGCCAGTGAAGGCAACACTGCCCTTTGCCCCAGTGGCAAACTCCAGCCCAACTCAGAGAAAGTGCTGGACTAAAGGTCTGCCTTTTTGGTTTTTCTTGGCATTGACCCCATTTTCCAGGATTTGACTTTCTAAACATGCTCTGGAGACTTGCCCAAGAGTTGTAGGAGTAAACTTCATGAACTGGATCAGAAAGCTGGGTGATGTAAGGGATGAAGCTTTTGTCTCCTGGGAGACCTGTGAATCGATGCCATAGACTTTCAGTCTCTCTGTTCACTCAGAGCCCAGCCTCCTACAGAACCTCCCTCAAGGACCATCCAGGAGAACTTACCTTCAACGGGGGCCTGCGTACCAGCTCATCCACCACAGGGAGACTTCCCCAGGAGTTCAGGCTGTCCAGTTTTACAGAAACTGCAGGTTCCTTCCTTGTATCATTTCCAAAGACAGGCAGCCATCCCACAGCAGCACAGCCTCCCAGCTCTCACAGACCACAGACATGGGTTGTGGTGGGGGACAGACCTCTCCTTTGGACTATTTCCTGTGGTGCCACTGGTGCCCCATCTCTGTTCTCTCATTCTGAGACTATATAGGCTTCTGTGTTCGTCACCTCCCTGTCACTATAACAAAGCATCTGCAATAATCAACTTATGAAGACAAAAATTATTATTTTAGCTCACAGTTCTGGAAGTACTAGTCCATGATCGGTTGACCTTGTTGCTTTGGACCTATGGCAAGGCAGCACGCCATGGTGGGAGCAAGTGTCAGAGCTAAACCCATTCACTTCTTGACCAGGAAGCAGAAAAGAATGAGGAGAAGGCTGAGGTCCCCCTCCAGTGACTACAGACTGTTAGAGTCTGTAAACAAGTCAAAATAACACCTGGCATTTTGCCAGGGGAATGTTAGAGTTCGTAAACAAGTCTGGATGGTGCCTGGCAAAATGCCAGAGGGAGTGGTTTGAGAAGTAACAAAAGCTAGCCATTAAGTGTGGAGATTCCTTATTGGTTGACTGATGTATCTAGTTTATGCTAATTAGATAAGCTGTGTGGAATGTATAAATACTGCTCCTGTCCTGCAATAAACGGCTCCTACTCCTGCTGTATCAACGTACACAAGTTATTCGTCACCCCCCGGTTATTTTGCTGCAGCCGGACTGCGGCAACAGACCTCCCCCTAAGCCTCACTTCTTAAATAGGACCACTCTGGGACAAGCCTTTGATACATTGCCCTTTGGAGAGTAGTCAAGATCCAAACTATAGCAGCTTCCAAAAATGCAAGCATGGTTTGTTCACAGAGTATCGGCTCTAATAAGGATCTAGCAGCTTTTATTTGTCTAGTTCAGACATATATTTTAATGTCTTATAGCCTTTAACTTTTTATTAAACATATCTATATAAGAAAGTACACATATCATAAAGATACCAAGTAAACACTCCTTACCCATCCAGCCAGATCAAGAAGCATTTCCAGTAGCCCAGCCCACGTTCCCTCTCTCAGTCACAACCCCTCTGCACCCATCCCACTTCCTTAGGGGAACCACCACCCTCACTACTCACCCTCACTACTCATTAATGTTACCAGTTTGGGCCTTCTACTTACAGAAATGAATTCATAATATATATATTCTTATATGTGGCTTTTCTTAATAATGTGTTGTCTCATGCAGTTGTAGAGCCTTCATTTTCATGAATACATAGATTTGAGGTTTTTTATTTTTAAAAAGTCTTTTCCAAATAATTTGGATACTTTAGCAAGTGCCCTTTACTGGCTGCCTGTTTCCTCTTCTTTTAATTGGCCTCTCTCTTCCTGCCTCATCAGTGTAGGATTTAAAAGGCAAAAGATCTGGAGACAACTCAAAGGTCCAAGGTGTTATTTAGTTTGGCCAAAAGATACAGAAGACGCCCAGGCAGATGCTTCCTCAGAGTAGCCACAGGAGGACCAGCAAAGAGGCTGTAAACGCCTCTGCATTCACCTGAATATGTTTGGCTAATGGAATTTTTTTCCCCCCCTTAGGTGTGCCTGAAGCTGAAGTCACTTGGTTCAGGAATAAAAGCAAACTGGGCTCCTCTCACCATCTGCACGAGGGCTCCTTGCTGCTCACAAATGTGTCCTCCTTGGATCAGGGCCTGTACTCCTGCAGGGCAGCTAATGTTCATGGAGAGCTGACTGAGAACACCCAGCTCCTGATCCTAGGTAAAAACCTCAAAGCTCACTGCCTTGGTCGACACCAGGAGGTAACTCTCCAACCCATCCTCCATCTCCTTGTTTTCCTGATTCCATGAAGGATGTAAAAGGCAAATTCAGTAGACCAGGGGCCAGGCATACATGAGCTTGAACCCTGGCTCTGCCTCTTACTTACTGTGTGGCCTTGAGCAAACTCCTGCCCCTGGCTGGTCTTAGTTGCTGGAGGCCTACCAAACAAGGACTGCCCACATTGCAGGGGAAGCAGGAGTGTCAAAAAAGGTAACAGATGTAAAGCAATTAGTCTTAACTCCTGTGCTGAAGATTTCTAGAGAACCAGATGAAAACTATGAAATCCCCTCCACAGAAATATTCGCATGTAAGATTTTTTACATAGTTCCAGGAAGTTCATAATCTAGGCCACATAGCCTCCACATGCATGTCCCAAATAAAGGAACCCCTGACTAAAGAGTGTAGCACAGTTCCTGGCATAAAATAGGTTTTTAAAAATAAGAACAAAGCTAGGGCACCATCCACCAGCTGATGTTGCTCAGCACTGAGCTCCGCCATCTTGCTTGTTTGTTCTCTAGACTAGGGACGCTCTACTGTTCTTCCTACTGAGTCTGGGGGTTAATAAAATAGAGATGTAAAAAGCTTTGGGGGTGGGGGTCTTACTCTTTAAAAACAAATTATTGGAGTATTTGGGCTTGTTTTCTCACCAAGAGAAAGCTGTCATTCTAAGGGGAAAATATGAAAAACAGTTATTTGCCACACATACATACGTAAACATACCTTATGCACGTCCTTAAGGGGAAAATAATTAGGCTTCTGTTTTCGTATCCAAAGTTGATGATAAAGCAAAGCACATCTGCCCACTCAGATTTCATGCCTTAGATGGAGGTTTTTGTCACTGGTAGCTGCATAAACCTCCAATCTTCATAGGAAGCCACAGAAAATTGGCTGAGAGAAAGAAGGATGTTATTTGTTTTGCACTGGGTTTCAGCCAGCTCTGCTGCTAGTGTGGAGCCTAGAGGCCAGGGACTATTACCCCACACTGAGTTATGGTACTTGTTGATGGTTTTCTCTCCCTAGTAACCCTTCCATGCTGTTTCTGCTAACAGATGAAAGTCTAAGATGGTGGCTGCTCCTGGGGTGTTGCCAGTGAGGTGTGTGTGGTCTGTGAGCCACCTACTTGGTTCCTGTTGCATCCCAACCCTAACACAGTGTGACCATGAATATAGTGTTTGAAGGGCACAAAGTCTTCCCATTTTAATCCAACGTGGTGGGGAAAAATTCACTATGAAAACTCTTAACTTCAGGACTTTTCTTTTTTTATTGATTTTTTTAAAAAAAATAAACGACAGCAGAATGCATTACAATTCTTATTATATGCATACAGCACAATTTTTCATATCTCTGGTTGTATATATAAAGTATGTTGACACCAATTCGTGTCTTCATACATGTACTTTGGATGATGATGCCTATCACATTCCACCATCCTTGCTAATCCCCTGCCCCTTCCTTTCCCTCCTACCCCTCTGCCCTAACTAGAATTCATCTATTCCTCCCATGCTCCCCCTCCCTACCCCATTGTAAGTCAGCCTCCTTAAGACAAACAATAATAAGTGTTGGCGAGGATGTGGGGAAAAAGGTACACTCATACATTGCTGGTGGAACTGCAAATTAGTACAGCCTATGTGGAAAGCAGTATGGAGATTCCTTGGAAATCTGGGAATGGAACCACCATATAACCTAGCTATCCCTCTCCTCGGTTTATAACCAAAAGACTTAAAAACAGCATACTACAGGGACACAGCCACATCAATGTTTATAGCGGCACAATTCACAATAGCTAAACTGTGGAGCCAACCTAGATGCCCTTCAGTGAATGAATAGATTTTAAAAAATATTGCATATATACACAATGGGATTTTACTCAGCAATAAAAGAGAATAAAATCATGGCATTTGCAGGTAAATGGATGGCGTTGGAGAAGATAATGCTAAGTAAAGTTAGCCAATCCCAAAAAAACAAATGCTGAACGTTTTCTCTAATCTAAGGACTTTTCTTGATCCAAGTCTTGGTTTCTTAATAATTAAGATTGTCAGTTTTTATAGGTACATTAGAAACACAGAAGACATAACTTTTAATCAACAAAAATGTGGCTTAATTTTTTAAAGGGGGTATTATGTATAAAGCTGATGGCAATTTCTGTGACTTAATCTGTAACATAAAGTATGCAAAATAATGAGATAGAGTCTAGATGAATAAATGAATCTCCATACTACTTTCCACATTGGCTGCACCAATTTTCATTTATTCATCTAGATGAATAAATTAATTCACTGGATGAATATTCAGAGTGCTACCTCTATGTCCATGTACACTGGACTCTGGTAAGAGCTTTAGGAGAAATGTAAGAGATGGCCTCTGCCCCTGAAGCATTTAGTCTCCCTGGAAAGATGAAAATGTACATGCACCAAAAAAGAAATACCGTAGAAGCCATCAGGAGGGGCTGACATTTGACCCAAGGAGATCAGATTATCTTTGCAGACAGAACATAAACTCCCCTTTTTGCTTTTACTAATAAGCAAAGATTTCTTTAGTTTCAAGAGTGACTATTAAGGACGAAGGGAGGAAAAGAGACTAGCTTCGAGTAAATTGATAGCATTACTTCCAAAAATCATGGTATTCCAGAGTGGAAAAAGAGCTTGGAAAGGAATGCATTTTTATTGATGAGAAAACCAAGGGTCAGCAGGATTCAGTGACTTCCCAAGTTAGTGAATGACAGAGCCATATCTCAAACTGAGGATTCCTGAATCCAAGCACGGTGTTTTCCCTCTACCTAACGAAGAGGGGTTTTCTGAGTTCTATTTCATATAGGGATAAATAATCTCAGGTTCACCATTGTTTTCTCCGTATGATGGTCTTTGGCAGTCAGAGGCAGCAAGACAGAGGGATGTTTCTGAAGTAGACTCAGACACCATCAGGGAATAAAATGTAAATCTTATTTATTTACCATCCCAGACAAGTGCCTAACACATGTTATGGACCTCACTCATTCCTGTTGAAATGACCATCAATTACAAGAGCAATTCTTGTGCTTCTCATTCTACTCCACAAAGTGCTCTGAAGAAAAGAGTAGCCACTGGCCGTGGAAGTGGGCACAGTAGTGCTTCAAGAGACACAAGGAGAAGGGCAAAAGGATTCTGCTGCTTTTCCAGCAGAATCTGGATTATTCCACCACTAGGTTCAATAAATGCTTGCCTTTTTATTTGTCCAGTGGAAATGATAAGCTACTGTGTCTCCTATTTCTGTCACTTTTAGCTCAGGTTATCTGACTTCTGATGACTTTAGCCCTAACTCCACTTAAGATTTTGAATGACAAGGCATCCAGTGCAAACCTCCTCCTATCCTATTTATTTGGGGGGGTCCACGTGGGCATAAAATCAAGACCTCAAATTAACTTCACAACTGGATATTTTTCTTCATAGAAAAAGCCATTCATAGTGTTTTTGTGTTTCATAGTGTTCTTTTAAATAAGAAATGCCTGTGGCATATTTCTGTGTGAGGGGACAATAACAAAGTGCCTCACTCTAAAGGATGTTATGAGAATTAAATGAAAAATGAGATGAAAACTATTATCTCACAACTTGGCATATAGCGAATGCCAAAGTTATCTTTTTAAAAATGTTTCTTTATAATATGGTTTAATTTATCTGCAAAGTTATACGGACCCAATGGTGATGTGATAAAAAGTAAGGAACCCCTGAAGGTAATGTGCCTGGTTTTTATTATCTCATTATTTTAGGCATCAAATATTAAGTTTGAAATTCAGATTTGCCTTGATAAGTAGATCTCTTCCTAGGTAAAAGTGATTTTAAGAGTCAATATTAGTAATGCCTGGGGCTGGGAATGTGGTTCAGTGTTAGAGTGGTTGCCTAACTTGCACAAGACCCTGGGTTTGAACCCCAACACTGCAAAAAAAATGATAATTATAATAATAGTAATTTCTGCCTTACACACACACACACACACATACACACACGCCTGCCACCTCTCTCTGTCCCTTAATACAGCCTGTATGCTTCAACCATCTGTCTTCTTATAGATCCCCCCCACGTCCCCACACAGTTGGAAGATATCAAGGCCTTGCTCTCAGCCACTGGACCGAACCTGCCTTCAGTGCTGACATCTCCTCTGGGAACACAGCTGGTCCTGGATCCTGGGAATTCCGCTCTCCTTGGTGAGTCCAGCCCTCTGAAACATTGGGCAAAAATCCAGGGCTGGACAGGATTTATGGATGGGTGACTACTTGCAGGTGGGAGGAGGCAGCAGTGGGGGGTGGCCAACAGGAAATCACTAAATTGCCTACAGAATCCAGACTCACCAGTGGAAACTTGGCTGAGGTTTCCTATGAGGTGAGTGCCGTTCTCAGTCTGGACCCTACAGCTTGTCTAGATTCCAATATGGTTCCTTTCTGAGTTAACTTGGGCTGATGCCACAGCTCAGATCCTCTTGATGAGGCTGACTCAGTGAACTTTGAGAAAGGTACAGCAGTAAAGGACTGCTCCTTTGTCTCCTCTCCCATTCTCCAGTACCCCTATGGTTTCCTCCTACCTAAACAGAGCTATAATCAGCTTTCAAGGACAAAGCTGCAATGTCAGCACCCTTCTACAGCCCATGATTCTGTTTGGGCCAGCCTTCTATATATAACACAGTCTGACATCAGCCCAGATGGATTCCTCAAGGCAAAACCTCCCTGGCTTTTAGCATCGGGAATCTTCACCAAATTGTTGCCTACGGGACAGGTGTCCTCTGGTAGCAGAGAATTGTGCAAAAGCATCTGAGTCCTCTCACCAGAAGCATGGAAATGCCAAAGGAACCTTCACTCATGACCTCTGGAAATAATCAAGGTGGAGAAAGGACTTCTTTTCTCCGACAAAGTGTTGGGGGAAATGAGCCTATGAATGTTAGGGGCAGGGAGAATATAGGAAAGCTCCGTGCCTTCCTCTTGATTGAGCTATGAACCCAAAACATAACACTGCTTAAGATGAGGATAAAAAAAAAAAAAGAAAGAAAAGCTTTTAACTACTTTTAAAAACAGTAAACAGTAACAACAAAGCCTGCAAAGTGTGGGAAATCTTCACACTAACTCTCTGTGACCTCAAATGTTGATAATTGTAACTAGAATTGTTCCCTTGGCTCAAAGTTTAAAGTTTCTCTACTCTTCTACCCACGAACTAACAAATAACAAAGTCAAATGGTTTTCTGGTTGTATTGGTGATAACTTATCAACATGGCCAAAGAAGGACCTCATGAGTTGAGAATTAGAGCCCAAAGAAGTACCTTTAATTTTTCATTATCATCTGAAATTAGCAGAGTCCTCATAGCTTATCAGCATATGGAAAAGACTTTTGATTTCTCTGTTTCTGATGCGGAGAAAAAATTAAGACCCAAATACAGTTAACAAGTAGCCATTTTCTGTTTCCCATAACTTAGAAAAGCTTGGCCTTGAGTTTTTCCATATCACAACAATCAAAATTCATAGAAGTTTCAGATTGCATAGTTTCTTTGGCTTATAAATGGCAAACTTATTCCAAAGTAAGGGTGTGCATTATGAATTTCTTTTTAGTGATGAGTTTTAGACTCATCCCTATAAAAAATTATCATAACTATTCATCACAACTCAGTCACCAGCAACTGTTTAGTTTCAAGTTGAATAACTCTTTTTGGTCACTCAGGCGCCATTCAACATGCTGGAAAAGTTAATCTGCTCATATTTTTTTCCATGATAGCTTTACTTTCTTTTTCCTTTATTCTGGAATAATATTTTGTCTCATTTTAGCCATGGGCAATAAGAATTTATTGTGCTTTATGCTCCTGCATTCCACTACTAGTTTATGGTGCTTTGTTACCTAAGACTGGCATTTAAATTTAACAGTTAAAAGACACCTTAATATCATAGTCCATAACCAGAATGCTCCATCTGAATGAGACAGTGAGTCAGTACCCATAAAGTCCCTGAATGTAACTGCCTGGGAAAAATGGATACTTAGCAGTGAATGACGGTGTTGCATCAACACTATTACAGAACCAGGGAGATCTGCATGGAATTGTGGAGGCAAACTAGGGAGGAGAGTGATGTCAAATATCAGGACTTAGAGAAGGAGGTCATTTGAGACAGACCAGAGTTTCTATGGTGTTTTGGAACTGAGCACTTAAGGATGAATGAGATTGAAATAGTCAAGAAGAAAGTGAAATGGCATTCATGGTAAAAAAAAAAAATACTATGCATCCTGTGCAAAATATCTTCCAATATTTGTTCAGAATCGGCCGTGGTGCTGCACTGCTATAAGGCTAAGGACAGCTGTGTGGCTGCACTGCTTTAAGGCTGAGGACAGGCAGTTAAATGGGGATAGAAACTACGCCATCAATACCAGCAAACCTCAGCTGGATTGGTCCACTCAGCAGTCCTCATGCCCTCTCCCCACCTTGAGCTCCCAGATAGTGACTCATTCTGATCTGCTAGTCCAGTTGATAATGCTGGTTACCTTGACAAGTCCTGCTTCCCTGAATGCTGAAGTATAACAGAGAAGCATGCCCACGCAAGTGTAGAATAGAAAGTAAGAGGCTTTATTGAAGGATAGCAGGTAGAACAGACTTCTCCTGGAGGATGAAGGGGATCCAAAAGGGGGAATCCATGGGATGAGGAAATCCCATCCTTTATATATTTAAGGTTTTCTTTGTCCTTCTACATTCCAGTCCTTTATCTTGCATGTGATAGGGGATGCAGGTGGGAAGGCCAAAAGGTGGGCAAAAGGTGGGGAACAGGTGGGCTGATGGGGCAGGAGAGGAGTGATCCAGGCAGGAAGAGGCCTAGGCTGAATTGACTAGCACTTCCCCACCTGCTGGGAGTTGCTTCATTAACAGTTCTTTAGGATGGGCCAGGGCCTTGGGGACTCTAACATTTAAATCTCCCAGGTGCAGTTTCTGCTTTCCCAGACTCAAATCGGATTCCATTTTCTTTATTAGATTCGACTCCATTTTCTCTATTAGACCCAATATCAGACGCGATTTGCCTAACTACACTAACTATCTTTAAGTCTGGTTTCACAGTCATTCCCAGTCAGACAGGCTACCATACCTGGCTCCTAAGGGTAACCCTTTCAGACCAGAGTGTGTGCTCTGAAATAGGTCATAGAGACCCAAGAGGTGGTTTTTATGCAAGGTTGCTAAGAAACAGAAACAATAAGCTAAGCAGCATCAGATTATGGAGGGCCTTGATTGGTAGGCTAAAGAAGTAGATTTACTACCCTGGGAAATAGGGACAGATGTTGAGATGGTTTTTAAATAAGAAAACGATGTAGTAAAACTAATGTGCAAGATTGCATCTGACTTTCCATAGGAATAATCAATAGTAGGGGAGATTGAATGAAGAAATCCGACGTTGAGGGTAACAGGTATTCTAGACCAAAGTGGAAATATGTGGCAAAGATACTGTCAATCACTCTCCCACAGCCTAGGCATCCCTAATTATGATGCTCTTCTTTACTCAGTCAGGTAGAGCCTTGGGATTCATTTTAACATTCCCACCAAGCCCAGTGGCAGTTCATATACAGGATGAAAGTCATTTGCTCACTCTGTTGAGGCCAGTAAGTGGTGAGATTCAGGTGGAGGCATTTCTCCCATGTGCTAGGGTAGCCAGCTGTAACAGATTCGTGGTTCTATAACACTGCGTGGTTCTGTGGCACAGAGATGGCAACTCATGGACTTTGATTCTCCTCTTTCATGGGAGGAAGGGGAGAAAGGAGATTTGGGGGTCTTTAAAGCCCAGTTTCAGAGCTAACTCTTCTTCACTGAGACTTGAGTATTCAGATTCCACTAGGTGAATTGATTGAATAAATGGCTACTTCAGTTATCAGACGCGCTGGCTTGGATTCCCCTTTAAGTCTTTTGACTAGGCAACACAGGCATGCACCCTTCTGGGCCTGAGACTTCATAACCATAAAATGGAAATGAGGCTTAAGTGGAAGATGCCCAGTGGGGCCTTAGCCGCACAGAGTGGACCCACCCTCACTGGATCCCTGGATCCATTCTCCTAGGCAAGAGAAGTGCTTTTTTTTTGGGGGGGGGGTCTTATTTACAGTGATCTTCCCCCCCACCCCAAACAGAGGTCAAAACTGTCAGCTGCTCTGGAGAGCAAGGCCCATGCCACCATCTTTGGTGGTCAAGGCCTAAACCAACACTGCCCAGGGCTCCATTTTTACAGGCGCAGCATCTCAGGCCTCCCTGAAGCTCCTGAACCTTTTTTCAGCCTTCAGTTAAATATTGGTTTTGGCTACCAAGGTCTAAGTCTATGATTTCTTATAGTATTCATTTATAGGGTATTAGCATCGATTTTTTTTAAATGACTTTATTTTTATTATAAGAGCAATACATCTTCATTGTACAACAATTAAAAATACAAGTGAGAAGAAGAAAATGAAAATTATCTATAATTAACTAACCCTGAGAGAAGCAGTGCAAATCCCTTTTTCCTAGACATTAATATATACATTTTATATTTTTTACCTAAAATGAAATGTACTCTCTATACTGCTTGTACATTTTTTCACTTACAGAAATATAGCAAAATTTTCCATGTCTCTTAATGTTTTTCTACGGTTTCACATTTAATGGCTGCATTGGCAGGAGATATCATGTTTTATTCAACAAGTTCTCTAGACTTGGATTTTTAGGTTGTTTGCAATCTGTTGTTAGTATTTTTAAAATAGATATGGTAAAAATTCTTATTTCTAAGTCTGGGTGTGATTCTTGTTTACTCAAGATCAATTCCCAAGAAGTAGGATTACTGTGTCAAATGCTTTGTATAATTTTGGGTTTTGTTGAATGTTGTCAAATTACCATCCAACAAAGTTTTTCTGTTGGTTTGTTTGTTTTGGTTCTGGGGATTGAACCCAGGGGTACTTTACCACTGAGTCATATCCCCAACCTTTTTTATTTTTCACTTTGAGACAGATTCTTGATAAGTTGCTTAGGACCTCACTAAGTTGCTGAGACTGGCTTTGAATTTGCGATCATCCTACCTCAGCCTTTTAAGTCACTAGGATTACAGGCATTTGCCACAACACCTTGCTCCAATAAAGTTTTATCCACTTGTATGCTCCCCAGAACTATATGAAAGAACCCATTCCTCCAAACATTATCAACTCTAAATATGGCCAAGAGTCTTTACATGTAGCATTTTAACTAATTTATTATATATGACAGCAGAATGCTTTACAATTCATATTACACTCATAGAGCACATTTTTCATATCTTTGTTCTATACAAAGTATATCACACTATTCGTGTCTTCATACATGTACTTAGGGTAATGATGTCCATCTCATTCCACCATTTTTTTTGAATCCCCTTGCCCCCTCCTTCACCTCTTTCCCCTTTGCCCTATCTAGAGTTCATCTAATCTTCCCATGCTCCCCCCACCAACCCCACTGTGAATCAGCCTCCTTATGTCAGAGAAAACATTGGGCATTTTTTTGGTGGGGATTGGCTAACTTCACTTAGCATTATGTTCTCCAATGCCATCCGTTTACCTGCAAATGCCATGATTTTATTCTCTTTTATTGCTGAGTAATATTCCATTGTGTATATATGCCACATTTTTTTATCCATTCATCTACTGAAGAGCATCTAGGTTGGTTCTACAGTTTAGCTATTGTGAATTGTGCTGCTATAAACATTGATGTGGTTGTGTCCCTGTAGTATGCTGTTTTTAAGTCCTTTGGGTATATACCAAGGGGTGGGATATAGCTGGATCAAATGGTGGTTCCATTCCCAGTTTTCCAAAGAATCTCCATACTGCTTTCCAGATTGGCTGCACCAACTTGCAGTTCCACCAGCAGTGTATGAGTGTACCTTTTTCCCCACATCCTTGCCAACACTTATTGTTGTTTGTATTCTTAATAGCTGCCATTCTGACTGGAGTGAGATGAAATCTTAGAGTAGTTTTGATTTGCATTTCTCTAATTGCTAGAGTTGTTGAACATTTTTTCATATATTTGTTGATTGATTGTATATCTTCTTTTGAGAGGTGTCTGTTCAGTTCTTGGCACAATTATTGATTGGGCTATTTGGGGGTTTTTGGTATTTAATTTTTTGAGTTCTTTATATACCCTAGAGATTAGTGCTCCATCTGATAAGCAAGTACTAAAAATTTGTTTCCATTCTGGAGGCTCTCTATTCACTTCACTGATTGTTTCTTTTGTTGAAAAGAAGCTTTTGAGTTTGAATCCGTCTCATTTATTGATTCTTAATTTTAATTCTTGCACTATAGGAGTCTTATTAAGGAAGTTGGGGAGATGATATGATGGAGATTTGGGCCTACTTTTTCTTCTAATAGGTATAGTGTCTCTAATTTAATTCCAAGGTCTTGGTCCACTTTGAGTTGAGTTTTGTGCATGGTGAGAGATAGGGGTTTAATTTCATTTTGTTGCATATGGATTTCCAATTTTCCCAGCACCATTTGTGAAGAGGCTATCTTTTCTCCAATGTTTGTTTTTGGTGCCTTTGTCTAATATAAGATAACTTTAATTATGTGGGTTAATCTCTGTGTCCTCCATTTTATACCATTGGCCTACCAGTCTATTTTGGTGCCAATACCATGCTGGTTTTGTTAATATTGCTCTATAGTGTAGTTTAAGGTCTGGTATAGTGATGGTACCTGCTTCACTCTTCTTGCTAAGAATTGCTTTAGGTATTCTGAGTCTCTTATTCTTCCAGATGAATTTCATGACTGCCTTTTCTATTTTGATGAGGAATATCATTGGGATTTTGATTGGAATTGTATTAAATCTACATAGTGCTTTTGGTAGTATGATCATTTTGACAATATTAATTCTGCCAAGAACAAGTGAGATCTTTCCATCTTCTAAGGTCCTCCTTAATTTCTTTCTTTTTTTTTAAAGAGAGAGAGAGAGAGAGAGAATATTTTAATATTTATTTTTTAGTTATCGGTGGACACAACATCTTTGTTTGTATGTGGTGCTGAGGATCGAACCCGGGCCGCATGCATGCCAGGCGAGCACACTACCGCTTGAGCCACATCCCCAGCCCTAATTTCTTTCTTTAGTGTTCTATATTTTTCATTGTACAGGTCTTTCACCTCTTTTGTTTGGTTGATATCCAAGTATTTTCTTTTCTTTTCTTTTTTTTTTTTTTTTTTTGAGGCTATTGTAAATGGGGTAGTTTTCCTCGTTTCCCTTTCAGAGGATTTGTCACTGATATATAGAAATGCCTTTGATTTATGAGTGTTGATTTTGTATCCTGCTATTTTGCTGAATTTTTTCCTAGTTCTATAAGTTTTCTGGTGGAATTTTTTTTGGTTTTCTAGGTATACAATCATATTGTCAGCAAATAATGCTGATTTGAGTTCTTCTTTACCTATCCATGTCCCTTTAATTTCTTTGTCTGTCTAATTGCTCTGGCCAGTGTTTCAAGAACTATGTTAAATAGAAGTGGTGAAAGATGGCATCCCTGTCTTATTCTAGTTTTTAGATGGAATGCCTTCAATTTTTAAGTCTATTGATATGATGAATTACATTTATTGATTTCTGTATGTCGAACCAACCTTGCATTCCTGGGATGAATTCCTCTTGATCATGGTGCACTACCTTTTTGGTGTGTTTTTGTATTCAATTTGCCAGAATTTTATTGAGAATTTTTGCATCTATGTTAATTAAAGATATTGGTCTGAAGTTTTCTTTCTTTGCTGTGTCTTTGCCTGGTTTTGGAATCAGGGTGATATTGTTCTCACAGAATGATTTTGGAAGTGCTCCCTCTTTTCTATTTCACAAAATAATTTAAAGAGTATAGGTATTAGTTCTTCTTTATAGGTCTTGTAGAACTCAGCTGTATATCCATCTGGTCTGGGGTTTTCTTGGTTGGTAGGCTTCTGATGGCATCTTCTATTTCATTGCTTGAAATTGATCTGTTTAAACTATGTATATCATCCTGATTCAATTTGGGCAAATCATATAACTCTAGAAATTTGAAAATGCCTTTGATATTCTCTATTTTATTGGAGTACAAGTTTTCAAAATAATTTCTAATTATCTTCTGTATTTCTGTAGTATTTCTTTTTGTGATTTTAAATTGAGTTTTTACTGTTTAATAATCATATATATTCATTTATAAATTGCTCATTCAGACCTTTTGTTCATTTTTAATAGATTTTTATCTTTTTGTTGAGTTATGAGATACAAATACATATTTACATGTTTAACATACATCTGACAATTTGATATTTGACATGAAATAAATAAGACATATTTAAAGTCTAAAGTTTTGTTTTGATATTGGTACATACTTGTTAAACCATCACCACAATCAACATAATGAGCATATTTATTCTCCCCAAAAGTTACCTCAGACCCCTTCATAATTGGTTCCTGACACTCTCACCCCACCACTTCCACCCAGCCAACCACTAATCTGCTCCTATCAGTATAGAGTAGATTTCATTTTCCAGAGTGTTTCTAGAAAGGAACCAGACTATTGGGAATGTGACTTCTTTCAGTCAGGATAATTATTTTGAGACTCATCCATATTATAAAATATATCAATGGAACATTTCATTTTATTGTTGACTAACATTCCATTTTATAGAACTGCTATGGTTTTTTTAATCATTCACTAGTTGAGGAACAGGATGGTTACTTCTAGCTTCTAATTATTACAGATAAAGCTGCTATAAAAATTCACATGCTGATCTTCACTTGATTAAAAACATTTCATTTCTCTTGATTAAACACATAGGAATAACATGGCTGAATTAGATGGCAAGTGTATGATCAACATTTTAATAAACAGCCATGCTGTCTTACAATGTGGTTACATTACTTGGCATTGCCACCACCAGTGTATGAAATTCTAGATTGTCCACATCTTCACCACAGCTTGCTCTAGTTGGTCTTTTTAGTCTTAGACTTTCTACTCCATGTATGACTTGTCATGGTTTTAAATTATATTTTCATAACTAATGCTGTTGAACATTTTTTCATGTGCTTCTTTACCACCTTAATTTCTTTTTTTTTTTATTGGTTGTTCAAAACATTATAAAGCTCTTGACATATCATATTTCATACATTAGATTCAAGTTGGTTATGAACTCCCAATTTTACCCCAAATACAGATTGCAGAATCACATCGGTTACACATCCACATTTTTACATAATGCCCTATTAGTAACTGTTGTATTCTGCTACCTTTCCTATCCTCTACCATCCCCCCTCCCTCCCCTCCCATCTTCTCTCTCTACCCCATCCACTGTAATTCATATCTCTCCTTGTTTATTTTCCCATTCCCCTCACAACCTCTTATATGTAATTTTGTATAACAATGAGGGTCTCCCTCCATTACCCTGCAATTTCCCTTTTCTCTCCCTTTCCATCCCACCTCATGTATCTGTTTAATGTTAATCTTTTCTTCCTGCTCTTCCTCCCTGCTCTGTTCTTAGTTGCTCTCATTATATCAAAGAAGACATTTGGTATTTGTTTTTTAGGGATTGGCTAGCTTCACTAAGCATAATCTGCTCTAGTGCCATCCATTTCCCTGCAAATTCTATGATTTTGTCATTTTTTAGTGCTGCGTAATACTCCATGGTGTATAAATGCCACATTTTTTTTATCCATTCATCTATTGAAGGGCATCTGGGTTGGTTCCACAGTCTAGCAATCCACCTTAATTTCTTGAGTTTATTTATTTATTTTAATTTTTATATTCTAATTTGTTATTTTCTGGTTTCTTTTAAATTAGGTTGTTTGCCTATTATTGAATTTTAAGGGTTCATTGTATATTTTGAATACCAGTCTTTTATCAGATGCCTGATTTTCAGATATTTTGCCCCAGTCAGTGACTGTCTTTTCATTCTCTTAATAGTGTCTTTCAAAGGTAGAGATTTTTATTTTGGTGAAGTTCTGGTTATTATTTTTTTCTGTTGTTGATTATTCTTTTGTTGTATTTAAGGAATCTTTGTCTAACCTAAGGTCTCAAAAATTTTCTTCCATATTTTCTTCTAGAAGTTTTGTAGTTTTAGGTTTTATAACCAAGTCTATGATTTATTTTGAGTTATTTTTGTATACAGTGAGAAGTATATTTTGAAGTTTGTTTATAAGCATGTGGATAGCCAACTTCTATATAACCATTGTTGAAAGGATATCCTTCCTCCTATGAGTTCCCTTTGTAGAATATCAATTTGTCTCTATTTCATTTATATATTTGTGACCTTAACCAAAACCACATTCTACTCAATGTTCTAGGAATCACGAGGTTTTCCAGTCTGACTGATGGCAACGGAAACTGTATCCTACACTATATGAGTAACGGGCACTGGTGACATTCAGCCAACACAACCTTTTCTCAAGCTATGTAACCTACCAATTAATTCTCTAGGGTAATTTTTTTTTACCCTGCCTCAGGTAGTTTTAAATGCATACACTGATCTGAATTCAGCTGAATAGTCAAGGGGGATCCTATGTAGATTTACAAAAACTACTTGTTTTTAATAAACAAATGGTTTTGCTAACACAACCACACCTGTTCAGTCACTTATGTCTTGTCTACGGTTGCTTGCACACCAAGGACAGAGTAAAGTATTTGCCACAGATTCTATGACCACAAGCCTAATACATTTTCTGTCTGGCCCTACACAGAAAAATGTTTGCCAACCCATGATATAGTCACTCCACCTTATTTTTAGAAAGGATGCTGAGGTATTACACTGGTGATCACACATCCTGTTTCCAAGGGTCATATTCTTTCCACTGTATCACTGAGTTAGGCAGTCTCCATGAGGTCAAAGACCTGGAAAGACCAAAAAAAAAAAAGCCCTGCAAGAGTAGAGATTATCCTTAGGAAGGTCAGGAAATAAAGAAAGCCCATATGCTAAAGGCCCTGAATTTTTATTAGAATTAGATGGCCTCAAGTGGCTCCAGCAACAAAATACATAATTTTGTGTGGCTTTTAAAAAAAAAGCAATTCAGCTAGGTATGGTGGCACATACCTATAATCCCAGCCATTCAGGAGGATGAGGCAGGAGGTTTGTAAGTTCAAAGCCAGCCTAAGCAACTTAGCAAGACCCTAAGTAACTCAGTGAGACCCTGACTCTAAATAAAATACAAAAAGGGCTGGGGATATGTTTCAGTGTTTAAGTACCTCTGGATTCAATCCCCAGTACCAAAAAATAAAAAAGGAAGGGAGGGAGGGAGGGAGGGAGGGAGGGAGGGAGGGAGGGAGGGAGGGAAGGAAGGAAGGAAGGGCAATTCAGTACTTTTTTCAGCATATCTTATTTAGATCTTAAACCTACGTAAGAATCTCCTATAGATTATCCACATAGGGTTGGGCTGCCCCCCTCTCTTTCATGACACACTCTCCTTTTTGAGTGTTTTAGTTCATTTTTGTTGTTGCTGTGACCAGAAGACCTAGCAAGAACAATTTTGGAGAAGGAAAAGTTTATTTGGCAGTCACTATTTCAGAGATCTCAATCCATAGAAGGGTGACTTCATTGTTCCAGGCCTGAGTGAGGCAGAACACCATGGCAGAAGGGCATGTTGAAGGAAAGCAGCTAGAGACATGGCGATCAGGAAGCTGAGAAAGCTGCTCACCAGGGAAACAATACCCCCAAAGGCATGCCCTGTGACCCACCTCCTCCAGCCACACCCTACCAGCCTAGAGTTACCCACCCAGATAATCCACTGGTTAGGTTACAGCTCTCATAACCCATTCATTTCACCTCTGAATGTTCTTGCATTGTCTCACACATGAGCTTTTGGGGGGTACCTTACATCTATATCATAGCAGTGAGTGAGCAAGTTCCTATTCCCCAGTGCAGGCACACATCACTGCTTGGAGATATGTCACCAAGCCCCAGAGCCAAATGGCACCAACCTTTTCTCATGCTGTGTGATTAACCAAAAGCAGGGAGAGTCAAGTAGTCACTCAAACCTGAATTTTCAGAGTAAAACATTTCCTTGAAAGAAGCTATGGTGCCTGGCACGGGGCACAGACACACAAGACAGCCTCTTGGCTACACTGCGTGCTTCCCAGGGCAGCCAGCCCATCAAATGCAGGGCCTCACCTCAGTACAGCTGATCCACTTCCCAAAGGCTTTCCCAGCTCATGAGACCAGGCATGGAGGCCAAGGCCCACACTGCGCTCAGGCAGTGCTGTTTCTGTTCTGCCCAGTAGGGATGGGCTCTTGCACAGTTTCTTCTCTGTTCATTTCTCTGCTGAGAACTGCAGAAGCTATCTGTCTCTGCTAAGAGCAATAATCTCTTGAAGATCCAAATCTCATGCTAAAAGGTTAAAAACACTGAAGTTAAGGTAGGATATTCCTACAGATAATGTCACACTGGTGAGGGAAATGTGGCTGGAAAATACAAGACTCAGGTCTGGAGTCTAAAGGTGGAGCTACCAGTGTTCACACATAGACCCCTGAGTGTATTAGAAAACAGTTCAACAAATATTAATATTCTGTGTTAGAATTCCTAATGAAGGGCCTGACAAGGCAATATCTCAAGGATCAGTCCATTTATGTGTTCAACAAATATTTATTTACTATGTGCCAGTCACTGGATTAGGGACAGGGATACCAGTTAATAAGAAACACAAACCCAGCCCTCATTCATTCAAGAAAAGTGCACGGAGCATTTATTTACCGTGCACCAGGCACCATTCTTGATACTGAAGATACAGTAAAGAACAAAACCGATGAATGAACTTTTCCTTGTGTAGTTTGATTATAGTGGAGGCACATTGTCTGGTGAGATGATAGAAAAGGGAAGAACTTTCTAGCTAGGTGCTCTGAGGGCATGTGACAGGACAGAGCCTATTGTCTGAGCTTTAGTCAAGCTTTCTCTGAGGAAGAAATGTTTGAGCAAGATTGGAAAATGAGTAGAAGTAAACCAGATGAAAAAAGTTAGAAGCACTCCAAGTGGAGGAAGCAGCAGGGGTTCTGCAGCAGGAAAACATATACAAGGAGGACCATTCAGAGAGAACCGAGGGGCGCTAACTTTAGGTGAGGCTGAAGAGGGACCTGGGAGCAAATTGCTGGCAGTCTGCATCTCATAAGAGTTGCTTTCTATTCCAAGTACACTGGGAAGTCTTTGAATGTTTTAAAGGCAGGAGAAAGACATTGTCTGTTTTGTGTTTTCAAAAGCTTATTCTGGCTGGTTTGTAGGGGAAGACACTAGATGGAGCACCCTGTTTGGGCAGTTGTCACAGTATTCCAGGTCAGAGATAACCATGGCTGAGAGGAGAGTGAGGGAGAAAATGGAAAGAAGTGGATGGATTCAGGGATACATCAGAAGTAACATCGACAGGACTTGGTACACATTTCACATGAGAGGGGAAATATTATTAACCTCAGAACCAACAGATTCTCAAAAGCATCCACCTAGGTGACAATGACACATCGCACACTGGCTCAAGCCAAGTGTCATAGGAAAAGGAGAGCTGCTCAGGTATGCACCTGCAGGAAGGGGAGTTATGGGGCAATGAATCATTCTTCTACAGCTTCTGCTGCTAAATTCCAGCTCACTCCCTGACACACCCCTGCTCAGCTTCTCTTGGATGCTAGGTTTTGAGACCTTCCCCAGACTGGTGCTCAGAAGTAGTAGGAGAGTCAGAAAAGTCAATAAGTGTGAGAAAAGCTCCAGGGAGTTGCAGAGGAGGAAGGGGGAGCTGCCTTTGGTGAAGGGAGAAGTACAGAGGGTTTAACAGAGGAGTTGCTCAAGCTCAATCTCAAAGGACAAGTCAAAGCATTCCAAGCACTGACTGACACTCCTTACGGAGGTCTGGACAGCATTGTTCTGCACACATTGAAAGCAGCAGGGAATAAAGCAGTCAAAAATCCCCCCTTTTTTAGAACCTAATCACAGTAGGAGAAATAGAAAATAAACAAAGAAGAAAACAGGATCCCATGTTAGAAGGTAGTAAATGCTATGAAGAACAATAAAGAAGGTAAGAGGGATGCATGATGTCTGTGGAAGGAGGTTGTAAACTAAAATTAGATGGTCAGGGGAGAACTCCCGGAGACATAATCCTTGATCAAAGATGCAAAGAGAGTTATTGAGAGCTCACTTGGATGTGTCTGCAGGAAGAGAAGTGAAGAGCATCCTAGGTACAGGTAGATAGGACTAGTGTGTTCCAGGAACCACAAAGAGGTCAGTGTGGTGGTTGTGAAGTCCCAGAAAGAGGACAAGAGGGCACTGGGGGTGGGGAGACTACAGAGTTAACAAGGCAGAGGGCAAATTGTGTAAGGCCTTGTAAACGGTCACATTAAAACAATAGTGAGAGAGAAATCTATAAATGCCCAAATATATAAACAGACTCAATATTGCATTGAGCATCACGAGCTTTTCCAGGATTAGCCAAAGGCAGGCAGAAGTGATTTCTTTTATTGGAAACCATGTGGCCAACCAAATGCTATATAGCTGACTCTAGTAAAATAGAGGCTTATCAGGCTGGCTCTGGTACAAGCCAATATTGCTGATTTAATTTGACTCACATGTGTTGGGCACCTGCTATGTCTACCTGGCCCTGAGCTTCTGCAGGCACGTGTCTGGCCATTTCCTTCATCTAGCAACAGGATCCCAATTGGATAATAGAGCCACCTGGGAAGTTTTTAAAAAAAAAAAAAATTCCAATTGAGACCAATTAATCAAAATCCCTGGGTATGGAGCTAAACTTCGGCCCGTTTTGAAATTGATTCTCAAGGTTTGAGTGGACTTTAAAAGTCACTTCTCCATCACCTACTAATCATGTGGAATGGAAAAGTGGTATGCCTTATCATTTAAAATATTTTGGCTTGGCTTTCAAAGCCGTTGCTTCAGACCTGCCCTCTACATCCATCCATCATCCCATTCCTGACTCTCCATGCCAAACTTCTCCCTAGTCTTTGCCAGGGCCTTCAGCCTTCTTTGACTTCCTTGCCTAGAATCGTGTCCTCTCCCCATCCTCCCTAGCTAAATCCTACAGGTTTTCAAGGAGTCCATAAAGCTTTCTTGGAGTACTCCAGCCTGGAGTGGTCACCCTCCACTAACTTCCTGAAGCACTTGCCCTAAACCAGGCTTGGTCAAACTTTTTCTCTGAAGGACCAGATAGGGAATATTTGGGGCATTTTGTGCCATAAAGCCTCTGTTGCAGCCACTCAACTCTGCCAATTACAGAGTGAAAGTATCCCTAGACAGTAAGTAAATGTATGTGGTTGTATTCTAATGAAACTTCATTTAGAGAACCAGGGTCCTCAGGCCATAGTTGGTCAAACCCTGCTCTAGGTCAGGGTGACACTTAACTTAGCCCTCCTTGAGTTATTGGAGATATTCTTATCTGTGTCATATCTCCCAGCTAGATTCTAAGGCCTGGGAAAGAAGAGGCTACATAATTATTCTCAAAGTTTTTTGTTGTTTGTTTTTTTTTAATAGGAGTTGGTAGCAGGACCTTGACTTAGGAGTTCTTTTGGGTTATTTCCATCTCTCATTTCTATTGTAATTGCAGCTTTATCATCTGTCCCACACACCTCCACCCTCACCCCACAAAAGCACACTTCCTGATCCTCCCAGTATGAGCTGGAGCATGCACTTCCTGAATCCAGTTACGAGGAAATGTCCACAGTGACAGTCAGTGAGTCCTCAAGCTATATTTTGGGGAAGCCAATTTTCATCATGGTCCTTTAGAAGACTAAGATCATCTCCACTTCCTCTCCAAAGATAGCTGTGGGAACAGCAAGTCCTGATGGTCAAAGGTTAGGTAAAAATTAATCCACAATGGGGACCCAGCCCAGAGGTGGCAAGGAAAATGATGCAGAGGAAGGGCAAGGCAACCGTGAGGGGAGGACCAGCATCCTTGATGAGGAGAGGGAAAGGAAGAAGGTATTTATTCTGACCCTTTCAAAGGGACATGAGTTGGCATCTGTTTCCTCATTTATACTGGGAGGCTGAGGTTTTATGTCACAAGGAAAGTGCTTTTGATTTCCTAAAGCTTTGCCCACAAAGAGAATATGCTTTGCTATTAAGAAGAAAGGTCAGCATTTCGTGGTTGTTCATGGCACATGTTTATGTACTTTTATCTTAAAAAAAAAAAAAAAAAAAAGGAAATTAAAATCCAAAGTGGAGAACAGAGACCCCATAGGGACTGCAGGAAGCCTATAGCACATACAGTATAAAACTAAATCAGTATTTTGGAGGGCATTTATGAGGAAGCCACAGGAAGAAGTACAGCAGTTCTTTGGACTGGAGTGTACATCCATAAATATAAAAAAGACACCAGAGCATAAGTGACACTTAAAATAGTTGGACTGAGAGAGTAAGGCAGTAAATCTCCCTGCCTAACCACTGTTCCAAGCCATAGCCAGCTTCCAGGCATGGGCTTATTTTAAGATTCCAGATAGTCAGGAAATGGGGACCTTGAGAAAACTCACTCACACTTGCCCCTGCCCTTTCCTGGCACCAGGACACAATTCCCAGGCCCATGTGCCCTCCCTACCACCACTAACAGGAATGACGTGAATAAGTTTCATGTCCCTGAAATAGACAGGTATTGAAAGTCCATCGGTGGGAAAATGAGGAACTCTACACTTTCCCTAATAAATCCTTCCTCAATCCTGAAATGGCTCTTGGAAATATCTGCTCTTATTCTGTGCCCCCTTGTTTCTGTGTGGTGCTAGAGTGGCAGTTTTACAGTGGTCCCAGAGCCCAGAGACAGATGGTAGAAGAGAAGGCAGGATTATGGCCCAAGCCCTTTCTGTGATCAGCAAAAGGAAAGACAGACCCTCTTGCCTCTGTTCCCAGGCAACTTTGGAGAGTAGAGGACAGGGTGCCTCATGTAGAACACCATCTATAAATCCTCAGTGTCTGGTTCCTCATTTATGAATAACATCCCTCTCACAGAATTTATTATGGTGAGGGTTCAATGAGAGGCCACATGCAGGGTGACTAACTTGTGCTTAATATTAAGTGGATACTTGTGATAGCTTTTCATTGCTGTAACCAAAATATCTGACATTAACAATTTAAAGGAGGAGGAAAGATTTCTTTGGCCTCACAGTCTCAGACATTTGGGTCCATGGTCAGCTGGCTTCATTGCTTTGGGCCTGAGGCAAGGCAGAACTTCATGGTGGAAAGGCAAAGCAAAAGAAAGTTGGCTCACTTTATGGCAGTCAGGAAACAGAGAATGAGAACATATGAGGAAGGGGCTGGGGACAAGATATACCCTTTGGGGGCACACCCCCAGTTAACTACTTTTTCCAACTAGACCCCACTGCCTACAGTTTCTGCCACCTACCACTGTGGACATGAAACCCATCAGTGAATTAATTCATTGCTATGGTGAAGGCCCTCGTGATCCAATCACTTCCTAAGAGCTCCACCTCTGAACATTCCTGCATTGGGAACTAAGCCTTCAACAAAGCCTTTGGAGGACATTCCAAATCCCAGCCATAACAATGCTAATCTATGTTAATTTTTGCCTGTATCTCTTACTTTCTGATCCAGATTCTAGGAAGTCCATTCTCCCCTTCACTGTGATCTACCACAAGTTCTTCTTTATCATCTATAGGATCAGACCCTGATTGTCACTACACATATAAATTACTCATTAAGAAGGCATTTAAGAAAGCGGAGCCTGATTGGATGGTTCATTCTATGGCAGGTTCTGGGTAAGAACAGAAATGTACTTACACAAGTGTTGCCCAGACATCAAAGAATTTCTTTTTTAGAGGGAAAAACTCAACAGAGAAGGAATGGTGAGAAATCAGTGTAAGTAAGGTAGGAAGGGAAATAAAGAGTGTACTGAATAGACACTTTATGGCAGCCAAGAAGCAGAGACTGAGAACATGTGAGGAAGGGGTTGGGGACAAGATATACCCTTTGGGGTCACACCCCCATTTACCTACCTCCTCCAACTAGACCCTACTGCCTACAGTTTCTGCCACCTACCACTGCCATAGCTGTGTAATTAAAGACCAAAGTTCAGTTCTCTCCTCTTTTCCCATCTATCTACCTAACCCCCGTGCTATCTGTTGGGATCCATCACACATGTCCTAGGTCTTGCCTTGCCTCATGATCAGGAGCAGGCTCTGGTGCCTGCATGCCTGGCTCTGACACTTCCTAACAGTTGCATGACCTTGGGCAAGTTGTGCAAGTTCTGTCTACCTTCAAGACAAAATGGAAGTAATGACGGCATTAACTCCAGGGTTTTTAAAAGTAATAAATATGATACTATATTAAAACTGTTCGAATGGTACCTTTGCACACAGTGCATGTCAATTAATGTGAATCACTATTATTCTGGCAGCACATGCTCTTGCCCTAGCCCTTCTCTTGTTGAAGTAAAGGAAACTTACTATACTTGGGGGCCAGGTCCTGAAATCAGGGATAAAGAAGATGGGTAGATTCAGGTCTAAGTCAGTCTGCCTTTTCATTAACTTATCCATTTCATGCTGTTTTTTAAAAAAATTATTTGTTATTTAACTTATTTTCTAGATAAGTTCCCTTTGACAGTGTCAACTTATCTTGGATAAATTAATCAAGAAAAATGATTTTTTTTTGTCCTCTACTGAATGAAAAGGTGAAATGAGCATGAGCTTTGGCATAGTTCTATGGTCAAACTCTTTATGAGTCTTCCTTTCTCATCAATAAAATGGGATGGTAACCTGCCTCTCAGGACTAATTTGAGAATCAAATAAGATTAAGCATACAGAACATTTAGTAAACTCTAAAGCACTCTCTAAAACTCAGCGGCTGCCTTATTGCTAGAGCTAGAAGAAAGAATGGCCATTCTAGGTCTCTAAGAAAAAGGCAAAACTGTCAGGGAAATTCTGGACTACTTATGAATCCATCCCTTCTAGCTAAGAGGAGTTTCCCTACTTGTTCTTTGCGACACACTAGAATACAGGTTATGCTACCTTTTTAAGGGTCCTTGGGGCGGAGGCATACTGACTGTCCTGGAGAGTGTTGCTCATAAAATTCAGGGACCTTGAGGCATCTGAGTATATTTCCTGGGGAAATGGGACTACGCAGCACTAGGAAGAACATGTGGGGTTTAGACAGACCAAGAAAGGGACCTAGTTGGGAATTAGACATCCTCCTTGAGAGAATGGGATGAACATAGAGCAAAGGGACAAGTTCCTGTTCTAAGTCCAACACTTGCTCTATAGATTCCAAATGCCTGGATTTAATCTTTTTTTGTGTGTACAAATAATCAAAACTTAGCAAGATGTTGTCTCCAGTCAGTTACCTATTACCATTGCCAGGGATGTGCTGTCTTCCACTTTTACATGTGCTATATCTTGCACTGTTTTGTTTAAATTTGAGAACATTGAGTTTGCCTAATTATAGAAACCTAGTGAATTTCATCTCCTGCCATAATTAGCAGTAGTTTCTTCTACCTTTTATGAAGCAAAAGAAGCACTACACAGCTTCTGCTTTTTGTCTTCTGAACAAGAATTTTGAAATCATGCCCACCATACACACAGCTTAACCTCCTTTCCTTGTTGTCCATGGATATTGTCATTGATATTCTAACCTGGGGATCCAGAAGCTTTCTTAGACCATAAGGCCTCCAAAATTAAAAGGCAGCCCAAATATTTAATTGTGATTTGCCCTTGAAAGTAAAAATTTTTTTAAAAAGGAAGGTGTGGTTTCCCTTGAGGCATCAGTTTAAATACTTTTGGTCTTATCTCCTTGGCAACAAAATATCTTTTTTATTGATTTTTTAAAAAAAGATAAATGACAATGGAATGCATTACAATTTTTATTACACATATACAGCACAATTTTTCATATCTCTGATTGTATATAAAGTATGTTGACACCAATTTTTTCTCCTCCCAAAAATGCCTTCCTGATACATAGGAGACTGATAACACTGTTTTGCCTGTAAGAAGAGGAACCAGGTAGTTGAGGGAAAAGTGGTATGAGAAAGAATTTTCACAACATTCCCTTTTGGTATCTTTCAAATTTCGAACAAAGTATATGTATTTGTGTATTCACTACTCAAGGATAAATGAATAAAATTGAGATTGGAGATCTAGATCAACTTCACAAATATCTCTCACACATCTACCCTGTGCCAAGAACTCTACAATATCTTGACCCTCAGAGTTTGCAGATGGAATCTCCTGCTGCACAGAGCCTCAGAAGCAGAGCTGGAGGCTCAGGAAACACCCACCATGTGCTGGTAGAAAGAAGACCAGAGAGAATGAGCCAGAATCACATTTTGGCATCATTAAACCCCAGCAAGAAATACACTGCAATGGCTTTTTTTTTTTTTCATGTTTTATTCTGGGAGAGACATTTTGCCAGCCCATCGCTACATGAGGGTTGTGGGTAACATTCATGAAAACAGAAGAGGACTTTCATTCTCTGAAAAGCTATACAGTTTTAAAAGAGTTTTTCTAATTCTTTGCTGTTCCCCACCCACTCTAGCCTGTCAAAACACATCTTAAAAAGTAGATCAGGCCAGAGGTAGGTTAGGCCAAAGGCACAGAGTGATGATAATTATAATTGTTCTGTTCTCTTATTTGTGAAATATGAACTAGTAATTGTCTATATCTGCTTAAGAGGTCAAACTCTTTCATTCCTCGCCTTTAATACCTTATTTCTGAAAGGAATGTAGAAAGACAAGTTTAACTCTACAAGCATCATTCTATCAAGAATCTTTTCATGTGAAAATCCATTATGATTATGGAATTCTTCATTTCTCTGTTGGCAGTGCTACTCAGAAATAATGAGCTCCCTGTACATTTTGTTGCCAAGGAGATAAGACCAAAAATCCATTCATGGCCCTCCTGGAACCTGGCAGGGACCATTGTGCATAATGTGTGCCTCTTTGAAGTGGTATCAAGAGAGATAAACCAGTTCAAGCCCATGTGTCTGTTGTCCTGCCAGCTTCCTGAGCCCAGAGAATTTAGGCCCAGAAGAAAATGACCATGGCATTCCTACATGCACAGTAAAGAGACTGTATGTCCCCCCTAATTCCTTTCCTTGTAATCCTGTTCTTCTCCACCTTAATGAACTTTCCTGCCCTCTCGGATCCTTGCTCAATGCCACGGTTCAGAGACTGGCTTATCAGTTCTGAGGGATATTCAGAGCACCACGAGATTTTGATGAAGAGATTCTGCTAAGCACACTGACGTCATTCCTAAAGTGGTACAACTGCAGAGAAAAAAGGCATCATAAAAAGTTAAATTGTGGAAAAGTGAAGTAAAACAAAGATTTTGTTAAGTGATTTTTGCAGAACTTTTTTTTTCCTGAGGGCCTGATATGTTCTACATAAAATTTTATTTTAAAATAATATTTTTGGATCTCTTAAAATATACTTTTCCTCTATATTCATGGATTCTATATCCAAAGATTTCGCTAACTGTGGATCAAAAATTCTGGGGTGGTGGAGGAGTTTATGTATACCAAACTTGTATAGGCTTTTTTTCTTTGTCATTATTCTCCAAACAATACTGTATAACAACTATTTAAAATAGCATTTACATCGTATTGAATATATAAGTAATCTAGAGAGGATTTAAAGTATACAGGAGGGTTATGTGCAGTTACCCTATCATTGTAAGGGACTGAGAATCCACAGCTTTCTGTCTTCAGGAGGTCCTGGAATGAGTTCTCCACAGATACCATCAGACAACTGTTTGAGTATTGCTTATTCAGACAATTAGAGTTGGCCAATTAAACTTCATTTTGAAGAGCTTTTAATTTCATGATTAACAGAGCAATCAAATGACAAACCAGTTGCCAAATTTTTTAAATGAATTTTTTTAATTGAAGAAGAAATCATCAGCCCTTTGAATAAAATGAAGTTCTTGTGTTTCAGACTTTGAGTTCCCTGCAGTATTTAATGGCTAGAGAAGACACTTATTTTCAGAGTAGGAACCAGGTGGAGAAAGATGGAAAGCTGTTCAGAAGTCATGGGTCATGTGTGAGCTGAATCTGAACAACAACCCCATTTTCTGAGCCCTCGGCAGTTTGGCTGCCTTAGATGCTCACATTTATCAGTTGCCCAGTCCTCTAGATCTCTAGGTCTTGGTGGATACTGCAAACTTTCCTCTCTCCTTTAGACTTCTTGATTTGGTATAAGAATTATTTTCTTTAATGTATTCTTATCTTGAAATAATCTCAACTTTACATAAAAAGTTGGAAGTATAATACAAAGAACATTTGACACTAAGGTGCTGTCATAACACCCCTTCACCCAGAGTCTGATCCTTCAAGGGTTGTCAGTTGTCCCAATAATATCCTTATAGTAGAATTCAGTCACACATTGCATTTAGTTGTCTCTTAAGTCCTCCTCAATCTGAAACAGCTCCTTGGACTTCACTTGACTTTTATGACCTTAGCATTTTTGAAGTGTAAAGACTTGTTATTTTTAAAAATATGTCCCTTGATTTGGATGTGTCTGATGTCTCCTCATGATTAGATTCAAGTAATGCGTCTTTCACAGGAACATCACAAAGGTATTGTTGGGCTCTTCTCATTGCACCCAATCACATGATCATGATTTCTGTTGTACCATTACTGCTGATGTAAATTCCCACTGCTTGATTAAAATTCTAGGCTTTTCTACTGTAAAATTACTCTTTTTCTCTTGTAATCAGTAAGTATTTTATAGGGAGATGCTTTGAGAGATAGTAATATTCAGTTTCTTGTTGAACTTAAAATTTATCTGATTATGTACATATGGACTCATGATTCCATTCTTCTTTTATTTTGATGTTAAAAAAAAAATTCCCATCACAGTGGCTCAGGACCCTGAAACAGGAGGATTGCAAAGTTCAAAGCCAGTCTCAGCAACTTAGAGAGCCCCTAAACAACTTAGTCAGACCGTGTCTCAAAACAAAAAATAAAAAGGTCTAGGGATGTGACTCAGTGGCTAAGTGCCCATGGGTTCAATGCCCAGTACCAACAAGAAAAAAAAATTCCCAGATGCAACCAATGAGACTTTATAACATGTCATAACATGTCCATATTCTTTCTTGAGAACTTCATTACTTTCTGGGACTAGAAGATATTTTAGGTTCATCTTGAACTTTCCCTGCTTTAGCCCTGAAGAATATATTTAGAAATTAAGATCTCAATGTCATGTCAGTTCGTTGCTATTAGAATGTCACTGTTCTCAGGGCACAAAAAATAAAGATCTAAAAAATAAAAAAGATCTATGTATATGTGTAGGTATAAGCATATATACACAAACACTAGTATAATAATTTCTATATTTATACGATGAACCTTGAGCCCTCCAATTTTTATCCTATACTATAGGTTTGGTTCTGTTTGTCCTCTTTCCATATTTGGAACTCTCTGGCTCCCACTATTCTTAATATATTTACTTTTTTGATGAAGTCCTCTCTACATAAATAGTCTCCTATCACTGCTATTACCAACACTGCCTTAGTCCATTTTTTTGTTGCTATAACAAAACATCTAAGACTCATTAATTTATAATGAAAAGAGGTTTATTTTGGCTCATGGTTCTAGAGGCTGAAAGTCCAAGAGCACAGCACTGTATCTGCTCAGCTTCTGGTGAGAACCTCATGCTGATTAACTCACAATAAAAAACAGAAGCAGATACATGTGGAAGAGAGGAAAGGCAGCCAAACTGCCATGATATCTAGCCCATTCTCATAGGCAAGGCATGATCTATTCATGAGATCCCTGTTCCCATGATCCACACCTCCCAGTAGACCTGACCTCCTAATACTGCCCCATTGAGGAATTAAGGTTCCAACAATGAACTTTGGAGGCACACACTCAAACCATAGTAGTGATTTTGCATCGATGTCCTCTTCCCTCTTTATAGGCTCGGTACCCCACGCTGGCTCCCCTTCCTCCCTGTGAACATTACCTTCTTTAGTGTTACCCAGTGAACTGGACTGAATTGTTTAAGAAGGGAAGGGAAATGGATGAGAAACTTCTGGTGCAGAACTTTCTAAACAGAAACCACATTTCTTCCAGTGTTAGAAGTTGGAGGGTAAAATAGGTAGAGAGCAAGAGGAGTGGGTGCTGGGCAACACCCAGCCTTTAGGCTCCCTGTATCTGGAAGGAGCTGCAAGGTGCTCTCTGAATACTGTGGCTAAGCCAGGCTCTTGTTCATCAGGTCTTACCTGGTGCCAACTGGGAAATACTCTCATGTTTCAGGTTTATGACTTTGAATAAGAGAAGTTATTACTAGAACCCTTTCTACTACTGCTGTCTAGCTCCAGAGTTCTTAACCTGGGTTCTGTGAGCTTTTGGGGACTGTATAGGCACCTGCAGATACGCTTTTATCTAATAAAAGAATCCAGTACTTTCTTCAGATTCTCAAAGAGATCTTTGACCCAGCAATATTAACTACTTACTGTGTACAAAAGGTTGAAAACAGATTCAATCTTACTGTAATCAAAGAAAAGCAAATTAAAATGAGATATTATTTGCTGTGTAGAAAATTGGTAAAGATGATAAGCGTTTATAAAATCTGTATTGATTTCTTTTTTTTTAGAGAGAAAGAGACAGAGAGAGAGGAGAGAGAGAATTTTTTTTAATAATATTTATTTTTTAGTTTTTCGGCGGACACAACATCTTTGTTTGTATGTGGTGCTGAGGATCGAACCCGGGCCGCACGCATGCCAGGCAATCGCGCTACCGCTTGAGCCACATCCCCAGCCCCTGTATTGATTTCTGATCGCTGCCATAACAAATTCCCACAAACTTGGTGACTTAAAGCAATACAGATCTATTCTTTTTTCTGTTCTGGAGGTCTGAAGTCCAAAACAGGTTTTACTGGGCTAATGTCACTTTGCACAAGTTGTGCTCCCTCTGGAGGATCTAGGGGAGATTTATTCCCTTGCATTTGCTAAGAAAATGCAAAAAAAAAAAAAAAAAAGCCTTCTCTACTCCTTGGCTGCAGCTCTCCCTCCACTCAAGGATGAGAGTAGAGCACCTCCACATCTGTCTCCAATTCTATCATCTAGAAAGGGCTCCTATTATGAGGACCCTTTCAGTGATAGGGAGCCAACATGAATAATCAATGATAATCCTCCATCTCAGGATCCTGTCTTCATCACGTTTGCAATGTCCCTTTTGCCATATTCACAGCTTTCAGGGATTAGTATGTGGATTTCTACTGGGGGAGGGGGACAGCCTTCTGCCTGCCAATCATAGTATACAAGAATTTGATAATATATGCTAACATGCTTTGTTGCCCAAGACCCAAAGAGTATAACACCTCCAGAAGGCAATTTGGCAATACACACTAATATTTTTAAATGATACTTTTTGACCCAGAAATGCCACTTTAGTAATGTTCCCCAAGGAGCTGTTTGGACTCAGAGATACATGTACTAGGAAATTTACCACAGCACAGTCTACATTAATGAAAAATCAGAAATAATGTAATTATCTATAGAGAGGTAATTATATAAGAGATTCTGATACATTCACATATAGACTCTTAAGCAACAATTTGAAAGGATGGTGTAGATCTATATCCATCAATGAGAAGACTGCCCAAGATTTACGAATATATCTAGTAAAATATACTAATATAACTAGTGACTTATGTGCATTTGTCTGATTGGAACAAACAACACAGCAGTTATCTCTGAGTATCTCTGAGCAGTACAATCTGGGGAAGGTTGATTTTTATGTTTTTATGAACTTTTAATCTATAAGGAACATGCATTGGTATTTTTTAGAGCAGCAAGTTGAGTCTTTCAACTAGGAAAGGAAGGATTGAACTTTCTTCTCTTGTTAAAATTACTGTCTTTGGAGGTAGAAATGTATCTTTCCCAGGTATTTAGTGGTTTTAGTGGTTGTTGTTCTCTGTATACAACAACCCTGATGATCTCATACACTCAATCAGAGGTTGGGCCTGGGGCAAAGTCTAGACTATCACCTCTTTATATATAAAGTTTTATTTGGGCACCGGCTCACCAATGCCATTCATTTACATATTGTCTGTGGCTGCTTTCAGGTTACTTTGGCAGAGGTTAGTAATTGTGACAAAGACCAAATGGCCCATGAAGACTAAAATATTTACTTTCTAGCCCTTCACCCAAAAAAATTCACTAATTCCTGCTTTAGGCTTTTACCAACATTGACAAAATCTTTCTAGTACTGAGTTTTTAATAGATTTTTTGACAGAGTCAGATATTAATATGTGAGGATCTTATAAATGTTTCCTTCTTGCAGGGGATTGAATCCCTGCTCCCCACACACCATAATCAAAAAATGCATTTTAAGGGGGAAAAAATCTTATTACCACAGGAAAAAGGTTTTTGCCCCCCCCCCCCACCGTTTTGTAGTATTTCCCAGCTTTAGTCTTTAGAAAGATCTAAGAACAAAACTCTAATAAAATGCTAGTTCCACATATTAAAGTGGAGTAAAGAAACCCAATAAGGTTACTGAAAAACAAGCATAACCCCTCCCCCAAGTGAGAATCCTTGCTCTGCCCAAGCCTGGACCTCTGTCCATTTCTCTGCCATCTTTGGAATGCCTTTGAGAAGCTCATTGGGAACATGAGTTCTCACTTCCATCAGTTACAAAAAGGTCAGGTGCCAGAGGTCAGGTACATGTCCATCTTTCAAAATGCATCTTTTGCTCTAGACTCTCAACCTTCCTAATGAGGAGTGCTATGGGGAATGGGGAATCCCAAAAAAACAAACTTGGCTGAACAGCATATGCATTCCCTCATGTAGGCCTAGAAGGCCCCAAATCCCAGATTGCCTGGGGAGGCTGTCTTGCTTTTTAGGATCTCTAAATCCAAGTGCTGTTTTTCAAAGATCACAATTGATCCCAGGGATTTGAACCATGTTACATCTCCCTTAAACTTTGAGGAGTCCACTAAATACTCCAAGGGAATCGCTGTATATATAGTTCCAAGGCACATCTGGGAACTACACCCGAAGGGAATTAGGAGCCAAAAACAAATCAGCACTAGAAATGTAGATGGCAGGACAAAGATCAGGCATTTGGACAGCTACTGTCTGCTCTTTAGATGCATGTCCTATTGTAACCATGGTCTCCCAGTCTAGGCTGTGGGTGTCTGACCTCCCCTTCAGAAGACATCTCTATTTATGGGTACTTAGAAAACCGCACATTCTATGGGCTTGGCTACAAAAAGCCAGACATCCCCTGCCAGATGTATTATTGCCCCAGCAGAATCAGCCAGGAGCATCCTTACACATGCACCACAGACCACCCCTGCCCTTGCTCTTCATGAGCCTCCCCATGGCTCTCAGCCCTACTCCAGTGAGCCTGCAAAATTCTCTCCCTTATTCACCTCACTCTCAGTGTTTATTATTTTCTTCACTTTGTTGAGAAGTTTCTGGAGCCTCAAGACCCAGGAGACTTATGTGGGAATAATAAATTCAGGAAAGGTCTTCATGTTGCCCCAGCAGCTCCACCCCTACGGCTCACTCTGGAATTCCTCGTCAGCAGTTGCTCCTTCCTGTGACTTGCCGCTGAACCCTGGGCCGTGCCCCAGTGAGGCCTCTCAGGATACCTGCTATGAATATTAGCCATTCTTCATCTCTGCTGCTGTTCTGTGGCTTTGGTTCAGCAGAAGAGAACTGAAATGGGGTGTATACAGGGCTGGGAGTGAATTCTCTTTCTTTGTGAATGTGGGTTTTCATTTCTTTTGCAATGGCTCTCACCCATAAACAGAACCAAACTTTGCCTGAGTTCACGAAGGCATGTTGGCTCTGAGCTGCTGCTGGCTTGTTTTTTTTCCCCACCTAATCAGGATATTTTCTAGCTTGCCTCCCCATTGGCTCTAGAGGGGGAGTGAGAACAGATACGTTCCTCTAGGGAAGAATATGCACAGAGTCCAGGGCTTTTACCCTGAAACTGCAGTTTTCTTCTCAAAGGAGTAGCACCTTGGATATTACAGAGAGCACCTATTGGAGTCTTTAAATAATCATTCATTTCAGACCAAATAGAAAACATCAGTCTCATTCCTTATTGAATCTAGACTCAATGGATATGACATAAATATGCAGAAAGGGGCGATCTGACTTGGGGCCCTTCTCAGCAGGATGGTATGGCCCAAGTACAATTCATATTCTGGGGTTCATTTAAAGGTCATCTCATCAGTGGATTGAAAGCCCTTCCTCAGTCCAGGGAGCTTGCAGAAATGCCTCCCGGGCCATTCTAGTCTCCCCTCCTGCAGGATAGGTAGCACCTGCCAGCAACCTGAGAGTAAAGTCAATCAGGGATTTATAAACCCAGAAAGTTGAAACTTTTTAAAAATGCTGATGTGTTTTTAAAAGGTGTTCTTTATGCCAAGATCCTACTGGCAGAGAAGGACATATGGGAACTCTGCATTATCCACTTGTGATAAGTTAAATCCCAAGCAACTTTTACTGTGCATTTTTTAAACTGGACCACTTTCCTGGAGCTTGCCTCCCTTCTCCCCCTCCCAGAGTGGCTCAGTCAACCCTGAGACCAGCTTGTTGTTCAATGCCACCAAACTCTACCTTAGACAATACTGTCGTATTTCCATAGCCAAGGCTACATGTGCATGTATCAGATGTGGGTATTTTACCCTCCTTACCTGCAAAATAACCAGGTCCTAAGGTGTGGGTAAGGGCATTCAATAAGTAGTAACTAAATCATTTTGGAGACGGTAAGGCCTTAATCAAGTCATAAATCTGGATGGAACTACTTTTCATGCTGAGAAATATATCAAGTTCTTCCACCAGATTCCCAGGAACATGGGAGACATTACTATACCCCCTGCCAATGGAAACCCAAAGCTTGCCCTAGGGGTAAAAAGACATTTGGGGAATGGAAAATGGGCTTGTATAGTTCCATTTTTCCTGGAATGTTTTAAAGTTAGTTTTCTTTGGGCAAATGTACATGGGAATAGTCTTGGCCTGGTTATTTGACCAGCTTATTGGGAGGTCCCAGAAAACGGAGTAAAAATTAAAGTTGCTTGTCTTCTTCCACAGCCTTCTGGGGTCCAGCTGACAAATGGGGAGTAAGGAACTGAGTTTTTCCAATATAAATTAATCATTTCTCTCAGCCTCCTGCCTGGTGCCAGCTCCTGCTCATTCTAAGCCTCTTTAAAGACCATCTCTGTTGCCCCAGGGGACACCAAACCTGAAAGGACCAGGCACCAAAGACTGCACTGAAGCAGCATCCCTTCTTTCCACAGTCACCCCGTGGCCTCAGAGAGAGCCCCATGCACCCCCTTAGACCACTAGCACAACGGAGAGCCCTTCATAAATTTTAAAGGACTGAGTGTTTTCCAGTTTTATAAAATTAAATTAAGGAAAGGACTCCCAGACTGACTACACCAAGAGCCAAGTTTCATCCCAGCACACATCATTTTTATAGAAAGTTTTAACTCCGTGAAAAATACAGGATTATAATGAAAATGCTGACAGGCCTGGAGCCAGCTCATGAAGTAATCATGCCACGTCTTTAATATTTTTACACAGCGTGTCCTAATCTGCCACAGCTTTCTTTTCCTTTAGATAGCAGTTAAATAAGTGAAAATTCCCCAAGTACTACTTTTTTCTTCTCCTTCTCTGGGTTATATATTCCCCATTTTTCAAACCTTTCTTTCTTGTGAATCTTTTTCAGTCCATTTACAGGTATCATTGATTGACCAAAATTTAGCTGCCTTTGTTCAGCTATTTGGTCAGAAAGTAGGGAGAAAGGAGAGGATATGCACTCAGAAACCTTACTTCTGCTCAGGAAGGCTAAGAACTTAGGAAAATCAACTGTGGAGGTGTGACTCACACAAGTGATGGACAGCTAATGAATGCCAGAGTGGACTTGATCTGTCCTACAGAGAAACCCACAAATCAAGCTGCATGCAAAATATCCTGGTAATTTTCCGCTCTTTAAATTTAAAAAACAAACAAACAAAAAAACTGAGTAGTGATTCTCATGAGTTCAGAGCTTCTTTTGAGACAGGTGCCTCAAAGACTGCTCTGTCCTTGCACCTTTCAAATTATCCAGCACCTTCTGTGAGGGTGCAAAGAAGCTGGAGGCCTAGTATCCGATTTCCTACCCTCATGTTTCTCTCGCCTGTCAGACTTACACTGTTTCCCTGAGTCAGGTTATTTTAATTACAGAAACCAGTGTAAAATCTGAGACAAGAGTAAAGAAAGTCAGTGAGGTCAATGGAAGCAGAGACTTCAACTGTGGCATGTTACATGGTACAGCTGGACTGATGGCTTGTCCTTGCTGGGACCATTGGCTCTGCAAGGGCAAACAATGTTCCGGGCAAGCAATAATGTGGAATTCCTTGCTTGGTCTTGGACTCATCCTTTCTTCAGTGTGAAAGCTTTGCTTCCTCTCCCCTGTTTTGTATCAGTCTGTTGGGATGTGAGAGCCACAAGCAGAGATGTTTTTGCCTACCTTTAAGATAAATCAATCACAAATAAAAAGAGGAGGAAACTTCTTATATAATTTGATTTTTCTCAGTGGGTACATCTCCTCCATTCTAAACTTTTCTCACTCTCCAGTCAATGTGTTAAAAAAAAAAAAAGTAAATGAATCTAGGGAGAAAAGGAAAAAAAAAAAAAGCCTCACATATGTGAATCACACCTGGCTTTGGCTCAATTTAGAACCACAGAGGGCCTAGGAATGGAGGCCTAAAGGCAATATTTTCTTTCACTGGTTAAGAAGGGTTGATGGAGGGAGGCTTTCTGCTGCCAGAATGCTCATTAGCTAGGCAGCCTTCCCAAGCCCGCTTCCTCCTCAGCCACCTCACCAACGCGAAACCTTTACTAGCTGAAGCCCAAGGAGCGAACACTGTCACTCCTGCAGATTGTCCATTTCCTGGGGAAGGCCTTGAGGTTTGGAGGATGGAAATGGTTGGCACTCGTGTGGCTGGGAGAAATCAGAAGAAAGAGCTGCTAGCCCCTCCATTAAACACTGTTAACTTCCTCACCAAAGCAAAAGCAGGGCCGGGAGTGGTTTATTATTTGGCCTCTTAGGAGGTGTGGAATACATTAGCACACAGTTTTTGGATGGCCTTGTAAATGGCACACAGAGAGATTGCTTAGCTTCAAAAAATGATTGATAGTTCTTTTACTTTAACAAATGAGAAATGTTCGTGACAGTAAGGAACCCTGTTACAAGCCAGGTTTTCTCATTAACAGTGAAACATGGATAATTATTCACTGGGAACATACACAGTGGGAATTCATGTTAGATTCCTTATTTTGACTATTGCTGCTCGCAACCTCAGAGACCACAGTATACACACAAAGACACACACATAAATATGTACATAAAAGCTCAGGGGTCTGCAGTCCATGTGCACTAAGAAGCCACCAATTTTGAGTACAAAGGAAGTTTTTAATAATAACCTATGTGGTCAGTTAAAAGCCCGGAAAGACAGATCAGCAATGGAAAAGCCAGACAATCAGCAATTTTGTTCATTGACTTTAGTTGTATGTTGTTTATCTTGGTTGTTAATTTCCTTTTGAAAGATATAAAAGTAGACTGAAAGTAGACTTTCCTACAGCATTTCAACCTAAGATGCCTGATCATCCATATAAATACACTCTCTGTGGTCACTATCCTGATCTGAATACTGTGAACTACACAGCAGATAGACATGGCCTCATGAGTGAGAGGGTATTTTAGGATTGTTGTAGTTAGTATATCGGCAATTGTAATAAAGACATCAAATAACAGGAACGTAGGGCAGAAGTGTATTTCTGCTTGAGTTAGCTTTTTGTTGTTGTAATCAACAAGAACAACTTAGAGGAGAAAAGGTTTATTGGGGGCTGACAGTTTCAGAGGTCTTAGTCCATGTTCATCTGACTCTGCTGCTCTGGGCCTGCGGAGACAGAACATCATGGTAGAAGGACAAGATACAGTCCCCAGGGGCATGCTCCCCGTGACCTACTTCCTCCAGTCACACCCCACCTGCCTATGATTATCAGTCAGTAGTCTATTCAAATCATTGATCCCTCAAGTGGATTAATCCACTGATTAGGTTACAGTTCTCATAATCTAATTTCACCTTTGAACATTGCTGCCTTGCCACATGAGCTTTTCAGGAGACACCTCATATCCAAACTATAGCACTGTTCCAAGTCATGATTAGAGGAATATGTTCCAAACTTAAGCTGACAACATATTATATTGGTTAGGGTCAGGGTGGAATTTCTTCAAACTCTATGGCTCTGACATCCCTTGGTGTTATCCTTCCCCTCCCATGCCAAGATGGCTGGCTGTACAGAAAGAAGGCTGGAGAAGGCAGAAGAACAAGTTCTTTTCTTTTAAAGATATGTTTCATAAGATGTACACATCATTTTTCCTTCAATTCCCCTGAATATAACCACATGCTTCACACCTTACAGCAAGGGAAGGTGGGAAAACTTCTACTCCAAGCAGCTATGTATGTAAACTTCACGGGTCGGGCAGTGCCTGCCTAGAAAGCAACCAAATTACAGCTGCTTGAATAAAGGGTGATGAAATTCAAACAAAAGTGATCTCTGACTTCAGTAGAGCTGAATGAATGAAAGTGAGCCAGCAAGGAATTTTAAGTTTCATAGATTATAAAATATTTGGAAAATATTTGCAAATAGCAAGATGGAACTACACATTTTCTTAAGCTTGTTAAAACTTAAAGACAAAGCATAGAGATGAATAAACAGAATAAATGAAAATCAATTAGACACCGGAGATCTATGATTTAAACAATGCGAACATGTTTTTATTGTGAATAACATCACATATATCCCAAGTAAATAGAATAGTGGGATGAATCTACATGCCCTCATCATCCAGCTTTAGTAAACATTCTGCCATTCCTATTCCATATTTCTGCCCACTCTCTGCTCTCTCCCTTCTTCATTGTTCTTTTAGGTAAATTTTATATCCATTGAAATATATAACCCTAAGTGAAAAATTTTAACATCCATGTAACCACATTCTTATCTAACATACCTTTGACAATTTAAAAATCTCTTTTGGTCTCTCATCTCTTTTTCTCCTCTATCACCACATCTTCAGTTTCACAGATCCTTTCCTATAATGTTTAATCTTGAACTAATCCTATTTAGTGATCTTTTCATTTCAAAAAAATGTATGTTGGGGCTAGGGATGTAGTCGATAGAAGAGTGCTTACCTAGCATGCATGAGGCCCTGAGTTAAATCTCTAGCACCACAAAAAATTCTATTTATATATACATATAGATGGGTGTATGTTATTTGTAGAGGTTCATTTATAACTTCCACTTTTTTCTCCATATATGCATGTTTTCCTTTAAATACTTAAAATATTGAAATACCCTGTTATAATACCCTTGTTTATAACTCATTATCCCTGTAATTTCAGGATCTGTTTCCATTGACCAATTTTTGGAGGGTGGAGTCCTGGTTAGAGGTCACATTTTCTTACTTCATGACTAGTCAAGGAATATTCAGCTATAGATTTTAGAATGTATATTTTACATCATAAGTGTCTGGGTTTTTTTATCTTTCTCTAGAGATTATTGGGTTTTCTTCTGTTAGTCACTTATTTAAAGTTCAGTTTGACCTTCTTAAGATTAGTTAGGGCGGATCTAGAATAGCCTTTACTCTAGGACTTTTCTGAGTTCTCCAGTGAATGCCCCAAATTATCAACAAGAATGACCCACTCTAGCTTATCAGAACTTGAAGCCTTTCCAGCCTTATTTGGGTTCTGGAAAATGTTAAGCTCACAGTTCCCTGGTTGCTGTTAGCTCAGCCTTGTAGAATTTAACCCTGTGCTTATATGTCTTAAGTTGAACAAAGACTCAAGAGGAATTTATGCAGATTTCTATGGCTTCTATCTAGCACCCCCATTTTCAGAATTCTGCTCAAGAACTTCCAGCTGCCTTAGTGTCTTTGAACTTTATTCTTTGTTTCATCATATTGCCTAGACTGTGGTGCTTTTCTTAGGATAGTCCTCAGAGTTAAGTTGTGCTCCCACAAAACATGAAATCCTAATGCCCTGTGAAAGGCCCTTATTTGGACTTGTGTCTTTGCAGATGATCAAGTTAAAATGAGGTTAGTAATGTAGGCCCTAATTCAATATGACTGAGGTTCTTATGAAAAGGTAAAATCCAGATGCAAAGGCAAACTTGCACATAAGGAAGAACACCATGTGATGTGAAGTCTGTAATCTCTGCCTCTCTTCATCCTACGTAACTTGCATGTATAACATTTCTTCCATGAGCCCCTCAGTGGATAGCTCTATTGCACTATGCATTGAACCAAGTAATTGGATTAAAAAGGTCTACTTGGCTCCTATCACTTGACTATATGGGGAAGGGAAGAAGAGGGGTGGGGATGATGAGTCTGATATGATGTTGAGAAATCTTGGGACTTAAAAGCACTTTAAAGATCATTTCATTGGAACCTAAATGTACCTCAAAGATCATCACATGTTCTTGTTTACAAATTTGAAAACTGAAGGCATAGGGCCCTATCAAAACCTAGAATTCTCCTTGAGAATTATGAATTAGTATAACTGAAAATGAAAGTAACAAAATTGGGTTTCTTTTTTTTATTTGTATTGTTGGTTGTTCAAAACATTACATAGTTCTTGATATATCATATTTCACATTTTGATTCAGGTGGGTTATGAACTCCCATTTTTACCCCGTATACAGGTTGCAGAATCACATCGGTTACACATCCACTGATTTACATATTGCCATACTAGTGTCTGTTGTATTCTGCTGCCTTTCCTATCCTCTACTATCCCCCCTCCCCTCCCCTCCTCTCTCTCTACCCCATCTACTGTAATTCATTTCTCCCCCTTGTTATTTTTTTCCCTTTCCCTTCACTTCCTCTTGTATGTAATTTTGTATAACCCTGAGGGTCTCCTTCCATTTCCATGCAATTTCCCTTCTCTCTCCCTTTCCCTCCCACCTCTCATCCCTGTTTAATGTTAATCTTCTTCTCATGCTCTTCCTCCCTACTCTGTTCTTAGTTACTCCCCTTATATCAAAGAAGACATTTGGCATTTGTTTTTTAGGGATTGGCTAGCTTCACTTAGCATAATCTGCTCTAATGCCATCCATTTCCCTGCAAATTCTATGATTTTGTCATTTTTTAATGCAGAGTAATACTCCATTGTGTATAAATGCCACATTTTTTTTATCCATTCGTCTATTGAAGGGCATCTAGGTTGGTTCCACAGTCTTGTTATTGTGAATAGTGCTGCTATGAACATCGATGTAGCAGTGTCCCTGTAGTATGCTCTATAGGTCTTTAGGGAATAGACCGAGAAGGGGAATAGCTGGGTCAAATGGTGGTTCCATTCCCAGCTTTCCAAGAAATCTCCATACTGCTTTCCAAATTGGCCGCACCAATTTGCAGTACCACCAGCAATGTACAAGTGTACCCTTTTCCCCACATCCTCGCCAGCACTTGTTGTTGTTTGACTTCATAATGGCTGCCAATCTTACTGGAGTGAGATGGTATCTTAGGGTGGTTTTGATTGCATTTCTTTGACTGCTAGTGATGGTGAGCATTTTTTCATGTACTTGTTGATTGATTGTATGTCCTCCTCTGAGAAGTGTCTGTTCAGGTCCTTGGCCCATTTGTTGATTGGGTTATTTGTTTTCTTATTGTTTAATTTTTTGAGTTCTTTGTATACTCTGGATATTAGGGCTCTATCTGAAGTGTGAGGAGTAAAGATTTGTTCCCAGGATGTAGGCTCCCTATTTACCTCTCTTATTGTTTCTTTTGCTGAGAAATAACTTTTTAGTTTGAGTAAGTCCCATTTGTTGATTCTAGTTATTAACTCTTGTGCTATGGGTGTCCTATTGAGGAATTTGGAGCCCGACCCCAACTTTTTCTTCTATCAGACGCAGAGTCTCTGATTTGATGTCAAGCTCCTTGATCCATTTTGAGTTAACTTTTGTGCATGGCAAGAGAAAGGGATTCAGTTTCATTTTGTTGCATATGGATTTCCAGTTTTCCCAGCACCATTTGTTGAAGATGCTATCCTTCCTCCATTGCACGCTTTTAGCCCCTTTATCAAATATAAGATAGTTGTAATATTGTGGATTGGTTTCTGTGTCCTCTATTCTGTACCATTGGTCCACCCGCCTGTTTTGGTACCAGTACCATGCTGTTTTTGTAACTATTGCTCTGTAGTATAGTTTGAAGTCTGGTATCGCTATACCGCCTGATTCACACTTCCTGCTTAGAGTTATTTTTGCTATTCTGGGTCTTTTATTTTTCCATATGAATTTCATGATTGCTTTATCTATTCCTACAAGAAATGCCGTTGGGATTTTGATTGGCATTGCATTAAACCTATAGAGAACTTTTGGTAATATCGCCATTTTGATGATGTTAGTTCTGCCTATCCATGAACTGGGAATATTTTTCCATCTTCTAAGATCTTCTTCTATTTCTCTCTTTAGGGTTCTGTAGTTTTCATTGTATAAGTCTTTCACCTCTTTTGTTAGGTTGATTCCCAAGTATTTTATTTTTTTTGAAGATATTGTGAATGGATTTCCAGTTTTCCCAGCACCATTTGTTGAAGATGCTATCCTCCCTCCATTGCATGCTTTTAGCTCCTTTATCAAATATAAGATAGTTGTAGCTTTGTGGATTAGTCTCTGTGTCCTCTATTCTGTACCATTGGTCCACCCTCCTGTTTTGGTACCAGTACCATGCTGTTTTTGTTACTATTGCTCTGTAATATAGTTTTAAGTCTGGTATCGCTATACCGCCTGATTCGCACTTCCTACTTAGAATTGCTTTTGCTATTCTGGGTCTTTTATTCTTCCATATGAATTTCATGATTGCTTTATCCATTTCTACAAGAAATGCCGTTGGGATTTTGATTGGCATTGCATTAAACCTATAGAGAACTTTTGGTAATATCGCCATTTTGATGATGTTAGTTCTGCCTATCCATGAACAGGGTATATTTTTCCATCTTGAAACTGAATCCCCTCCTTTCGCCATGCACAAAAGTTAACTCAAAGTGGATCAAGGAGCTAGATATCAAATCAGAGACTCTGTGTCTGATAGAAGAAAAAGTTGGCTCCGATCTACATATTGTAGGGTCGGGCTCCAAATTCCTTAATAGGACACCCATAGCACAAAAGTTGATAACAAAAATCAACAAATGGGACTTACTTAAACTGAAAAGTTTTCTCTCAGCAAGAGAAACAATAAAAGAGGTAAATAGGGAGCCTACATCATGGGAACAAATTTTTACTCCTCACACTTCAGATAGAGCCCTAATATCCAGAGTATACAAAGAACTCAAAAAATTAAACAATAAGAAAACAAATAACCCAATCAACAAATGGGCCAAAGACCTGAACAGACACTTCTCAGAGGAGGACATACAATCAATCAACAAGTACATGAAAAAATGCTCACCATCTCTAGCAGTCAGAGAAATGCAAATCAAAACCACCCTAAGATACCATCTCACTCCAGTAAGATTGGCAGCCACTATGAAGTCAAACAACAACAAGTGCTGGAGAGGATGTGGGGAAAAGGGTACCCTTGTACATTGCTGGTGGGACTGCAAACTGGTGCGGCCAATCTGGAAATCAGTATGGAGATTCCTGGGAAAGCTGGGAATGGAACCACCATTTGACCCAGCTATTGCCCTTCTTGGACTTTTCCCCGAAGACCTTAAAAGAGCGTACTACAGGGATACTGCTACATCGATGTTCATAGCAGCACAATTCACAATTGCTAGACTGTGGAACCAACCCAGATGCCCTTCAATAGATGAATGGATAAAAAAAATGTGGCATTTATACACCATGGAGTATTACGCAGCACTAAAAAATGACAAAATCATAGAATTTGCAGGGAAATGGATGGCACTAGAGCAGATTATGCTTAGTGAAGCTAGCCAATCCCTAAAAAACAAATACCAAATGTCTTCTTTGATATAATGAGAGCAACTAAGAACAGAGCAGGGAGGAAGAGCAGGAAGAAAAGATTAACATTAAACAGATAGATGAGGTGGGATGGAAAGGGAGAGAAAAGGGAAATTGCATGGTAATGGAGGGAGACCCTCATTGTTATACAAAATTACATATAAGAGGTTGTGAGGGGAATGGGAAAATAAACAAGTAGAGAAATGAATTACAGTAGATGGGGTAGAGGGAGAAGATGGGAGGGGAGGGGGGATAGTAGAGGATAGGAAAGGTAGCAGAATACAACAGTTACTAATATGGCATTATGTAAAAATGTGGATGTGTAACGGATGTGACTCTGCAATCTGTATTTGGGGTAAAATTGGGAGTTCATAACCAACTTGAATCTAATGTATGAAATATGATATGTCAAGAGCTTTATAATGTTTTTAACAACCAATAAAAAAAAAAAAAAAAAAAAAGATATTGTGAATGGAGTGGTTGTCCTCATTTCCATTTCAGAGGATTTGTCGCTGATATACAGGAATGCCTTTGATTTATGCGTGTTAATTTTATATCCTGCCACTTTGCTGAATTCATTTATTAGCTCTAATAGTTTCTTTGTAGACCCTTTTGGGTCTGCTAGGTATAGAATCATGTCATCTGAAAATAGTGATAATTTAAGTTCTTCTTTTCCTATTTTTATGCCTTTAATTTCTTTCGTCTGTCTAATTGCTCTGGCCAGTGTTTCAAGAACTATGTTGAACAGAAGTGGTGAGAGAGGGCATCCCTGTCTTGTTCCAGATTTTAGAGGGAATGCCTTCAATTTTTCTCCGTTCAGAATGATGCTAGCCTGAGGCTTAGCATAGATTGCTTTTACAATATTGAGGTATGTTCCTGTTATCCCTAGTTTTTCTAGAGTTTTGAACATAAAGGGATGCTATACTTTGTCAAATGCTTTTTCTGTATCTCTCAAGATAATCATATGGTTCTTATCTTTAAGTCTATTGTTGTGGTGAATAACATTTATTGATTTCCGCATATTGAACCAGCCTTGCATCCCAGGGATGAATCCTACTTGATCATGGTGCACAATTTTTTTGCTATGTTTTTGTATCTGATTCGCCAGAATTTTATTGAGGATTTTTGCATCTAGATTCAATAGAGATATTGGTCTGTAGTTTTCTTTCTTTGAAGTGTCTTTGTCTGGTTTAGGAATCAGGGTGATGTTGGCCTCGTAGAAAGAATTTGGAAGTTCTCCCTCTTTTTTTATTTCCTGGAATAGCTTGAAAAGTATTGGTATTAGTTCTTCTTTAAAGGTTTTGTAAAACTCTACTGTATATCCATCCGGTCCTGGGCTTTTCTTAGTTGGTAGTATTTTGATGGCTTCTTCTATTTCCTCAATTGATATTGGTCTGCTTAGATTGTTTATATCCGCCTTACTCAATCTGGGTAGATCATATGACTTAAGAAATTTATCCATGCCTTCACTATCTTCTATTTTATTGGAGTATAAGGATTCAAAATAATTTCTAATTATCTTCTGTATTTCTGAAGTGTCTGTTGTGATATTGCCTTTTTCATCCCGTATGCTAGTAATTTGAGTTCTCTCTCTTCTTCTCTTCATTAGCATGGCTAAGGGTCTGTCAATCTTATTTATTTTTTCAAAGAACCAACTTTTAGTTTTGTCAATTTTTTCAATTGTTTCTTTTGTTTCGATTTCATTAATTTCAGCTCTGATTTTAATTATTTCTTGCCTTCTACTTCTTTTGCTGTTGTTTTGCTCTTCTTTTTCTAGGATTTTGAGATGAAGTGTGAGATCATTTATTTGTTGGTTTTTCCTTTTTTTTAAGGAATGAACTCCAGGCAATGAATTTTCCTCTTAGAACTGCTTTCATTGTGTCCCTTAGATTCTGATATGTTGTGTCTGTGTTTTCATTTATCTCTAAGAATTTTTTAATTTCCTCCTTGATGTCTTCTATAACCCATTGATCATTCAGTAACCTATTGTTCACTCTCCAAGTGATGCATGATTTTTCCTTCCTTCTTTTATTGTTGATTTCCAGTTTCATTCCATTATGATCAGATAAGATGCATGGTATTATCTCTACTCCTTTATAATGTCTAAGAGTTGCCCTATGACATAATATATGATCTATTTTTGAGAAGGATCCATGTGCTGCTGAGAAAAAATGTGTAACTGCTTGATGTTGGGTGGTATATTCTATATATGTCAATTAAGTCTAGGTTATTAATTGTATTATTGAGTTCTATAGTTTCTTTATTCAACTTTTGTTTGGAAGATCTGTCCAGTGGTGAGAGAGATGTGTTGAAGTCTCCCATAATTATTGTATGATGGTCTATTAGACGCTTGAACTTGAGAAGAGTTTGTTTGATGAACATAGCTGCACCATTTTTTGGAGCATATATATTTATGATTGTTATGTCTTGTTGGTGTATGGTTCCCTTGAGCAGTATGTAGTGTCCCTCTTTATCCCTTTTAATTAACTTTGGCTTGAAATCTATTTTATTTGATATGAGTATGGACACTCCTGCTTGTTTCCGAAGACCATATGAGTAATATGATTTTTCCCAACCTTTCACCTTCAGTTTATGTATGTCTTTTCCTATCAAATGCGTCTCCTGTAGGCAGCATATTGTTGGATCTTTTTTTTTGTTGTTTTTGATCCACTCTACTAGCCTGTGTCTCTTAATTGGTGAGTTTAAGCCATTAACATTTAGGGTTATTATTGAGATATGGATTGTTCTTCCAGCCATATTTGTTTATTTATGTTACTTAACATGGTTTGTTTTTCCTCTTTGATTATTTTTTCCCTTTACTGTACTACCTCCCACTGTTGGTTTTCATCGTTATTTTCCATTTCCTCTTCCTGTAATGTTTTGCCAAGGATGTTTTGAAGAGATGGTTTTCTAGCTGCAAATTCTTTTAGCTTTTGTTTATCGTGGAAGGTTTTAATTTCATCTTCCATCCTGAAGCTTAATTTTGCTGGATACACAATTCTTGGTTGGAACCCATTATCTTTCAGCGTTTGAAATATGTTGTTCCAGGATCTTCTAGCTTTCAGAGTCTGTGTTGAAAGATCAGCTGTTATCCTGATTGGTTTACCCCTAAATGTAATCTGCTTCCTTTTTCTTGAAGCTTTTAAAATTCTCTCCTTATTCTGTATGTTGGGCATCTTAATTATAATGTGCCTAGGTGTGGATCTCTTATGATTTTGCACATTCGGCGTCCTGTAGGCTTCTAGGATTTGGGATTCTGTCTCATTCTTCAAGTCTGGGAAGTTTTCTCGTATTATTTCATTGAACAGATTACTCATTCCTTTGGTTTGGACCTCTATACCTTCCTGTATCCCAATGACTCTTAAGTTTGGTCTCTTTATGTTATCCCATATTTCTTGGATGTTCTGCTCATGGTTTCTTAAGAGTCTCGCTGAGCTATCTGTGTTCTTTTCAAGTTGAAATACTTTGTCTTCATTGTCTGATGTTCTATCTTCTAAGTGTTCTACTTTGCTGGTAGTATTCTCATTTGAGTTTTTAAGTTGGTTTATTGCTTCCTGCATTTCTAGAATTTCTGTTTGTTTGTTTTTTATAACCTCTATCTCCCTGTATAGTTGATCTTTTGCTTCTTGGATTTGTTTATGTAATTCATTGTTGAAGTGATCTTTCATTGTCTGATTTTGCTGTCTAATGTCTTCCTTGAGACTCCAGATCATCTGAAGCATGTAAATCCTGAATTCTTTATCTGACATTCCATCTGCTGCAGCTATTACCTCTTCTAAGGTTGAGTTGAACTGCATTGCTTGTGGTCCTTTCTTTCCTTGTCTTTTCATACTGTTCACGTTTCTTTCTGCTTGGTGAAACTGTTGTGTTCTTGAATTTCCCCCCTATATATTTATATTGCTCTTGTATAGTTGCAAAGTCTCCCTTGCAGGGGCAGGCGGCGGCTGTGCTCCTCCTCCAATTGGGGTGATCTGTCTATCCCGCCAGCGGGCCGCTGGGCCCCTTCTCCAGGTCGCGTGGTCTGCCTACCTTGCGGGCAACGGCTGAGCCCATCCTCCAATAGGGGTTATGTGTCTACCACGCTGGCGGGCTGCTGGGCCTGTCCTGCCAGTCAGTCGCAGGTCTGCCTACCTTGCAGGCGCAGGCAGCGGGCGGAGGCTCTGCTCTGCCCCTCCTCCAATTGGGGTGATGAGTCTACCACGCCGGCGGGCCGCTGGGCCTGTTCTGCTGGTCGGTCACAGGTCTCAGGTTTCTTTTCTAAAACTTTCTGAAAAGCTGAGCTTCACCCTGAAAAGTTTCAGAGAGGCTTTAGTGTGCTTTTTTAAAAATCCTACATTAGCTGGGATCTTCTTGGTAGTCTTAACTATCTTAACTGTCCCGAGAGTAATAAGTAGAAAATAGACATTTTTTCCTAACTAAACTGAGGAAAGACCTCCACAGTATCTTTATTTTTAATGATTTCTCATATTTTAAACTTCCAATAAATATTCTATGGGAGCTAAGTCACTGGGGTCCCACCAGTGAATTTGGCAAGTACTCCAAATTTAGATGAAATGTGTTTTCTCTCATAGTGGCCATCTGTTTATCTTTCCAATTCTGGGATACAAAGGCTTAGGTAGACCCAATGTCTCAGCTTAATATTTTGGAATTTTAATGTATCAAAATATGTTTAATGAGTAGATAACTATAATACTGTATATATTCAATTGAGGATAAAAGTTATCAAAAAAAGTTCTTCATGAAGAAATTAGATCAATGTTTAAAATAATTTTCCTAGTCTCAGGTGAAGATTTTTTACTTCAAAAATCATATAAAGAGTAAAATGAAGGCAGATGTTAGACTTTTACCAATTAATACTTGATTCTTAACTGTTACCATGTAGTATGTTATTTTCCAATGTATTACATTTGAAGAAGCAATTTCTTAATAAAATCAGCATAGAAGCTAATTTGAAAAACTATGCAATAATGAATGCTAATTTTATCATTTTTTTCTTACCAATTAGTACAGGGGCATAAACAGATCTAAGAATTTTTGTAAAATTTAATGAATAAGAATCACTCTTCCAGAAGCCCACATAATAAAAATATCTCCTGTTTGTTAGGAATGGCTAACATAAGATAAGTGCCAGGGGTAAAACCACAGTATGTGTAAGCCTTCTAGAGCCATAAAGACACAAAACAACTCTCCAGAAATGTGTCTTTTTCAGGCTTTGCCAATGGCTTATTTCTCCTCTCATCTCTTCCTCCAGGCTGCCCTATCAAAGGCTATCCCACCCCCAATATCACCTGGTTCCATGGTGGTCAACCAATTGCCACCACCACAGGACTGACACATCACATCCTGGCATCTGGACAGATCCTTCAGGTTGCAAATCTCAGTGGTGGTTCTCAAGGGGAATTCAGCTGCCTCGCGCAGAATGAGGCAGGGATGCTGGTGCAGAAGGCGTCTTTGGTCATCCAAGGTAAGAACCCATCAGGCTTTAGGGTGTCAAAAAGAAAGCCCACCTGGGAATAAGATTCTCCGGGAATGAAGTGATTTCTGAGCTCCCGTGGTACCTAGGCCATGAAAACCAAAGCTGAATCCCATTTCAGTGCAATGAAACCATACTTCTGCCACCATAGCCTTTCAGAAGAGCCACCAGGTCCCTCACAGGAGATCCTGGACGCATCAGCATCGCTGCCTTCCTAAATCAGTCCTTCTGATCAAATATTACTGTTGCTCAAGACCAAGAAAACACAACTATTTATCAAAGTTAATTATATTTCCTAATTACTAATTTAACTAGAAAAGATCACACACATACTCCCTCTCACGCACACACACACACACACACCACACACACACACACACACACACACACACACACACACCACAGAGTAGCCTACGTAAAATTTCATGTTCCCTGTTGATTGGGTTAAAAAATACCTCTTGATTAGAACACTATGGTCATTGTCTCCTGCTGGGGGAGGGGATGGTGTCCTGCCAGCTGCACATTCTGGAGAGTGGTGGGCTGCAGTCACATGCTGAGGACTCTCCCGGCACCATTCCTTTGACCCTGGCAAGGAATAGTCTGTGAGCTTTCCAGGAATACAGGCAGGTCAGAAAGCCCCTGGGTGGGGCCTGGCATTCACTGCACCAGAAGAGTTGTGAATGAGCCAAAATGGTGGGAAGAGAGCCCAAACCAGCCTTTTTATAGAAACTATGGAAGGCTTTTGAGTTTTCCCTAGGCTAGTTCTACCTGTGACCTTATGTGATATGCTTTAGGAAAGTCAAATGCTACTGCATTTATTCCAAAATGGAGGATTCTGTGGGAAGTGTCAGTTTTGTGCCAACATGGCACAAAAGGAGGGAGGAAAGAGAAGAGAAGGAAGATTTTTCTGAGCACATAGGTTTTCCTCTTAAAAATTCACCCCTGCCATTTTGCTTTCCAGACAGGAAAACAAATGTTCCATTTTCTTGCCAGCCAGTTATTCTCTGCTAAAAACCAAAATCCAGTGCCTATCTGCAATGTGAACTTGCAAATACGCAATCAGAGTTTACCAGCCCACATGTATTTTTAATAGCTTTCCTACCATTGAGTCCCAGACCACCAAATAGAAAAACCAGAGAAATAGGCTTTTTCACTGACATCATTGTCTCATGTAAATGAGAACTCTCTAAAGAGGCTGTTTTTTATAACATTTACAAAACTAAAAATCAAGAAAAATTTTACAAAATCCAACTCGAATCTCTACTTTTAAATATGATTATCTCTGATATATTTATATATCTCTGTAGAAAAATAAAGTTACTTTCTCATAAACCAGTAAGAATACTTTAGTCAGTATTTTAAAAACAGTAAGGGCTGTGGCTGTTGAGTAAGTCCTCTCTGTGTGTCCAGCACTGAGCCTGGCCCTTTACTTTCTTCATATCCAACCCTCACAGTAACATGGTCACGTGAGAGTTATGGTAGTCATTTTTTGGAGGAATCATCTGAGGTTCCTCGAGACCCTGGGGCTTGCCTAATAGGTTGGGAATGGTGCCCACCCAGAAGCAGAGCCTCATTTATAAGAACTTCTCCCTCCGCCTACATGCCAACCCCAGCCCCCTTCCACCTTCCCCTGGCCCTGCTCAGAAGAAATGGAGTGAGGGCAGTAATGTTCCACTCTCTTCACCTCTGATCCTCCTCTTATGACAGATTACTGGTGGTCCGTAGACAGACTGGTGACCTGTTCAGCATCTTGTGGCAACAGGGGTGTTCAGCAGCCCCGCCTGAGGTGTCTACTGAATAACACGGAAGTGGATCCTGCTCACTGTGCGGGGAAGGCCCGCCCTGCTGTGCAGCCCATTGCCTGCAACCGGAGAGACTGCCCTTCCCGGTGAGTGTGGCCTCCCATTCCCAGGGTGGGCCCTAACTTACAACCAAGTTCATGGCCAGCCCTTGTCTAGCACTTTGCAGGGAGAAAAGCAATCCAGGGAGCCATTCCTTCCTTTAGGCATGGGGTTTTCCAGGCCTCTCTGCCTTGCTGACGGTATCCTCAGAATGAGCCCCCTCTCTCAGCTCTGCTTATTCCCTCGCCCGTCCACCAGCAAATAACTACCTGGGATTTGCAAAGGCCTAAGAGGTTCTGATCTGTTCAGGGAGCAGAATATATATGTTCGCCAGGCTCTGGTCAGAGACATCTCCCATCCTGCAGTGATAAACTGACTGTCTGGGATTTTTGTAAGAGAAAGAAATATCTTTCATTGACAAGCTGAGGGGACAGGGATTACTAGGCTCTACCCAAACCCTCTTTTTGTGTGACTTTAAATACCTTGTGCAATCAGTGCTCTCTTCTTTTCTACAAATAGTTGCCTCTCCCTAAAGTTGGAATAAATCTCCATTTTCTATACTTGCCTTAACTTTGGATTTATATTCTCTGTATTTGGGCCCCTTATAGAGCCCAGGATAACAAAGAATCTCTGCCTCTTACAACATCTTCTTCATGCTTCAAGAAGCTGTGAGTCCCACTGAGCACCCAACCCCTAGTCTTAAGAAACTAGCTAAAGGTATGATCTCTGGGCTTGGAGTTGGCACCAGCATGGTGCTCTGAGCCTACGGGGACTTGCCTTGGCCCTAAAATGCCCGTTTACGACCTATCTGTAGGACTTTCATACACTGCTCATGGAACCGCTTTGTGTTTTGCCAGCTGAGTCATAAGGAGCAGCTGAAACCAGGAGAGACTCCATGAAATATGAAACACACTCATTAATATCAGCAGTTTGACTTGCTGACGGGAAGGTTTCCACAGGAATGATTAATGTCCTTTTATACCCTTCCTGAATGGGTAACATAGCCCATACCTCTCCTTTCTCAAAACCCCCACCCCAGCTCCCGAAAAAATCGCTGAAATGTATATTTAGAAATAAAAGTTGATTGAAATACAGGCCTGACATTCACCAGGGATCTAGGGGGCTGGAAGGCTGCCCTTGCCAAGCTGTGTGAAATGAAGAAGAGATCTTTGACGTGCCAGGAACTTTTTGATTTGATTTGGTGATGGTCAGAGTCAATCAGCCTAATTTACTTCTGCAAATGAAATAATAATGGCTATTTCTTCTTTGGTTTCAATGCCCCCAGGAGTTTTAAAACACCTCATGCCTGCTTCCTAAGTGGCTCTGCTCCTGTGGGCTGGAAATTCTGCATGCAGTCATCCTTCTCCAGGGCAGAGGAGCAGGGAAATTGCCACAAAACTAAATAAGTCACAGATCCGGACTCAGAAGGAATTTGTTCCCCTTCCCACTACATGCCTCTCCTGAAAGCCAGATGTGGCGTCACTTGGCTAGGAAGTGCCATAGGTTCACCCTCCACTGGTTTTCCTGCCAGGCTATTTGGGCACATTATCATCCTTCTTTGCACACAAACAAGTCTTTCTAAATAGGACTAGGAAATCCTCCTTTGACCCAAGTAGCTATTTTCACCATTTCATGTTAGATAAGCCCCCAGCCCTTGCAATCAGGCAATAAGAGGGGTTTGGGTTTTTGTTTTTTCCTCCTCAGATTGCATGAAGTGGCTGAACAACACCACGCCTTTCCTCATTTTCACAAACTGTCCCTTTCCCCTTCTCTGAGAACTATCCTAGGATACATTCAAAAAGCACCCCCTTCATATTTGTATATGGGTCAAACTCAGAGTGTCCCCAGATTATAGCTTGGCTTTATGAGAAAAGCCCATTTGTCATAGTCTTGGTCAGTCTCACTTCTAAGAACTCAAATCGTAGCTGGAGCCTAACATTCTGAAAACAAATATTTCTAACACATGTGCAACCCTTTAAGATACATAAGACTCATAGAGCATCGTGGTAGTGGAAAATTGCCCCAGAAAGCAATTTTCTTCGTTTCTGAAAGATTAAACAAATTAAATGGGACATGGGTTAAGGTAAGATAGAAAGTATAGATGTTACCAGACAAAACTTTCACTTAAGTGAGACCCATACCTCCTGGGTCAGGAGGTAATAGGTTTGGCTCTGACTTCCCCAGGAAACTGTTCCTGCTCACAGACTAGGAAGTACCAAAACCACAGTACAGTGTAAGTAGCTAGAGGACTATCTCCCAGCCTTTTGGGCAGCTAAGGCAGCTGACTCTAAATACTCTTTCCAGATGCACATTTCTGGTCAGTGACCCAAGGTATCATTGTCCTGAGGCCGCCGTAACAAATTACCACAAACAGTAGCTTAAAGCAACCAAAACTGATTCTCTCACTGTTTTGAAGGCCAGCAACCAAAAAAAATCAAGGTGTCGGCAGAGCCATACTCCCTTGAAGGCTCTACAGTTGAACTGTTTCCTGCCCCACCCCTGTCCCCTGGTGCCTTCCTTGTTTGTGGCTGCAGGACTCCACCTCCTACCTCTGTGGTCACACCACTTTCAAGGTCATACTGCCTTCTCCTCTTCCCTGTGCATAATCTCCTCTGTCTTTCTCTTAGAAGAACACTTGTGGTGGCATCTAAGGCCTACCCAGATAATCTCAAAGTTCTTAATTATGTCAGCCATATATTTATCTTATCCAAATAAGATAACACTCACAGTTTCCAGGGATTTGACTTGGATATCTTATGGAAGGTCATTTTTCCAAGTAATTACTGTGAAGAGGCCCCCTAATTAACATCTGTGAGGCGACAGGCACAAGGTTCCTTCCCCAGGCCTCACCTTTGGGGCTCCTCTGATGTTTCTTCCTCTCCCCAGGTGGATGGTGACTTCCTGGTCTGCCTGTACCCGGAGCTGTGGCGGAGGCATCCAGACACGCAGAGTTACCTGTCAGAAGCTGAAAGCCTCTGGGATCTCTACTCCTGTGTCTAACGACATGTGTACCCAGCTAGCCAAACGGCCTGTGGACACCCAGGCCTGTAACCAACAGCTGTGTGTGGAGTGGGCCTTCTCTAACTGGGGCCAGGTGAGGGCCACACCGGCTTTTATTTGAAAGGTCATCCTAAAGGTGTAAACCCTGCCACAGTGGGAAGTAAATGCCTCCACTGCCACCTCCTCTGTGACATCCACGCTGTCCCTAATCCCACCCTGTATCATTCCTAACACCCAGGGCACTTGGATCCTTCTCTAACCTTAACATACTCTAACCTTAACACACTGATTTACCAGGCACACATTTCCTTCCTCCACCCTGAGGCCTTTCTGTTCTTGGATCCCGGAACCCTCAGACACCTTCTTCAGACTCGCACACTCTCAAGCCATCTTTTCCCACTGGTTGTGCCAGTGTCCCCTCTGCGGACTGCTCTTGGCCAAGGTTCTCCACTGGTCACATAGTTATAAGCAACCTTTTTAACCACCAGTGTCAAGATCATAACTCCAAGGAGCCCAGGTCAATTCCTCTGGGGTGTGATCAAGCTTAGGTGATTCTTAGAAACTCCTCAGGTGATGCTGATATACAAACAGGGTAGAGAACCATTGTTCTGAGTCAGGGAGACTTGAAGCCTAGCTCAGTCACCATGAAACAATCAACTCCTTTCTCAATTCTCTGCCTAGAAGTGACTTCAGTCCCAGGTAAGCTCAATGGACAGCAGCAGTGGGGGCTTATTTGACCCCAGGAGCTCAGTTATGGAGTTTTCTCTAGGTACAGTGGAGGGTCCATGATGGCTCTACCCATTTGGAGTGAGAATTTTATGTTTGTGATTTTTAAAAGGAGATTGACACAAACTGAGGATTCCCAGGGGGTTGGGGAGCCATCCTAAGCAATGATGGACATTGCACCATGGCAGTAGGAATCCAGGGACAGGGTCCCTGTACTCTTAGTGTTTCTGGACCAGGTGGGACTGAGCATCAGTCAAGAACTCCAGTATACATTAGAGAGACAGGTTTTTCCCTGTCCAAGTATATAAGGCCTATTAAGCATAGAATAGTTGACCTACTCAGCTTGTACTCTACTACTTTACAGTGTTATTGGCACCAAAGAAAATCAGGAGTGGAGGTGCTTAAGGGAAATAATATATACCATTTCTCCAGAAGTCTATGTTCAAACCCTTCTAGAGACTTAGCAGGCATGTAAGAGCTGCCGGCCAGGGCTGATGTTCAGATTTGTCTGGACTGGCACTCATTAGCACAGGGACTATTCTGACTTTGAGGTATAGTTTCATGGCTAGCCAGCTGGGACACTCCCCAAATCACAAACTTTACTGTAGGACCGATGTAACAATGTTTTTGGACAATTAGTAACTTGAAACTTGTTGGAATTGGTTTATTCATGTTCCTCTACTGCCAGCCTTAGGTATAATCTTTGGAAAACAATCACTTGCAACTTCCTATGACATTAACATGCTGTGTCAGTCTCTAATATAAAGAGCAAACATTCCTGGCCACAGAGTAAATTTGCATCTCTTAGCCATTTGTATCTCAGGTAAACCAGGGGGTTAATGCTTAGCCCGCTGCCCACCAGCCAACACACCTGTCCAGCCCTTTATTTCCAGGGGCTGGCCTGTATGTGCTTCATATTCAGAGCAACATGAACTCCACCTTGCTTCTATGCTAGAGCAAGGGGTGCTGGGGAGGTATTTCTCTTATCTTGAAAAGCCCATTTCTGACAGCTCTCACATAACACAGCTCTGCTGCCAGGTCCTCAAGGCTTACTAGCAGTTGTGAAGCTGGGATTGGGAACAGATCTGGGGACACATGGGAAATGTTTCTGCATTGACATCAAGGTCACTCAAGGGGACATAGAGTATGTATTTGATCATTCTCAGTGATTCCTCTTCCCAACAGAGAGAAAAACGCATAAGTCTTTTCTACATTGTTTTCCCTCAAACTCTTCATCCTTTCTTCTAAAGTCCCTAGGCCAGTGTACATAGAGAATTAACATGAATCACCTGGGGATCTTGCTAAATATGCAAATTCTAATATGATAGGCCTGGGGTAGAGTCTGGGATGCTTAATTTTTTTCACATTTTTATTGGTGCATTATAATTGTACATAATGATGGGATTTGTTGTTACATATTCATACATGCACACAAATTAACTATCATTTGGCCAATCTCTCTCCAGCACTTCCCCCTCCCTCCCCTTAGTCCTTTTCCTCTACTGATCTCCCTTTGATTTGGGGATTCATTCTCTCTCTCTCTCTCTCTCTCTCTCTCTCTCTCTCTCACACACACACACACACACACACACACACACCTTTCTTGTCCTTTTTGCTCTCAAGCTTCCATATATGAGAAAAAACATGACTCTTAACATTCTGAATTTGACTTATTTTGCTATCATAATGGTCTCTACTTCCATCTATTTTCTTGCAAATGACATTATTTTTCTTTATGGATAAAAAATCCTTCATTTTGTGTGTGTGTGTGTGTGTGTGTATGTATGTATTATATATATATCACATTTCCTTTATCCATACATCTGTTGATGGACACCTAGGCTGATTCCATAATTTGGCTATTGTGAATTGTGCTGTTATAAACATGGGTATGCATGTATCACTGTAGTGTGCTGATTTTAATTCTTTAGGACAAATACCAAGAAGTGATCTAGCTGAGTCATATGGAGGTCCAGTCTAGTCTTTTGAGGGACCTTGGTGCTGATTTCCATACTGGTTGTACTAATTTACAATCCCACCAACAGTGTAAAAGTGTTTTTCTCCACATCCTCTCCAGCATTTATTATTTGTATTCTTGATGGCTGCCATTCTGACTGGTATGAGATAAAATCTCAGTATAGTTTTGATTTGCTTTCCCTAATTGTCAATGACACTGAACATTTTTTTTTATATGTTTGTTGGCCATTTGTATTTTTTTCTTTTGAGAAGTATATTTGCCATTTCTTAATTGGGTTATTTCATTTTTTTGGTGTAAAGTCTTTTGGATTCTTTATTTATTCTGAATACTAATCCTTTACCAGAAGAGTAGCTAGCAAAGATTTTCACCCATTCTGTAGGCTTTCTCTTCACATTAATAATTGTTTCCTTTGCTGTGCTGAAGCTTTTTAATTTAATGTCATCCTGTTTATTAACTCTTAGCATTATTTCCTGAGCTTTAGATGTCCCATTGAGAAAGTCGTCCTATACCTAAAAGCTGAAGTGTTGACTGTATGACTGTATATTGTAGGAGTTGCATGGTTTCTGGCTTAATTCCTAGGTCTTTGATCTATCTTGAATTGATTTTTGTGTAGGGTGAGAGATAAGGGTCCAGGAATTGGAGTGTGACAGATACCAGAGTAATTTGTTTCTTTACTAAGCTGTTGTCCCAGGCCTCTGAATCTTACAAGTCTAGTCTCTCTTGATGATTTCCATTGTTCTCTATGGTCACTCACTTCAAAATGTACCTGTACACCTGTTACTTTGGTCCATCTTTGTGGAGAAAGAGGCAAGTGCTGGGCACATCTCTGTTGCCAGCTTGTCTTCCTCCCCCAGCAGAAAGATTTTAAACAAGAGTTGCAAGCTCAGATTATACTCTTAATAGATTACCCTGTCAGCAGTTTAGTGACTGAATTGGAAAGTAACGAGAATAGAGAAAGAGAAACCCAATGTAGGTAAGAAATTATGGTGATCAGAATGTATGCTTTGGTCAGTGGAAATGGACAGGAGATACTATGACAGTGTGATTCAAATGGTTTCAGTGAGCCACTGGCTGTCAGAGAGAGGAAGCAAAGATGATCCTCGGATTTCTGGTGGAACAATTAGGAATACAGGAAAATGAAGATGGTGTGATAAATGTGTAGTATGTTTATAAAATATTCCATTAGAGATATTCTTTAGACAGGTGGGTGTATGAATATGGAACTTAGAGCTGTGCTGACCAGAGTGTATTGGAAGTAATCAGTATCAAGTGATAACTAGTGTCATGGGTGGTATCGCCTTGAAGCATGATCTGAAGAAAAGGCACAAAACAGAAACCTGGGGAACCCTAATCAAACTGTGAGAAGGTGGTAAAGAACATAATAAGAAATAAGTTTTAGTACATTCAGAGCATGATCCAACTCTGTTGTCCACAAGAGACTCTATTTAGAGCTAAGGAAAAAATAAATGAAAATGAAAGAATTTTAAAAGTCCATGTAAATTCTAACCAAAGGAGAGTTGGGGGCGTCTATACTAATATCTGACAAAGTAGGCTCTGTATTGAAAAAAGGGTCGACGATTAATCAAAATTATGGTATATTTATAAAACAAAATGTTGGATATCAATGAAAATGAATGTACTTCAGTTACATACCTGATGCTTCATGAGAAAAAGAAGCCAGATGCAAAAGTAGGCATGAAATATGGTTCCTTTATGTAAATTTCAAAATCAGGCATAAAATTGACTGTGTTAAAGATTCAGCCTTGACAGTGGGTACATTTGCAGAAGAGGAAAGAGTGAAGGGAGAAAACCTCCAGGGGCTTCTGAGTTGCTTACAGTGTTCACTTTCTTCACCTGTGTCCTGGACTGGCCACGTAATTTGTAGGGTTCAGTGCAACATGAAACTGCAGGGCCCCTTCTCCACAGACTACAGCGAATGTAAAGATTGACAGTAGAGCACTGAAGCAAGCAAAGATCCCTTCTGGAATTATGACTCTGCCACGCAACTGGTCTTGTGGCTCCATTCACTGTCAGAGCTCACTGAGAACTTCTTTGCTTCACTCATATTTATCCGTGCACGCTGTCCTTCATAGTGAGAAGTTATTTTTTTTACCATGGTTAAAACAATAAATTTTGTAATTATATTTTATCATAAAACAAAAAATAATTCTGAATCATTGGTATCAAGGGGTGTTCTTTACATTTCCTCCAACAACCATATCTTCGTGAACAACCTTGTCAAACTGAGCCCTTCAGAGCCAGGAAGAGCAATCCCTGGCCTGGACAGAGGTGTCAGCCCCAGAGGGATGCTTTTACCTTAAGTCCCTGTCCTTCAGTGGTCCTGGATTTCTCTGAGCATCTAACGAAAACTGAAAGAAACCTCTTACTAGAAAAATTCAACATAAATGTTAAGAGTTCATATCCCTGTGGATCCCTAGGGATCTAAAGACTCCTACATTAAGATTCTTTGTTCCAAAATGACCTCCCACTCTCATTAAAATAGAAGGGAGACTGGTGAAGTGGAGGAAGGGGGACAGAGGAGAGTAGGTCAAGGGGAGATACTGGAAAATGAAATGTACCAAATTATGTGTATGTACAAATATGTAACAATCCCATTATTATTTATAATGAACCGATAAAAAACTAATGCTAGGACATCAATATCCTGGAGGAGTCCTCTCCAGGTGTTCCCGGACATCATGAAATGTGACGGAAAATGCATCTCCTCTCATTATCTTGTCTGTGCATTGGTTTTCTGCCTCCTTTCTCCCTTTATAGCAGAAGGTCTTATTTTTAAATAGGCATCTATTAATAAAGCTCTCCACAAACTTTTTTAAAAAATAAAAAGTGACCTTCCAGGGATGTGTGTCCCCTTGTGCTAACGTGGCATTTGTTGGCTCAAGGCCTGCTTCTTTTGCATTTTATACAGTTCTTGGAGGCATTCGTTGCATTAGGGCTGGGTTCTGCCATCTCTGGGGAAAGCTTGGCAAGCACATGGCAAGAGAATATAAGGAGAGACTGTACATACCTAAGTCTGTCTGTGTTCAGTGTCCTGGGTTTGACCTGCAGAAAACAAGGCCAAGGAAAGGAAAGAAATAGTGGACATGGATACTTGGATGAATTTAGGAAGAAAACAATAAGCCAAGTTATCCTCCACACAGAAGGGGACAGGGGCTTGTTTAGATGTCTTCAGCTCTAAGTACTTTCCTAGCACATAATGCCAAGTGCTTTTTCATTTGGTTGATCTGGAAGTAGGTTGGCCTTCTCGGACTGGCTCTACACTTCCTCTGGCCTTTGCTAACAAAATGCCCATAGCAAAATGCTCACTGTGGCATAAAAGAAAACAAGCCAGTGAATGTCCTTTAGTTGGTCCAGAGAGGGAGAAGATGAATGATCTGACGACCTCCAATAAGACCTTGCAAAACAATCCTGCATCCCCTGGGGCCTGAACATTGAGCACTTCGCTGACGTGATATGTATTCCTTTTTCTGCTTTCCAGTGCAATGGGCCTTGCATCGGGCCTCGCCTAGCTGTGCAACACAGACAAGTCTTCTGCCAGACACGGGATGGCATCACCCTACCATCAGAGCAGTGCAGTGCCCTTCCCAGGTAAGAAGCAGCCCTGGGCCTCCTCTCTCAGCCCCTGCGTCAGTAGCACAGAAACAAGTGATGAAAGGATGTTTCTTCTCCAACCTCCCACAGTGCCGAGGGTCAGATGCCCTGTCTGCTCCTTTCTATCACCCAGACCACTGACCCCACCCAGAGACCGATGGGCCATATTGTGCTTACTGAAGCGGCCAGGCTGGGTTTTCCTCTCAGGAGGATGAAGCATGCAGGGATGTTTTTCTCAGAGCTGGGGGATGCTGCCTTAATTCCAAGGCAGGCAAAGAAGCAAGGTCTACCTGGTGGCTACTGGACCTCCAGGGCTCCGCCAGCTCCTCATTCTTGTTGAGTTCTCTCTAGAAGTGAGGCTGAGATGAGGTGCCGTATTCTGGATACCAACTTTTCATTCCTATCCATCCCCCAATCCCTCTTACATCTCTTTGTAAATGTCCCCTGAGAAGAGAGCTTATCACCTCTCGTAGGACTCCAGCCCCTGAGGACAGGTCCAAGTTCTCCCTCTGCCAGCCTCCACATGGCATAGAGCTCCTTCTTGGGTCATGTACAGACACAGACATTGTAGAGAAGAGCAGATGGAAGACTAGTCAGGGAAAGAAGACTTTTGTGGCCATTCAGTAACAAAACAGAGATCAGAACCTAGGTCTGGTGATAATGGAAGTTCTTAAGGAGTTGGCTGACCTTCCTGGTTTGGGAACATTATTTTCACATTTGGCCCCATAGAGACAGATCTTAACCCTGCCACCCTCTTCCTGTAGGCCTGTGAGCACCCAGAACTGCTGGTCAGATGCCTGCAGCGTACACTGGAGGGTTAGCCTGTGGACCCTGTGCACGGCAACCTGTGGCAACTATGGCTTCCAGTCCCGGCGGGTGGAGTGTGTGCATGCCCGCACCAACAAGGCTGTGCCTGAGCACCTGTGCTCCTGGGGGCCCCGGCCCGCCAACTGGCAACGCTGCAACATCACTCCATGTGAAAACAGTATGTTCCAATCCCAAAGACCTTTCTGCAATTTCCCCACAGGGCATCGGGTACAGAGGGCAATCCCTAGGACTGAGCCTGAACATAGGGCATTGGATCAGGTACCCCAAGGATTGTGAGCTGGAGCCAGAGTTGAGCATTTACAGGCAGGTGTGTGGGTGTGTAAAGAAGTGTGTATACATTTCCTAGCCACAAAAATGGCAGCGTGTGCCCCAGGGGCTATCACTATCTTCATCGTGGTCCAGAGATGGCCAAGTATTGTTGGCCAACTGCTGGGTAAAATTGGCCTCTAGCTCACCTGCAGACCAGCTGATGCCCAGAGGGGACAACTAAACAATGGCAGTCAGGAGCCCGGCTGCTAGAGAAAGCACTGTTAACACTGAAGCAGCACAGAGTGCTTCCCACTCAGCCACTGGCTCCCCACCCATCGTTGTTTTGCTTCTCATGGAACAAGAACCTGCTGATCATCTCCCTCCTCTCCCACCCTGGGCATCCACCGAAACTGAGCAGAGCCCAGACCCTTGGCATTTGACACTCATTTCACTCCCTCTCCTCTCAAGTCTGGAGTCTCCTCAACTCAGCATCAGCATTTGTGTTCCAACTAGGTAGGAATCTTATTCTGGAATCTTATTCTTTTTTTCTTCCTCTGAATCCAAAACCCAAATTGGAGACATTTTCTGACAAGGACCAAAAAAAAAGAAAAAGAAATAAACAAATGTGGCTGAATTCCGTTTTCCCCCCAACCGACCTTCACTAAGCAATGGATTCACAACATGAACACACAACCTGTGAACACACAACCCTTTCCTTATGATGCACTGGGGATGCATGATCTTTGGTGAAGTGCTGACCCACGTTGGTGTCATTCTCTCACCGTGTGCAGAGAGTACCAGAGTGGAATGCAAGTAGCTCAGACTGGCTTCCCAGGTCAAATCAGCACCAGTGATTAAAAACAATAATCTGTACCAATACTGAGCTGGAACACCGTGGTGTTGTGTTTAAGGCCTGGTGGGTAGAAAGAACAAGAATCTTAGGCAGAGAATACATGAAAACAAACTTAACAGAGAAAGTAAGGTCCCAGTGCCTTGGGGATAAAGGTTTCCAGCCAGAGCCTCACCTGCATCTCCTTCCACGTGGGGCAGAACTCAGTCCTTCTGGGAACCATCTCAGGGAGGAGAGTCACTCACTAAAATACCAAAAGCCCCTGGGGAAAAGCAAGCAAGGAAGTGAGGTAGTCCCAAAAGGAGGGAAGAGACAGGAAGTAGAGGCAAGTATGAAAGGCAAAGAGGGCCCAGGAATGGGTCCCATCATTCAGCCAGAGGACTGCAGGCTGGTGCTGGCCCTGCCGTTGGCAGCCTGGGAGGCAAGTAGCTGAGCTCTACCAGAGTGAGAGACACCCAGAGGGATGGAGCGCAGTGGCCACGGCAGACCCCAGCAGCCAAATGCCAGTTAGCCTCTGTTTCACATCTCCTTTCTGTCCCCTCCCCACCCCCTCCTTTCCCAGTGGAGTGCAGAGACACCACCAGGTACTGCGAGAAGGTGAAGCAGCTGAAGCTCTGCCAACTCAGCCAGTTCAAATCCCGCTGCTGCGGAACTTGTGGCAAAGCGTGAAGACAGGGCACGGGGAAGAACTCTCCCTGGCCACACAAAGGACTCACGCAACCACCTGGGACAGAACTTAAGCTTTGTTTTATTTATTTATTTCCCCCTCCCTCCCCTCACCCCCACCTCCGCCCTCCCCCCTGAGGACCTCAGCATGTTTTCTCTTTCAGTTAGCTGGAGGACAGAACATTGGGAAAAGAAAAGGACAGATGTCAAAAGGAGGCTGCAGAGCAGGCCAGGCAGACAGCAGCCACTCCCTTACAGGGCCGACTCCCTCCAACCTGGTTCTCAGAGAGGCCTAGAAAGAGAAAGCCAGGGCCCCTGGGAACAGCAGGGAGCCACAGGGTTGATAAAGAATTGGTGCAAACATCAGACAACCAGCATTATTGATGTGGTGTTGATTCTTTGTCTCCTCCTCTACCCACCCCCAACCCCTCAGTGGTGATAAGGACCATCTGAGGCAGAAGCCAACCAGAACTGGCTCTTCTCCTCCCATAGAGAACTCAAACACAGGGATAGGTAGTAGTAAAGGAGACAATCACAGTGATGCAGGAACTGACCCAGGAAGGGAAGGGAGAGCATGAACAGAAGCCTGTGTCTGCTCATGTCACAGGCTCTGAACTCCAGAGCACCTGGCAGGTTCAGTGAAGGTGCAGGAGGATGGGCAGAGCTCTGCTTCCCTCAGAGTGCCCTTGCTGCATGGAAGGAGACCTGTCCCTCACAGGGGGAGGTAGGGAGAGTGCCCACTCCCAACACTATCTGAGTGAACTGTCCACTTATGCAGCTGCAACAAAGCCGGCCAGAGGTCAACACCTGGCTGGGCAGTAAGTCTGCCCAGCATCTCTTCTTTGAAATCAAGAGCCCCCAGCCTTGAACTACCAACTACTGTGGGCCTGGGGCATATTCTGAGCAGGAGTAGGCCAGGTTTTCTGCCTAAATGGTCTTTGCTACTCCACCTAAGGGCCAAGGATTGGGGTCCCTTTGTAAAAGTCAATTCATACATCCATTTGCCAGAGAGTGAGTATCAGGCTGTGGCAACCATTTCCTTCCTGAGCTGACCAGGGAACAGGGTGGGACAGTGGGTTTGCAGGTGACTGTGGTACACTCTGCCTAATCCAGCAGCCAACTCCAGGGGCTGTGGGTGCCTGACAGAGCACAAAAGCTGCTATACATAGTATTTATGTGGCAGGTTGGGGTGGGGGGATGAAGAGCTGTGGCAAAGCCAAAGGATAGCTCTAGACTCCAAGAAGGTCCTGAAAGGCTTTTCAACCCACCCTCCCCATATGGGGAACACTCCAAACCCAAGGCAATTAACACTTATCAGCTGGAGCATCTCACGCACTGCAGCAACACCTATCAGCTGTGTTGAGACGGCCACAGCCAAGTCCGGCAGCAAACACACTTTAGGACTATTCAGCCAATTGCTCATTCAGCAGGACAGCTTTGGGCGAGTGATTTTTTTTTCCTTCCTTCTCCCGCTGAAGGGCCCCAGTTTAGTAGGCTGGGCAGCCTCAGATAAGCCACCCCTCACACACTTGTGGGATGCCACTCACCCCAGGGCCACCACTGACATCAAGGCTGCATTTCCCATCCAGCCTGTAAAGTAAAATTTGGGAGGAAGACAATATTAATCTGTGTCCTCTCTAGGTGAGCTGTGGACAATTAGGGTGGGTCTTTTAATTCCTCACCACAAACATAGGCTCTAAGAAATCATGTTACTAAAGATCAATGTAATGTTTATTTAAAATAAAAGAGAATGTTTTCTATGTATATCTTTTGTGAATATTTATTAGGATTTCTTGTATAAAAAAGTGCAATATTAATAATTGTACATTGTCATCCAGAAAAAAAAATATTGGGAGATTTTTTTTTGTTATTAACTTCCTACAGCTGTGTTCCTGTAAATTCAGTGGTGATCATTGTATTTTTCCTTTTTTTAATAGAAGCTGGTGTTTAACTCTGGATCCATTATTCACTTTGTACAGAATACTTTGTAAAAGCTAACACGGGATGCTGGGGCAACAGGTGATTCATTTGTGTCACAGGAGTGTTTTATAGAATGGTAAAGACTTCTTCCATAGGACTCACGTGGTTGATTACATCTAGTTCAACAGATATTGAAAATTGGCAGCCAATATTTACATTTCCTTTAAAAAAAAAAAAAAACAGCTGTCTTCCAGCTCCACCACATGTCAGGGTGAGGAGTTGGAAATGGGTTTCAGATCGAGCTGGAGAGCCTAGGTGTGGGGTGGGAAGAGTGTGCTCCTTGCATGAGATGAATGTACATGTAATGTTTGTTCTGTGAATCGTGACTCAGCAGTACCACAGATTATTAGGGCTGCTGGATAATGTGGAAGGAGGCACTTCCTCCTCTAAAACACAAAACTGTATTTATATTTTTTTTTGTACAGATAATACAGCTTATTTATTTAAATCTTGTTGTCCGAGTCTCTGTTAAGCTCAGCCTTCCCATCATGTTTTATACTGGGGATGAAGAAAAGTCCCTGTCAATTTGGTGGTTCCCAGCCAGTTATGCACATCTGGCTAAAATAGAAAGATTGCAGTTTTCAGCTTTGCATAGGAAGCTCAGGGCCTATATCTGGAAGGACCAACTCTCTAAATGAACCCAGAGGCGCTGCAATGGTATACAGGCACACATCCAGGCTAAGCCTGTCATCTCATTTACAGCCATATGTGGTATCCTGGGACAGATGACTTAGGTGTGGAAGACCCCTCTCCTCAGGTCAGACTTCCTATCATCAGGGGTGTGTGTGCGGTGTCAAGCATCTGCATGATGAAACTGTGAATATAGACTGTTAATCGAGGCTAACCTTTATAGAGTACTACATTTAATCTTCACATCAACCCTATGAGTATCCCCATGTTCACAGAGGTAAATAAATGCCCAGAAAAGCTCAAGTCACCCATCTGGTGGGACCAAGATTCACGCCTAGGCAGTGTGACTGTAGCCAAAGCCTTGCTCTTCCCCACTGTGCTGTCTCCCGTCCCTCTGGGAGGGTGCCATCGCCACCTCAGCACACACACCATCCTTCCCCCACTGATTTCAGGTTGGTAGATGATGAGAGCGGGACATTACAGGACTTGTTGCTTTCTTCTGTCCTAAAATTAATTTCTTTGATTTATAGGACTCCTAGCTCTCTATTTTAAAATCATTTTAAATATAGAAATATAGCTGCTGTAGGAAGTGCAGAAAAACCAAAAGCACCTTTAGAGAGTTCTTTACAAACAGGCTCAGTAAAAGCATGTCCCCAGCCCAGGTGATGTCCACACAGGAACTGCTGGAGACACTCCAGAGCACCCAACCCTGAAAGCCAAGCTCTGGCCTGTTTTCCAGATATTCACTCAACACTTCACATGCCCACTGAGCTGTGTGAAAACATACCCAAAAGCTCTTCCTTAAATTCTGGTCATTTTCTAAGAAATTTTACATTTTACTTTAAAGAAAAATCCAGTACTAGAACCATAAACATATGCCAGTGACCAAATAATGTCCTACAGTGGTCCCAGGGCCAGGAAGAGAACCCAGAAATGCCAGAGCAAAAACTCAAGATGGCTCAAGTAGTGGGAACATATGGAAATTTTTCCAGCCCAAATCATAGAGCTCCACAGGGAGGAAAAAAAGATTCCTACCAAGCAAGATGCCACAGTATAAATGTTTAGAATTTTAGCCACAGGCCAGTCCCGGGGGTATTTTGTTTTATTTTGTTTAGTGCAGAGGGACACAATACCTTTATTTTATTTATTTCTATGTGGTGCTGAGGATCAAACTCAGTCCCTCACATGTGCTAGGCAAGTGCTCTACCACTAAGCCACAACCCCAGCCCATGGCAGGGGAGACAGGGTGTAATTAGAGTCCCTGATTACCCTCAGAAGTTTCCAGGACTCTAAATAAGATGAATCTAGGAAATCTGTAAGACCCATTAGGACCAGAACAGTCAACAAAGACCATTCATGCCTCAACTTCCTTATCTGTACAAGTAGAACACTTCATAGGGTAGGGTTATTTCGAGAAAAATATTCATTCACATTGAGAAAATGTAAGGATACAAGCATATCATCAAACTCCGCATCAAATGTTCATCATCCAAAATACCCTGACAGAGATGGGAGATGAAGGGCAGGGTTACACAATGTTAGCTAATTCATGCTATTTCCTGTTGTTATCTTTGAAAGATGGTCTCTCTTGTGTTTTCATTTTTGGATGAGAAGTAAACCAGTCATTCTTTTAAAGCACTACACTATACAATAGCATCAATAATAGAGACGTTAATGAATCGAGCTCTGTATCTTGGAAAAACATAGTCCATGTAATCAACTCAAAGACTCACCAAAATACCAGCAAACCTCCAGGAAAGCTTCCCAGGACAAATGTCCTCTTATAACATACAATATATTACATCAGAGATACATACAGAGATCCCTCTCATAGTGGCCTCTACTTCCTCGTCTCAATTCAACATACCCAAACATAAACGCAATTGCCATTCCCTTTGAGTTAGTATAAAAAGTGGATAAGTACACATTCATGAGAAAATATACAAGTAAAAACTAAAATCAAAGGCATCTCACTTGCCAAGAAGTAGAGTTTCTCATAAACAATACACTATTATCCCCTTACTTCATCCTGCAAATAAACTCAAAGGAAATAATCCAATTTTGTTAATGGTTCTCAGCCAACAAGAGACAAGTTATACCTCCATAAACAAACTGTGAGGCTCCCAGAAGTAGTCAAAGTCATCCACAAAGGGCAGAGAAAATGATGGGGTAGACAAAGACATGGAGTTCTTGGGAAATAGTCCTAAGAAAATAACCTGTCAGGTGAATTAACCCAAGGAAGCCTGAATTAATCAGGAAACTCAAAGCCCTTGGGTTTTGTCTTTCTCTGCCCCTCATTTTGTTCAGAGAACCTATGAAGTAAAGGGTTCAGCCTTGGTACACATTGAACGTGAGTTATGGCAAGAAGTTCATCTACCCATGTTACACACTGCTGATTTGGAAAATATATGATATAAACCTTGAAGTAACACTAAAGAACTTGAATACATGATAAAATTCTACCAATTCTCCAAGTTTAACCCCAAATTTCTCCCTCCCACCCAGCCATCCCGTTCAGAGATGATGCTTTTATAGGTCAAATGTGTATATGCTTATCAGAGACTAGTATTTCTCACTAAGCCTCAGCTGCTTATCCACAGCACCCCGAGACATTCAACTGTCTTGTTGCTACCCTTGAATTGGAAGACAAATATTGATAATCAAGCCTTTGCTAATAAGAACTGGGCTGTCACTTTACTTGTCAACTAGACATTTATAACTTCACTCAGATGGCTTCTATGAAGCACCTGGTCCCAATCAACCATATGTGTCACGCCTCTGATAACACAATATACAGATGTCACTCACCTCTGTGTTTTCAAAGGGCAAAATCCAACTTCAACCAAACATTTCCCAGGCTGCTCCTAAAGATATAGTTTATACATATGTAAACAGAAGTTAAATGTGCAGTTTTATGTGAGTGAAGAGAAAGCAGGCAGAGGGGAATGGTTCTCCTGCCGAACGTAAATAATATTTATTTAAGCAGAATGCTTAGGGCCTGAGAGATTGCACGGTCAGCATTCAGACCAGAATCTGCCTTCTCCACTGGGACTTTGGTCAAGTGACCTCGTTACAAATTCCATATAGGTTAGTGGATAAACTGAACAACTCCTTTACCGGGTAAGCAATTCCAAAAAAATGTTTAATGGTCAAGGTCAGAAGTGAGCTGATAAAGTGTGTCCTGGCTTTGGTTTTCTTCTCCTCCACCCCCACCATCATTTTTAAAATAATAATGAGAAGGACAAAATTGTTCAGTCGCCCATGTAGTTCTGCCCCATGGTTAGAGGTCAGCATGTCACAAAGCCAGTGCATAAGAGAGTTGCCAGCTCCATGGATTCCTGTGCTGAATTTCTTCAGCCTGCCCAGGCTTCTCCAAGAGTAGAGAGACCGAGGTACCCACCTATGAGCAGGGTCCCATGATCAGAATCTGCCCTTGCACTGTAAGGTTTGCTTTTGGGTAGGAGTCTGTCTGGGATGGAAAACAACTCAAGTTCTCATCTGGTTTTAGTGATCCTTGCCTGCCTCCTCTCTGCCAGGTGGGCCACTATCCTTGCTCATCTTCTCTTTCCTGTTTTTTTTTTTTTTTCCCCAATCACAAACTTTTCCTTTCCCGACACACTCTTGCTAAGCACCAACTCTGGGTCCCGAGAACCCAGTACCTGTCTTTGGGGAGCTTGTCCAGTATGTTCTACTGCAATTGTGAAGTCTAATTCTGGGACTCTCCAGCTCTTCCTCCTCATTTGGTTCCTTCTTTAGTCAGTACCCAACAATTGCTCCCTTTAGTCCTAATTCCCTCTCTGGAGCTTTTTGCAAAGTTCTTCTGACTAGTCTCCTTAAATTTACTCTGGTCTCAACCAATCCACTCTCCATGCAGCAGCTAGAATTGTTGTTGTATTGCCTTACTTACTATACTTCTCTATTAACTGATGTATACATGTGAAATTAACTTGAATTTTACATCCTAATTAGCTAACATTTAGTATACCTAATCATGAATCTACACTCCAGAAATGGCATAGCAAGCATCTCAGATACCATTATCCAAATCTGCACAAGAGGGTTTATTAGTTACACAAAGTTCTTTACTTACACACAGGTGAAATGTGCAGTGCTGGAGGACTGGGAAGAGTACACAGCACCTCTGTCCTTGCACAAATATCCTAAGATTCCAGCTTCCATGGCTTGAATGGGTCCCTCTCCATCACAGGTGCTACCAATGGGGTGGAATCAAGAGGTGATAGTGAGAATCCGGGTGCAGTGGCGCACACCTGTAATCCCAGCAGCTTAGGAGCCTGAGACAGAAGGATCAGGAGTTCAAAGCAGCCTCAGCAAAAGCAAGATGCTAAACAGCTCAGTGAGACCCTGTCAGAGGAGCTTGATGGAAGGAGTTCAGTCTCTCTTTGCCCTTCCACCTTCTGCCATATGAGGACATAGTATCCCTTCCCTCCGAAGGAGAGGTGGGTCAATTTCATCTGACAGTCACAACCTCAGAGAAGCCATCCTGCCCTCATAGCTAACTTTTACCCTCCTTCAAAGTACCCAGCACAATCACACCTGCTTGTCCAACCCTGGCACCTGGTAAGCTTGACTTCAGAAAAAGCCCTTTCTCTCTCAGGACTGTGGGGAGAAAGAGGAAACAGAACCAGGAAAGGATTCCAGAAATCATAGGTGCTACAGTCACTCCTTATGGGGACCACAGCAGGAGGCAGAAGAGCCATGCCTGGTTCTGCAAAAGCAGCAGGCAAGCCACTCAGCATCCAGATGTCCTCCCCAGCCCTCCCCAGTCTCAACAGCTGGCAACTCCATCCTTTCAGTCACTCCAGCCCAAAATTCCAGATTCACGCTTGATTCTCTCTCATTTTCACCCCACATCCAATCAGCAACTGCATCTGGCCTACCTTTGAAACATACCCAGAATCAACTCTTTCCACGACCCCTGCTTCTACTTCCCAAGGATGACCCTGCACAGCCCTCCAGGCAGAAAACCTACAGGGCCCTGCTTCCACCCAGAAATGGCCTCCTCAAGCAGTCAGGGAACTACAGCAATGATTTTCACTGAAATCTGTTCTTGGCACTTCCCAGTTCCAAGCTTTGTATCTGCTCCCCTTAACTGACCTTCTTACTGTTCTCTAAACATACCTACTCAGAAATATGCCTACCACAGGGCCTTTGCTCTAGCTGTTCCCTGGTATCCTCTTGGCTTCCTGCTTATGCTCCTCCTTCCTCAGTGATCCTTGTTGACCACATTTCAACCTATATTAACTACCATCTGTCCTTCCTATGCTCCAGAGCCAGTTCATCTCAATTACATCCCTCCTGCCCTTATTGCCTTCTGACATACCATATACTTTTTTGGTTTTAATATGTGTTCATTATTTCACTCTATATAACTATTCACTGTTTGTCATGCTATTTATTATAAATGAATGTCTATCTCCCCCACTAGACTATGAGCTTCACAAGGGCAAGATTTACCTCTGTGTTGTTTTTGGTTTGGTTTGGTTTGGTTGTTTTACTGATATAATTCCAAAGCACAAAGAATAGAGCCTGACACCCAAAATACATTTTTCTGAAGGAACAAATGAATAAATGTATGTATTTATACACATGTGGATGGACGGACAAAGGGAAGAAAGAGGCAGATGTGTGGTCAGTGCTTGATAGTGTGTCCTGTCATCCCGATGACCAGAGCTAAGACAGCCGTGTGGGGCTGTGGAGGAGAGTCGGTGTGTGTCAGAGGAGGAGGCAGACAGCAGGGTTTCTGAGTCACTGCCCATCATGCAGGGAGCTCACCTGACAAGCAGAAAATGGATGCCAGAAGAAGCTGGAGAGCACCTGGGGGGCCACCTGGGAGGTATTCCCAGGGCAAGAGTGTGCTGAGGAGTGCAGTCGAACCAGACCCCAAAAGACAACTTGAACAGCCAGAAGAGGACACCATGATAGCCTCAAGTTGGGGCCTCTTGGGCCCACTGAAAGCAAAGGTGAAATAATCATGGAGTCTCCACAAGCTTCTTACCCCAGAAGACAAGCCCTCCCTAAACACCATTGGGCAGGATTTTATAATGAAACGAACAGTTGGTGCAATTGTGTATTACTAAGTCACCAGATGAAAAGACCTTTTCTATAAATCTCAAGGGAGCATTTTCTACAGTAAAAAGAATCCAGTTTAAAGTAATTAATGGTTTCAACCAAGAGCTTAAAAATTCAAAAGAGCCTTTTAAATAACTTTCAGCTCCTAGATGTAACCATGACCTTTTGCATGTTAGACTTTTAAGTAAACAAGTGGTGTGTAAAGGAGACCTACTGCAATCTCATCAGCACTGTATTTGTGTGCATGAGTGTGTTATGGTTTGGATGTGAGGTGTCCCCCAAAAGCTCACATGTGAGATAATACAAGAAGGTTCAGGGCTGGGGTTGTGACTCAGTGGTAGAGCACTCGCCTAGCACGTGCAAGACCCTGGGTTCAATTCTCAGTACCCAAATAAAAATAAATAAACAAAATAAAGGTATTGTGTCCAACTACAACTAAAAAATATTTTAAAAAAGAAGAAGGTTCAGAGGAGAAATGATTAGGTTGTGAGAGTCTTAACCAATCAGTGAATTAATCCCCTGATAGGGATTTACTGAGTGGTAACTGAAGTGGTGGGGTGTGGCTTTGGGGTATATATTTGTATCTGGCAAGTGGAGCCCTCTCTCTCTCTCTCTGCTTTCTGATAATAATGTGAACTACTTCCCCCTGCCCCACTCTCCCACCATGATGTTCAGCATCACCTCGAGTCCAGAGGAATGGAGCTGGCCTTCTATGGACTAAGACCTCTGAAACCATGAGCCCTAAATAAAAGTTTCCTCCTCTACAGTTGTGCTGGTCAGATCACTTAGTCACAGCAGTGTAAAAAGCTGACTAAAACAGTATGTGTGCATGTCCAGAAGAGATTGTGGAATGGGTTTGTAAGCTAACCTGTACTAGGTACAGTGGAGACTCACACACCATTGCTGTACCCAGAGTTTTTTCTGCATGTTTACTTGAGTCATATACCTGCCAACTGCATCCCAGAACTTGTTCTTTTCTCTCAATGTGAATAGCCTTTTGCATCTCTCTAGTACTGACCTTCTTCCACGGTGCCATTCAAAAACCTCTTTATTGTCCACAAGGTTTGTTTTACAGACTTCATTTCCTCTAACCTCCTGAGCAACCCTATTAGGAATCTGCCTCGTTGTTTAACCTCTCTGAGCCTCAACTGCCTCCCTGTCCTGGGGAGGGGGTAGGGATATCAACAACAGAAGAGGGTCATGTGGATTAACTGAAATGTGCTGGGACTTCATTCAGCTCTCTAAAGGGCTCTACACAGGAGATACCAGAGTCCACTGTCCATCATACATGAACCTTGCCAGGCCTCATACATCCTGCCCTCTAGCTGTACCATAACCTCCCATTCATCAAGAAGCTCAACGGTCAATGATCAGGGTATGTTAACACTCAGAGGTGACCTTGAAGCACTGCAGGATCCAGTGAGGTCTCTGAGTCATCAAGACAGACCAAACCACGTTTGCACAGTTTGTGTATTTTACTATATTCCAATTTTATTTTTAAAAATTTATGATGAGTACTTGGCAGTAATTCTCAAAGTGCGTTCCAACAGGTTTTACACAATAAAAAGGCTCTACTGTCTCAGTTTTAAAATGCTGTTTCTGCCTGCTCAGCATTCACTCTTCCTTTCCCTGGAAGCTAAACGTGTGTTTTCTTTTGGAGAACCACCCCCCCAGCCCTCCTGATTTTCATGCCATTCACATGGGTTGACCACATATACACAAGATTAGGTCTAGGGGTGGACCCCAGCTCAGGCCTGATCAATAAGTATTTTCTATTGCCACAATGATCAGCTCAGGGATCTACATGAGACACAAGCCAGCAAAAAAACAATTCAGGGATTTTTACTGAAAATGGGAAATCTTTTTCTCTCCACTCAAGATTACTAGCTAAGGGAATGTTATAAGCTTAGAATCACTAGAAACCACTATATGGAAAGCACCTACCTTACAAAGCAATACAGAGAAAGAAGAGCCAAAAGATTGTGACCAGGACCTCATCACATCATTGAAGCCCTTGTGTCCAGTTATATCCAAGAGATAATATCTGGCAATGTTGTATATTCTGGAAAAGGCATTAGGGCAATACGAGGCTGAGCTCCTTTTTACACCATATACTGGGCCACAGGTGCCTCTAGTGCTTCTGGATCTTTAGACACAGACATGAGAAGCCCTGATGTCTTTTCCTTGCCACACCTCAAAGTGTGGCTGCAAAGCCTCTTTGATGCTAATTGAAAGGATTCAGAGAGTTTCCACTCATCCAGCTGAGTCTAGCACTGATTTTTGTGAATCTTTCCTGCCCATACCAGCCTGCCAGCCTGTGCCCCTGCCTACCTACCTGTAAATTATACCTTTTGCTTGAGCACCTGTAATTGTGAGAATGCTGGTTCTTACACTGAGTTTCACAACATTAAATAAGGTTTCTTTACTGTAGGGCTTCATAGAGACTTTGAAATATTAACATGCATTATGAATCTGCATCAGGGGATATAATATGAAGCATTTCCCAAACTTATGTATCTAATGAACTTCTTTTGGAAGGCCCTATCATAGGACTTGTATTCCACAGAAAACACCTTAGAAAAGCCTAATACACATTACCTATAGGTTCAAACTAAATATTAAAATAGTGAAATAATAAGTGCAGTCACTTATTATTCTGAGTAAATGGGACAAATGGGAATTCATTTATCCAAAACTGTTGATGCATTTTTCAAGTCCTTAAAAATGCTTGTGTATAATTTTTATTTTTACTAAACTAGGGTCATAAGCACAAACCATAGTATATTTTCCAGACTTAATAAAATGTGTGTGTGTGTGTGTGTGTGTGTACATACATAGACATTTCTTTATTATATTGGGGTCATAATTCCTGAATGGCTGTATTTTTGAGTTTGGTCTTTTAAAGTAGTTTTAGCTTCTTGTCTCATTGCCAAGCTATCAGCTGTCACTTCTTTTATTCTAAATGTATCTTCCTCTAGCAATAGCCCCTCATACTATTCTGTGGGCATAAACCAGAGAAGAGAAACTAATTGGAATTGTGTATTAAAAAAAAAAGTGGAGGCAGGTCCAATATGCCCACCACCTGAGCCAGGATAGGTGGTGTGCACTGTTTCTGTTCATGAAATTCATGTCCATGGTGATCTTGGCACCTTCAAGGCCAATTATTTCCAGGTTCCTGCCTTAGTTTTGTATAGCTAAAGTTTCCAAATACCTGACCTTCAAATATGGGAAGTACTACTATATTACTTAGCCAACAAAAGAACCACTCCAGCTTGATAGTAAGCACTGGACTCTGCTTAGAAACTATAAAACGAAAAGGGTTTTAAAAAAGAAAAATAGAACTCACAGTCCAAAAATTTTCAGTTCTAAGTTTATAAGTCATCCATTGGCACTGAAGTCAAATTTCAGTCATTTTTCAGGCATTTTGTCCACCTATAACTCTCAAGTTGCAGTTTGCCTGTTTGAGGGTATTTGTGAGCTTCCCTGTTTTATGATCCTATAATGTAATGGATGGAGTTTGGGGACTACAGGGAGGTAAACATTCTCCCCCTTGTCCTTGAGAGTGTAGCCTTGACCCTGAGCAGGTAGGTAGGCAGGGGCACAGGCTGGCAGGCTGGTATGGGCAGGAAAGATTCACAAAAATCAGTGCTAGACTCAGCTGGATGAGTGGAAACTCTCTGAATCCTTTCAATTAGCATCAAAGAGGCTTTGCAGCCACACTTTGAGGTGTGGCAAGGAAAAGACATCAGGGCTTCTCATGTCTGTGTCTAAAGATCCAGAAGCACCAGAGGCACCTGTGGCCCAGTATATGGTGTAAAAAGGAGCCCAGCCTCGTATTGCCCTAATGCCTTTTCCAGAATATACAACAAATGTTCTGGAAAGTTCATAGGCTCCTGGTCTCCCAATGCACTCCCACAGTGGGGAGAAGCCAGGCACCTGCTTGGACAGCCATGTGCAAACTCTGGGTCTGCTCTGCCAAAGTAAACATCCCTGCCTAGCCCCTGCCCCAGAATTTAGGCTCAGCAGGGTCTCTGTCTTCCCACTTAGAGGCCTGCTGACCAGATGTGGGCTTGGGTGATGGCCGGAGGGTCCAGGGGGCCCATTAATCTGCAATTAGGACTATACATGCCCCCACCTGCCCCTCCTGCTTCCTCTTGACAAGTCCACAGCTGAAAAGCACTTTTAGAGGAAATGGATCCCTCAGTTGTCTCTAAGACGTGTCACTTTGGAAATCATTGCTCTGGAGTCATTAGCTCTACTCCTGCCTGAGCAGTAGAAGTGTAGGTTTGGTGATAGTTATTCTTGCTGTGTATTCTATTGCAAAAAAATCTTGAAACAACAAAACTATAACAAAGAGATACTTAGAGGGCACTACATGAAAGAAAAGCCCAAAGCCACAGGGACTGCCTGCCCCACCCATAAAGCAGGCTCACCCAGCACTGCCTTGATGTCCTGAAATCAGAACTGGGCTGTGGTCCCTGCTCAGCTGAAGCTGCCCCTGAGTCCATAACAGTATCTAACAGGGACCGAGAAGATGACAGTAAGACTAAGGATGGCAGTAAAAAGCAGCACTGTCTAAAGCTGGCTGCGTAGAACTAAGGAAAGGCCCTGGGGTTCAAATGTTAGTGACCCTCACCAAACTCCCTTCACCTCCAAACACTCCTTAGTACTGATTCTACACTGTCCAGGTTTGCCCATCTACTCTGCCAGGCGACAAAGTCATCCTCCAGTTACGCTGTGCATTGGAAAAACTTTGATGAAACTGCTGCAATTGATTCCATGCAGGTGGGGTGGGATATGCCATCCTGCACTTATCCCCTTCCCACCCCACATGCATATTAAACTAAAGAAATAATGAAATTATAAAATGCTTCAATGGAGAAAATATGGGGGGAGTGCTCAATGGACAAGAGACTTCAAACAATTTGATGATGGAGGACTGACTGGCACATATAGAAGAAGCCATAGCCTAGAAGAGACCGGTGGCAAGAGAGTAGGAGCTGAGAGGCAGCAGGTCTTCAAGACAGAACCCAACAGGGACTTAAGATTTGAAATTCTAAGCATCAAGGAGGGTGAAGTGACAAATGGTGAACTACACAAGGGAATCACTAGCAATGGATACATCTTCCTCTGCCTCCCATCACTGGTTGGCCCAAAAGCATGAAGCCAGACCATTAAAGAAAGCTTATCTTCAAAAAGAGAAAATGATGCAAAAACAATAGAATGGAGAGTTCTTGAAGCTATTCTGAGTGCTATCATAAAGTTTAATTAGGAGAGGAGTTGGGAAACAAGTTCTTGATCCCCTAAAACTGAGGGCAAAATACCAGGATCTTCAACCTGGAGGTGGGCCCACTATACTCTGAGCCACAGAATAAACTCTGCTCTAACTTCTTAGCCTGCTCACCTGGTGGCAGACCTGCCCACAGCCTGCAGTAAGCCGACATCACCATCCCATGAGGGATCTCACACCCAAGCAGATACCACATCCCCTAAACCAGCAGACCACTTCCAGCCATCCCAAGGCTTCCGCACCAGTAAAGTCCACCATCTCCTGCCACTCAGCCTCACTTGGAGACTGCTTTCCTCTGACAGAGTTTGCCATCTTTCAGCTCTGAAAGCTCTACCCAATTTTCCTCCCCAGAACATCATCCCCAAGAACCTCCTGAATTCTGTACTAGTGAATATTTTCTTCACAGTCATAAACCTTTTCTATCTTTGATCACTAATAATGTTTTTTTTTAGCATACCTATGCTTCAGGAACCCTAGGTTACATAAGTGAATGAGCTCCCACTTCATGCTCACAAGTGAAAAATATATAGTAAAAATAAGTATGGACATAGTTTTAAGAGAAAACAATGTGTATAAAGCCTTCTATCACCAGGATTTGAAGAGGATTCTATGAGGTATTAGAACATTGTGCACACGCACACGTGTACACACACACACACACACACACACATGCTTTAATGGCAGAATATTTTTCCAACAAACTCAACATGGACATACAAATTAAGAAGAAGCTGCTCTGATCAGAGCAGGAAGGAAAAACCATCTGCTCAGCTCTTTTTTCCCTCTTTCTAAAACCAAATTTCCAAGGAGAGCAGTTAGCAGCTCTAACTCAAAACAACTAAAAAGTAACTTAGCAATATGGGAAAAAGTATTTCACTTTGTAAAATGTACAAAATAAAAAACCTGAGCAGGACCTCTTACCTGCACATTTGTATATACTAACCAAAGAAATCCTAAGTAGATTCCACCAGTCAGAACTCAGCAATCTTCACCCCAACCTGCACTTTGTGAGTATTAACCATGAGCCAAGATTAACTGATCCATGTATAATCTATCAATCCAAACAACAAAACTGTGTGACCAATACTGCCATTATCCATATTTCCACATGTTAAATAATGTGACTCAGTCAAGGACAAGAGGCAATCCCAGGTCGCTGGACTCCAGAGACCATGTATGCCTTTAGTACTATGTTGCACTAGTCTCCATAATAGCTATTTATATTCTTCTTTATTATATGTTTTCTGAATTTTTTACTTGTATCAACCACTTTCATAATATTAAGGATATTTTAATTCAGAAGCAAAAAAATGGGGGTTTAGTTTTTAATGCCAAGGGAAGGAGGCAAGGCAAGAATGCCCTGGGTGGCTCATCCCACCTATAGTCACCATGGAGGTGACCAGCAAGTCTTTCCCAAAATATCACAAAGACAGGGCTCACAGGAAATCCTTCTTTCCAACAGGGCTCTGCATGTCTTAGCCAAGTCAATCCCACTCTTCAGCTTCTTCCCTAACAGAAATATTAGAAAAGCTTATTATTCTTGATTTTACCAAACACTGATACATACCTATACTGAGAAGGAAGAGAATAAAGGAGAGTGAACAAGAATTAAAAATCCTAATCTACCAAAGCAGAACATGTCTAAAATTGATGAATCAGCAAGTAGCCATATATGCATAATTTTTAGGAACATGAAGGAAAGTATTAGCAAAAACAGATAAAACAAAAATTTAAAATTGTTCTCTCTGGGGAAGTAATCATCACAAAGGGTGGAGGAGCTGGCACATAAAGATTATTGCATTTGCAAAAGCTTTTTGGCACTATTAGGCTTTCCAAATCAAGCCTAATATTTCTCTGATTTAAAAAAATTATGAAAAAAAAATAGCAAAACCTACCTTCATTGGTGTTCTCCATCTGCTTAGTGGACTCTGGTAAGCTTGGCTGCAAGGTTTGGCATGGTTTGTGGAGCCAGAAGCTATCTGAGAGACAGAAGATGGCAGGTGTCTGCACCATCAGAAAGCAGATATGATGGAGTCAGAAGACTTGGATTCCAATGTTGGGTCTGCCACTCTGAGTTCTATGGCCTTAGAGAAGGTGTTTGACCACTCTGAGCCTCCCTATCCCATAAGGACAGGTATCTAGATCCCATATAACCAAGGGTTAGGGTTAAATTATGTAGATCTCAACCCAGGGATGCAAACGAAGCTCATGGTGAAGATACAAGAAGTGGGGACTTGTATAGCCTAGGCCATGTAGGAGGGAGCTATGGACAGACTGAGCCCCAGGTTCCCCAACCAAGAACTAGACCCTGAGAGGAAACCCAAGTCTCTAAAGTTTGGCTGAAATCTCACCTTCTCCACACTGTTCCCAAGTTCCCTAGTACCATAATTTTAGGATTCTACGAATTCAAGAGAGATTAAGTGTGCCAGGTGTTGGTTTGTGTCCCTCTGTGTTGTGTGAGCTTCTTCCCAACCCATAAATCCATCTGACCCTAGCAAGGAGTCCCCTTGAGCAATTTCCTTCCTCAATTCTGCTCAACAAAAATCCAAATTACTTGGCCTTGAAATCAAATTTGGGAAAACCTGGGACCGGAGAACGAAATCTCCAAGTCAAGGCCTGGTCATCGCTATGTTAAGCTTTGTCACAGATCTAATCACAGCTGTCATTTTAGAATAAGCAGGCTTGGAATTCCTAGAAAGAAGTACAGCTTGGGGCAATCTGTTCCAGGCTCTAAGCATCTAGAAGAGCCCACAGCTTCTGTTCATAGCCCAGGGGCGAGTTCCCACCTGCCTGATTGCTCAGGGTTCTTGTTTTTTCTCCTGCCCCTGGAATTAAAGCCTGCATTGGTTTGGGGATAGGAAGAGGTTTGGCAGGTCCATGAACACAGGTCCTGTGACTCCCTCTATATCCATGACTAAAGAGACCAGACCTGCAACCCATCAGATAGCACTATTCTTGCTCATATGTCAGGGAGGAAAGAGGTAGAAAGATGCCTGTGAAGCGACCCTGGGCAGAGAGGACTCAAAACAAGACAACAGACTAGGCCTATGGAAACCCCACCAGTACTGGGAAATCTCAGGTAGTGTAGTATAAAATCTCCCCAAAGATCCCAAGGAATACAGACTGTTCTCTGCATGGACAACCCAGGAGGGTGAACACATGACCTACAGATACATTCCCCCCAAAATAAAATTTATTCTTTGACATTTCAGACTTGACAAGGATTGATCATTATGTCAATTCATACAATGATTAAAATAATAAACTACATCTGGAGTCAGAGAAAAACCTGAGACCACCTTTGATTTCATGAGTACAAGGTAAGGGACCTGAGGGGTGGGGGGGAGACGGTAAAGGGAGCATTAAGAGAGGATAGTTAGTGATTAAATGTCATTTTCCTTGAGTCAGTGATTCTCAATTTATTCAAGTGTCCTGAAGTAGGTTTTTGTTCTGTTTTTCTTTCTTTTTTTTCCCCCCATTTTGGGGAATTTGGTTTTTGTCCAAGGAATAATTCTCAATAGTTTGCTTTTAAAAGTATTGTGCAATTTCTAAATAATTTTTTTTCAAAATCAGGCTGACACTGCCAAATCCATCTGGTTAGGGTTTTCTGCATCACCTCCAGAAAGATAGCTGCTCCTCCGAGAGCCTGGCCTAGAAACTGGCCTATACAACCTGTGCCCCAGAGCATCCACCTCCTCAAAGATGTAACCAGGGGGCTCAGGGTATGCAGCTGGGCACTTGCACATTTCCTTGGGAGTGAAGCTGATGGAATAGGTGGTCTGGCCCTCCAAAGGAATATTTGCTCGAGGGCCAGACCAAGGGGGCTTACAGCTTTTGGTACTGATAGGTGGATGGGGCACATAGTGGGCCCGAAAGGTGGTCAGACAGTCCAAGGGCTCTGTGGGAAAGCCCAGGTGGGGGATGGGCTTGGCCATTTCTGTGCGTTTGCTGTCCCACTGCTTATAGTCGTCCTTGGTGGTAGTAGAGCCTTCGAAACGGAAGCTCTTCTTAATCGGGAGCACCGGTCGGCAGGACTGAGCAGGGGCACCCTTAGGGTCTGTGTAATGGGCTTGTACTGTTGTCAGAAGATCCATCTTCTCTTCAGGAGGGACAAAAGCAACTGGAGCTTTGGAGAATAACTGGGGCGTTGGCCAAGCTTGGTACTTATCTCGAAACTCGGTGGTGTTCGAGAATGGTGTGTCTGTCCCCGGTAGCCTGGCTGGAGGCTTCGAGCTCTTGGCAGGCTCCCCTAGTAGGCCTCGGTAGGACTCTTTGTGTGTGGTGAGGCTCTCGAAGGGGATTTCACAGGGTCTAAACTTCTCTGCCTCGTGCACAAAGCACTTCTCCACAGGGTGTGCCACATAGCTCATCTTGTAGTTGGTCAGGTCCTCCAAGGGGATGTTACAAAGGTTGGGCATGGCTGGGGGTTTACAGCTCCTGGTGGTCACGAGGCCCTTCATGGAGTAGTCATCCTGGTGTGTGGTTCTGCTGTCAAATTTGGTGGATTCCAGCCAGCGTTTGTGTTCTGGACGAAGTAGCTCCCGTCTTGGTTGGTTCCAAGGTAAATAATCAGCTGAAATTAAAGCAGAAGAGGTAATTAATAATAAATCAGGTCCCCCAACTTGCATGTAGTCTAAAAGGCCTCAAAGTGATAAGCCCATTTCCAAAGAGGTATTTTCTCAGACAAGACAGTCAGAGCTGGAGAGGTAGCTCAGTGGTAGAGCACCTGACTAAGCACTTGACTAGCAAGCAAGTTGGTTCAGTCCCCAGTACTGCAAAAAATAGAAAGTCTTCATAACATCCCTAATAAATGGGCACTAACAAAATACCTATTTTATAGATGCAGAAATTGAGGCACAGAGGAATTAAAGAATTTGTCCCAGTTCACTTAGCTAGAAATTTAAAATCACAGATTAAAATCCAGATCCAGAACCCATCCTCTGACCCACTCCAACCTGATTTAACAAAGAACGCTGACTATGAGCCAGTCCAGTGTGTTCCAGCCTTTCCAAATGTGATTTTTGTTTCGTCTTCACAATAACCCTTTATACTGAGTATGATTGTCCCCACTTTACTGATTTCCAAAAGCAAAGCTCAGAGAAGCTGAGAAACTTGCCAAAAAGTCACATGGCTAATGAGTTAAAAATTGGAATTTTAAAAATTGTCAAACCTCTCTGGCATTAAGGAAATGCAAATCAAAAATATACTGAGAGTTAGGTTATCTCACTCCACTAAGAATACACAACAATAAATGCTGGTGAAGGTTCAGGGAGAAGGGAACTCTCATGTACTGTTGGTGGGAATGTAAATCAGTACAGCCACTGTGGAATTATAAGTATAGAGGTTCCTCAAAAGACTTGGAATGGGGGGCTGGGGTTGTGGCTCAGGGATAGAGCACTTGCCTAGCATGTGTGAGGAACTGGATTTGATTCTCAGCACCGCATTGAAATAAATAAAGGTCCATTCACAACCAAAAATTTTTTTTAAAGACCTGGAATGGAACTACCATGTGATCCAGCCCTACCACTCCTTGGTATCTGTCCAAAAGAATTAAGATTAGCATACTACAAAGATACACACATGCCCATGTTTGTAGCAGCACAATTCACAATAGCCAAGCCATAAAATCAATTTAGGTGTTCAACAAAAGGTAAATGGATAAAGAAAATATGAGATATGTATATATGGAGACTTATTCAGCCATAAAGAATGAAATTGTGTCATTTGCAGAAAAATGGATACAAATGGGAGCGTCATGGTAAGCAAAATAAGCCAAACTCATAAAATCAAAGGTCATATGATTTCTTTCATATGTGGTAGCTAGAGCCAGGAAAAGGAGAGGAAGGGGGGATTCTCATGTAAATAGCAGAGAGATCAGTAAAGTAGAAGAGGAGAACCAGGAGAGGGAGAGGAGAGGAAGGAAAGGGAAGGTACTGGGGAATGAAATTGATCAAATTATTACTATATGCATATACAAATATGTCACAATGACAGTCACTATTCTATACAATTATTACACAACAAAAACCAAAAAAAAGGAATTTAAGCCGTACACTTGACTCCAAACTCATGCTCTTCTGACAGCCTACATCAAGTTAGGGGCACCATATTTCTAAGTAAAAATTAAGAAACTAATAATCAGGGAAGGTTTGCAGGAGAATTTCAAAATGTTTGTTTTTTTTTTTGTTTTTAATGGGAAAGATTATCCAGCTATACTAGGAGATATCCATCTCAAGAAAAACCTCTGCTGTGGGGCTATAATGGCCAAAATAAAGGAGGCCTGGACCCAAAGAAAATCCAGTGAGAAATGGCCACACAATCTTGAGAAGGAGACACTGTCCTCGATCGAGCATCTCTGCAGGGGATTAAAATGACTTTATCACATAGACCTTCAGGGCTGCTCCAGGACTAAAAGTCCAGGTGAGAAAAATCCAATAGTAGGCACTCAATTCAACCACCTCCACTCTTGCTGCCTTTCTTTTCATAATATTTGGCTCACAGCCATGGCCTACATTGCCCCATTTTGCTCATAAATTACCAGGCCTGAGGTAGCCCATGTGAACCTGGTGAGCCCTCTGAATCCACGGGGAATCCTCTTACAGCTTTACAAAGGTTTAGAACAAATGCAGCTACCCAGGAGCATTGGATGTATACAGTTAATGGTAGTGAAGTCCACAGGTATATTTTCAACAACTTTATTGAGAATAATTTGCATAACATAAAATATACCATCTAAGAAACCTTTTCCTAACCCAAGATATTAGAGATTTTCTGTTTTAACTGTTACATGTAGGTCTTTGGTCCTTCTGTTTCCTCCCCATCCCCCAGTAGTGGGGATGGACCCTTGGGCATGATGAATGCTAGACAAGTACAGCACCACTAAGCAAAATCCTAGCCCTTGACCCTTTAATTTTTGAGTATGGCATGATATAAAGGTCTAAAGTTCATCTTTTTGCATGTGGATCTCTGTCTCATCATTTATCTAAAAAGAGTATCCTCTTCCATACTGAAATGCCCAGTCATTGTTGAGAAAAAATGACAATAAATTTGAGGGTTTATTTGTGTATTCTCAACCCAGTCATATTGTCATTTACACCTGTCTTTATGTCAGTATCACATTGTCTTAATTACTGCAGCTTTATAGTGAAGCTTTAAAATTGGGAAGAATAAGTTCTTCAACTTCATTTTTATTTTCCAAAAACATTTATTTAAATTTTATATATAAAGTATAGAATTACCTTGCCAATTTCTTTTTTATAAAAAGAGGCTCCTGGTATTTTGATAGGGATTGCTTTGAATCTATAGATCAATTTTGAAGAAACTCCATTTGAACAATATTGAATCCTCCCATTCCATGAACACAGAATGTTTCACCCCTTACTTAGATTTTATTTTTCTCTGCACTCTGGTAATTTTCATAGTACAAATCTTGCATTGATTTTTTTTACTTATCTTTTTTCACATTTTATTTGTTCTAATTTGTTATACATGACAGTACAATACATTTTGACACATAATACATATATGGAGTATAACTTCTCATTCTTCTGGTTGTACATGATGTAGAATCACATTGGTCTCATAGTCATACATGTACGTAGGATAATAACGTCTAATTCATTCTACAATTCTTCCTACCTCCATACCGCCCCCTTCACTCTCCTCTGCCTGATCCAAAGTACCTCTATTCTTCCCTAGCCTTCCCCCTTATTGTGAATTAGTATCCACATATCAGAGAAAAAAATCAGCCTTTGGTTTTCTGGGATTAACTTATTTCACTTAGCATGATATTCTCCAGCTCCAACCATTTACCTGCAAATGCCATAATTTCACTCTTCTTTAAGGCTGAGTAATATTCCATTGTGTATTATACCACATTTTCTTTATCCATTCATCTGTTGAAGGGCATCTAGGTTGACTCCATAGTTTAGCTACTGTGAATCAAGTTGCTATGAACATTGATGTGACTGTGTCACTGTAGTATGCTGATTTTAAGTCCTTTGGATATAAACTGAGGAGTGCAATAGCTGGGTCAATAAATAAACAGGCTAAGGAACTGAACAGACACTTCACAGTAGAAATACAAATGGTAAAAAAAAATATGTGAAAAAGTGTTCAACATCCTAGCAATTAGAAATGCAAATTAAAATTATATTGAGATTTCATTTCACTCCAGTTAGAATGGCAACAATCAAGAGTACCAATCAAGAATACAAGTAACAGGGCTAGGGTTGTGGCTCAGCGGTAGAGTGCTTGTCTAGTATATGGGAGGCACTGAGTTCAGTCCTCAACACCACATAAAAATAAACAAATGTCCAACTACAACTAAAAAAAAATACAAGTAATAATAAATGTTGGCAAGGATGTGGGGAAAGGGTATAATCATACATGGCTGGTGGGACTGCAAATTGGTGCAACCACCCTGGAAAGTAGTACAGAGATTCCTTAGAAAACTTGGAATGGAACTACCATTTGATCCAGTCATCCTATTTCTTGGTATATACCCAAAAGACTTAAAAATCAACATACTATAGTTATAAAGTCACATTAATGTTTATAACAGTTCAATTCACAATAGCTAAGCTATGGAACCAACGTAGGTACCCTTCAACAGACGAATGGACAAAGAAACTGTTCCATAGAATATTACTCAGCCATAGAAAAAAGAATAACTTAATGACATTTGCCAGAAAATAGATGAATCTGGAGACTATCATGCTAAGCAAAATAAGCCAATCCCAAAAAAACCAAAGGTCAAATGTTCTCTTGATATGTGAATGCTAACACAAAAAAATGGGTGAGAGGAGAGGAATGGAGGTCCATGGGTTGGGTGGGATGGGGAGAATGGGAGGAGAAGTAGGGGAACAGGAATGGGGGGGGGGGGGACAATGGAATTAATTTGACTTAACACTCCTATGTACATAAATACATCACAGTGAATCTCCACATCATGTACAACCACAAGACTGGGATCCTAATTAGAATAAGATATACTCCATGTTTGCATAAATATGTCAAAATATACTCTGTCAACCAAAAAGAATTTAAAAATAAAAAGAATATCTTGTTAATGCTCTTCATCAGGCTAAGGAAGTTCTCTTCTATTCCTAGATTTTTGAGAGCTTTTATGGATATGAGATCTTGCCAAATATTTTCTATCAACCATCTGGCTTTTGTCTGTTACTTTATTAATATGATATATTACATTGATTATCTGATGTTATATCAACCTTGAATTCCTAAAACAAACCCCACAGCTTTAGTTTTCTCTATAATTGCTTTTTTAAATTAAAAATAAACATTTACCTAGTTACATTTACAAGCAACTTTCTTTGTGTAGATTTATTTTACTATCTGTATCATTTCCTTTCAACCCGAGGATTTCCCTTAGTATCTCTCATAAGGGAAATCAGCTTTCTTTTTCTGAAGGTATCTTTGTTTTGCCTCATTTTTGAAGCATAGTATCACTGGATATAAAATTCATGACCTATTTTCTTTTAGTAGTTCAAATAAGTCAACCAACTCTGTTCAGTCTTCCATTTTCTTTTTGAAGAGAATCTGTGACTCTTGATGTCCTTACCCTGTATAGGATGAGGTATTTCTCTTCGTTATTTTCCAAATCTTTGTCTTTCAACAGTTTAACTCTAATGTGAGTGTGTACCTCTGTTGATTCTATTTGGATAATATGTCTTGGATGTAGAGATAAATATTTTTTCATTTTTATTGAGGAATTTCAGCAACTAATCCTTCAAACATTTTTATGCCCTTTTCTTCTCCATTTGGGATTCCTATTATGAGTATGTTGATAGACTTGATGGTAGCCCACAAGTCTCTGATTTTCTGTTCACTTTTATTATTCTCTGTTCTTCAGATTGGATCATTTATATTGATCTATCTTCATTTATACTGATTCTTTCTTCTGCCAGCTCAAATCTGCTGTTGAGCTCCTGTAATGCTTTTTTGTTTTGGTTATTGTCCAATTCCAGATATTCATAAATTATTATTTCCTTTTATTGATATTCTCCATTTGATGAGTAATTGTTGTCATACTTTCTTCATTTCTTTAAATATGGCTTCCTGCTGTTCTTTGAATAAATTTGTTCAATATTTGTTTTCTAGGTCCAACATCTGGGTTCCCTCGGAGATCATTTCTATTGACAGCTTTCTTTCCCCTATGCATGGATTGGACTTTCTCCTTTCTGTTCACGTTGCCTAACTTTTTGTTAATGACTTACATAAAATGCTGCAGCAACTCTTAATTCTAACCCCTCCATTAGAGCTGTTTTTGTTTATGTTTAGGGAAATATGTGCACTAATTTTATAGTCTTATCTCCCCCCTGCAGTTTGTGGTTACTGATATTTTTGCTCATTTTTCAATTCTTTTTATTTTATAATCTGGCTTCACCCTGTATTAGCGTAGTTTAGCAGTCAGCCAATGATTAATCAAAAGTTATAATTAAGCACCTCAAGCCAGTAAAGCTTCCACCATTTGCCAATGTATCTATGTGTGGGTAGAGAACATAGTCAAAGATCAGACATCTTATATGTCTGAAATGGCTTCTGTTTTCTGCTGAAATTTCTTGTGTCTCCTCTGCACAAGCCTAGTGCAGAGGTTGATCTCTCTGGAGCCTGCTCACAGCCTTGCCCCTATACACAGCCTTTCACACCACTAGGAATATGTGTGAGTTATCAAGGCCCACTGTGTTTACCTCATTCTCTGGATCTCCCTGATATATTTCTAGCTTGTCTGTTTATCTGTTTCTTGCCACAATTAGTACTGCAAACCTCAGAAGACTTGCAGAATTTGTCTTCTCTGATATTTTCCCACTGAGATCACTACTATTTTTTTTTATCAAAACCTTTTGGTGTGCACTATTCCAAGTCAATTTAGACCTCACTGGCAGCAGAGCTATTATTTGTCACAGCCTAGCCTGCCTAGACAGGACTGCCCCCAACACGCAATGGGAGGAGGAAGGTGGGAGGACAGAAGCAGCTCCAGGACAACACTCACAGTTGCCCACTGCTCATAACCAAGGTACAATAGTTCCTCTTAAAGAAGTACCCTCCATTTGTCATATAACTTTGGTTGATTTCCAGAGTCTTGCTTTTTTACCACTTTGCCTAATTTTATCATTGTTTTTTGGAGGAGAGGATTTGCCAAGCTTCTTACTCCACCATTCCAGAACTCCTGACATTCCCACCCCCGGGCACATTCTTAAGTTTACTTTAGGCCAGTAATACTACCAACTATTTATTCAAAATTGACTTCATTTTAATTGAAAATCTAATCTTTCTCCAAAAGCCATTAATGGCTCTATCAGCATCTTGAAAGCATTAGGGGACCTTACAGTGAACCATCTTGCTGAATATAAACCACATGTTCCACCCCAGACTTCAAGCCTCAATGAAATGGGGCATCTACCTGTAGATACCTGCACAGGGCCTCAGGGGTTAAGTGGGACAGGGCTTTGCTGGCCTTCTTCTGTGATGGATGAGGTGTTAAGAAAACAAGTTCCTAAGCTCAAAGTTGCTTCATGTGATTCCTGATACCCAATAATATAGTTTAAACCACATTATTATTCAGCCTAACTTCCTCCACCCAGCATTTATTACACACATCAGAAAAAAAGAAAAAAAAAAAACCTCCACAAGGCCCTGAAAACCTCTGAATTCCACATGACAAACTATTCACACGCCAGGAAAGCCCTTCGGGGCCAGAGTGTCGTGTCGGTAATTGGCAGGAACCTCTTTAAAAGGGATTCCATGCAATAATGTGTCTTTAAAAAAACTTAGCTAAACCTAAAGCTGAGCATCAGTAATTACACTCTCAATCTTTCCAATTGCACAGTGTTTTGGAAATGTCACAAATTACAACCAAATGCTGCTGAAGCATATTTTATTGGTGGTTTTCTAGACCCCAGAAAAGGTGCTGGTCATGAATAGAAACGGAAAAGCTTGAATATTTTTCTGCTTACTAATGTAAACAGAACATATAGACAAAATATAGATAGCACCCATTGAAATATACATATTTAATGACCTTGATCTTTGGTTTTTCCCTCCTTCCTTTGGAAAGAGAATCGATATATGGCCATAAAACATTAAGGTTGTTATGGGACTTACTAAGGCAGCAAATTTTCACAAGAAATAAGTCATCCAAGGGGCGATCACCAAAAGCTAAGACAGGAGTAAGGACCCTCATACATACATAAAGTGCTTCAGGACTGACCCAAGAGCAGTATAAGGTCATGTCCTTCCCCAAATTCATCCTGCCCCTCACCAGGACCTATCAGGTAATTGGATGGGTAAGAATATGTGTGTATCTATTGCCACACACTGTCACCTACAGCCTGTGCAAACAGTAGTTCAGAACCATTTACTCCTTTATTATAAACCTTTGAACTCCATTCCCTGTTCTAAGTGCTGGGAAGACAGATATTGGGCATTTAAGACCTAGTTTTGGAAGCCATGATATCATGGGGCAATAATGGAACAAATGAACCAATCAAATTAATGAAACTATTTGCTATGCTCTAAATGTCCACCAAAATTCATGTTTTGAAACTTAATCCCCATTGTAGTATTAAGAGGTGGGGCCTTTGGGGAAATGAATAAGTCATGAGAGCTCTTCCTCGTGAGTGGATTATTACCTTATAACAAGGTTAGAGGGAATTGGTGTAAGCCCTTTTTTTTTCTCCCTTTCACCATTTACCATGTGCTAACACAGCAACAAGATGCCATATGGAAGCAGAGACCAGGCCTTAACCTGCTAATCTTAATCTTGAACTTCCCCGCTTCTAGAATTGTGAGGGGTAAAAATTCTACGATTTATAAGTTACCAGTTTCAGATTTATTGTTATAACAGTGCAAACAGACTAACATAGTCTTATTTAAAACAAACCATTAAGAAATATAGGTTGCAAACTAGCACCTATGAGTCAAATCTAACTACAAATATGTTTCCTTTAGCTATATACGGATCTGTTTTAAAATCCAAATTTTAGAGGAAGACTATGAAATCCAAACTCAAGTTCCTACGAACCCAGAACAAAAACTTTGCCCCTCTATGCATGCCTGCTCCTGAGCAGTCTACTTTGGACTGCTACTTTTTTTTTTTAACTCTGTTTAAGTAAGCAAGCAATTAACAGGTTATCAGAAGTTTAAGAGAAACAAAGAAAATTGTATTTTCTCAATTTTTACTTTAGCAGTAAGGAAATGTCATCCATGATTTGGTTCCAGCAGCGGAATACTTTTCTCTGGTTTTCAGAGAGCAGACTGAGATGTAATATCATAGAAACAGGGAAGAACGTGGGAAAACTGGAGACAGAAGAGATTAAAGCATGAGCAAGGGTTGGTTCTGTGAGAGTGTGTGGGGTGTTTATTTTGAGGGCTGAGTAGTTTGCTGAGAAGGAGTAACGTGAGTTACAGAAGACTTGAGCGACGCCATTACACCTACCCTGTTCTTGCTAACTCCTACAGCAAGCGAGGAGTAGTTCTTGTTCCCAGACCTCTCCCTGCACCTAGGGCCAGGTGGAGGAGACAGAACTGAACTGAGCAGGCAGGTCTCTGACAAGCCTCTAGCTATACTATTTTAGTCAGCCTTGTCATTACTGTGACTAAAATACCTGACCAGAACAATTGAAGAGGAGGAAAAGTTTATGTGGGGGCTCACGGTTTCAGAGGTCTCAGTCCATAGACAGCTGGGTCTGTTCTTCTGGGTTTGAGGTGAGGCTGAACATCATGGTGGAAGAGTATGGCAGAGGAAAGTGGCTCACAGAAGATCAGGAAGCAGAAAGAGTGACTCCACTCATCAGATACAAAATATATACCCCAAGGGCACGTTCCCCATGACCTACCTCCTTAGCCACGGTTACCACTTAGTCAATCCCATGAGGGGATTAATTCACTGACTGGGTTAAAGCTCTCATAACCCAATCATTTCTTCTCTAGACCTTCTTGCATTGTCTCACACATGAGCTTTTGGGGTCACCTCACATCTAAACCATAACATACACCAAGACTAACACACCATGGGAACCCATAAAGAGGGCATAGAGGAGAGTTTGTATTCAGACCTGCCCTATCAGCATGCCTCACCCCCTCCCCTCTGGAGGGAAGCACTTGCTCCAGTTTCATTCCTCCATCCCACCTACTCAGTGGTGTTCCATTTCTGTCTTCCTGTAAGCTCTGAATAAAAAAAGAGAATATCATACCCTGTAGAGGCAAGAGGCACACCACCCCATACCTAGCTGTATTAACTCCTTTATAAAGCACCTACTATGGCATCTACTATGAGGGGATAATTCACCAAGAAAGCAAAGAAGAGATCCCTGCCACCTTAGTGCTTACAGTCTGGCTAAGGAGACACATGTTACTTAAAACAAGACTGTACAATGAGTTACAAGACAAGGGAGTGCAGGGCACCTGTCACACATGTAGCTGGCATGTTGGAGGCAGTTTGAAAAGGCCTCTAAGAGTGTCCATTTCAGCCACCAGCTAAAAGATGTCACTACACAAGGAATGACAGACCCAATAGGGGCTATGGTGAGAGAGAAAGGTTGAGCCATCAACAGACTAGAGGTCCCAGAAAAGCCAAGTTCTGTCACAGTGAAGGTGAATAAAACAACTGGTCAGGACAGGCTATTGGGATGCACAGAGGCTTCAGAGGTAGGGTAATTTCAGGCTATGATAACATGCAGAATGCAGCATGACAGAAGGTGGAGGAAGGCATTAGAGATAAGTATGAGAGCCGGGTGCAGTGGCACTCACCTATAATCCCAACACCTCAGGAGACAGACAGGAGGATCCCAAGTTCAAAGCCAGCCTCAGCAAAAGCAAGGCACTAAGCAACTCAAAAAGACTCTGTCTCTAAATTTTAAAAATGCAAAACAGAGATGGAGATGTAGCTCAGTGGTCAAGTGCCCGAGTTCAATCCCTGGTACCAAAAAAAAAAAAAAAAGTATGGGGACAGTCAGGTTGTCAAAGAGGTTCATGACAGTCTAGCCCCGAAACTCAGCTCGTGAAAGAAGCAGAGAAATCAACTACATGTGGGGTCCTGTCGGATGAGATTTAGGACTCCTTTAGGAAGATTCTTATACTCCCCCAGCCTCCTCACCTCCACCAGCTTAAATGCTCATCTTGACCAAATAAAAGCAATCTGTCACAGTCCTTTAGAGGTCCACAAACATTTCATGTTTAGAATGCCTTGCCAGGGCGACACTGTACCTCATACACATGAAAGTTACTAATTACAAACCTGGCCTCTGTTCCCTGGTTTCAGTCTTTGTAACTATGCTCCACAGTGTGAGTGACTTGTTACACTCTGGCACAATACACAAGTCTCCACATATTGTCTCTCCTACTAGACAAGGAGGTCAAGGGCAGGTCATTATGCTTCCTAGGACCATGCCTGGTATGTAACAGATACTTGATAAAACATGTTTATATATTTCAAAAAAAGCTAGAAAACAGGATTTTGAATGATTTCACCACAAAGAAACGATATATGTTTGAGAAAATAGCTATGTTCTCCCTGATTTGAACATTATACTATGTCTTTCAGAAGCCCCATAAATTATTATGTATAAATTTAAAAATAAGAATATATTTTTTAAATGAACTAATCCCATTAATATAAGATTAAAAATAATTTAAGATGCTAAAAGCTAGCATAATGGTTACATTCTGGTTAGGGAGGTAACTGAAAGGAAGGAGCAGTCATGTGACATTTCTTAATCTGGGGGCTTTTTTTAAAATTAGTTTTGAGTTACAGATTTTTTTTTCTTTATACCTTTATTTGTTTATTTATTTTTATGTGGTGCCAAGGATCGAACCCAGTGCCTCACACATGCTAGATATGCACTCTACCACTGAGCCACAACCCAAGCCCCTGGGGACTGATTTTTATCCAGTTAAAAATTCACTAGTCTATGTAATCATGATTCAGACATTTTTCTGTAGGTATATTACATGTTAACATTAAGTGGATGAATGAAACCATTGGTCAATCAGTAGTAGAACTCAACTCAACTTAAATTTGAAATGCTTCCCCATTGTAGGATTTAGACAACAAGCTAAGGCAGGGGTTAGCAAATAATTTCTATAAAGCCCTGCAGCCTGCACGGTCTCTGTCATGAATGCTCAATTTTGCCACTACAGCACAAAAGTAGCCAATAGATGATGTGTGAATGAGTATGGCTGTGTGCCAATAAAATACACTTAGGAACATTGATCTCTGAATGTCAGACAATTTTCATACTTCCTGAATAATAATAAGCTTCTGATATTTTCCCAATCATTTAAAAACTTTAAAATCATTTTTAACTCTCCAGATACACAAAATCAGGCCGTTGGCCAGATTTGATCCACAGGAAGTGGTTTGGTGATCCTTGCTCTAAGAGGACTGTATATAGAACATGTTTCCCACCCTGCACACAATCTCAGCCTACCCTTCCCCACCATGTTCCTCCGTCACTCCCCCACCTTTATAAGTAGGCAGGCATTCCATCTTGTCACCACATGGATATTTGCTGTCCCGAGGTTTGATGGGGTCCACTCGACAGAGAGGGTAGGGATTATAATCTTGTTTATAAGTTGTGAGTAAATCCATATTCTCTCCACTTGGGATGAATGGTTCAGGCTTGTAGATTTTCACTGGTGCCATTTTGTGAGGCCCATAATCTCTCCTGGAAGGAAAATGAGTAAAGTTCATTGTCTTTGTTGCCTTGGAATAAGGCTGTTTTTCCTCCATTTAACCCACCTCTATAAACATCTTCTGAGAAGTATTTTCCTACTCTGTCTAAGCAACTTCTCCTCAATCACCCACTTTGAAGAGAGGCACCTCCAATCCCTTCTCACCCAAGCCAGGCTCCTGGATATCATCCTTGACCTACTTCCCTCATAGCCCCAGAATCTACTATTGGCCAGGTACATTTATCTCTGTGATCCCAATAGCTCCTCCTGCCAAAATTTGTCTCCTTCCTCTACTTGACCGTATAGAAAATGCAGAAAGGAAAAAAGTACAAGAATCAGAGACCTTACATCTTTTGTTTCTTTGCTATCTGGTGCCCCTGTTATTTAGAGGGTAAGAAAACAGTAGGATCAAAAAGCAGGATGGTTTTCACTAAATGAAAAGAAGTTCCTTCTCAAAGCATTACACAGTTATAAAACACTCAGGTGCCACCTACACCACCACCAGGAGCCACCCTGGAAACACCCATCTTAGCTTGGGTTTGTGCTGCCCACCAAAATAGTATCAGCTTCCTGCTTCTCAATACTAATGTCCCTGCCCCCTCCAGGGACTTCTGTTTTATACAACAGACTGCTTTTCCCTGGAACCCATTCATCCAACTGGACAAGGGGAAGGTAGATTTTTCCCTGATGGTGCTTGCCAGAACAGCCCCACCAAGGGAAGGGGAAGGTTTCCGGACAGGAAAACATTAGGCCCAAACACCAATAAAACCTACTTCCCGGCCAAAATCTGGAGCAGCATTACTAAGCCATGCTTGACTAGCAAAGGTAACACGCTCTGCTGTAACCTGTCTTGCATGAATTATACACAGGGTTGTCAATAAACCCAAACCAGGTCCTGAGAATGCTTGGATGGATGGGAGGAGGGAGTTAGGAAGCAGGAGAATTAGCCTCTCCAGGGGTCCAAAGCGGGAAATGGGAGATGCTTCAGTTGAGCTGAAGCATACTACTCTCAGGGTAGATCTTAAAATATATCTTAGTGGCAGATACAGGGCCTGCAGCCTGGGCTGCCTTCCCAGGGGTTTGCTATTGGCAAATATCAATGGGAGGCTGAGTGACCGGAGCCTCTAGAGCTGACTGTGTATATGTGGGCTTATGGAAGGAATCCACTAAATGAGAATGAGAAGCCAAGGGTCAGCTCCATACTTCTAACATTCCTGTGAACAAGTACCTCACCCTGGAGTCTGTTCAGTGCTGAATCAATGGCAGCAGGAAATTAGGAGGGTAAGGCTTTAGGCTGCAGAAATAGATAGAAAAGACCAAAAACCAATTAACTGGAAAGTTAACTTTTTGTGCAAAATTTTATGTTCTGAAGGGAATGTCCCCAAGGAAAGTTGAGCTCTCAGAAAGGAGGCAGTGGGGTTTCAAGGCAACCTGAAACCATATGTCCCTAAACCATCATAAACCCATGCTCAATCATGGTTACTCAAGCCCATAGACATCTTCACTTCCAAAACATATCAGGAGATACCAAAGGCAAGAACAAAGCCAGAGGCCCAGGATGCAGTGCAGAGCCCTGCTGACCAAGTCAACCCTGGAATGCTTTCCAGGCAGGGTCCTGCCACAGCTAAGCCCCAAGCTCAAGGCCATGGCATCTTCTTCTGCTGTTACTCCTACCAATGAAGCAACTGCCTCTTCTCAAGATACTGCAAGAACCTTCACTCAAGAGTGCCAGGCTCTCTGACAATTGAAGCACACTCACTGCCCCTAGCTCCTGTGCTTCCTCAGGAAAAGAGCAAATGAATGCTATTGAATGAGCTCACCAGCCCGCAGACTATCCCAAAGTTGGCTTCTCAAAGACAAAAGCAGATGCAGTAAAATCCTTGCTCGCCACATTTAGGGAAAGAAATTGTCAGTCTACTTCAGTACAAAATTCAAGTCCCTTTGTAAATGTGCACCTATGGTTGAACCCACTGATCAGCTATAACTGAGGCAAACAGTTATGGGTGTTGAGGGGAGAAGTTATCCACTTCCGAAGAGAGAACAATTTTTTAAATCTAAAGTTTGATTCACTTAGATCTTACCCCAAAACAGTTACTGTGGCTTATAAGTGAATCTAATCAGAATTTATGTGTTCCCTCGTTATGTTTTTATGTTGAGAACATTCACTGAAACATATCATTAGCCACAACATAAATGCATGTCCCCCAATCACATATAATCTCACAGTTCATGTAAAAGAAAATCTTTATTCTTCCCAGAAATTGCTCAAATTTAGTAGCCCCCGCCCAACAAGAGAACACCAAATCTTCCCTTTCTTTCTGTGGTATATTCCCCAGTGCTTGTGCCCACTGTGACTATGAACCTAGGGGAAAAATTGCTTAAAGACCTGAGTTTCTTTGAGGTAAGTAGCTATAAAAGTTATAGAGTATGGAAGGCCAAGAGTTAACCTCAGAGTTAAGCAAAGGTTAAAGTGGCCCTGCTGGGGAAGTCATAACAACTTGACTTCAACTCATTTGGCAAAGCTAAAGAAAGGTGTTTGACAAGACTCTGACAAAAGAGGAAATAGCATAACAGCTACCTAAGGTCACGAGTCTGGAAGTGGGAAATGGAGATTTTCACCATGACAAATAGGTCATGCAACACTTTTTAGAAAAAAGAAAACTATTTTTAATGTTCATGCAAATTTCAGAATTTGTTATAGTGCCCAAGGAACCCATCATATTAAAATGGAATCCATGTTAAGAGGAGTCCCTCCTCTTGCCAAGGCAAATCTCCTACACCCTTACCCTGAATCCCCTCCCTCTAAGGATTCTCTTCTGAGGACCATCTCCTGCATCCTATGTATTCACTTCTTTCCCTGACTTATCTATCTCCTTTCTGTCCATATTCAAACCTGTTCCAGTCTCTTCCATCTTAAAGAAAATAGACATAACCCTCACTGGACTCTATTATAATCTTCCAGTCTTCTCCTCTTCCCCTTCCTCTCTTCCTGAAAGTGTTGTCCATGGGTGGTCTACATGCCTTCCCCACCTCCACTCATACCCTGCCCATCTAATGCTGCTCCCCACACCCACCAAAGCCATCAAGTACAACCTTGTTTCCAGGTCCATCACTATTTCTCATCCTTTTCCCACCGTGCCCTCTTGGAGTCATCTATCCTCTCATCTTTGTAATACTCCCTTTCTGGACTTCACACTCCTCATGGTTTGTCTTTTTCTCCTCTAGAGGGTTTATCTCTTTGTCCATTGATTTATTTCATTATTTCCACATGTGATTTCTAAACTTCCCAGGGGTCAAAAGGCACCCTTCTAAGGAAGCCCATATGGTACCCAGGCAAGTTGGGGAGCCCTTTCTAGGCCACTGAGAAAAATCCCTTGGCTGAATCACTCTCTCAAATCTTGGCTCTGATCCTGACTGGACACACTGAGTCTTTCTCATCTTCACTGAAACAGACGGGATTCCAATATGTGCCCTCCAGGATTCAAAGTGCCTTTCTTCTCCTCTACCCTCAACTCCTCCAATGCTACTACTAAGTCAGAAGCTAACATCTGTCACCACTTCACATAAACTCTGGAGGAAAAAAATCTTCAACTATCTGAAAGCACTAAAGAATGATCAAAATAGGCAGATTCTGGAGGACAGCCAACAGGTGGAAAAAGGAATTGGCTCTGGACGAGTCTTCACTGGTTAAGTTTCCATTAACTGCTTATGATTCAAAGCTCCCAGCCTGAAGGCAGGCTCCAGTCTGTGCCAAGTCAGGCAGCTAAAAGGCCAGTGTTTCTTTATTCTCTCTATTGACTGAAGAACAAGAAAACCAAATTGGAAGCAACCATGAATTATAGGACATAAGGAAGAAATCCTGAAAAGGAAAGAACCAAGGACAGGAAGCCAAAATTCTGCATACAACTATGTCCAAATCTCTGCCTGATCCCACTTCTGAGATGGTCCTCAGAAGAGAATCCTTAGAGGGAGGGGATTCAGGTAAGGGTGTAGGAGGTTTGCCTTGGCAAGAGGAGGGACTCCTCTTAACATGGATTCCACTTGCACAGGGCAGACTTTAAGCAACCATGCTCAGGACTTTTATCTTTAGGGAGCAAGTTTAGGTCACAGAGGATGGAACTGCTATTTGAGCTGCCACCCAAAACATGGAATTCTTACTTCAAAAGTCCAATCAAGTATTACCTTCCTGATAAACAAGCAAGCAAACAAACAAAAATGCTCTTCAGAGGAATGTAAAAAAGAAAAAGGAGTCTCCACAACATTGGCTCACAAATTTAATCCAGGATGCATATCATCAAAGACAATTCAAAGGCTCTAAAATTGCCCAGGCAAGTCCAGGGCTGAGAGCTTACCTGCTCTTTTGTGTTCATCCATGCTCAGGCCCAACCTTATCAAGGGGAATAAGTATATTCCCAGTGGAATAGCTCTGAATAGAGAAATAGACTGCCCTTGATCAGAAGATGTATAAAATCCAGTAAGTTGGGAAAAGACTCAACCTACTACCAACTTTCTTGCTGCTTCTTTCATGACTTTTGGAAAGGATACCAAACACCCTCTTTTGGTGCTTCCCTCTCTTCTAGTTTATTAAGAAATCCCATTGATAAATGAAAGAATCTATGCTGCCAACTCCCTATCCTCTGCCTATTAGCCAAACCCATCCAGTCAAACCCAATTCTGTTGCCCCTTCTACCCATGGTCCTCCCTTTTAGAATAAAAACCTAATACCACTGAAGACTCACCTCTTTTTTGAGATTATTCTTTTTTCCCCATCTTTAGGGAGCAGGTTTAGTTCACAGAAATAATGTCCCAAGAGGGGGGCCCAAGTGTTTTACATAATGACATGCCTACGGGGAAATGAAGCTTGAAGTGCAAACCCCTTGTTCATAAATTGATCTGAGAGCTATTTGAACCAAAAGTAAATCCTACTATGCAAGAGAATAACCAAGGGCTTCAAGAAACGTTCATAGTAAGAAGGGCTGAAATCTCAAGCATTCCCCTTATGGCACCTGCTGTAAATCCCCAAGATTTACAGTCAGTGAGAGTTGTGTGCAGCTGCAATTGTGCCTCATGCTGGGATGATAACCTTTCCAGAAACCAGGTGTTTTTTGTGTCTGGGCTTAATCACCAAGCCAGCCAAGCCCTGGGCCACATGACTTTATCATTCAGCAGGTGGGAACCCTGTGTCCAGCCTCAGAAACTAAGCAGACTTGGCCTTTAGATAGGGAAGTGGGTGAGATGCTATGGAAACAGGGGTCCTAGGGGCAAAGGGTGACAATCTGTGCAGATCCAGGGGTATGTAGGCACAGGGCTGACCCATTCCTTCCCCCAGAAGCCTCTGGTGGAACACCCAGATAACAGCTTCCCTACATTTCCTGGAAGGAGCACAGCATTATTCTCAGTTCAGGAAAATTAGTGCCCAGCATGGCAGGCACAGGATTGAGAAATGGTGAAATGAAGGTGCAAGGGAGAGAAGAGATGCCCTTGGATCCTTTCCTCATGGCTTCTCTTTTTGAAGGAAATAGAAGAGAGACCCATGTCTGCTCTTTGTCCTCGCCATGGGTAAGCTTGATTCTACCGCTTTTTTTTAAAGCATTTATGATCATTAATAACACATTTTAGAAATTCTTTCAGTAACTTCCCCCCTTCCCTTTAGCTGCATCTTAATGTAAGTTATATTTATTGTTACTCTGACTCTGGCAGGAGCACAGGGGCCTTCTGGATAATGTGTTTATTATTGTAAGTGACACAAGGTAGGAATAATTTAGGACAGGTCAGAGGCTAAGTTTTGTTTTGCAAAGCACCATCAGAAGGGAGGGTTTGTGGGATACATCTGGGGGCCTCAGAGCTAGGCCACGGAGCAGTGGTCCTGCCCCAGAGTGAGGGCCCGTCTTTGTTATCCTAAGCCGTAGGCCACAAACAAAAAGCATCTCCCAACCACTAAAGCTCAAAGCACCTTTATACTTTCAGAACAGGAAATAGATCCCTAATACCACAATATCTGAAGCTTATAACTTTACATCCCACAAGGAGCTCTCCACTTCCTGCTAATTGTATATAAAAAGATGAGAACAGTTGCACATAGCAGAGGATGATGTTGACAAGTCATCCTTCAACACTACTCTCATCCCTTTCTACCAATTGGGGTCTTTCCCATGTGTCTAGGACTCTTCCCTAGAGTTGCCCATGGTTCTTTTAGTATTTGTTCTTTTTAATCATGACAGTAGAATGTATTTTGACATATCATATATACCTGGAGTATGACTTCCCATTATTGTGGTTGTACATGATATGGAATTACACTGGGTGTGGATTCATATATGAATATAAAAAAGTTATGTCTGATTCATTCTACTATCTTTCCCATTCCCAACTTCTCCCTTCCCAAATTCCCCTCTGTCCAAACCAGTGAACCTCAACTCCCCCCGCACACACACCCTTATTGTGACTCAGCATCTGCACATCATGGAGAATATTCAGCCTTTGGTTTTTTGGGATTGGCTTATTTCACTTAGCATGAGAGCTCCAGTTCTATCCATTTTCATTCTTCTTTAAGGCTGAGTAATATTCCATTGTTTATATATATCACATTTTCTTTATCCATCCATCTATTGAAGGGCAGGCATCTATGTTGTTTCCATAGATTGTGGTGAATTGAGCAGCTATGAACATTGATGTGACCGCATCACTAGAGTATGCTGATTTTGTCCTTTGGGTATATGCGGAGGAATGGGATAACTGGGTCAAATGGTGGTTCCATTCCGAGTTTTCTGAAGAATCTCTGTACTACTTTCCAGAGTGATTGCACCAATTTGCAGTCCTATAAGCACTATATGAAAGTACCTTTTTCCCTACATCCTCCTTAACATTTATTGTTACTTGTATTCTTGATAACTGCCATTCTGACTGGAGTGAGATGAAATTTCAGTGTGGTTTTAATTTGCATTTTTCTAATTGCTAGTGATATTGAACATTTTTTCATATATTTGTTGATCATTCATATTTCTTCTTCTGTGAAGTATCTGCTCTGTTCCTTTGCACATTCATTGATATTGGGGTTTTTTGTTAAGTTTTTTAGTTCTTTATATATCCTGGAAATTAATGCTATATCTGAGGTGTAGGAGGCAAAGATTTTCTTACATTCTGTAGGCTCTCTCTTCATGTTCTTATTTGCTGTGAAGAAGTTTTTTAGTTTGATACAATCCCATTTATTGATTCTTGATTTTATTTCTTGCATTTTAGGAATCTTGAAGAATTCAGTTCCTAGGCTGACACGATGGAGATTTGGGCCTACTTTTTCTTGTATTAGGCAGAGGGTCTCTGGTCCTTAATCCACTTAGAGTTCAGTTTTGTGCAGGATGAGAGACTGGGGGTCTAATTTCATTTTATTACATATAGATTTCCAGTTTTCCCAGCACCATTTGTCGAAGAGGCTATCTTTTCTCCAATGTATGTTTATGGCACCTCTGTCTAGTATGAGATAACTGTATTTATGTAGATTTCTTTCCATGTCTTCTCTTCTGTACCACTGATCTTGATATCTGTTGGTGCCAATACCATGCTGTTTTTGTTACTATAGCTCTGTAGTATAATCTAAGGTCTGGTATTGGGATGCCTCCTGCTTCACTTTTCTTGCTGAAGATTGCTTTAGCTATTCTGGGCCTATTATTTTTCCCGATAAATTTTATCGTTGCTTTTTCTAGTTCTATGAAGAACATCACTGGAAACTTAACAGAAATTGCATTAAATCTGGATTGTGTTTTTGGTAGTATTGAAGCCAGAATTAGATAGGCAGTCAGTATAGATAGGTAAATCAAGTCAGGTTAGGTCAGATCAAGGAGGCCAATTTTGAGTGAGTCCAGAAAGTTGGAGACTGTGCCCTAAGGGATTGATATATTTATTTCTTAGAGCCCTTTCTCCACCCTTATCAAGAACCTCACCCTGCTCCAACCTGTTGCTAAGGTAACCTGTCCCAGGAATTGCCCCACCTATAGGGAGCTATAAATCTGTTAATTAAGGTGTCCTGGGCTGCACCATCCTGCCCTTCCCCCTTCAGTCTAGCAGTTTCTCACCTTTTGACCATCCCACCAGCATTCCTGGGCCTAGTCATGTACGCAGGAGGGAGAAAGATAAGGGGAAGAGGGCAGGAGAACAAAGGAAGCCTAGGACATGTAAAAAGGGCAGAACACCTCACTTCTTGGGATACCAGGATACCAGCTATGGTCCCCTTCTCCCTCCTGGGAGAAGTCTATGTTACCCCTTTTTGAATAAACACTGCTTTATATGCTTGCCTTAGCATGTTTCTCTAATGTTCAAACTTCAACATATGAGGAAGCAGAACTTGTCACCAATAACCAGTGGTATTGGTATGGTCATTTTGACAATATTAATTCTGCCTATCCAAGAACATGGGAGATTTTTCTATCTTCTACATTCTTCAATTTCTTTCTTTAATGTTGTCTTCATTATAGAGGTATTTCATCTCTTTTGTTGTATTGATTCCCAAATATTTCATTTTCTTGGAGGCTATTGTGAATGGGATGGTTTTCCTGATTTCTCTTTCAGTTAATTCATCACTGATATATAGGAATGCAGTTTATTTATGGGTATTTATGGGATATATAGGAATGCAGTTTATTTTGGGGTATTTTATATCCTGCTCCTTTGCTGAACTCATTTATGAGTTCTGGAATTGTTCTGGTGGAGTTTTTGGGGTCTTCTAGATATAGAATCATGTTGTTAGCATATAGGGATAGTTTGAGCTCTTTTTTTTTTTTCCTACTTGTATCCCTTTCATTTCTTTCTTCTGTCCAACTCTGGCTAGAGTTTCCAGGACTTTGTTGAGTAGAAGTGGTGAAAGAGGGCATCCTGTCTTGTTCCAATTTTTTCCAGAGAATGTTTCAATTTTTCTCCCTTTAGAACCATGTTGGCCTTGGGTTTAGCATAGATAGCTTTTACAATGTTCAGGTATGTTCCTACTATCACTAGTTTTTCTAGTGTTTTGAACATGAAAAGGTACTGTATTTTGTCAAGTGCCTTTTTTGCATCTATTGAGATAACCACGTGATGCCCACGGTTCTTAAAAGGAAAAACAACAATGCTCAGGAACGGCTCATCTCTCTTGATATGGTCTTCAAAAATCTTTAGTTGTTTTCTTGGAAAAATGAAGCCCAAACTGTAAGATTCATATTGCTTAGTAAAATATAGTTTGAAAAGGCTATTCTTTCCATGTATCAGGACCCAGAAACATTGTGCTTAAACCAAATTATTTAATATATTTACTTAACGTTGATCTAATCTAGGTCAAGCCTCAGACAAGGCCTTAGCTACCTCCCATTATCATGCTGCTCCTATCCAACGGTTGCCACCAGGCTCAAAAATCCCTTGTTTTCAGTTCTCCCCTTATGGGTCCTCAATCCCCTGATCCAGACATGGACTTTCTATAGATCTAGAAGAATGCAGTTTTTAGAACCTAAGAATGCCTCCAACTCAAAATCTCAGTGGAAGATATTTCTAGTCCTATCCTCAGGAAAAGTTGTTGTCTCACCTGGGCCATCTGGAATCTGCACTAGAAGAACACAAAGTTAGGAGGCAAAGGGAGAACAAAAGGAAAAGAAGTCACCAGATCCTAAGCACCTGTAACATACAAGCACTGTGCTGGAACTTTCAACACACGATTACCTTCATACCACAGCAAGTCTGCCCTTTAGGGATAAGAAATAAGAAGGCACAGAAGGCATCAATCTTCAGGTCACACCTCTAGATGAATCTACAGCAACTGAGAATCCCTGAATTCAAAGATGTCCCTACCTTACAGAACCACCAGCCAGGCATCACCACCTGGAGGTCACTGTCAGGTTGATGAAGGTGACTTAGGAATAAAGCATCAAGCAGTCCAGGCACACGAAAGAAATACCAATCAGGCACCTACGGAACCGCCTGTCAATCAGCAGTGTCTCTTGGCCAATCCTGGATATTAGCCAGCTCCCCCGACCAACCCCAGTGGGACAAAGGACTCTAAAAACCCCTTTTCCTAACCCAAGCCCTCCCTTCCTGCCCTAAGCCCCATAAAATTTCAGTCCAGTCAAGCCCCCTGCCCGGTTTCTTCTCAGACCCTCTTCTTATCTGGCTCTGTCAGTCTGATAGAGTTAGACCCGGGAGTGGAATCTCAATAAAGACTGGTTCAGCAGCCTTTTTAATCTTCCTCCTTTTGGTCGCTGCCGCTGCCTGACCTTACAGTCACTAGTCAAATTGTCAATGGAAGACTCAGCTAGAATCTTGGAACATGTAGAAGGATGCTCAGACTGAGCATTTCCCTGACCTCACCTCAATACAGATACCTCTGTAACACCTATACACTGAGCCATGTGGTTCTACTTCTGAACAGACCCAGATCCATCCAATCTTAACTTGAAAGTCAACTAGAGCAAATCAAGAGTATTTTTAAAAGAAATATATTCTTTGTTCATATTTCTTGAACATTCAAGGAGACCCCAATTCAAAATCTATAGCATAGTTGAAAAAAATGGCCATGCTTTCTCTATTATCAATTCACTTCCACCACCACCATCATCCAAACTGACCTGAAACCTCTCAAGAAACCCAAAACTTGTTTTTCTGCATCAACCTCCCTTGTCTTTCCCTCCCTTTACTACTTGACTTAACTTCCCTCCTCCTTTATTATATAGACCATTTTGGCCTTTCCCTTGACCCCCACCCCCTCAGTAAGCAAGAATTCTCTCTCTTTAAAAGTGGGTTTAGGAACAACTACATGGTCTAATAAATGCAACATTTTCTTTCAGAGATATACTACATTAATATTACAGCATCTATATCCTATGTTAATATTGTACATTAGTGCACTCATGCTGTACATTAGTACCTGAACATACACATCAGTACCATACATTACTGCATTAGTGCTGTACATTCACACACCAGCATGACTTGCCCTCACCTTGATGTGCTCAGGCCTTCCATCGGTATGGACCCCTTCTGGTATTCCTTCCGGGGCTTGAAGGACTCTCTGGGCAGGTAAGAGTGGTAGACAGGGTAGTTCTCCGTATATTCAGAGAGAAGACATGGTTTCTGTGTTTGATCATAAATCTTGGTAGGGAGGTGTGGACAGTGATGCCGCCTATAAAAGACACAGGGAGTTCAGTTGGCTACCTTCTAGGGAGGAATACATCCAGTTTAATAATTCCACAATCTTTCAAAATGTGACCCAGATATAAAACCTTCTGGTTGCCTCCTTTGAAAACTAGAACTTTTCCCTACTAAACTATGTGAAGTGGCTAGAATTTGAACCATAGTCTATAACTGCTGTTGGTCAAATACCTTAGCCACAAAATTAGAAACGAGCACTGCTGATACTCAGCTGTTACAAATGCCACACTATTTGCATAAAAACTGAAAGTCTTTCCACACCACAACAATATATCAATGGCTATGGCCCCCGACCTGAGTGCAGCTCTACTTGCCACAGACCCTTTCTTGAGGCCTCCAACAACACCCGGCAACTAACGGCTTACTACTGACCTAACAGGAGGCTCTCCAAGGCTTCACTTTTGGGCCCAGCTAGTATCTTTGCTAACTGATTGGTTCATGTTCCATACAAATGGTATCATGCAAAGCAAAACTGCCTCAGTTCTGAGTCCACTGGACACCACTTACTATGTGAAATCATTTTCATGGTAAAAGTTTCATTCATTTATTCTTTCAGGTCTCACCTCAATTATGACATTCTTAGAAATATTTACCCTGATTATATCTTACACCTAAACACCCCACACACACATCTTCCCTCTCTTCTCCCTGCATGTGCCTTTCTTGTGGCTTACTGCCATCTGCTACTGGCACATCTGTTTGTGAGTTTACTTATTGTCTATCTCATCTGTTGGCTCAGGACCTTCCCCCGCCGTGTTCACACTGCATCCCTCCTACTTCATATCCTGTACACAGTAGGCATCAGTGAACACCTATCGAATGAATGACTGAGTATGTAAATGAATTAAGAAAGTGATAAATAGATAATATTTTAAAGTTATAGTTTATAATGAGCTTTTTCCATTTTACAAGCATGGTAATGAATGAAACTGATTCTACTTACAGCAGGACAACGGGCAGCTGTTGGAGCTCTCAACAACCAAGTAAACAGCAGCTAAATTATTTGTGTGCTCACACACAATCCCTACAGGCCAGCTGGGGCACCTCTAGTCATCAGGCACCAGCACAAACTCCAGGTTAGTGATTTCCAACTTAGTCACAACAAGGAGTGACATGGAATTGTTTTTACATTTTAATTACATAAATATATAGTACTTGGGTAACATATGGGGAGAGGAGAGAAAATCAAAGAGAAAGAGACTCAGAACTCATTATTGCTTAATAGAAAGCTATTTTCCAGGCAATAATTGGCATGATGCTCCTGTTGTCATTAAATCCAATACTTCCATGTGTTGCTGCCACCATTGCTGTTCTACGCATCTCTCTGCACCCTCAGAAATTACCAACACGTATGATCACATAAAAAGACCTGCATGTTAACAAGTACCTTCAGAGATGTTCCTATCTGTTTTCTTCTCATTTGTACATTTGTGTATTAGGAAAAGACTTAAATTGCTATAAAATTGTCTCGTTTACTATTATCTTTATTTAAAAAGTGCTATTGATTTGTGGTAAATATTTTAGATACAGTCTTCCCCCGTATGGATACAGTCCAAGACCCCAGTGGATGCCTGAAACCATAGACAGTCCTCACCCCTATTTATACTGTTTTCTCATAGACATAATGTCTATGATAAAGCTTAAGCTACAGTAAGGAATTAACAATAACTTACTGTAGCTCTTAACCTCAGTCTATGATATTTTTTCCCTTATTAAGTCAAGAACTTTCACCTTCTCTCTTAAAGGAATCATTTCACAGCTTCTCTTTGACATATTTGAACTGCTAACATCATTACTCTTGCAACTTTGGGGCCACTATTACATAAAATAAAGGCTACTTGAAAATATGTACTTCATACCATAACAGATGACCTGAAAGCTGAGACAGTTACCAAGTGACTAATAGGTAGGCAACGCGCATTCAGCATGGACATATGCTGGATAAAGAATGAGTTATGGACCTAGTGAGATGGTGATAGATTACATAACACTGCTCAGAATGGCACATAATTTTAAACCTATGAATTGTTTACTTCTGAAATTTTCCATTTAATATTTTCAGACTGTGGTTGACTGAGTAATCATCAATAAGCGAAGAATACTGTATTCCTAACTATTTACAGGGAAATCTTCCATATGTATCCTGTCCTTATTGTATGAATACCTAAAATTTCCAGTATTAAATACAATCAATAAAAGTTTAGTTTTCTTTTTTCAGAGTGCACATCATTGTCATTTTATAACAAAGCTGACTACATTCTACATAATAAAATATAATATCTTATTAATAAAATATCTTCTAATTGGTGCATTAATTAATGATACTTTAAAATATCTTCTGTTCACTCAAGAGATAAATTGATATGTTCACAAATAAACAAAACCACCATTTCCCACTGTATATAAATGTTAGATATTATCATTATTTCTGTGCTCATAATCAATGCAGTTATCTGAGATTTCAGTCTGAGCCAGTTAGTACCCTATTACTTTAGGATTTCTACAAACCTCAAATCAAAAACAAAGAAATATTGCTTAGCAAAAAATACCTTTATCTACATTTTCTCCCCTGAACTCCAAGAGAAAAGTCAAGATTTTACTAAGGATTTCTTAGAATCAAGCATTTGCAATAAAATGGACTCAGGAGTCATAGCCATATATTCCCTCCTAAGTGTCCCTATTTTTTGAACCAGTTCAATTTACATTTTCATACCCCCTTTCCATATTGTTAATTTTTTAAATGTAACACACTGTGCTTATTCCAAAAGAAAAATAAATTTAATTGCAAAATACTGCAATGCAGTATCCTGAGAGTGGAAGCAATAAACTTCCAACCAGATGCTGAAATTCCATTAAATGGAATTATATCAACCTATATTTATAGGACATGTGTTATTTGACTTATTATTTGTTAACTGAAGCCTTGCCTCACTTTGAAATATTAAAAACAATTATCCATAAATGTTCATTGTCCACATTTGCTCATAGTAACATCTCCTTTTCCTAACTGTACCCATAACAGCCTGAATACCCACCAAGACCCATGTTTACCCTACCCCTTAAAATAAAAACGAAGTCTGAAATCTCCATGTCCCAGAAGCTAGTCCAACATCTAATATATTTATTTAATGGTTGGATGATCACACAGTTAAACAGTATGTAGAACTGCTAAAAGAAGGACATTTAAAAGTCATCAGGAAAAGGAAAATGACTGATTTGTTCTATTGGTAGATTCAAAAGGAAAGACATTTGGATTCTCAGTTTTAATGGAACAAGTTAGTGCCTAAAGAAAGTTGTGAAATCACCACAGTTGGAGTATTTAAAAGTAGACTTGATGGCCATGAAGTAAAGAACTGAGACCTCTTCAAGCTGGGACTAGAATCATTTTACCAGCTGCCTTGGCCACCTCACTCAGGTGCATACTCACACAAACCCAGATGGCACCAAGAGGCACACGATGAAAGGGGAGGGCAGGGGTCACCTTAATCTACCAGAACTCTCTGAAGTCTTTCCACTCCAGAATTTATTACTCCAGAGGGAAAAGGAAATATCCTGACTTTCTCTGATACCTGGTAAAGGGAGTAGGAGAGATCCTTTGATGAAACTCAGAAAAAGCTAGTAATTGTTGGCTCTCAGCTTCAACTCCAAACTAGAATCATAGAATTTTAAAATTGAAAGGGGCCATGGAGAATATCTGATCCAATGTCTTCACTATGCAGATGAAAAACCAGAAGCTCAGAAGGATGCTCATTACCTTGCCATGGCTACAGGCCTCAGTCACATCTGAATGACCAAGTACATTCCTGACATGTAGCTAGTTTAAGCCATCTGGGCCTCAGGTAACCCTAGAATGCATGACAAGACTTTAAGTACTTTAAAAAAAAAATAGGTACCTTTAGAATAACACCATCCAATAAAAATAGAATGCAAGCCATACAATTCATTTTTTAATTTTCCAGTAGTTACATTAAAATATTAAAAAGAAACAAGTGAAATTAATTTTAATTATATATAAACATATTCAAAATATCATTTCAACATGGAATCAGTATAAAAATTATTTACAAGTTATTTTTACTCTTCAAACTCTAGTCTGTGCTATACATTTGTAGCACACCTCAGTTTGGATTAGCCATACTTATACTGGCTTCCCTATTGGAAAGGGTAGGTCTAGAATTTGAAAGTTCAAAGGAACTAGAAGCACTTGGGTAATAAAAGTTTTCTCTAAAAATAGAGGAAAACAAAGATGCTTGGAGATAATTTTGTTGATTAGCATAGTATTTGTCTCTTCCTTACATAACTCGCCTTCATGTGATTCAATCAGAAGGCATTAAAAGAAAAATAAAGGAGTTTTATGAAAAATAAAGGAGTTTTCCGTAATTCACCTCAATCTATAGCATCAAGCTTCAGTTTTTATGCAACTACAATCCTTCCCACATCTGCTCACCACTTGACATTCCACTTTGCAGAAATGCATCCTTTTCTTCAAGGCCCCATCTCAGATGCCACCAATTTTTGTGCCCACCCCAAGCTCCCTACAAAGCTACTGATGATCCCACTAGATAGTTACTGGCTGTGACATTTTCTCTGCTTAAAGAATGCGTGGTGTTATGTATGTCTCCAGCTCTTTAGTTTTTCAGCCATCTTTATTTTCAAGACCTAAACTTTTTATTTTTTAAGTTTTTCACTGATACATAATAATTGAACGTATTTATGGGTTAGAGCATAATATTCCAATACATATTATACAATATGTAATAGTGATATCAGAGTTACTGGTATAGGCACCACCTCAGACCTTTGTCATTTCTTTGTGTTAGGAACGTTCCAAATCCTCTCAACTATTGTGAAGCAAGCAATGAAATATTGTCAATCATGATTACCCTACTATACTATAGTGTCCCAGCTTCTGTTAGGATCTTTTTTTTTTTTTTTTTAATTTTTTTTTATTGGTTGTTAAAAACATTATAAAGCTCTTGACATATCATATTTCATACATTTGATTCAGGTGGGTTTTGAACTCCCAATTTTACCCCAAATACAGATTGCAGAATCACATCAGTTACACACCCACGTTTTTACATATTGCCATACTAGTGACTGTTGCATTCTGCTACCTTTCCTATCCTCTACCATCCCCCCTCCCTCCCCTCCCATCTTCTCTCTCTACCCCATCCACTGTAATTCGTATCTCTCCTTGTTTATTTTCCCATTCCCCTCACAACCTCTTATATGTAATTTTGTATAACAATGAGGGTCTCCCTCCTTTACCATGCAATTTCCCTTTTCTCTCCCTTTCCATCCCACCTCATCTATCTGTTTAATGTTAATCTTTTCTTCCTGCTCTGTTCTTAGTTGCTCTCATTATATCAAAGAAGACATTTGGTATTTGTTTTTTAGGGATTGGCTAGCTTCACTAAGCATAATCTGCTCTAGTGCCATCCATTTCCCTGCAAATTCTATGATTTTGTCATTTTTTAGTGCTGCGTAATACTCCATGGTGTATAAATGCCACATTTTTTTTATCCATTCATCTATTGAAGGGCATCTGGGTTGGTTCCACAGTCTAGCAATTGTGAATTGTGCTGCTATGAACATCGATGTAGCAGTATCCCTGTAGTACGCTCTTTTAAGGTCTTCGGGGAAAAGTCCAAGAAGGGCAATAGCTGGGTCAAATGGTGGTTCCATTCCCAGCTTTCCCAGGAATCTCCATACTGATTTCCAGATTGGCCGCACCAGTTTGCAGTCCCACCAGCAATGTACAAGAGTACCCTTTTCCCCACATCCTCTCCAGCACTTGTTGTTGTTTGACTTCATAGTGGCTGCCAATCTTACTGGAGTGAGATGGTATCTTAGGGTGGTTTTGATTTGCATTTCTCTGACTGCTAGAGATGGTGAGCATTTTTTCATGTACTTGTTGATTGATTGTATGTCCTCCTCTGAGAAGTGTCTGTTCAGGTCTTTGGCCCATTTGTTGATTGGGTTATTTGTTTTCTTATTGTTTAATTTTTTGAGTTCTTTGTATACTCTGGATATTAGGGCTCTATCTGAAGTGTGAGGAGTAAAAATTTGTTCCCATGATGTAGGCTCCCTATTTACCTCTTTTATTGTTTCTCTTGCTGAGAGAAAACTTTTCAGTTTAAGTAAGTCCCATTTGTTGATTTTTGTTATCAACTTTTGTGCTATGGGTGTCCTATTAAGGAATTTGGAGCCCGACCCTACAATATGTAGATCGTAGCCAACTTTTTCTTCTATCAGACGCAGAGTCTCTGATTTGATATCTAGCTCCTTGATCCACTTTGAGTTAACTTTTGTGCATGGCGAGAGGAGGGGATTCAGTTTCATTTTGTTGCATATGGATTTCCAGTTTTCCCAGCACCATTTGTTGAAGATGCTATCCTCCCTCCATTGCATGCTTTTAGCTCCTTTATCAAATATAAGATAGTTGTAGCTTTGTGGATTAGTCTCTGTGTCCTCTATTCTGTACCATTGGTCCACCCTCCTGTTTTGGTACCAGTACCATGCTGTTTTTGTTACTATTGCTCTGTAATATAGTTTGAAGTCTGGTATCGCTATACCGCCTGATTCGCACTTCCTACTTAGAATTGCTTTTGCTATTCTGGGTCTTTTATTCTTCCATATGAATTTCATGATTGCTTTATCCATTTCTACAAGAAATGCCGTTGGGATTTTGATTGGCATTGCATTAAACCTATAGAGAACTTTTGGTAATATCGCCATTTTGATGATGTTAGTTCTGCCTATCCATGAACAGGGTATATTTTTCCATCTTCTAAGATCTTCTTCTACTTCTCTTTTTAGGGTTTTGTAGTTTTCATTATATAAATCTTTCACCTCTTTTGTTAGGTTGATTCCCAAGTATTTTATTCTTTTTGAGGATATTGTGAATGGAGTGTTTTTCCTCATTTCCGTTTCAGAAGTTTTGTCACTGATATACAGAAATGCCTTTGATTTATGCGTGTTGATTTTATATCCTGCCACTTTGCTGAATTCATTTATTAGTTCTAGTAGTTTTTTTGTAGACCCTTTTGGGTCTTCTAGGTATAGAATCATGTCATCTGCAAATAGTGATAATTTAAGTTCTTCCTTTCCTATTTTTATGCCTTTAATTTCTTTCGTCTGTCTAATTGCTCTGGCCAGTGTTTCGACTGTTAGGATCTTTTATCTTCTGTACTTCCTTGCACAAAAATAAGTGTTAAGTATTTTCATGGTTGCAAATGATGTTATTCATCAAACAATAGTATGGCATTTTTCCTGCCACCAACAGGCAATATAAACAGAACCTAGTATAATATAACTTTGGGTTTTTCAAGCAAATGAATTTCTAATGGGTCTTTTAGAACCTACCTATTTGTAAGGAAAGCACCATCTGTGGATATTGATAACTTGCCTCCAGCATGGCCTTTTAGAATCACCTGACTGTCCACAATGAAAAAGAGGCAGAGCACAGAGTACAAAGGGACTTCAAAGGCAGCAAGAGCCAAAGTTTCCAATGTTACCTTAAATCCCAACTCCTTGTTAATGCTGAGAAAATTACCTAACTCTTCTGAACTCCAAATTTCTCTTCCATAATAATGTGAATAACAACTCCCACTACTTAATATGATTATATGGATTAAATAAGGTACTGGAAGTGAAATGCCTAGCCTAGTCCAAGACAAGAATTCTGTGATTAATAGGCTACATTTACAGAGCAATTACTGTGCAGCATATGGGGAGAATTTTTATCTATTCTCTCAACTAAGCTTCACAGCAATGCTATGAGAGAGGTGCTATTGTCATCCCCATTTTACAAACATGAAAACTGAACCTTAGGAGATGTTATCATGCTCAAGACCACATGGCCAGAAAGTGATGAAGCCAAGACTCCCAGAACCTAGGTTTCAAACACTGTGCTCTTGAGCATAGCCATGTATGTGGCTCAACAGGATGCCAGCCTGTACCAAATACTTCTATTCCCTGGCTGCCCTGATAAACTTAACATCAATCAATTAATAGGCAGGCCTTTGACCTGTCACTTCAAAGTCACCTCACCTACACTCAGAGTTTTCCAAGACAGTACATCCCCCACTATTTCCCACTGGCCCTGAAAACTTCCCATTACAGACCAACAAATAGATGCAACTCCAACAGCTCTTTGAAACTCTGTTGTTCCCTGGAACTTTCTTTGCTGTCTAAACAAGAGGCTGTCATTAGATAAAGCCAAACAGTAACAACCAGAAAAATAAAGAATACAGAATGCTGGACCTAGAAGGACCCTAGAGATCAGTCAGCCCTACCACTTCATCATACAGATGTGAATGCTGACCAAGAGACATCAAATCACTACCCAGGGTCACACAGCTGGTCAGTAGCAGGTTTCACCCCAGGGCCATATCACATCCCACATAAATGACTTCCATGTTAAATCCAACTGAAAACACAAAGTTCAAATCCTTAAAGAATTTGCAGCCTATTTTTTCCTTTTCCCCTGTAGATGGGATCTCATGAGCTATCACAGCTGCTATGCAAGGAAAACACACTGGGTATAGAAAATGCACTTTTAAGTCTATGAGAGGTGACAACAATGGCCAAGCCTTGAGTCATAAAAGTCATCATCTATGCCAACAGCCCAGAAAGACTCTAGGGTGGCTGGAACAGCAGGAACTCTGAAATGCTAAAGGCAAGGCCTCTTAAGAGGAGCGCCTATGTTTCTGGAATTTTTTTCCCCTCTTAAGAACTCCAGAAAAATCAACTCCATTAGGAAAGGTAAAGCCAACACTCCTGAAATGCATGTATATCTACCCACAGTGTTTTGTAAACCTTTTAAATATTAATTTGCTAAAATTTGCTCTCTTGTATTTATAATATACCAGAGGCCAAGAGACAAATGAAAAATAAATTTATGAACACTAAAATAAGACAACTTTTGAACATACACACATAACTTCATGGCAAGCTTTAAGAAGAGATGTCTCACATTCCCTGCCTTCATCTCATCCATATATATCTTTCAAGAATTAGAATGGGCCAGACACAGTGGTGCATACCTGTAATCCCAGCAACTTGGGAGGCTGAGGCAGGAGGATTACAAGTTCAAGGCTAGCCTCAGCAATTTAGTGAGACCCTAAGCAACTTAGTGAGACCCTGTCTCAAAATAAAAAAGAAAAAGTGCTGGGGATATGTAACTCAGTGGTAAAGCCCCTTTGGGTTCAAACCCCAGGACCAAAAAATAAATAAAAAAGAATCAGAACAGTGTGAGACATATGTACTATTCCAGCGCATATGCTACCCTACCCATTGCTGTGATTAACTGGGAAATTTGGTGATGATATATCCTTGTGGAGAACAGATTCTGGGTAATAGGAAGCAAAGCAAAATGCTTTAAGGTATGTCAGAGAACAAGCAACCTTAAAGATTATCTAGCATAAATATGACAAATAGGTGCAAATGATATACCAACTAGAAGAGGCTGCCTGGATGCCACACTGAAAATATTCTAAGAACACAAGTTTGAGGACTGAGAACACCATGATTGATTAGCCATGTCTGCCAAGGGCACCAGGTAAGGGGAGGAAGAATGCAGAGGGAAGAAAATGGAATCCTGGTAGAAATGTCCACAGGCTGTCAAAAATGATGACTTGTAGGAATCACATGTTTGGAAGACATCTGGAATGACAACGAAGCCATAAAAATATGAATGAAGTTGCCAAGAAGAGAAGAAAAAAAGGAAGAAAAACAAAACTTTGGAAAACACCATATTTACTAATATGGAAAAGAATTTTCCAGAGGGGAAAAAACAGACTAAGGAATAAAAAAAAAATTAACAAGAGTAAACATTAAGAAGTCAAAGAAAACATTTTAAGTGTTCAATAGTTAAATGCCACAGAAAAGTCAAAAGGTATTAGGGCAAATACTTTTTTTTTCATGGGACCAAGAAATTGGTACTGTTGAAGACATGGAGTGAGAGATGAGAGATCACCATTTAGAAACATTTGTCACAAACAGCAAAAAGAGCTAGGCATGGTGGCACACGCCTGTAATCCCTGCACTCAGGAGGTTGAGATATGAGAATCATGAGTTCAAAGCCAGCCTCAGCAAAAGAAAGGCACTAAGCAACTCAGTGAGACCCTGTCTATAAATAAAATACAAAATAGGGCTGGGGATGTGGCTCAGTGGTTGAGTGCCCCTGAGTTCAATCCCTAGTACCAGCCCACCCCACAAAACAAAGCAAAAAGAAAGGTAAAGTAGGAACTCAAGATATTACCCAGGAGGCACCCCAGAAACTATTAACTATGTGATGGTCATCCTGGGATCATAGGAAAAGAAATGATGTCAGACCATCTTTGCAAGTAGAGGAACAGATAAGCAAAGAGAGATTCTTTGATGAGAAAAATAATTGACAGAGCAAGAGCTCAGATGGCCAAAGAGATATAATGAAAGAGGTGAGTGAGTGAGTGAAGTTAAAGAGAAAATTTGAGAGGAGAGGAAGGAATCCAGAAAACTGGATTGAAAAGGTGAGGTGGGGATCACAGCATCCCCAGGAGAAATCAGGGCTTTGGCAATGACCCACTGAGTCTTGAAGGGAGGCACAGGAAAAAAAAAAAAAAGAGAGAGAGAGAAGGGGTACCTTCTCTTTCCAACTCTTAGAGAACCAATCCCCTGGGGGATGGATGGTATCATCCTGGGTATCATTTATATGAAATTCTAGAATAAAAGAAACTAATCTTTAGTTGGGAAAAAATAAAGCAGTAGTCACCCATGGGAGGGAGAGAAAGGCTGACTAGGAACAGACTCTGGCATGCTGGAGAGTTCTTCATCTTGATTGGTATGTAGGTTAAATAGGCACAGGAATTTATCAAATCCCAGCAAATATGTCAAATATGACTTGACATTTCATTGCAAACTATTTCGAAAGAAAAAAGCAACTGTAGTTAATAAATTAAATGCTGAACTATTGAGGGAAGTTTTCTGATCTCCATGATTTACTTTGAAATATATAAAAAAAATCACACTGACATGAATTGGTAGATGATGAATAATGGAAAATAGACGGAGAGATGCATCAATGGCAATGATAGAATCTAGGTGATATATAGCCATTCACTTTAAAATTCTTTCAACTTTATGTTAGAAATTCACAATAAAATGTTGGGGCAAAAAGGGAGCAAAAGAAATGTTTTTTTAAAACTCCAAATTTTTAGATATGATCATGTCATTATAGTTATGGAAGGAAGAATCTGTTCTTTTAGAGAGGTACAGTGAGGTATGTGGGGTAAAATGACACGATTTCCGAGTCCTGGGACAGTTGAACTAAATGGAGTATAACCTTCATCATTGTTGGTGCTGGGATTTGGATACACAGCGTTGTTACTTTATTCTTTTTTGCAGATTTAATTTTTTTCTAAATTAAGGAAATATGGAAACAAATCCTAAGAGGCAGGGCCTACACAGAACAAGCGTGTATCCGCTTAAGCAAGAGCTTCCCTCGAGGCCAATACGGCTTCAGTCCAACCACCTGGGACTAGGCAGCCTCTTGATTTAAGCTGATGATAAGTGCAGAGCCAGCAACAGAAGGGAGCTTCCCTTCTCACACTCTGAAGCTAGTGTCAGCTGCGCTGGGCCTGTTCCCACATGGCCTTTGAGTGTCCTCCAGCCAAAAAAACAGCAAGCTTGCATACTGGACTGGAGTTTCACTCTCTTCCCAAGAAATCTAGTACCCTGTGAATTTCAGAGAAACCCAGCTGCTGTGCTAAACGAAGCTTTCCAAGGCTCTTTTCCAGGCATTACAAAAACAACCAAGTCCTCTCTTTAATCCCTATTTTAAAACAAAGACTGTCTTTGACCCACCATCTCACTACTTGGTTGCTTGCACAGTACCCTGTGGTTAATCTTATCACAGCATTAATTCCATTTAAAAATGCTTGGCGGTCACCAAGTCTAGGTTCCTTGCAGGGGTTGGGATATCTTGTTCACTATTAAATATCCAGCTAAGCACAATGGCTGGAACACCTACACATGTAATAAAATATTTTTGTATAAACAATTTATAAAATACATACAGTTTCTAGAACTTTGCAATGTGGTCTTATTCTTAGTGCAACCCTGTGAATGAATCAGGGCAGAAATTATGATCCCAATCTACCACCAATATCCCAGGCCCAGGAGAGTAAGTGTTTGTTCAATATTATAGAACAAACAGTGGTAAAATCAGGACTAATGCCTGTTTTGCTAACTCCTACAAGGATGATCTTTTCATCCTGTCAAATTCCTTTCTGAGGAAAACTCAAGTTGATTGCTCAGAATATGAGACCCTCCTCTACCCACAAATTCCTCGCTCAGAATTGGGGATGTGTAGCCTCTTGCCTAAGTTATGAGTGAACAGGACCCAGTGAGCAAGGATCTAACTTGGAAAGCAGGGAGAGCAAACAGTTGGATGAACGCCACCATCCATAAAACCCCAGATGTTTGGCTCGATGTGCCAACATGTTAAATGTTTCATGTAATTAATTAAGGTAGAAAGATAACAGTTATGCTAGACAACATGTTAATTTCCACCAGCCACCTGACATCAACCACTCCACATGTATTAATTCATTTCAAAATTTCTCACTACACAGGCCTCCTTCCTCATTTTGCATAAATAACAAGGTGCTATGCTTTCCATCCCTTTGGAGATGCACAGGGACCAGCTAGGTTTACCCTGGACTGCCAGCTCTGAGGTTAAATACCCCCAAGCAATTCATGAAAGATTCCTCCTCCTCTTCCCCTAGCTTCAAGTTTGGGGAAAGAACTAGAAGTTTTGCATGAGTCTATAAAATGGCATTGGCTGCAGTGACCACTGTTGCTGCTTATTCCCCAAATCCATCAAGATGGAGGGAGTGGTAGAAGGAGAGGCTGACCTCGATTCCTCCGCTGGGTTGCAGGAGGTGAACCAGCTACAACTTGAATGAAGCCAAAAGATCCAAAGAATAGGACTCGCAAGACAGCTACATCTATCTTCTCCTGAAAAGCATCCCAACCTCACACATCCCTCTCTGGGGTACAATTACACTTTGTGTGTCCCATCCAGAGTTACTGGAAGGTCTGGGAGTCCACTGAACTATTGATCTTAAGCCATTAACTGGCACATTGCTATGTCCACATTGCTGAGCCACAAAATCCATTGCAGAAGCATCTGACCCTCCATATCAGAGGTTCAGATTTTCCAAGCCAAGTTGTTAAAATTACTGGGGGCTTTTCCACCTCTAAACATGGCCCTGCCTCAGACTGTGGGTAATGGAAAGGAAATAGCTCTTGCACACCAAAACTAGTCTTACCCATCTTTCTACCCAATAAGCACCATCTCTCCCTGACAAGCCACAGAAAGGAGCACTTTCTCAGCAGGAAGTGGCAGAGCAAGACACATAGACAAAGATCTAAACCCAGTGGCCAACATCTAATTCAAATAGGATTTTCTCCACTGCTCGTAAGCCACTGACTTTACCATTATAAACTAAATATTCCCTACGCTCCGATGCTGCTTGCTTCAATTTTTGAAACCTTCAGAATTTTAATTGATAGCCAAAATTTCAACAACTATTGTATCCTCCATCAAAAAAGATTTATCAGTGCTAATCTACATTTTTTTTCCTCTCTCCTCTATGGAGCTTTTCAGAAATTGAGCCAAATCTCCTATAATGTCATTAAAGTAAAAGAAAAATAATTTAAACAATGAGTGGAATGATTTTAGAAAAATAGTCTTATTTCACAAAATTTATTCCTTTGAGTACAATAAATATTTTTAAACAAGTATTTGATTCTTAGGGACTGAAGTCACTGTTATAAGACACCCCCCCAACAACAAAAAAAAGTAGAAGGCTAGACTTCAAGTTTAATTATTACCACAGCTGAGCAGCTGGAATGAAATTACTTCCCTGTACTGTGTGTCCATAATTCAATATGTCAAAGTGGTCTCTGATTTCATTAATGATTTTTTCTCTATTTCTCTTCAGATGTTTAGCCCAAAGGGAAAATTTTAAATCATCCCTTTCCAACTGTACTTTTTCAATATATTCCTTCTGGAAATTAAAGTTTACTTATAGTATATAAAACCTACTCATTCAATAAACACAGCATTGTAAAATGTTCAAGATGACCCCCTATCTCCAAACAAATCTCCTACTTTCCATTAACTGACCAATAACCAATAACAAAAGACCCAGGTTTTAGGTACTTTAAAAAAAAAACACACAAAAATTTCTGGCATAAAAAAAAAAACGTACTTTTTATATTTTAGCTAAAATAAGAACTTGTGAAACCCCTCGGGCTTCTGGAAGAATCCAGAGGATTTAAAGAGCATTTCTTACTGGACCTCCCAGATGCTGGCAAAGTTCTAGGGGATGAGGAGGTGTTAGGAGAAAATAGGCAGATACACACACGTGATGTGTGTTAATTCCACATTAGATTTCTGGTAGAAAGCCCTTCTTTACAAAAACTAATATTCACAAAAATAAAATCCCCAGCTCTCTCTGATCCCTGCAAAGTAACCCACTTCTTTTCCTTATCTCAAATCACGGAGGAGACAAACACCATACATTTCCACTAAACTGGCTGAAAACTCTTCTCTATGGATCTTTGCCTTTTTGTTCATAAGTGTATAGCATATGCATGCTTATAGATCTGTATTCCTTGGAGCACAATGTGAAGACTGCTATCAAGTACTATGTACCAGACATAGTTCTTAACTTTTATATGTATTATTTCACTTAATCTTTATAACAAACCACCCTTAGACCATAGGGCTCAAAAACTGAAGTTGGGAATCATGCTACCCAGCAGTCTAGGGCTACATGACCATCTGAGAACCAGCTCAGACAAAAAAGGCACAGAAAGACATCTATGTGGGAGAGAACCTGGAGTCCCCAGCCCTCAGCCCCTAAGTAGTCACAGATACCCAGGGTGGGCTTCCCTCGACTTCTATCAAATTCCATCTCTTTGCCCATATTCCTCCCTTTGCTTTTCCTGTCCTATCCCTACCTCTTTTCCTCCTCTTTGTGCCCACAATGCACTAAGCATTGAACTTTGAACTTCGGACTTTTAGGCTATGACCATTCCCAATGCAGAGGGCATACGAGGAAGTAAAGCCCACCTAAAAAGCATAGTGTCAGCAATAGCAAATACTCAAGAATCCAACCCTCAAAAAACAGGTAAAAAAAAAAAAGAATGAAAAACACCCCACAAGACTTCTCATGGACTGGAGCTTCAGAATCAAGCATGTGGCCTCTTCAGTCACCAACAGTAGAAAATAGGCAAGAGAAATGAGGTTTGTGGAAAAGTTTAAGTGACCACGTGACAGATCCATTCTCAGAATGATTCTAACAAAATGTTTTTTTTACATATTCTCTATGGAGTACAGGTGGTCACCATGGTATGGGTTAGTGAAGACTCATAGGATGATTTTTGGTTTTAGATATGTATAGAGCTAATATTAAGCTGCACACAGTTAAAGAGGAATCATCCATTCTCAAACACTAGCACCTTTAGAGTAGCGACCAACACTGTTGCCAGAAAGTTGTACATCCCAGTAGAACTGGACAAAGACACCATGGAACACTGCAGGCCAAATAAAATGTTAACAACAACAACAAAAAAAAAACAGGTAGACAGGAACCACCTTCTTCGGGGTCTTGTTTTGTAGTAGCTCTGTGATGGTTTGGACATGAGGTGTTCCCCAGAAGCTCTTGTGTTAATTCAAGAATGTTTAGAAGTGAAATGATTGGATCCTGAGAGCTGTAATATAATCAGTTCATCCTACATTGAATAGACTGGATGGTAACTGTAGGCAGGTGGGGCATGGCTAGAAGAGGTAGGTCAATAGGGACATGCCCTGGAAGGGTTATTTTTCCTGTGGTCTCTTCCCCCAACTCCTCTGCTTCCTGGCTACCCTGAATAGAGCAGCTTCCCTCCACCATACCCTTCCCCCATGATGTACAGCCTCATTTTCAGACCAGAGCAATGGAGTCAGCCATCCATAGACTGAAACCTCTGAAACAACAAGCTCTAAATAACTTTTTCCTCCTCCAAGTTGTTCTTGTCAGGTATTTTAGCCACAATGGTGCAAAACTGACTGACACACAAACTCACCCCAATCTGAAACAAAATGAAGCAGCCAAAGCTCAGACTGCTTTTCATCTGTTATCATTATCATTCCTGGTTAAAGGACTCATGTATGTCTAGTGCTGTGCCATATAAGAGAGAAGCTGCCTTGTCCAGCAACTGACTCCAGAAGGAGCTCACTTAATATTATTTTCACACTGAATAATTGGGTAGGAAAACAAACAAATGATTACATGATTGTAATACAATGTTTTAATGATATTACAAATACACAGAATGCAGTGACTAAAGAAAAGAAAGTACTTGTGGGGTATGACTGAGGGGCAGAAAGGTGGAAAGGCTTCTGTTATGGTTTGGACATGAGGTATCCCCAATAAAACTTGAGGTAATTCAGGAATGTCCAGAGGTAAAGTGACTGGATTGTGAGATCTGTAACCTGATCATCTTAGTTTAAATGGACTGACCGGGTGGTAACTGTAGGCAGATGGGGTGTAGCTGGAGTAGGTGGGTCCCTGGGACATGTCCTGCAAGGTGCATCTTCCCTGAGCCTTCTTGTTATTCTCTGTTTACTGGCTGCCATGAAGTGAGCTGCTTTCCTCCTCCACGCTCCTCTGAGGAGGTGTGCTGCCTCACCTAGGGCCCAAAGCAGTGGAGTTGACCATCTATGGACTGAGACCTCTAAATTAATTTCTTGATTAATTAATTGATTAATGAGCTCCAAATTAATTTATTTTAAGTTATTCCTATCAGGCACTGTGGTCACAGTGATGAGTAATGCCTTGAATCAAGTGTTGGCAGATGAAGCTACAATCAAGAAAAAAGGGGCAGGGAACTTCTGGCAGAAGTTTGGCAGATTCAAAGCCTTGTTGGTGTGAGGGCATGGGTGATGGGGAGCAGTGCCTGCAGGGTGGTAAATGACTCTGGACAGGTTGATAAAAGCCAGATCCAGGAGAGTCCAATGTGCCATGCTTAGGTGTTTAGACCTTGTCCTCTTAGAGAGGGATGACATGGAACACCTGCTATCCCTCCCCTTCCCCACACATCAGACCCTACCAATCACAGCACTTTATTATACTTCACAGCCACTAGCATCACCTGGAATTGGCACCTAAAATGGAATCATTTGCTCTCCCTATTCCAGGTGCTGGGGGCTTTCCAGGGGGTTTTAATAGGTATAACAAAGCTAGACCCTCAACCAGTGCTGAATGATCAAGGAATAAGTGGCAGTCACAGTGATTAATGAGAAGACCCTGATGACAGTCCCATGCACTACAAATCCAAGAGCTGCACCTCCACACAAAGTCAAATTGAGTGGAACCCCAAGCTTTTGCCTCATCACTGTCAGAGGCCACACGGTGGTTAAGGAGCACATACAGAACTCTTCCAACAAGAGAACCCAGGACAAGCTGGAGATTGTACTCAGAGGAGAGGAGACCCAGGAGAAAGAACCAAAGCCAGAGGGAAGCAGGCAGTCAGAAGGGAAAAACCTGTGCAAACTCAGTGACCGAGAGATCCCAGCAGCACGGCAGCACCTCTCCAGCAGGATGCCTGGTCACCCCCTGCAACATTTGGACTCAATGAAAGACTCAGCAAAAGGCAAGTAGTCACAGTTTCTATGACTTAGGAGAAGATAAGACTTTCATCTGCACTCTTATGTTAAAACAGACACACCACTATGTGCACACCACCGTATGACAAAATTGGGGAGCATTCCTACCTAGGATGTGAGCAGTAAGACCTAGGTATAGTAAAAAGGGTACTGGATGGAACTGGAGTTCATCTTTTCTCAGGCTTCAGTTTCCCTGACTGAAAAATAAGAGAACTGAAAAGGTGATATCTTCTAACAACCATGCTGACTCAGAACTCTCTCCTCAGAAGAAAAGAGCAGGGCCATTTGGGAGAGTTCTTGCAATACCACAGTGTAGAGAGCTAAATCCTTCCGTGTGCAGGTTGGTGAGCACAGCAGCTCACATCCTAGCCAGGAACTTGGTAATATGATTGAGAAAACTGAAAACACATTGTAAGTGAAGGCCTGGGGAGCATCGAGCATTCAGCTTTAAGATGCTGACTGTTTTTGAAATAAAACTTTAAAACGTGCCATAAAAAGAAACTATTCCTCTGGGGAAAGAGAGTCTAAAGTGTCTTTGATTGTAACGATGGGAAAGACTTTCATCTGCACTCTTTACGAGGTTAATTGTAACTCTCCCCCAAGCTCAGAAACCCTTTTCTCAATCTTGTGGTTGTAATCTTACACTCTGCGTGATAAACCTTCCTTTTGCAACAGGCACATTCCAATATAAAACTTAGGGCTCTGAAAGCAGTCAAATGAGCAGTTTGATAAGAAGAAATTTTGCTAGTGCGCATGCACACACAGCCTGCTGTGTCCAGCCACACCAAGTCAAAGTCTTCAAGCTCCATCAGCAAGGACCCTACCAACCCCAAATCTTAGCAAATGTGAAGCACTTAGCACCATGCCTGGCCCAGGGGAAACCCTCCATAGTGCATAACTGTTGTCATGCTAGCCTTTCTCTTCATCATTGCTGATGGATTGCAACTATCAGTATATAGCTGTCACTGTGCACGAGTTATTACCTTCAATGAGGTCACCTTCATAGACTATCTTACCACAAAAACCCCTATGGAATTGTGCTGTGGTTGCCTTCCTTTACAAACTGGCATTAAAAAAAGTTACCATAAATTTATTGTCTAACAGAGGGAACCCCCATCACGTTGTTTTTCACAATTCCTTTATCTACAAAACCTCAACTTAAATCTGTGGTTTTTACTTTCCTCCCAGATGCCAATAGATGCTATACTTTTCTGCCTCCCCTACCACAGGCTCACGAAGAATAATTGTGTAACCATTTATTGATCATTTACCACATGCCAGGCTTAGTGATAATGTCCTTTTTAAAAAATTATTTTATCTTCACCTCAACCCCATGGGATGGTGCTATTACTCTCCTCTGCATGGGCAGTGTCTAAGGCTCAGAGAGGTTAATTTATCTAAGACCACTCATTTGGCCAATGAGATACATTGCAGGCAAGGAGTGGAACGTGAACTTGATCCATGTGTTTCTGAATCTGATATCCATGCTTATGTTTTCCACAGATTGTAATTACTAAGTAAAGACTCAACTTGGAATCTCTCCAATGAACTTCAGGGAATCCATGAATGCCTTTGAATTGCATGTAAAATGGTATGTGTATGTGTACATCTTTCTTGAAGAAAGTCCAAAACTTTTACCATATTTTCAAAGGAGTCTAGAATTCTTTTTTTTTTTTTTTTTAAGCTTGAGAATGATTATTCTAGACTTTGGCAGGACTCGACCTTACATCCTATGTTTTGTACCACTGCTGCACTCAACCAAGAGCCATCCAATTGACCCAATTCTCTTTTCTAGTCCTTTCTTGGATCCACCCCCTCCACAGCCCACTGTAGATGCAGTGAGAGTGATGAATATTTTAAAGCTGTTTTTCATCCACACACGTGAGAGAGCTCCATTAGCAAAGTTCCTGGGCCAGCTTTTCACAGCTACTCACACTATGAAAAAGCAAGCAGAACTCTGTCTTGCCTGCTCACCCCAGAAAACCAAACATCTGCTTGCCCCGCCTAAAGAGCTCACCTGCTGAGGAGAGGCCAGCAAGGGACAGCACAGCACATCTGGCCTTTCCTGCATGAGCTCCAGCCGTTTTCAGGATCAGCTGTCAAGTAATCTTCTGTCTTATAAACAATCCCGAATTTTAATAAGAGCCATTGTACAAGGTGAGTTGTTTAAAGAAAGTTGGTTTCGGTCTGCAGCTGCACTTGCAGATGCCCCCCTTCCTCACTCAACCATGTACAACAGCTATGAAATAAGTGCCCGTTCTTGCCTTTGGGGCATGCCGACTGTGTGCCAGGCACTGTTCTAGACGTTTACATCCATCATCCACAACCTGCACAAGCGCTTAGGCAGATATCCTCCACAGAGAGGTTAAGTAATTGATCAGGAGCCAAGATCTGACCCCATGTTAGGACACAAAACTTTTCCACAGCTTCATCTCTTCATGTTTCCACCCCTCATGGAACTGAAGTTACTTGCTTTTAAAGTCTTCTCAAGTTGGAAAATAAGAAAGACTTTCAGGTCTTAGCATCTTGAGTAGGTATAAAGGAATATCATTTCAGAGCACTCTACTAAAAACAAAACAAAACAAAAAAAGAATTAGCCCCATGAGTCTGAGAGTTTAAGCCAAAAGTTGCCAGCAACACAGCTTCATGAATGAGCTAAGCAGCCTCACAGCATGAAAATGACTTAAATAACCCAGTTTCCAAGCCTCCATGTAAATTAAGAAATCAAGGTGCTATGCAGAGTGCATCAGAGGACACAAATCACAAGTAGAACCTCCATTAGACCACCCAAGGGGGGAAAAAAGGATTCTTTTTCTTCTCACTGTTTACAAATAGAGATAAGAAATATGACAATATTATATTCTTAAAAGTATTCTAGATGTTCATTAAAAGACACTTTCAAATGCCTACTATTCATTACATTCAGCAAATATGGATTCAAAGCACCAGGCTAGACATGATGAAGAGACCCAAGAGTATGATAGTCTTGTCCTGCTTCCTTAGTCACACAATAATTGGAATAGAATCATATACAAATTTCTTAATTTACTACTAAAGGGAGAGGAAGAAATCATCTCACACTAAGTGGACCTCAAAGGATGGAAACAAGGACCCAGTGGTTTTCATGTGAGGGGAAAGTGAATGATGTATGATACTTTCAGACTTCATGAGGAAGTGGCACCTGAACTGAGAGTGGGTGGGGCCTTCATGGGAATGATGAGTGGACAGAGGTGAAGAGAGACTGTGAACAAAGAGAAGGATCCAAGCAAAGATAGGGAGAAGAAGTCACAGAGCACTTTATGGGGTAATCCACACAGAGGAGATAATCCCTCCTCTGGCCCCAATCCTTGGATTGGAGTATGCACAAGGCTCAGAATTACAAAGGGAAAGGCTGACTTCTCCACTTAATTAGGCAAGGGCAATAGCAAGCTGATTAAGGTCGTGGACTGGGAGTGACCAACCAGATTTATGCTCCAGGAAGACCACTCTAGCAACAGTGTATGAACTGGAGGAATAAAAGTCTAGACTCAGAGGCTAATTACAACTGTCTGGTTGTGAGATGACAAAAGCCTACACAGGGGTATGCAGGAGAGAAAGTGAAGTGTTCACTCAAGATCTTTTACAGTGATTGAGTGATAGAACAGAGAAATGAAGAGCCTGGTGACATTACTCTCTGAAATGGGGTTGTTAGAAAGGAAGGATTCAGGTTTTAAAACATTCTGATTCATTCAAGTGTTTAGGATTAACAAATTAGAATAATTAGAAGGCTTAATATACATAGAAGCTGAAAAACAGTTATTTAAGTCATGTTCATGCTGTGAGGCTGCCCAGCTCATTCATAAAGCTGTGTCTCTGGCACCTTTTGGTTCAAACCCTCAGACTCAACAGTAGAAATCAAGGCAGTGTCCGAGTGTATTGGAGCACACAAATCACAAGTAGAGTGGGAGATGGTCAGTGGCTGTGGTAAGTCATCTTTGGAAGCTGTGATTTTAAAGGAAGCTTCAGAAGATGAAGAAGTCAAGTTATAGCAGCTCATTAATCCTCCAGGCCTACGAAGCTGGCATGTGAAGCTCACTAAACACCCAACTTACAAGGAAGACCTGGCCAGAAGGAGAGTCGCGTCCTACTTCTGTCCAGCTCTGAACAGCAGCGGGGAGGACAGGGAGGAGAATGTGTACCGTGCCGGGGCTAAAGACAAGTTTCATCAGCCTGGCTGCACCATGCCTGCCTCCTGGGATCCTCCACAGACACTAGCGGTTTTTGGTTTACAGGCAAGTCACAAATGTTCTAAATTCCCTTTTGGTAATATTAAATAAGAGCACCAATTGCAAAAGGAAATTCTTTTTTTTTTTTTTTTGGTATGTGTGCATGTGTGCGAGTGTGCGTGTGTGCGTGTGTGCACGCGTGTGTGTGTGTGTGTGTGTGTGAGATAGAGAGAGAGAGAGAGAAACCCAAAGCTTGAAAGCATGGAAAGGACAGAAGAGTATCAAGAAAAAAAGAAACTCATGCAGAAGCCCCCCACTCACCCATCAGTTGACATTTTAGTATATTACCTTCCAGGCTTTTCCAGTTGCATTTTTAACATAGTTAAAGAGATTTTCACCTTTAAAATGTAGTTATTCTAGTAGAGCATTATCTAAGAGCTAAGGAATAAATGGACTCATGGACTTGTGAAATTCAAGTCTGGCCAGCACCTGACAGCAGAGCAGGTGGAAAATGTTAACCCAACTTCAAAGTCCTTCCTAAGAACCTCCAGAAACAAATACAATGGTATCCACAAGAAACTGCTTTAACAGAAGTCCACCTCCTCTCTGCTTCCCAGTTCTTGCTGATAATTAAATAGCTTGATAATGGAAAGAAGCCGAAAGAATAAAGAAATAGGAAGCAAAGTCCCCTGTCTCCCACCCCACATTACTCCCGTGATAAAATACTACTTCATTACAGCTTCAACAATACTTTCACATCTACATTGTTTAATTTCAAGACTGGTCCACACCCATGTCTCTGCCATCTCAGAGACCTCTCCATTCAGCCCAAACCAGCCAGAAGCCACAACATTAAGATGTCTGATTAAGATGTGGTTATCCACAAATCCTGGAGACAGCTCACACCCACTGACCAGTCTGGCAGCTGAGGCAAATAGAGGGCCAATGACACATCCAAGGTCATACAAGTGGTTGGTGGCAAAGCCTCCCTCTCCTGTTCCTTTCCAGAGGGGTCAGAATAGATCGTCTGTGGAAGGTACCAGGTAAGCCTTCTCACACAGAGCCGGAGTCAAATCAGTGTGACACTAGGAATTTCTGCCATTAATCCAGCATGAAAAAAAAAAAAAAAAAAAAAAACAGCCCCTCCACTCCCCTTCCATGCCTCCATGTACTTCTCAAATATTTAATCAGAACAGATATTCAAAAACAACAATAACAACTCTGAGGGCCTGGACAGAACTAGGAGTTCTATCAAAATGCTCTCACAATTAATCCTTGCAGCTGTCCCACAGGACAAGGGACCCTATTTCACAAGTCAAAAAGAAAGCAACCCAGAGGCACTCTGTATCTTGCACAAGATCCTACAGTAAGTGCCAGCACCAGGATCTGATTGAGCTCTGCTAAACCCTAAAACCTTTTGCCTTCTCATTTTTCTACACTATTGAAATTTAGAGGCAGTTGGCTCTCACAGACTGGGTGAGGTGGACACTGTCACCAAGAAAGGAAAAAAATAAAAAATAAACCATCTCAGCACAGACTCCCTTCCCTGCTGGCCTCCCAGAACCTACTAGGAGGATCAGTACCTGTGACAGCTTTCCCCTGTGTCCTCACTAAGGCCAGGCAGGGCTCCATCCTGAAGACTGAAGATCTTCACTTACCAGGGCAGCCTACAGGTTGCCATCTCAGAGGCTTCTCTGTCCAGCTCAGCCCAAACCAGCCACAGGCCATAATATTAAGATATCTGATGAAGATACGGTTGTTCCCCAAACCTGGATATATTGAGAACCCATTGGCCAGGAGTGCAAGGCACCAAAGCAAGAAAACATCTACTACAAAACAGCTTGATGGATTAGATGTTCCATTTACTGAATTCCATAGTCCACAACAATTTGTATTGAGTAATACAATATAATCCCCTTCCGCAGAGATAGAAACCAAGGAGGCCCAAATCTGGGTCCCTGGCAGGAGTGCTAAAACATATGGCAGGCAACCAGTCTCTGGAAAACCTTGACAGTACATTGTTGAGGGGAGGGGGGGGAGAGAAATGTTCCTCTATTGAGAACTCTGTCCCTCTCCCAAACCTAGTGCCATCTTGACCCATCTCTACCTTAATCAAAGCCAGTTCTTTCTCTTCCCCCTTCTTCACCTATCAACAAGAACCCATTCCCAGAGGAAACTGTCTCCAAATCAAATCTATCCCACTGAGACTTTGCCCTGCAACCAAATCATGCAGTTATAGTAGTGGGAGGAAGTACATTGAAGGAATGCAGACAAGAGCTGCTGCCTCACGGTCCTGTGTCACTGGCTGACTTCTCATAGTCACCAAGACAGAGGGGTTGACCCAAGCAGGACCTTTCTTCCTGTGACTATATATATATATCACACCAGTGTAGAAGAAAAAGCTATATGCAGAAATGGCAATCTCTTGACTTTTCACCAAGATACCTGATCATTTTCAACAAAGTCATTCCATTTGCCTACATTAACCCTTTGGATTCACAGATATCTGCTTTTCCAAAAAATTGCTTATGAAGATTCATTCAGAAGTATCTTTGAAATATTTCCTTAATTTATTCTCTGATTTTCTATATACCAAGTCAGTGGTATTTTATGGAAGTAAAAATTAAAAGCTACAGTCTTAGCCCTCAAGATGCTAAGAAACAAGTATTTATACTAGAGTAACTGCTTTGATGGCTGTATTTACATAAAGCTCCATGAGAGTATAGGGTGCCTGCTGAGCACCTGAATCAGTACAGGAAATCAGGGAGGGCTTCAAACGTGAGGTGGCATTGGGCTAAGCAGAGTCAGCCAGATAGACCACCGGCAGGGAGGATAAGTGAGGAAGAGCAAAGGTACAGAGGTGTGAGAGAGCAAAGATACAGAGGTGTGAGAGAGCAAGGTACAGAGGTGAGAGCAAGGCTCATTCCAAAACTATCTTATTCTCCAGAAGCATAAAACAAAAGTGGAAAAGTGATGGGAGATTAAACTGGACAAAGCAACAGAAGCTGATTTGGAAGGACCTTGAACAACATGCAAAGTAGTTTCCATTTTACACTGTTGGTGATGAGTAACCCTGATGGTTCTGAGCCCAAAAGAGAAAAAGCCAAGCCTTTAACAAGATTACTGAGGCCACAATGTGAAGGACAACCAGAGAGCACAGAAAGTCCTGCTAGGAAGCTATTGTACCAGTTCAGGAGGGAGATAGGTGGGATGCTGAGCCAGACAGGGAAATCAGGAGTGAGAAGCAGGAACTGCAAAGGGAGATATGTTAGGAAACAGTTGTCAGGACCTGGAACATCTGGATGCTCTTCAGAGTTCACTGCTATTAATGCACCCAGGCAGATCTCCTTTTAGCAGTGTTAGCAGTGGAAACCGGATGCTCGGAGTGGGGCTGCACACAGTATGGCTGTAGTTGGATTGTCCATAGGGGTTTCATTTTGTTGTCAGGTTTTTCAGTGAACAGAGCAGCAACAGGCTTGGGTTACAGGGCTCCCTGACTGTACTCTCCTAGCATGGAGAAGAGAGGAGGTGCGGGCATTCCCAGCCACCACTGGCCTCCCTGCCCTGGCTGTTCAGGCAGTTGCATTCCAGAGACTAATGAGAACAAGGTGTAACATGGTTTAACAATTTCTATACATTCCTTAGCAAAACACAATGTCTTTAAAAACATATAGACCACATTGCAGTGACTCCATCAGGCAAGACACATGTCAGGAAAAAAGCATGAGAAAATTTGGCAGGTATGTCTGATGTATCAATAAATTAAACTAAGTTTATTTTCACAAAACTAAATGGTCAGACTTGCTCGTGGTTTCCTACCAAGGAAAAAGAATTACTCCCTAGAGAGAGTAATCAAAGTGCAATTAGAGCAGTACTGAAATTTTTTTAAACATACTATCCTTTCTTCACACATGATTGCTCTTTCATTTTTAGCATAGATCCTTAACTCAGAGAAATAGTAATGGGCTTTCCTAGGTTTGGGTCCTTCCACAATAACATGCAATCATAAAACAGATTTTTTCCCCTGCGCCAGCATAGTAGAGGGAACTGGGACCAAACACAGAGCAGGCCCAGCGGCCTGCTGAGGGGCAGAGCCGCCCCCCACCCCCCTCGCCTGCCAGGTAGGGGAAGGGTGACCACCGACAGAAAAGGCCCAGTGGCCCAGGGCGGGACAGAGCTTCCAATCACTCCTGCAAGGTAGGCGGGCCTGCGACCCACCGGCAGAAGAGGAGCAGCCGCCTGCTGAGAGGCTGAGCCGCCCCCTCCCCCTGCGCCGGCATAGTAGAGGGAACTGGGACCAATCACAGAGCAGGCCCAGCGGCCTGCTGAGGGGCAGAGCCGCCCCCCACCCCCCTCGCCTGCCAGGTAGGGGAAGGGTGACCACCGACAGAAAAGGCCCAGTGGCCCGCGGCGGGACAGAGCTTCCAATCACTCCTGCAAGGTAGGCGGGCCTGCGACCCACCGGCAGAAGAGGAGCAGCCGCCTGCTGAGAGGCTGAGCCGCCCCCTCCCCCTGCGCCGGCATAGTAGAGGGAACTGGGACCAAACACAGAGCAGGCCCAGCGGCCTGCTGAGGGGCAGAGCCGCCCCCCACCCCCCTCGCCTGCCAGGTAGGGGAAGGGTGACCACCGACAGAAAAGGCCCAGTGGCCCGCGGCGGGACAGAGCTTCCAATCACTCCTGCAAGGTAGGCGGGCCTGCGACCCACCGGCAGAAGAGGAGCAGCCGCCTGCTGAGAGGCTGAGCCGCCCCCTCCCCCTGCGCCGGCATAGTAGAGGGAACTGGGACCAAACACAGAGCAGGCCCAGCGGCCTGCTGAGGGGCAGAGCCGCCCCCCACCCCCCTCGCCTGCCAGGTAGGGGAAGGGTGACCACCGACAGAAAAGGCCCAGTGGCCCGCGGCGGGACAGAGCTTCCAATCACTCCTGCAAGGTAGGCGGGCCTGCGACCCACCGGCAGAAGAGGAGCAGCCGCCTGCTGAGAGGCTGAGCCGCCCCCTCCCCCTGCGCCGGCATAGTAGAGGGAACTGGGACCAATCACAGAGCAGGCCCAGCGGCCTGCTGAGGGGCAGAGCCGCCCCCCACCCCCCTCGCCTGCCAGGTAGGGGAAGGGTGACCACCGACAGAAAAGGCCCAGTGGCCCGCGGCGGGACAGAGCTTCCAATCACTCCTGCAAGGTAGGCGGGCCTGCGACCCACCGGCAGAAGAGGAGCAGCCGCCTGCTGAGAGGCTGAGCCGCCCCCTCCCCCTGCGCCGGCATAGTAGATGGAACTGGGACCAAACACAGAGCAGGCCCAGCGGCCTGCTGAGGGGCAGAGCCACCCCCCAGCCCCCTCGCCTGCCAGGTAGGGGAAGGGTGACCACCGACAGAAAAGGCCCAGTGGCCCGCGGCGGGACAGAGCTTCCAATCACTCCTGCAAGGTAGGCGGGCCTGCGACCCACCGGCAGAAGAGGAGCAGCGGCCTGCTGAGAGGCAGAGCCGCCCCCTCCCCCCCGTGCCTGCAAGGTAGTCGGAACTGAGACCACCATCAGAACAGGTCAGACCTGCAACCGAGAGACAGAACAGGCCCAGTGGCCTGAGGAAGGGTAGAGCCGCCCCCCCCCACGCCTGCAAAGTAGGCGGACCTGCGACCCACTGGCAGTACAGCCCCAGAGGCCTGCAGAGGGGCAGTGCCGCTGCCTGCGCCTGCAAAGTAGGCAGAACTGCGACCACCGACAGAACAAGCCTAGCGGCCCGCAGAGGGACAGAGCCGCCGCCCGCGCCTGCAAGGACGGCGGACCTGCTACCGACTGGCAGAGCAGGCCCAGCGGCCTGCCGGCGTGGTAGGCACATTGCCCCAATTGGCGGAGGGGCAGAGCCCCCGCCCGCGCCTGCGAGGGAGACTTTGCAACTATACAAGACCAATATAAATATATAGGGGGAAAATTCAATAGCACAACAGTTTCACCAAGAAGAAAGGAACGCGAACAGTATGAAGAGACAAGGAAAGAAAGGACCACAAGCATTGCAGGTCAACTCAACTTTAGAAGAGGTAATAGCTGCAGCTGATGGAATGTCAGATAAAGAATTCAGGATATACATGCTTCAGATGATCTGGAGTCTCAAGGAAGACATCAGACAGCAAAATCAGACAATGAAAGATCACTTCAACAATGAATTACATAAACAAATCCAAGAAGCAAAAGATCAACTATACAGGGAAATAGAGGTTATAAAAAACAAACAAACAGAAATCCTAGAAATGCAGGAAGCAATAAGCCAACTTAAAAACTCAATTAAGAATACTACCAGCAGAGTAGAACACTTAGAAGACAGAACATCAGACAATGAAGATAAAGTATTTCAACTTGAAAAGAACATAGACAGCTCAGCAAGACTGTTAAGAAACCATGAGCAGAACATCCAAGAAATATGGGATAACATCAAGAGACCAAATTTAAGAGTCATTGGGATACAGGAAGGAACAGAGTTTCAAACCAAAGGAATGAGCAATCTATTCAATGAAATAATTCGAGAAAACTTCCCAGACGTGAAGAATGAGACAGAACCCCAAATCCTAGAAGCATACAGGACGCCGAATGTGCAAAATCATAAGAGACCCACACCTAGACACATTATAATAAAGATGCCCAACATACAGAATAAGGAGAGAATTTTAAAAGCTACAAGAGAAAGGAAGCAGATCACATTTAGGGGTAAGCCAATCAGGATAACAGCTGATCTTTCAACACAGACTCTGAAAGCTAGAAGATCCTGGAATAACATATTTCAAACACTGAAAGAAAATGGGTTCCAACCAAGAATTGTGTTTCCAGCGAAATTAAGCTTCAGGATGGAAGATGAAATTAAAACCTTCCACGATAAACAAAAGTTAAAAGAATTTGCAGCTAGAAAACCATCTCTTCAAAACATCCTTGGCAAAACATTACAGGAAGAGGAAATGGAAAATAACAATGAAAACCAACAGTGGGAGGTAGGACACTAAAGGGGGGAAAATAATCAAAGTGGAAAACAAACCATGTTTAGTAACATAAATAAACAAATATGGCTGGAAGAACAACCCGTATCTCAATAATAACCCTAAATGTTAATGGCTTAAACTCACCAATCAAGAGACACAGGCTAGTAGAATGGATCACAAAACAAGACCCAACAATATGCTGCCTACAGGAGACGCATTTGATAGGAAAAGACATACATAGGCTGAAGGTGAAAGGTTGGGAAAAATCATATCACTCATATGGACTTCGGAAACAAGCAGGAGTATCCATACTCATATCAAATAAAATAGATTTTAAGCCAAAGTTAATCAAAAGGGATAAAGAGGGACACTACATACTGCTCAAGGGAACCATACACCAACAAGACATAACAATCATAAATATATATGCACCAAACAATGGTGCAGCTATGTTCATCAAACAAACTCTTCTCAAGTTCAAGAGTCTAATAGACCACCATACAATAATCATGGGAGACTTCAACACACCTCTCTCACCACTGGACAGATCTTCCAAACAAAAGTTGAATAAGGAAACTATAGAACTCAATAACACAATTAATAACCTAGACTTAATTGACATATATAGAATATACCACCCAACATCAAACAGTTACACTTTTTTCTCAGCAGCACATGGATCCTTCTCAAAAATAGATCATATATTATGTCACAGGGAAACTCTTAGACAATACAAAGGAGTAGAGATAATACCATGCATCCTATCTGATCATAATGGAATGGAACTGAAAATCAACGATAAAAGAAGGAAGGAAAAAGAATATATCACTTGGAGAATGAACAATAGGTTACTGAATGATCAATGGGTTATAGAAGACATCAAGGAGGAAATTAAAAAATTCTTAGAGATTAATGAAAACACAGACACAACATATCGGAATCTATGGGACACATTGAAAGCAGTTCTAAGAGGAAAATTCATTGCTTGGAGTTCATTCCTTAAAAAAAGAAAAAACCAACAAATAAATGATCTCATACTTCATCTCAAAATCTAGAAAAAGAAGAGCAAAACAACAGCAAAAGAAGTAGAAGGCAAGAAATAATTAAAATCAGAGCTGAAATCAATGAAATCGAAACAAAAGAAACAATGGAAAAAATTGACAAAACTAAAAGTTGGTTCTTTGAAAAAATAAACAAAATCGACAGACCCTTAGCCATGCTAGCGAAGAGAAGAAGAGAGAGAACTCAAATCACTAACATACGGGATGAAAGAGGCAATATCACAACAGACACTTCAGAAATACAGAAGATAATCAAAAATTATTTTGAATCCTTATACTCCAATAAATTAGAAGATAGTGAAGGCATAGATAAATTTCTTAAGTCATATGATCTGCCCAGATTGAGTCAGGAGGATATAGACAACCTAAACAGACCAATATCAATTGAGGAAATAGAAGAAACCATCAAAAGACTACCAACTAAGAAAAGCCCAGGACCGGATGGGTATACAGCAGAGTTTTACAAAACCTTTAAAGAGGTACTAATACCAATACTTTTCAAGCTACTTCGGGAAATAGAAAAAGAGGGAGAACTTCCAAATTCATTCTACGAGGCCAACATCACCCTGATACCTAAACCAGACAAAGACACTTCAAAGAAAGAAAACTACAGACCAATATCTCTAATGAACCTAGATGCAAAAATCCTCAATAAAATTCTGGCCACTCGGATACAAAGGCACATCAAAAAAATTGTGCACCATGATCAAGTAGGATTCATCCCTGGGATGCAAGGCTGGTTCAATATAAGGAAATCAATAAATGTTATTCACCACATCAATAGACTTAAAAATAAGAACCATATGATCATCTCGATAGATGCGGAAAAAGCATTCGACAAAATACAGCATCCCTTTATGTTCAAAACTCTAGAAAAACTAGGGATAACAGGAACATACCTCAATATTGTAAAAGCAATCTATGCTAAGCCTCAGGCTAGCATCATTCTGAATGGAGAAAAATTGAAGGCATTCCCTCTAAAATCTGGAACAAGACAGGGATGCCCTCTCTCACCACTTCTGTTCAACATAGTTCTCGAAACACTGGCCAGAGCAATTAGACAGACGAAAGAAATTAAAGGCATCAAAATAGGAAAAGAAGAACTTAAATTATCACTATTTGCAGATGACATGATTCTATACCTAGCAGACCCAAAAGGGTCTACAAAGAAACTATTAGAGCTAATAAATGAATTCATCAAAGTGGCAGGATATAAAATCAACACGCATAAATCAAAGGCATTCCTGTATATCAGCGACAAATCCTCTGAAATGGAAATGAGGACAACCACTCCATTTACAATATCTTCAAAAAAAATAAAATACTTGGGAATCAACCTAACAAAAGAGGTGAAAGACTTATACAATGAAAACTACAGAACCCTAAAGAGAGAAATAGAAGAAGATCTTAGAAGATGGAAAAATATACCCTGTTCATGGATAGGCAGAACTAACATCATCAAAATGGCGATATGACCAAAAGTTCTCTATAGGTTTAATGCAATGCCAATCAAAATCCCAACGGCATTTCTTGTAGAAATAGAGAAAGCAATCATGAAATTCATATGGAAAAATAAAAGACCCAGAATAGCAAAAACAATGCTAAGCAGGAAGTGTGAATCAGGCGGTATAGCGATACCAGACTTCAAACTATATTACAGAGCAATAGTAACAAAAACAGCATGGTACTGGTACCAAAACAGGCGGGTGGACCAATGGTACAGAATAGAGGACACAGAAACCAATCCACAAAACTACAACTATCTTATATTTGATAAAGGGTCTAAAAGCATGCAATGGAGGAAGGATAGCATCTTCAACAAATGGTGCTGGGAAAACTGGAAATCCATATGCAACAAAATGAAACTGAATCCCTTTCTCTCGCCATGCACAAAAGTTAATTCAAAATGGATCAAGGAGCTTGATATCAAATCAGAGACGCGCCGTCTGATAGAAGAAAAAGTTGGCTACGATCTACAGTCGGTGGGGTCGGGCTCCAAATTCCTCAATAGGACACCCATAGCACAAAAGTTAATAACTAGAATCAACAAATGGGACTTACTCAAACTAAAAAGTTTTTTCTCAGCAAAAGATACAATAAGAGAGGTAAATAGAGAGCCTACATCCTGGGAACAAATCTTTACTCCTCACACTTCAGATAGAGCCCTAATATCCAGAGTATACAAAGAGCTCAAAAAATTAGACAATAAGAGAACAAACAACCCAATCAACAAATGGGCCAAGGACCTGAACAGACACTTCTCAGAGGAGGACATACAGTCAATCAACAAGTACATGAAAAAATGCTCACCATCTCTAGCAGTCAGAGAAATGCAAATCAAAACCACCCTAAGATACCATCTCACTCCAGTTAGATTGGCAGCCATTATGAAGTCAAACAACAACAAGTGCTGGCGAGGATGTGGGGAAAAGGGTACACTTGTACATTGCTGGTGGGACTGCAAATTGGTGCAGCCAATTTGGAAAGCAGTATGGAGATTTCTTGGAAAGCTGGGAATGGAGCCACCATTTGACCCAGCTATTCCCCTTCTCGGTCTATTCCCTAAAGACCTAAAAAGAGCATGCTACAGGGACACTGCTACATCGATGTTCATAGCAGCACAATTCACAATAGCTAGACTGTGGAACCAACCTAGATGCCCTTCAATGGATGAATGGATAAAAAAAATGTGGCATTTATACACAATGGAGTATTACTCTGCATTAAAAAATGACAAAATCATAGAATTTACAGGGAAATGGATGGCATTAGAGCAGATTATGCTAAGTGAACCTAGCCAATCCCTAAAAAACAAATGTCAAATGTCTTCTTTGATATAAGGAGAGTAACTAAGAACAGAGTAGGGTCGAAGAGCATGAGAAGAAGATTAACATTAAACAGGGATGAGAGGTGGGAGGGAAAGGGAGAGAGAAGGGAAAATGCATGGAAATGGAAGGAGACCCTCAGAGTTATACAAAAGTACATACAAGAGGAAGTGAGGGGAAGGGGAAAAATAATACAAGGGGGACAAACGAATGTCAGTAAAGGGGGCAGAGAGAGAAGAGGGGAGGGGAGGGGAGGGGAGGGGGGATAGTAGAGGATAGGAAAGACAGCAGAATACAACAGACACTAGTATGGCAATATGTAAATCAATGGATGTGTAACTGATGTGATTCTGCAATCTGTATATGGGGTAAAAATGGGAGCTCATAACCCACTTGAATCAAATTGTGAAATATGATATATCAAGAACTATGTAATGTTTTGAACAGCCAACAATAAAAAATTAAAAAATAAAAAAATAAAAATAAAACAGATTTTTTTAAGTAATTGGTTTACATTAAAATTAAATGTCCTTCACAATGTATTGATTCATTAATTCATTTAACAAATAATAACATTGCCTATTGGGTTGGTCTATTTCAAATACAGGCAGACAAAATCTTTTTTTTTCTAATAACAGCAATAATTGTTAGCCCCTGGGCAGGAATTTTTCACTCTGAGACCATTCTATTAGGGTCCTAGTTGAGTGAAAGATTTTTGAATAAAAAAAGAACTATTATGGAGGAGTTTCAAGATGGTGGAATAGAGAAGGTCGCTTTCCTGCCTGCTCTGTGATGTGGGATCAAGAAAGCAGACAGGCAGCTTTTCAGCAAGGTGGATGAGCAAAAAAAAAAAGGCAGGGAGGGACTTTTCTGGAATTTAATACTGGATGTTCAAAGCAGATCAGGGACTCAGGAGGTTGGATATAATAAGGAAAAAATCCCAAGCAACACAGCTGCTGCCAGAGTCACTAGCCAGAGTGGTCCCTCCACAAGCAAAATAGAGAATCAAGGGAATAAAGGAACCTGCATTTTTATGAGGCCTGAGGTGTGTCTGGATGCAGAAAGTTCAGAGATCAAAGACACTACCCAACTGAACTTAAAGGCATGCTGCACAGTATCCTTGCATGGGAAAGCCGCTGCCATCTCTCCAGGCTGCATGCAGAGGACAGAAGTAAGAACCATTTTTCAGCTGAGGCATGGAGGCTGAAGCTGAGGAAGCCAGTTCCTGGCAAACCCAAGTTTGGCCTGGCAAATCCACACTGCACGACATAGAATGTGCCTCAGTGACCACAAGAAAATCAAACACAGAGGGAGGTTTACACAGTAAACTACTGGTCATGGAAACCCACCTGGCTCTACCCCTCCCCCTCCAACCTGGCTGTTCACAGGACTGGCTGGGAGAGCTGTACCTGGAAGGAGAGATTGAGTTGGGACACTGAACCCAAGACAAGGAAGTGAGGGGACTGCAGGAGATATAGTTGACTAATAATTAGCTCCTCAATCACCCAAATGGAACACAGGGGAGATCCCAGGGGTGCAGTCTTTCACTGAGGACTGGCAATTGCTGGGCCCTAGAGGTGAGCTGATTTAAAGTCTCCAGACCAACTGGCATCCAGCCCACCTAAGTCTAAACCCTGCCTCCAGGAGTTCCACATACAGGGTTACTTCTCTCACTTCATGACCCCAACCAACATTGCTGAGAAGGGAAACTGAGAATCTTCTGAACTCCAAAGGACACAATTCTTTAACTCTTCATTGAGATCTTTTTTTCCTCTGTGATCTCAATGGTTTATGGGCATTTATACATATTCATATTTGTCTGCTCATTTCTGGCATTTTTGAAGCCATTTACTTTTCATGGATCGATATTTTGAGGACTAGGGTATTTGATTAGTATATTTCAATTTTGTTTTGTATTTTTTTTTTGTTTTTACTTTGTATTTTTTCTCACTTACCAGTTTCCCTCTTTCCTACTGCTAACAACCAATCTCTATTGTTCTCTTTCACCCTTCCCTTAATTTTTTAGTTCTATCTTCTCTCTTTCTTCCTCATAATTATCACATCCTACTCATTTCTGTTCTCTCCCAGTCAACCATTCAAAATTGATAAACCCTTTGGCAAAAAAAAAAAAAAAACTTTTTACTGTGGGTGATAACTGATCATACCATTTCTGTTTATTGTAATAATTAACATTGTAGATGTCATAATAGGAACTATTTGGTTTAATGCTGTATATTGTTTGCATTGGTTGTTGTTATTATTTGTCTCCCCCTAAGCTGTGAGAGGTACTGAAAACCTTCAGGAATACTACAAGTCCACAGGGTAGAAACTTGTAGTTCAGATCCATACTTCTAGATGGGTAGACACACAAATAACATAGAAAAGCAAGGGAACAAATCACCCCAAATAAATCAAGATATTTCAATAACAGAATCTAATGACACACAGTAGAAAAAATGTCAGAGAAGGAATTTAGAATGTACATAGTCAAACTGATCTGTGAAGCAAAGGACAATGTATGGAGAAATCAAAAAGAAAATACAGAAAGTAAAAGGTCACTTCAATAAAGAGATAAAGATTTTGAAAAAAAATCCTCAAAAAATCGGGCTGGGATTGTGGCTCAGCGGTAGAGTGCTCGCCTAGCATGGGCAGGACCTGGGTTCGATCCTCAGCACCACATAAAAAATAAAGGCATTGCATTGTGTCCATCTACACCTAAAAAATAAATATTAAAAAAAATCCTCAAAATGAAGGAGTCAATAAACCAAATTAAGAATTCAATGGAAAGCATCACCTAGAGACTAGATCACTAAGAAAACAGAGTTTCAGGCAATGAAGACAAAATACATAATCTTGAAAACAAAGTTGGCCATGGAGAAAAGATGTTAAGAGATCATGACAGAACTTCTAAGAAACATGGGATAACCTGAAAAGACCAAATTTAAGATTTATTAGAATAGAAGAAGACTTAGAAAAACAAACAAAAAGAATGCACAATCTTTTCAATAAAATAATATCAGAAAATTTCCCAAACCTAGAGAATGAAATATAAAATCAAATATAGGAAATTTACAGGACCCCAAATATGCTAAATTACAACAGACCCACACCAAAGCATGTTATTATGAAAATACCTAACAGACAGAATAAGGATAGAATTTTAAAGGCTGCCATAGAAAAACAGCAGGTGATATTTAGAGGGAAATCAATCTGAATCTCAGCTGATTTCTCAACCCAGACTCTCAGAGCTAGGAGATCTTGAAATAATGTATACCAAGCTCTGAAAGAAAATGGACACCAGCTGAGAATACTGTACCCAGCAAAATTAAGCTTTAGAATTGATTACTAAATAAAAATCTTCCACAGTAAGCAAAAGTTAAAAGAATCCAGATGCGGTGGTGCATGCCTATAATCCCAGAAGCTTGTGAGGCTGAGGCAGGAGATCATGAGTTAAAAGCCAACCTCAACAAAAGAGAGATGCTAAGCAACTCAGTGAGACCCTGTCTCTAAATAAAATACAAAATAGAGCTGAGGATGTGGCTCAGTGGTCCAGTTCAATCGCTGGTACACAAAATAAACAAACAACAACAACAAAACAAGCTAAAAGAATTCACAAGTAAAAAGCCTGTACTACAAAACATACTCAATAAAATATTTCACGAAGGAAGTGCCAGACACAGTGGTGCATGCCTATAATCCCAGTGGCTGAAGAGGCTGAGGCCAGAGGATCACAAGTTCAAAGCCAGCTTCAGCAACTCAGCAAGGCCCTAAGCAACTCAGTGAGACCCTGTCTATAAATAAAATACAAAATAGGGCTGGGGATGTAACTCAGTGGTCAAGTGCCCCTGAATTCAATCCTCAGTACCAAAAATTTCATGAAGAAATGAAAAATAAAAGTGAAGCCCATCATAGGGAGGAACTACACTAGAAGAAACTTATTTTCGAAGGAGAAATTAATTCAAAGTAAACACAAGAAAAACAACACCAAACAATATCAATGGAAAGGGATAAAAAAATTCTTTAAAAGGAACTATTGTAACAGTGTAATTCCATATTCCCATTAAAATGACAGAGTAAAGATCATTTCTCAATAATGACGTTGAATTAAATGGGCTAAACTCATCAATCAAAAGACACATACTAGCAGATTGGATTTAAAAACAAGACCCAACAATATGCTGTCTTCCAGAGACTCACATCATAGGTAAACACATCTGCAGATTGAAGGTAAAAGGATGGACAAAAAAATGCATCATTCACAATGATCCCATAAACAAGCAGGAGTTTCTATCATCATATCAGATACAGAGGACTTCAAGCCAAAGTTAATCAGAATGGACAAAGAAGGCCATTTCATACTGCTTAAAGGAACTACACATCAACAAAACATAACAATCATAACTATTTGTGCCCCAAACAGTGGAACATCTATGTACATCAAACAAACACTTCTCAATTTCAAGAACCAAACAGAACACAACACAATAATACTGGGTAAATTTAACATGCCTCTGTCACCACTGGATAAATCCTCCAAACAAAAACTAAATTAAAAACTATAAAACTAAAAAACACAATTAATAATTTAGACTTAACAGACATATATAGAATATTTCATCAATCAATGACTGAATACACTTTCTTTTCAGCAGCACACAGATCTTTCACTAATATAGACCAAGTTTTATAAGCTATTACATGTTGGCATACAATTGTAATATTACCCTAATATATTTTTAGCATTTGTAGGGTTGTTTTGATAGCTCCTTTTCCATTGATATTGTTTGGTGTTGTTTTTCTTGATCAGGCTTTTTTGATTTTTATCTTATTATTTCTTTTCTATTTCATATATTTCTGCTCCTACTCTTTTTACTCAATAAAGCTATGAAAAAAATTCTTTAAAAGGAACTATTGTATAACAGTGTAATTCCATATTCCCAAAATGGCACAAATGGTCTTATTATTTCCTTCCTACTACCTAATTTGAAAATAACTTGTTAATCTTCTGATACAAATACTTTAAGTTATAAATGTTCATCTGAGTAGTTTCATCCTAGAGATTCTGATATTTTAAGCTTTTATTATCACTTAATTCAACATTTTTTACTTATTTTTCTTGTGCTTTCTTCCTTATGAATTTCATTTTGAAATAGTTGACATGTGGGGTGGGGTTCTACATATCTTAAGGTGATTTATTTCTAATGTTATAAATAATGCAACAAAAAGTCTGAATGATTTCATTTTTTAAAAAAAGTAATGGAAATGCTTTTTATATTGATTGTATTGGTTATACACATGTCAAAACATGGCAAAACTGATCAAATTGCATACTTCAAATATGTGCATTTTACTGTACTTCAATTTTATCTCAATAAAGCTATGAAAAAAATCTTTAAAAGGAACTATTGTAACAGTGTAATTCCATATTTTTAAAATGGCACAAATGGTCACAAACTAGAAACCAATAGAAAGATAGATAGACAGATTTTTTTTCTCCAGTACCAAGAACACTCTACTGATAAACTATTGTCCTGTAATTTTAAAACAAACTACCTGAAGATGAATGAGGGATCATCACTGCCTCAGAAAATGGCAAATAGAACATAACACAATAATACTGGGTAAATTTAACATGCCTCTGTCACCACTGGATAGATCCTCCAAACAAAAACTAAATTAAAAAACTATAGAACTTGACTATGAAAAAACTAAATTAAAAAAACTATAGAAACTTTTTTTTAATTTTTAATTTGTTTTAATTAGTTACACATGACAGTACAATGACCTTGACATATCATATATTTGAATCAGATGGGATATAATTTCTCATTTTTCTGAGTGTACAGGTTGCAGAATCACATTGGTCATGCAGTCACCTATATACATACAGCAATAATAATGTCTATTTTAGTCTGCTGTCCTTCCTTTCCCCCTTTCCCCTCCCCTCCCCTCCCATCACTTCTCTCTACCCGTTCTAATGTGACTCATTTCTTTTTTTCTTCCTCATATCGTCATACATGTATTCTGTATAATGATGAGGGTCTCCTTCCATCTACCATGCAATTCCCCTTCTCCCTCTCTTTCCCTCCCACCTCTCTTCCCTATCTAGAGGTAATCTTCTTCTCATGCGTTTACTCCCTACCCCATATTGAGTAATCCCACTTATATCAGAGAAGAAATTCGGTATTTGTTTTCTGGGGATTGGCTAACTTCACTTAGCATAAAACTATAGAAACTTTACTATAAAAAATTATTCTCTTGGGGCTGGGTTGTGGCTCAGCAGTACAGCATACGCCTAGCATGTGCGGGGCCCTGGGTTCGATCTTCAGCACCACATAAAAATAAATAAAATAAAGATATTGTGTCCAAGTACAACTAAAAAAAAAGAAATTTTAATGATTCTCTTGGGGCTGGGGCTCAGCAGTAGCACACTTGTCTGGCATGTGTGAGGCACTAGGTTCGACTCTTAGCACGGCATATAAATAAACAAATAAAGGTCTATCAACAACTAAAAAAAAAAACAAAGATTCTTTTTCCTATGACTTAACAGAACAAAAATCATATTCTCCAAAAAGGAATATCCCAACCATGTTTACAAAGAGGGGAAAGATTTTTAGCTGAGAATATCTATGGAATTTTAGAAAGACTCAATAGTAGGAAGCAACAAGGGAAAAGGCTGCCACATTCAAGTTGCTTAGGTTGTGTACTAAACAAGAGTGACACGTCTAAGAGGATAATATTCACTTCGAGGCATTGTGAATTTGTGTATTTATTGTGACAGTTTTTCAGGAGATAACAGTGAAAGGCATTATTCTAATAAAATCAAAATAATAATTTCCTGAAAGATAGAAGAAAAATGTATTCAAAGAGGCCTGTTTCTAACCTGCACAAAAGATTCATATGCAATAGCAGTGACCCTGATGGAGAGATTATGATTACTGAGTGAAATAGTCCAAGTAATGCTTTGGGATCAATTACTGCTTTAAATTACTTTTTCAACCCAATTCCTTGCATACAAACACACCACACATGTTTATTAAGCAAACAAAAGCCACTAAGGTGATTGCCAGGCATGATCAGCTCAAGTGATTAGCCAGGACACCACTGAAGAGCGTGTCATAATTTTATTGCTGTTGAAGTTGATCACCTCAGTGATAAGAACCAGCAGACCATGTGCCTCACTCAGAACCAGCCACATATTTTCTCCCTTTCTCATACCTGGAAAAAAAATGAATGCCAAGACCCCAGATTTTCAGGATAGCAGTAGCCCTGATCTTTTAGTCACTGTACTGAAAGAGTCTGATTTTATATGATAAAATAAACCTTTGTTAGAACAAACAATATTTCTGGGTTTATTTGCTATTGTAGCATAGACCAGTATTCCTTGACTAATAATACACTTAGGCAAGGAAATGTGACCCCATTTTCCTTCTCCATGTGTCTCTGACTGCCCATTTGCCCAGCCCACTGTGACCCTTGCCACCACCACTGTGTTCAAATGCCATTTGTAGGAGGGGAGCAAGAAAGGGCAAAGGCCCAAGAGTTTCTGTATGTCTGAATCCTCCTGTCTGAAGTCTTCTGTGAGGACTACACCTTCTGGCTCTGTGACAGTTCCCTTCAAGAGTGATCCCAACTTTGAACGCAGTTCTAAGATCCCTGGAATAACTTTATTGGCATCTTTTTACTAGGGGAGACTGTCAGGTCTTTATATATTTGCAACAGCACGCAAGGAGGCATCAGAAAGACCAGGTCTTTGCTTTGGGTTTTGCTACTTCCTATAGCAAAGCAGCCCTGAAGGTACCAGTGATGGAAAGCAGTCAAGTAGTGGTAAGGAGCACAGGTGATGAAGAGCAGGTACCTTCCTGAGCATGGAGTGTTGAGAGCCACAGCTGAAGGGGCCCCAGCAAACTTCCAGCTGCCAGTTGATGATTGGCTCACAGTGGCCCCAGCAAACTTCTAGCTGCCAACTGATTGGCTCCTCTGCGGTGATGCTCATTGGGCTGTTTCCCCGCCCTTTCAGACCACGGAGCTGCTCATTGGGGGACTGCTCATTGGGGGACTTTTTTTGGCTCTGCCCACCGGACCCAGCCAATCAGCCTCAAGAGCAGGAGGAGTGGGGGAGGTTGAGAGGCTTGTGGGAAGCCGGTGGTGGCAGTTGGTCTCTGAAGGTTTCCCTGAGGAGCTGGTTTTTTTTTTTTTTTTTTTTTTTTTTTGGCATGTGTGGTTCTAAAAATAAAGTTCGTTTCTTTTGACAAGTGGCTCCTGAATTGTGCCCAGACAGACTGCGGCAATGGAGTCTTCCTCTTCAAGATGGAGATGATTATCTTGAAAGGTTATTATGAGAATTACATTATGAAACACACGTGCAAACACTTTGAAACAAAGCATAAAGAAATATTAACCCAAAATAAAGCATCAAAACTTCCCTACATATCCTAAGCCACTGGTTACCTATACCTAAGTCCTTCCAAATTCTGAGAGCAAAAATATTCCTAATTAGATATTTAGAAATGTCTTAATATATATGTATTATATTAAGTTACATGTACAGGGCTAATTAATAAACTTGCAGCTTACATCTATGTAGCACTCAACAGTTTAAGTTATTTCATATACATTAAATCATGGCAAAGCTATATATTTTATATGCTGAATTTATATTTTATAAAGTGCTTGGCATTTGGATGATCAAGGTATATACTATCGTATGTAACTAGGAGTATGATATTATATTAAATTATTTTAGTTATGTGTATTGCTATATCATTACTTTTATAATATTAGTGGCTACATTTATGGGGTTTACATGATGCTAAATAGTTTGCAGGAAAGAAAAGACTTCTATAGGAAAACATGATTTGCTTCATTATGATTCACTTTACACTGGCTTCCAGAATATATAGCACTCCAAACCATGGTATACCTGGATGTAGTTTGTAACAATAATTATTACAGAAACATGTAAAAATTTTCAGAAATTTCCTGTTTTAAACTCACCCCTATGACATTTGTACCTTTTATTTTTAATAATATGAATAAAATCATTTAAATTTAAAGGCACAGAAGAGCAGCCATATAATGAGTCATGTTGGTTATAATGAGGCATAAGGATCTCTCCTATCTCATTTCTTTCATGGAAAATATCCCACCTCCTTTTAATGGAATCATCTAAGAATGGCTTTAGACTAGAAATAAAATAAATAAAATGATGCCAAAACATAACATTCTGTGCCTCTTTATTTCCCTGCACCATTGCTTTTTAAGCAAAACTGGAGAACAGACTCCTCATCTGATACCAAATTACTAATTCAATTAAGCTCAAGCTGAAGTACTGTTTTATATGGATATTAATACAGTCTGCATTGATGTTTATAAAAAGCTTTGAGATTTTTAGGTTATTGATGTTATCTGAACCCTAAAAGCTCAAATATCCATAGTTATTAATGCAGATTTATCATAGAGAACTTCAAAAATATACATTTAATTTATAGAGATGACCAGTTCATAAAGAACATGAGCTATAGTTAAATTTACTTTTTTAGCCATTATATACATATACATATGCCTGCCTCATGATACTTCATTCTTTAAATGTTTAGTACTTTTAGGCTTTTTTTTTTTTTAAATAAAAACTCAAAAGCTATATAATCACAAAGAACCAAGAAGTAGAATAGTAAATACAATTCAGACCATGCTGAAATAAACTTTAATCTGAACAGTGTCACTCCAAGGTTCTTGACACATAGTTGATGAGCAGCTTTATGTAGAATACAATTGTAGGGGTACAATAAGCTCTTTACCTTCAAAAGTAACCTCCACGACCAATGGCCAGCACTGAAGCCATTGCTCTTGAGATGGGAGGAAAGACAACTTTTTAATTAGATGCCACACGGAAAAGGAATTTATTTTCCTATATAATCATAGATGAACCTTAAAATATAAGATTTATAAACATGCATGGATATCACCACTTTTATTTTGCAAAGGAGCAAGCAGATGCTCTGAAGCCTTAGCTGGCCCCATGTTATACAGGGTCATCCTGGAGCCCACACCTGATTTCATCCCTATCCCCAACAGGCTGGGGATTGAACCTGGGGCCTTGTGCATGCTAGGCAAGGGCTCTACCCCTGAACCATATCCCCAGGTTCCACACCTGGTTCCAGATACTGCCTCCCGACCCATGCCACACGGGATTCAGCCACTTCATTTTTTTCTTCTAAACACCCAAAAATGACAGGCATCTAAAGTAAGAAAATAGTAAGTTCTCAAAGGGCATCATACATAACAAAGTCTCCCAGTTAAAATAGTCCTGAGACAGACTATTTACGGCCTGTCAGCACATATTGACCTATAGGATGGAATAGTTTTTTAGTTTTGTTGCTGAGTGCTTTGACACCAATAAACCTCTTAATTGGAACTAGATTTCTATGGGGAGAGTGTTATTTGCTTTACACTAAGGCTTGTAGCACTTGGTGGCTTGTGGCCACCAACACTTGACTGAAGAGGCTTCTAGAGAAATTCTGCAAGAAACTGCCATATTGGAAGGCAGTCCAGGGCCAAGGTAGGCAGAGGGTTCTTGGGACAATAACACCATAAAGGTACCTTGTATGAAGGTATCCCTAAAATTCCAAGTAAAATTATGTCCTCAGAAGAGCTCGTGATAAATAAGGTCTGATTCCTCATATTATCCCAATTTTTTAAACATATTTTTAGTTGTTGATAGACCTTTGTTATACGTGGTGCTGAGAATCAAATCCAGTGCCTCACACGTGCTAGGCAAGTGCTCTACCACTGAGCCACAACCCCAGCCCCCATTCTACTTTTTTTAAAAAAGGTGAAAAAATACAAAAATATGCCTGCTTCCCATGAGTATTATTTCCTGGGGCTGCCATAAAAAAGTACCACAAACTGACTGGCTTAAATTATAGAAATTTATTGTCTCAGTACTAGGGTCTAGAAGTCCAAAATCAAGGTGTCCATTCCTTCTAAGGGCTGTGACACCTATTGGCTTCTAGTGGCCTCAAATATTGGCTTGTTGGTAGTATTCTCTCTCTTCATACCACCTCCTCACCTCCGCACATCTCTGAGTCTAAATCCCCCCTTTTTAATAGGAATACCAGTCATACTGGATTGGGGTTCACCTTCATGACCTCCATTACATCTATAAAGACCCTTTTCCAAAAAATGACACATTTGGAGGTATTGAGGATTAGAATTTCAACATCTTTTGTGGGGGAAGGAGAGATACACAATTCAACCCACAGCATGCAAGTAGTAAGTAATCAGGCCACCTCCAACTAACCACTACTCTAAACTTGGTCCTCAGGAAGATCATCCTGCTCAGGTAAAGAGAAAAGGGCCTCCAAGGGAAAAGCTCTGGAGAAAGAAGGGGCAACCTGAAAGTCACAGGGATGAGGGGGACCATCTGCTGAGTACAGACCATTCTAATGACCAAAAAAAATTATTTTTTTGAAGGGGAGGGGACTAGGGATTTAACCCAGGGGTTTAAACAGTGAAGCAGACCAGGCACCCACACCAAAAAGACCCTTGCCATAATTAAGCTTCTCTTCTTGTCAAAGATTTTTACAAAGAATTTCAACAGAATGTCAGGATTTCTTCAGAGAGCACTGTAGTTTGAAGCTTCCTCTTTCTTGTAAATGCCAGGTTTGCATTTGTGCAAAAGGTGTGATATAGAGTCTGCAATCAAGCTTGTTGTGCAAAAAGATATTACCTCTGTTTTCTCCATGAAAACTTGTAAAACCTCTGTATAGCCTAAGAATATGAGACAAAGAGTAACTCTTATGTTCCCACCCACTGTCATGTAACCACCCCACTGAGTATAAATCTAAAAGAATTTTCAGATTCAGGGTCCAGAGATTTTTAGGCATTAGCTCCTCTGGACTCCTGCAGCTTAAATAAACTTGCTTCCTGAAAATTCCTCTAGTGTCCAGCCTCATCTGTCCTACATCAACTGAACCACACCCCTAGCCCTGTTTATATTTGATTTTGAGACAGGGACTCACTAAGTTGCTGAGTGTCTCGCTAAGTTGCTGAAGCTGGCTTTGAACTTGTGATCCTCCTAGCTCAGCCTCCTGAGCCACTGGATTACAGGTGTGCGCCACCCTACCAGGTAAAAATTTTTAAAAATCACCCCGGTAGTTTGTTGAGGGCTTGTCATGTGAGCAGCACTGCACCAATTCCCTGTTAGGAACTGCAGGGTACAATCAGCTCAACCTCAGCCTCAGACAGCTTTTTGTCTCACACCTCTGCTGCTTGGACAGCATTTGGGTGCATAGGTGTGTTCCCTGTAATCACTATAATGAAAGACATCGCATCAAAGATTATGTGGGACAGGTACAAGGTGGAGCACACTATGAAAATACAGAGCAGTGTGATTGCCATTCCAACTCACAATGGCTTCAACAAAGAACAGACGTTGCTGTAGACAGAATTTCAACAGAAGGCAGTATCAAATATAAATAAAGAAGGCAAACACCCACTAAAAACTTCATATGGAAACAAGTGCTAGGAGTTCTCAGGTAAGCAATCATATTTGATCCTTACAAAACCCCATGCAACAGGCATTTTCATCCCCAGTTTATAGGTAAAGAAACCAGCTTTGGAAATTCCACGGAGGGGATAAGACCAGAATATTATCCCCACCTTGGCAGGAAAACTCAAAGTCTTAGATGGCTGAAAGGCTCTCAAAAGTTAAAAAAAAAAAAAAAAAAAAAAAAAAGTCAAATCTACAAAATGAATAAAATCAATTCATCTTTTTATCATTTCTGACATGAACACAAATGCAAAAGAATGGTCCAGAATGCAAAAAAATTGAGAAATTTTATTTCAAAAATATCAAGTCTGCTCAAAATCACTGTAGCAAAATAAAACAGATTACAATAGCCAAAGTAGGAGAGACAATCAGAAAGATATACAAATGTCAAGTTTAAAAACAAAAGTTGGGCTGGGGGTGTACCTCAGTGGTATAATATTTGCCTGGGGTACACAAAGACATGGGGGAAAAAAAAACGTTACCAGCTAGGGTAACTATGCATATGTGGGTGTGTTTGTGTACGTGTGTTTTTACATGTACATTTTTTCCCTTGAGCCATTAAAACCCTAGAAAATTTTTATGACAACAATGTGACATGTATGTAAAAGATGGATGGGTTAAAGTTACTGTTTTCTTAGGATCTGTCTGGCATTTGACAGCCATGCACCAGTGCACTCTCTGGAAAGATTTAGGACTTTTACTGTAAAATTATTTATTAGTTGTTATTTATACTACATGCTCCCTGGCAGACCACCCATTGCTGTAACAATAAAAGCAGTCACGCTGCATCTCTCCAAAACAAGCAAAAGACCAAGGGGGCTGCCTCTGGGTGTCACCACTGAAGGATGTGGCTTCCGTCAGGGAAGTGTGTTATGTGTTTTGAGGTGCTGCAGTCCTGACACAGGCCTAGGGAAGTGGAAACCACCAGGCTCCCAGGAGACTGCTCTGCTTGGGATAAACAGTCCTCCTTTAGGGGGCCCTCCATTCTGTCATTTATAACAGGAGGGGATACTCTGAAAGTCTCTCAGATCCCTTCCCCTCTGAATCCTGGATTTTTTAAAGACTGGAACCTGTTAATAGTTCCACACTAACCCCAGGATGTGATCTGGGGCTAATCTCAGTGCCTGAGGGCCCCAGAATTTGTCAGGCTGCCAGCATCTCCTCAGCCTCCCAGTTTGGCTTGTTAGTGAGCTAACAAGGCATGTTTGAACATTCCTGAAGGCCTCAAAAGAAAAGCTCATTGTACAGTGCTTAATTTTATTAAAGATGTCAAGGTTGTGGCTCCACTAAACCATCCAAGAAGAGATCGAATTTTCCTTTTTGAAATGTAGAAAGAAACTATAGAATGCCACATTCCTTCTATTTATGCTGATTTAAATAAATAAACACAAAAATAAATTAATTATTAAAGCAAGCTTCTCCTTTCCCTCTCTTAAAAAAAAAAAAATTATTTGGGGGAATTTGTCCTTATTTCCCTTGGCCATTTTTTCTTAAAAAAAAAAAAAAACTCATCAACCTAATACAGAGACATAAATATCTTCATTCAAATGCAGGATTATTCCACATTAATCTTATTTCTAGTGATCAACATCAGTCTCTTGCTGAAGCTCTCATCAGCCAAACTCTCATTTGTGGAATAACTAACTCAGCCAGGGAACTAAATGGTGGCCTTAGTTCAGTGTCCAGGGACTGAACCCAGGAGCACTTAACCACTGAGGCACATCCCTAGCCGTTTTTTGTTTTTTGTTTTTTTTTTTTTTTTTTAAGTACCAAGGATTGAGCTCAGTGACACTTGATCACTAAGCCACATCCCCAGCCCTATTTTTCTATTTTATTTAGAGACAGAGTCTCACTGAGTTGCTTAGCACGTCACTTTTACTGAAGTTGGCTTTGAACTCATGATCTTCCTGCCTCGGCCTCCCAAGCCACTGGGATTACAGGCATGCACCATTGCACCTGGCCCCCCAGCCATTTTTTGTATTTTATTTAGACACAGGATCTCACTAAATTGCTAAAGCTGCTTTGAACTCATGATCCTCCTGCCTCAGTCTTCCCAGCCACTGGGATTACAGGCTTGTACCACCATATCTGGCTAGGCATCTTTTTTTTCTTTCTTTCTAATGAATTTATTTTATAGCAGAACGCATTTTTGATACATTATACACAAATGGAGCACAACTTCTCATTCTTCTGGCTGTACATGGTTCAGAGTCACTCCACTAGTGTAATTATACCTGTATACAGGGTAATAATGTCTGTCTCATTCTACCATCCTTCCCATCCCCACAGCCCCACCCCTATTCTCACTCCCCTCTACACAAACCAAAGTTCATTCTTCCCTATTCCACCACCATACTATAGATCAGCATCCGCTTATCAGAGAAAACATTTGGCTTTTGATTTTTGGGGATTGGGCTTATTTCACTTAGCATGATATTATTAAGTTCTGTTCATTCACCTGCAAATGCCATAATTTCATTCTTCTTTAAGTCAGCATCCTTATTTTGTAAGGGTGAAATGGCCCAGAGAGTTTCAGTTACCTGTTCAGCCAAGGTCATCTACACCTACTGGTTGAACTAGAACTTTTGATTCCAAGTCCTGCTTTCCTCCCACTAAAGCAGAATATTATCCTGGCCAGTAGAAGAGAGTACAAAGAGATATTGCTCCCATTTCCTTTCTTAAGACTTACTCATATTTAAGATTTCCAAAACTGGCTGTACACCAGTCACCTCTGGGGACCTGATGAATCCACACATGAGATCTACAGTTTTTTGAAAGTTACCCAATTTAGGTTTAGAAATCACTGCATATTCATACTAAGCACCCCTGAGTACACAAGAACTCATTTAATCCCTGGAAACAAGAAGAACATTTTAGGCAGGAGTGAAACTTTAAGATACAACAAACATGAACATTTTCTTCTACCTTGGGAAAAGTATAATATAAATAGAAACTTCAAAAGGGCACAATATTCCCTAAAGTAAGAAAGTAAGTTAAACTAATCAATGACTTTAGAATCAGAAAGATATTTTAATAAGGGCATACAAACAAGAAAATAAAGAGACCTTTAATAAGAGTTCTTCCTTACCAAAATTTTTGTTATGCAAATTTCCAAACATACTCAAAAAGTAGAAATAACTTCATAAATCCCCAAATAAGTATCATCCATTCCTCACAGATTTCCATATTTTGCCAAGCTTGTGTCAGCAATCTTTTTCCTTTGGTAAAGTATTATAAAATAAATTCCCCAAATCATTCTAGTATACTTTGATATGCATTTTAATAGAGAAAGAGCATTTGGCAAAGTTCAACATTCTTCCTTAATTAAAAAAATACAGTAAACTAGGAATAGAAGCAAATTTCTACACATGATAAAGACCTATATGAAAAATTTACAGCACACATCATATTCAATGTCAAAAGACATAAAACTTTTCCCTAAGATCAGAAACAAGACCAGGAAGCCCACTTTTATCACTTCTAGCCAACATAGTATTGAAAGTTCTAACCAGAGATCTTAGGCAGTAAAAAGAAAGAAAAAACATCCAATTGTTAAAAAAAAAAAAAGTAAAATTAAATCTGATCACAAATATGATCTCTATGTGAGATACTAAACAAAGTTTTTTTTTAATCTGTCAGAATTTATAGATGAAGTTGCAGGATATAAAACCAACACACAAATCAGTTGAATTTCTATATAGTAACAAGGCACAATCTGAAAAATAAATTAACAATTCACTTTCTAATAGCATCAAACTAAAAATAAAATATTGAGAATAAATTTAACCATTGTGGAAAGACTTGTGCACTAAAAACTATAAAACATTGCTGAATGAAGTAAACAGACAACACAGATAAGTGGAAAAACATTCCATGTTCATGCATGGAAGACTAAAAGCTGTTAAAATGACAACACTAACCAAAGCAATCTACAGATTCAATTTGAGCCCCATTGAAATCCCTAGAATTTCTTGCAGAAATAGAAAACCCATCCTGAAACTCATATAGAATCTCAAGAGAACCCAAATAGCCAAAACAATTTTGAAAATGAAGAACAAATTTGGAGGACTCATACTTCCTGATTTCAAAACTTACTACAAAATGATAGGGCATAATTGAGAGTTTTTATTTAACAGGTATACAATTTCTGTCTGCAATGATGAAAAGGTTCTGGAAATGGATAGTGGTAATAGTTGCATCACATTATAAATGTTTCGATATTATCAAATTGTACACTTAAACATAGTTTAAATGCCTTAAGTGTTATATTTTACAGTATCATCACATTAAAATTCATTTCTACAAAAAGACACTTTCTTAATCTCACTTTGAGATATTTTAAGCATATGACTGTATAACGTCTAAACAAAATCTTATATAACAAACTTCTATCCAGAAGAGCAAAATATTGCTTAGGACTTATTTCTACAAATATCATCTAAATTAGGAGTCAGCAAATTGTGGCAGTTGGACTAAATGCAGCTTGCCACCTGTGTTTCTATAGTTTTTCAGTCAAGATTAAATTTTATATTTTAAAATAGTTGAAAAAATTGAAAGGAATAACATTTCATGACATGTGAGAAGTATACAGGATTCAATTTGTGTAATAAAGTCTCACTGAAGCACAGTCATGCTTTATGTGTAGTCCATGCTGCTTTTGCAGAGAGACATAGTTGAATAGTTGTGACGGGTGGTGGGGAGTGTCTGTGTGTTAATCAGTTTCCTTTCACTATAACAAATACATGAGACAACTGACTTATAAAGAGAAAAGGCTCCTTTTGATTCACAGTCTTAGAGATTCCAGTCCATTACTGGTAGGCTTCATTGCTTCTAAGCATATATGGCCAGGCAACAACATATCAGAGCACTTGGCACAGCATAGGTGTTCACCTCAAGGTTCAAATGTATGAGAAAAAGGAAGATACTCAGATCCCACAATCCCCTTCCAGGGCCCGCCCCCAATGACCTAAAACCTCCCACTAGCTCATTTTTTAAGGTTTCTAATACCTCCCAAATAGTGCCACCCTGGAGTAGAAGCCTTTAACACATGGGGCTTTGGGGGACAGTCCAGATCAAAACTATAACAGTTTGCTGGTGGATTTGAGACAGCAAAGAGGTTGTATTTCCAATTACTCCATGGCTCTAGATTTAAGCAGCGGAAGATATAAAAATCCTTATAGTGAGATGGGTAAAAGGGAATTCATTGAAATTCAATATCAGACAGAGGCTCAGAGGGCTAGATATTCAGGTGTATTGAACAAAGTACAAGAAAGAGTACATTGGAGCCTCTGGTGGTGGCAGTGGCTGCAGCAGCACTGGTTCACCATAGAGGGAAGGGATAACACAAACAGAGAGAGAAACACAATGGCTAAATTTGGCATAGAAAAACCTGTAGACAGAAAAGCCATCTGAATTAAGCTGAACCAGGGGCTGCACAGCAGGCTGGTATTTGAAAAGTGCTCTGTATTTCTCAAGTAAAGAGTGGAGAGTTGAGGTAGGAGCCATCTTGAGGAGATCACAATGCAGCTTGCTGCTGCAGGGGCCTGGGAGATCACAGAAGATATTGCCTCACTGTCCCAGCAAGCAGCTACTGTTTAGCCTAGAGGATATGTAGCAGAATGTGAGTGAAACAGGAACAGAGAAGATTTTACCTAGGGGAATTAAGGTTACAGATACAGAGGAGTGCAACTCACTTTCCTTTGAGCATGGCAGTTTACGTGATCAGCTCAAAAGAGTCAGAACACTGAACAGATGGGCATTATACTCAGGGATGGAGCCTGAGAAGGCCACATTTGTGGGTGATGGAGTTGTAAGACCTGTGGAGGGTTGACTCACCTGCCCTATGAACAGAAGTCTCAGGAGGCCCCTGAGATCCAGATGCCCAGCTCTAGAAATATGTTGATCTAATCTCTCCAGAGCAGATACCACCCAACAAAGTCCCAAAGGTCCAATTAAAGTTATACCCCAGCCACCAGAATGCTTCATTTAGAACTCTGCAGCAGCCCAGCCCTGGGAGTGCATCCATATGTTCTGTCTGGACAAAATTCCAATCCATAGTATTTCCCGTTCTATCCTACCTTATACTAGTGAGAAGGGAAGCTGAGCACTATTTCAACCAGCTTCACCTCCAGTTCACTTCAGCTGGCAGCTCAATGAGTGACACAAAGGAGGAAGGATTTAACACCCCCAGCCCAAGAAGAAATGAAAGAAGGGCAGTCTGGCATGAGCACTGAACATTCATTCTTGCCAACAGTCTTAACTACCTCAGAAAATTCTTTCAGTTTAAGAATGTTTTTCCTTCTTTTTTCTTTCCTTCTTTCTTTCTTTCTTCTGTGTTCTTGCTATGCTGATTGGTTCATGGGTATGCATATGTATACATACTTGTATACACATTGTTTCTTCTAATTTTTGTCTTTTTATGTTTGCTATTTTTGTCTTTTGAAGATTAAGGTTTTTTATTTGGGGCTTTTTATTTGTTTCTCTTCTTCTCCTCCTTCTAGCCAAATTCACTTGTTTTCTTTGTTTCTTCAGCTCATTTTTTTCTCCTCCTTCTTTATAGCCACCTTGGGCTACATCTCTTCTGCTTTTTCTGTTCACACTTTGAAATAAACTTTCTTTTACCTCCCTACCACGTTTTCTTTTTTTCTTAATGAACTGTATTTCCACCATCTTTTAGAGAACTCTTTGGCTTATAAAATTCCTGCACCCACCATTCATGTTATTGCTGTTAGCAGTACAATAGATAGCATTGTACTTTACGTTAAATGCCAAATCTAATTCACAACTATTTATTATTGTTGCTATTATCAATTTTGGACCCTACCATACATGTTTTATGGTAATTAGTGTTGTAATGTCATTGTAGGCACTGGGTATTTATTTTAATGCTGCATATTGTTCTCTGCTATTATGTGTTGTTTGCATCCCCTTTCTGAAAGGTGCTAGGAACTACTGGGATACTATGAGTTCACATGATAGAGATGCTTCTGCTAAGTTGCACTCAAAACCCAGTCAACAGATGGAGCACCTTGCTCCACAGACAAACTAACCATGCTTAAACTTCCATGATAACTTAATACAAAGAATAGGGAAGATAAAAACCCCAAACATGTGGAAATGCCCCAAGTATGAAAGTCTATGAGGGCCCTCAGGCCCCACTCATGGACATTCACTTCTATTGCAAAAACAAGGTATTAATACAAAGACTGTGGACACCATACTACAAGGAATCTCAGTCCAGATCACTCCTCTCTTTGAAATGTACAGTTATATTAAGTATAAGAAAGCAACTACAGAGGGTGTACACCCTTCTGTATACAATTTCCAGATCTACAAGAAGGACTCCACTCCTGTGATACCTACAGAGAAAGTAGAATCATCAACCTCTGACACAATACACACTCAACAGGATACACTAATCATCACCACCAAAGAACCAGCAGGGAAACTATACTACAAAACCAACTGAAAATATATTGAAAAATTCTCAACAATCTAATATCCCAGAATACTTTGCCAAGAGAAGGCTGCACCCTAAAAAGGCCCAAACATTCAAGTATAGGAGAAATCCATCCAAATTGATGCATAAAACCCAACACAGGAATACAAGAAATACTAAATAAATAAATAACAATACACTCCCTAAATTTCATAATTCACCAGTAGCGCACTCAAAAAAGATATTGAAGTGGATGAAATATCAGGTAAAAAATTCAAAATAATAACTTTTTAAATGATCAGTGAATTCCAGGAAAACAACTGAATAAATTGAGGAAAGCAGCACAGGACATGCATGCGAAATTTAATAAAGACATAGAGATACTGAAAAAGAACCAAACATAAATCTTGGAAATGAAATACAATAAATCAAATAAAATATCCAACTAAAAGTCTAAGCCAGGTGTAATGGTAGCCAACTATAATCCCAGTGATTCAGGAGGCTACAGGACAATTGTAAATTTGAGGCCCACCTCAGCAACTCAAAAATTTAAAAAAAAAAACAAAAAATTTTTTAAGTGAAAGGGCTGGGGATGTAACTCAGTGGTTGAATATCCCTGGATTCAATCTCCAGTACAAAATATATAAATTAATAAAATCTAATAGGCCAGACACACATATAATCTCAAAAGTGAAATACAAAGTGGCTGGCTTTAAGTGTTCAAACAGTACTTAATAAGTAACTAAAGTCAAAATTATTACAAGAACTCTGGGACAACATTAAGAGACCAAATTTAAGAATCACTGAATTTAAAGAAGGTTGTGAGATGCAGGATAATGGCATATTCTCTTCAGAGAAATAACAGAAAATTTTTCAAACCTTGGGAATGAGATGGACATATGGATAAGGGAAGCATTCAGAATCCCAAATAGACAAAAATCCCAAAAGAGATACTTCATGACCCAATTGAAATGCCTAATATACATAACACAAGAATAGAATTTTAAAAGCCTCAAGAGAAAAATGTCAGGTCATATCTAAAGGCAAGCCAATCATAATTACTTATGACTTTTCAGCATAAACTCTGAAATCCAGGCAGTCTTAGAAAGATGTATTCCAAACCCTGAAAGACAATAACTATCAGCCAAGATGGCTATAGTCAGCAAAGCTATCCTACAGAATTAAAGAAGAAATAAAAACCTTCCAAGATAAGCAGAAGCTAAAAGAATTCATGACTGGCTAAACTAGCACCACAGAAAATACTTAAAGAAATACTACACAGGGAAGAAATCAAAAATAAGCTCTAGAGCTCACCATTGAATAAATATCATTTGAAGAGTTGTTATGTAAATGAGAAATAGGATTAAATTACACACTAGAAATAAATCAAAATGGCAAGAATTAATAAATATCTCTCTATAATAACACTGAACATGTTATTGGTCTCAACTCTCCAATTAAAAGACATAGGCTGGCAGAATGTATTTAAAAATAAGACCCAACTACATACTGTTTACAAGATGAAAGGACAGCAATAAGATAAAGGTAAAATGTGTAAACTGATTTATCATGAAGATGGAACCCCAAAACAAGAAGGAATAACTACTTTCATATCCAGCAAAGCAGATTTCAAGCCTAAAATTAATCAGAAAAGACAGTAAATTAATCAGCATGAAGGTCACTTCATACTGCTACTTCATACTCTAGCTATATATATACAAAATCAATAGCTTTCCTAGACACCAATAATGATTCTACTGAGAAAGAAATTGGGAAAGCAGTCTCATTCACAATAGGTCCCCAAGAAAAGCACCTAGGAATGAATCTAACCAAAGAAGTGGAAGATATCAACAATGAAAACTAGAAAACACTGAAGAAAGAAATTGAAGAACACATGGAAGATAGAAACACATGGAAGATAGAAAGGCTTTCCATGTTCGTGAACAGGCAGAATTAACATTGTTAAAATGGTCATATTACCAAAAGCAATACACAGATTCAATGCAATGCCCATCAAAATGCCATTTATGAGTGGCTGGTGTAGTGGCTCAGCAGTAGAGTGCTTGTCTCACATGTGTGAGGCACTGGGTTCAATCCTCAGCACCATAAATAAATAAATAAGTAGATAGATAAAAGTATTGTGTCCATCTACAACTACAAAAAAAATTTTTAAATGCCAATTATGAGCTTGGCATGATGGCACATGCCTGTAATCTCAGTGGATTGGGAGGCTGAGGCAGGAGGATTACAAGTTTGAAGCCAGCTTCAGCAACTTAGTGAGGTCCTAAGCAACTTAGAAAGGCCCTGTCTCAAAATAAAATACAAAAAGGATTGGGGATGTGGCTCAGTGGCTAAGTTCCCCTGGTACAAAAAAAAAAAAAAAAAAAAAACAATGCCAATTACATTCTTAATAGTACCAGAAAAATCAGTCCTAAAATTATCTTGGAAGAATAAAAGACCCAGTACAGCCAAAGCAATTCAAAGAGGTGGGGGGAGGAGTGGGGGCATGGAGCTGGAAGCATCAAAATGCCAATTTCAAATTATACTACAGAGCTGTAGTAACAAAAACTGCATGGCACTATCATAAATACAGACACATAAACCAATGTTTCAGATTAGAAGACACAGAAAAACCCACACAGATACAGTCATCTGATCCTTGACAAAGACACCAAAAGCATATGTTGAAGAAAAGACAGTCTGTTTAACAAATGGTTCTGGAAAAACCATTTGTCATCCATATGTAGAAGAATAAGACTACGTTATATCCCTTTCTCTCACCTTTCCAAATGTCAAAGACCTAGGAATTAGACCAGAAATTTTGCAACAACTAGAAGAAAACATAGGGTCAACACTTAACATATAGGCACATGCAATAACTTCCTCAATAGGACTCCTAAAGTTCAGAAAATACCAAGAATAAAAGAAATTGAATCAAATTTAAAAGCTTCTGTATGACAAAGGAAACAATTAAGAATGTGGAGGGAGAACCTACAGAATAGGAGAAAATTTTTGCTGGCTACTCTTCTGATAGAAGATTAACATTCAAAATACATAAAGAACTCAAAAAACTTACCAACCAAGAAACAAAATAACCCAAAAATGGGCAAATGAACTAATCAGACACTTCTCAAAAAAAAAAAAATACAAATGGCAACCAAATACATGAAAAAAAATTATTCAACATCTTTAGCAATTAGGGAAATACAAATCAAAATTACACTGAGATTTCATTTCACTCCAGTTAGAATGGCAGCCATCAAGACATGCAATGGAATGGGCACAGTGCTGAACACTTGTAATCCCAGCAGCTCAGGAGGCTGAGGCAGAAGGATTACAAGTTCAAAGCCAGCTCTCAGCAATTTCGCAAGGCCCTAAGCAATCCAGCAAGACCTGTCTCTATATAAAAAAGGGCTGGGGATGTGGCTCAGTTCAATCCCTGTTACCAAAAAAAAATAAAAATAAAAAAGAATACAAACAATAATAAGTGCTGGAGAGGATGTGAACAAAAAGCAACACATACATAGTTGCAAAGATTGTATATTAGTAAGACCACTATGGAGATCAGTATGGAGGTTCTTCAAAAGACTATGAATGGAGATCCATATAACTTAGCTATACCACTCCTCAGTGTTTATCCTAAATAATTTAAGTAAGGGGCTGGGGGTGTAGCTCAGTGGTAGAGCACTTGCCTTGCATGTGTGAGGCATTGAGTTAAATCCTCAGCACCACATAAAAATAAATAAAATAAAGGTATTGTGTCCATCTACAACTAAAAAATAATTTAAATAAAAATTTAAGTAAGCATACTATAGCAATATGTGCATATACATGTTTACAGCAGCACAATTCTCAATAGCCAAATTATAAAACCAACCTAGGTGTCTATCAATGAGTGGATGCATACAGAAAATGTGGTATATATACGCAATGGAGTTTTATTCAACCATAAAGAAGAATGAAATTATGTCATTTGCCAGAAAATGAATGAAACTCAAAAACATTATATTAAGCAAAATAAGCCAAACTCAAAAAATTAAAGGTCATGTGTTTTCCTCTCATATGTGAAATCTAGAGAGAGAAGAGGAGAAAAAAGGTTGGGGTGGGAATGGTGTGAAAATAGAAGGGAGACCAGTAAAGGAAAGTAGTGGGGGTGGAGAATAATACCAATCAAATTATATCATTATATTGTGTGTATATTGTGTATGTAAGTATACATGACAGGAATCCCACTATTATACTTAATTATAAAACACAAATAAAAATATGAAAAAATTGGGGGGCAAGGGGTCTTGCCTTATTTGAAGAGTGGACTGATTATGGCAGAAAGTGCTAGATAGCTAACTCAATATCTACCTCTTCTTCCTTTGTAAAAGAATCACTAGTTTTTAGCTGGGTCTGCTCAAAAGTCTTGTATGACACTTCTATGAGGTTTTCTTAAAGGGTGTTTGTAATATAGGGCAAAGGGAGACAACTCCTTCCTACTGCCTAGAATATATGTAATGACTGGAGCTTACACAGCCATCTAGGATCCAAGGCAGTGCACTAAAGGACAGCAAATTGACCTAACAGAGGAAACTAGGTTTCTGATACTGTGAGCTGGACTTCTCCCAGGTGAGAGAAAAACTTGGATTATTTAATCCACAGCTATTTTAGGTTTTCTAAAAGATGCAGCCAAAACTTATCCTAAAATAGATCAAAAAATGGATCTTAAAAAGAAATTTAAAAATGGATCTCATTCAGAATTAAGAAAAATATATCATCTAATTTAGGAGAGCTGAAAGGGCAGGACAAGACATTCATTTATTTAGCCATTATTTTATTATACTAACTAAGAAAATGGGCATATAATATCTCCTTATAAATGTGAATTGTAATATGTAAGCATATGCATGTATATTTATACATTCTCTCAGAAAACATACATAAGGAATCAAAGAAAGGAATTGAGGGATAACTTGAACTTTTAAACCATTTATTTCCTTTAAAACTTTTTCCTGATGAAATAAAAATGATAAATTAATGGTACATATGCATCAAACTCAAGCATGAATTCCCTATAATACTTGAAATAATATTCATGGAAGATTTGGGGAAACTTGGTCATTTGTTTTATTGTAGCTCAATCGGATTGTTTTCTATCAATAAACTAACATTTGTTCATTTATTCAAATACTAAAGGAAGCACTACTAGGTGCCACTGTTCTAGGGACCAGGAATACAGAATAAATCACACATCAATTAAAATACAACATGAAAATAGCAAGAAGGAGCTTTGTAGTCAGATGCACAGGGGCAGGTAGGACTGAGGTCTCAGTGTGGATCTTTGGCCAGTCACAGGGCACTGAACTTCTAAAGGATAGAGGAAAAGTGAGCCAGAAAGTAGAAGAGATGCAAGAACCCTATGGGAGTTGGGGAAATGTTTCCAAGGTCTCACCTCCAACCTCTCAGAGGCCAGCAAGCTGAACTCTCAACTCCCATCAAGCTGTCACACCAACCCACTCAGTCCAACGGCATGAGATATTGAATGAAGAACAGAAAAAAAAATTCATAAGGGAATGTTATGGTTTGGATGTGAGGGATCCCCCAGAAGCTCATGTGAGAGACAACGCAAGAAGGTTTAGGGGACAGATGATTGGGTTAAGGCTCCCATAATTCAATCAGTGAATTAATCTTCTGATATGATTATCTGAATGGCAACTAAAGGCAGGCAGGGTGTGGCTGGAGGAGGTAGGTCATTGGTAGTGTTTTGTATCTGGTAGGTGGAGTCTCTCTTTTTCTTTGCCACCCTTCCACCCCTCCTTTCTGATCACCATGTGAACCACTTCCCTCTATCACATTTTTCTGCTACTCTTTTTTTTTTTAATTACTTATATATAACAGCAGAATGCATTATAATTCATATAATTTTTCATATCTCTGGTTGTACACAAAGTAGAGTTACACAATCAGTGTCTTCATACATGTACTTAGAGTAATGATGTCCATCTCATTCCACCATCTTTCCTACCCTCATGCCCCCTCCTTTCCCCTCTTTCCCCTTTGCCAGAACTAAAGTTCATCTAATCCTCCTCCCATGCGACACCCCCTGCCCCAACCACATTATGAATCAGCATCCTTAAATCAGAGAAAACATTTGGCATTTGGTTTTTTGGGGATTGGCTAACTTCACTTAGCATAATATTCTCCAACTCCATCCATTTACCTGCAAATGCCATGATTTTATTCTCTTTTAATACTGAGTAATATTCCATTGTGTATATATACCACATTTTCTTTATCCATTCATCTCCTGAAGGGCTTCTAGGTTGGTTTCACAGTTTAGCTATTGTGAATCTATCACATGAGGTTCAGCCTCACCTGGAGCCCTGAGGAATGGAGTCAGCTGTCTTTGGACTGAAACCTCTAAAACTTTTCCTCCTCTAAAATTGTTTTTGTCAGGTCTTTGAGTTTCAGCAGTAAAAAGGCTGACTAAAACAGGGAGGGAAGAGAGTTCTAGCCGCTGCAGGGGACTTTTTTCCAAGGACAGGTCCAGGAGTAGCTATGTCTAGTAAACAGGCCATATCTTGGGGAACCTCTCTCAGCATGCTTGCAGCTTAGCAACTCATCAAGGGGAATACTGATCACAGCACCCAAAATATATTAATCCCCAAACTGAAAGTAGTTGATCACTCAGATAACTAATGGATCAATTAAGTCAAAATGGTCCAACTCATTCATACATGCAGCAAACTGTTTTCAAACAAAAACCGCCATTTGCATTCAAATAAACAAATCCACTTCATTTTAATCAGTGCCACACAGCACTGGCAGCCACAATTCAATCTACTGCCTATGGTTTTCAATCTCTGTGTTCAAAGAATAAAAGAAATATGCAAACAAGACTGTGCTAAAGCTATTTTCTATATCTACAGAAAAATTATCTTTAAGTGTTTCATAAAATCTGAAAAATTTAAAAATTAAAGAAAAATCTCAGCAGAGCTCAAAAAGGTAAAAAAGGGAGATTCAAAAATTAAGTCACCTCAAACATCACAGCAGAAAACCCTCAAGCCGGTGTTGGATTTTAAGCACGGGGAGTCCCGCCACTTCTGGGGTTACAGCTTCAGTTGAAACTAAAAACTTGACCAGGAATACCAGAGATAGAGTGCTGATGACATAAACAGCTCAGAAAGAAGCCCCCGAGTTATAAGATGTGGCAAAAAGGGGGAAACTGCAGATGCTTTTTTGGCTCCATGCAAACTCCCAAGACCCCAGGTGGAAACTGTGAAGTAATAGAAGCAATTTGGTATTTAAATCTGTGAGGCGAGGAGTACACAGAGTGAAAGGAACAAACATCAGGGAAAATTGAGATTTCTCTCGGTGCTATTCCCCAAGTGCAAGCACTCTGCCTACTAAAACAGCTGCGAGAATCCTGACATTCCTACACTCTTTCATTACCAAAGCCACTCAGATTTTCCTTTACGCACGCAATTTCCATCACCTCAAAGAGAATATTCGCCCTCTAAAGAGGTGAAGTCCATTAAAGTTTTTTTTTAAACAAACATTTTAACACCCCCCCAAAAAAAGAAATCCCACAAACCTATAAACTTAAGACCTAGTAAGTTCAATTTCACTCATCCTGCACCTTACTCTTCCCAGGAGAGCTAAGCCTCCCCAGGCAGCCAATGCCTGTGCTATACAGGGACAGCCCTGGCACAGTGTCATGGTTGCATAATTAGAGCTGGAACCCCACTTCCTGCTTCCGAATCCATTTTTCCACCAAGCTCATTTTCTGATGGGAAATAAAGATGATCCAGGGGCTACTCACTATTTCTATATACCTCTGATCCTACTAGACAAACACCCCATTTAGCCAGGTCCACATTTCTAGGAACCCCAGTCATTTAGAACATGGCAAGAAAGTCCAGAGCAAAAGATTCTGAGTACCCCAAAGCCCTTCATAATTAGGCCTCCTACAGGTCTTTTTGCACACTTTACTCCTTGTACAGAAATATATTCTGTGGTTTGCTAGTAGTGCCCCAGAATAGAAGCATCTTATAAAAGACAGGAGTTGTTTGTTGTTGAATTCTCTCAGGGTGTTAGTTTTCTGTACTGAAGGACTGAAGTCAGGGGTGCAGTACCACTGAGATATATCTCTATTTTTTTTTTATTTTGAGACATGGGCTTGCTGAGTTGCCCAGGCTGGCCTTGAACTTGCGATTCTCCCGCCTCAGCAATAATTAGGATTACAATTATGTACATACACTGCACCTGGAAATATTGAAGTTTAAAAAGGAATTACAGGTAGGCATATTGATGGTAAGAAAATATTGTTTTTAAGAGGACAGTTTCAATGAGTCCATATTTCTATTATCAGAAAAAGAATGTTTATCAAAGAAAACAGGGTTCTGGGGTTGTAGCTTAGTGGTAGAGTGCTTGCCTAGCACATGTGAGGCACTGGGTTCGATCCTCAGCACTGCATAAAAATAAACAAAATAAAAGTATTGTGTTCATCTACAACTAAAGAATTTTTTAGAGAAAAAAAAATCAGGGAAGCTGGGGTTGTGGCTCAGTGGCAGAGAGCTTACCTAGACATGTGAGGCACTGGGTTCTATCCTTAGCACCACATAAAAACAAAAAATAAAATAAAAACATACTGTTCATCTACAACTACAAACAAATTTTTTTAAAGAAGTCAGGAAGATATATAACAGTATTTTAGAAATTTTTTTTCAACATGATTAACAAGAGTGCATATAAGAAATACTTCCTTTCTCAATAAGACTGCTTAAAGGAAACCTTTTATTAGACCCAATTATTACCAAATATTGAACATTCAACCACATGCCAGACTCTAAACTAAGTACTTTACATATATTACCTCATATAATCTTTACAATATCTCCAATTTAAATATTAAGGTACTAAGGCTCAAATATTTTTAAAAATCAGGTCTGTCTAACCCACTTCTCTACACTCTTCACTACACTATGGTATCTGAATTGCCAATTGTTTTATATAAAAAGTTTCAGATGCCCAGATTTTAAACTCCCTAAAAATAAGAAGTCTTCTACTTACCCTAATAGCACCATGAACCTAAGCCAGACTCAGAGCACTAAAAAAGACCTTTAAATACACGCTTGACTGCACTTTAGTACCAAATAACTCATTTTCTAACTACCCTATTTCTCCAAATCCTATCAAACTACCTAATGAGGAATTTGAGTCCAGGGCCACTCTTTGTGATGGAGAGGGAGAGATGGGCACAGCCAAAATGTCACCAAACACTATGTCCCACTTTGGCTCTTTCATTGGGAACCGCAGGGTCATGGATGAACTTAACAAAACATGAATGAAGGAGACACACCTGGGGCACATGAATAAGTATTTATTAAATTTTTTTAATAAGCACTCAAGTTCCTTATGGGCCTAAGAGCTAAGTCCTAAATTATAAGACCAAGGCTGAGTCAACAATCTTTCTGATTACAGGCAAATTAGTGGAAAGAAGGGTCAAAATCAGGATTCATAAGTGTGTGTGTGTGTGTGTGTGTGAGAGAGAGAGAGAGAGAGAGAGAGAGCGCACGCGTGCAAGTGAGAATAAAAGAGAGAATATGTGTGTGTTCAATTCAGTATATGCTTTACCTAATGGGATAGGGATAGATTATTCAACCCAAATGGATACAAGAAAAAAACTGCAAGTTTTTAACAACCAAAGCCAGTTAAATAACCCAAGATTCAATGTATTCCATTGAGGAACCATTCCAGGTCCTTTTCTTCCTCCTCTTACTTCTTTCCCATATTTCCACATTCTGATTAAACCATTTCAAATCATTCCAGAATTAAGGATGGATTTTTTTAATGATCAAAAAAAAAATGAAGCAAAGAGATGTTTCCACCAAAGTCAAGAAAGAAAAAGAGATCTAAAGAAAGTAAAACTTGAGATCTTTGTTTTCATTCATCTATACTTAGTTCTCAATTCCTAGATGGTGACTTTTTATTTTGCAGTACTAGGGATTGAATCCCAGGGCTCACACATGCTAGGCAAGTGCTCTTCCACTAAGCTACATCCCCACCCTTTTTACTTTGACACAGGGTCTCACTAAGTTGCCCACGCTGGCCTTGAACTTGAGGTCCTTCTGCCCCCAACTTCCTAAGTTGTTTAGATTACAGAAGAAATAGTTTTGTTTTCTTAAATCTTTGGGATCTCCTTTGGCATACTTAAGAGTTATTAAGGGGCCTCACCCCTAACCCTCCCAAAATCCTTACGCCTAAATTATTTAAATAATTTGTAAGAGATGAGATACAAAAGTCTCACCATGGAAATGTTACAAGCAAATACAATCTAATTTTTGATGTCAGTATATCTAAGGAGTACTAACACTGGCTTAGACCATATGGGGCAGGTGTGGGGAGGTGAGCAGAGAGGCAGCTTTAGCAAGGTACCCACAGCACTGTCGGGAGACCTGGCAGAGGCACTCTACCCATCCATTCCCTTGATGCAGAAGGACTTCAGAACATCACAATGGGACCTTCCAACATACAAATCATAGCAGCCCCCTTGTTCAGGGTTAGATAAGCAAACTGATTATATTTCAGCTTCTATTGTTAATTTTTCTAAAAGAAAAGGTATACTCTGGTTAGCACATATGAATTTCTAGGCCCCCTCAGCAGATACGTCTCATTCTAAACTAACCAACAGGCATCTTGGTTTACACAGCAATCTCCATAGGCCTGGCTGGTATCAAGCAATGTCCAGGTAGTGTTAAAAATCAAGATGCTAGGGCTGGGGTTGTACCACAGCAGTAGAGTGCTTACCTTGTATGTGTGGGGCACTGGGTTTGATCCTCAGCACTACATATATAAATAAAATAAAGGTATTATGTCCATCTACAACCAAAAAAAAAAAAAGGTTATAAAAAAATGGGGCTGGGGTGCTGGGATTGTGGCTCAGTGGTAGAGCACTTACAGAGCATGTGTGAGGTTCTGGGTTCAATTCTCAGACCACATAAAAAACAAAGGTTAAATTCTTTAAAAAAAAAAAATGGGGCTGGGGCATGGCTTAGTGGCAGAGCACTTGCCTAGCTCATGTGAAGCACTGAATTTGATCCTTAGCACCACATAACAAATAAAATAAAGGCATTCTGTCCATCTACAACTACAAAATATTTTTAAAATTCTAGGCCAACAAGAAGTGCCATTGTGGAACACAGGAACATGGCTCCAGAAGTAGAAAACCAATGGGCCCTCTTGGCATGAAGTTTCATCAAACCGGTTTTCGGAGATTTTGGAGGGGACCAGCCCAAAGGAAATGTATTCACGAAAGCGTGACCAAGAAGCTCACACTGCACATGTACTCCTTCCTATCCAGGTGCAAAATGCAGGTGTGTACCTAATCAGGTCTTTAAACTTGGGTGACAAAACCAAGCTACCAGCTTATGCAATTTGTCCCTTTTACTTTAAAGAGATTAGACTGCCCTCTTGTGGAAAAGAGGAGGATGAAGTTTCATGGTATTTCCTCTTACCTTTTTCCATGATTGCTTTGGGAAGAACAGGACCAACCACAAGGCAAGAGCTAGCCACTACCATTCAGGAACACAGTCACAATACTGCCACATCTTTTGATTTTTTTTTTTTTTTTTTTTTTTTTTGTGTGTGTGTGTGTGTGTGGTACTGGGGATTGAACCCAGAGGCACTTAACCACTGAGCAACATCCCCAGCCCTTTTTTGAATTTTATTTAAAGACAGGATTTCACTGAGTTGCTTAGGGCCTCACTAAGTTACTGAGGATGGCTTTGAACTCGAGTTCTGCCTCAGCCTCCAGAGCCACTGGAATTATAGGTGCTGGGCACATCTTGATTCATCAAGAGTCTGGAAGTTTAGATGATTCAAACTCAGGAGATTTTACACAATGTTAGCAACTAATTCCAGTTTTAGAGGGAAAAGTAAACTGGGGGTACTAATCTTCAAATTTTGGTGAATCTGGAATCCAGCTCATCTGTATAAATAGTATACAGGGTGTCAGTGAATTGTACTTAGTAGACAGGATGTTAGAGTAAGCAACATACTTTGATGAACCTAAAATATAGGGTGCATGATGGGGAATGGCTGGAAGAGCAAGGGCTTGCATAAAGCTCAAGTTTATAATCAATGATCTATAGAAGGCAAACAACTATTTAAATTGACAAACTCACACAATCTGAATTTTAGGGGAAGTGCTGGCATAAATAGTCCTGTGACTAGTCCCAGCTAGAGCAAGAAGAGTGAACATAGAACCAAGTAACTCAGGTAACACCCCAGGCATGTTTAAAAATTACAAGCAGCTTTGTGGGTAGATGGGATCATCTTGCTTAGATGGAAGGCCACCTCTGAGAGAGGTTTAGAGGCTCAGAAGGGTCACAGCTTTGTCACAGGTGTCACCATACATCTCCTTCCTCCCATGCAGTTAGAATGCCAGTGTCCTGCTATCGACATCTCATCAGTGATGATGACAGACACTCTCCTCTGCTCCTACAGGGGTTGGGAAGCAGGTGAATAAGCCCACAAAACAGGCCAGTGAGGCTCAGACACCATTAAAACCTCCCTGAGAGGTAATGCTGTTGGGGAGTCGGGAGTAAAAGTTTCCCTCTCAAGAACTGACAAGCAAGTAAGAGCTCAAAACAAGAGAAAACACTTCATGCCGGTGGTGACAGAGAGCAATGAACACTGCTGGTATCACTTGTAGAAGCTAATTTCAAACAACCTGTGCTGAAGCATTCTAAGAACTGATAACATCTTTACCTTGTTTCTTTTTAACCAATGGCTGGAAAGATATGAAAGTCTTAAGACTCACCTCTTCTCTGAAACATATGCCTTTTGTTCTTGAAGTTTATTACTTCACTCAATGAAATAACCACGTTTCTTAAAGTATTGTCCATTGTGGCTAGTTTCACAATCACCCATGCTAATTGTTCAAACTTGCGGATTCTTGGGTCTCAGACCCACAAAAATCTAAGTATATGGAGACAGGGCCCAGAAATTTGGACCTTTCAAATACCTCTCCGTTTGATTATCAGGTAAGGTTGAGCACACTGGGGTTTTGGAAATTCACATACAGGTGAAGGGTGCTCTCATGAGAAAAGCTTTGCTTCACTCCAAAGACAGTAGTATGAGCTCTATTCCTGTGATAAAAACCATTATTATTAAATTGTAATGGCTTAGGGATTCCGCTAGCCCCATAATTTTCAACCTAGGGCAAATTTGCCCTTCAAAGGACATCTGACAATGTCAATAAACATTTTTGGTTGTCACAGCTGGATGGATACCACTGGCATCTAGTGGACAGAGGCCAGAGGTACCGCCAAAAATCCTACAGTGCACAGGACCAGTGGCCAAAACAAAAACATCCATGTGTGGCACAGAAAAGAATCCCTGCTGTATCCTAAGTTGAGCCTTTTATTTTCATAAATGAATATAGAAATTTAAACATGAATTATTAACATTTATCTAGCCATAGTTAGCTGCCTCACATCTGGGGCCCTTGTTTGGTAAAATCCCACTAAATCTTGTGGGAAACAGTGCCCATCTCCCACTATAGAAAACAAAAAGTGAGACACCCCTCTAGACCCCACTTCCTGCAATGAGGCCTAAGCAGGTGACCAAATTCTGGTCAATAGAAGTTCCCTTCTGTAAATTTTAATGTAAAACAAGTGATATTTTAAAAAGAAGAAGAAGGAGAAGAAGGAAGAGGAGGGTAACAGTGATGAGTTCATTCGTGGGCAGGGGCCATGTCCATGGCTGTGGTTGCAGCACAGCATGTCCAGTCCAGAGCAGGCACCAACAATATGCTCACCAGACAGTCTCTAAAGCCATTTGGGCTATGGTTCTTGCCTCCTGACCGCTCCCATCCCCACCCATCTTTCAACTGTGTTTCTCCAGACTTCCCCGCAAATCTGCAAACTGCCCTATAACCTTTCATTTGTTTAAACCTGCTTAAACCACCCTTTGTTCATTTCAGGGGCTTCAACCAAGAATCTAGGAATATAATAATAATAATAATAATAATAATAAAATATAATATAATATATATAATATAATAATAATAATATAACCATTCCAGGAGCTTTCGTTAGTACCAGCATCATTGTTTAAAAATGCCCCCGCTAGCTCCAAAGCTTAAGAAGATAAGAACACCAAAACAAACTCTAAATCTACACACACTATGATCAGGAGCACGCATACAGTGTACTATTGCAACAGATGACATGGAATATTCACCATGATTTTTTTCTTTTGCTTTTGTTTTTTGTACTATATCATTTAAAGTTATTTATGATGCTTCAAATACCTTTGGGGGAAAAAGCATCTTAATAAAAGCCATTTCTAGATAGAGTAATGAAACAGAAAGTCTTGATTCATGGAGGTGTCAGAATTTCAGGAATTGCCACGGTTGACAGCAAGGAGCACGGAAGGCTTCCAAAACCTGAGCACAGTTGAGAAAATGCTGCAAGGTGAATGTAAAATGGGACATCATAAGGGAAGAGAGAAACATGGGTCATTGTAGCTTTGCAATGGAACACATTTCAAAAATCCATTGGAAACTTGAAATACACTTCCTATTAAAGTATCCCTTCACATAGTAGTTAGAGTCCCAGGCTAGCCTGTAAGATCCTCCTTAACATGAACTGCCACATGTAGATTTAAAAAATTAGAGAAAGTTGTGGAAGCAATGAGTGAAGTGTTTTTTGTTTTTGTTTTTTGGGTACGCCACCCAAGGGTGATTGAAGGGCTCTCAGAAAAACAAGACCATCAAGTGAAAAGGCACACGCCACAGTGGCTACAGACAAGAGGCTAAAGTCTGAACGTGTACTTTTCAACTTTAAAGATAGACGCCTCCAGAATCCTCTGAATTTACTTGTTTTTTCAGGCACATATGGATCTCAGCTTATTCTTCATATCACATGCACCCATCATTCTTTGCTCTGTAGTAGCCTTTCAAGTTCAATCATCATATTAAAATAAATGCTCTTCTCTCTTTCCAGAAATCTGTGTTCCAGTGTTGAAAGGGACCCTAGAGATCATTTTGTCAAACCTCCTGCCCAACACAGGAATCCTTTTCACAGCATCCTAACAGGCACACGCCCAGCTCAAGGGTCAGAGAAAGTCCACTTGGAGTTCTTATACTTCTGTTCCAAAATTCTTCATTAGTATTGACCCCAAATCAGTGTTCCTGAAGTGACCACTCACTGGTCTTCTTTCTACCCTCTGAACCACTCAGGACAAGCTCAAGCCCTTCTCTGCAGGGTACAACCTTCAAACACTAGTTGGCCATCCATCCATGCCCTGATCTACTCGAGTTCAATTTTTTTCAATTCCAGAATGCATTTCCTGTAACATGGCCATCCAGGTCATCTGCTGGTATTCTTTAAAAAATAGCATCTGACCAGGCCAAAGTTGAGTAAAGTAATTACATCTGCTGACCTGGCCCCCTATGTCAGTTCAGCCTGAAACTAAGTTAATGCCTCTTCATAACCACAACTTAATATGATCTTATGGTACGATGTGGCTAAGTAAAAACCCAAAGACCTTTTCACAAACTATGGCCAAGACAAACCTCCCCCATTATGAATATGTGTAATTGATTTTTCATCCTAAACATGTTCGCTCTTGTTAAGTTTCAGTTTGGTTTTGACCCAGCATTCCAGCCTGTCAAGATAATTTTGAATCTTGATTCTGTCATCTATCATACTTACTATGTTCTTCCCATTTGGTGTTTTCAGTACATTTGATAAGGATTACTTCTATGTCCTCATCCAAATTTTGATAAAAAAAAAAAAATGTTGAATAAGAGAAGGCTAATGAAAGAGGCCTATGGCAGGGTTCTGAAGATATTGTTCCAAGTAGGCAAAAAGCCATCAATCAACACTCTTTAGGCCTGTTGTTCAATGAGCTGGGAATCTACCTAATTAGACTATTATCCAACCCATCTTTCACTAGCTTTATCTACAAGAATATCTTGGCAAGAGTCCTCAGAAGACCAATTGCTTCCTCTTCTAATCACTTTCCTCTCTCAGTACTCCTAATACACAAAACAGCCCTCCCCTTCAGTGACCTGGCTTGTATTATTAACCTCCTGCCTCTCAAAGCTTAGCTAATGGGACAACAGGAAGAAACTCCAAATGCCAGAGGAACCACATCAGAGCCTGACCCAACCAGGCCCTCTTTCCCTTGGAATCTGGAAACAGTACACTAAAATCCAATTTACCTCTTAGGTTATCTGCAATGAGAAGTGTGAGGCTTGGGCTGGGGTGCCCACAGATGACTGATAAGAGAAAACCAGAATTCCCTGATGAAAACAGGTCAGATGTGCCCCCAAAGTCCATAAGGCTCAAAAAAGATTCATATCTTACTAGCCATTTAGTAGTTTCTGGAAAAGGCAGGAAAATCCATCTTGAATTCAGTGACTTATCATTCTTTTTTCCTCTTTTTAAAAATATTTTCTTAGTTGTAGATGAACTTAATACCTATTTATTTTTATGTGGTGTTGAGAATTGAACCCATTTGTCTCACACATGCAATACGAGCCACTGAGCCACAACCCCAGCCCTGTCTTCTCTAGAGTCATCCACAGAGCCTCCAGAAGACCTCTACAGACACCTTTGTAGACTGATATGGAAATTCTGAGCCTAGAAAAACATGCTGGAGAGAATAGAAGCTACTCATTGTCTGAGGACCATCAGTTTTAAAAGCACAGAGATGTTAAAGGACCTCTTCAGTTCATAAGGCTTATAAGTCATCAAATACAGTACTGAAATGCACATGCTCCAACTCACTACTCCCCAGTTATTTCCCTAACCCTTTGGCATCCCTCCCAATTAAAACAGGATAGAAGAATGAGATTTTTCAATTAGTTCTTTGCTTTCCATTTTGAGCTCTTGTTCACAGATGTTATGTGGATTTTCTTTATTTAGAGAACAGAGCTGAAATGCATCATACTTGAAAAAGAAAATGGATAGTTACAGAGAAAGATTGCGATTTTTAAAAAAATAATCATCTGTAAAGGATAATGTTTCTAAAATTAAGTAATTGACCAGCACACACAGAAACTTAACTGATCCCTTACATTACAAACTCAATTTGTTAACTAGAATGAGGGACCTTTAGATATCTGGATATTTAAAATATATGGATGTATTTGGCTAAGTGGTTAACTTGACGCCATTTAGAAACACTATCCTTTCCTTTTAGGGAAGCAATCTTAGAAACTTACAGAAGCAATCAAGGTTATTTTGAACAAGCTAGTCAAAAAAAAAGGTGATAAAACAGAATGACAGATTTGTGTCATGCAGGGAGGATGTCTTTAATCCTCATTGTTTTTAAGTGTGAAAGCTCTAACCTGAATAAACACTTCATGTTCGTTAATGTCAGTCTGAACTTGTAGAGTGTAATCATTGTTGGACTCAAGTACAGGCATTCCAGGGAAAGCAGAGGGCCTGCCAGCGGTGCATAAAGAGCAGATAAAATCTTTGTAAACCATCCCTATCCTCTAAATTTAATCCAGCTCCCCAAGCACAAGTGCATAAGTACATCCCCCTGATTTAATTCTCTGTGGAGCATCTTGCATTACCTGCCTGATAAACTTAACTCTCTTCCCTAGAATGCAAGCTCTCCAGAGAACAGAGGCCTTATTCACCCACCTCTCCTAGGACTTCATTGCCCAGAACAGCCTGGCACCTTTGCTTCAATTTATACAACACTTACCTATGCCTCACTATGTATGCCTAGCATTGTTCTACTTGTGTCTTTAAAACTGATTCAATCTTCCCAAAAACTCTAAGAGGTGGACTCCACTGTTGTCTCTATTTGACAGAGAAAGGCACTGAGGCATGTAGAAGACTGCACTGAGACATCAAACATGGCACTGTTGGGCAGGGGGAAGGCTGGAGTTTGAACCCAGGCAGTCTGGCTCCAGCATGTTGATCACTCTTGGCTCTGCCGCCTCCTATAGGAAGTCGTCACTCCATTCCTTGTTGAATAAAGTTAGAAAAATGATGAGAATGGATTGCAGCTGAAATGTCTTCACAGAAATATCAGCAAACTACAAATCCACTTAGAAGATCTAAACTGAGCAGAGTGGTGCACACTCGTAATCTCAGCAGCTTGGGAGACTGAGGCTGAAGGATCACAAGTTCAAAGCCAGGCTTGATAACTTAGTAAGGCACTGTCAAAAAAATAAAAAGAGCTGGGGATGTGGCTCAATGGTTAAGCGCCCCTCAGTCCAATCCTTGGTACAAAAAAAAAAAAGTGATGATGATGATCTAAAAAAAAAATAAGTAGATTTAAAGTTGGCCTAATTCAACATTGGGAATTTATTTCAACAGGAAAGAAAAAAAAAGGAAATACTGCTCTTTTATGAACCCAGGGGCACTTAACCACTGAGTCACATCCCCAGCCCTTTTTTTTTTTTTTCCTTAATATCTTATTTAAACACAGGGTGTCTCCGAGTTTCTTAGGCCCTCACTAAATTGCTGAGGCTGGCTTTGAACCATGATTCTCCTGCCTCAGCCTCCCAAGCCATTGGAATTACAGGTGTGCACACTGTGCCCAGCAAGACCATTTTTTAAAAATCCATGTTATTGCCCTGTTCAAAATCCACAGTGGCTCTTTGCTGTTCACGTTCACACTGAAGCATTTAGGCCCCTTTGAGCTTGCCTCCATGGAACCTCTGGTCTCTCCCTCTGCAGATTTCAGTGCTCATGTGGACACATGTACTTCCAGGCCTATTCTGCTCCCAACCTAATCCTCACCCCACCCTAAGAATAAAGTATGACAACGCTATTGTACAGAAGTAGTGAGTGACTGGCACAAGCTCACACAGGTAGGCAGAGCCAGGATTTGAAACTGGAATTTGCAATCCTGGTTCCAGCTTTGCTTTCCTAATCATCCCAGGCAACCATTTTCTCTTCCCCTGGCCTCCCTGAAATCTCATCCCAAAGTGACCTCTCCTACCCCTGAAGTCTTCTGTTATTTTATTGGTCTCATTGAAAAGTTGTTTTTCCCCAATGAGATGTACCATCTGTCCAAAGAAACTATAAATCACCTGAAGGTCAGTCCAAAATTTTAATAATCAATTGAGGAAATGGTATTTAAAACCGCCTACTCAGAATGGAATTAGACTGAGGATACTCTAAATTGATCCATTTGCAGACTATAAGGTTGAATAGATCATTTTAACTGCTATAATTTGAATGACTACAAAATTGTACTTCATAATTTCAATCTGAAATTTGACAACTTATACAGACTTACTCATTTTCTAAGATGAAAGGCATATATGAATAATTAAATCTTAAAAATTGTTTTTGATATCAGAACTCAAAAGTATATAACAGATTAATATGAAAAGTACATAAAATGTACAATAAAAATAATTCAATGTTAAAGTGAAAGAGTTTTGTGCTTTTTCTTGGCATCTCAATCTGAATTCAGCTGAGGATAAAAAGTCACCAGCAAGTATCTGTGAAAGGCTGTTCTTTGTCTTTTTTTCTTTTTCTTAATCAGAATTTATGAAGTCAATTTTATTTAAATTAAAAACAAGAATTCTCCTTGAAACATGTAATATCAAACCAAGTTCTCAATTTTTTTTCCTTCCTCTTAATTTGCAACAGAAACTCAAAGAAAATAAAATCTAAGGTTAAGGAAATTTCCATCAATGTGAAGAAAATATTTTCCAAAATTAAAATAACAAGTTCCTCCCTAGTTAACATAACTGATTTAAGTTGCAGATACATGACTGCCCCAGAGATCACCTTCCTCCCCAAGCTCTGTGAAAAGGCCGAATCCACATCCTCTGCAGCAATTTGTGAGTCCTCTCTGGGACTACCTCTTTTATGAAATGCTGCACATACTACCAATGCTACATAAATATTTCATGATACATTACCCAGTCCTGGAATTTCCTGCAAGATTGAACAAAATCTTTTAAATGGTGCACTGTAAGCCATAAAATCATCAGATATAAAAGCAAGCTATGTCAATACCCTCATTAACAACCATTCTTTTTTTTAACCAGAATTTTAGAAAAAAAAGATAGTGTTATTACATTTTAATCTCAGGAGAAAGATTTGCTATTTATATTACTTTACTAAAAGCCTTTTAGAATTACACCTATTTTTTATATCAGATAATATTTCTCAATTGGACAGGAGCCTTCATATTATAATCTGTAGTCAAAAATGTCCCATATGACTTGAAAATAGACCAGACTGTGAATTATAACATCTACCTGTGTCTGATACACTGTAAAAGATGAATAAAATTTAATTGATCAACCTAAACTTTACATAAAGCTTAACAAAATGTGTTCTCCTATTTAAAATTAAACCCAGTGCTTCGATTTCCTATCTACAAGATTAAAGACATAGAGACCATTAAGATCCCTTATAGCTTGAAAAAGCTAATTAACATTCTACTTTTATTTTCTACTGCCACACCCCCACCCCAGTTTCGGATTTAGTAATTTGAATGAACAGCTCAATCAACTGAAAACATCCTCAAGAAAAACAGGGTAAGATCAAGTAATCCAATCTCCAAACTAAGCAATGCTTCCCATGCTGAGGGATCCCCCAGAATGATAATAATGGATGAGAAAATATTTTTTAAATTTTCAAACACTACAGAAATGTAAGGTGGTGTAATTCTGTAAAACTGTGAAGGGTAGCACTTCTTCCAATAACCAGAAACACTAGGTATATTTAGATAAAATTGGAAACAGTATCCTGTTTAAATAAAGGGGGGGTCTCTCAACACCCCCCAGCCAATGTAGCTCTGTTGTCAAGATAATTAAGGAGTAGATGGGTTTAAACAAAACTACTGACTTTACTATATTGTATAATTTATGAATGTATTTGCTTATTCGATGATTGTATTGAAAATACAATAGAAAACAGAATATTATAACATTTTGTGTAATATTCCAGTTGCCAGATTTTGATTGTCAAAGAAAGGAGTGGAGAGTGTTGTACAGGGAGAGCCTGGACCTTGATATAGTGAAATGTGTCTGGTTTTCTTAAACCAGTAAAGCTCACTAAAAAGTTTTATAAGTGGTTAGAATCTTTAGGTTCAAATGTTTGAAACACCCACACTTTGTAATCTGTGATCTACTCCTCAAGGAATACCACCTTCCTGAACTCTGCTGTGTCCTAAACTCTAACTTCTCACTTTAAAAAACTTAAATCTATATAAAAAATTTTAAATAAAACCCAGAACCCCAGAGGTTTTGTTTTCTACTTAGGTTACTCTGATTGAACCAGCAATAAGAGTTGGTTAGGAGAAGGCTGCCATCTTGTGGCCAAATAAAAGAACTTGTTCCTAGATAGCTGCACACTGGTGGCTTGCTGCAGATCTTGCTGATGGAATGCTTCTTATCCAGCCCTCACAGCATCCCCAGAGCCTCTTCACTAACAAGTACAATGTCATCAAAAGCTACAGTTGACTCCCAACATCAGGGGAATCAGCTATAGTTGGAAGCACATTAAAAACAAAAACTCTCTATGCTGGGCATGGCGGCCTACTTCTGTAATCCCAGCAACTCTGGAGGCTGAGGCAGAAAGATTATGTTTTGGGCTGGGGATGTGGCTCAAGCGGTAGCGCATTCGCCGGGCATGCGTGGGGCGCTGGGTTCGATCCTCAGTACCACATAAAATAAAATAAAGATGTTGTGTCCACCGAAAACTGAAAAATAAATATTAAAAAAAAATCATTCTCATTCTCTCTCTCTTTTCTCCAAAAAAAAAAAAAAAAAAAAAAGATTACAAGTTTGAAGCCAGAATCAGCAATTTAGCCAGACCCTTCTTAAAATAAAAAGGACTTTGATGTAGCTCAAAGGTAGTATGCTCCTGAGTTCAATCCCTGGGGGGGAAAAATAACCTCTTGGCTCAAACAAAACCTCAGGAGAAAGTGAGAGGCAGGGGGAATAAATGTATACTTCTTCCTTCACAACTCTCTGAATTTAAAACAAAATGGGGAAAGAAAGGGCAGCAGAGGAAGGGCTAGTGGTATAGCAAAATGACACAGTTCTTGCCTAGCATGCAAGCAGCCCTGGGTTCAATTTCAAGCACACAAAAAAATAAAGGGAACTGAAACCCAGAAAGATCAGGTGACACAGCCAGAAGCCCTAATCTCCCCTCATCACTGAAGGCATCTCTCCTCTGACAAATGAGTTCTTCACACATGCCTGTCATCCAGATTTCTTCTCACCTTTTCCTGTAACCTCAAGTTGGAAAAGCCAAAAATCCTAGACTCTCAGAGCCTAAACACATACAGAACTCCTCATTCCATCCTAACCAGCCTCTGAGCAGATTTAATTAGAGCAGAGTAGATAAAGACTGCCAAATGATGGGACACAAAAGTAGTGTTGTCCCACAGAACTTTGTGCAATGATAGAAATGTTCTATGTCTGCATGGTACAGTATGGTAGCATGGTTTTTGTTGTTGTTGTTGTTGTTGTTCTAATTAGTTATACATGACAGCAGAACGCATTTTGACACACTGTACTAAATGGAGCACAACTTTTCATTCCTCTGGCTGTACATGGTGCAGAGTTCACACTGGTTGTGCAATCATGTGTATATAGGGTAATAATGTCCATCTCATTCCACCATCCTTCCCATCTCACACGTCTTTTGAACATTTGAAACGTGGATAGTGCCACTGAGGAATTTAAGTTTTTGTTTTTGTATATGAACACTTTACCTTTATTTAGCTGTATATGAACACTATACCTTTATTTATTTTTATGTTGTATATGAACACTATACCTTTATTTATTTTTACATGGTGCTGAGGATCGAACCCAGTGCCTCACATGTGCCAGGCAAGCCCTGAGCTACAACCTCAGCTCAGGAATTTAAGATTTAATTCTTCTTAATTTAAATTCATTGAAATAAAATTGCTACATGTGGTCACCATACTAGATAACACCTCTCCAAAGTTTGAATCCCTAATCCACTCTAGCATGTTATCACCTTAATAAAAATATCCATCTGTCCACTCACGAATGCATGGTTTGAGTGTTATATGTGGAATAGTGCTAGGATGACATAGCATGCAAACATGCACACATACGCACACACAGGAAACATGTTCACTGCTTTTCCATACATAGTATACCATGGGTAGGGCATATGAAGCATGCAAACACATCCCTGAAGAAAAGAATGCAGGGAGTGGGGTCTCTACTCTCTAATGGGGAGCTGGAGGGCTGTGTTCAAGGGAGACTTAGAACTGAAGCAGGTGCTTCAATGTCAGAGGCAGGAACATGGGGGCACAAGCATTTTAGAGAAGGGAGGATAAGAATAAGGAAAAAAGGGCACATCAGTTTTGTTCAAAGGATGCCAAGAAGCCCCACCTAATTCAAGAAATGGTTTATTTGGAGTTGGTTTTTTTTTTTTTTTTTTTTGCGGGGGGTGGGGTGGGGGTGTTTAAGGAAATCACAGGAGAGAAAACTAAAGAGAAATTCAGATCTGTTTCCAAACCAAAAAGAGAGAGGGAGAGAGAGGACAAGGGAAGGAACAATGGGAATAAAAAGAACCAATTAAAGACTGCAATGCAGGGAGGGGACTAGATTTTGGAAATGAATAAATGTTGGGGATGAGTGAACATTACAAATTATTTTAAAATGTAAGCCACAGCAAATGGAAGATTGCTGGAACCATTCAGGGGTAGATACTAGGAGAAAGATGAAATAGTGAACGTTTTGGCAGGTGTTGAAGCCGAGGCTATGAAAAATTCAGATGAATCAACAAGCATTTTGACTAGGCGAAAATGAGACTCAAAGTCAGGAGAGAGGGTGGATGTGTCGAACCAGAGGCTTTTGCAGGAACCATAAGGTAAAGAGGTAGATCCAAGAGAAGGAGAGAAGGCAGAAGAAAGAATCTCAAGACAGGCTCCATATCAGATGGAAATGACCTCTTTGCAGGGATTAAAGGGGGATCAGAATCAGAGACAGAACATCCAGATAAGCTGTGCCCCTGTGACAGGGGTTGGAGGAGCCTTCTCACTGTATGCTCTTTGCACCTCTCCAGGGAGCATTCCTACCTTCCTACCTCAATGGTATACTGTACAAAAATGGAAAATATGTCTGAGAACTTTCTATTTCAAAGCCTACAAAACAGCAGGAGGATGATATGATATAAAGAGCCAGGATAGGAAAGCAAGTCTTTTAAAAATTGGATTTTGCCTTAGTAGTTTGAAAAATCAGTCCTAGACTAGACACTGGTATGGTTCCACCTAACGAAGCTTAAAAACAAGACCCATGTCTGAATGTGATAGAAATCAGTAGTTTCCAATCTTGGGAAATGGTCGGGCTGCTATGGGGCTGTCCTCAGAGATCACTGATTTAAACAGCCTGGGCAACTGGTATACTTTTGCAGCTTCCCCAGGAGATTCTAAAGAGCAGCCAGGGTTGAGAACTGTTATGGTTTGGATAACAGGTGTCCCCCAAAAGCTTCTGTGAGACGATATAGGAATGTTCAGAGATGAAATTATTAGATTATGAAAGCTGTAACCCAATCAGCAAATTAATCATTCTAGAGGACTACTGTACTTGGTGATAACTGTAGGCAGGTGAGGTGAGGCTGCAGGAAGTCAGTCACTGAGGGTATGCTTTAAGGATGATATTTTGGCCTTGGCTTTTCTCCTTATCCCTCTCGCTCTCCTGGCTGCCATGAACTAAGCAGCTTTTCTCTACCATGCCCTTCTACCATGATGTTCTTCCTGCCCTAGGCCCAGAATCTCTAAAACTGTAAGAAAAAAAAAATCTTTTCCTCCTATAAGTTGTTCTTGTCATGTATTTTGGTCACAGCACCAAAAAGTTGACCAACATAAGAACCATTCATTGATGCCAGACACCCTAACCCAGTTTTTACAATGCCCTTTAAATATCCCTACTATTGATACTTTTTTTTTTTCTTTTTTCTGTAACATGTTACAATTGGTAAGCCCACCATTTCTCCCTAGGACCTTCTGCTTCTGCCATGTTTCACCTCTGCATGGTCCTTAATGAAAACTGTAGGGGAGAAACCTAACTGGTCAAGGACAAAACTATGCAAAAGTAATTTCCCTTCATTAGTCTTGTTCAGCTCTATACAATGTAGAAACAAGTTTTAAAAATACCTTAAACTTCTCTGCCAAAGTAACAATTTCTCTTGAGAAATTTAGTTGCATGAAAGGAATTCTCTTCCTTATCCCATCTCTTTCTTAAAGAATTATAAGATGGGACTTGGGAGGCTGAGGCAGGAGGATCCTAAATTTGCAACCAACCTCAACCACTTAGCCAGAACCTGTCTCAAAAATAAAATAAAAGGACCGGGACTATAACTCAGTGGTAAAGTACCCTGAGTTCAATTCCCACTATTACAAAAAAAAAAAAAAGTGGGGGGATTACAACATGAGAAGTAAGTCTGCTGGTCCCAATCTGCCCAGGAGTTTTCTATTCTTGTCTGTCACTTTCTGCACTGGGGAAAGGGAGTATAAACTGTTCACAGGTGTAGCCATTCTTGACCTTCCCATAAGTTCTAAAGTGAAGGAACGCAGGAAAAAGGCCCAGATAACAGCCACACGACTGATTTGACACAGTGTATTAAATGCTTGTTGACAACAGTGCCGCCTGATGAACGTTACAAGTGGACCAATGCACTGTGATGCGGCCTCACCTAAGCAGCAGTGTGAGGCCCTGGCCTACCTTCCAGGAAAGGGGCCTCGCTTGGAAAATCCAGGCGCTCCCAGCTTTGCCCAGGCAGAACTACCTTACCCGCAGCAGCACAGGTCACAAATGCACTTCCTCTTCATAGGGGCCATCCCGGATGCCCTGATGTCCCCTCAGAGCATGCCCAGCTGCAGCCTCCTGGTGGACCCCAACTCGACGGCAGGGGACTGGCCAAGTTTCCAGGGCTTTGGCAGATGTTCTAAAAATTTGCTCAAAAGAAGACTTCTGCGGCCGTTTTGCAAAGTTCTGTCGTCTGGAAGCTGGCTTTGAGCGACTGAGCAGCACGTAGCATGGACAATGCACAAGCCTGGGCGACCTCCTGCAGGCTGTCGCCCCGCATCTGCTTCCGGGACCCACCCACGCATTTGCAGTGGCTGGCTGGCCGCCCCGTGGAAGCCGCAGGACCCAGGACCCAGAGTCCTTTGTGACGTCCGCAGGGCCAGAAGGGGAGTACCTTGGGGCACCAATGATCTCACAAGAGCTGCTGTGCCTCTGGTCCTACTGGAAGTTCCCAGTGCCTCCCTGCACAGGCACAAGGCAGTGGACCTTGAAGATAGATGGAGGACACGATGAACCATTTGGAAAGCTCATGGATTCCAAAGGCAGCAGGTGCCATGGTCTCATGTGCGAAAAAAGCTGAAAACTCCACAGCAGCACATGGGTAACACTTTCTATTTTCTAGGATGCATGATGTCCCTTCTCATGGAAACCCATCCCTGGACTGCCAGAGGTCAAGCCTTGAATACCGTTTCCAGATCTTCCTGTGAAATCTAGCCTTCCCCCTGAGGTGTGGGTTAGTATTGCTCTTTCTTAAAAACAAAGCAGTTTAAGAGTGCCAGACCTTTATTGCTCACGGGGGTGCATAGTCACTTCTCCAGGTGCTAATACTGATGCCTTGGAGGAGTGCTTCTCAAATTTTAGTGAGCATCAGAACCACCTGCCTTGATAGAAACCAGATCACCTACTCCACCCTCAAAGTTTCTTCGTCAGTAGGGCTGGGGCTGGGGATAATTTTCATTTCTTACAAGTATACAAATAATGCTGATGCTGCTGGAACACAGAATACACTGTAAAGATCACAGCTTTAGAGGTTGTTCACCCTCTCTGGCCTGCCTTCTCCTAGGACGGGGTTTTTCAAGCTACCTGGTCCTGAGAACGACTACAGATTTCTGCCCAGAGATAAAACCTCTAGTTTGGAAATCTAGTTTTGAGAAGAATTCAGGTGGTTATGATCATGCAAGTTCAAGAGGCACTAGAGACATGCTCTGGTAGGATGTTTGGATTTAAACACTGAAGTTTCTTGCTTATGAAAATGGAAGCCTGAAGTATTGACAATCTTTATGCTTGATTTTCTTCCCCACACTTCCTAATTCTTTCCACTTATTTTATAAACAAGTGAAACACCTTGGAGTGCAGAACACAGTATTCAAAAGAGTTTGGGAGGTGTGTTGTTGTTATTGTTGTTTTGCTTTTTCTTCCACAGTAGACACTATAACAGAGGTCAGCAAACTAATGCCTACAGGTAAAATTCAGCTGATCACCTGGTTTTTTTTTTTTTTTTTTTTGGGGGGGGGGGGGGTGGGGAGGGTATCCAGGATTGAATTTTGGGGCACTCAACCACTGAGCCACAACCCCAGCCCTATTTTGTATTTTTATTTAGACAGAGTCTCACTAAGTTGCATAGCACCTTGCTGTTGCTGAGGCTGGCTTTGAACTTGCAATCCTCCTGTCTCAGCCTCCCAAGCCTCTAGAATTATAGGTGTGGGCCACTACGCCCTGGCTTGATCATCTGTTTTTGTGTGGCCTGTGAGCTAAGAATGGTTTTCACTTTAAATGTGGACACATTAACATTACATGGCACTTATATAAAATTCATATTTCAGTGTCAATAAATAAATTTTTGATTTTTGTTAAAAATTCCATGGAAACACTCCTAATTTGGTCTCTTAGTCAAATTATTTACAGAAGGTAAATTATTTACTATCTGACTTTTTACAGAAAAAGTTTTCCAATCCCAGCTCTAGAAAGTCAGGAGCAAAGCTTACTGATCATTTGTAAGAATAGTGAAGCTACTCTTTGTCTTCCTGGTAGGAGACTAGAACTCTAAAGGCAAGAATAAAGTGAGAGGTGGAGAAGAGAGAGAGGTGGAAGCCAAAGTAAAGCCTTCAGTGCTGTCCATTTCCATAGACAGGTATATAATGAGGTCTTTACAGAGGAACTACAGTCCTGGATGCCAGCCTTCTCTTCACAGCTGCCTAAATATTATCAATAAATCTTCCAGCAGAAGGAAGCCCATTTGTACCCCCTTGTGTTCAAACCACCCCAGTGGATGTTGCCTTGTCAACAACCATGCCCTCAATAAGAATTTTTAAATTTTTCTAATTTAAAAAAAAATGTCCTCTACAATGGGTGGAGATCTTGAAAGAAGAAGATGTTGGGTATTAGCTCCAACAATATCTACAAAGCTAGCACTAGACAGTAGGACAACCTCACTCTGCCTTGTTACACTTACTGCCCAAGTTTTGTAATGTCCAGCCAACACTACACTAAACCATCTAAACACCTCCCTAACCTTACTGCCCAAATTTCCCAGATCTAAACTATTGTCAGTTGTTAGTCCAAAAAACCTTTCTGGAGTCTTTCCTATATGCTGTTTTATTTATCTCTTAAAACTGACATGAACCTATCATGCCCGTATTACAAATCAAAATACTGAAGCTGGGAGGTAAATGAAAAATCACAGTTAATGAGTACTAGATCTTAGACTCAAGACATACACTGGTCTTTCTTTGCAAACTTCTTCTACCAAGAAAAGGGCAAAAAGAAAGAATGGGGGCTAGGAATATAGCTCAGTTGGTAGAGTGCTTGCCTTGCATGTACAAGGCCCTGGATTCAATCACCAGCACCACAAAAAAAAAAAAAAAAAAAACGAATAAAAGAAAGAATGGGTAAGTTGGAGATTTTTAACAGTATTATTTTTAATTTAACTTTTATGGCTGGGGATTTGGCTCAGTGCTACAGCATTTGCATAGCATGGACCTGGATTCAATCCCCAGCTCTGAAAAAAAAAAAAATCACATCTTAATATGGCCATCTTTGTATATTTAATACTTTCCAAAAAAATTATTCAGTAAATTTTTCAGTGGAACTGCACAATTGTTTTTCTGTGGCCTTATAACCCACATAATCCCAAATTCATTATTGTCTACCATATAAAAAGCTGCTCTTTTAAAAACATTGTTTTTTAAAAATTATACTTATTCCTTTGGGCACAAAGCACTTTTAGCAAACATTGTCTTTCTAGCATCCCTAACTATTTAGGATAGCTAATCTTCACTGACATCAATAGAAGTCTATCCCACTATCACACAAATTAATACTTCTACCCCTCCAGCATTCGTTCATTCTACATATTAGATCACCCATGATAAACTCGGCACTGTACTGAATAATGGATACAAGAGTCAATGTCCTCATGGAACCTTGTCTAGAGAGAAGATCAGAAAAAAAAAAATAGTACCTAAGTGTATCATTAATAAATAATAAGTGTCAAGAAGAAAAAAGTAGGGAGACTTGCTAAATTCTATTAAACATTTAAGAAAGAAATACCAATCCTACATAATCTCTGAGAAAGCAGAGGAAGAAGAAATACTTCCCAATTCATTCTATGAGGACACTAATACTCTGATTCCAAAGCTAAAATATATTGTCACATGAAAACTATAGACTGACATGCCTCAAGAATATAAATGTGAAAATCCTTTTTTTTCTATTTATTTTTTTCTGTTTGACATATTCACTTTGCAAGACAAGTTGCTGCCTCAGAAAATCTTTTTAAAAGTTAGCAAACTCCCATGCATGTCTGAGTTTGTCAGGATAAACTGAACTACTATGTATAAACATAAAGACCTAATTAAAAAAAAAAGAAAGAAGTTAGCAAACTCAAGCCAGCAATATATAAAAAGGACTATACATGATGACCAAAAGAGGTCAAGAATACAAAGTGGTTTTAACATAGGCAAAATCAATTAATGTAATACACTGCATCATAAGACTAAAAAATAAAAACTACTAAATCTCAATAGATTCAGAAATAGCATTTTACAAAATCCAGTACTCATTCTTTGTAAAAATTCTCAACAGATTAGGAAAAGGGAATTTCCACAACTTGATAAAGGATAGCATCAAAAAAGCTGCAACTATCACACTTAGAGGTGAAAGGCTGAATGCTTTTCCCTTTGATATGAATGAAGAACAAGACTAGATGTCTTCTCTTCCCACTTATATTCAACACCCCGTAGGAGATTCTCATAAGTGGAATAAAAAAGAAAGAAATTAAAGGCACAGTTGGAAAGAAAGACAACAACTATCTTTATTTGCATATGACATGATTCTTTATGTAGAAGTTTCTAAGAAACCTATTTTTGGGAAAAGCTAAAACTAAAAACATAAGTCAAGCAAGGTTGCAGAGGATGCAAGACCAATATACAAAAATAATTGTATTTCTGTATATTAGCAACAAACAATCCCAAAGTTAACATAATTTGATTCACAGTAGCATCAAAATGAATAAAATACTTAAGAACACATGTAGGCATAAAACTCAGTGATCTATCCCACTCCTTGGTTTATACCCAAAGGACTTAAAATCAGCATACTATAGTGATGCAGCCACATCAATGTTTATAGCAGCTCAATTCACAATAGCTAGATTATGGAACCAATCTAGGTGTCCCTCAATAGATGAATGGATAAAGAAAATATGGTATATGTACTCAATGGAATATTACTCAGCATTAAAGAAGAATAAAATTATGGCATTTGCAGTAAATGGTGGGAGTCGGAGAATATCATGCTAAGCGAAATAAGCCAATCCCACAAAATCAAAGGCCATAATATGTAGATGATAGTTCACAATAAGGCAGGGGCATTAGGGAAGAATAGTGTTACCTTAGATCAGGTAAAGGGAAGTAATGGGAAGGTGGGGGAGGGGATGTGGGGATAGGAAACATAGCAGAATGAAACAGACATTATTACTGTATGTATATATGTAACTACATGACCAATATGATTCTGCAACATGTACACGCAGAAAAAATGAGAAATTATATCCCATATGTATGATATATCAAAGTGCATAACTGCATCCTACTATCATGTATAACTAATTAAAATCAATTTAAAAATGTTTAAAAAACACTCAGTGATAATAACACTTACCTATAATATACAAGACCCTGGGTTCAATCTTCAGCCCATTAAAAAAGTCTAGCCAGGTGCAGTGGTGCATTCCTGTAACCCCAGAGGCTCAGGAGGCTGAGACAGGAGGATCTCAAGCCAGCCTTAGCAAAGGTGAGGCACTAAGCAACTCAGTGAGACCCTGTCTCTAAATACAATACAAAATAGGACTGGGGATGTGGCTTTATGGTTGAATGCCCCTGAGTTCAATCCCCAGTACCAAAAAAAAAAAAAAAAAAAAAAAAAAAAATCTAACATAATAAATACAATGAATAACAACAAAACATTTCTGAGAGAAATTAAAGAAGATCTAAATGAATGGAGAGATGTATACATGTTCGTAGACCAAAAATTCAATATTGCTAAGAAAATAATCATCTCTAAATTAATTTATACAGTAAATAAAATCTCTCAATTCCAGTAAGCTTTTTTCATAGAAATTGACATGCTGACCCTAAAAATAGCCAGTTCCAAAAATGAACAAATAAAAATGTGCTTCAACTACCCAATTTCAAACTTACTATCAAGACTATTAATCAAGACAGTGGGATAAGGGCATAAAAATGGACATATAGATCAATGAAAGAGAAAAGTGTCGGGGCTGGGATTGTGGCTCAGCGAGCGTGCCTAGCACCGATGGGGCCTGGGTTCGATCCTCAGCACCACATAAAAAGTAAAGGTATTGTGTTGTGTCCAACTACACCTAAAAAAAATGTATTAAAAAATACTTACATTTAAAAAAAAAGAAAGAGAAAAGTCCATAATTAAACTTGTACATTTATGGCCAAGTGGTTTTCAGCAAAGGTAGCAAGGCAATTCACTAAGGAAAGGATGATTTTTTTCAACAAAAGATGCTGGAACAATCAGACAGCCAAATTCTAGGAAAAATTAAAAAGAACTTAAAAATTGATATCACATCATACACAAATTAACTCAAAATGCGTTATAGACTTAAATATAAAACCTGAGTTCAATTCCCAGTACCAAAAAGATAAAACTTTGTGAAACTAAGTTAAACACGGATATCTTAGATGTACACTAAAATCATGATCCATAAAAATAAATATATCAGACTTAATTAAATCTCATAACTTTCTTTTTTTTTTTTTTTCTGGTACCAGGGATTGAACTCAAAAACGCTCAACCACTAAGCAACATCCTCAGCCCTGTTTTGTATTTTATTTAGAAACAGGGTCTCAATGAGTTGCTTAGTGCCTCACTTTTGCTGAGACTGGCTTTGAACTCTAGATCCTTCTGCCTCAGCCTCCCGAGGCACTGGGATTATGGGTCTGCGCCACCTCTCCTGGCATAATTTACTCTTTAAAAGATATAGTTAAGGACTGGGGATGTGGCTCAAGCGGTAGCGCGCTCGCCTGGCATGCGTGCAGCCCCCCCCCCTGTTCGATCCTCAGCACCACATACAAACAAAGATGTTGTGTCCGCCGAAAACTAAAAAATAAATAAATATTTAAAAAATTCTCTCTCTCTCTAAAAAAAAAAAAAAAAAGATATTGTTAAGAGAATAGGAAGACAAGTACAGACCAAAAAATACTTGCCAATCAGCTATCCGATAAAGGACTTGTATCAAAAATATAAAGAACTCTTACAACTCATAATAACACAACCCAAGTGCAAAAGATTTTAATAGATACTTCATTAAAGAAAAATAGATGGATGCCTAATAAGCACATGAAAAAATACTTGTACAGAAAATATTTAACATAGCAATCCAGAAACTGCTATGCTTGGAATACCTGCTTGGGGAGAGTTCTTTCTCTGCAGGAAATGCTCACTGCGCCTAGAATATTTGTTACAAATATCATGGTTCATGCTGAACATCTGCTTTCCTTCTAGGAATCTGGAATTTAGGTACATGATAGGCAGATTGTGCCTTTATGACTGTCCCCCATAAAACCCCTGGGAACAATTGAGATCAGGATTTCACATTTCATTTGTTCCATGAATTAAGCACACCTTGTGAGATTCCATTGGGAGGAATCTTGGAAGCTATCACCTGGTTTCTTCCAAACATTTCCCCATGTGCTTTTTCCCTTTGCTGATTTCACCATAAGTCCTTTCACTATTGTCAATTTTAGCTGTAAATATTTCTATATGCTGAGTTCTGTAAGTCCCCCTAGCAAGTCATAAACCTGAGGGTGGTCTTTAAGACCCCAACACAATGCATAACTCAATAATCACTAAAGATATATAAATTGTAACCAGAATGACAATAATTCAAACTTTTTGCCCAGAATATGAAAAAGTGGAGTCCTCATATATTGCTATTAGGGAGTGTAAAATGTAAATGTAAATAACAGCCATTTTAGAAAACATGTTGGCCGTTTCCTAAACAGTTAAACATATATTTACCAGATGACCCATCCATTCCATTCCTGGGTATTTATCCAAGTAAAATGAGTGTTATATCCACACACAAACTTGAATATGAATGTTACATAGTAGTATTATTCATAATAGCCTGAGAACTGAAACAATCCTACTTTCCATAATCTGGTGAATTGACAAAATGTGGTAGTGTACAGTTAAATAATGTTAATACTATTCAACAATAAAAAAGAATTAATACATGCTGCAGTATTTATGGACCTCAAAAACTTCATGCTAAGGGAAAGAAGCCAAAATACAACCATTTGCATAAAATTTCTAGAAGAAGCAAATCTATATAGACAGAAAGCAGATTAGTCTTGGGATCAGAGCAGAGATTGAATGCAAATTAGGATAAGGGAATTTTGGAGGTGATGGAAATATCCTAAAACCTAATTGTGATGGTTGAACTCTATACTTATGTAAAATTATACTCAATAAAGCTTTTACTCTTTAAAAATTCCTTGGCCTGGGGATAAAGAAAGTGGTAGAACACTTGCCTAGCATGCATGAGACCCTGAGTTCCATCCCCCTACTGAAAAAAATCCTTGCATAAAGTCCCTTCCAATATCATAAATTATTAATTATTATTATGAATATTTTAGTTCAAGATTTCTCTATGATTTTCAAATAAAGCAGTAGAGCAAACACATGCATTTATCCTTCTATATCCCACTCAAATAAGAGTAATGGGATAAGAGGGTAAATACAAAGATGGAATTTAGAAATAATAAAATCAAATTGTTTATTCCACGGGGTACTGGGAATTGAACTCAGGGGCACTTGACCACAGAGTCACATCCCCAGCCCTATTTTGTATTTTGTTTAGAGAAAGGTCTCACCGAGATGCTAAGTGCCTCCCTGTTTCTGAGCCTGGGTTTGAACTCGCAATCCTCCTACCTCAGCCTCCCAAACTGCTGGGATAAAATCAAATTTTTAGAAGCAGAAAAACACTAGGAAGAATAACTGACTTAGCTTACTCAACAAAGCTGAATCTTTAGCCATTAGTGGAAAAAGCCAAGTAGAAGAGTTTTACCACAGAATCCTCCTAAGGGTTCGAGAATTGACAGCATCAGTCAGGTAAAACTTGCACTATAAACAAGATAAATGATTGAAGATGTTTAAGAAGCAATTTGATTCCCTCTCCAGTTCCACATTTTGGAGGTCCAACACAATGAAAATTAGGGATTCACAATTACAACTGTCATTTTCAGGACACCAGATAATAAGAAAACTGAACAAGTTTTTAGAAAGAAAAAAAAAAAGGGTCAAGTACAAACAAGCAGCCATCAGACTTAGAAGCTAAAAGACATGGATTAAGGCCTCCAAGACAAGGGAGCGGATTATGTCCAATCGAATGTGAGGGTAAAAGCAAACACATTTTCAGACAGGCATGTCTTGAAATATGTACTGCCCTCACATCCCATGACCCCACCTTGGTACTGGGGTTTGAATTTAGGAGTGCTCTACTATTTATCTACATCCTTAGCTCTTTTTGAGACAGGGTCTTGCTAAGTTGAAGAGGCTGGTCTCAAAACTTGCAATCCTCCTGCTTCAGCCTTCTAAGTGGCTGTGCTCAGCCTGCTCTCATACTTTTTATCAGGAAACTATTGGAAAACATGTTCCACCAAATAAGTTAATGAGCCAAAAGTGAGAAAGGCATGGGATCAGGGAAAAAAGGGCACCCAACTTAGAAAAGAAACCCCAGAATGACAGAGAACATTCAGAGTACCTATGCAGTAGATTCAAAAGTTCTGAAGAATTGTCACCCAGGAGGTGAAACTGAATTCGAATGTATTGAAAGATTTTTCATACACTATTTTTGCATTAACTGCAGGCTTTATTTACATTTAAAAAATCAAGGACAATTTCCAACTTTTTTCCCTGCACATATTAACTGAGTGACCTACATATAGTAGGCACCAAAAATATTTTTTGAATGACTGGAAGAATGGGATACCTACACTTGTATAGCATACAATCTGAAAAGGGTGTTATGGTAGGTATGAAGTATCCTAACTTAAGAGGCTCAATATTCTGATGGTACTGATTCATTCTCTGAATAATACCGAATGGCACTAATTCATTTATCTACATGAAGACCAAAAGTAGAACTTCATTTTTAGGAAGGCAATGTGGCCTATTGTTAGGCAACCAAACTCTGCAGCTGGACTATATGAATCCAAATTCCCTTTCATTTAAAATCTGTGTGATTTGGAGTTATTGGACTTCTCTAAGCTTTGACTTTCTAACTAAGAGTTACTTATTCACACGGTTATTGTGACCAGGTTATTGTGAGGTTGGTGTTCCACACGACAGTCCCCTCGAGCTTTGGAATTCTGATTACAAAGTCTGAGATTACAGGAAAATCGAATGTGAGAAAGAAACTTGCCTGGAAGTGGGAAAAAACACTTAACTAGGAGTCAGGATGTCTCCCAGTAGATATGTACTACCATCTAGCTGTGTAGCACTGGGAAATCGTTTAATTTCTCGAAATCTCCTTCTCAACTTCACAGTTCCCATTCGCCCTGCCCAGGTGATCTGAGAAGTTAGGGCTTCACTCCACTTCAGCTGTCCGCTGCCAATGCCCACAGTACCTCTCGCTTTAAGGCGAGGTGACTGTGAGTGGAGGAGTTTGAGCCACCAGGGGGGCAGCATTCTTTCCACCGATCACAAACGTACTTCTTGCAACCCTAAACCCAGCTTAAATAGAACAAAACAGTAGCCTTGGTTCTTTCCCTTCCATTTTATATCTCCCGTCGCCCATGCTTGGTTTCATTTTACTGATGAGTTCCACCGGAGATTCCGCAAAGCGTAGGGTTCGCGCGATACCGACGCCGGAAGTGGGTGGTAGCAGGAGCGCGGAACGCTCGCGATATCTCCGCGGGAAGTGGGTGGTGGCAGGGACGCAACGTCTCCTCTCTCTGGAAGACGAGCAATTCTCTCTAGCGATTGCAGCGGTCCTCCCCAGGCGCTCTCCTCTAAGGAAGAGATACCCTACTGCAGCCTTTCCAGCCCCGAGCTCGCGCTCTCGGCTTCTCCGACTGCACATCTATACCTCGGTGCGAGCGGTAGCGCAGCCTGCGGAGCTCCCTCCCCAACCCTTCCTCGGTGCTGCAGTTAGGCCGCGCCCTCAGGCCCAGTCCGCGGCGGCTCCGGCGGGTGATGCCAAATACAGCCATGAAGAAAAAGGTGCTGTTGATGGGGAAAAGCGGGTCGGGGAAGACCAGCATGAGGTCCATTATCTTTGCAAATTATATCGCTCGCGATACCAGGCGCCTGGGTGCCACCATTGATGTGGAGCACTCTCACGTCCGATTCCTGGGGAATCTGGTGCTGAACCTGTGGGACTGTGGCGGTCAGGACACCTTTATGGAAAATTACTTCACCAGCCAGCGAGATAACATCTTTCGTAATGTCGAGGTTTTGATTTACGTGTTTGATGTAGAGAGCCGCGAACTGGAAAAGGACATGCATTATTATCAGTCATGTCTGGAGGCCATCCTCCAGAACTCACCTGATGCCAAAATCTTCTGCCTGGTGCACAAAATGGATCTAGTTCAGGAGGATCAGCGTGACCTGATTTTTAAAGAGCGAGAGGAAGACCTGAGGCGTTTATCTCGCCCACTGGAGTGCGCTTGTTTTCGAACATCCATCTGGGATGAAACGCTCTACAAAGCCTGGTCCAGTATCGTCTATCAGCTTATTCCCAACGTTCAGCAGCTGGAAATGAACCTAAGGAATTTTGCCCAAATTATTGAGGCTGATGAAGTTCTGCTGTTCGAGAGAGCTACGTTCTTGGTGATTTCCCATTACCAGTGCAAAGAGCAGCGTGACGTCCACCGGTTTGAGAAGATCAGCAACATCATTAAGCAGTTCAAGCTAAGCTGCAGTAAATTGGCCGCGTCTTTCCAGAGCATGGAAGTTAGGAATTCTAACTTCGCTGCTTTCATCGACATCTTCACATCAAATACATATGTGATGGTGGTTATGTCGGATCCATCCATCCCCTCTGCAGCTACTCTGATCAACATTCGCAATGCCAGGAAACACTTTGAGAAGCTAGAGAGAGTGGATGGCCCCAAGCACAGTCTCCTCATGCGTTGAATATTGCCAAAAGCTCTTTATGAAAATGCTGAATTACTTTTTTTGCATCCTTTGTTGTTAATATTCATAATGTCGTGTGCTTAAAAGTGGGCTTTGAAATGTGTGCTGCTTACTACTTCATCTCTTCCCTGTTCCCTAGTCTTGAAACATTGGACACTATTTACTCAGCTATCCAGTAGAGCTTCAAGATGGCCTTTATGAAAAGTTGGTACAGTGTAACACTAAAGTAGGTGGTTTGTGTATGTTCTGATACCTGGTTATAATAGATAAGCCCATCAAAGCCTTTACCAATATTCTCCTGTATTATCAGATTGCAAAGATGGAATGTTCCTATTTTATCAGCAAGGTATTAAAATGCATTTATAAATTCTTCTTGGCTTCAATCATGAATAAACATTAACTTAGCAATTTAAAACATGGTCTTATTTGAAATAATTTGAAAGTGTGTAGAAACTAAAGATTCTGATTGCCCTCAAGTATTGCTTAACTGGAAAACTTAATTTTGTGAGATTAACCCCTATTGTTTACTGAATATGGACTCTAGAGCTAAAACACTTGAATTAGAATTCAGGGCCTTTCACATACTAACTCTAAGAACTTAAGAGAGAGCCATAATTTCACTGTGCTTGTTTCTTCATTTATGAAATGTAGACAATACCACTTTTATAGGAAAGGATTGAATTAACAAAACATTCAGAATGATGCCTAACATACTCAGTACTATTGTGTTAGCTACCATTACTATCTACTAGGCTAATTCCTCCCAAAACACTCTGAAATCTAGCTGAATATTTGAGCCTAAATGCCAGGTATTAATATTTGATGGGCATTTATCTTAACCTCACAGTCTATGAGGTATTACTGTTATCCAATTTCTAGATAAATTCAAATGTGAATAGTTTTGATCAGCCAGTAAAACTATTCCTTGAAAGAAGTCACTTAAGCATGTAAATTGAGAATTATATGAAGTAATAATCACCTAAAAGCAAGGATGTTTAACTTCTGTCCAAATGGTGGGGTATAATGGTTGGGTGGGGGGCTGGGAGACCTTGATTAAGATCATAACAGCTTTCTCATCTACTAAAATTGAGATGATATTCAAAGATTCTTAGATTGCCTGCTTTCAAGGAAAAATAGAAGTTACTAATTTGAATAAGCAATATGTTCTACTGAAATCGAAAACAGACCTAAAATGTCCCACTACAGTTTAGTAATGGCTGTTTTGTAGATTATTTTATATTAAATCTTAAGTATTTTAGAGCCAAAAGACCACTGATAACTCCAAGCTGCCTTGTTTTACATGAGGCAATAGCTTCATAAAGAATAAATATAAGTGATAGGGCTTTAGAATTTTCAAGACTTTATAAAGTTAATTAACATGTATTAAACCCTGTAGTACCAGATGTGATAACAGGGTTCTTACCCATGAAGAGTAAAAAGTGAAGATCTAGGATATAAAAATCACCTAATTACAGCCATTGGCAATAACAAAGATCTCATGAGAAAACTTAAAATCATTTTAAAATACTGCTGGGATTATAGCCATGTGCCACCATGTGCCCAGCAGCTCAGGAGGCTGAGGCAGGAGGGTCAAAAATTCAGAGCCAGCCTCAGCAACTTAGACCCTAGCTCATAATTTTAAAAAAAATTAAAAGAGTTGGGAATGTGGCTCAGTGGTTAAGCACTCCTGGGTTCAATCCCTGGTACCCCCCTCCCCCCCAAAAAAACTTTATGTAATAAGTCTAGTCATTAAAATGACAGTAACAAAATATTCTTTTAACCTGAATCACTCTCTCTATGTTGCTGATCAAGTTGTTAATGTTACTTTTGTACATAATCATTTTACAGTTTGCAAGGCATGGTTCTTTTTGATATTATACAGGAAATTCCAGACAGATAGTATAATATTTAATATTTATTAAAAGATAACAGTGTATTGAACATATTTACAAGTAGTCTCACACAGGACTCACAAACAGTCTTAACTTAGGATATGGATTTGCCAGTTTACAATAAGGAAAAAGGTTATCTTTAGAGCAACTATGTAGCTGAATTTTGTGCAAAAAAGAATTCAACTTTAGCAAATACGTTTATGTAGAAGAAAATGTCCATAAACATTTTTTATTTTAGTACATTCAGAGTAAGGAAAAAACAGGATTTTCTTTCATATAAGTCTCAAGAATTCCCACTTTTTCTTTAGAAAAAAACTGACTTCATATTTTATGGATAAGAAAAAAGTTTGAAAATAACTTTTTGTTTTGTTTTCAGCTAAATTCTTCTTCAATTATTCTTTATTCTGCTTGATAACTTTTTCATGTTCAGCAACTTTACAGGTTCGTCCTCTTTAAACATTTAAAGTAGTTAGGGGCTAATGGTGTAGGTTCAGTGGTACAGTGCATGGTTAGCATGTGCAAGGACCTGGGTTTGAACCCCAGGTCCACACACACAAACAATAATAATTAGTACATATTACATTATCTAAAGATTAAACTTGATGTAGAAATCAATTTACATACCTTTATGTCTTGCAGAGAGTGAACAGGTACATTCTATGTAAGCTAATAATAAGAAAAAATACAGCTAAAGCCATAAGCCCTCTTTAACATTACTTTTATTCCTTTGAGTAAGAGGCAAACAATTTTAATACTTACAATTGTTAATGACAAAACATGGTCCTTGGGGTAAAAGTATGCTTGTGGATGCATACACACACACATCTACGTATAGGTATGTATGTGTATAGATATAATTGTTATAATGAGCACATACAACCACAAAAAAGGTAATATACAATTAGATGAAATACTAAACAAATAATAAGATAAACCATAGATTTCAGAGAAGGGGGATAGGCATGTAGGTATGGAAAGGACAAATTAAGCCTTCAAGGTGGAAATAAGATTTGTTCTGAACCTTAAGAGAGCTATAGCAATAATAGGCTACAACACAGCTATAGAAGGGGAAGGTAAGATACTCCAACTGCAGAATAATTGTGAATCAAAATTGCTAAAGACCAATGCTCACACATCTCATTAAAAAAAATGGGAGATTACAGTGGAATGGGGACTAGAGGAAATTTATGTAAGAAATCTTATATGCCCTTAAATTTAAATTCATCTAGAATTAGCAATGCACTATTAATGGGCTCTTAAGCAAGGAAATGATGTAACCAAAGCAGTTCCTCATGATCAAAAGGAGAAAATGGATAGTAAAGAAGCTGAAGGCAAAAAGCTACAAGCAAGTACAATGATTTTAAAGAAATGAAAGATTTGAGCTTTTGTTACGTTGTTGGCACAGCAAGGACAAGGAGGTCAAACACTTTCAGCTTATCACAGGTAAAACTCAATATGATTTTATAAGTCCACAACATCCAGAAACATTTCATCTTTTGATTCTCAGTAATTAAGGATATCCTGCACTTTATTGGTGAACTCCAGCTTTCTGATCAGTTAGCTATCTTTACAGCAGTATATACACACTAGTGTGCCTGCTTCTTAAAGGTACTTCAGAGCTAAATATGACAATTTCTTAGCAGAGGTTCTCAAGTTTTTTACTGAACCTGTGAATTACCAGAGGAGCATATTTAAATTGCAGTTTCTAATTCCTGTTTTAGACCTGAATTACTTAAAATGTATCTGATTCCCAACACAGCTGGTCCTCAAATCCCATCTCAGACAAGTCATTTAAGCTTCCTGGCTTCAGCATAATTATCTGTAAAATGGGCATAATTGCTATCCTACACAGTTATAAAAATTAAATGAAATAACATATTAAGTGTCTAGCAATGGCCCTGGCACTTGGCAGATGCTAATATAATAGTCCTAACTTCTCCCTAATTTAGGATGCTAATTTAGGAAGTGCAGATACAGGATTTTCTCAAAGCAGACTACAGAATGGTCATGTCAGGTCCTTGTCATTTCCTTACTCAAAAAAACCATTAAGCCAGGAATGGTGGTGCACACCTATAATCCCAGCAGCTCCGGAGGCTGAAGCAGGAGCCAGCCTCAGCAATTTAATGAGGAAGATGAAAATATTCAGTGGCTATTATATTAAACCACCCAGTGAAAGCACATCAAAACACATAACTTAGAGAGATCCTGTTTCAAAATAAAAGAGAAAAACAGGCTGGGGATGTGGCACAGTGGCCCCTAGATTCAATACCCCATACCAAAAAAAAAAAAAAATCAACAGGTCACTGATAATTTTTTAACAAAGTTCAAATTTAAAGGCATAGATCTCCTACATAATTTCCTTTAGTCTTCCACTATGATCTCTCATTTTTAACTAGATCTGCAGAGTTCCTAGTTTGTTATATTAACTAATAAAGACAGCACCTTAGAGGAGCTTTCCTTTCTCTTATCCACTATAAAGAAAGTACTTTTATATATGCTTTTTCCTGTTTTTTTTTTTTTTCTCACAAAAAGACTGATCTTCAAACTGAGATAAGACAAAGAAAAGAGCAGTCCAAGATAAACTATTAAATAGCCCATATACTTTCAGAACTCTTCCTTTCAACTTTTCTCCTATCAATTACTTGGGGGCTGGTGGACAAAATTTTGATGGTTATGTGTCAGAATTCTACAGAAAGTACTGAAGATGATTGCCTTTCCAGTGTCTGTTCCATTCCTTCTGGTTCATGAGGTGAAGGCATGTATTCACTTGGAGGCCAGAGACAAGATCATTTCTAGGTGATGTGATCTGACAAAGTGAGGCAGAAGACTGAATGGAGTTACCAGTTACTTAAAGACAAGTTCTGTTTTCTCAGGTTATTTTGGAACTACTTTGCAGGCAGTAGGGGACTTTAATGATTTTTGAGCAATAAAGTAAAATAATCAATATTAATACAAAATAGTACCTCCCTTTCCTCCCCCCAGAAAAACCAACAATAAAACAAACTAATGAATTTTTAACTTATATTTTTGTTAAAATATAAACTAAGATTAAATTCTCAGTCTAAATTAGACTAAATATAGACTAAATATAAATACAACCCACTGAATGGATTTATAATCCACTTAAGTATTCCTTAAGTGTCCAGTCATTTTCTATTTTCTTCCATCTTTTTCCTTTTTTCTAAATATATTCTGCCCATTCTTCACTTATCATATGTAATTGATTCCATCAAACATCATTTCTCAGGATCAACCTACTTGAATAATCATGAAGCCTGCTTAGAGTTTTTGAAATCTTAAAACTTATCATCTTCACTACACATCCCAAGGCACTATTTTTATCACTTTTAGGGGGAGGGGGGTAGTACCAGAATGTTTCATAAAGAATCAAAAAAGTGGCTTATTTCCATAAAAAGGAAGATGAATATATTCAGTGGCTATTATATTAAACCACCCAGTGAAAGCACATCAAAAACTACTCATCCTTATGTTAATTAACAAAATTATAACAATAAATTCAATTACTACTTTTATCATTCACTTAATGCACACAGGATTCAAGCAATCAAAATGGCTTTCCATATTTGACATCTGCTTTCCAAACACTTCACATTTCAATCTTACATCCCTACAAAGAAATCCAAACGTACTTTCCTTACCTAAAAACACTATAAAAGACTAAAAGGCATTTAGAATTTTTTTAGACCTTGAAAAAGAGTGTTACATTTCCAACCTGTATTTATGTATTTAAGTTATAAGTTATTTTGTGACACAGCTTCAATTAAGTACATCATTGTTCAATTATCTGAATACTGCTTCATCTTGTCAAGTCAAATTCCTTCACATCAAGGCTCTTATTCAAGATTTCTTCTTCTGCAAAATTGATTTTTAAAAAAGAAAAGGGATAAACAAACATTATAAAGAAAAAGAAATTGGGAAGATTTCAAGTAGTAGCAAATTTGGGGTTTGTTGTTGTTGTTGTTCTTTTTCTTTTTCAATATTGGGGACTGAACCCAGGGGCACTTAACTACTGAGCCACATCCTCAACCCTTTTTGTTTTGAGACAGCATCCTGGAAGTTGCTTAGGGCCTCAGGAAGTTGCTGAGGCTGACTTTGAACTTGCAATTCTCCTGCCTCAGTCTCCAGAACCTCTGGGATTATAGGCATGCACCACTGTGCTTGGCTCACAAATTCCTTAATTTAACAAAGGTTTATATTTATGAAAATACTCAAACTATGATAAAATTATCTTTTTTTTTTTTCCATTAAAACACCTTACTTCCAGAAATCAATACATTTCTCCTAGGATACTTTTCAAAATACTAGTGTTTAAATATCAGGAGCAAATCAGAGTGATGTGTAAATCAATCTTTATCATCAGATTCCAATCTGTCCCAACAGGGTATAAGAGCAATATTTAACAATCACAAGTGAAGAGAATTATGATTAATCCAACATTATCTTCTACCAAGCTTCAATAATGATTAATGCTAACCATTATGGGTTGAATTATGTCCCCCAAAAGGTATGTGAAATTCAAACCCAACTAACTTCAGAATGTGACATTTGCCAAAAAAAAAAAAAAAACAGTCTTTAGAGATAAAATTAGCTAAGGTGAGTTCATACTGGAGTAGGGTGGGCCCTAAATTAACTGAAATGACAATGTCAATATAAAATGAGACAGACATGTAATCCCAGGGGCCAGCTTCAACAATTTAGCAAGGCCCTAAGCAACTCAAGTGAGACCCTGTCTCTAAATAAAATACAAAACAGATGTTTTTTGTATTGAGTGCCCCTAAGTTAAATCCCCAGTGCAAAAAAAAAGAGAGAGAGACAGACAGACAGACAGACACATAAGGGAATAAAGCTATGAAAAGATAGAGACAGTGACAGTGGCACAGGCCTATAATCCCAACAACATGGGAGGGTGAGGCAAGAGGACTACAAATTCAAGGCCAGCCTTAGCAATTTAACAAACTCTAATAACAACTTAGATTGGGTCTCAAAATAAAAAATAAACTGCATGTAGTGATACACACCTGTAATCCCAGAGGCTTAGGGAAGCTGAGGCAGGAGGATTACAAATTCAAAGCCAGCCTCAGCAATTCAGCAAGACCCTAAGCAACTCAGTGAGATCCCCCTCTCTAAAGTAAATATTTTGAAAAGGAGGCTAGGGATGTGACTCAGTGGTTAAGCGCCCTTGGATCGAATCTCCATTTAAAAAAAGTGTTTCTAGACATTTTTAAATCCACTTTCCAGCTGGGTGCGGTGACATGTGCCTATAATCCCTGCAGCTCAGGAGGCTAAGGCAGAAGGATCACAAGTTCAAAGCCAGTCTCAGCAAATTAGTGAGGCCCTAAGAAACTTAGGAAGACCCTGTCTCAAAAAATAAAAAGGGCTAAAAAATAAAAATAAAAAGGGGCTGGTATGTAGCTCAGTGATAAAGAGCCTCTGGGTTCAATTCCAGATACAAAAATAAATAAATAAAATAAAACCATTTACAATTAGACAAGAAGATTTCAAAGAGATTTACTTTCAAAAGTTTATATTACAAAAACAGTTAAGTTTCGGGAGTTGTGAATTTTTTTCCTACCTCTGACCCTAACCAGTTGTAAACTACATATGCATAAATAGATTCTGAAAGTACCTGTAAAGTAAGGGTTCACTCCTTCAACCCCCCAATTAAAGAAAACAGAACATATTTTATCACATTAACAACCAAGATTATGGAGCTGGGGTTATGGCTCAGTGGTAGAACACTAGCCTAGCACGTTCGAGGCCCTGGTTCGATCCTTAGTACCACATAAAAATAAATAAATAAAATAAAGGTACTGTGTCCAACTACAACTTAAAAAAAAAAAAAAACAAGATTATGCAGCATTCGCTATGTATGATTTTTATAAAAAGTTGAGAGAAAACTTCAATAGGTGATGCAAAGATCTAGTTAAATCTTACCTTTTAAATTAGGTAGAAGTTCTCCAAGACCACATGGTACTGTGCTCTTCAATTTTTGCTCCACAGGAGAAAACTTAATTAGTGGTGATAGAGACTGTTTTCTTTCACCAAGGGACGTGCGTAAAGATGGTTTTGTATAATCAATGAGCAAATCATCAGTGTCCAAAAAGTTAAGCATATCATCTGCTTGCATATTTTTAGGTGAAGGGCTTGATTCTGGTTTGTGTGTTTCAAGTGCTTCAGAATTAAAGAGGTAAGATTCTTCCCTTTTCTTGGAAAGAGATTTCTTTAGAGCTTCATAACTACTACTAATAGCCTGTAAATTGAAGTCTGATTCTGAAGTAGTCTGTCTTTCTCCCACATAATCTGGAAAAATGCCTCTGTACACAGGACTATTTGATTCCAGTTTAAAATTGGCCTCTGAACTACTAGAACTATTAAGACTTAGGTGACCAACCTCTTCTGGAAGAGTTTCATGTAATATGCCAAAATCTGTATCCTTAAGACTCTTGGAACTAATTTCACTTGCTATCTGAAAAGAGTTCCATAACATAGTCTTATGTATGGAAGGTTCATTATAAGAAGCTTGTGAGCAGTCCAATATTTTAATATACTTCTCTTCACTTTTACCTATCACATCTATTCTATTTCCCACAGTAGGGGAAAATCTCTCTATTTGGCTGATTGTTGAAAGCTTGGTTGGTAAAGGTGTACGTTCTAAATCTTGCTTACAAATTATTTTCTTATTTAACAAATCTGACTGATCTTCTACTGGGGATTCAGTTTTATGACTGGTCACATATTTCTCAGGCATACCCTTAATGCAACCTGAAACAACTTTCTCTTCAGCCAAATGAGATTGATCAAAATCTGAGAATAAACTGGCCATGCTGAATTCTTCTTGATTATGCAACACAGGTAGGGATCCCGACAATACTTCTCTATGTTCAGTATCCACTTGAATCGGTTCTGTACTTCTACTGTCTTCCACTTCAATTGCTTTTCTCCATGAGCTCCTAATTTCAGTTACTAATTAAAAGGGGGGAAAATACAATTTACTAATATTCTCAACATAAAGCCAGCAATTAAACACTTTATTTCTAATGCTGAAAATAAGGATACTGATTCAGTATATGTTCCATAAATATGCTGGTTGGATGCTAAAGTTCCACAAAATACCAAACCCCAACAACATCAGTTAACTCCATCTTCAGCTGATGAAACACAAGATGTGTAAGAAAAGATGTTCCTTAAATAGCATATAGTTTTTCACAATACATACGAGTTATATGCATTAAAAAGACAATTTCTCTTCCATCTAGGTCAGGGTGTAAACTTTTTCTATAAAGGGTCAAATAGTAACATTTTAAGTTTTGCAGCCATCTGATCAGTTCAAACTGTTCAACTCTGCAATTGAAAGTGGCTATAAACAGTATGTCAAGGGAGGGGGTAACAGGAAAAGTAAAGACAGTGGAATGAATCTGACATATCTTTCCCATGTACATATATGACTATACTACAGTGAATCTTTAAAAAAAAAAAAAAAAAAAATTTGTCAACAACTGAGCAAGTTGTGCTCAATAATTTTTTTTTTTTTTTTTAAACAGAACAAAGAGCAGGACCAGATTTGATTCACAGAATGTAGTTTGCTAACAACCAATCTAGGCTGTGGTTGAGCTGAACTTGAATTAAATCAGGCATGAAAGACAAATTGTATTTAATTACTCAACCAAGATGATTTGTTTTGGTTACATAAGAAAACCAGTATCAGAACTTTGCCAGCTGGCTGTGAAGGCAACATGTCTGTAATTCCTCCAGCTACTCAGAAGGCTGAGGCTGGGGGATCCCAAGTTTGAGGCCAGCTTAGGTAGTACAGCAAGACTCTTATCTCAACAATAAATAAATTAATTAATGAAGAACTCTGCTTATGAATTATAGGGGAAAAAAGATCTGGTACTATTTGGGGAGAAGTAAAAATCTGTGCAGTTTTTGGCTAATATGCATGGTTGCTGACTGGGAAAATACAGCCTCTATACTTTCTAAATGTGGTCAGATCTGAATGCAGGAGACTTTTTAGAAAGTGGTTAAGTAAAATACTCTCCAGAAAAAAATCCAGGTAACACAACAAAAACAAAATTGTGGTATTATCACGGCAAATTATACCTCTGGAAAGTACATTAAAATCTCAAAATAATACTGATGAAAGACTGAATACTTCACTAAAATTCCCTTACATCACAACAAATAAAGAGCCATTGTCAACTAAGTTGAAAGATACAGAACAGAATTTTAAAATATGTTTCCAAAAGACAATAGGTCTAAGAGTGATAATATATAAGAAAGAGGAAATGAGATAGAAAGCATTATTAACTTACTTAAGTTTTCTGGAGTTCGGGGAATTTGTTTCCTTGTTAAGAAGGGGTTAGAAACTAGAGAGTCGATTAGTTCCTCTAATTTTACTTCTTTTCCTTCAGAGAGCTGTGGTGAATCAGATAAAACTGCTTGGGCAACCTAAAACAGAAAGAGAAAATTTAAAAAACAGCCAACCCCACTAGTCAAATGCAACAAAAACTTCTTAAGAATAGTAAAAGTGCAATGCCACTCCACTGAGAAGCTGAAGCAGAAGTTCCAGGCCATCCTGGACAATTTAATGAGACCTTGTCTCAAAATAAAAAATAAAAACGGTTGGGGTTGTCTAACAGTGGGAAAGTGCCACTGGGTTCAATCCCCAGTACTGAAAAATAAATAAACAAAAAATAAAAAAGAATAAGCACTTCACAGTCAGCAGATCCCCCCAAAGCAGATGGCAAAAAAAAAAAAAAACATGAGCCAGGTACTGTGGCATACACCTGTAATTCCAGCTACTCAAAAGACCAAAGGATTGCAATTCAAGCCTACCAGCAGCTTAGGGAGACTGTCTCAAAATAAAAATTAAATTAAATTAAAAGGGCTGGAGAAGGATGGGGCTGTAGCTCAGTGGCAGAGCGCTTGCCTCACACTTGTGAGGTACTGGGTTGGATCTTCAGCACCAAATAAAAATAAACAAATATAATAAAGGCCTGCTGTCCATCTACAACTACGAAAAAAAAATTTTTTTTTTAAATGGCAGGGGACTGAGGAGTTAGCTCAGTGTAGAGGGCCCCTAGTACCACACACAAAAAAACAACAATGAAACTCCAAGGTACTATGTATACATCATCTGGAGTGAAATAAAACATAAAACAATATTTTCATTATCTTAAATGGATAACCCACTAGAAAACAGTGTAGAAAAACAGATTTATACTTGGGAAGATTTATTAGTGGTATGGACAGTGATCTAAGTTACTATCTGCCACATCTTTGGATTTGACTACTCTATACCCACTCAAATGACTATTTTAAAGCAAACAGATTCTCCTTATAATCCATTTGCACAATAATATCCCTATTAACAAAAAGAATACATTCTGACAATATACTTCCTTGCCAAAAACCTCATTATCATATCCAAATTAGTGAGCAATAGGGATACATTCTAAAGTAAAGATAAGAAAGTGTATGAAATAGTACTCTATTAACTAAGTATCAACAAAAATAAAAAACAAAAAACATATGCTTAACTAAATCCAAATAATGCTAAGGTATGTTATGGAAAACATGTATTAAAAATAATATTAGTGAATGATCGACAAGTAATTTGTGTAAGCTGAGTTCTGTAGTACTGAGCAATAGAGGTATAATGTGTTCAATTACTAGTGAAAAGGAGAATAGCATTAAGGGGCAGGATTAGCTAGAAAACTGAGTTCATGAACAGCAATGTATGTAATCACTTTCAAAATATTTAGGAAACAAACCAAAAAAACCTCTAAATATTCCTTGTTTTAATATTCAAAAAAAAAGCAACATTAAAAAATATTTAAATAACAACTATGTAATGGTTAATCCCTAAAATATGAAAGAAGTATTTTTATATTTTGGGGTTTTTGTTTGATTTGGTTTGGTTTGGTACTGGGGATTGAACCCAGGGTCACTCAACCACTGAGATACATTCCAACCCCATTTTATTTTTTGAGACAGGGCATTGCTAAGTTGCTTAGGGCCTCAGTAAGTTGCTGCGGTGGCATTGAACTTGGGATCCTCCTACCTCAGCCTCCCAAGTCACTGTAATTACAGATATGTATCATCACCCTAGGATTTTTATACTTTTGGATATTTGTAGAATGGAGATGGAGTTCTAAAACATGGATGTAATCTTAGTACATTTATAAGCAATCTATTTCTACTTTTAGGATGGTATCAATTTTGCATTAACCAAGATTTTTATTATCTGTGATCTCCCTTCCCCCAACCAACCTCAGTTAACTGCAAATTAACTGTACTTCACTACTGATTCCAACATCATTGAGTGGAAAAAAGGTATTTAAGTATACTTATCAACAGTCTTTTTCTAACCTCTTCTACCAGATGATCTTGCTCTTTTTGGAAAGGATCACTTTTTGGGGGAGCCAGAGACCCTTCAAATGCTCTAGTCTCTGTATTCTTTGCAACATCTGATACTGAAGAATCTTCCACTTTAAATTCTGGTGTTTTCTTAGATAGTGTTTCATTTTTTTCTTTGGGAGTTCTCATCTTCATATCATAAAGAAAAAAGACATGTAATATTAAAACCTTAATCATGGCCGATCTTGAAGCTTTTTCTTTTTAATTTTTTTAATTTGTTCTTTTAAGATATATTGAAGCTTTTTTTCATTAAACATTCATGTGTAAAATCATGAACCCAAAAAATGTTAATAATGTCATAAAATTATATGTTCACTAGCAGAGTTAAATAATTCCAATAGTTCCACTTGGCAAAAAAACATATAAACAGAAATGGCATAAAATATACAAACACTGAGAAATTAGAAAACAGAAATTAAATTTAATAAAACTATTATAGCAACAAAAATAATATCATTTAGTACAGTCAGAATCAATTGTTTCAGAATATACCTTTTCAAGTAGTGTAACATTGTTTCTATCTGATGATGAAGCTGGCTGTAACAGGAAAGAGGCAGAACTAAAAGGAAAAAACAATAGCAAATTCAAGTTACAAGTAGAAAAAAATTCCATTCACTTGATGTATCTTAATATTTTTTAAAAACTGTCTGCCCCGTATCTGTCCGTTACGATTTCACTCAATTCGTCCCGGTCATCAAAAGGCAGTTTATTCTAGGGAGGTATGGTGACAAGTAGAGCAGTATTTCAGCCCAATTTGTGTATCAGCCTCCCAATTCACATTTTACTTACTTGCTATATATGTTTTAAGTCAATAGCATTTTTAAATATTTTTTAGATGGACACATATCTTTATTTTATTTACTTTTTTATTTATTTTCTATGTGGTGCTCAGGATCGAACCCAGTACCTCACAAGTGTGAGGCAAGCGTTCTACTACTGAGCTATTACCCCAGCCCCAAGTCAATAGCATTTTTTAAAAGGGCTAAATAACCTGATGAACACTCAAAAACTTGAAAAAGGCTTAAAACAGATTCAATTTATTAGAACAGCAATATTACAAGGTTTACAGGGTCCAGATCACAGAATTTCATTGTAGCAAAGTATTTAAGATTCTTTTGATAATTCATGTCTTCAAAATCAATTTCTCATGCTAAATATTGCTTAATTGCAAATATGTTACATATCAAGTCATGAGTTTATTCAGTTTTCATTCACTGTAATCTGTATGTTTATTCTTTAAACTTTTAGATGCCCTGCCCATTTGAATGAATACTAAAAAAAAGTAACTTATTAAATTTTAAAACCTTAAAGGAAATGATAACTTTAAAGTAACCATTTGAGGGGGGATGGAGCCATGGCTCAGTGGTAGAGCGCTTGCCTGGCATGTGTGAGGCCCTGGGTTTGATATAAATATAAATAAAAGATCCATTGATACTTAAAAAAAAAAAAAAAAACTAACCATTTGATCTTGACCTCAAAAGATCTTTTAAATTCAAAGGTCAAAAGCTTTTCTACCCTAGGTAATTTAAAAAACAGGATTACCAAAGAGACCACTGTCAACAGCAAGCATATAGTACTGAGCTTTTTCACAGCCATAAGTACAAAATTAAGGGCTTTTGCAAGTATATTAGCCAATATGTGTGTGTGTCTGTGTGCGCACGCTTTTGCAGTGCTGAAGATTAAACCCAGGGACACAATACCTGAATTACAACCTCAACCCAAGCATGTTTATTTTTTTATTTTGAAACAAAATCTCACTAAATTGCCAGGTTGGCCTCAAACTTGAGATCCTCTAACTTTAGCCTCCCTCGTTGCTGGGATTACAGGTATGTAACACAATACCCAGATTAATTTTTCAAATGTTTTCAAATATGCACTCTTGGAATCTTCTTGTATCCTCCAAACACAATTTAAAGTCACTACAATTGCTGAAGGTTCAATTTAGCATTAACAAGATATGATGAAGCTGGCTGTAACAGGAAAGAGGCAGGTATCAAAGGTAAAGGGCTATTATATTTCCCTAAATTTCACATTAAAATCATCAAAAAGCTCTCTGAAACAGGGCCAATAATTTATTGACCAATGTCATTAAGGTGCCAGATTGATTGAGACAAGGGGACAAAGGTTTACATTCTTCCCAAAAGCTATTCCCAGGTAGCATAGTTTAGTGTGAGATAGTGCAATACATACACATTAATTGTTTGATGGATTGACCAAATCAATGAGTAAATGTCATTTGAGGATAGGGTTCTTTGGGTGACAACAATTGTTTCTATTTAAATCACTCTTGTGGAGCCTTGTAATAGAGAACAATAGAAATGCATTTTATACCCTCCTCTCTCACATTTCTGAATTGGCAACATGCTATTAGATCTGCTAACATTATAACCAAAGACACTGCTAAAGCAGCCCTAGCTCATTCCTAATTCACTATCTACTTCCATGCCAAGCAAGACCCATAAAATCAAAGCATTGTAACAGACCAAAAGAAAGGGTATTGATCCCATCATGGCATTTATGCCAAAGAAAGAGCAATTCCCAAAAAAAAAAAAAAAAAAAGCAGCATTCTTTTTATAAGAATTTTTTTTCAAAGGGAGAAATAAATATAAATGTCTAAAAACAAACATAATGGTACAAAGCATTAAGTGGAAATTAGTTAACATAATGCTCATTAAAATATAGAGACAAACACAAAACTGTTTACACTATACTAATATTATATAAACTTTGTATTTTAGAACATGACAGTATCCATTCTTTGTTAGAACTAAATTTATATGATTCCATATAAACTCTAGAAAAGAAATTCAAAGGAAAAAAATGTGACAAGTGATTTCATAGAAATTTTAGGCAATTTTTTTCACTTTAATTTACTATTGTTGCTACATTATATCTAGATAGCTGAGAAATAATAGAAATTATTACAAGAAGAAAGGTGAGATTGAAATTCAATTCTAACACTAACAATGTTCAGCTGACATCTTAATATTATACTACCCTATCTTCAAAGTTAACTAAAGGAGAAAATGTAGACATTAAGGGTCAAGAACAGCATCATCATCACCACTAGAAACAACATGGAAACTTCCCCAAAACCATTGTAAAGAAAAATAGTGACCATAGTGACAGAGAAGGAATCACCAATCACTGAACTTCAGTTTTAAGTATGGTGCAGCCTCCATAAGCTCACTACGTCAAAACCAGCAATGACATTTATGGAGAAGACTGTTTTGATACGTGTAAATGATAACTGCATATGAAAGGGCCAACAACACATTCTAAATCTACATTCTTTCCAGATTTTTAATTGAATAGTTATATCAACCATATTCACATATAAATTTCCCAATAATGTAAGATGATAGTATTACAAACTTAAAATTTTGAGTAAATGCTGAACTATTCAGAAAAGGGGATTTTCTTTTCATTCAATAAGCATAGTCTATCCATATTACACATGAACAAAGTACAGGGATTGAATCCAGGAGTGATTAACCTCTGAGCTAAACCTCCAGCCCTTTTTTAATATTTTATTTAAAGACAGGATCTCACTGAATTGCTTAGTGCATCACTAAGTTGCTGAGCCTGGTTTTGAACTTGCCGTCCTCCTGTCTCAGCCTCCCAAGCCACTGGGATTTACAGGCATGAGTCACCACACGCAGCCTCACAAATACCTTTAAGAGTGAAGAATTCTAAGCAATATAATTTATTCTACATCCTAGAAACTCAACTCCTCACAGGTCTTCTGTTCTGCTAACAATACTAACTTTTCACATCCCATTAAGCATTTTACTCCTCACCATGAAAAGCCTTCCCTAGCAGAGTGTGGTGGCATATGCCTATAATGCCAGGGACTTGGGTAGCTGAGGTAGGAGAACTGCAAGTACAAAGCTAGCCTCAGCAACTAAGCGAGGCCCTGAGCAACTCAGCAAGACCCTGTCTCAAAATAAAAAGGGCTTAGGGATACAGCTCAGAACCACAGTCTGAGTTCAATCATTAGAACCAATAACTGAAGAAAGGAAGAGAGAGAGAGAGAGAGAGGGAGGAATCCTTTGCCTAAACACCCTTCAATATCCCAAACCTATAATTTTTAAAAGTATCAAAGTAATTTAAAGATCTAGGAGATTAAAAGAGGAAAAATGTGAACATCAAAGAATACTTAATATGTCTCCTTTTTTCTATATTAAAAGACTACATTCGAACTACCTTTTAAGGGTTGAATGTCTATCTCCTGTATAGAATTGATAGTATATATTACTATACAATTTTCTAAAAAGGAATCAAGGTTCAATAACATTCATGAATAAAACTCAATTTATGTATTAATCTAGTACCTCCATCAATCTATAGTTCAACAAAAGACTTTAATTGAAATACTTAATTTGCCCTCTCAAAGGAAGACAAACCAAGAAAATAACTAAGATTGATAAGTACCAAATATACCCTCCTGGCATGCTATAAGAAAATTGTGACATGAGGATAAATTGGGCAAGCTAATACTCTACTATCAACACTAGATCTTCAGAGATTTTATTATTTTTCCTTAAGTATTCAGAGAATCAACAACAAATCCAAACTTAAGAAAAAAGAGATAGGGCTGGAAATATAGCTCAGTTGATAGAGTGCTTGCCTCGAATGCACAAGGCCCTGGGTTCTATCCCAAGCACCACCAAAAAAAAAAAAATTTTTCCACAACTAACACTGACCTCCTATGAACAAGAAAGTTATTACAGAGGCAACTGCAAATGGCTCAATTTCACACAAAAGTTTTGACTCTAGTTATAGTATTTCAACTTTCTAAAAATATATATAATGAAAACTACTTCATGTGAAATTTAGAATTATTTTTTTCCCCACAATAATGGAAATTGAACCCAGAGATACTCTACTCCCGATCACCATCTCCAGCCCTTTTTAATGTTATTTTGAGACAAGGTCTCTCTAACTTCCCAAGCTAGCCTGTAGTCACTGGAATTACAGATAGGTGCCAACGCACACAACTTATAGAGCTTTCTGATTTAACTTTCCTAATAATTTTATTTTCATATCTATCCCTCATCTACTTGGAGAAGGTGAACTGAAAGATACCCATTAAAGTCAAATGTCCAGGTGTGGTGGCATGCACGCCATCAGTCCCAGTGAATCAGGAGGCTGAAGCAGGAGGATCACAGGGTTGAGGCCAGCCTCTAAAACTTAGCAAGACCTAAGCAACTTAGCAAGACCTTGTCTCAAATCATAAAAAGGGCTAGAGATGTGGCTCAGTGGTTAAGCACCCCTGGATTCAATCCCCAATACCAAAAAAAAAAAAAAACCCCAGTCAAATGGCAATAAAAATAATAATAAATAATCTATTCAGTATGTCTTAATTCTATTGCTCCTTTACAATGCTTAATAATCTCAATAAAGACCAAATATATTCCACTAGTAAATTACATACACTTAGGGATTTATATATATATATATATATATATATATATATATATATATATATATATACATATATATATATGTGTGTGTATATATATATATATATATATAACCTGGCATCAGTTTTAAGAGCCAAAATGAGATAACAGAGAAAATGGGCAATAAAGAAAATAGGACTACTCCTGAAGGAAACTAACAAAGTAAGTTTAGGATTTTCATATGTTAAATTTGGGGGTGAGAGTAAATCAGAGTCTCCCAATATTTTCTGAAACCATGGAAAAATTTTTAGCAAGTGGTTTGTCAAAAGCCTCAGTACACAATATAGATAACTGAACAAGCTGAAATGGGAAACAGCTGAACCAACCAAAGCCTGAATTAAATTCAGTTATCAAACTAGATGATCTCAAAGATTCCCAAATTCTTGACTTCTAGTTAAGTTTTTACAGAATGTTTTCAAAAAAGTTCACAAGTACAAAAAATGGCAAAATTTCCAAAACTTACATTAGATAATTTCTATATACATTTTTTTCTTCAATATCAGATTATCCCCATGAAATACAATATTTAAACTACAGATGGAGAAAAAAATGCCCATGCATCATAAATGCTAAATCTTTTCTGAAAATGTGGGTCTACTATAAAGTATAAATACTGCCTGGTTAAGATAGGGCAGTTATATAGTAAAGTTTGGAAACTTAGTAGAAAAGTTTCGAAATTAGCTTAAGATGGGACTAAAATTACTATAGAAAATCTTTGCCACCTGCACTTCAGATAGAGCATTAATCTCCAAGATATATAAAGAACTCAAAACACTTAACACCAAAAAAATCAACTAACCCAAATCAATAAATGGGCAAAGGCATTTCACAGAATAGGCACTTCACAAAAGAGGAAATAAAATCCATCAAGAAATATAAAAAATGTTCAACATCTCTACCAATTAGAGAAATGCAAATTAAAACTACACTGAGATCTCATCTTATTCTAGTCAGAATGACAATTATCAAGAATACAAACAATAATAAGTGTTGGCAAAGATGTGGGGGAAAAGGTACAGTCATACTTTGCTGGTGGGACTGCAAATTGGTGCAACCACTCTGGAAAGCAGTATGGAGATTCCTCAGAAAACTCGGAATGTAACCACTATTTGATCCAGTTATCCCACTCCTCAGTTTATACCTAAAGGACTGAAAATCATCAAACTACACTACTACACTGACGCAGTCACATCAATGTTTATGGCAGCTCAGTTCACAATAGCTAAGTTATGGAACCAACGTAGGTGCCCTTCAACAGAAGAATGGATAAAGAATATGGTGTATATATGTGCACAATGGAATACTACTCAGCCATGAAAAAGAATGACTTTATGTCTTTCATGGGAAAATGGATGGCCTGGAGATTATCATGCTAAGTGAAATAAGTCAATCTCCCCAAAAAACAAAGGCCAAATGTTCTCTCTGATATTCGGATGCTAACATACAAAAAGGTGTGGAGAGGGAAGAATAGAAATTCAGTGGATTAGACAAAGGACCATGAAGGGAAAAGAGAAGACAGGAATAAGAAAGACAGTAGAATGAATTGGATATAATTTTCCTATGTTTGGATATGCATATTTGACCATGTAACTCCACATCATGTACAACCACAAGAATGGGTATACTCCATGTACATATGTCAAAACATACTCTACTATCATGTAGATCTAAAAAGAACAAATCTTTTTAAAAAATATATAGAAAGTCAATATAAATATCAAATTTGTTTTACCTGTTAGCTAGATCACACACAGCTATCAAGGTATCAATGTCTGCTTTGTGATCCTTTTCTTCATTATGTTGCTTAGGTATATCTAAAGTAGAAAAAATAATTACTTATGTTCATACATGTTCAAGTATTTCTTGAAATTCTAAAACCTTTTTATTTTTTTGTACAGTTCTGGGGATTAAACCCCAGTCTTCACACCTATTAGATAAGTAGTCTCTTAGCCCCAGAACAGAAGAAATCAGAAGATAACAAACACTTAATAAGAAAAGAATTATCCAATTGTTAAGGTAAAGTGATAGGCACAAAAGTAATACAGCACATCTAAATAGTAAGCTTTTATAAAAAGACTGCTACATGTGCAAGGCTATGACCTTGATACACAGTCATGCAAAAAACAAACAAACAAAACAGACAACTGAACCGGAAACTCATACTAAAACAAAATTTCCAAAAGCTGACAGTCCATAAATTTTCCAGTGTTATATAACTATGTTTCCTGTTTAAGTACACAAATCATGTAATAGCACATAAGCCAGCAAGGCCAAAAAGCTAGTGTTTAGCATACTTGGCACAGTTTTTATGCAGCAATCAATCTAAATATTTACTCATCATCTTATCATTGAATAACTATGTGCCACTACTGTACTAACAATGGGAAAAAGAAAGGAGAGACCATGCTTCTAGTGAGTCAGTCAAGTGATGAATGAAGTGTGATACTACTAAGTGTTAGTATACAGAAGTATGTACAAAAAGCAAGAAGTCAGAAGAGACACCTGGCCCAAACTGGGGAGAGGGAAGAGGTATGAAGGTATTGAGAGAATATGGTACTGTAGCATGGGGATTATGCCCTATAGCACTGGGTTAGGGGATATATACCACGGAGGCATAAAGGGAAATGAGACTAGTAAAGAAAGCCAGGGTTATGCTACATAGGATTTGATATTGCAGGGACTACTCCTCTTTCAACATGTTAGTTTCCAAAAGGCTTCCCTATTTGTACATGTGTCCCAAATGTCACTGTATCAGAAGCCAATGTAAATACTATGTAAAGTTTTCCTCTTAATCCATCATTATAAACATGCCATTTCTTATAACATTTTCACCTTCAGGCACCTACTAATTGTAATGAAACTGCGCTGATGCTTATAAACATCCCCAAAATAAGCACAAATACAACTCTACTACAAAACTGGTAGAAAAATCATGAACAAAAATGATTATACACCACTATAAACACCATCTATTGTAGGGAGCCAGAGTTGAAACATTTATTCTGGCATGTAAGAAAGCTTGAAAGGTAAAAATTGGTAAGCATTTCAAATTCTTCCCCCTAATGATAAGAAGCTATTAATGTGTTTTATATCAGAAAATGAAAGGGACCATATTTATGTTAAAGTAAGACCACTGACAGCCATTGTGTATATGGAACAAATTGAATATTGGAGATAGCATAACTAGACTGAATATAATTTCAAGTAAGAAATGATGTGCTGGGGGTGTAGCCCAGTGGTAAAGCTCTTGCCTAACATGCATGAGGTCCTGGGTTCAATTACTAGCACTAATATTTAAAAAAAAAAAAAAGAAAGAAAGAAATGAGAACTAGATGTGAAAATAGAAAATGTGAGGATAAGACATTTGAAAGATAAAAAAATAAAACTGAACTCATAAGAGGGCAAACCAAACAGAAACAGACACTAATTGGTACCCCACCATAAGTACACTAGAACTGCTGAATTCAATTAAGAAAAATAAAGGAACTAAAAGAACAAATAAATATCAACATAAGACAGAAAGTCTGATCAGAATGGCAAGCTCAAACTAAGAAAGGGCATCTGATAAAAGCAGGCAGGCTCTAGGGGCTGGACACTGGAAAATTTATGCCTATCTGGCTAAATTCTGAAGCCACTCAAGCTGGGATCTGAAATGAGAGACTGACATAAAGCCAGGATACTGAAAGAGCTGCTCTCTAATCCTCAAAAGGGATTATAAAAATTCTGCCACCTGGACTGAAGAAGTATAAAGATTCTTGCTATACCTGAGTTGGGGGGAGGGAATGAAAGAAATTTAAAACCTTTACTACTCAAAAGGAGGTATAAAATCCAAAATTATAATGGTTACTTGTTATAGGAATCCCAAAGACATTAACTGGTCTAATTCAAAAGAAAAATCTATATCTATATAGTAACCTATAGAGGCTATTTTATAACCCAGAGCTCCCAAGAATCCTTCAGAGGTAAAGAGACTCAGTAAAGTTGAAATCATGATCACCTTTCTCATGCAAAGCAAAAAACCATGAGCACTGGCAAGCAGAACATATAGAAGCACAAATAAGCAAGACAGAAGACAGAAAAATTAAAAAGACAAAATCAGTATATTTAAAATGATTAGTAGCCAGGTGCTAGGGTACTCAACTGTAATCCCAAAAACTCAGGAGACTTAGGAGTATCTCAAGTTTGAGGCCAACCTCAGAAACTTAATGAGAGTCTAAACAACTTAGTCAAACTATCTCAAAATAAAAAGAACTGGGGATGTAGCTCAGTAGTAAAGTAAAGCAGCTCTGGGTTCAAGCTCCAGTAACAAAAAAATAAAATAATTAGCAAAAAAGAAAACAAAAGAAGCCATAACGAAAGAAGACCATAAAAAAATCAAATTTTGAAAAAGAAGCATAATAAGGCATCTAGAAATTAAGTATTCATAAAGAATAAATACTAAAAATAGGTCAAAAGGCAGATCGAGCTGGGCACAGCAGAGCAACTCAGGAAGCTAAGGAGGGATGTGAATTTAAAGCCAGCCTCAGCAACTTAGCAAGACAGTGTCTCAACATAAAAAGAAAAAAGGTTGGGGATGTGACTCGGAGGTCAAGTGCCTCTGAGTTCCATCCCCTGGTACCAAAAAAAAAAAAAAAAAGCAGATCAAATATATATCTAAAAGATAACTAGCGAACTATAAAAGGAATTTTTAAGGCTAGGCACAGTGGAACATGCATGTTGTACCAGCTATTTGGGAGGCTGAGGCACGATCACCTGAACCCAGGAATCAAAAGACAGGCTGGGCAACACAGCAAGGCCCTGTCTCAAAAAAACAAAAAAGGAAAAAGAAAATAAGGACTGATACCCACGTCCATCAAAATGGACGAACCTTGTAAACATTGTATGTAATGTGAAAAACTGTGTAAGCAACAGATTAAAAAAAAAACTTTGGGCTGGGGTTGTGGCTCAGTGGTAGAGCACTTGCCTAGCACGCAGGAGACACTGGGTTTGATCCCCAGCACCACATAAAAAACTACATGAACAAGCCTCACATGCATAAGGCCCTGGGTTCAATAAAAATAAACTACCTGAGCAAAAAATAAAGGTATTGTACCCATCTACAACTTAAAAAAAAAAAAAAACTCATATTGTATGATTTTTATTGTATGAAATATTCAAAATAGGAAAATCTATAGCAACAGGAAGTATAGTGCCATAGAGTGGAAGAGGAGAAAATAGGGAGCGACTTCTTAATGGGTAAGAGATTTCCTTTTAAGACAATGAAAATGTTCTGGAACTAGAGAGTGATGATGATTGCGCAACTATAAATTGACTAAATGTTACCATGTTGTACACTGTGCAATGAATGAAACGGTAAATTTTATGTTATGTTCATTTCACCACAATAAAAAACAAATGGAGAACAAAAGCAATAAATATAAAGAAACATTATAATAATAATAATGACAGAATGAGGATTAAAAGAGAAAAAGATAAATAACCAACCTGGTAGTGAAGCAGGATACTGAAAAAGAATACTCCTTGCATATACTTCCTCTGACACAGGATCAAACGAAAGCGGAGACATAGGTGGTAAAAGATCCACAGCCTTTAAATACAGAATTCACAATTTTGAAGTAAACATGCTAATTACTACAATAACAATGATAATATACAAATGATTCTTTTCCAAGCAAAACTAGAATTACAAAGTATATATCCCATACTGTTTCTAAACCAAAGAGTACAATATTACAAACAAGGGGATCACTTTGTCCTCCAACTATGTCTCAGATATCATGGTATCTCACATGCAGTTTTTCTGGGGTTGTTTTGGTGTTAGTTTTCTGAGACAGGGTAAACCAGGCTGGCCTTGAACTTGCAATCCTCTTGCCTCTGCCTCCCAAGTATCTGGCATATACCACCCCACCCACCTTCATTTTCTTTTTAATACAACCCTCTGAATTTAAAAAAAATTAACTATAAACGACAACATTAGCTTAATGAAAAGTCTATCACATATTTTAAAAAATTACAGAAATCAAAACTTGAACTTTAGACTCAGAGTCAGAGATGATAACACACATAGGGTTTCAAGGACATTTGTAACATGGTAAATCAAAAAGTTACCAAAACTAAACTACTCTCCAAAGGGCAAATCAATGTTACTTACTGGAGTCCAATCTTTAATTAGATTGAAAGGAGACAAACCAAGAAACTCTTCCCATTTTTTACACCACTCTCCTTGCTTTCTAATAATAGAATGTCTTATAGTTGTGAGATCTTCTTTTATTTTACACCTATGATAGCATAAAAAAAACTATTCAAACATGAATATACAAAAAAAATGGAGTGAAATTTAAGAAAACAGCAACAGTAGTAGGTAAGGAGAACGTTTAACCAATATAACACAAAATCAATCAAATAAGCTCTCAAATGAATATTCAGAGTTTAAAATACCCTCTCTCCTTTTAAAACCAGACAGCAATCAAACATCTATTCCATGTACCTTAAAAATGCAATTTTTCTTCTTCAGGGGGAATTCTACGCCCATGCTCTGTTCCTAAATGCAGTCTATAACTACCAGTCTTTCTTTTCAAATATAAAAATTTTTCAGGCTGCGGTTGTAGCTCAGTGGTAGAGTGCTTGCCTAGCACACTGAGGCACTGGGTTTGATCCTCAGTACCACATAAAAATAAATAAAGGTATTGTGTCCATTTACAACTAAAAAAAAAAAAAATTTTTTCTGGCCAGGCGCAGTGGTACATGCCTATAATCCCAGCAGCTTCAGAGGCTTAGGCAAGAGGATGGCAAGTTAGAGGCCATCCTTAACAATTTAGTGAGGCCTTAAGCAACTTAGTGAGACCTTATCTCAAAATAAAAAATAAAAAGGGCTGGGGATATAACTTAGTGGTAAAGAGCCTTGGGGTTAAATCTCCAGTATAAAAAAAAAAAAACCTTTGCTGAAGTTCAGTTTTATTATTATATGACATATATATGCGCACACATACACAAAAGGAGAAAAGTTAAAATTATTTCATAAATTATCAGTGAAAAATAATGTATTCCATATAAAGAAGAAAAAACTGCATTAACTTTCTACTTCATGGGTCTGGGTTGATTACAAAGTTACATTAAAAATTTCACACTTGTTTGACAAAGCTGAACAGGCATTATCTATACAAGAATTTTGCTGAGAAAGCCAGTCTATTCCTCTCATACTAAAATTTAAAAAAAAGATCTTTCTAGTGTACCTCATATGCTTCAGATCTGATAATCTTTCCCTTTGCAATTTGGTCTCTTTTTCAAGGTAGTGAAGGTCTATTGTCAATCTTGCTTGGTCAGCCTGACAACATTCATATTTCATTATTTTCAGGACTTCATTTAACAACTGAATTACTGTTAAGAGATTCAATTTTCCAGCCTCATAAACACTTCCCATATGCATCTAAAGAATCAAAGGGGGAAAAAAAGTAAAAAACTATAGGTTCCTCAGATAATAAATTGTTACATAAATATATCTATCTTTTTACTGTTACATAAAAAGCTCACCCTAACACAAAACTTTATAAATAATTTCAATCTAACTAATATACCATCGTGCTACATTTTTATATGTTGCAAAGGTTGAAAACCAGAGTAAAAGAAATCAAACAGATGGAAAGAAAAAAATCAAGATTTAGAAGAAAGAGCAGTTTGGCAAAGAGATCAGGAGTTCATTTTTTAATCAAAAGTTAAAATCTGGGCTGGGGGTGTAGCTTTGCACTTGCCTAACATGTGCAAAGCCCTGGGCTCAATCCCCAGTACTAAAACAAATTTTTTTTTAAAAAAAGAGTTACAAACTGATGACTCCTAAAAGCTGCTTCCAAAATTGGGTCATGTCCATTTGGCCTGCACAGCTAGAGTATATGCCTGCACAGCTAGACCCTGGGCAAGAACCCAGGGTCTCTTGCATACTATGAAGTAGTCTATCAATGAACTATACCCCAGTCCCTAGTTACCAGTATTTTTTAAATCATAAATTTCACCACGAATATTACAGTAATTTTCTCCAAGACCTCATCGCTTCCTATCTTCTCCCTATTGTTATAGATAATTAATGTACTCCACACCTATTGCCTGTATTCTCTACAGAAATCTAAGTTTATGCATCTTGGTTTTTATGTACTTTGAATTTGATGGGCCTATCATGCTACCTATTAAAGCTTTCCAGAGTCACAACCATATTTAATCTTTGTAATCCCTGTGTTAGAATCAATACCATGTATATAGTAGATACTAAATAAGTCATGATTACTATAAGAAAATAAACTATCCAGATGGAATTTAGTTGAAGGGCAGAAACTAGAAATATCAACTTGGTAATATTATTGTAAGGAAAACCATGGAATTGTTAAGAAAATACAAGTAGATTTGTAATGAGGGGAAAAGAAAAACAGGCATCAAAGGAACCATGGAAAACCTTTTCATTTAAAAGCTAGATAGAGATGGGCACACCTGTATTCCCAGCAATTCAGGAGGCTGAGGCAAAAAGATCACAACTTTGAGGTCAACCTCAATTCAGCAAGGCCCTCAGCAATTTAGAGAAACTAAGTCCCAAAATAAAAAAGATTGGGAATGTAGCTCAGTGGTAAAAAGCCCTTGAGTTCAATCTCCAGAATGAATGAATAAATAAATAAATAACAAGCAAGCGAGCTAGACAGAGAAAAATGAACCATTAAAAAAAAAAAAAACACTAAGATCAGCAGTCTAAAAAAAAAGAAAAAAAAACAGACACTGGATATCACAACACTAAAAGAAATCTTAACTGGGTGCAACAGTGTACTACATGGAAGGCTGAGATAGGAAGATCACAAGTTCAGGCCAGCTTCTGCAACTTAATGAAACTCTTATTAAATAAAACCTTATTTTACCAAAATAAAAACCAAAAAGGGCTAGAAATGTAGCTCAGAGGTACGAGACCCCCGAGTTCAATCCCCAGTACCATGAGAGGAGGAAAAAATAAATAAAATGGAATGTTTGACAGATAAAAAATAAAACAGTATGAAGACTTTTTAGAGATAACTTTTCTCTTTGAGAATTTATTAAGAACTAGTACAGTACTATCTACCTACTAAATAATCCTGTCCTCTCTATACCGTGTGATGTATAAGGTATAGACAAATAATAAAAGTTGACAGTAATAAATACATACCCCTTTAAAAGTACCCTCTTTAAGAAGATTTTACTACATATATTCACAAAATTAAAATTTGAAAACAGTAGAAAAATATTTCTAGAAAATCAAACTTAACATATAAAATCACTGCATGGAGCTTTTCCAAAAGCTTTTTAGAAAATATTAATGCTTGGTACAGAATAGAGGACACAGAAACCAATCCACAAAACTACAACTATCTTATATTTGATAAAGGGGCTAAAAGCATGCAATGGAGGAAGGATAGCATCTTCAACAAATGGTGCTGGGAAAACTGGAAATCCATATGCAACAAAATGAAACTGAATCCCTTTCTCTCGCCATGCACAAAAGTGAATTCAAAATGGATCAAGGAGCTTGATATCAAATCAGAGACGCGCCGTCTGATAGAAGAAAAAGTTGGCTACGATCTACAGTCGGTGGGGTCGGGCTCCAAATTCCTCAATAGGACACCCATAGCACAAAAGTTAATAACTAGAATCAACAAATGGGACTTACTCAAACTAAAAAGTTTTTTCTCAGCAAAAGAAACAATAAGAGAGGTAAATAGGGAGCCTACACCCTGGGAACAAATCTTTACTCCTCACACTTCAGATAGAGCCCTAATATCCAGAGTATACAAAGAACTCAAAAAATTAGACAATAAGAAAACAAACAACCCAATCAACAAATGGGCCAAGGACCTGAACAGACACTTCTCAGAGGAGGACATACAGTCAATCAACAAGTACATGAAAAAATGCTCAACATCTCTAGCTGTCAGAGAAATGCAAATCAAAACCACCCTAAGATACCATCTCACTCCAGTAAGATTGTCAGCCATTAGGAAGTCAAACAACAACAAGTGCTGGCGAGGATGTGGGGAAAAGGGTACACTTGTACATTGCTGGTGGGACTGCAGATTGGTGCAGCCAATTTGGAAAGCAGTATGGAGATTTCTTGGAAAGCTGGGAATGGAGCCACCATTTGACCCAGCTATTCCCCTTCTTGGTCTATTCCCTAAAGACCTAAAAAGAGCATGCTACAGGGACACTGCTACATCGATGTTCATAGCAGCACAGTTCACAATAGCAAGACTGTGGAACCAACCTAGATGCCCTTCAATAGACGAATGGATAAAAAAAATGTGGCATTTATACACAATGGAGTATTACTCTGCATTAAAAAATGACAAAATCATAGAATTTACAGGGAAATGGATGGCATTAGAGCAGATTATGCTAAGTGAAGCTAGCCAATCCCTAAAAAACAAATGCCAAATGTCTTCTTTGATATAAGGAGAGTAACTAAGAACAGTGTAGGGACGAAGAACAGGAGAAGAAGATTAACATTTAACAGGGATGAGAGGTGGGAGGGAAAGGGAGAGAGAAGGGAAATTGCATGGTAATGGAAGGAGACCCTCAGGGTTATACAGTGGAGGAGGTAGAGAGAGAGGAGGGGAGGGGAGGGGAGAGGTGGGGAGGGGGGAGGGTGGAGGATGGGAAAGGCAGTGGAGCACAACAGACACTAGTATGGCAATTTGTAAATCAATGGATGTGTAACTGATGTGATTCTGCAATCTGTGTATGGGGTGAAGGTGGGAGTTCATAACCCACTTGAATCAAAGTGTGGAATATGATATGTCAAGAAATTTGTAATGTTTTGAACAACCCACAATAAAAAATTAAAAAAAAAAAAAAAAACCCACACATTAAAAGACAAAAAAAAAAAGAAAATATTAATGCTTACCTGACACACTTGTTTCTCTATTTTGTCAAGTAAGAGCCTTGGAATATTAATAATGACATTAGATCCATCTAAAGCATACTGGTTAACAAGACTAAGGACTGAACTAACAACTTCTCTCTCTTTTTCCAAAAACATGAGTGTTTCATTGACTGAAGTCCACAAAGACCGAACCTTTAAAAAGAAACAAATGAAATATCAAAGTCTACATACAGTTTATACATACAGTAAGTCAGGCACCGTAGTGCACACCTATAATCCCAGTGGCTCAGGAGGCTGAAGCAGGAGGATCCCAAGTCAAAGCCAGCCTCAACAATTTAGCAAGGCCCTAAGCAGCTTAGCAAGACTCTGTCTCAAAGTAGAAAAATGGCTGGGCACAGTGGCACATGTCTGTAATCCCAGTGGCCGGGAGGCTGAAACAGAAGGACCGCAAATTCAAAGCCAGCCTCAGCAACTGCAAGGCGCTAAGCAACTCAGTGAGATCCTGTCTCTAAATACAAAATTTGGCTAGGGATGCGGCTCAGTGCGGAAGTGTCCCTCAGTTGTTCAATCTCTGGTACCAAAAAATAATAATAATTATACATATATTAAAGAAATGTAAGCATAAATATTTGCTCACTGCTAGTTAATAAGTAAATTTCCTGGGATGAATTCCAGTGAGAAAATTAAACTACTAATTCTAATAGTTTAAAAGCATTGATATTACTTTTAAAGGGCTTGAAAATGAAATAATTTCTCAGAAGAATCTAGATCAATTATAATTTTCAAAAAAAAATCTTTATACCAAGATACAATTAGTATTTTCTGTATTCTAAAAATGTCATTAATCTTAATGGAGAATTTTCAAGAAAAATAATAAAAAAAGTTTTCAAGAGAAAAGAAATACTACTAAACATTTATCTTAAGTCATTCAGATTTCAGAAAAGTTAAAATATAATTATGCTTCTCTAAAAGCAGAAACTCTCAGGCCTATATTAACCTATGTTCACTGAAATGCTTGTGCAAGGGCTGGGGTTTTAACTCAGTGGTAGAGTGCTTGCCTAGCATGTTGAGGCACTGAGTTCGATCCTCTGCACAGCATATAAATAATAAAATAAAGATCCATCAACAAAAAAAAGAAAAAACAATTTAAAAAAGAAATACATATACAAGAATTTCCACAGTATATTTATCAAAGTTTCAGATAGACCAGAGAAAAAAGTTTTAATGGATTATTGCACTGCATGGTGACCAGTTATTAACAATACATATTTCAAAACTGCTAATAGATTTTAACATTCCCATGTCAAAAAAAAAATGATAAATTGGTAAGGTAATCAATGTTACTCACTTGACTAAATTTTTTAAATTTTAAATCTTTTAAATTTACATAAAGATCAACATAGCGCATTGTACCCCTAAAAAAGCATTATCATTATTTATATCAATTAAAATAAGAACATTAACAAAAACATTCTAGAACTTTTATTTGTAATAGTTAAAACTGGAAACAACGGTTCATCTAGATTGAAGATTTGACAGGCTATATATTATGATTTGCACATTTTTTGTATTTAGATTATTCATTATCTTATCTGAATCATGAGAAGACTACACTAACATGGGTGTAGTCATGTTTACCGTATTCTTCTTACTTGGAAAAATCTGTTGAAGTATATCTCTAATTAAAGTGCTGCATAACAAGGTAAAGTTGTCCCCAAACATAGACTTGGTTGGTGGCCTCTTGGTCTCACAGGATGGGATTCCCTCCTAATTCATAATCATCCTGTATCCAGTTCTCAATTTTTACAAGTCTAGAATTTTGTCTATTAATGACTCAAAGCTGATGGACTCAGGGGAAATGAATAATAACCATATTCAGGACAGAACGATGTAAAATATTAATAGGTTTCATACCAACCTATTAAATTTATCATCAGTGATATTGCATTCAATAGTAAGAATGTTCCTATTCACAAAATTAAAAGATCCATAACGAAAGTAACTTTGGCTGTTTCTTCATTATTGTAGTCCAAATATCTAGAAGATGCCTGGCACATAGAAGGCAATCAATAAATACTCACTGTCCTACACAATAGCATACACCTGTAATCCCAGCAACTCGGGAGGCTGAGGCAGAAGGATCACAAGTTCAAAGATAACCACAACAATTTAGTGAGACCCTACACAACTTAGTGAGACCCTGACTCAAAATAAAAAATAAAAATGCTTGTGGATCAGGGGTAAAGAACCTCAGTACCAAAAAAATATATTTTCCTAAATTTACCATCTCCCTTCAGCTAATTTATTTTATTTAGCTAAATTAATACCAGGAATTAAGTTATAATCAAGCAGAATTTTTCTTGCTGGAATAAAGATTTTAAATTCATCATTTAAAACAAATTTTGCATGTGTACTTAATCATATAAATTATAAACCACTATTTTTATTATATTCAAAGTTTTACTAGCATCTTACTGATATTGTCTTATATATCATCTAAAAAGAGCATAAAGAAAAAAAAAAGTAGTATTACTACAAAAAGAAACTGCAAAAAGAAAATAGAATACAGTTGCCAGGTATGGTGGCACATGTCTATCATTCCAGCTACTCTGGAGACTGAGGCAAGAGGATCACTGACTCCCAGGAATTCAGTGCCAGCCTGGGCAACAAAGTGAAACCCTATCTCTTTGAATGAATGAATGAATGAATGAATGAATGAATGAATAAATAAATAAATAAGTGTGTGTGTAGATATATATTAAAAAATAGTCCAATTAAGCAATTATCGCATATCACAAAAGTCAAAAAGACTCAATATGTCCCTTCAAAGTTGTCTCACCTTTTGAATTTTCTCTTGTATGTTACTTTCATCCTCACAGGGTTCCATTCTAGCAAAAATTAAATAATCTAATTAGTCATAAGAAAATTACACAGTGATTTAATATCCAAATTGGTCCACAAACCCACCTACTAATAGTCATTCCAATTAAAAAATTATAATAAAAATAAAATTCAAGCTCAAAGCAACAATAATTTTTAAGACTGGATTAGAAATCAGAGCTATGCTCTAATCCTATCATCATCTAGCTACTGACATATTATTTTAATTAATGTTTCTGAGAATCTGTTTCTTCAAACAAATAAAATGCAACTTCTATAGAATACATATAAGCCAATTCCAGCTCTAAAAGTCACTTACTTTTTTATTTGGTTTTGCAGTTCTATACATTCTGATCTCAAATTTCGTACTTGCTTAACTGATAATCTGGAAAACATATAAAATGTCAACTATAATTCCATTACAATTAGCCATCAAAACCCATTTAAATATATTCCCTTTTTATATCCTTGCTTCTAGAGACACCCAATAGTCAACCAAGACTCTGGACTCCCTTCAGTAGTTACATGAGGATGTAACATATAAGGTACTACTGAGATGAACAACAATTTGTAGGCTAATATTCTGAATTCATTGAGTAGAATGGTGGAGGTCAATAAGATTACTCTCTTATCCTTATCTCATATATCTAGAGGGTAAACTTAAATATTATAAAATATAGTCAGGCAACATTTCCATTTTAAGGTAATTTCAAAGGATTCTGTAGCATTATTAGTAACAATCATTTGAAAAATTATCTTAAGGGAGCTAGGGATATAGCTCAGTGGTGGAATGCCTGCCTCACATGCACAAGGCCCTACGTTTAATTCCTAGCAATGCAAAAAAAAAAAGAAAGTTAAATATGGAATATCTACTTAAAGAAGCATTTACTTAATAAAATATCTACTCAAAAAACTAATAAATACACATTGAAAGTAATACATTAATTGCGCTTGGTGGCGCCCATCTATAATCCCAGTGTCTTGGAGACTGAGGCACTTCAAAGCCAGCCTTACCGGATTAGTGAGGCTCTGTCTCTAAATAAAATATTTTAAAATGGGCTGGGGAGGTAGCTCTGTGATTAAGTGCCCCTGGGTTCAATCCCTGGTACAAAAAAAAGTAATAATGTAAAAATTTATAGAATGAAATATCAAGTCCAAAAAGGATACAAAATAAAATGACCACAATTTCAGCGTAAAAAATATATTTCATAAAAAAAGAAAAAGCACATAAGAAATTAAATTTTTTAACTAAAGTGACTTTATCCTTTTCTCTAAACTTTCATTTACAATATGCCTAGAGCTTAAAAATACTTTATTCACAAGTTATCTGATTTCAAAATGTAAACAAAGGGCTGGGAGTGTAGTTCACTGTAGCTCAGTGGAAGAGCTCTTGCCTACTATGTGTGAGGCCCTAAGATCAATCCCTAGACTACAAAACAAATAGTAAATGCAATTTCATATTTCTACTGAAGTCACATTTGATGACATGTGTTCACAAAGAAAGGAAATATTTTCTATCAAAATACTACTTACTGTGCATTTTCCTGATATTGTTGGGTAACATAATCTTCTCTTTGCAAAATTTGTAAAAATCTGTTACGTGAAACATGCCATCTGGCCATGCACTTGTGCATATCTTGTGGCTTTACATTAAATGTTTCTGTAAAATGTAGAGAAGAATCTACATGGAAGACAATATAAGAAAACAGACTTATAAGCTAATAAATATGAAAAGTGTTCAATTTTTACCAGGTGCAGTGGTGTACATTTGTAGTCTCAGCATTCACAAGGTTGAGGAAGAAGGATCACATAAGCCTAGGAGTTCAAGGCCAGCTGGGCAACCCAGCAAAACCCCTTCTCAAAAAAATAAAAATTTAATTTTAAGAAATAAACATCATGTAACTAACAATTCCTTAAAAGCTATTATACCACACACATAATACATAAAAAGATAAAACTAAATGTTAATGAAACCAAGATAACCTTTTTTAAAACTAGTTTAACTAAAAAGGTTATCAAAAGCGAAGTTTTTTTAATATAATTATCTGGCAGAGATTCTCTGAACAAACACATTGTTATATATATGAGCTATTAGGCTTTTTAACAAGATCTTTTAACAGCAAAGAAAGGAAAGTTAACTAAAAGAGATAAGGTAAGGCTAGGGACGTAGGTCAGAGCAGAGTATTAACCTAACATACTCAAGGCCCAGAGTTTAATCCCCAGCATGGCAGAGGCAGAGAGAGAGAGAGAGAGAGATAAAAAGAGATGAGGAGCCAGGCACAGTGCCCCATGACTATAAAGCCAGCAACTCAGGAGGCTAAAGCAGGAGGATTGCATGTTCAAGACCAACCTCAGCAATTTAGCAAAGCCCTGAAGAGATTCTATGTCAAAATATAAGGGCTGGAGATATAATAGTTGGTAGAGTGCTTGCCTTGCATGCACAAGGCCCTGGGTTCAATCCCTAGCACCACAATAAAATAAAACAAAACAAAACAACAAAAAAGGGCCAAGCAGATGGCACATGCCTGTAATCCCAGAATTCATGATGCTGAAGCAGGAGGATCACAAATTCAAAACTAGCCTCAGTAATTTAGCAAGGCCCTAAACAACTTAACAAGACCCTGTCTCACAATAAAATATAAAAAGGGCTGGGGATGTGGCTCAGTGTTGAAGCACCTCTGGGTTCAATCAGGGATAGCAAAAGAAGCGGGGCGGGGGATGCTGGGGATGTGGTTCAGAGGTTAAGAAACCCTGGGTTCAAAAAAAAAATTAAAAAAAAAAAAGAAACCCTGGGTTCAATCTCTGGTACCCAAAATAGGAGATGAGGTATAATCAAGCTGGTGGCACACACACATAATCCTAGCAATTTGGGAGTCTGAAGTAGCAAGATCACAAGTAGCCTCAGAAATTCAATGAGACTGTCACTGTCAACAACATAAAAAAAAGTTACAGTGCAAACATTACACATATATCAGCCTATGTATTCAAATATGTATACATATATCATACTGGTAAATTAATCAAATCCATTCAAAACAGAAATTTCCAACACATTACTAGGAACAAAAATAAATTTCTAACTCATTCAACACTATGTATTAGAGATCAAAAATTATAACCTGCAAGCCTAATTTGGCCCACCTGCTATTTTTGACAGCCCAATAAGGTAAGAATGGTTTCTACATTTAAGGGTTGTAAAAACAAAACAAAGAGATATTCAACAGAGACTCTAGGTGGCTCATAATTCTAAAATGTTTATTATCTGGCTTCTACGGAAAGCCAAACTCCTATATTAAAACATAATAACATATATAAAATAATGTAAATAGTAACCAAGATTCACTTTGAGATTTCAACATATAATTCCAGTAAAATATGAACTATTTGATTTTTGAGGTAAATTAATATTTTAACTTATCTTGCTTTATTAAAAACCTCTTGATTTTAAAACTGTGAAGAATATTAACAATTTAAGAATCACACTAGGCACAATGGCACATGCCTGTAATCTCAGTGACTCAGGAAGCTGAGACAGGAGAATCCCAAGTTCAAGGATGGCCTCAACAACTTAACTTAGTGGTAAAGCACTCCTGGATTAAATTCCCAGTACCACAAAAAAAAGAAAAAAAATTAAGAATCAAAACCAAACAAGCCAGGCACGGGGCATCCACCTGTAATCCTCACGCTCAGGAGGGTGAGGTAGAAGGATCTCGAGTTCAAAGCCAGCCTCAGCAACAGCGAGGTGCTTGGAAACTCAGTGAGACCCTGTCTCTAAATAAAATACAAAAGATAGGGTTGGGGATGTGGCTTAGTGTCGAGTGCCCCTGATTTCAATCCCTGGTATCAAAACAACAACAACAACAAAAATCCTACTATAAGATTTACTTACTTTTAGAATTGGTTTTAATATATTTTAATGCAACAAATCTTGCAAAATGATACATCAGATGAATAAACTTAGGACCACCAGGAGACAAAAACAATGAACCAACAACTTGAGGAAAGCTATTTCCACATTCAGCCTATGAAGAGAAGAGACAAGATGAGTTGAAAACCTTATCAACAATAATTCTCATATTTATATCAAGTACTTTTTTTAAAGAGTGACAATCTTGAAAATGGCTATATATCAGGAGGACTTTACTTTAAGGGAAAGCTCAATCATCAGTACTAATCATTAGCAACCCCTCCTCGTAGCATAAGGCTTGAATAAATCCAAGTCCATTGCAAAGTGGAACATGGGCAGAGAGGGCCAATCACCACCCCAACCCACTCCCTCCTCACATCATACTATTTTTGAAGCATAAAAAAATTTACCAGGATTATTCTGTTTGAACCACACATTGTTTGGTTTTTCTAAACTCTACATGTATTTGGTCAAAAAGATAATTATAATTAAATAAGCTCTAACCACTGATGTTATTTAAAGAAACATACTGAAATAATCTTGGCCAAAAAATATTTTACGTAGGGACTGGGGTTGTAGCTCATGGTACAACACTTGCCTAGCACATGTGAGGCACTGGGTTCAATCCTCAGCACCACATAAAAAATAAATACATAAAATAAAAGTATTGTGTCCATCTACAACTAGAAACATTAAATAAATAAATCAATCTCTCTCTCTCTCTCTCTCTCTCTCCAGGCATAGTGATGCACACCTATAATCCTAGTGACTCAGGAGGCAGAGGCAGGAGGATCTTAAGTCCAAGGACAGCCATGGCAATTTATTAAGACCCTATCTCAAAATAGAAAATAAAAAGAACTGGAAGCCAGAAGTAGTCATGCACATGTGTAATCCCAGTGGCTTGGAAGGCTAAGGCTAGAGGATTGTGAGTTCAAAGGCAGCCTCAGCAACTTAGCAAGGCCCTAAGCAACTTCAAGAGACCCTGTCTCAAATAAAATATAAAAAGGGCTGGGAATGTGGCTCAGTGGTTAAACACCCATGGGTTCAATTTCCAGCCAAGAAAAAAAAAAGAACTGGGGACGAAACTCAGTAGTAGAATACTCAATACCAATGAAAAAGATTTACATCCAAAACGTTAATGCAGTTTTTTTAAATTTTTTTTAACACCTTCATTTTATTTATTTTTATGTGGTGCTAAGGATCGAACCCAGTGCCTCATAAGTGCAAGGCAAGCACTCTACCATTGAGCCACAACCCCAGCTCCAGATGTAGTTTTTAACAGCTTTTAATTTCTTAAAGTCTTCATCTTCCAAAAAGAGAATACTTACAGAAATCTTTTTTAACCACTCACAGCAGTGTTTCCGGAATTCACTGTCACTTTTTTGATCAAATGGAGGCCAGCAAAATCTTTAAAAATAATAATAGCATTACACTCATATACTCAAAAAAATCAAACTCAGCAAAATTTAAAATCACATCAAATTTATTTCCTATACTAAGAACATTAAAGCAAAACAGATTAAATGTAACATTCTTAGGGGCTGGGGTTGTGGCTCAGTGGTAGGGCACTCGCCTAGCACACATGAGGCACTGGGTTCCATCCTCAGCACCATATAAAAATGAAATAAAGATATTGTGTCCACCTACAACTAAAAAAAAATATTTATTTTAAAAAATGTAAAGTTCTTACATTTCACCTAGATAGATACCAATCTAAGAAATTGGGTATTTTTATCTATAGGGTTGAGATTAGTGCAGTTAAGGAATATATATATGAATAACTAATGAATAAATTTAATACATATACATACAAATAATTAAGAAGCAGGTATTTAAAAGTACTGAAAATAAAAGACAAAGCTCTCAATGGATTCACTTGACCAAGGCATAAAGATGGTATAAACTAGTATATTAAAGGGAGAAGATATTTTTTTTTAAGAGAGAGAGAGAGAATTTTAATATTTATTTTTTAGTTTTCGACAGACACAACATCTTTGTTTGTATGTGGTGCTGAGGATCGAACCCGGGCCGCACACATGCCAGGCGAGCGTGTTACTGCTTGAGCCACATCCCCAGCCCAAAAGGGAGAAGATAGTAAAGGAAAAAAATTTAATGTATCTACATGATGAGAGAAGGAGAAGGATTGCATGAGAGTATGATTGCTAGAGATTTATTTATTCTAATTTATTTGTGGTTTCTATATAAAACGTTTGACAGCGCAATATAAATATTAACACAATCTGAACATTATTTCAGACAGAAAAAACTCAAAATTACATACAAAATAACTTAGAACTTAGACTACTGGGTGTTTACATTTTTACAATCATCTTAAACTTAGCACAGGCTAAACTTAACAGGAATGATTTTTGCCTATAACAACTGACACTTTAGAACATATCACTGAACAAAATATTAAGGATTTACAGAGCACTGGAAAGTTAAAATAGACAAAATAAATAACACTGCCTATAGAAGTAGTAAGGCTTGGGGTAATTAACTTAAAAAATAGGACAAGCTGGGTGCAGCAGCACATGTGATTGGAGAGGCTGTGGCAGTAGGATCGTGAGTTCAAAGCCAGCCTCAGTAACTTAGCAAGGCCCTAAGCAATTCAGCAAGATCCTATCTCTAAATGAAATATTGAAAAGGGATGGGGATGTGGCTCAGTGGTTAAGAGCCCTGGGTTCAATCCTCTGTACCAAAAGGGGATGGGGGGCAAAATTAAATTTATAAACAGACTGGTATCAGTTAATTATTTTGCTAATTAAGACCATGAAGATTGTTAGGAACTAATTTTATGAAACAAAACCTATATTACCTATGAAATACATAATGATTTTAAGGTAAGTACCCAAAACAATCACCCATATATATAAAAGTTAAACATTGCCGTATGTGGCACACATGGCTGGTAGTCCCAGCAACTCAGGAGGCAAGGCAGGAGGATTGCAATTTCAAGGCCACCAATGGCAACATATAAAAATAAACATAAGGAATATGTTTGACAAATAAATCCAGGGTTCGGACATTACATTCATTTTGTATAATTTACTATTAACCTTTTACCTTCATTTATAAGTTTTAAGTGTCCAGAAAAGCGGGTATATTTGAAACACTTCTTTGAAATCCCTATCATTACAGTATAGGGCTTTGCCAAATAAAAATACATTTTCAAAAATTTTACCGATTAAAACCTTATGGCTTGTTTTAAGCATTTCAAGAAATACTAGAAAAGGTAAGGAAGTATATCTAATTCCTAAACCCACCAATCTGACAGTATCACTGTTGACATTTCATCCTTTGTCCTTTTCCCCTACGTATACTTAATTTTTCTATGAATATATTATATGTTATAAAAAATAAAAAAGGGCTGGGCATATAGCTCAAGTGGTAAAGCATCTCTAGGTTCAACCATCAGTACCACACACACACACACACACACACAAAGTTAAGCACTAAATTTCTAAGACTCAAACCTGAATTTTGCAATATCCATTCAAAACAATAGTTAATCTTCAACAAGTTAAAATTCTGGCTTACATCAAGAAAATAAAATGAAATAAATAATTTTTCCTTACTTAAAAACTTCTTTGGTGAGTGACTGGTCCAGCGTTTGAAACAAAAAATAAGAAACTATTTGAAAGGCATCTCGGTTCAGTTTATCAAACATATTCCTAGTGGTTTAAAATTAAAAAGAAGTAGGAAGAGAAAAAGGAAATGATTAATAAAACAGCATCAAAAGCTGTGTAAGAGTTTGACACAAGTTAATATTTTTTCATTCTCTTCAAGAGGTCAAGGCAAATTAATTTTTCAGTCATGTACATTTTATAACCGATTCAGAACATACAAATTTTTATTCCTGATTCTGAAAACACAGATCCAATAGAAGAAAACTGGCCTTGCTTTATTGCAGTGAAAACATTCTACAGAAAGGGAAGGAAAACCTTGATATGAAGACAATACCAACCAACAATCAATAAATAACATAAAAAATAGATAATTTTTTTTAATATTTCATTTTTCTCAGGCATTATTTTAAGCCTTTTACAGGTAGTAATTCATCTAATTTTCACTAGCACATAAGGTTATAAGTCTTATGCTGTTAGCTTTAACATGCATTATTTTATTTAATCCTAATGGTAATAGATAGTAATTTGATTAACCTCATTACACAGTGGAGGAACTTAAATTTAGAGAAATTAATATACTTGTTCAAAACTAACCAGCCCAGCCAGGCGCAGTGGCACTTGCCTGTAATCCCAGTGGCTTGGGAGGCTGAGACAAGAGAATTGTGAGTCTAAAGCCAGCCTCAGCAACCACAAGGTGCTAAGCAACTCAGTGAGACCCTGTCTCTGATATACGAAATAGGGCTGGGGATGTGGCTCAGTGGCCCCTGAATTCAATCCCCGGTACCAAAAAAAAAAAAAAAACATAATCAGCCCAGCGCAGCAGTGCACTCCTATAATTCCAGCAGCTTGGGGGGTTGAAGCAGAAGAATTGAGAGTTCAAAGCCAGCCTCAGCAACATAGCAAGGCCCTCAGCAACTTAGGGAGACCCTGTTTCTAAATAAAATTTATATATATATAAACAAACTGGGGACGTGGCTCAGTGGTTAAGCACACCTGGGCTCAATCCCAGGTACCAAATAAGGAAAAGAAAAAATAAATATGTGTGTGTGTGTGTGTGTGTGTGTTTGTGTAGGAAAGTACTGACTTGAATATGTCCATGACCCAAAACCCAAATCTAGGGTCTCTCTCTCTCTCTCTCTTTTTTTTTTTTTTTTTTTTTTGTGGTGTTGGGGATTGAACTCAGGGCCTTGTGCATGCCAGACTTATCCCCAGCTCCCCAAGTCCAGGGTTTTTACAACTAGATTTTATTCCCAGAACCATCCTTATGATATAATGCTAGCAAATCCATTAAGTTTTTATTGTTCCAGTTTCCCTAATTAATCAAAACAAAGCCTAAAACACACACACACATATGAAAAAAAACAAAAACAAAAGACCCACTAAACCCATAAGAAATGTCACACAGCTATAAGAAATCAAGAGTTAATATAAAAGCTGAAGGTATAGTTCAGTGATAGAACTGTTGCTTAACATATAGAAGGCTCCAGGTTTTATCTACTACAACACCACCAAAAAAAAAAAAAAAAAAAAGTTAACACGAAAAGCAAAGCATCAAATATATTTCCAAGGAATCAAATCAAGTGAATTTTTAACTTAGTATTACTATTTTCGTGCTTAACTTCCCATTCCTATCCATATGTCAAACTCTTTTGTCTCTAGAAGGTCTGTATTCCTCAAGCAATACAAATGAAGCTCCATCTATTCTACTTCCTTATCATCTCCGAAATCTGTTATTTTTCTCACAGAAGACACTGTTCTTGTCTGTGACACTTACCGTAATCTCTAATAAGACATTTATTGCAGATTTATTCACTCAACTAGACTTAAAATTTATTAAGAAAAGTTTACATCTATTCTCTTCACCACTGTACACCCAGGTCCAATATCATATCAAATTCAATAAATATCTGTTGATATTTATTTATGGTGGCTCATGCCTGTGATCTTGGCTACTCTGGAGGCTGAGGCAGGAAGGTTGCAAGTTTAGGCCAGCCCTAACAACTTAGCAAGACACAGTCTCAATTTTTTTTTTTTTTTTTAAGAGGGCTGAGAATGTAGATCAGTGTTAAAGCACTCAGCTAGCCTGCAGGGCTCCCTGGGTTTGATTCCCAAAAAAATAATGAATGAAAAAAATTAATTGAACCTGTTGAATGAACAAAAATTATCTCACTTCTTTCCATTCCCACTGCCACCTTAGTTCAGGCCTAGATAGGTAACTATGAAGCCCAACTTCTCTCTCTAACCCAGTCTCTGTAAAGCAACAAGCATGATCTTTTCAAAATGCAAATACTATGCAATGGAACTGGCTGGGTCATATATCAATAGCGTGTTTAACTTTATAAGGAAATGGTTAAGCAACTATATGCTCACCCAACTAGAATCTTACAGAATTGCAAACCAAAAAGAATTTTGCCATATAAGCAAATAAAAAAATTAAAACATTTTTAAAGAAAATGTGATGCTACATTCATGTTTAAACTATTTTACAGGAGACATCTGTTACACAATGACAGATCCCCTCCAATAACAGACAAAAACAACTCTAATAACGTAGGGGAAAAAAACATCTGTGTTGAGAGGGAAAAATAAAAACTGCCATCACTGGACCAGAACCTGACATATTTTTTAAATTTTTCAAAGGCAGAATGCAATTGCACTGATGGATAAACCAAAGAGAAAATTAAGACGGCCAAAACACTGGAAAGAAGGATAACAAAAGCCATTCTCAGTGATGGAACCCCTGAAGAAGCTTCAAGTGCCTCTGCCAGTTCAGAAAAAAATGAGACTGTGTTATAGGGCATCAAATCATATGAAATAAATGAAGTATTTATTAATAAAGACACTATCATAACCTGATAAATACTACCTATTAACAGTTTTTAGAATAGATTTCTATTCAAAGCCCTTCATTTATGTTAATAGCATTAACTTCTAACTTCTAAACAGTAACCAAACAAAACTTAATTACAGCTCTAAACTTTGATAGCAAAAGTCAAAATACAACTGAAAAAAAAAAAAAGTCAAGAAGGGGAAGGCAGAAAAGGAAGATGGAAAGATAAATGAACCAATTATTTTATAAATAACAGCTACATTCATTTTGAAATTACATAGTTGAGAATCATAGATTTTTGAGATTGATGAATCAAATCTAAGCACATTATTAAAACATGGCAACTAGATGAATTGAAATCATTTACAATTATCAAATAGATTGTGAAGGGCAAGAGATGGCCAATGTGTCCCAAATTCTTGGCCTTCAGCGGGGAAGATAACAGATACTGTCTAAAATTACTAAGACAAAGAAATAGAAACAAAGTATTTACTGTCATGGTCATAACCGTAGCAAAAGTAAAGGAAGGGAATTATATTGTTCATCTTAATGCCCATTTCTACTGTGTGGAGTTTTTGTTGTTGTTGTTCGTTTGTTTGTTTTTTTGCCAACTGTGGCATGCCTTAGCTTCCTAATTCAAAAAGCAAAAGTTACAAAGTTAACTACCGTCAAAGGCTCCCTTGAGTACTAGAGACCTTTGCATGCCCATTTCCCACACCTTTCCACTACCAATTCGCCCCTCCTCCCACCATTTCACAGACCATCCACCTCCACCATCCAGAGAGGGTTACCCCAACTTCAGACTACCTTTCTACAAAGCCACTGGTAGATAACTGATACTGTCAGTCTCTGCCACCAGCCGGCAGAAATCGGAAGCGGGGGCTTGGTAGCCAGCGCCTGGCACATAGTAACCGCTCAACCGCCTCGGATTCATCGATCCGGGGGTTTGGGGAAAGGCGGGCCACCCATAAGTCTCCCGGCTCAGGGTCCCTCAGCCCCTTGGGTCCCCGCCTCCTTACACTCCGAGGTGTGTGTGCGACTCGATCTTTCCGCAGGCGATGGTAGCCGGGCCCGGCTCGAATCCGAGCGCCAGCAGATACATCCAGAGATGCTGCCTCTCAAAAGAAGCGCTCCAGGCAGAGCTCATCCTCACGGTAGTTACAGTGACTTCAAAGGAAGAAAAGGCCGGCTCAAGCGACTGTGAGGGCCCTCAATATCCCTCCCTACCCTCAGCCTGATGTAGTGAGGTCCCCTCCATTGCCACCGCCCGCTGCTTTCCAGCCCGGAGCCATTTCGTCTCAAATGGCCGAAAGGACTCTGAAAAAACGAGCGTCGAAAGACAGTGCAGCCACCGCTGGCTAAGTGAAGACACCACAAACTAAGACTCCCGCGCTTCAGGAAGAGCCGAGTGCGCCGACTCCGCCTAACTTCCGGGGGAGGAGGGACTTCCTTGGAGAACTGTATCTCCCGCCATGCAACGCGCCCTATTCCCGGCCTTTCCGTTCACTCCCAGCGGGAAACTACAAGGCCCACAATGCGTCGTGGGTAGGGACTGTCCCCGTGCCCGCGCCTTTCCAGTCCTTGACGTTTGCGATTCCTACTACTTGTGTATGATTATTAAATAGTCAGACAAAAAGGCACAGACGGAGTACTGCGGCTCGATGTAGTGAGAAAAGCACCGAGCATTTGACCCTGAACAAGTCACCTAACTTCTAAGCCTCAGTTCTATCATTAGCAAAATCTTTACCATCAAATGCTAACTCTTCCCTTCATCTTCTTTCTGTAATTGAAATCTGACGCTCTCCTAAGCATACTGTATCCCCTGCAGCATTCTCAATGTTTAACTGTTCTCTTTGGTAAACCCCCTATAAAACAGGCCTGGAGCTGGGATGGCTTATCCCCCTTATTTCAAGTTGCCATTCCTGGCAATTATTGCCTCCTGCCTCAATAAAACCAGCTCCTCCGAAGTTTATCTCTTCTTATAGAGGTCATCTATATGATCTTAGAATCACTGGACCTCAGCCTGAGATTTACAACTTAATTCCCTGTCTCACCAGCATTGTTAGTGAGAGGTTTTGGTGATATCAGTATCCAGGTAGGTGACCTTTTCAATACCCTAGCCTCTCAATTAATTAGCCTGCTTTCCAATAACTTTGTCTTCCATTCTATCAGGTCGGTGGCAATGACTTAGAACAAAGCAGCCCATAGGGAAAGAAACATCAATCATGTGCCAACAGAAACGTCTGCCAATCAGCAACATCTCCTGACTAATGCCTGTCAATCAGCAGAACTCCCTGGCCAATCCTGGAGTTCAACCAGCTCCCCTGACCAACTCCAGCTAGACAAGGGACCCCAAAAACACCTTTTCCTGTCCCAAGCCCTTCCCTTCCTGCCTTAAGTCCCAAAAAAGCCCAGTCCGGTCAAGCTCCCACTGGGTTTCTCCTCAGAGCCTTCTCCTGTCCACTCTGTCGGTCTGATGGAGCTCTACTGGGGAGTGAGTCTCAAATAAAGCCTCCTTCAGCGGCCTTTTTAAATCTGCCTCCTTTGGTCGCTGCCCGCCTTGCCTGATCTTACACATTCCACCCACTCTATTGGAATATAACTATAAAATCTGCCACTATCAACTACTGCAAAACCTCCATAACTTCAATTTCAACCTCCATTTTCTAACTTTCCAGCTCAATCCCTCCAAATCTTATTCCAACAATCCTCGGATCACTAGAATTTGTAATCCTTTTGTCTCTACATTGTCTCTTACTCTGTTGATAACATTATAATCATTACCTTGAAGACATCATCAGCTCTCTGGCATCTTTCTCTGCCAGATTTATTTAGCAAAACCCAAACCCCTATTAAATCCAGCCCTCTATTTACTCTACACCTGCACTTAGCAGATAAACACTTATTTTGTCTGTTCTCACCCAAAATTTGTAACTCAAGTGAGCTCTTAAGCCTACCCACTGAACACTACTATTTTTCCCAAAGCTTACATGTACATATGCACTCGCACACACACATAATTATGAACTCACAAATTTAAACTTACTTAAGGAGTTCAATCTATTATATTTATTATCCATGTAGAGATTCAAATTGTCTTATATTTGGCCAACTGGAACCTCTTCAACTTGGTATTCAAGAAGTTTAGACTCATTTTTTACATTTCTTGCCTCAGACCTGGAATTAGTCATTTCTCCAAGAAAACCTGATTTCTTTTAGTGATAAATGATATTTTGTGACTATAAAGGCACTAGGGATGTTCATAGCTTCTGGGTTGGCCAATGCTTCTACCATTTACTTAAGTAACTAATATCTATTGCTGTTTTGTGCCAGGGATTGCTCCACACTTTTAAAAAATGTTAACTACGAAATCTCACCTTATAGATGAGAAAATTGAGGCACAGAAAACTGAAGTAACTTGCTCAGGTCACACAGTAAGTGGTACAGTAAGTTTAGAAACTGGAGCCTGAGCCTTTATCCATCATGCTTTACTTGTTCCCAGTTGACCTGCGTTTATTCACATGCCCATCCCTTAGTTAAGGGAAAGCAAAAACCCTTGACCAGCAGACTCATAGAGATACCAAAAGAAGCAGAAATGAAAATGAATCCTGAAAGATCCAAAAAACAAGTGTCCAGTAAAAAAAAAAAAAAACTGGGTAATTGTGTTCAATGGTGCATAACCTACAATCCCAGCAACTCAGGAGGTGGAGACAGAAACACAAGTTTGAGACCAGTCTCTGCAATTTAGTGAGACACTATCTTAAAATTAAAAAAAAAAAAAAAAATTTAAAGGCTGGGAAAGTAGCTCAGTGGTAGAGGGCCCTAGGGTTCAATTACCAGTACCAAAAGAAAAAAGAAGAAAAGAAGACATCCAAGCTTACACAGCTCAATTTTTATTATAGGCATTTCAGAAATTAAACTTTGAAGAGTTATATAAAATGATATATGACACATAACAAGATCTCAAAAGTTTAGGTCAAAGTTTTCTTGCAATTAAGATCAAGCAACCAAAAACTACATTAACATCCTTCAAAAACCACAGGAATAAACACACGAGCAAAGATGTATTTTACTGTGATACAAATTGCATATCCAGCCAAAAGGAATTTTTATTTTTTGGTTAATTATTCCCTGAGAGTTCAGGACCATTAGCGTGTGAATGATTTGCTCCATCCTCCTCTTCCAAAGCTATAATATCTGGAATTTCATCAGTCTCTGATGTCAAGTCTATGATAGTGAAATCAATCACCTGTAAAAGAAGAATCTTGGATATTAAATGATCACTAATTAAGTGAACTGTTAGGTCCACATGAGGTCTTAGAAACATTATGGTTCTGGGTTGTTTTTTGGTTTGTTTTTTGTTTGTTTTCATAGGGGATTGAACCGAGGGTTGCTTTACCACTGAGCTACATCCCCAGTCCTCTTTTTTTATTTTTTTTTTTTTATTTTTTTTGAGACAAGTTCTCACTAAGTTGCTGAGAGTCTTGCTAAGTTGCTGAGGCTGGCTTTGAATTTGTGATGCTCCTGCCTTACCTCCCCAGTCACTGGGATTACACACATGCATCACCAGGCTGTCCTCAAACTCCTGGGCTTAAGTGCTCCTCCTGCTTCAGCCTCCCAAGTAGCTGGGAACACAGGCACACACCATCATGCACAACTCCTTAAGTTATTAAATATTCCATGGAGTTGAATTTTGATTCTTTCAAAGCTGTACTTTTAAAAAAGATGTTTGTCCACTCATATTATAAAAGCACTAAGAAAACTTTTCTTTAAAAGAAACTAGAGGTAAAATCTATTAGGTACTTTTTTGAAAATACCAGATATAAAGCATTCCTGGGGGCTGGGATGTAGCTCAGTGGCAAAGTATCTGCCTTGCATTCTCAAAGCCCCTGGGTTCAACCCCCAGTTCCAAAAAAGACAAAAAAAAAAAGCATTTCTGGTTACCTATTAATTTATTATTCCCTTCAAAATAATAGTATTGTACTTTTCTGTAATTTTGAATTAAAGTACAAAATCCTTTTGGAAATGCCTAGGAACTGCAAAAGCAAATAGTCTTTTTAAAAGTTTAAATAGCCATCACAAGAGGCTGGTAGCTCAGTGGCAAAATGCATGCTTAGTATACCCAAGGCCCTGAGTTCCATTCCCAGCAATGAAAGGAAAAAAAAAAAGAAAAGAGAGGAAGGAAGAGAAGATTAGTAAAGTATAATATTACTATAGGTTGCAATCTTGATAGCACAGAGAGAAAAGTATCTGCCTAACAGAGGTAAAATCACTAAAAAAAAATTATCTATCGTCAGACACGGTGGCACATGCCTATGATCCCAGCAACTCTAGGGGCTAAGGCAAGAGGATCTGAAGTTGTAAGCCAGCCTCAACACCTTATCAAAGCCATAAGCAATTGAGCAAGATCCTGTCTCTAAATAAAATATTGAAAAGGAATGGGGAGGGCTGGGATTGTGGCTCACACTTGCCTAACACGTGTGAGGCACTGGGTTCAATCCTCAGCACCACATAAAAATAAATAAAATCAAGATATTGTGTTCAACTAAAAAAAAATTAAAAGTGGGGGGCTGGGGATGTGTCTCAGTGGTTAAGTACCCCTGGATTCAATCCCCAGAACCAAAAAAATAAATAAAAGACAAAAAAGGGATGGGGATGTGGTTCAGGTTAAGTACCACTGGGTTCAATCCCCAGTACCAGGAAAACAAAAAAAGTATCTCAAAAAATACACAAGAAAGGGGGATCATGAACTGAACGATTTCATACATGTTTGAGTTTGTCAGGCTGAACCTAACTACTATGTATAACCATAAAACTCTAATAAAAAATAATTTTTAAAAAAAGAACAGGGCACAGTGGTGCACACCTGTAATCCCAGCGGCTTGAGTTCAAAGCCAGACTCAGCAATTTAGCAAGCCCCTAAGCAACTTAGCAAAACTCTGTCTCAAAATAAAAAAGGGTTAATGGCTGGGGACTTAGCTCAGTTGATAGAGTACCTGCTTCACATGCACAAGACCCTGGATTCAATCCCCAGCAGCCCCCCCCCCCCCCCCGCAAAAAAAGACTGGAGATTGCCTCCTCATTGAGCACTTCTGGGCTCAACACCTGGTATCAAAACAAACAAACCACACAGAAGAGAAGAAAGGGACTTAGAAACTAATATTTAAAGTTAATATTTAACTTTAACTTTATAGAATAAGAAGGTACAGAATTTATGCTTGAATGACATAAGATTCTGTAAATAAATAGTGATAATGTCTATACAAAATTGTGAATATACTTTTTTGTGTGGTGCTGGGAATTAAATCTAAGACCTTTTACATGCAGAATACTTAATGCCAGTGAATTGTACACTTAAAAATTCCTGAGATGGTAAATTTGATTTATGTAGATTTTACCATCACCACAACAAAATAATTTTTAAAAAGACAAGAATATTGATTTGTTCTTCAGGTCCTTCATTTGGCTGGTTGAGGTCCCCACTATAATTTTCCCTACAATTCAGGTGCTCAGAGAACTGTGTGGTCTAAGATATAACTTTCACCATTTTGTTCCTGAGGCTTTCTATTTGGGAAAAACAAATTGTATTATAGCTCTCCACACGTTTACTTTGCAAAGGTTACGTCCAACTTGACATCCTCAAAAGCCAGCAATGAGTCCTGTGCTGTGCATGCCCATAATCCCAGCTATTCAGATGGTTGAGGCAGAAGGATCACAAGTTTGAAGCCAGTGTTGTCAATTTAGCAAGACTTTGTCTCAAAACAAAAAATAAAAATGTTTGAACATGCCAGGTACTGTGGCGCATGCCTGTAATTCCAGCAGCTCAGCAGGCTGAGGCAGAAGAATTAATAGTACAAAGCCAGACTCAGCAAAAGTGAGGTGCTAGGCAACCCAGTGAGAACCTGTCTCTAAATAAAATACAAAATAGGGCTGGGGATGTGGCTCAGTGGTAAGTGCCTCTGAGTTCATTCACCAGTACCAAAAAAGAAAAAAAATGTCTGAAGATGTAGTTCTGTGGTAGAGTATTTTCCCAGCATGCACAAGCCCCCATGGATAGCAAAAAGAAAAAAAAAAAATCCAGTAATGCTTATACAAATTGGTTCAGTGCATCAGCCAGAAAACTATTTTAATTTTAGACTTTTTAGTTTAAGATATGCTTGCTTAGATTTCTCTCTCAATTATTTCTATTTCTTGTATATGTTAACATCCAATGAAATACTTATTTTCAATATGTTTTAATTTTTATCTATCTTACTATCATATTACTAAATTGTATCTACTTAATTTTGCTTTGTTTTTATTAAAACAATGGAACAGGAAATGGCAACACTGAGGACATAAGCAGAGGGATTTTCTAAGCAAGAGGCAGCTTTCTCCTATCAGAGGACTAGAGTGCTAGAATGGAAAAAAAAAATGCACTTGGACATCAGTAGACACTGGCAAAGTCCCTGCCTTTTCACTTAACCTCCTCCCTCCTAGTTAACCTCTTTCACCTGTTTCCTCATCTCTCAAGTGAGAAAAATACCTAATTGATTTGGTTGTGAGAAATAAAAGTAGTATGAGCCTTGCTTTTGAAAGGTGCTCAATAAACAATAGTTTTTTAAATAGTAACATAACACGCATGCACTCACATGCACACACACATACAAATTCACCTATGTACATGGTAACAGTTGGGCTAAAGTAGATTTCTTTGCAGAATAGTACAAGTTCTACATTCAGAGTTTTAGTCCCCACAACCACAATCCAAAAAAGTACCTATGGTACCCAAGATTGCTTGAGAGAACCATATGAATAATTTGCTTTCCATATGTTCAGAATGATTTAGTGTCCAATTTCCATTAGACTATCACCAATGTCTGGTTGTCATCAGACCCTACTGTGAAGCTTGGGCTGTAAAGGAAATAGGGAAGGGTGGGAAGCTAAGAGGTTATCAAGTTTTCACAGTAAGTTTAATTTACAATGTGGTGGTTTTGCCTGACCATCTTCACTGGGTTTTTAGAAACTATTTCATAGATTTAAAAAATCCCTGTTTCATTGGCATAAACAGTACAGTTATGGACTCTCAAAGCAGGAATGTACACAGTGTCTTGCTCTGAATGCCTATCAGAGATAGAGGCCAAAATCAAAATTGGATGCAAATGTGACAGTAATAAGGAAACCACAGACTCTATTGCAAGAATAGAAAGCCAGTAATACATTTTTTTAAAAAAATATTATTTTGGGGCTGGGGATGTGGCTCAAGCGCTAATGTGCTCTCCTGGCGTGCGCGGGGCACTGGGTTCGATCCTCAGCACCAAATAAAAAATAAAATAAAGATGTTGGGTCCACTGAAAATTAAATTGTTGAGAGCCACAGTTTAGTCGGAATGACGCCTGGCATTTTGCTAGAGGGAATGGTTGAAAGGTGACCCTGGGAGGCTCTGGGATTAGGGTGGATCCTGCTGGGAATAGGGCAGCTCTGGGATTAGGGCAGATCCTGCTACCTCGGGCGCCTGCTACTTTGGAGTTCCCATTGGGGTTCTGGGAGAATTGGCACGTGACCTGGTGGAGGGAGTGTATTCCCGGGAAGTGTGTGTAGAGTGCCGGTGAGAGTTCGGGAATAAAGAGTTGCTGTTTGAACCTACAAGACTTTGTGGCAGCTCGGTTATTTTGTGCCCAGACTGCGGCAATAAATATTAAAAAAAAAAAAAATTTAAAATATTATTTTAGTTATAGATGGACACAATACCTTTATTTTGTTTATTTAGTTTATGTGGTGCTGGGGAACGAACCAGGTGCCTCATGCATGTTAGGCAAGCACTCTACCACTGGGCCAAAACCTCAGCCCTGGTAATACATTATTTAAAAAAAAAAAAAAAAGTTGTTCATCATGCAACCTGTAGAGGGCACCTCTCATATAATAAACTTCATAGATCCACATATTTATTATGACAAATTTTCATTAGATGGCACTAAACACTTTGAGGATGGGGAGCCTTTTTCTAATTTTCATAAAGCTGATCTAGTCATGGCCCTGAGCCCTGGATACATGAGGCTATAACAAGAATAGAAACCCCACCACTAGGGATTTAATTTGCCTGTACAGGTAGGGGTATATACAATGCTGATAAATGTGACACAGGATCAGGAAATATAATTTATTTTTAAATACAAATAATAAATTGGGAAAGGCCCTAAATTTTAATATTTTAGGCTAAAAAAGGATTGTGCAAAAGGCAAAGAGAGCTAAATAACACCAAATATGTGAAGACTAACCTTGTTCAGAGTTCAGTTTTTACAGAAACCTCTCACCACCCATAACATTTGCTTATACAGCTTGATTGTATACTTTCAAGTTAAGGACCAGGAGCATCTTAGTTTTTGCTCAACTCTATCTGCCATTTACTGGACAATTTGGAAGAGCTGAGTGGGCTGGTGCACATCTCCTAAAGTAGGATGCTTTGCTTTTGTCTAATAAGTCTGAGGATGATTTGAACTCAGGCTAGGGTGCAGGTTAGCACTGATAACAAAATCATCTATTGTACAGGTTCAATGTTAATCTCTGTGTATTTGATTCATTTGAGCAGGGTTTCTTTATTTTTGGTTTGGCAGTGCTGGGCATGGAACCCTGGACCTCACACATGCAAATCAAGTACTCTGCCACTGAGTTACACCTCAGCCCTTTTTAATTAATTGCTGAGGTTGGCCTCAAACTCTCAATTCTCCTGCCTCAGCCTCCAGAGTTGCTGGGATTATTGGTGCATGCCACCACACCTGGCTCAGGATGCTCTTTAAAAGTGCAGAAGCAGGACTGGGATTGTGGCTTAGTGGTAGAGCACTCACCTAGCACATGTGAGGCCCTGGGTTTGTTCCTCAGCACCACATATAATAAAATAAAGGTATTGTGTCCAACTAGAACTAAAAAAGTAAATAAATGTTTTTTTGGTTTAAAACATTTGTTTTGTTTTTTAAAGTGCAGAAGCTTGGTTCTACCTCCATATCTACCAACCAGAATTCTCTGGGGGTGAGACCCAGGATCTGCATTTTATCAGTCTCCCCAGTTGATAATTCCTGGCATACACAAGGAAGGCAGTGGGAGGTTGCTGAAAGATGATGGAGTTTTATACATGCTGAGCTCTAATTTAACCCATTTTACACAAGGCTGTTAGACTTACAGATAGATATATTAGCTATCTCCTTAGTTGGTTGAGTGTTCCTGTGATCTAGCTGTGTAGACAATGAAAACAATTTTAAGCAAGCTAAGTATATAAGAAGAATTCAGGCAATTCTGTCTGCCCTGCTCCCAACCACTTTCCTTTCACTCTGCCTTCAGGTCACTTCACATTGTCATCTCACTGCCAATCTTAACAAAAGATGCATTGTGTTAATCATCAATCTCATCTGACAAATTCAACAGGGCATAATCTGCCTGCCTCTCACCACCTCACCACCACACCACCAACTGAGGGTGTGATTGTTCCAATTTAACATTTTCCTCCTAAGTTCTTCCCCACTTCTCCCAACTCAGCTCCAAGTGGACAGTAAATTAAAAGGCCTCAACTCACTGAAAATATGACTTGAGTCCACCCCAGTGAGAATTCAGTCAGTAACTTCAAAAACATAAGGTGAGGGAGTGACATCAAATCTCAAAAGTAAGTGAAGGGCTGGGCACAGTGGTGCTTGCCTATAATCCCAGCTGCTTGGGAGGCTAAGACAAAACGATCAGGAGATCAAAGCCAGCTCAGCAAAAGTGAGGGGCTAAGCAACTCAGTAAGTTGCTTATACAATTACAAATATAAATACAAAATAGGGCTGGGGTTGTAGCTCAGTAGTCAAGTGCCCAGAGTTCAATCCCTGGTATTCCCCCCTCTCCGAAAAAAGAGATGTTTGTTTGGGGCAGGGGTGGTGGCTCAGTGGTAGAGTGCTCACATAGCACGCGAGAGGCACTGGGCTCGATCCTCAGCACCACATAAACTAAATAATGGTATTGTCTCCATCTACAACTAAAAAAAATTAAAAAAAAAAAAAAGTAAGCGAAGGGAGGAAGAAGGATGCCATAAAACATGTCTTCAGTCTAAGTAGACCTCAAGCCCTGAAGAAAGACTTCTTCCCAGGCGTGGTGGCACATGCCCATAATTCCAGGAGGCTGAGATGGGAGCATTTCGAGTTCATAGCCAGCCTCAGCAACTTAGTGAGGCCCTAAGCAACTCAGGAGCAGGGATATGGATCAGTGGTTAAGTGCCCCTGAGTTCATTTTTACAAAAAGGGAGGGAAGGAGGGAGAGAGGAAGGAAGAAAGACTTCTTATCCTACTCATTCCTCTGAACAGTCCAATGCTTGCCAGTCTCACCATCTTTTAGATGAATAGGCTGCTACAGGTTATCCTGGTCATTTAGATACTCAATGGTGGAATTATTCAGCATATTTCTTTCCAAGCAGTTATTACAAAATATTATAGGATAACCTATGGTACAGGATACCTATTGGACAGATGGACACAAAGGTGTTGCACCTTAAGATACAAAGAATAAATAACTTGGCTTACTGGGCAAGGATGTCTCACAGGACCATCACACATACAAGCCTCAATACTGGCTCATTTCCGAAGCTCAATCAGATCAGAAACCTAGCTAGCCTGATCCCAAACCCACAAGAACCAACAATGCTTTACCACCAAACCGTATCTTCAGTCCTTTTTTATTTTTGAGGGAGGATCTCACTAAATCACTTAGGGTCTCACAAAGTTGCTGAGACTGGCCTCGAACTTGTGATCCTCCTGCCTCAACCTCCAGAGTTGCTGGGATAACAGGGGTGTGCCACCACACCTGGCTTTTTTTCTTCTCACTTCATTAGTTCTTTAACACTTTGAATGCTTTATCAAAGATGTATTTTCTTAATCATGACCTAGGTATTATGTACTCACACCCTAACTGGTAAGTTAAAGACACTACATGTTACTTCTAAAAATGATGTTCTCATACCTGTACTGCAAATCAGAAAGATATCTTATAGCTGGGGGCAGAGGCACATACTGTAGTCCCAGATACTTGAGAAGCAGAGACTGGAAGACTGCTTAAGCCCAAGAGTTTGAGACCAACCTGGGCAACATAGCAAGACCTTGACTCTTAAAAACAAAAAGAAGCCAGGCCCAATTGTGCACACCTATAATCCCAGTGACTCAAGAGGCTAAGGCATGAGGATAGCAAGTTCAAAGCCAGCCTCAGCAACTTAGCAAGATCCTGTCTCAAAAATAAAAAGGGCTGGGGATGAGGTTAGCGGTTTAGGACCCCTGTACTTTTGGTACAGTCCCCAGGATCAAAAAACAAAACCAAAAGCACAATATTCTTGGGCTGGGGTTGTGGCTCAGTGGTAGAGCACTTGCCTCTCATGTGTGAAGCACTGGTTTGATTCTTAGCACCACATATAAATAAATGAATAAAATAAAGGTCCGTCAACAACTAAAAAAATAAAAATAGTAAAAAAAAAAAAAAAAACAAAACACTCTATCCTCAATATTTCACTTCCAACCATGAAGGAATCATTCATGTTACCTAAGATCTGTAGAAGATAAGAAAACTAAGGCTCAGAGTACACCATATTCCTTTGAGTTTTTGCCCAGGACTAGAGTGCACATCAACATTGCAGGCAAAGGAAAAAAACATCCATCAACCTTCAGGCACACCATGCCAGACTTTACCCAGCTAAGGATTTGCTAACTTACTATGGTTAGATACTATATTAGCCTTTATCAGTTTTTTCCTCTCAAATGAATTGGCCTCCTTGGAAAAAAGTCTGTTAAAACTAAAATTTTCTGCTACTTCATGTAACAATAAAGCTATAAGACTCAAGGACACCACACATTTTGCAACATACAGTGACAAGTGAATGAAATGCATGTTTACACAAACTTGGGACACAAAAGACAGAGCCACACCTACGGATAACTCATGGCAAAAGCAGGGTCTGCTGGTGTTTTGAAAGTTGAACGTAGAAGGACATGGTAGTGCACACCTAGGCTGAAGCAGGAGGATGAAAAGTTTGAGGCCCGTCTGGGCATTCAAAATAAAAAATGTGTTAGGGTAGCTCAGTGGAATACCACCCCTGGCCTCAATCCACAGAGCTGGAAAACAGAAGGAGTCCCTGCCCTACAGCTCAACTCACCTGTTCATTGATTCCTGTAGTTACGTGGAGAAAATATTTGTAACTTGATAAAAAGCTTTGATAGACTCATTGACAAAGTAAAAAAAAAAAAAAAAAAGAGGAGACAAATTTGACTTAAACTCAGCTCTACTGAAAGCCAGCTCCACTCACCTTTAGCAGGAACAGAAATATGTGATTTTATTTCACAAGTTCCATAATTTTGTTTTTGTGATTATTTTGTGGTAGGAGATTCATGATCAGTCCTAAATTACTAACCAGCACTAAAGGGCTAGAAAACCCTAGAAAGGAGGTAAAAAGATTCCTTTTTCCATGGAACCCAAAGTCTTTTACTTCTAATTATTCTCACATGATTTTCTATATGCAACTCACCAACAATTGAGGTTAGTGACATTCTCTCAAAGTCAGAACATAGTAAGTTAAATCCAGAGAGTGGACACTGCACTGTCACACTTTATGGCTCACACTCTAGCTCCTCAGCAAGAAAAACCTACCGTCTTTGTGAAACTGATGCAAATACAGTCATATCCTTGCAGTTTTGATTCCTTTTCAGCAAGGCTATCAGTCATGACTGGCTTTATTTTTTGATACCAGGAACTGAACCCAGTAGTGCTTAACCTCTGAGTCACATCTCCAGACCTTTTTTATATTTTATTTAGAGACAGGATTTTGCTGAGTTGCTTAGCTTCTCACTAAATTGCTGAGGCTGGTTTTGAACTCGCCGTCTTCCTGCCTCAGCTTCCCAAGCTGCTGGGATTACAGATGTGCACCAACATGCCCTATATGATCTTTCAACTGGCTTAAAAATCCACTCTTAGGAGTCCAGTTAATCAGAAAATGAACTGAACAACTATCACCTAGTAAAAATTCTCATGTGCACATCAGCTTTTCACTTTATTTCTTTCTTGGAAATGGAGTTTCACTATGTTGCCCAGACTGATCTCAAAACACCTGGGTTAAGTGATACTCCCCCCTCAGCCTCCCTAGGAGCTAGGACTGCAGGGGTACCTCTGTGTGATTGGCCTCACATTAGCTTTTAATTTGTTTGAAATCTGTTATCGAATTCCATTTGTAACATTAATCTTCCAATGCTATAGTTCTATCAAAATTCCCCAAAAGGCTAATTGGAATTCATGTATGTAAGTTATTAACCCTGTCATGCAAATCAAGCAGCTCTATGAAAGCAACACACAAAGCACATGGAACAAACAGCATAAAACTGATCTATTCTACTATGAATTTTATTGAATTTAAAGATGGTATTCCTTTAATTAAAAAAAAAAGAAACTAAAATTAAGTTGAACAAGCATAAGAGATAAAGCAATGATGAGGCCTGCTCAGACTACACTGGAGCAGACACTAGTTTATACCAGAGCCCACACGAGGGTGTTTTTATACAATACAGACAGACATTAACAGTAGCAACATAATGGCCACAGAATGAGACCCTAAGTGCACATAAACTTTGTGAGTTCTAGTGAAGCTCTGTCAAGCCTACCATTCTTTTCTTACCAGCCAGGTAACTCAAGTCTCCTAATGCCAGAAACTTTAAGGCTCTTACCAGCTGTAAATGACTACAACTGAAGGCCTTTTTCCTAATTGGCTGCTTTTCCAGTTTAGAGTTATCTAGCAGGTTAATTTTAACATGACAAATGATGTCATCTATATAGCTACAACATGCACTGGTGACAAGAAAGGTTTAATGAGTTTTGTGCTGAGACTGCTGGACCTTCTGGCTGGTCTTCTCCATTTTTGCACTTTGGTCCTGAGCATTCTGAGACTCAGTCAGCTGAGGATAAAAGGGACCTACCAGCCAGTTGAGGGGGGTGTTGTTAACAAGATAATCCATCACATCATCTAAAGATTCCTTCATTTTCTGTAGCTGCCCCTTGCTAGAAGTGAGGAAGCCATCAGACACTTCTTTAAAGGAGGCAGCATTGCGGAATACTGAGTAGATGTCGCCTGCCATCACCCCCAAGTGCTTGGCCTGATCTTGGATGTTCTGTGGTAACCCTTGAACGCTGGACAGGAGGGTGTGGCATGTGGTCTGGAGCTGCTGAGTCAGGTTTCGGGCAACAGCAAGAGTATGTGACTCGATGTGCTAAAAATAAGACCAAGTTAAGAATTAGCAGTGGATTCAACAGTATTATGTGTGAACTAGTTTAATCACAGTAAACTAGTTATGTGTCCACCATAAATGCAGACTCTGATATTTTAAAAATCCTCGTAACAATAGCTATGAACATAAGCTTAGGGTTTAAGTAACTTGCCCTAATTAACAGTTGGAAAATAGCTGAGTGGGGCATATGAACTAGTGCATGAGTCTCCAAAATTCCTCACCTTAAACTGAAGAAATATAACAGGCAGAGGAGACCAGAATAAAAACACAATCCATGCTAGTAGTATATTTAAATAACTCCTCCTCAAATAAGTTGACATAAACAGTCACTACTGATTTCAAGGCAAACACACACTAGCTTTCGAGACACAAAGAACCATTTTCTAGAACTCCAACACTAGTTTCTTCTTTCTGGAGCATTAGTCCCCTTTCTGGCCTTTAACCTAGTTTATTTACCCTTTAGTTCTCAGCTTTGCATTCATCTTTGACTCAGCCACCCCACTCCAGGGCTGTAGTAGACAGCCTTCCTATATACTCTCATAGCACCTAGGTTTATCCTGGCAAAAAACACTACGTGTCTATATTCCCCATCAGTCTGTACCCATGTTTCCCATTTGGGGGGCAACATGTCAATCTGCAAGTTGTAAGATAAAGTTACTCTCTGCCCAGTTTTGTTTCTCTGCCACATAACAATCTATATAGACAATACTGTTCAAACTTTTGACAAGTAATAGTATTCTAAGAGAGTTGAAGGAATACTGTAATGAAAAGTCTAATAAGAACTTCACAAACTGTTGTAAAAACTATCCCAGTCCACTTACCTCAGCACAGTGGGATTCATCTGTATCATCATGGCCGATGCTCCTCTTCCAGTCCACCCATGAGAGATAGAGTTTATCCTGAGCACCCTGAATTTTCTGGTTGACACTATGCACATTCTTTCTGGCAAATTCAATCTGGAACACAACAAAATAAGAAAAGGGAATATACTGGTCAAACATTTTTGTCAGCTTGTTTGCAGCTCCATGATATGAATCAGATAACATAAAAACCAAGAACCATAAGATTCTATCCTGATATCACTGTTATTTATTATCAATGTGTTAGTCAACCAAGCACAAGTAGCTCTTTCCTGCCCCTCTTTAACTATTAAACCACTGACTCCAAATGCACCTCTAGTTTAGCACACATAAGACAACTAAAATTCAGTTTGTATGTATGAAGGATAATTAGAACTATAAAAAGGGAAACCAACCTTCCTCTCCCCTTTTGCCAGCAACCTATTTCCTCTTCCAAGAAGAAATGGTTTTTCTACCATTGTACAGTACATACTGTTCTATAATTTGGCAGTCTTTAATAGCTACACAATAGTCTATTGTGGAGTACTAATTTAATTAGTCCCCTATGGTTGATGCGTACTGTTACAATCTCTTATGACTCTAAACAAATATATGTAGGATAATCAGAAGAGAAACTCCTAATACTGGTACAGGTGTGTTATAACTTTACCAGAACAATTCTTTGACTCTGTCCCATTTTGAATCTTCTAGAAGTGCACAGTATTGTTCTTTTTCTACATCACTACCAACAGCATCAAATTTTGCTAGTGTGACGGAACAAAAAAGGTATCTGTGCCTGACATCTGAGTAAAATTACCATTCGTATTTTCAGCTATTTATACTTCCTTTTCTGTGAATTGTCTGTATCCCTTTGCCCATTTTTTGGGGGGGCAGGGAAGGATACTGGGGCTTGAACTCAGGGGCACTCAACCACTAGGCCACATCCCCAGCCCTATTTTGTATTTTATTTAGAGACAGGTTCTCACCTAGTTGCTTAGTGCCTTGCTTTTGCTGAGGCTGGCTTTGAATTCTCAATCCTCCTGCCTCAGCCTCCCGAACCCCTGGGATTACAGACGTGCACCACAGCGCCGGCTGCCCATATTTTTATTAGATTTTCATAAGGTAAGATTAAATTCTAGGATTTCATGGGCTGAGGTTGTGGCTCAGCAGTAGAGCTCTCACCTAGCATGTGCAAGGCGCTAGTTCGAGCCTCAGCACTACATAAAAATAAATAAAATAAAAGGTATTGTTTCCGACTACAACAACAACAACAAAAAATTCTAGAATTTCTTGACTATACCTACTCTTATTCCATGAGATGAATGAGCTTATTTTGGATATCACAAAGGAAGCTTTACTCACCAGGTGAACAGTAGAATGAAGCTGAGAAATAGTCTCTTGGCTCATTTGCTTAGCTTCTTTAACCCTGTTGAGTGCCTGCTGGTAGGCCCGAGCGCGGAGCTTGGTAGACAGAGACCCCAGTCTCACATAATAACTTGGTTTCTGAACTTCATCAAATCCTTCAACTTTTTTTGCTTCTTTTTCTGAAGTTGGAAAGAAGGGACAATTATCGGTACCAATGTCTAAACTATAACCTGGGTCTTCTCTGCCCACCCACGTAGCAAGTACAATCTCATTTTCCCAAGACTGCTCAAGCCTTCAGCTGGGCTTGATCACCTGAATCTATTACTGTATCTAATACATGTTACATATCTACCCATGCTTCCTCCCACTAGAAATAACTTGAGCAATGAAGTACCTGGCACACCATAGATACTAATGTGCCTTTGTTAGCGATGATTCATTCTAATAATGATTCTGTAAAGCAGCCCACTAAAGACAACCCATGGCACAATTATGTATGCCAGTAATCTCAACATTACAGGAGATGGAGACAGGAGGATCCCAAGTTCAAAGGCAGCCTCAGCAACTTAGCAAGGACCTAAGCAAATGAGTGAGACCCTGTCTCAAAATAAAAAATAAAAAAAGGACCAGGGATATAGCTCAATGGTAAATTGCCCCGGTTCAAATCCCTCCCCCCCAAAAAAAAACAAAAAGGACAACCCATTTATAGAAAATTTTTTTCAAGGCAAATTTCTCCTGAAGCTTTAAAACTTAGTATGTTGGGGCGGGGGGTGAGGGGTGGGGGTGGTTATCATTAAAAAGTTTTTTTAAAAAACCTTAGGTATAATTCAGTATGAAACTTCAGATTGCTTTAAGTAGGAAATTTATAAAGAAAGATGAGTGGTTATGTGGGGAAGGAACAAAGGACTGACTACAAACAGGCATGAAGTATCTTTTGGGGACATAGGTCTGTTCTAAGCAATTGAATGAGATCCTGTCTCAAAATAAAAACATAAAAAGCACTGGAGATTTAGCTGTGTAGTAAAGCCCCCTGAGTTCAATCCCTAGAACCAAACAAAACAAAAGTTCTTAAACTGGACAGTGATAATGGCTATACAACTGTAAATTTAGACTGAAAACAGGTAAATGTTTTTGGTATATAAAGTCTACCTCAATAAAGGTAATCTTTTTAAAAGACAATCTTTATAGTCCTTTTTAAAAGACTAGTTTAAGGTATAAAACATTATTTTAAGACAAAATTCCCAATTACCTATTTCTTCTTCAGTGAGAGGAAGGTACTGATCTACCAGCATCTCGGATTTGCTGATTGCATTTTCTACTCCACTGCTCACAAACTGCACCATCCGACTTTCCAAAATTGTGTTAATGCCGCCATTGACCACAGACTTGGTCTTCTCCACCCCGCCAGTCACTGCTCCTTTGGTCTTGTCCATCACCCCTGTGATCGTGCTGGCTACAGAATCCTTGGCCCCAGTCATAGTAGTCGTCACAGCATCTCTCGCCCCAGTCACAGCCCCTTTGGCACTGGCAACAACCTGAATGTGGAAAAGCAGATCAACTGGCAAATAAGGAATATGGGCACAAACCCACTGTAAGGTCTTACAGAGGAAGCATCATTTAAGAGTTAAAAAGGATTCTGGTCCTTTTGCTGCCTAATTTTAGGTCTTGGCTAAGTCACTAGTATTCAATTAATCTTAATTTCTTTGTCAGGTCTATTTGTCCTACCTAGCCACTCCTCAAGGATTGTTCACAGGTACAAATGAGGGAAACAAATATGAAGTTTGTTCATTTGTCAAGGCAAGTTGTTGTGGGACTTTTCTATTTTATATTGTTTTGTTTTTCTGGGTTTTCTGTTGTTGTTTTTGGTGGAAGTTTTTTGTTTTTGTTTTTAACTAAATAAACCTTTGGTACAAAAAGTACTCTAGGGAAGAATGGCATGCTTATACTGAGAACAGCTCATGCTTGCCTAAGAACATAGCCATAGGTACGCCATGCACATGCTGCCCTTTGTACCCACAGCCCCAGAAGGTCAATTCACAGTCAGTTCTCCATCCTGCTAGGAGTCTTAGATAGCTATCATTCATACAGGACCCTCTAAATCACCAGCCTGCCCATGCTCCACTCATGAGACCCTAACTCGTGGGAAAGCCTAGCTCACTATCTCATTTTGTTACTGTGGAGAAGATGCAGCTGGGTGTGGTGGTGCACACCTCCAACCCCAGCAGTTTGGGAGGCTGAAGCAGGAGGATTGCGAGTTCAAAGCCAGCCTCAGCAACTTGGCAAGACCCTAAGCAACTTAGAGAGACCCTGTCTCTAAATAATAATATAAAGTGGGCTGGAGATGTGGCTCAGAGGTTAAGTACCCCTGGGTTCAATTCCTGATATTAAACAAACAAACAAAGAAGGAGCTTTTCTAAGTTGGAGTCAGGGGAGGGAAAGGAAAAGACATGAAAGATTCCCTTCAGGCACATCTCAGGCATAGAACATAAAGTTCCAAAGTGATTTCATAAACTGGCGATTTGTCCAAGATGTACATGAAAGGTGGACTAAAAACCTAGATCCTGGCTTATTCCAGCGTCCCCCTCTTTTTTTTTTTTTAAACTGGGGATTGAACCCAGAAGCGCTTTATCAGTGAGTTAATTCCCTAGTTACTTTTTATTTTTTGAGACAGGGTCTTACTAAATTGCAGACACTAGTCTCTAACTTGAGATCTTTCTACCTCAGCCTCCTGAGTAACTGAGATTATAAGCATGTGTCACCACACCCAGCTTCAGTGCCACTTTTAATATGAGAAGAATAAATTATAAGAAATATCATGAAAGTGGTAAAGGCTGGGATTTGAGACAGGGATCACAACACCATAACCCTTTCACCTGAAAACAGAATTACAAGAACATCTGTAGCTCCATAATTATAGTTATGTGATTAAATGTGAGGAAACAAAACTTTCTTTTCTCAAAACCAGGCTTCCAGCATGCTAAGGCAAACATTCTATCCCCTGAGTTATATTCCCAGCCTTTAAATGAACTATTTGACTTTAAGATATTTTCAACTTGATGAATTTATTGACATAACTGTCAAAAGTCAAGGTGCATCTGTATTACATACATAATAGAATAGATATGGTAATTTAAGATACATTGGATTCAGCTGGGTGCAATAGTACACACCTATAGTCCTACTTAGGCCACAGGCTAAGGCAGGAGGATCATTTGAGCTTAGGAGTATGAGACCAGCCTGGGAAAAACAGCCTGACTTCATCTCTTAAAGAATAAAAAACTAAAAAAAAAAAATAGGGCTGGGGTATAGCTCAGTGGTAGAGCACTTGCCTGGCCTGCATAGGCTCTGTGCTCCATCCCCAGTATCACACAAAATAAGAAAGATTAAAAAGTTAAATAAGGCAGATTTTGCTAGTAAGTTCACCTGGAACTTAATTACATGGGCTTATTATTAAGGACCTCCACCCAAGATAAATGCGAACTCCTAGTCCTATAAACAGAAGTTATCTGCTTTAATAATTATACTAGAAATAACTAACCCCATTGGTTCCACTGCTTTGCTCATTTTAGTGCAAACTGAGATACGCAAAATATCTCTTAAGTAAAAGGCGGTTACATAGGCCTTTAATCAAAGCACACAAAAGAAAAAAGTATGTAGTTGTTAAATCAAATTCAAATAATTTCAAAAGATTTATAAATCTTTTAGAATCTTTAGACTTATCTACTAATAGCTTATCATAAAAAAAAACTAGATGCCTTTGACTGGGGGTTTAGCTCAGTGGCTGATCTCTTATCTAGCCAAGTTTGAGAACCTGGGTTTAATCCACAGCATGGCAAAAAGCAAACAAAAAACTAGACATCCACAGGGCTGGGGGTGTAGTTCTATGGTAGAGCATGTGCTTTGCATGTGCAAGGGCCTGGGTTCAATCACCAACAAGCTACCACCCCAAATAAAAACAAACACACTAAACATCTAGTTCACGCTTCAAATGTCACATTTGCATGAGGATATGGTTAAAGGGGGAAAAAGGATCAAGAATAAAGGTGGTAACTTGTTACCTGTTAGTAAGGTTATATAGCTCAGGTCACATAAATCCAGCAAGGAAACTAAAGATCAAACTAAATTTGACATTCAAGGTATTAGCATACAGAGCTGTCTAATTCAAGGAGAAGACATGGAAAGAGACAGAAGAGATGATGAGGGAGTATACAGACACTTGAAAACCTACCCTAAATTACTTGTTATTTATTAATATCTCAGGGGAAGAACTTTTTTATTTTAATTTTTTAATTTTTTTCCTCCAGTGCTGCAGATTGAACCCAGGGCCTCATGCATGCTAGGCAAGCGCTCTACCACTGAGATATATATGTATGTATGTGTGTATATATACACATACACACATACATAAACATATACATACACCAAGGCATTGGAAATGTCTTGATTTACTAGAGCTTTAGGCTTCCAACAACCCAATCTAATTCCTTTTAAATAAAGGAAACTGGCTGGGGATGTGGCTCAAGCGGTAGCACGCTCGCCTGGCATGCGTGGGGCCCGGGTTCGAACCTCAGTACCACATACAAACAAAGATGTGTGTCTGCTGAGAACTAAAAAATAAATTAATTTAAAAAAATTAAATAAAGGAAACTGATTTTTAGTATTATACACAAATCACCAAAATTTAAATATCCAAAATGGAAAATAATTCATCAACAGATGAGTATGAAGCAACATTAGTGAAATTGTTAAGCAGATGTACATGTAATTAATTCTAAAGGCTATACACTAAACTTATCTACTTAAATTATGAAAGACAAAAGACAAAGGCTGGAGATTTAGCTCAGTGGTACAGCACTGGTCTTCCATGTGTTAAAGCCTTAAGTTCACTCCATACTTAGCACAGTAGGGGTGATTTAATCATGAAAAACAGAGACAGATTTCTCACTAATTGGTATCATTTTATGTATTTTTAATCTGAAAGAAACTTTCAGTACCTTATCTGAACCAAAGTATCACTGGGGTGGATAAGCCTATCATTTCTGTCAACATGGGCTTGCTGTCCTTATGCATGGTAGTCCCTATCAGCAATGCACCAAGTAAGAAAATCTTCCATATACCACTTCTGAATGTATCCAGCACCACACTGGAATCACTTATTTGAGACCCATTTCATCTACAAGGGCAAAGTCACAAATTGATAAGCTAAAAGTACTCTACCCAAAGCTGGCTAGTTCTCTGCTTCTTGAACACAACCTAACAAAAGTTCAGAAAGTAAGTTAGTGGCCAACGTCTTTCAAAAATACATCCAGTTCCAGGGTAAGGGAACAAACAAGTGTTTTCTTGTTTATGGCATGCACAGTCTGTGCTAAACAGTAGAATGTGAAAACATGTGCAGTAGCAGACCTCATTACTTTTGTCCCAAGCTCACCTGTGATGTTGGCTGATTCAGAATAGGCAATTTCTCCTCAATCCTGTCCAGCCCCTTGCAGGCATAGGTATTAGCAACTGCAACTGGAAGAATCACAAATGTTGCTGAGATTATATAGTGAAACTAAATAATGCCAATGTAACGTGTTATAGAATGAGCCCACACTGCTGTACCTCAGGTCTTTAACCTTTTTATAACAAAACAGCCAAAATGTTTAATGTTTCACCACAATATGCATTATCTGGCTTCTCTAGATCAGACAGAAAGAAGCTTGGTAGGTTGTTGGAAACTTTTTTCCACCAAGAGGTAAATAAGAGGGTGTAAAGGAGGTGTACACAGAGGCAACATCATGTCAGTAGGAAGTTGGCTAAGAAACTTCTTCCTCAACAGCTGACCCCTAATGTTAGTGCCAAGAGTAGCAAGGCTTTCCCTGAACCCTTATTCAAAGAATAAAGTGTCCAGAAACTCTCTCAAAATTAGCATTTCCATTTTAGTTTAATCCCTACTTAATTCATGTACCTAATTTAGTAGATGGCAGTACATTTTGGGTTCTCACCAGGAAACAGTACGCTAACTGGAGTTCCCTAATAAGGTACAGATTTCAGTCCAAAGCTTCCCCTAAGGTTGACCAAGCCAAGTACTCATACCAAATTCATTTGGAAATTGGCATTTAAAGGTTCCTTACAATCCTGCAAATTCATGACTTAACCCCCATTTCGGGAATGATTTAAAATTTTTATTAAAAGAAATTCATGCATACTGTGGAGAAAATAGAAAACTTCCCACTTTGTTGTGGGAATGTAAAGTGTTGCAGCCACTTTGGAAAACAGTCTGGTTGTTCCTCAAAAGCTTAAACACAATTATTATGTGATTCAGGAATTCCATTCCTAAGTATGTACCCTAGAAAATTAAATTACATCCATACAAAAACTTGTACATAGATATTCACAGAAATATCATCTACAAAATGTAGAAGCAACCCAAGTGTCCATCAACTGATGAATAAACAAAAACATGTCTAAGTACACAATGAGGTATTTTTCCACAATAAAAAGGGATGAAGGGCTGATATGATACAATAAAATGGATCAACTATGAAAACATGCTAAGTGAGCCAGGCATGGTGGCACACACCTGAAATTCCAACATCTCAGGAGGATGAGGAAAATCACAAGTTCAAGCCCAGTCTCACAGCAATCTAGCAAAGCCCTAAGCAATTTAGTGAGGCACTGTCTCAAAAAATAAAGAAAGAAAAATAATAAAAAGGAATGGGCCATTATGAAGTCAAACAACAACAAGGGCTGGCGAGGATGTGGGGAAAAGGATACACTTGTACATTGCTGGTGGGACTGCAGATTGGTGCAGCCAATTTGGAAAGCAGTATGGAGATTTCTTGGAAAGCTGGGAATGGAGCCACCATTTGACCCAGCTATTCCCCTTCTTGGTCTATTCCCTAAAGACCTAAAAAGAGCATGCTACAGGGACACTGCTACATCGATGTTCATAACAGCACAGTTCACAATAGCAAGACTGTGGAACCAACCTAGATGCCCTTCAATAGACGAATGGATAAAAAAAATGTGGCATTTATACACAATGGAGTATTACTCTGCATTAAAAAATGACAAAATCATAGAATTTGCAGGGAAATGGATGGCATTAGAGCAGATTATGCTAAGTGAAGCTAGCCAATCCCTAAAAAACAAATGCCAAATGTCTTCTTTGATATAAGGAGAGTAACTAAGATCAGAGTAGGGACGAAGAGCAGGAGAAGAAGATTAACATTTAACAGGGATGAGAGGTGGGAGGGAAAGGGAGAGAGAAGGGAAATTGCATGGTAATGGAAGGAGACCCTCAGGGTTATACAGTGGAGGGGGTAGAGAGAGAGGAGGGGAGGGGAGGGGAGAGGTGGGGAGGGGGGAGGGTGGAGGATGAGAAAGGCAGCGAAGCACAACAGACACTAGTATGGCAATATGTAAATCAATGGATGTGTAACTGATGTGATTCTGCAATCTGTGTATGGGGTGAAGGTGGGAGTTCATAACCCACTTGAATCAAAGTGTGGAATATGATATGTCAAGAAATTTGTAATTTTTTGAACAACCCACAATAAAAAATTTAAAAAATCAAAAAAAAAAAAAAAAAAGGAATGGGAATGTGGTTCACTGGTAAAGCACCCCAGTACTAAAGGAAAAAAAAAAAACATGCTAGATAACCAACATTTTATGATTCTATTTTTCCAGTTCTGATGATTAAATCCTGGGGGACTTTACCACTGAGCCTTTTCTCTATTTTCATTTTGAAGACAGCATCTACTAAATTGTCCACACTGGCCTCAAACTTAGGATCCTGACTCAGCCTCCAGAGTAGTTGGGATTATAGGTATGCGCCACTATGTCCGCCACTATGTCCACTCACTTTGTGGCTCTAGCTTCTGGATGATAGGAAGAGCACTTGTCACCGCTACAGAGGTCATGGTCTTCACACCCTTCTCTGCCATCTCACACACAGACTTCAAGTAGGGATACTGATCCTTTGTACTGACATAAGCCGAGGACACCAGGTCATACGTGGAGCTCACCAAGGGCAGGTTGGCCACCCTAGTCACCACACTCTGTAACCAAAGAGGAGTAGATGTTAAGTTATAGAAACACGTCAGGAGAGGAAGGAGTCAAGAAAACGGCTATTTAAAATTCATACCGGTTGAGGATCAACTGCAACAGATGCCATTTTCTTCCTGGAGGAGGAAAAAAACAAACCTGTGGAAGAGAAACTGGATTTCAGGACACTGGGATGACTCCCAGATTAGTTCCCCAATCCAAGCAAACGCTTGCTCCTTTCAAGTGAAAAAAATTCAAGAGGTGCTAAGTGTGGTCTCCCGTGCTTCTTCCCATCCTCTGAGTCCTCTCCTGGGCAAACACCCCTTAAGGTAGTTTTGGGAGCTTAAGTTTAAACTTAGAAAAGAGGCACAGCAGGGAAAGTCAAAGTTGTTGACATAGCTGTCTTGCTTCACCACCAGGAAGCTAGAAATGCCCATCCTTAACTGGGGATTTAAGGGATTCCACGTTAGGCTAAACTCTACCACTAAGGTAAACCACAAACCCTTTTTGAAGACATGGTGTTCCTAAGTTGCTGAAGCTGGCTTCAAACTTGCTATCCTCCTGCCTCAGCTTCCTGAGTCGCTGGGATTATAGGTGAGACCCACTATGCCCAGCTTCACAAATGCTTTTTTTTGCTCACAAATTGCTAACCAGATTAAAATCCATGTTGAGACTAAAGAAAAGTTTCAATAGAAGATATTTTAGTCAACACTCCTTTGAGAAATCAAAGGATCAGGACAATAAAGTTGGAGCACTTTTATGGGGGCTTATTTTTAACTCCCTTCTAAAAGGACTGAAACTACTTTATGAGCAACCAAGCTTAAGAGGAAGGAGGTGCTCAGAGGAATTGAAAAACATTTCAGGATGTGTTACGTGTATATTTTTGTAGCCCCAAGAACCCATACCCACACAAAACTGCCGCCCTGACAATCAGCTAACCTGGAAGCAAATAACCAGCCAAGCCGGCTGCCCACCACTTCTGGGCGTGTCAGCCCAAGTCTCCCACCACCAAGGGTCACAGTTCTACAAGAAATGAGTAAGAGCCAGCCGCGGCGGCACACACTGGTAATCCCAGCGTCTAGGAAGGCTGAAAGCAGGAGGATCTGAGTTCAAGACAGCTTCAGCAATTTAGCAAGACCCTGTCTCTAAATAAAATACAAAATAGGGCTCACTGGTAAAGCGCCCCTGGATTCAATCCTTGGTACCGAGACAGGTTGAGAGAGAAAAAAACAGAAACCTGGAGAAGTATTGATAGCCTTATTGTTACTGTATACCCCCCCAAAACTCTTGCCTTACAACAATTTCCTAACTCCTTCCCCACAACCTTCCTTGCACACCAAGAGATACTTGATAACAGCACAGAAGCTATTAGAAGAAAAGCCTCCATCAACAAAAGCGCCGGTGGAGCACGGACGACGGAGAGCAGGCGTCCCGGAGCCCACCCGCTCCCAGCCAGGCCCCGGGACCACCGTCCTCGGCGGTCCAGTTTAGAACCCCGCTGGGAGCACAGCAGCAGCCCTCAAAACCCGAGGATCCCTCCCATCTCGGCATTGCGGGGTGGCCCGGGGCAGCTCGCTGGTGCAAGGTGGCTGGGGGGTGCGCACCCACCGACAGACCGCAGCGAAGAGGGGAAGAGGCGGACGAGTCTCACGCAGGCCGTAGAGCAACCCCGACACGCTCACACAGCGCGGCTCCCGGACGCCCCCGCTATATATGCCCCATCTCGCCCGCCCCGCCCCGCGTCTCTGCAACACGTGATGGAGGCCAGGGACGAGGAACACCTCAGGTCAAAGAACGGGTGTCGCTTTCAGTTGCCTGCCTGCGCCTCCTCCCACCGCCGCGGGCCAGCGGTATGACCAGTCAGGGAGAGACGTGAGAGGGGGCTGCCAGTGGGTAGGGACCTCCGCCAGGTTCAAGGGCCCTGGAAGGAGGGGGCGGCTGGAGGGAGGGGCGGGGCACCTGCCTGGGGGAGGGGATCTTAGCCTGATCCGGGCCTAAGGAGAGACAAAAGAGGAGGAGCATATATAGCGGGGGCGCCCGGAGCCGCGCTGTGAGCACGTGGGGGTTGCTGTATAGGTCTGCGGGATTCGCCTGTCGCTTCCCTCTTTGCCTCGGTGTCAGTCGGTGGGGAGCACGTGTTTTCCCGTTTTAGGGGCCCAGCGAGGTCGGTGGCAAATTGCGGAAGGAGCCCAGGTGGCCTTTGGGGTTTTGAAAAACGCAAATGAACTCTTAAGTAGTAGAGCACGCAGGAGCGAGGCCCTGGGTTCTAGCTCCAGACCAGGAAGGTAATTAATCCTTAGAGTGAATCCTCAGAATGGAATTCTTAAAAAAGGGCAACCTTGGCTGCTTCTAGGATATTTTTAGCAAACAAGTAACATTTAAAGTTTATGAAATTCTAACCCAACAATGTGCTTGTGGAAAGTTCTTCCACTGCTCTTTTGACTGTTTAGACAATTTGTCAAACACTTTTCTAATTTAAAGATGAATGGAAATTTTCAAAAAGAGCCCTAGCATGAGCGTCTTCTGTTGTCTTTCCTTCTTCTCTTCCTCTTTTTCCTTTTCCTCAAAAGACTTAATTACAAGTGATTTCCTAATGATATGGCCTGTGCTTATGCAAGGTGGCCAACTTTCATTTTTTCTTTTTTAAAATCTTTATTTACTTTTCACGTGGTGCTGAGGATCGAACCCAGTGCCTCACATATGGTAGGCGAGCGCTCAACAGCTGAGCCACAACCCCAGCCCCAACTCTTTTCTTCTAATTCATAGTTTAAAAAAAATTTTTTTTTCTCTCCCTGGTACTGTTAAAGAGCTGGGGCCTTCTGAAACACTGAGGTAGTGTTAAAATACACCTTTCAAACCTAGATTTGGGTGATGAAGTCAGATTTCAGACATGCCACGCAGAGTAACAGGAATGAATTTATTGAAGGGACAGGAGAAAGGAGACCCTCTCCAAAGAGAGAGTGGGTCGTCTCCGAGAGGAGAGAAACAATGTGCCTCTCTTTTACTCTAGTGTTATTGGGAATCCCAGAGAAGTTCCCAAAGAATCCTGCTCAGGTCCACCCTCTTTACTTTTGACTGACAGCAAGATGACATCAGACTTCCAAGTACCCACTGCCATGGCAACTCTAGATCACCTTAGCCCATGCTGATCAGTTCATAATTGGATTATTAACCATATAGTGTTACAGATTTTATGGTTAGGAGGAACTGTCATCTCCCAGACTTTTAGGATCTGCTCACAAAAGTCTTCCCCTTAAGAGTAATTTATCAACATTATTTTGGGCCTGCATTTCTCCTGCACTTAACAGGTAGTTTGCTGAGGAATGTGACATGTCCTGTCCATTTAGGCCAGTCAGGGCTGCAGGTATAGCTTCTTGGAAAAGAAAGCATGTACAGGTCAGCACTGTGGACCTATTTTATAGGATTATTCTCTTAACTTCATGTTCCCTCCATTCTCATCTCTCTCTTCCCTAACAGTAATAGGGATTGACCACAGAGAGCTTTATTACTGAGCGGTATCTCCAGCTAGTCTTGAACTTGCACTCCTCCTGCCTCAGCCTCTCAAGCCTCTGTGATTACAGCTATGCACCACCATGTCCAGCCTCCATTCTTTTTTAAATTTGATTTTGAGACAGGATCTCCCTGAATTGCTCAGGCTGGTATTGAACTTTTGAAACTCCTGTTTCAGTCTTCCCAGTCCCTAGAATTACAGGTTTGCACCACCGTGGCCAGCACTGCTTGATTTTTTTTTTTTTTCGTAAGAAATCTAAATTATCAACATCCAAGTCTCAGTTTTTTCTTGTGTAACAGGGACTTGAACCAGGTTATTTTTGCACACAAATTGTGTGGCCACCTGAGGCCAAGTATAGGTTTAGTGGATTTCTTCCCCTCCAAGTGAGATTGCCACTGGCTTTGGTCTCCAACCTCTTGGGAAAAGTAGTGCCATCCCATCTTTACAGTGGAGGCAAAGGAGAGGCTGTAAAACACTGGAGCCCCAGAGACAAGCTGTTTGTCAAGCTATGGAGTTAAAACTGTGAGAATCTTAGAAGGCATTCACCTCGGTTACTTAAGCAATGTGTGTGGGAAAGGACGCTGTTTATCATATTTAAAGCTCCAGATTGACCCATAAAAATGTATCCCTGGGGCTGTGGCTCAGTGGTAGAGCATGTGGCATGTGTGAGGCGCTGGGTTCCAGATTCTCAGCACCGCATATAAATAAATGAATAAAATAAAGATCTATTAACAACTAAAAAATATTTTTAAAAAATGTATCCCTAGCTGTGTGTGGTGGGGTACACCTGTAGTCTCATCACTCAGGGAGGCTGACGTGGGTGGAGCCCTTGAGTCCAGGAATTTGGGACCAGTTTGGGCAACATAGCAAAGCACCTGTCTCTAAAAAATAAAATAAAAATCTCTTTATTTAGCCAGACTCAGTGGCCTATGTCTGTAATCCCAGTATTTGGGGAGCAGAAGGATTACAAATTCAAAGCCAGCCTCAGCAATTTAGCAACACCCTGTCTCAAGAAATTAAAAGGACTGGAGATGTAGCTCAGTGGCTAAACACCACCCCCCAAAAAAAAATTTTCTATTGAGTTAATATCTAGAGTCTCTTTTGGGCATTGTAGATTTTTTGGTATTTTTGAAATTGAAAAGTTGAATGATTTTTTTTTTGGGGGGGAGGGGGTATTTTTGAAATTGAGGACAACTTCCTCATGCTGAAAGTAAAGGCTAAAAGGCTAGAAGGTGAGGAATATCTAAGAGGCTAAGTAGAGATTACCCCCTGCCCCACCAGTCCTGCACAGGTTAACTAAATCTGCATGTGTATTTACTGCATTTTTTTTCTCAAATTGCTATCTCTATTAAATTTTTCTTTCCACAGAGCCTCCAAAGGTGGAAATTGATTCATGTGTTTTGGGGTGTTTTGTTTGTTTTTGAACCCAGGGGTGCTTTACCATTGAGCCATATCACCAAGACCTCTTTTTTTTTTTTTTTTGGAACTTGATAAGTTCTTAGGGCCTTGCTAAATTGCTGAGGCTGGCCTTGAACTTGTGATCCTCCTGCCTCAGCCTCCTAAATAACTGGGATTACAGGCATGTGCCACCACTGCCGCGTCCGGCCAAGGGAGCCGAGTCCGGCGAGGGACGGCGAGGTTAAAAGACACACAGGACACCAAGGTTCTTCATCCAGGAGTCAATAATAATCTTTATTGCTAACACACCTTTTTTTTATACCCCAAGCAGCAGAAGTGGAAAATTACCCAAAAGCAGGAGGGAGGGGGGAGAAATTTAGTTTCCACATCTATTATTGTCAGGTACCGAAACCTCCCTTAACAATAAGTCCATCAGACCAGAAAAGGTCAAGGCATTCCCGTGGGATACATATGTCTCAGACGGATAAGCAGGAACAGAAAAACCGCAAGTTCGCCATGGCCTTGTGAGCTGGCCACACTGGCATGCAGAACAAACTAGTGGAGGTAGGGCTCCAGGGGCCAGGGTGGACCTGCTGCCAACAAGTCCCCCTCTTTTGTTTTTTGCATGCCAGTGGGAATCAAGTAGCCCCTGTCTTAGGTCGTTCACAGCCCTTGCGATGCTTACCCGTCTCTGGGAAGGCCCCGATTCCCTGTCTTAGGTCGCACAGCAAGCGTGAAAGTTGCCCGTCACTGGGTACTACAAGATCAGCTCAAGGTGTTATGACCTATCAAGACATTATTGCGGTGAACGCTTAACCGTCTCCACCTACGGGACCCACGACCATCACAACCGAATGGCAGATGTGATTGGACCGAGAGATTAGACAGCAAAGATCCTAGTGCAGGAAGGCAAAAGGGAGAGGTATGCATAGAGAAAAGATATGGCAGGAGTTCTTCTTTTAAGGAGGACACTCATCTTCGGATCGGTCTGAAGTATATCTCAGAGAGGCGATCATCCATCTTCAAGCGTTGATAGTGAACCTGTATCGGCTTAGAGGCTAAGATATTAATTTGATCCTTAATGAATTGTACTATCTTATTTACAATGCAGGGTCCTATTGCCACTACTAGAAGGAGGCCTAACAATGGTCCCAATAAGGGAAGAAGATAAGGCAAAAATCCATTAAGTCCAGTCCAGAGAGGGTTCTCAAATAATTCCCTCCTCCTTTTTTCTAGGTCTTCTTGGAGTTGTTTAATTTTTGTGCGAACTATGCCAGATTTGTTAGCATAAAAACAGCACCTCTCCCCAAGGGCTAAACAAATTCCCCCTTGATTGGCAGTAAGCAAGTCTAAACCCCGCCTGTTCTGAAGAACTACTTCTGCTAGAGAGTCTATCTGGTCTTGTAAGTCTTTAATGGTTCCCGACAGGGTTTGCACATCATCTATAAGTTGTTGAGATAGGCGGCGGTAAGAATGTATAGCCGTACCCAATCCTGCAGTGCCTGTACCCACAGCAGCGGTTATTCCAAGGCCAACAAGGAGTGGTAAGGCCTGCACAGCTCTCTTGTGTCTTCTAACTAAGATGTCTAGGCTAGGAATGGGTAGGGGTTCATCTCCTGAGATAATCGTGATATCAGGAAGCAGTAATGCGAGAACGCAACCGCCAGTCCAATTTGCTGGGAGCCTGGGAAAAGCTAAATTTCCACCACACATAAAGACTGTACCATTAGGGGGACAAATGGGAGAAGTAGGTGAGGAGTAATTCTTTACTAATGAGCAGTTTCCAAAAGAAGAGATTCCAACATCAACATCATAGGTATTATTTTGCATCATGCCCAGAAGGCATGACATAAAACCACCTAGAGGCTGCACCTTAAAGGGCAGCCCAGATTGACATGTGTTGTCATCATCAATGGTATAATTGATAGGAACCGCCAATGGCATGACTGCACCTGCCGTCATGCAGAGCCAGCAATCACCAGCAAGGGTAGGGTTGGAACTGTTAAGTAAAGAAAAGGTAGTTTCTAGGATATCTAATGTATTGGCATCTAAATCAGGAAGCTGGGATTTGGGCAATATCAAGGGGTGGTATGTAGGCTTAGGAATCTCCGGCTTTAAAAGCTTAATCACCTGAAGGTGTTTGATAGCATCAGTGGGTCCCCCTCCATCAGAGATTCCGATGGGGGCCTGCATGGGCCAACAGGAAGGTTTACCCACGACGCCCTCACATCCCGCCTCCGTTAACCGAGTCGTGATGCCTTCCCCTCCCCGGTCACCAAGAAAAGGAATGTAATTATAAGTGGTCCCCCATTCTCCACGGGTGTTAGTTAGGATGGCCTCAAAATACTGTTTTCCTTGATTATTAACACAAATTGAGGCCGATGTATAACAGGAGATGTGCATTGCCGGGGTGTAATGACAAGTGGCGGGACAGCTTCCAAGAGTCTCGGTCGGATTAGGGACAACAAGTCCGGGCTTATTAACACATACCCATTTTGGTTGCTCAAATCCTCCGATGTTTTGATTGAGTTCAGCCGCCATATAAGCTACTTTAGTCCCACAATCAATGCTCTGGATATAACCAGAGGGGGCCGAGTGCCGGGGCCCTCCCTTACACTCACAAGGGGCTCCAAAAAGATATTCATGAATATTCCCAGGTGGGGGGTCAAGCCCTCCTTCAACCAACCTGTCCAGAAGGAATGCCACAAGTGGGGTCCAGCTCATGAGGTGTGTCTCGGCACTCACTTGAAGGGGTGAGAACAACAGCGGCAGGATCAGCCATCTTGGGAACTTCATTTTGTCTTGAATTTTCATTCACTGGTCTGGTGCAGCGCTCCGGGATCCAAATGGGCTTCTCAGTTCCTGGAGGAAAAACACATACAGCTCCCCTCACTCTAGCTAAGAGTGGAGCCGGGGGTTGCCACTTTCCAGTGGATAAATCTTTCCACCTTATTTGAGCATCTTGTACAGTGGGAGGGGAAAAATGGCGTTGTGCAGCCGTGCGCCCTCCAGTGTCAGTGAGTAAAAAATTTAAAGTAAATAAGGTTATGCTTAGAAGTGCTTGTGGTCCCTGACAATTCCGGTATATCTCCCCCTCTTTTATTTTTTGTAAATAAGTTTTTAAATGTTGATGGGCTCGTTCCACGATAGCCTGTCCCTGTGGATTATAAGGGATTCCAGTCTTATGATTAATTTCCCATTGGGTGCAAAACCGTTGAACTGCCTGGCTTACATATGCGGGACCATTATCGGTTTTGAGGCATTGTGGGGTGCCCATGGAGGAAAAGGCTTTTAGAAGATGACTGATTACGTCCTTAGCCTTCTCTCCAGTATGTAAGGTGGCAAAAATGAAGCCGGAATATGTGTCAGTGGAAACATGTATAAAGGAGAGCTTACCAAAGCTAGGGAAGTGTGTAACATCAGTTTGCCAGACATCATTAGGTTGTAGTCCTCTTGGATTAACCCCAAGGGAAGGAGAATGAATAAATGGTGCACAGGTTGGACATAATGAGACAATTTGTAAAGCCTGGTCTCGTGAACATCCTGTATGGAAGCGTAAAGACTGTGCATTTAAATGAAATTTGTTATGGAATTGTAAGGCCTTGTCATATTCGGTCGTCACACAGGAAAGGCCAACAGCATGAGTAGCAGCGTCTGCTTTTGCGTTGCCCTCTGACAAAGGTCCAGGGAGCCCTGAATGGCTTCGGATGTGGCCAATGTATAGAGGATCTCGTCTAGCCCAAATGAGAAGCTGAACTACCTGTAGTTGTTCTGTGATGGTGGATTGCTTTCCAATATATGATGCTGTTTCTATGACTAGAGCCAGATTGGCTACATACAAGCTGTCAGTATATACATTAAGAGGAATAGAACTATAGACTTTGAGAGCTATGATTAAAGCTTCAACTTCCGCCTTTTGGGCCGACTGACCTGACACAGGTTGTCGGAGAATTTGAGATCCATCAAAAACGACGGCAAATCCATTTTTGGCCCCATCTGTATATACAGTTTGGGCCTTTGGAATAGGTTCCCTTTTCATAATCTTTGGGAAGATAATGGGACACCTTTTAAAGCTCTCCAAAAGTCTATGTTTAGGGAAGTGATTATCAATCTGACCCTTGAAGCTGCACAGGAAAAGACACCAAAGGTCATGTTCTTGTTGTAACTTGTGTATCATATCTTGAATGTAAGGTTGAATAAGTATGTCAAAGGTTTTTCCAAACAATGCATCACCCAAATATTTAGCCTTCCAAATTAAGTTAATAACTAGCTCATAAAAGGGAGTCAATACCCGGGGGTTAGAAGCCGGCAAGTGGACCCAATAAATGGGACCCGTTTGCCAGAACACTCCTGTGGGAGTAATTTTAGAAGGTAGAACTATAAATGACAAGGGCAGAGAATAATCTATCTGCATAATCTGCATGTCCTGCAGAGCCTCTTCTATTAGCCTCAGTGCTCGTAAGGCTTCTGGTGTAGGTACTCTACATGACGTAGGAGAAGGATCTCCTCGCAAGAGGTCATACAGGGGTTTGAGCTCTCCAGTTGGAATATGAAAGGAAGGGCGCAGCCACTGTATTTCTCCGAGGAATGTCTGCCACTGATGCAAAGTTTTGAGCTGATTTATCTGGAACTGGGGTCTCTGGGGAAAGATTCCTATGTTATTAATGATGTATCCCAAATAATTGTAAGGGTGTTGAAACTGCACCTTTCCAGGTGCTATGACCAGCCCTGCCCCTTTTAGAAGGGATTGGAGGACTTCATAAGATTGAAGAAGCCTTTCTTTCTTGGGCCCTGCCAGTAAGATGTCATCCATATAATGAATGAGGTAGAGCTGTGGGAACTGCTGTCGAAAGGGTCGCAAAACCTCAGCTACAAAATATTGGCACATTGTAGGACTATTAGTCATCCCTTGAGGTAGGACGGTCCATTCATACCGTTGGTAAGGTTCCCTAAAGTTTATGGAAGGCAAGGAAAAAGCGAAACGCTTTCGGTCTCGTGGGTCTAAGGGGATAGAGAAGAAACAATCCTTTAAATCTATGACAATAAGATGCCAATCCTTTGGGATCGCAGTAGGAAAGGGTAGCCCTGGCTGTAAGGGTCCCATGGGTTGCATAGTTTTATTAATAGCCCGTAGGTCCTGAAGAAGTCTCCACTTCCCAGACCCCTTTTGTATAACAAAAATAGGGGTATTCCAAGGGGAGGTAGAGGGCACCACATGTCCTAACTTAAGCTGGTCTTGAACTAATAGGGAAGCGGCCTGTAATTTGTCCTTAGTTAGGGGCCACTGTTCTACCCACACAGGGTCATCTGATAACCAAGTAATGGACAGTGGAGGTGGCCGCACTTCAGTGGCCCCTAGGATAAATTTCCCAGTCCTCTCCGGTCTCTTCCCCGCCGGGTAACCTGTTCTGCTGGATCCACAGGTGATATTCTGCCCTCATGTCTCTTTCCTAGTCCCCTTCCAGGGATCCATCCCATGTCTAGCATTGCATCATTAACAAAGTTATTATTTCCTTTTAAAGTCTGGGTAGTAAGAATAGCCCCCATTTGATGAAGCAAGTCCCTCCCCCAAAGGTTTGTGGGGAGTCCAGTCACCACATAAGGCTGGAAATGGCCACTATGTCCTTCGCCATCTCTCCATTTTAAAAAGGAAGCACTTCTTTTTGGTCGGGTCTGTCCTATCCCCTGTAATATGGCCGAGGGATTCTGGAGGGGCCAGGCAGGTGGCCATTGTTTTTCAGAAATGACAGAGACATCCGCCCCCGTATCTAGTATTCCCTTGAAAGCCTTGTCCTGTATCTCAATAGTCAGGTTGGGACGTGAATCCAAATGAGCTACCCAAAAGGCCTGGGGAGTTCCAGTGGAGCCAAAGCTGCCGTCGCCCCGGGACCCACGGAGGGTGTGCCCAGGAATGGAAGCTAAGGGTAGCAGCAGCAATTGAGCTATACGCTCCCCGGGGGGAAGAATAACAATTCCTTGGGTAGCTTCTACTACTATTTTTATCTCTCCCTGATAATCAGCATCAACAACCCCCGTAAGAATCTTTAAGCCCCACTGAGTTGCGCTACCTCGTCCCAACACTAGTCCCACCGTCCCCTCTGGCAGGGGTCCAAAAACCCCAGTAGGCAGCGTCTGAGGTCCCATTTGGGGAGTTAATACCGCTCGGGAGGTGGAACTGAGGTCCAGTCCTGCGCTTCCTGGTGTTCCCCTGGGGAGTTCCCAGATAGAAAGGGGTTGGTCAGTGGGAGGCGTTGGAGACGCCCACTCCCTGGGGCACTGTTTTGTCCCTGCACTGCCCCGTACACTTTGGCTTCCGGGGCCCGGGGCGGGCCCCTGTTCCCGTTTCCCGACGGTATTGGGTTACCCTGGATGTCAAATTTTGACCTGCACTCACTGCTCCAATGATTTCCTTTATGACATCTAGGACAAATTCCAGGCATCCCTCTGCCAGCACCCTCGCTCCTTTCCGGGCAGTTTCTCTTTATATGTCCCTCTTTTCCACATTTAAAACACCCCTTAGAGCGGGTTCCCCTGTTATCAGCTTTTTGCATTCCAGTCTTAAGGGCAGCAGCCAAAACCTGACCAGTAATATGGGGCCCATCTATATCTTTGCATGCTCGAATCATGTCATCTATACTTTTGGCCCGGGAGGACTTAATAGCATTTTGGCAGTAAGTGTTAGCGTTTTCATATGCCAGTTGTCTAATAAGTGGCATAGCCTGTTCCAGATTAGGGAATATTTTTCCAGCAGCCTGCATTAGGTGGGCTATAAAGTCCGAATAAGGTTCAGAGGGCCCTTGAGAGATCTTGGAAATTTTTGTTTCAGTCTTAGAAATGGGCAGGGCTTTCCAGGCATGGACTGCAGCTGAGGCTATTTGAGCATAAACACCTGGGTCGTAATTAATTTGTTGGCCTATGGTGGCATACTGCCCAGTTCCTGTTAACATTTCAGCATTTCGCCGTTGATGGCCCGCATTTAGGTTAATCTGAGCCAGCTCGCGGCACCTTTCATGATATTCACTTTTCCACAATAAGAAATCCCCTCCAGATAACACAGCCCTGCAAAGTTGCTGCCAATCATTAGGTATTAGTTGACTGGCTGAGAAGGACTCGAAGAGGGTCAATGTGAAAGGGGCATGAGGTCCATAATTAATGACCGCCTCCTTAAGCTGTTTTATGTCCTTGAAGGCTAGGGGGACATGGGCTCTGGCCGGCTGTCCATCAGCATCGGCGTTTTCAATCATTGGAAAAACTTGAGCCGCTCTAGAACCCCAGTGGACCCCCGCCCGTCTAGTAGGGGCGTCCTCATTCCAATCAGGATTATAGGGAGGAGGTGCGGCAACTGAGGGGGCCCTAGGCACCCTCACATTTGCCCTTTTAAGGCGATGTTCTAGTTCCTCTATCTCCCTTTCTAATCCCTCCTCTTCCTCAGAGAGAGAACTGAGGTCCTCAGGATCCTTTTCGGGCTTAGAAATCTGGAGGTGTTTCTTACCCCCTGAGCCTGAGTCCTCAAGAGGACCCTCATCCTTTAAGGATTCTGCCATTTGCTCCTCCTGCACCTGATTAAGGGCCTGTTCACATTCAGCAAGTTGATCCTTGATCTTTACTTTATCTGTTAATAAAGCATCCTTTACCAACCTCCATAAGGAAAAAGTGGCAACTGGGACACTATCCGAGCCCCGGTCCCTCAATAATTTCTGAAGGTCATGCCTCACCAGGTCCCAGTCACTATTATTAAGAAATCCTCCTGTCAGAAACCAAGGACAAGCCTGGGCAATAATTTCAACGAATTCGGTTGCAGTCTTAGTTTTTATTCCTGTTCCTTGTGTATTTAACAGCTCTTTTAGTTCGTTGGCCAGACGAACCTTCGCTGTTGAGTTACCCATGGTACGTACCCTGTCTCTTTAAATTATCTTTAAACCAATCCTCCCCCTTCTTTCTTAGAAGGTGAGCCCCGTCCGCTTACCCCTGCTTTCCGGATCTCGGTGGGAACCTCCAATTGCCGCGTCCGGCCAAGGGAGCCGAGTCCGGCGAGGGACGGCGAGGTTAAAAGACACACAGGACACCAAGGTTCTTCATCCAGGAGTCAATAATAATCTTTATTGCTAACACACCTTTTTTTTATACCCCAAGCAGCAGAAGTGGAAAATTACCCAAAAGCAGGAGGGAGGGGGGAGAAATTTAGTTTCCACATCTATTATTGTCAGGTACCGAAACCTCCCTTAACAATAAGTCCATCAGACCAGAAAAGGTCAAGGCATTCCCGTGGGATACATATGTCTCAGACGGATAAGCAGGAACAGAAAAACCGCAAGTTCGCCATGGCCTTGTGAGCTGGCCACACTGGCATGCAGAACAAACTAGTGGAGGTAGGGCTCCAGGGGCCAGGGTGGACCTGCTGCCAACAACCACAATCAACTAAGATGGAAATTTTGAAACAAAAATTTTCCTTAAATTGGCTTTGAATAAAACCTATTTTCCTGCCAACTTGACTGAATATTTGTAAAATAATGAGAGGTGTAGCCTAACCTCTCCAAAACAGTAACAGTACCATAAGGTAATGTTATTGAAAGCTTCTCCTTGCATCCAATGCCAATCCAGTAATGAGGACACATTTTTGAGAAAAAGGAAAAACTTTTATTGCTTTGCTAGCACAAGAGAAACAAAGGGGTCTCCTGTCCCAGAGGCTGTGATTCTGTCTATCAGAGGGAACAGGAGGTTTTTAAAGAGGTGAATCCAAGGCTGCATTCAACATGTTCTCTGTCAGAGTTGTAATTCACTTCTTAATTTGGGAGCTGGTCTTTTCTGAGATCTTCTGGTGTCATCCCCAAATCTAAATTACTTTTTTCCTATGGTGGGTGTGTCTTCAAGGACTGATAACTCTGCCTAAAATGAGTGAGAAAGGCAATCCTGTGTCTCCTGAGATTATGGAGAGAAAGAAGTTAGGGAGGAGGAGAAAGAGAAGAAGAGAAAGAAACATGCCCTTTAAAAAATAAGTCACGGTGTCAGAGCAGCAAGGGCTAAAATGGACTATAACAGGGGTTCACTTGATGCTTTGACTATATCCCTGGGGCTTTGAAACTTTCATTTTTTTTTTTTTCTTTTCCCAGACTTCTCCTCCTTGGTCTTCTTTTTTTCTGGTCTCTCCTCTCTATTCTTATTTTCTCTTTTTCACCTCTATAAAACCCCCCCTGTTCCTATGGATGGGCAGAATCACAGCCTTTGGGAAAGGAATCCCCTGTGTTTCTCCTTTGCTAACAAAGCAATAAACCCTCTTTTTTCTTTTTCTCAACTGTGTCCTTGAGGTCGGGGATACAGATCAGCTGGTAGAACACTTATCTAGCTTTCGCAAGGCCCTAGGTTCAATCCCCAGCACTATCAAAAACAAACAAAAAAACCCCAACTGTGTCCCCATTGGATTGGTATCAGGGACAAGGACCAAGCTTTCAGCAACAGGACCACTGTTACAATAAAGCTCTATGTAATTTTCGGTCTATATTATCACTCTACCCCTATTCTATACATATTTCTCAGTAATCTGTCAGGTATTGGGTTGGTAGTAGCTAGCAATGGGAAGTGAAATGTATGTCAAAGTCACAGGTTTACTTCTAAGTACTCTTAAGAGTTTTCTTTAAGTTACTGCCAAGACAGAATAAATAATTTGTAGCAGATAGCCTGTAGAAAAACATCAGAGTATGCAAAACTTGAGGATAAACAGACAAAAGTTAAAGGGATAATGGGGAGGGGGATGCCTCAAGAAAGGATTTATGGAACTTTTTTTGGGGGGGAGGTTACCAGGGATTGAACTCAGGGGTACTCAACCACTGGCTACATCCAGTGTTTTGTTTTGTTTTAAGTATACATGGGGTTTTTTAATACCTTTATTTTGTTTATTTTTTTTTCAAAATTTTTTAAATATTTATTTTTTAGTTATAAGTGGACACAATATCTTTATTTTATTTATCTATTTATTTATTTATTTATTTATTTATTTATTTATTTATTTATTCATTGGTGCTCCTGAAGATCAAACCCAGTGCCTCACACATATGAGGCAAGCGCTATATGGCTGAGCCACAACCCCAGGTCTGCCAGCCCTATTTTGTATTTTATTTAGAGATGGGGTCTCACTGAGTTGCTTAGCACCTTGCTGTTGCTGAGGCTGGCTTTGAACCTGTGATCCTCCTGCTTCAGCCTCCCAAACCACTGGGATTAGAGTCCTATGCCACCACACCTGGCTGGGATTAACTCTTGACAGGACCCATCAAAATCAAGATAAAGTTAGAAGTTATGGTACCAAGTGTCTTCTACTAGCTCAGAACAAGGGGTTCTTTAGAAGCACAGAGGCAGCAAGGTAACCTCTGACTGGCTACTGATCCCAATGCCCACATTAACATGTAATTGACTTTTAGATTAAGCCCCTCTACATAGGATGGCCACCAGGACAGTCCTGGAGGGGACCAACGAGGGTCAAAACCTCCACCACCAGATGTGAAGGAGGAGTTGAACACCCAATGGCAAAGAGTATAGAGGGTAGTCCACAGTTCTCCTGGTAAACAATCAAACAGTAATAAATTTGGAGACAGCATTATCTCCTTTGTCATTCTCTCTTGAGTGCTCTGTGCTTGAGCCTTTCTTTACTTGTACTTTATTCTCACCTAATTTCTACTCTACTGTCATTTAAAATAAAGTTATCTTACATGGCTTTTGGTGTCTGACTTTAATTTTTCTTTCATTGGAACACAAGAACCAAGGTTTGGTGTGGGGGCCGTCGCGCTGAGTGACCAGCATTTTCCTTCCCATGATCAGTAGAGGCTCTGTTGATTATTTTCGTTGTGATCTGGCCACATTCATAGTGGCCCCAGACACTGCCTGATCCTTGAAGTAGCAGAATGTGTCTTCATGCGTAGGCATGCCTTTCTGCAGCCCCATGAATCGAGCTACCCTCACCTGTTCCTTTGTGATTTACTCCTTTGCCCTGTTTGGGATAGAATGTTCCATGGAAATGCCCTTTGTAGTCCCCTTGCTCTGCCTTTGGGTGTGTCCTTCCTAGATGTCAGCCAACCTGTTGACTGCAGACTTCATGAAGCTAGACTCAATCCCCTGAAACCTGACCACTTGCCTCATTTGAATGGCTTCACCTCAGTAAAAGGGTCAGCACATGCCACAGTCTGGCTGGGCACAAATGCTGCCACGAAGCACTTGTAGGTTCAAAACAGCAACTCTTTATTGCCGAACTCCACCAGCGCTCCACACACGCTCCCTGGGAACACTCTCCCCTCCACTGGGGTTGCTGGCACTCTCCCTTGGAACCCCACGGGAACTCCAAAGTAGCGGGCTCGGGCTCTGAAGCAGCAAGAGCCGCCCTATTGCCGGACAGTAAAAGTCAAATATACAATTGAATACACAGCTTAACATAACCATCATCATCTCAATGGCTCGCTGGCGTCACCTCTCAACCACTCCCTTCTGGCAATATGCCAGGCTTCATCCTGACTCAGCTGAGGCCCTCAACAAGCACATGCTGGTTCTCTTTCTTTCTTGGGACCCCTAAAGAAAAAGATATCTCTATCTCTTGTGTGGTTATTTCGCACAGCCCAGTTCCCTTAGAGTGAGACCCTGAGTGTTTTTGTTGCCAGGATCTTGGCAGTTTGGAGTTTCAGCTCCCTGATTTCCTGTGATGATAGTAAAATCAAGTTACTCTCTGAGCAAATATTCAATCTATTATCACTCCATCCCTACTCAAAAGATTTCTCACTAATGTGCCAAGTGTGGATGACTAGGGAAGCTAAGTTAGAAGGATTGTAAATTTGAGGCCAGACTCAGCAATTTAGCAAGGCCTTAAGCAACTTAGTGAGACCCTGTCTCAAAAATAAAAAGGGCTGGAGATGGAGCTCAGTGGTAAAGCATCACTGGTTTCAATTCCTCTTATTTTGCTTCAGAAGACTCTTGCCCTTTCACCTACAGAATATCTCCATCTTTCTCTGTGTTAAGCCTGTGAGTCACTTCCCCTCTTTAAAGTTGGGAAAGTTTCCTGTTGCTTTTATTTTCCTGTGAAAGAGAAGGCCCCAGGGACTAATCTGGGCCTCATACTGAAAGCTCTGTCATTGTGCCTGATGCTGATCCAATAACAAGGACAAGGCTTTGAGAAAAAAAAGAAAAAAGAAGTAGTATTGCTTTGCTAGCAAAAGAGAAAGGCAACAGACTCATGTCACAGAAGCTGCCATTCGAACTGGTAGGAGGAACCAAAGGTTTTAAAAAGGGAACCATTGAAAAACCAGCCTCTACCTCAGAGCAAAGCCTGCCAAGGAAGGGACATCACCTTTGTCCTTGGAAAGACCCACAGAGCACTCCTAGGCACATTCCTACCCTGCTAAGTTGTTTATCTACAAATAACAGGAGAGATCTGCTGCGCCAGGTGTCCCTGACTCAGTCAGGCTAGGTGGGGATCCATAGCAACCCCTTAGCAGCCACCAATCCGCATGAGACAGGGAAATACCTGGGATGCCAGATGACCCTCCCAGTAGTTTATGGTGGTTGATAACATGTTGGGAAACCATGTAGTTCAGCACATACACCCCTCTTGGCTTAAACCAATCAGTTCAAATGAATACCCCTTTTGTACTGACCAATCACCCCTACCCAACTTGTTCCCGCCAGTGAATGTGCTAATCATGTTTTAGAGTTGTTATTTGATTTTCCCGCAGTGTGTGATGATTTGCTAAGAGATGCTATGATGTATGTGAAGTCCCTGCCTTCTCCAAAGAATGTATAAAACTGCTGCAAACCCTGGGTTGGGGGCCTCTCAGTGTCACCAGTTGCTGTGTGTGCGCGTGGAGGACCGAGCTAGCTCGCAATAAACACCTCTTTGCTGCTTACATCGATCTTGGGTCTCTGGTGGTCTTTTGGGGGTCCCGAATTCGAGCATAACACTGTATGAGATGTTTTCCAGATATTGTTAATAGATGTAATTAATATTCACTTGATCCGGCCTGGGGATGTGGCTCAAGTGGTAGCGCGCTCGCCTGGCATGTGCGGGGCGCTGGGTTCAATCCTCAGCACCACATAAAAATAAAATGAAAGATGTTGTGTCCACCGAAAACTAAAAAATAAATATTAAAAAAAATATTCACTTGATACTTAAGAGAGCTGTTTTCCCATTTCCAGGTCCAGTGTTGCTTTGTTCAGACAGTGGGGTATAAGTGGAAGGACTGGTTACTCAGATCAGGAAGAGTGTTAATCTTGTTCTCCCAACCTATCCCTCAAAATTAAGGAAGAGAAGAGGAAGATGAGGAAAGAAAAAAAAAAAAAGAATTTCAGTTTTAAAATAAACCACCAGCCAGGCTCAGTGGCACATACCTGTAATCCCAGCAATTTAGGAGGCTGAGGCAGGAGGATCCCAAGTTCAAAGCCAGCCTCAGCAATTTAGCAAGGCCCCAGGCAACTTAGCAAGATCCTGTCTCAAAATAAAAAGGTTTGGGGATGTGACTCAATGGTTAAGGGGCCCTGAGTTCAATCCCTAGTATGAAAAAATAAGCCACCAGTGGTCAAGGTTTATATTCAAGACATAAAGTGGACCCCTGTTACATGAAAGGAACTCCTGTTACAGAGCTAGACTCTGCAAACCCACAAAGGATGGTGCACACCAAATTCTTGCGCCTTCAACTCTCTTTTGAGTCCGAAAGAGCCTGGAGCTAGTGATAAAAATAGCTCCCAATGTGTGTTGCGTGCAAAGAGACAGTCCTGAGGATTGTGAGGCCATTACCATGGATAGAACAGACCTGAGAGTCCCTAGAAGGCTTCAGGGTTTTGTTTGGTTCCCTCCAGCATTCTATTATTGATTGTCATTTCATGGCTTCTCAGTCCTCCAGAATCTGGCTCCAGTCTCTCTCACCAATATCCTTTCTGATGATCTCTACCTGTCTTTTTTAAACTTTGAGCTCCAGCCACAAAGATTTATTTATAATCCCTAAAATCATCTTAGCATAGGATTAGCTACATGACTTATTTTATATTTTTTCCACTTTGTTCACTGGGAATTCATTTTTCAAAACCCAAAACAGGAATGGGGTCGTGGCTCAGTGGTAGAGCGTTTGCACAGCATATGTGAGGCTCTGGGTTCGATTCTCAGTACCACATATAAATAAACAAAGGTCCATTGACAACTTTAAATATATATACTTTTTTTAAATTGAGGGCATAGATCTGTGGTAGAGCGCTTACCATGCATGAGGCTGTGGTTGAATACCTCACCTCGATACCAAAAAAAAAAAAAAAAAAAAAAAGCCTGCGGTAGATGCTACCAACCTCAGCAAGACCTCCTGAATACCCTATGTGGAACCCAGGGAATCAAACACCACTGCTTTACCTCTACCTCTGTACCTCTGTACTTTATGCATACTTTTATGCTTGCCTTTATCTTTTTTATTTTTATTTTTTTTGGTGCTAGCAATTGAACCCAGGGTCTTTTACATATGCTAAGCTCACAGTCTACCACTGAGTTATACCCCCAGGCTCAGTATTGTTTGTTTTTATTTTCTTTGTTTTGTTGGTTAGTTGGGTTTTTTGTTTGTTTGTTTGTTTTGAGTTAGGTTCTCACTACATTGCCTAGGCTGGTCTAGAAATCATGAACAAAGTAATCCTCCAATCTCAGCCTCCTGAGAAGCTGGAACTGCAGGCACATACCACCACATCCAGCTTTATTATTTACATTTTATACAATCTTTTTTTCCTTTGAGGTCAAGAAAGCTCTTCATTCTTGTAACCCTTCACACATGATGGCAATATGAAATAGATGTTGAACAAATGGTTATTGAATTAAATTTAAGTTTGTGAGTGATCAGTGCTTCATAAATACCATTCTATTATTTCTTAGAAGTTACTTTTTTTTTTTTTTTTTTTTTTTCTTTTCATTTGCAGTGCTGGGGACTGAACCCAAGGCCTTGCTCATGCTAGACAGGTGCTCTACCACTCAACTATACTCTCCCCAAAAAGTCACTCTGAAACAAAAATTCTTCTGGATTATCAAGATAGGAAATGGTATACATACTCAATATGCTTTTCATCTGTGGTTCTCAAACTGGAGTTCCTGATCAGCAACATTAGCATTACAAGGGAATTTCTCAGATCCCACCCTAAGCCTAGTAAATCAGAGACTCTGGGCATAGGCCCAGCAATCTGTGGTTTAAGAAATCATCCAGGTAATTCTGTTAGTCTCTAAAGATTGAAAACTTTTTTTTTTTTTTTTTTTAATAAAAAGTGATTTCTCATGGTGTGGTCTGGGGACTGCCTGGTGCATCAGAATCACTGACATTGTGAGACATCCTGTCTCCCATCCCAAAGCTACTGAATCTACTGGAGGTGGGGAGGGTTATTTTTTGTTTATTTGTTTGTTGTTTGTTTGGGGGGATTTTTATTTATTTATTTATTTTAGGTACTGGGGATTAAACCCAGGGGCACTTTACCACTGACTTGGGATCTAAGAAAAGCAGCTGGAAGGAGAACAAAATGAACAGTTAGAAGAAATTAACACCAGAGTGTAAAAATTCAAAGCCCCCTTGCTAACAGAAGGTGAGAAGGAAGGGCCCCCCCCATGCCTGACCAACAGAGCTGAACTGTATGTGCCAAAAGGACAAAGGGAAGTGGGAACAACAACTAAAAGTATACTTTTTTCTTTCTTCCCTTTCTTTCTTTTTTTTTTGAGGTGCCACTAGCATAGTCCCATGTGATAAAGATACATTTCTTTAAATAACCCATTAAGAGTCAGTAAAACCTTGCATGCATAAGCCCCTAGTTTCAATCCCCAGAATCACCAAAAAAAAAAGAGTCAGTAAAACACCTAGGTAATGTTCAGGAAGATTGTATACCCCATAGTACTCAGCCACTGAGGAACCCAGAAGTGGGATCTTGCACTCTAGGGGATAAAATGCTGGTTGTACCCTATGTGTGTCCTATCCACCAGGCACCCAATCTTGCAGACCATCATTGCTGGGAGCCATTAGCCAAGTAGGTATGACAATTTCCTTGCCAGCGTACCCCATGTTGCTGACATGTTGCAGCGACATTGAATGTAGGTGACCTTGCTCAAGGACCAAGGCAGATTAGGGTGTTCCCGGTTTTAAGATAATCCTGTTTAGGGCGTTCCCAGTTTAGGTTCCAGGTTTAAGGTTTAAGATTATTCCTGCTGGGAATAGGGCGTATCCTGCTGCCTGAGTTCCCCTTGAGTTCTCACGGGATTCAGACAGTATATTTTGGAGATAGAAGCCCAGTGGAGGGGGATTTGGGCAGAGAACGCGGATTTCCCCAGAACGTGATTGTAGACGGCTGGTGTGAGTTCGGGAATAAAGAGTTGCTGTTTGAATCTACAAGCTGTGTGGTGGCTCGTGATTGTGTGCCCAGCCAGACTGCGGCATTTGTGCCCAGCCAGACTGTGGCACATCATTAAAGTAGAGCTGTGGTTTTTGCTGGACCTTGTGTTTCTTAGTTCATTCTTTGGGCTTGGACAGGTGAGCGTGTTTCTCACAGGCTTGACTTGAACTTGCAATCCTTCTGCCTCAGCCTCCTGAGTCACCAGGATTACAGGCATGTACCAACTTGCCTGGCTCTTTTTTGGTTTTGTTTTGTTTTTGAGTCAGGGTCAGCAGACAACTGCTTCCCTTGCACCTCAGTATTTCTCCTCCCTCCAGTATTAACACCATATGCACCAGCTCCATTCAAGAATCTTCTCCAAATCTCTTTCATTGTGTAGCTTGCCCTCCTTCTGTTCCTTCCGTCTGGAACACCTTTGGCAAACTCTACTCTGCACAACTCAGCTCTTCACTCATGTGAGATGTTCTCCAACCCTAAGACATAAACAGAGGCAGCGTTGGGCTTTAGACAGGGTGTGTCTGACTTTCCAATGTACACTGCTTATTTCTACTTGGTGTGGTTTGTGCTCTTGGACAATAAATACTCTTGACCAGTATAGCCCTCAGTAAAATGAATAAATCAGATGAGATTATATCTAGGGTTCCTTTCAGCTATAATATCTCAACAAATCAAAAACAATAACAACAAAAATTTATCTTAGCCAGGTGCGGTAGCACATACCTGTCATCCCAGCAGCACCAGAGGCTGACATAGGAGGATCATGAGTTTAAAGCCAGCTTCAGCAACAGTGAGGCACTAAGCAACTCAGTGAGACCCTGTCTCTAAATAAAATAGGGCTGGAGATGTGGCTCAGTGGTTGAGTGCCCCTGCTCAGTACAAAAAAAAAAAAAAAAAAAAATTACCTTTCCTCAAAGATTATCTCAAGCCAGATAACTTTTTAAATTTCCTTATCACAAGATAGTTCTATTCAAATATGGGGAGATAATCTTCTGTTCATTTCTTCTTTTCATCTGCCTTTCTCATGGATCTGAGAACAAAATAATGTCACAAGCAGGAAGCCATACGGCCAGATGATTTCTGTCTTAACCAATTCAAACTGGTAACCAGGAGGAACAACTTCTTGCATGAACCAGTTACTCTAGTCATTCCAGAACTTGATCTTCTCTCCTTCTTTTGTTCCCTCTCCAAATACCATGGAGAACCAGGCACAGTGGCAGTGGTGCAGGCCTATAATCTCAGTGGTTTAGGAGGTTAGGCAGGAGGATTGTGAGTTCAAAGCCAGCCTCAGCAATTTAGCGAAGCCCTAAGAAACTTAGTAAGACCCCATTTCCTGGGAATGTAATGTAAGGGTCCGGCGAAGCGTCGGAGAAAGAGACCACCAAGTGACCACTCATGCAATTGGCAGAAGGGGATTTATTGAACCAGCATGCTGGGGCTCCGTGCCCACTCGAGAAGGGAAAGCAGCCCAGAGCCCAGAGCAGGGGTTGTGCAATGCTTAAGTACACTTTTTTTGGGGGAGGGCGGGACTTTACATACATCACAGTCTCCTTTAACAAATCATCATACACCGTGGGAAAGTCAAACAACAATTCTTAGACTTGATTAGTACATACATTGGCGGGAACAGGTCAGGCTGGAGTGATAGGTCATTCCTAAGGAGGGGGTTACATTCAAACTGATTGGTTTGGGCCTTGAATGCCTACATGACAAGCTGCACAGGGTCTTGAATGCTATAAATCAACTAAATGGCCAGTAGGGCATTGTCTTAACTGCCTCAGGAATTTAACCCATGCTTTGCAGTTTAGAAGCTTTACAATGCCTGGTCTTTTATACTTTAACTTTTACACTTTAACTTCAATTTCTTTTACCCTTACATTCCCCACTCCTTTTTCTGACTACTTTTAATCTTAAAAGTAATGCATCACGATTATTGAAGGGTTTCACATTTCATGAGTTGTGTTGTGTTCCCTGGAATCATTTTCTGCATGGCCTCCATTTTAGATTTCACTCGGTATTAGACCCCGATTTATCTAACTACACTGACTACCTAACTTTAAATCTGGCTTCATTCCCCGCTCTAATTTGGGAACTCCTTACTGCTGTAAGGAAGGGGGGCGAAGAGGATCTTTCTGGCTTCTTCAGGCTGAGAAGATTTACACACTGAGAAACACTGCATTCAAACCAGATTCTCTCTTTACAGAGAGAAAAGGCAGTTGAGTTATTTGCCTAAGGCAGCACAGCTGGCAGAATCCCAGGTGCCTGACTCACAGCCTTTCTACAATGTTGCATTGTTTCCAGGGTGCTACAAAAAATAGCTCAGTCTGCTCAGCCACACTACCATGTAGGCACAAAAATACAGCTCAACAATCAGGCTCTATTTCATCTAATCATTTTGCCTAAAGAATTGCCCTCCAGCTGGGCATGGTGGCACACTCTGTAATCCCAGCAGCTTGAAAGGCTGAGGCAAGAGAATTGCAAGTTCAAGGCCAGTCTTAGCAATTGAGCAAGGCACTAAGCAACTCAGTGAGACCATCTCAAAAATAAAATAAATAAATAAATAAATAAAAAGGGTTGGGGAAGGAAGGAAGGAAAAGAAAAAGAAAAAAGAATTGCTTTTGATGATTTTATTAAGATCTAACTCAACTTTTGTGACCAGGTCCCAACACTAGAAGGTTCCCGTCTTCAAGTCCTGATGACCACAAGAACATGATTTTTGAGGGGCTGGAGCATGAACAGTGTTTGCTTTGCATGTAGAATAGTCTCAGTCTTGAGTAACCTAAGCAGCTCTTTTGAGGTCCCAGCCCACTATTTGTACATGTCACTGACAATCAGGGCCTAACTACAGGAAAGTCAAAGTGGGCAAAGCATTTGTGAGGGTTTTACTCACAAATTCTCCCTAGAGAATCTTACTTTCCTACTTTCTCTAGGCGCATTAATATTCTTGATCTGCTCTAAGTCTTTCTGCAGCAGTATTTCCTACTCACTCCAACTTAAATAAGCCTTTGTTCATATATATATATTAGTTGTAGTTGGACACAATATCTTTATTTTAATGTGGTGCTAAGAATCGAACCCAGGGCCCCACATATGCTAGTCAAGTGCTCCACTGCTAAGCCACAACCCCAGCCCTCCCGCTTTGTTCTTTTTTTAAAATATTTTTTAGTTGTCAATGGATCTTTATTTTATTTATTTATATGAGGCGCTGAGAATCAAGCCCAGTGCCTCACACATGCTAGGAAAGTGCTCTACCATTGAGACACAACTCCAGCCCAAGCCTTTGTTCTTGCAACTAAAAAGTCAAAAGGCATTTTACAAATGAGTTAAAATCAAAATATTGAAGACTAGTTTATTTAAGCCCCTCACCTAGAGGCATTTCTTTTTCTTTTTTCTTTTGGTTTTTTTAATTGTGAAGCTGGAAATTGAACAAAGAGCCTTGTGCATGGGAGTCAAGCACTTTATCAACTGAGCTACATCCCCAGCCCTCCTAGAGGCATTTCTAAGTTAATTGTATATGTATAATAATTATCATCATTATTATTATTTGCAATTGACAAAATATATTCTCATGCAAAGCAGGAAGAACATGTTTTTGTGATCTGACTCGAAGGTTATGTCACTTGTCCAAAATTACCTACTGTTTAAATACTATGTTGGATCAAAGCCTGTCTGTAATCTTGAAGGCAAAGTTCTTTCAGTTATATCAACCTGAATGTGAGGGGTTGACAACTAAAGGCCCCTGGTGAATGTCTGTTGAGTGAGTATTGAAATAAAAAGTAACAGCAAATGAGGTAGTGAAAAAGAAAAAATAAAACTTAGGTTTATTACTTTAGGGGACCAGAAGGGAATTGTTCTCAGTAGACATGGAAGGCTATGAGAAATTAAGAAAGCAACTCCCCCAACACACACACACACACACACACACACACCACACTCATACCATAAACTCACCCCTTCTCCCATATACTGCCCATGTGTCAGTCCTCAGATTTAATGGCTTCCCAAAGGAACCTGTTAATAACATGTTCGTTTCTTTCTTGCTTGCTCTTTCTCAAAAATTAAGAATCACAAGAGAGTGCCTGGCCCCTTGGCTCAGCAACTCAGGAGGATGAGGCAGGAGGATCCCAAATTTGAAGCCAGCCTCAGCAATTTAGAGAAGCTCTATGCAACTTAGTGAGACCCTATCTCAAAATAAAAAATAAAAAGAGCTGCAGAAGTGCCTCAGTGATTAAGTGCCCCTGAGTTCTACCCCTGACAGACGGACAGACAGACAGACAGACACACACACACACACACACACACTCACACACACACACAAAATCCGCAAGAGAGCCAGGTGAGGTGGCAAGTGGTACACAGGAGGTTGAGGCAGGGTGCCTAGAAATTCAAAGCTAGCCTGGGCAATTTAACAATACTCTGTCTCAAAGTTAAAAAAAAAAAGAACTAGGTATGTGTAAGGTCAGGCAGCAGCGACCAAAAAGAGGCAGATTTTAGAAGGCCGCTGGAGGAGGCTTTACTGAGATTTCGCTTGGGGTGGGGGCAGGGGGACAACACCTCTCAGACCAGCAGAGTAAGAAGAGGGTCTGAGGAGAAGCGAACGGGGTTGGGGGGGGGGGGCTCCACCAGACTGGAATGTTTATTGGGCTTAGGGCAGGAAGGGACAGCTTGGGACAGGAAAAGGGGTTTTTAGAGTCCTTTGTCCTACTGGAGTTGGTGGAGGAACTGGCTAAGATCCAGGATTGGCCTGGAGACCCTGCTGATTGACAGGCGGTTCCCTCAGTGCCTGATCAGTGTTTCTTTCCTCCACGCAGGCTGCTTGGTGCTTTGTTCCTAAGTCACCTTCACCTAACAATATGTAGCTCAGTGGTTCAATCCCCTGGGTTCCATCCCTGCAAGGAAAAGAAAGGAAAAAAAAATGATAAGAGGTACAAAACCTATTAGCCTAGGTAGTTTTGCTAGAGATACGCAGGAATGGGAGAAGGGAGGGAAAAAGTAAGTGGCAATTGTCAAAAGAGCCCCTGACTAGGAATTTATCCAGAGGTACCAGTCTCCTTTCATATGGGACACAGTGTTAGGCAGAAAGAGACCTAACACTGTGTCCCGTAGATTTGCCAGCACACATTATGTTCGTGTTGCCAGAAACAAACTGATCAAGAAACAGCAACATCACTTGCTTGAAAGAGGAAGAGAACTCGAAATTTTATTTTACGCTGGCAGGCTCAGAGGAAAACAAAATTCCAATTCTGAGCCCTGATCCACAGTTTCTCACAACATTTATAGGTTATTTGGTATCATCTTAGACCCATCTATCATTGGGGATTTTTCCTCTTTTAAAAAAAATTCCTAGTCTACGAGGCTGAAGGCATGTTCACAGAAACAGATAAGAAGAAAGGGCTCTTTTCACAGGCATCTGTTACATTTCAAGAGGGAATAATCAGACTCTTAGGGCAATTATTTATGATCCAAAAGGTAGGGACACATGGTTAATTAGGCTTCCTGGAGAAAGGCTAAGAGGAGGAGGAGAACTGACCCTTTCCCCAGGCATTGGTTTCTGACCATAATATTTTTGTAATTTCATTTCACAACCAGGTCTGATTTTGCCATCACAGTCCCAAGTCCACACATGCATACAAAAGCTGCTCCAAGGATCAGTTGACCAGTATGTATATGATTTTCCATAGGCAATGCTAGGCCAGAAAGGGCAAAAGGACCCAAGTACACAGGTGCATGCCCTCAATTTTCACATAAGGCAGACTTAACACTTGCTCCAAAGGCACAACAGCTACACAAAACAATGGGCCCAAAGAGTATAGTTACTTGTAGCTCCAAGGTTCCTGACTCTGCAAGCCCCGTCACCTATGTTGGTGCATTTTGGCCCCTAGCCACCTTGGCCATTTCTCTCTCTCTCTCTATCTCTATCTCTCGTATGTCACCCTTTTTCTTGCTGTTCCCTTACCTCACAATAAACCTGCCTTAAACACTATCTGTGCCTCATTGTATAACTCAGCGTCTGCACTAGGGTAATATCCTAATCTTAGGCAAATTATACCCAAGGACTATGAAACAAATCACAGTGCTCCACAATCAACTATCAACTTCTGGTAACAAAAATGACAATCCTAGAATATTAGAACAGGAAGAGTCCCAATTGATTATCTAAGCCCACTGGATCACCATTTGCTTCTTTGTGCATAGAAATGAACTGGGCCCAGATTATCAGCCAAGAAAAGAAGAGGTTGGAACCAAATGTGGCAGTGCACATCTATGATCCCAGCTACTCTGGAGGCTCAGGCAGGAGGATTGAAAGTTGGAGGCCAGCATGGGCAATGTTGTGAGATCCTGTCTCAAAATAAACTAAAATAAAGGCTGGGACTATAGCTCAGTGGTAGAGTGCATGTTTAACATGGGCAAACCTCAGCACCACAAAAAAAAAGAAAAGAAAAGAAATATCAAAGCAAATGAATTTATTATCTGCTTCTCAATCTACAGTAAATAGGAAAGTTTCATTTTCATATAGAAACATCATCTCTATCCCTAAGTTGAAGTAAGAAAAGAAAACATTTCTCATATAAGTTACGTATTTTTTGAAACTTGTTAATGAATGGGGATTTCAGAAGGAAATATAAAATATTAATTGTGGTTATCACTTACTAGGATTACAGCTTCTTTTTATTGTCTGTATTTTAAATTTTATTTAATTATTATTATTATTTTTGTACTGGGGATCTAACCCAGGGATGCTTTACCACTGAGCTACAACCCCACATCCCCAACCCTTTTTTATTTTTATTTTTAAAAAATTTATTTATTTATTTTATATCAGGGATTTAATTCAGAGGTGCTCAACCATTGAGCTATATATATCCTCAGCTCTTTTTTGTATTTTACTTAGAGATAGGGTCTTGCGGAGTTGCTCAGGGCCTTGCTAAGTTGCTGAGGCTGGCTTTGAACTCACAATCCTCCTGTCTCAGCCTCCCAAACTGCTGGTATTACAGGTGTGTGCCACTGTGCCCAGCATTTTTTTTTTTTTTTAAAGGTTTCTTGCTGGAAACAGTTCAGTGGTAGAGCACTTGCTCAGCAAGCGTGAGGCACTGGGTTCATTCCCCAGCACCACAAAAATAAAAATAAAAAGGTCTCTTGCTATGCTGCCCAGCCTGGCTTCAAACTCAATCCTCCTGCTTCAGCCTCCCATGTAGCTGGGATACTAAAGATGTGTGCCACCAGGTCCAGCTTTGATCAGTATTTTCTAAGCTGAATATGTATTACCTATTGAAAGGATAAGAAGTTGTTTTTTTTTTTTTTTTTAAGATGACGTGAATTTTCTAAAATGTTTGTTGTTGTTTTTAAAGAGATGAGGTCTTGCTCTGTTGCCCAGGCTGACCTAAAACTCTTGTGTTTAAGTGCTTGTCCCAGGCTCTTGAGTAGCATGTGTCACAGCACCCAGCTAAATGAAAATTTTTATTAGATTGTACTTAATGCTCGAAAAACCAAACAACTAACCAGAGGAGTCAGTGATGATTGGTAAATTCTAGCTCAGAACTTTATTCTAGAGTCAGATGTGATGGTACACACCTGTAATCCCAGCAATTTGGGAGGCTGAAGCAGGAGAATTGCAAATTTGAGGTCAGCCTCAGCAATTTATTGAGACCCTATCTCAAAAAAAAAAAAAAAGTATGGGGGATGGAGTGGGTAGACAAGGGACACAGCTCAAAGATAAAGCTCTCCTAGGCTTTATCCCTCATACCACAATAAGTAAACAAATAAATAAGTTATTGTAGAAGTTAGTAACTGGGTGCAGCTCTTTGTCCTAGAAGATCCTACCACAAGCTTTTACATGTGTATCTGAATTACAGGTTCTTAAAACGGCTCTGAGTCTTCAGTTAGGGAGTCGCAAACTGAAAGTCTAATTCATGAATCAAAACAATCTCTTGCTAGACACAGAGGCACACAACTGTCATCCCAGCAACTCAGGAGGCTGAAGCAGAAGGATTGCAAATTCTAACAAAGTCTTGGCAACTTATCAAGACTCTATCTCAAAATAAAAAATAAAAAGCGCTGAAGATGTAACTGAATGATTGAACACCCCTGGGTTCCATCCCCAGCGCGGGGAAAAAAAACAAAGCCTTCAAATGTTCTGTAAAAGTATGGGTGTGTGGATCAAACCCAGGGGTGCTTAAGCAGTAAGCCATCTTTTATTTTGAGACAGGCCTTGCTAAATTGCTAAGGTGGCTTTGAACTTGTGATCCTCCTGCCTCAGCCTCTAGCCAGAAATCCTCTTGCTTCAGACTCCCATGTCACTAGGATTATAGGTATGTGCTACCATGCCCAGCTCCTAGTCATTTTCTAGGCCTCTAACTGCTTTATCTAAGGAACATAAATCCCAAAAGCCAGCACCAGTCCCTGGAACCACAAAACACACAGTTTTACTTTCATAAGGATTCCAAGATTAAACTGGAGGTTCTCAAGCAGTTGCTTACAAAAATATTTCTCCTCAAGCTATCACTGCAGGATACCCTTGCTAGGCATCAAAGATAGGGTTAAGCTGGGCATGGTGGCACACAGCTGTAATCCCAATAACTCAGGAGGCTGAGGCAGGGGGACTGTGAGTTCAAAGCCAGTCTCAGCGAGGCCCTGAGCAACTCAGCAAGACTCTGTCTCTAAATAAAATATAAAAAGGGCTGGGGATATGGCTCAGTGGTTGAGTCCCCTGGGTTCAATCCCCAGTCCCTCCCCGCCAACCAAAAAAAAAAAACAGGGTTCCTGCATTCCTGAGAACCTCAGGGGTGCTTGGGCAGAAACCATACCTAGGCCATCATGTTTTGGTTTTTTTGTTTGTGTGTTTTGTGTTTGCTGTACTAGCACCCAGAGGTATTTTACCACTGAACTACATCCCTAGTCCTATCTATTTATTTATTTATTTACTTACTTACTTTTGAGACAGGGTCTCTAAGTTGCTGAGGCTGGCCTATAGAGTACCTGGGATTACAGTTGTGTGCCACTGAACTCAGTTTGCCTAGCATATCCTTCCCCCAACACACACACTTTTTATTGGTGCAGTATAGTTGTACACAATGATGGATTTGTCGTTACATATTCATACATGCACATAATATAGCAACATAATCCAGTAGCCAGTATCACTCCCCAGCACTTCCCCTGACCCTCCCAATTTCTTACCCTTTGGTCTCTTTCCTCTACTGATCTCCCTTTGATTTTCATCAGATCTGCCGCCACCTTTCCTGTCCTTCTTCCTCTCTAGCTACCACATATGAGAGAAAACACAGGTCCCTTGATTTCTGAGTTTGACTTATTTTGCTTGACATAATGTTCTCTAGTTCCATCCATTTTCCTGCAAATGACATCATTTTGCCTAACACATTCTTGACAGGTGAGAATATGAAGATCATAACCAGTCCTTGTTTGTTTGTTTTATGAACTTGTGGGTAGATTCTGATTAGAGCATACTGTGACTACATTTTAACATATTCATGTTAAATAAATTATGTGGTTAATTCATACCATACTTTCTACAAAAGACAAAATCAAGGACTGAAAAATGTTTCCCAGAAAAGGGAAAGAATAAGACTCCAAATAGTTGACAGTGGTGATCTGGGGTAGATGGGTGGGGATTGCAAAAAAACTTCTACTTTTCATATAATGTATTTATTACAATGTTTGAAAATGTTTAGTGAGTTTGTATTTCTACTTTTGAAAGCAGGAAGCATCACAGAGAAAAGCAGCATGCCTTTTGTCTTATCAGTGAATCAAATATTAGCATCTTTAGCTAATGTCATACTTTATTTTATCTTTGGTGCCATGGATTGATTCCAGAGGTACTTAACCACTGAGCCACATTTCCAGCCATTTTTAAATAATTTATTTAGAGACAGGTTCTCCTTGAGTTCCTTAGGGCCTCACTAACTTGCTGAAGCTGACTTTGAACTCGGGATTCTCCTGCCTCTGCCTCCTGAGCTGCTGGGATTACAGGCATGTGCCACCATGCCTGGCTCATGTCATACTTTTTTGAGATATTCCTGAGGCCTGCAAGAATCTCTAACTGCTGTTGCATTCCCTGAGAAGATTTGGCAGCTCCTTACCAATCTTCTGAATGGCAGGAAGACATTCAGATTTGAATCTGGGAAAAAGTAAAAGCCCCGGGGCTTCCTTTTCTTGTAACTCCTTCCCCTAGATCTGCAGCAACAGTCATTACCATCAGAGTGAGCAGTTTCCCTGGGGGGTCCTCTTTGATTCCCTCACCCCCATGAACACTTTGCTTATGGTTGATTCCCGGGCCTCTAAGAAAAGCCTAAGGCCACAGAGATATAACCTAGTATTGTTAGCGACAACAAACCTCATGATTAATCAAAGTAGTATCTTAGAAGTAGAATGTTAGAATCCTCAAATTGAGTGAAAGTTGGAGGTGAGGTGAGGAACTTTTGTGCTCCTGGGGGATGCCAACTGTTTAGCACAGTACACATTGCCAAAGACCTGTTTTCCATAATGCCCCTAAAACAATACTCTGTATTCAAGGAGGTCCTGCCAAATGTGTGGCTGTCCCAGGGGGATGCAAGAGACATAAAATTCATGACCTCTGCTCCTGAAGAACTCAAAATATATCTTTAGTATATGACATCTCTCACTGTTAACGAAGGGGCAAAGTAATATTGCATGTGTTTGGGTGTGTAAGCTACTGGCTTCTCACTATACTAAGACCAGCTCATCACTCATCTGCTACAGACAGTTTCTTGAGGACATTCTTCATTAACTATTTCTGCTTAAGCTCTTACTTTACTTTAGTCCTCTGCCCTTGGCACTCTCCTCCTCTGCAGCCACCCTCCCCCCCCCCCACTAGGAACATATGAGCAGAAGCTAAACTATTATAATGCTCTGGTCTAATGCCCAGGAGGGCTGCTTTCACACAACCCAGCTTGTTCCAATTGGTTCAAAACCCTCTCCACCATCCTTGCTCTGAAGTCCTTCTTCCACACATCGCATCAGGGTCAATCACTGTTAGAATATTGGCCCCTAAGGGGTTCCTGCTTCCTTTTCCAGCCAAGCACACTCTAGGAAGGAAGTCCTAATTTTTCTGACAAAAGAGTCCATTTAGTCAGTTAGAACTCCCAAGAGAGGGTTGGAAACTCTTGCAATAGCACAGCCAGCCAGTTCGCTGCCAGCCAATTCCAGGAAGAGCCCAGAAGTAATAGTCAGTCTGCTGGTTTCTCTGCCTTCTCCCCACCCTTCACTGCCAAACTACGAGGGTTACATACAAACAGAAATCCCTCTGGCCTGCATAAATTCCCAGAACCCCCTAGGATGACTATGTAATTACAATCCTCTGTGCTAGATTAACAAAGACAATGAAAAGTGAAGACAGAGAAGGGAAAAGGACAAATTATTAAACAAAAAACAACAACTGAAAATCTCTAAATTTGCATTAAAACCAAATAGAAAGCTTTATGAAACTGAGTTTTTAAGTTTTATATAATTTAATATAAAGCAGAATTACTTTATTTTTGTTTGTGGCACTGGGGATCAAACCCAGGGCCTCAGTGCATACCAGGTAAGTGTTCTACCACTGAGATGTACCACCAGCCACAGAATTAAGTTTTGTGTGGAGGTCAGTATTAGGGATTGAACCAGGAGTCCTCTACCACTGAGCTATATCCCAAGCCCCTTTTATTTGGGGGAGATGTGTCAATTTTTAACACCTATAGTCCCAGCTACTCAGGAAGCTGAGCCCAAGAGTTTGAGGCCCCCTTAGGCAATAAAGTGAGACATTTTTCTCTAAAAAACATTTTTATGCTAATGTAATATGCCAGATGTAATGATATGTATCTTATATTTTAACTAAAGCATCAAAAATGACAACAAAGAAGGAGCGTGGTGGTGAATGACTGTAAGCCTAGCAGCTTGGGAGGCTGAGGCAGGAGGATCACAAGTTCAAAGCCACCTGCAGCAATGGCAAGGCGCTAAGCAACTCAGTGAGACCCTGTCTCTAAATAAAATACAAATAGGGCTGAGGATGAAGCCAGTGGTTCAGTGCCCCTGAGATCCCCAGAACCCTCCCTCGCCAAAAAAATGACAACAATGCTGGGAACAGTGGTGTACACCTGTAATCCCAGCAACTTGGGAGGCTGAGGCAGGAGGATCACAAGTTCAAAGCCAGCCTTCAGCAACTTAGTGAGACTTTGAGCAGTTTAGTGAAACCCTGACTCAAAAAATTAAAAAAAAAATTAAAAAGGTCTAGGATGTAGCTCAGTTGTTAAGCACCTCTAGGTACAATCCCTGGTACCATAAGTAAATAATAAATAAATAAATAAATAAATAAGGATGTGTCGGACTAGTAACTCAAGTTGAAGTGAATTTCTAAAAAAAAATATAGTACATTGATTAAAAGCACAACATGTAATCATTAAGATCTACATTTGATGCCAAAACAGTATTAAATTTTCAGGAAATGTCTTTAACAGAAAATGGGAGAAAGCCAGGAAAAACTACCAGAGCCATCAATCTGTGATGCAGGTCTTTCCCTGAATTGAGAAAAGAGAAAAGGAAGGGTGGGTGGGTGAGTAAAAGCATGTTAGATCAGTGTGCTCTAAAGAAAGTTCAGGAAGACTGTTGGGGAGCACTTAAGTCCTCAGAGGAACCCCAACATCTTGAAAGAATGAACTGAATTAATATCTGTGCCGCAACAGTCACTGGCCAGGAGCATTTGAGCTAAGGCCAGGGGACCTCAGTCATTTGCTCCCCAGAGTGGGAAGGACATCTCAAGTGTGTCTCATGGTCAACATACTCAACTGTTTCCTCTTCAGTGAAACAGGACAAAATCCTTTGCCTTCTTACCTCCCAGGGAAGTTGTCTGGCTCAGAGGAGGTAATGTTTATGAACATTTTGTGGATTGTATAGAACATATAAAATATTATTCACACAGAACTATATCCCAGTTACAAGGTATAACTCTTCTTTCCCTTCTGTCTACTTCCTTTAATGTAAACCTGCAGTCTGCCCCTGAAACCCTCATTCTTCTGAGCTACCCAACCAGGTTACTTCCTGAGCCCCACCTTATCTGGAAAGCTTTGAACCAAAGGAATGGGAAATGCAGTCCTTTGGTTCATAGCTAAGAGTGTCCTCAAATAAAGCATGCCAGCTGAATGCTGATAGGTCAGTCCAACCCTGCAATGTCACATCACAAAGCTGGAACTTGACTTCTTAGGTAACCAAGAGCCATATATATAGCAGCTTCATTTTTACCACTTGGAAGAGAGGCAAACTATTAGACTTTGGGAGCCTTATGATTTGTCTATTATTTTATGTTTAAATGGGTAAATATGTACACATGATCTGATGTTCAAAACTTACAAAAGACAACACAGTGAAAGGTCTCTTTTTCATTCTTGTCCTCTAGCCACAAAATTCCCACTCCCTGGAGGCAATCAATACTCTGTTTGTTGTTGTTGTTGTTGTTTGTGTGTGTGTGTTTGTGTGTGTGTGTGTGCAGATATTTAACTCAGGAGTACTTAAAACACTGAGCCACACCCCCAGCCCTTCTTTATAACTTATTTAGAGACACGGTCTCCCTAAGGTGCTTAGGTCCTTACTAAATTGCTGAGCCTTGCTTTGAACTCACGATTCTCCTGATCAACCTCCCAAGCCACTGGGATTACAGATGTGTGCCATCCTGCCCAGCTGAGGCAGTCAATACTATTATTTTTTCTTATGTATCCTCATAGACAAGTTTTATGTGTATTATTTATAAAATAACTTGTTAAGCTGTTAAGAAAAAATTCTTATGTGAATCTGCAATATGTATACGGGGTAAAAATGGGAGTTCATAATCCGTTTGAATCAAATGTATGAAATATGATATGTCAAGAGCTTTGTAATGTTTTGAACAACTAAAAAAAAAAAGAAAATGGCAAAAAAAAAAAGAAAAAATTCTTCAGAAAGTGATTCACTTCCTCTTTAATATAATCATGGGTACCAAATAGAGTACACAGAGTCTAATCCACATAACTTCAGTTATCTTATGTTAGACAAAAGCACCAAAAATGTACATTGGAGCAAAGATAACCTCTCCAACAAATAGTTCTGGGAAAACTGGAAATCCACATGTAACAAAATGAAATTAAACCTCTATCTCTCACCACGCACAAAACTCAACTCAAAGTGAATCAAGGACTTAGGAATTAAACCAGAGATCTTGCACCTAATGGAAGAAAAAGTAGGCCCAAATCTCCATCATGTTGGATTAGGCTCCAACTTTCTTAATAAAACTCCTGTAGTGCAAGAATTAAAACCAAGAATCAATAAATGGGATGGATTCAAACTAAAAAGCTTCTTCTCAGCAAAAGAAAGAATCAGTGAGGTGAATAGAGAGCCTATAGAATGGGAGAGAATCTTTCAGATAGAGCACTTATCTCTAGGACATATATAGCACTCAAAAACCTTAACACCAAAAAATAAAATAAATAAATAACTCAATCAATAAATAGGCCAAGGAACTGAACAGACACTTCTTGGAAGAGGATAAACGATCAATCAACAAACATATAAAAAAATATTCAGCATCTCTAGCAATTAGAGAAATGCAAATCAAAACTACTCTAAGATTTCATCTCACTCCAGTCAGAATGGCAGCTCTTAAGAATACAAACAACAATAAGTGTTGGCGAGGATGTGGCAAAAAAGGCACACTCATACACTGCTGGTGGACCTGCAAGTTGGTGCAGCCAATCTGGAAAGCAGTATGAAGATTCCTTGGAAAATTGGGAATGGAACCACCATTTGACCCAGCTATCCCACTCCTTGGTTTATACCCAAAGGACTTAAAAACAGCATACTACAGGGACATAGCCACATTGATGTTTATAGCAGCACAATTCACAATAGCTAAATTATGGAACCAATCTAGATGCCCTTCAGTAGATAAATGGATAGGGAAACTTTGGTATATATACACAATGGAACATTACTCAGCATTAAAAGAGAATAAAATCATGGCATTTTCAGGTAAATGGGTGGAGTTGGAGAATATAATGCTAAGCGAAGCAGGCCAATCCCCAAAAACTAAAGGCTGAATGTTTTTTTTGATATGAGGATGCAGATGCATAATGGTGATTGGGGGAGGGAGCATGGGAGGAATGGAGTAACTGTAGATAGGGCAAAGGGGAGGGAAGGAAGAGAGTGGGCAAGGGAGTAGAAATGAAGGTGGAATGAGTTAAACATCATTACTTTAATCATGTATAAAACATGTATGGTGTGAAAATACTTTGTGTACAATCGGTGTCTTGAAAAATTGTGCTCTATATGTGTAATATGAAATGAATTGCATTCTGCCATCATGTATAACAAATAAGAATAAATAAAATCAAATCAATAGGGCAGGCTATAGCAAATTCAGCAGTAAAGTGCTATTGAAGAGGATTTCTTTATCTTCAAGTTTTTACATTTCCCAAGTTAAATAAATATAGTTATTTAAAAAAAAAGAAAGAAAGTGATTCACTATTCAAATTAGGCTATTACTTAGAAACACTACTTAGTTCTGATTGTCTCATTTCAAAAATCCTGAGAGGTAGGAAGCATTTTTTAAAATGTTTTATTATTTTATTAAGATGATTTTCAAATAGCTAGATACAGAGGCACACACCTGGAATCCCATAACTTGAAAGGCTGAGGCAGGAGGGTAACAAATTCAGGGCCAGCCATTAAAATTTAGCAAGGCCTTATACAATTTAGCAAGACCCTGTCTCAAAATTTAAAACAAAATAATAATAATAACAGCAACAACAATAATAATAATTTGAAAAAGGGCAGGGAATACAGCTTAGAGACAAAGTGTCCATGGATTCAATATCTTGTACCACCCCCCATTTCTTTCTTTCTTTCTTCTTTTAATATACAGGGATGTTGAAAAAATTGCTCATTGAACATCTATACACCCACCATCTAGAGTCTATGATTAGTAATTTGCTGTATTTGCTTTAGTCTTTATTGTTATTATTCCTATTTTACTGCTGACAAAGCTATGCTAAGTGTTAATATTTATTTCAGAAGTTTCCTGGGCTATCTTGCCTCTTGCTTAATCATTTCAATTCCAGCATTATTTTTCTTTTTCTTCTTTCTTTCTTTTTTTTTTTTGGTACTGGGGATTGAACTTAGGTACACTTAACCACTGAGCCACATCCCCAGCCCATTTATTTATTTATCTATTTATTTTAGTTTTAGGTGGGCACAATATCTTTATTTTACTTTTATGTGGTGCTGAAGATCAAACCCAGTGCCTTGTGGATGCTAGGCGAGCACTCCACCACTGAGCCACAACCCCAGCCCCCCCTTTATATATATATATATATATATATATATATATATATATATATATATATATATATATATATATATATTTTTTTTTTTTTTTATTTAGAGACAGGGTCTTGCTGAGTTGTTCAAGCTAGTTTTGAACTTGAGATCCTCCTGCCTCAGCCTCCCAAGCTGCTGGGATTTAATTCCAGCATTTCAACCAAGGTCTGAAGAGATTAACACTCCCTGGGAATTTACAAGTGGTTTCTTGTGTCTGACTATGGTCTCTAGATAAGCCCCAGAGAGCTCTTGTCTTATTCACTTATAATTTCCCTACCCTATCAACCTACTGCTGCTCTTCTCCCTGATAATCCTTAGCCAACCTCGTTCTCCTCAGAAGCATGGTAGTTTTTAGACACAAGAGGAAAGCAGGCCGGGCAGCCCAGCAGACCCATTCATCTTTCTTTGTCTTAATAGCCTATGTATACAACTAATAGCTTTCCTTTTTCTTTTCTCTCAAGTCTCAACTATTGAATACCCCAAGTGTAAATCTTTAACAGCTGTTCTCCTAGATGAAGTTATTATCAATGTTACCCTCATGTGCTCACAAGAATGGTTTCTTAATAGTGTATAAACTTTATTATATGCCACTGGTGTGTACCAATGATCTTTCTAGAACAGTGCTATCCAATAGAAGTTTCAGTCAGTAGTGAGGGAAATGTTCTTTATCTGTGCTGCCCATATAGGCATTGGCCAGATATGGCTGTTGAACTTTGAAATGTGGATGATGTAACTAAGTAATGGAATTTTATTTACTTTTCATGAATTTAAATTTATGTAACCACATGTGGTCTTTGCTATCATATTGAACAATGACACTCTACAGTCTTTTAGTGGTATCTTTCAGTAAACTTCATTTTTTTAAAATAAAAAGAGTAATACACCTGCTACTTTGACTTACCTCGTAAACAAATGATTTAGCAAATGTTGCCTGGCATTTCCTTAATTCACAAGAAATAGGCTCCTCAGGGCATTTCCAAGGAACATTATCTGTTAGATACCTTAGTAGAACCTGCAAAAGGATACAAAAATGAAATAGCAATAGTGTCAGTCCTTATTATTATTTTTTTTTCCTTTGGGTACCAGGGATTGAACTCAGGGGCACTCAACCAATGAGACACATCCCCAGGCCTATTTTGTATTTTATTTAGAGACAGGGACTCACTGAGTTGCTTAGCACCTTGCTTTTGCTGAGGCTGGCTTTGAACTTGCCATCCTCCTGCCTGAGCCTCCCAAGCCGCTGGGATTACAGGTATGCCACCGTGCCAGGCTTCAATCCTTATTCTTAAAGAGCCTACATTCTATTGGAAGAGAAAAAAAAATTGTAAACAACTAAGTGTACAATATGGATGTTGCAATGTGATCTAAGCAGAAAATCAGATATACCATGCCTTGAGGACACAGCTAAAGAATCAGCTTTTACAGAGTGGGATGTGGGGGCAGGGGAGTTACTACTGCAAGGAAGCTCTCATAAAGGAGGTGGCTTTGTAGCTGTTGGGATTTCAGGTGTGCACCACCACATGGGGTAATGCCCACTCATTCTTGAAAACTTGTTCCACTACTTGGGAGGCTGAGGCAGGAGTATCATAAGTTCAAGGCCAGCCTGGGCAAAATTTTTAAAAATTATTTTGAGGGGTGGGGGAGTACAGGGACTAAACCCAGGGACACTTAAGAACCGAGCCACATCCCCAGCCCTTTTTTTATTTTTTAATTTTGAGACAGGGTCTTGCTAGATTGCTTAGGGCCTCACTAAGTTGCTGAGGCTGGTTTTGAACTTGTAATCCTCCTGCCTCAGCCACTCCAACTGCTGGGATTACAGGCATACTCAAGACCCTAGTTTATTTGTTTTTTTTTTTTAATATTTATTTTTTAGTTGGACACAATTTCTTTACTTATTTATTTTTATGTGGTGCTGAGGATTGAACCCAGGCCTCGCATGTGCTAGGCGAGCGCTCTACCGCTGAGCCACAACCCCAGCCCCAAGACCCTAGTTTTGATCCTCAGTACCAAAAAGGGAGAGAAAAAAAAAATGAGTAAGTGGTGGCACACACCCATAATCCCAGCAGCTCTAGAGGTTGAGAGAGAAGGATTCTGATTTCAAAGCCAGCCCCAGCAATTTAGCAAGGCCCTAAACAACTCAGTGAGACCCTATCTCTAAATAAAAAATACAAAAAAAGGGCTGTGGATGTGGCTCAGTAGTTAAGTGCCGCTGGTTCAATCCCTGGCACTACACAAAATAAAGAGTAAGTGGGGCAAAAAGCCAGGTGTGATGGCACATGGCTGTAGTCCCAGCAATACAGGAGGCTGAGGCAGGAGGATTACAGGATTGAGACCAGCCTTAGCAATTTAGCAAGACCCTGTCTCAAAACAAAATAAATAAAGAAAAAGGGCTGGGGAGGGCCAGGCGTGGTGGCACATGCCTGTAATCCCAGCATCTCTGGAGTCCAAAGCAGGAAGATCGCTATTTCAAAGCCAGCCTCAGCAACAGCAAGATGCTAAGCTACTCAGTGAGACTGTGTCTCTAAATAAAACACAAAATAGGCCTGGGGATGTGGCTGAGTTTAGTCCCCAGTACCTAAAAAAAAAAAAAAAGGTGGATTGGGGGGCTGGGGATATAGTCTAGCGAGTCTGGGACAGAGAGTGCACATGGGAAGGCCGTAGGAGATGAGGCTAGAAAGGCAGATCAGGGAGGACCTTGGAAGGCACGTCAGGGAGGCAGGTGAGCTGCTGCAGCTGTGCAAGGGAGTGACTTGCAGTAGAAGTGATGATAGGCAGAACTGGAGGGTTAAAGGTGTTCTCACCAGGACATGTGGAAGATGGATTAGAGAGGGTTTGATGCAGCATTCAAGACAGATTTAGGAAGGACAGATAGCTTAAAAAGAAGAGCTAGTTTTGTCTGGTTTTGATGGAAATTCTGAAAACCCTAGGAAGCCAAGGGGGGTTCTTCCATCTAAAGCCTGTCTCCACCTGCCTTACACTGGAGGTCGTGAATGATGGCATCTCTAGAACACAAACCTATCCCAGGAATAGTTTGGCTCCCTTTATCTGCTATTTTGCCCTCTATGCAAGGATTGTGGCACTCGCTGAAATGTTCTCAACTATTGATTGTTAATATTGTTCTTTCCAGTTAGGTGATCATGACATTCTGAAACATCATTAAATTGGGGTACACTGTTCTGACAGCTGATTCTCTAAGTCAGCCCTGTCAGTTTGGAGCTTAGGTGGTAGAGGGTAGAGGTAGAAATAGGTAGGATAAAAAGATAAGAAAGGCTCTTTGAAGCAGATGGGAAGTGCCAGTCACAGTAACAGAGATGGAGGTCTTTGTTTCCCAACAAGTGGCACAGTAAGTGCAAGGAGTTTGAATCTCAGTTTCCCTAATAGCTGTGTTACCTTAGGCAAATTACTTAACAAGTCTGTACTTCAGTTTCCTTACTTATAAAGTGATGATGATGATGAGGAGGATGATGATGATGATAACAAAAGAACCTACCTCGTGAGAGCATTTCTTTTGGTATGGGGAATTGAACTCAGGAGCACTCAACTACTGAGCCACATCCACAGCTCTTTTTTGTATTTAATTCAGACACAGAGTCTCTTTGAGTTGCTTAGGGCCTTGCTAAATTGCTGAGGCTGTCTTTGAACTCACTATTCTCCTGCTTTATCCTCCAGAGCTGCTGGGATTACAGGCCTGAACCACCATGCTGGGCTTGAGAGCATTTCTTAAAGGGCTTAGTAGGATAATACCTACCTTGAGGTAAGGGCCCAATAAGTATTCATTATTATTAGTGCTACAGAACAACAACAAAAAAGGAGACAAATGCTGTTTTCTCTGGCTGAGATGGAAAACAGTGGTTTTATCCTTGAATGTATGTGCTAATAATGTTTATGAAATATTTAAATATATTGGATATCAATAGAGTAAAAAAGATTATTAAGCCAACCTGCAATACTATTAATAATTACAATAAATCAGATATCTAGGTGAAAGTTCATAGAGGAACCTGTGCCACTGCAACACAAACCAGAGCAAAGTTCAGAGCTAGACAGCGTGGCTGAGTTATTCACCCATCTGATCATAAGACCAGTTAACCTTTTAGCACCATGAGGTGGACATAAAATTTTAACAGGAAATGACTCAAGTCTAGAGCAAAGTTCCCACAAAGAAAAGTTGTGCAAGACAAAACGACCCATGTGGAGTGTCACACACGATAAGGTGATGTGTTGCTCAAGATGCTGGTGTGCAGTCAACCTTTGCAGCAGTCAGATGGTTGTCTTCCTTCAGGAAAAGCTTTCCACTTGCCCTAGATGGACACTTTCGCCTTTTGGGCGACTTCCCAAAGTACACTTACCTAAGCCTATAAGTAAAGAGAAACTTGTTCAGGTGCTCTGAGTTTATCATTCTTCTTTCTTAGACTCCCACATCAGGGTCATCCAAAGGTGGATGAGGTTCCCAGAGAAGATCGCCTGAGGACACTGAATATTTCTGAACTCTACTTCACTCTTCAGGAGTGGCTTCACCTAGAGCTGGAAGCTGAGCTCACAGCTCACAGGGGTTAAAGCACAAAGTATGCTGATAAAATTGAGAGGAGTTAAGAATCAGCTCAAAGCAATCAACAACATATTGAGAAGCAGAGTGGTGTAGAGGATAAGTGGCTTAAAAGTCACACAGATCTCGGTTATAACACCAGCTTTCACCTTTGCAAAATGGCTACGTACAGTCAGGCACACTGGCACAACCCAACATGGTGGTGCAGCCTGTTATCCCAGCAACTCTGGAGACTGAAGCAGGAGGACTACAATTTCAAGTCCAGCCTGTGCAACTTAGTGAGACCCTATCTCAAAATAAAAAAATAAATAAAGGGCTAGGAGTATAGGTCAGTGGTAGAGAGCTCCTGGGTTCAATCACCAGTACCTAAATAAATAAATACATAATAAGTTGCAAACTGTATTCATTCTACTATGCTATAGAACTCTGGAACTTATTTATCCTATTTAACTGTATTTTGGGGGAGTTACTGGCGATAGAACCCAGGGGCACTTTGCCACTGAGCCATATTCCTAGCCCTTTTCATGTTTTATTTTGAGACAGATTCTCACTAAGTTACTGAGGGTCTTTCCAAGTCACTGAGGCTGGTCTCGAAGATGCTCCTGTCTCAGTCTCCCCAGTTGCTGGGTTTACAGATGTATGCCACCACATCTGGATCTAACTGTATTTTAGTACATGTTATCCAGCCTCTCTCTATCTCTGCTGTGTCCTACCCTTCATAGACTCTAGTGTTTCTTTGGAGTCCACTATTCTACTTTCTCTGTTTTTATCCTTTTTAGTTTTTTTGGCTTTCTGAGCTTGGCTCATTTTATTTGAAATAATGTCCTTCAATTCCAACTATGTTTGCCAGAAATTATAGGACTCATCCTTTTTTTAGGGCCAAATATTCTATTGTGTGTATATATACCATAGTTTCCATCCATTAACAGCCACTCGTTTGACTCCATAGCTTGGCTTCAGTGAATACTGATGCAATAAACACAATAAACATGTGAGTGCAGCAATCTCTTCAATATATCAACTTCGTGTCCTATGGATACATGCTGTGACATTTAAATTGTGAATGTCCTGCAAAGACCCATAAGGTTGCCAACCTGTGGCACTACTAGGAGTGGAACGTTTGGTAGGTGGGGCCAAGCAAAAGGAAGCTGGGTCATTGGTGGGCTGTGTCTTTAAAAGAGATATTAGGATTCTAGTTCCTTCCTCTCTTTGCTTCCCAGCTCCCATAAAGTGAGCATCTGCTCCACTATGCTGTCCGGCCATGATGTACTGGGCTACCATAGGCCCAAACCAGCAGTACCAAGTGACCATGAACTGAAACATTAGGAACTCTAAGCCAAAATACATCTTTCTGCCTTATAAATTGATTATCTGAGATATTTTTGTCCAAGCAATGGGATGTTAATACACACTCAGTAGTAGGTTTGCTGGATCATATGGTAGTTCTTTTTAGTGTGGTGAAGACATTCCACACTATTTTCCATAATGGCTACATTAATTTGCATTTTTACCAATAGTGTGTATGGATTCCCCCCTCTTTGCAACCTCTCAAGCATTTCCTTTTTTCTATTTTTTTTTTTTTTTTTTTTTTTGGAGGGGGAGTTAGGGATTGAATGCAGGGCCTCACTAATGCTAAGCAAGCACTCTACCACTGAGCTTTTCTAAAATTTTAATTTGAGACAGGATCTCACTAAATTACCCAGGCTGGCCTCAAATTTTCAATCTTCCTGTTTTAGTCTCCCAAGTCACTGGGATTACAGGCATGCACCACTGTACACTGTACATGGCTTGGTGTGCATTTCTTTTATTATGAAGGAGATTAGGAATCTTTTCCCGAATGGGAGAAAAGTGTTTGTAAACAAACACAGTACAAAATCACTATGACAGTCAGGCATGACGGTGCATGCCTGTAATCCCAGCAACTCAGGAGGCTGAGGCAGGAAGATTACAAATTCGAGGCCAGCCTCAGCAATTTAGCAAGACCTCATTTCAAAAGGAAAAAAGAACTGGGGATGGAGCTCAGTGATGGAGTGCTACTAGGTTCAATCTCCAACACCAAAAGATAAAACAAAACCACTGTGACAAAAGATTCTTATATGCCGAGTGCACTTGTGCATGCCTGTAATCTCGGTGATGAGGGAGGTTGAGGCAAGAAGATTACAAGTTTGAGGTCAACCTCAGCAATTTTGCAAGGCTCTAAGCAACTTAGCCAGACCTCATCTCAAAATAAAAAAAAAAAAAAAAAAAAGAACTGGGGATGTGGCTCAATGGTTAAGCAACCTCAAGTTCAATCCCTGATACCAAAAAATTAAAAAATAAAATAGAGTAAAAGCAATGAGGATATAGCTCAGTGCTAAAGCACCTTTGGTTCTTCGGTGCCTTGGGTTAGGAAGGAAGGTCAGTGAAGTCTCTGCATGTGAGCTACCTCCTCTACAGATGAAGGATGTGTAGCAACTCTGTGATAGAGTACACTGAACCTTGTATGTAGTAAGTCAAATGCCGGACAACTAGACATTGACTTAAATGACAAAATGAAGACATTTGGAGAACACATATTTTGAATGGCTGAGGGGATTTTTGGTTATATTAAGAAAGACACTGGCACACAAATATCAGTACCTAACGAAATAAAACACAGATTCAGACAGTGGGACTGGGTCAGCCCCAGAGGACCATCCAGGATCTTCATAAGGTTCATCTGGTTTCTTCCACTTTCTAGATGTTGAGCGACCTCTAATGGCCAAACAGGGAAAACGTCTATTATTTTTATATTTATTTGCTTATTTTTATTTGTATTTATTTTTATTTGTTCTTTTTAGTTTTACATGACAATAGAATCCATTTTGATATATTTGAACAAGCATGTAATATACCTCATTCTAGTTAGGATCCCAGTCCTGTGGGTGTACGCAATAGTGAGAGTAACTGTGGTGTATTTGTATATGTACATATGAAAGTTAAGTCAGATTCATCCCACTGTCTTTTCCTATCCCATCCCACCTCCCTTCCCTTCATTCCCCTTTGTCTAATCTACTGAACTTCTATTCTTTCCCTCCCACCTTGTTTAGGGTTAGCATTCACATATCAGAAGTAGTCATGTTTAAGTAACCACATACACAATTTTAATAGAAAGCTTACCTCCAGATTAATGGAAAGATTGAGTTATATCTCTTCCCTGTAAACAAAAGGGAAAACTGAATAAAATAAAGATAATTAATTAATGTGGTGTGATGCACTGAATGAAATGAGGGAGAGCTGGGCGCAGTATCGCACACTCGTAATTCCAGGGGCTCCAGAGGCTAAAGCAGGAGGAACACAAGTTCAAAGTCAGCCTCAGCAATTTAGCAAGGCCCTAAGCAACTCAGCGAGACTCTGTCTCTAAATAAAATATTAAAAAGGGCTGGGGATGTTGCTCAGTGGTTAAGCACCCCTGGATTCAATCCCCACTACCAAAAAAAGAAGAAGAAATAAAGAAAAAATAGAGGGGGGGGGGGCGGCAGGAACATAGAATTAGAACACCTTAGAATACAATCTCTTCACTTTGTCAATGAGGAAATTTACTCCCAATGAGAAATGATTTTCCAAAAGTCACATAGCTAGTGAGTTAGTAATGCTTTGATCTAGTTATGATTTTGCTACAGTGAATAGGAGAATAGTGAATATTTTCCCTTACATTTGTAAAGGACAGAGGACAAAGACAAATACTTTCTGGGACTAGGTAGGTGGCTCAGTAGTAGAGCTCTTGCCAAGCAGGTGCAGTCTTTGGGTTTAATCTACAGTGGGGGAAGGGGAGATAAATACTTTCTTTTACTTATTTTTTCTTTCCTTTTTTTTTTTTTTTTTTGTACTGGGGATTGAACTCAGGGGCACTGGATCACTGAGCCACATCCCCAGCCTTATTTTGTATTTTAGAGACACCGTCTCACTGAGTTGCTTGGGGCCTTGTTAAGTTGCTGAGGCTTTGAACTCGAGATCCTCCTGCCTCAGCTTCCTGATGGCTGGGATTACAGGCATGTACCACCATGCCCACCTTGTGTGAGTTTTTTATTATTATTTTGTAGGACTTTTTCTGATATATTAAAACCCATGAATTTATAATCTGAGGAATTCACAAACTCCATATCTATAATATTTAAGACAATGCAGTCAGTTACTAGGCATTAGGCTTCTGGCATAGGATATTTGATTATTTTTAGTGGACTACAAAGGAAAGTTCCTGCAATGCCAAACTATATTTCAAATATCCCATGCAAAGTTTTGATCTTTTTTTTTCCTGAAAACTTAACAGCATTTTATTTGATTAACTATAGACACATCATGGGTTAATTTAACCCCTCTGAGATACAGTATTAACAATGCAAAATATTTTTAAAGTTTTTTTGTTTGTCTTAATTTTTTATTTATATATGACAGCAGAATGCATTACAATTCTTATTACATCTGTAGAGCACAATTTTTCTGGTGTACACATAGTATATTCACACCAATTTGTGTCTTCATACATGTACTTTGGATAATAATGATGGGGCATGGGGTAATTAATGATGGTGGAATGTGATGATCATTATTATCCAAACTTTTGATCTTTATAACCTAAGAATTGCTTCCTTAGTTTTTGTCTTTGTGTCATATCCTGCAACAGGCAAAAGTGGGGTAAGTATCAAATCATACCATTTTTGCAGATGGACATGATATCTTTATTTAATAATTTATTTATTTTTATGTGGTGCTGAGGCTTGAACCCAGTGCCTCACATGTGCTAGGCAAGCGCTCTACCCAGAGCTACAGCCCCAGTGCAAGCCACATCATTTAATTAGCCAACCCTTAAATGCTTACTGATTCCCTTAAGTATGCACACCATCAAAGGGGCTGCAGGACTGGGCATGGTGGCACATGCCTGTACTCTCAACAGTTAAGGAAGCTGACATAGGAAGATCACAAATTTGGGACCAGCCTGGGCAACTTGGTGAATCACAATCTCAAAATTAAAAAATAAAAAGACTAGGGATGTAGCTCAGTTGTAGAGTGCCCCTCAGTACAATGCCCAGTACCGGTGGAGGTAGGGAAGGACTGTGGGGGACACAACACTGTTCAAAGCAGAAAAGAAGTCACAGTGAACTCAGTTCTCTAATCCATTGATCTGAGTTAAATCAGAAGCAACTCTGAAGAGAAAAGGGAATTACATCAACACAACCACCACACTGGGAGATATATTTACTAATTCATTGACTTTTTTATTTTGAGCATCTCTACATAGTAATGCTAGAGATACTGCAGAGATCAAGACCCAGCTTTCATGGAGATTATACCCTGGTAAATATACACTAACAAGTGTGAGAAGTGAGACAAAAAAAAGGAAGTTCCTGGAGCTTTAAAAATATAAAACAGCCATTACTTATTATAGTGCTTGCTATATACCATGTACTATTCTGAGCACTTAGAACATATTAAATTCTTTAATCCTCCCACCAGTCCTATAATAAAGGTTCTTTATCCCCATTTTATAGATGAGAAGATTGAGAACCAGAGAAGGTTTGTTCCCCCTCAGTGTAGGGGCCTTGGGCTTGCTAAACATGTGCTGTACCACTGAGTTACACCCTAGCCTTGAAGAGATTTTTTTTACTTGCTCCAGATTACACAGATTCATAAGTGTCTGTGCAGCCTTAAGCAAAAAGAAAATATTGAGAGGACTTAACCTGGTCAGAAGAAACTGTGTAAGTAAAGAAGCAGCATGATTACTACCCATCTGAAGCTTGACTACATTTAGTACTTTGCTGAGGTCCAGATCCGTGTGTGCCATCTCTACATGGATGGCCCAGAGACATCACAAAGTCAATACATCCAAAGCCAGATTCTTCCTTTCTACTAGACTGTTATTCCTATGCTTTTTTATCTCAGTAAATATACTAATATGCATTCAATTTAAGACAAAAATTGGGCATCAATTTTCCTCAACATTTTGAATGTGGGCAAACATCAACACACAAAGAAGGCAAAAAAAAAAGTCTATTATTTAGCTAATCTCCGTTGGGGATGTGGCCTAGTGGTAGATTGATTGCCTAGCAGGTAGAAGGCCCTGGGTTTAATCCCCAGCGCTGCAAAAATAATAATAATAATAAAGGAAAAAAGAAAAAAGCTGTTGTCCTAGCTTTGTAATCTCCTATTTGTTGTAGACATTGCAACTGCTTTCTCTCCCAGAGTATTGATTGTTTTTTAAAGCTTTATTTATTTGAATTGCATGTGCATGTGTATTTTGGTGGTGGTGGTAAGGATCAAATCCAGGGCCTGAAATATTTCTGAGAAGGTCTTATTTTTTTTTTCTTCTGCAGTATTGGGAATTGAATTCAGGGGTGCTCAACCACTTAGCCACATCCCCAGTCTTTTATTTGTTATTTTGTGATAGGTCTTGCTAAGTTGCTGAGGGCCTCTCTAAGTTGCTGAGGCAGGCTTTGAATTTGCCATCTTCTTGCCTTAGCCTCTTGAGCCACTGGGATTATAGATGTGTGTACAAACAGTATTACTTTAAACCCCTACCTGCTGCATATAGGTGTATTTTTAAGCACTTACCTCAAAAATAGCTATTATCAAATATTTTCACTTTTATTACGGAACAGTGGACGACAGTAAAAGACCTTTTCTATCATGAGTGATCAAGGAAGATTTCACCCAATAATAACATTGAATTAGGCCTTACATATAGGTAATGCAGGCAGGAAAATTCAACAAAGGGAAACTCTGGGGCATATTTCAGGAGAGAGGAGAGACCAGTGAGCCAAAACAGGCAGGTGAAGTGGAGCTGCTTAAGTCAGCCTGGGAAAGTGAATTGAGACAATGTTCCAAGGCCTGGAATACAGAGTGAAGGAATTTAATACGTAAGCTAACACTGATGTTTTTGAATACAGGCATGACAGAATGACATGCTGAAAGCAAGTCTTTAAGAAAAACAATTAAGGACAAGTTTCCAGCACTTTACAATCCACCATGAATTTATCCTGGCAAGTTTTCTATACCGTTCTTGGAATGAACTAACTACAGTAAAATATAGCCAATACCTAATCTAAAGAATTATCACTTCAGCTTGGTATGGTGGCATACTCTTGTAATCCCAGTGATTTGGGAGGCTGAGACAGGAGGATTACAAGTTTAGGCAGCCTCGGCAACTTAGCAAGGCCCTGGCAACTTAGAAAGATCCAGTCTCAAAAACATATATATATATATATATATATATATATATATATATATATATATATATATATAATGCACTAGGGATGAAGCTCAATGGTAAAAGCACCCCTGGTTCAATTTCCTGCACCACAAAAAATAATTAATTAATTAATTCAATGTAGGTAAGCATCCAGACCACCTTGGAAAACAATGACTTGTATCTGGTGAAGGAAAGCGCCAACAAATTGTGAAGTTATGTGGTCTTTTCCAAATCTAGAAAGTGGCTACTGAATATTAATGGCATCATGTTCCCAACTAGTGAAAATTATCCCTGTTGGTAGGAATTGATTTAATGTGGAAAGATTGTGTTCAGTAATCTCTGAAGCATGGAAACATTTTTTTTTTCCATTCTTAGTGTGCAACTGTATCGTTGGCCTTCTTCAGTGAGGCAGGCCCAGACAAAAATCTCAGCAAGCCCTTCTGGACAGCATTTCTGCACAAAATAAATTAGGTCAAAGAGAAAATCCAGAGCAGTCTGAAGATGAAAAAAAAAAAAAATCCTGAGATGCAACATAAAACGAGCCAGCAGGGAGGAGGTGCAAGGGACCTATCTCACCTGCTTTGTTTTTTTCTGGTGAAGGCTGGTGGCTTGTCACATGAACCTCAGGCCTTCCTGTTCTGGGCAGCTGCCTTCTTAGTCACTGAGGCCTGCAGGGGAGGGCCCTCTAACATCAGGGAACAAAATCACCCTATGACTCTTAGGTTAGGCCCTCGTGCCAGGCCAGTTTAAAAATTAAAGAGCAACTGCATCGTTGAGGATTCTCATGTATTTTAAGAAATTCTTTAATCTGGTTTTGTGTATGACTGCAAATTAGGAGAACACACACACACACACACACACACACACACAAAAATAAATAAATAAATAAAAACCGCTGGTAAGTAGAATTCACATCTGGTAAGTGAGAACTGGTGCCAGTCTTATTAGTCACTAAGATCATTTAAGGGTGGAGTGCATGACCAGGGTAAAACTTTAAACCAAAAGCAATACTTCCTTGTAACATTTGGAGTTTCCTAAGAAATCTTTAAAATTGCGTATCTAGAAAGCCCAGTAAGCAAATTGTATATTTAGAAAAGCCAACCTTTACTTTTCTCTTTTCATTATCCTCAGCTGTTGGGGAAAGTTGTTGAATAGACTATACTCTATAAATTAAGCTTTCTCTATTAATCAGGTTTAAATTGTAAAAAGATGCCCCCAAATTTTAAAACTTTTGGTCCTTAAATTGAGGCATTCAAGTACCTCTCCATTATGAGCATATATGAATATGGCATAATGAATCCCACTATTATATATAATTATAATACACCAATAAAAGACAAATTTAAGGAAAACCACTGCAAGTAGAAGAAACAACTTGAATCCTGGCTATCTCCCTTAACCCAATGCCTGGTTGTAAAATACTGCTCAATAAGGGGCTGGAGATGTAGCTCAATAGTAGAATTCTTGCCCAGAGCTCAGGAGGCCCTGATTCAGTCCCCAGCAACAAACACACACACACACACACACACACACACACACAGTGTAAAATGTATTCTACAAGGATTTTAAACTGTCTACATGATAAGTTTATTAATTATACAGCAGAGACAATGATAACTTCATTGAGGCTTTGTTTTAAAAATTACAACTATTGCCGGGTATGGTGGCACACACCTGTAATCCCATCAGCTGAGGAGGCTGAGACAGGAGGATTGCAAGTTCAAAGCCAGCCTCCACATCTTAGTAAGGTCCTAAGCAATTTAGCAAGACCCTGTCTGAAAATATTTTAAAAACAGACTGGGGATGTTGTTCAGTGGTTAAGTTCCACTGGGGTCAACCCCTGGTACCAAAAAAAAATTGTAATTATTAACACTATTAATTGCACAGATTAATGAGATTCACTATATTTCCATGCATGCATACATTGTACATTGATCATGTCCATCCACCTTGTTTTTTTGTTTTGTTTTGTTTTGGGTGCTGGGCATTGAACCCAGAGGTGCTTAATCACTGAGCAACAACCCCATCCCTTAAATTTTTTTTTATTGTTTTAATTTTGAACTATGTTTTTGTTCTTAGTTATACATGACAGTAGAATGTATTTTGACATAACATACAGGAAGTATAACTTCCCATTCTTGTGGTTGTACATGATGTGGAGTTACACTGGTGTTGTATTCATATATGAACATAGGAAAGTTATGACTGAGTCATTCTACTGTTTTTCGCATTCCATTCCCCCTCCCCTTCCCTGCATTCACCCATCCCAATCCGGTGAACCCATACTCCCCCACTACTATCATCTATTGTTAGTCAGCATCCACATGTCAGAGAGAACATTAGGCCCTTGGTTTTTTGGGGATTGGCTTATTTCACTTAGCATGATAGCTTCCAGTTCCATCCATGTACTGGTAAATGCCATAATTTTATTCTTTATGGCTGAGGAATATTCCATTGTGTATATGTAACACTCTTTTAAATTTTTATTTAGAGACAGTGTCTCACTAGCTGCTTTGGACCTTGCTGAATTCCTGAGACTGGCCTTGAATTTTCAATCCTGTCTCTCCCCCACAAATTGCTGGGATTACAGGGGTGCACCACTCTACTCAATTTATCCACCCTTTTTTGAGCCTTAATTTTATTTCTGTGATCAGAGAGGGAATATCTTCTGCCTATTCTATAAGAGCAGATGAAGTAACATGTATGGAAGTTTTGCTTTCTTATGTCAGAAAAATGCATGAAATAAGCCTGGCATGGTGGCTCATGCCTATAATCCCAGAGACACAGGAGCCTGAGGCAAGAGGATCTGAGTTCAAAGCCAGCCTCAGCCAAAAGTGAGGCACTAAGCAACTCAGTGAGACGCTGTCTCTAAATAAAATACAAAAGAGGACTGGGGATGTGGCTCAGTGGTTGCATGCACCTAAGTTCAAACCGCGGTACTAAAAAAAATAAAAATGCATGAAATAGCTTTGAAAGCATACATTAGGAACTGGCTAATGAAACCAAGAGACCAGGGTGGTTGCTAAACAAAAGATTTCCTTTTCAATTATATACAGTGCTTTTTGCAATGTGGAGTAAAAGAAGAATGTGTATATCAGACTGGTTAGTATAAAATCTAAGCTTTAATAAAATTTTCATAAAAACAAAAGCATGCTATATATTTTATTTACATTTCTATGTTACGTTGACTGTGAACATGTAAGGGATGTGTCATCTCAAAATATGCTAAATTAGTATGTTGATTATTTTAAACTGTGATCAGTTGAGGAACTGTAACTTCAGAAGGGGCCATTCACCTGAGAAGGGGCCATTCGCCTGTCTTTCCCAACATGTAACAAGCTACAAAGATTCTTTTAGGAGGGATGTCCTTCTCATTCCAAGGCTGGAAAAGAGCCTTGATCATTAGAGACTGATAATTTGGGCTGCAGGGAACTTGAATAAACAAACCTTTTTAAAGAAATTTTTTTAGTTTTAGGAACTGGCTAAAGACATAATAAAGACATAATATCTTTATTTTTATATGGTGGTAAGGATTGAACCCAGTGCCTCATGCATACTAGGTGAGCACTCTACCATTGAGCCACAACCCCAGCCCCTAAATAAGTTTTTTGAAGTAAACCTTATCTCCTTATCTTCCACTAGCTTCCATGTCCCCCTGCACCCCCACCAAATATCTTTTAGTAGCACCTCTAGAATTTTCTTTCTTTCTTTTTAAATACTTTTCCCCTTAGTTGTTGCTAGATCTTTATTTTATTTATTTATACATGGTGTTGGGAATCGAACCCAGTGCCTCATACATGCAAGGCAAGTTCACTACCACTGAGCCACAGTCCCAGCCCATCTTTTTGTTCTTAACATGGCAATTCTTAATTTTCTTTCTTTTTTTTTTCTTGTAGTTGTAGATGGACAGCATGACTTCATTTTATTTATTTATTTTTTTCATGTGGGGCTGAGGATTGAACCCAGTATCTTATATGTGCTAGGCAAGCACTCTGCCACTGAGCTACACCTCAGCCCATCTTTCTTTTTTGGGGGGTTGGGGTGGGGTTTACTAGGGATTTAACCCAGAGATACTCTACTGAGCTATATCCTCAGCCCTTTTTCATTTTTATTTTTTTATTTTATTTAGAGACAGGGTCTCACTGAGTTGCTAACTGTCTAATTTGTTGAGGCTGGATTTGAACTCATGATCCTCCTGCCTCAGCTTCCTGAGTTGCTGGGATTACAGGCGTGTGCCACTGCATCTGGTTTAAAATTTTCATCTGGCTTAGAATTTTCTATCTTTGTTCAGATGTCCATCTGTCCTCTAATTCCTTCACGAAGTTATTTTTCTATGTCTAAAATGTATAAAATCATCACACTTTGGTCATTTCTTCAAACTTCATTCTTTGTGAAGATCCCCAACTAGATGTAAAATTAATAAAACATTTATGCTTTTCTCTTGTTAATCATCTCTTGTATTGGTTGGATTCCTAGATCCAGCCAGAGAGCCCACAAAAAAACTAAAGAGGGTAAAGGGAATCTCTCTATCCCCTACAACTACCACACCATGCAACAATGTCTGAACTAGGTAGGTTCCAAATGAGAATTAAATAACAGAGCCAGGTACAGTGGCATGTTCCTATAGTCCCAGCATTAGGAGGCTGAGATGGGGGAATCATTTGTGACCATGAGTTCAAGACCAGCCTAGGCCACATAGTAAGACTCTTTTATCTTAAAAAAAAAAAAAAAAAATGTGTGTGTGTGTTGTGTGTGTGTGTGTGTGTGTGTAGGGGCTGGGGTTATAGCTCAGTGGTAGAGCACTTACCTTGCACATATGAAGCACTGGGTTCAATCCTCAGCACCACATAAAAAAAAATAAATAAAGGAAGTAAAAATATTGTGTCTATCTTTTAAAAATCTTTAAAAAATATATACACACATATATATTATTATTAACAGTAGGAAACTACAACCATATTTCTTTTAAAAAATATTTGTTAGTTGTAGATGGACACAATATCTTTTTTTTAAATTTATCAATGAATCATTTATTTTATTTATTGATATGCAATGCTGAGGATCGAGCCCAGGGCCTCACACATACCAGGCAGGTGCTCCACCACTGAGCCACAATTCCAGCCTCTGGACACAATATCTTTATTTATTTTTATGTGGTGCTGAGGATCTAACCCAGTACTTCATAAGTGCAAGGCAAGTGCTCTACCACTGAGCCACATCCCCAGCCCCTACAATCATATTTCTTATCTGACAAAAATAAATTCCCATAAACTATTTTATACAGTTCCTGGGACATAGCTCAGTGATAGAATACTTGCCTAATATGTCTGAGGCCCTGGAATTGATCCTAGCACTGAAAAAAAAAAATACCCATACAATGAAAACATTCAGTTCAGAGACAGTTGAAAAAGTTAGATGGAAGTAATAGCATGGAATTCATATATTGGAATAGTACTTGTAAATCCAACTCCAAACTTTTTTGTTCTGTAGTATTGGGGATTGAATGTAGGGACACTCTATGGTTGATCTATATCCCCAGTCCTTTTTATTTTATTTTGAGACAGGGTCTTGTTATATTGCCCAGACTGGCTTTGAACTTGCCATCTTCTTGCCTCAGTCTCCTGAGTCACAGGGAATTCAGGAGTGTGCTACCAATCCTGGCTCTAAATATTTTTTTATTCTGGGAAAGTCTGAAATGTAGGAAAAACAAGGCTACTGTTAAAGGCTTAGCCCAACAGAAAATATATCAGAAGTATATATGTAAAAAAAATTTAGTCATTTAACATTTTAACATCATACAATCTCTCTTTTTAAATTTTTTTCAAAAGCATTTATTTTTAAATTGGCAGATAAAATTGCACCTCTGGACAAAAATTGCACCTCTGGACAAAATTATATATATGTGTATACACACACACATATATATATATATATATATATATATATATATATATATATATACATACATATATATATACTTAAGTCTAGCTAACTAACATATGGTTATCATTTTTTGAAGAAACACTTATCTGTTCTCTTAACATTTTTCATTAATGTAGCTACAGCTGGGTATGATAACACATGCTTGTAATCCCAGCAACTCAATCCTGAACCAGGGGAATGGCAAGTTCAAGGCCAGCCTCAGCAATTTAGGCAGGCCTTTAGCAACTTAGTAAGACCCTGTCTCAAAATAAAAAATAAAAAGGACTGGGGATGTGATTCAGTAGTAAAAAGTCCCTGGGTTCCACCCCCAGTACCAAAAATATTTTAAAAATTAACTACATCATATCACTAATTATATCCATCATGTTATATACTAGATTTCTTAAACTTTTTCTTCCTATATAGCAGTAATTTTTGTATCTTTTGACTGATATATATCTCTCCAACACCCCTCCCTCATTACAATTTCTTTTTCTTTCTTTCTCTTTTTTTTTTTTTTTTTAGTACTGGAGATCTTTTTGGTACTGGAGTGGTGCTCTACCACTGAGACACATCCACACATCCCACAACCCTTTTTTATTTTGAGATAGGGTCTTACTAAATTGCTTAGGGCCTCGCTAAATTGCTGAGGCTAGCTTTGAATTTGTGACCTTCCTGTCTCAGTCTCCAGACTCCCTGGGATTTAAATTAGACTTTGAAATTGATTTGCCTAAACATTAGAACTATATGAGAGAACTGCATCTGAAATATACAAATCCTCACCTGGATGTTTCAATAGTATGTATGTAGATAGCCACCCTTTAGCAATTTAAAAAGCAAATCTGAGGTAGAAATGATAGTGAAATCTCTCCTTGAGGTTCTCCTTCCCTTGGCACAGGGGGCTCATGCCTGTAATCCCAGTGACTCAGAGGCAGAAGCAGGAGATCAGAAGTTAAAAGCTAGCCTCAGCAAAAGAGAGATGCTAAGCAACTCAGTGAGACCCTGTCTCTAAATAAAATATAAAATAGGGCTGGGATGTGGCTCAGTGACCAAGTGCTCCTGAATTCAATCCCTGGCACCCCCACCCTCCCCACACACACACAAAAGGGCTGGGGATGTGGCTCAGTGGTTAAGCATCCCTGGGTTCAATATCCGGTACAAAAAGAAAAAAAAAAAAAGTCCTTCCAATAAAATTAGAACTTAGGACACATGAAACTTCAGTTACCCAGAAAAGAATTGGGTAATAAATGTGATCATCATAAACTGAATAGTCATCAACACTGTGCAAAAGAATACTCTCTCCTTAAATAATTCATAAATAAACTAAGAAGCAAAAATACAAGATTTGTTTCTTCATAAATAGAATATGAGAATGTCTATAGCATTATTGAGCATTAATCATTTGAAGATCTCCTCTCATTGGCTCCAAGAGATTATATCTTTGCCTTATTGTCAGGAGACCCAGAATTGGGTCCTGGCTCAGTGCCTACAGTCATAAGTTGATCTTATCCCCAAAACGTTTGTCTTTATTTTGAAACCATAACAACAGAAATATAGTGTAAGCTTTGCAAAATCATAGAATCATGCCTTGAAAGAACTTTAAAGATTATGTTGTTAAGCAGTTTTTGTTCTTTTAAAAAATTATTTACTTATTTATTTATTGTGTGGAGGGGAATTATTGGGATGGAGCCCAGAGGTGCTCTACCATGGAGCCACAGAGAGCACCCCTCTTCTTCTTTTTCTTTTTTTTTTTTTTTGTACTGGAGATTGCACCTAGGGTAGCTTTAACCACTGAGCCACATCCCCAGCCCTCTTTATTTATTATTATTTTGAGACAGAGTCTCACTAAATTGCTGGAATTTGTGATCTCAACCTCCCAAGTAGCTGGGATTACAGGCATGTGTCTCAGCACTAGGCTCTAAAGCACAACTTTACTGACTCGAGTCTAATTTCTTTAGTTCACAGATTAGTAAAACTGAGACCCAGAGATATTAAGAGACTTTCTCAGTAAATGGAGAATTAATAGATTCAGGAACCTTTGTTCCTTGTTGTATCCATAGTAATAACAATATTCTTTGAATGATTTTATTTGGGCTCAGCACACACTGTTTCACTTTTATTGTCTCATCTATTCCTTGTAATTGACCTCTGAAAATAAGAAGATACCCAGAATGTTCAAGATCACATAGTCACTATTGGCTCCCCCCATCCCACTTTGGTACTAAGGATTGAACACAGGGTTGCCTAATCACTGAGCCACATCCCCAGACCTTTTTATTTTTTATTTTGAGACAGGGTCTCACTAAATTGCTTAGCGCCTCCCTAAATTGCTGAGGTTGGTTTTGTAATCCCCAGATCAAAAAACAAACAACAACAACAAAAAACAGTAGCTGAGTCAGATAATCTGTCTTTCCTTTCTTCCTCCTTCTTCTTCTTTTTTTTTTTCCTTTAAACAAACCCCAACAAGTTATATTAAAGAAAAATTTTGTCTAGCCCAGTGGCGCATGCCTATAATCCCAGAGAGGAAACAAGAGAATAGAGAGTTCAAAGCCAGCCTCAGCAATGGCGAGACACTAAGCAACCCAGTGAGATCCTGTCTCTAAATAAAATACAAAATAGGGCTGGGGATGTGGCTCAGTAGTTGAGCACCCCTGAGTTCAATCCCTGGTACCAAAAAACAAAAACAAAAAAAGAGGGCTGGGATTGTGGCTCAGTGGCAGAGTGCTTGCCTTGCACGTATGAGGTACTGGGTTCAATCCTCAGCACTACATCAAAATAAATAATTTTTTTTAAAAAAGGTATTGTGTCCATCTACAACTAAAAAAAAGTTTAAAAAAGAAAAGAAAAGAGCTGAGGATGTAGCACCCTTGGGTTCAATCTCCTGTACCAATAAACCAACCAACAAAGAAAATTTTTGCAATTTACTTTTCACCAGTCTGTTCTGGCATGTTCTGGTGACATCAGAATTACCTGAATCAGTGATAGCCAGTGTGCACATTCTATAGTATTTCCTGCATGCTGTACACATTTCAATATCATTGCCACTGTAGTGGTGAACACCAATTTTGGCCAACATGGCAAATTACTCTATTTCAGATTTCCTCAAAGCTGGGCAATTGTTAGCAAAGAATGATCAATTTCCCTTTGCCCTATCTGATCATCTTCAGAGTCTACTTGTATCCCAGTATGTACTTTCCACTTTTCCTAACAAGCTGGATCCTAGAGTTGATGGACTCCATAGATATTTTTCATTTTTGCAGCCACCATCTTCCTGCCTTACGTGCAGGAACCAAGAGCAGCCACCAGGATGGCTAGAGAGTAAGAAAAATTCAGGTCATACCATTTCTGAAGTGCATGATAGTGGTCATGTCTAAAATCTTATAGCCATGGGCTTGGAGATGTAGCTCATTGGTAGAGCTCTTGCCTAGCATGCATGCCTGTAATGCCGGGAACTCCAAAGTCTGAGGCAGGAGAATTGCAAGCACAAAGCCAATCTCTACAATTTAGTAAGACTTTATTAAAATAAAAAATAAAGAAGACTTGGAATGTTGTCCAGTGGAAGAACATTACTGGGTTCAATCTCCAGTACCAAAAATATAAATAAATAAATAAATAAGATAAATTTCTATAGCCATAATTCCAAGTCGTAAGACTGGTTCTTTTACCATGAATTGTTCCTTTAGAACTAATGACATCCCTGAGATGCTCAGCCATTTGAGGCATGTAGAGGGGCATTTTAAGATGTAATTACTGAAACTCACCAATCAAGTGTGTCTAATACTGTATGCATGAACAAGCACTACCATTTGTTAATGCAATAAATTGTAAGGGATCAGAGTGGGCCATCTTAAATATGCCACTTTGGCATAAGGATTATTTTGGGTTGAAGATACTTGAGAAATAGCTCTCCCCCTATTTGACTAAAAGCAAGACATAAATATCCATTTGTAGAGGTGTCACTTTCTTCTGCCCAGGAAAAGGAAAATGACTCCATCTAGACTCTCATCAGCCCTGAGATCAGACATGGCACAAACAGAAGATTCTACAAATCAAACTTTAATGAAATAACCTCTATTCTTTTTCATTAGTTTCACCCCATATATGTAGCTTTCCAAAGTTTACTGCCCCTAAAAACCTAAACCCCTTTTCCTTCCTCTTGTCACTTCATTATAAATGAATTGTTCTTTATTAAAATGCTAAATAAGCTGGGATTGTGGCTCAGGGGTAGAGCTCTAGCCTAGCATGGGTGGGACCGGTTTGATCCTTAGCACCACATTAGAAAAAGGGGGGGGGCTGGGGATGTGGCTCAAGTGGTAGCGCGTTCACCTAGCATGCGTGGGGCACTGGGTTCGATTCTCAGCACCACATAAAAACAAAATGAAGATACTATGTCCACCTAAAAAACTAAAAAATAAATATTAAAAAAAGCTAAATGAATGAGGGGAGGGGAGGGGAGGGGAGGGGAGGGGAGGGGAGGGGAGGGGAGGGGAGGGGAGGGGAGGGGAGGGGAGGGGAGGGGAGGGGAGGGGAGGGGAGGGGAGGGGAGGGGAGGGGAGGGGAGGGGAGGGGAGGGGAGGGGAGGGGAGGGGAGGGGAGGGGGGATAGTAGAGGATAGGAAAGGCAGCAGAATACAACAGACACTAGTATGGCAATATGTAAATCAATGGATGTGTAACTGATGTGATTCTGCAATTTGTATACGGGGTAAAAATGGGAGTTCATAACCCACTTGAATCAAAGTGTGAAATATGATATATCAAGAACTATGTAATGTTTTGAACAACCAACAATAAAAAATAAAAAAAAAATAAAATAAAAAGTATAAAAAAAAAGCTAAATAAGCTCCTAGTTTTTTTGTTGTTGTTGTTGTTGTTTTTGTTTTTGTTTTGTACCAGGGGCACTTTACCACTAAGTGACATCCCTAATGCTTTTCATTTTTTGAGACAGGGTTTTGAAATTTGCACAGGTTGGTCTAAAATTTGCAATCCTCTTGCCTTAGCCGCCACAGTCACTAAGACTATAGGTATGTACCACCGCAACAGGCTATAAGACTTTAGTTTTATTTTTCTATTTATTTATTTAGACAGGGTCTCACTTATTTGCCGAGCTTGACCTCAAATTTGTAATCCTCCTGCCTTAGCCTCTGAGTAGCTGGGATTATAGGCCTGTGCCACTGTGCCCAGTAAAGTCCCTAGTTTTGACCAGCCCTGTGAGTCATTCATCAGTGAGTTTTTTCTCTGTGTGTGATGTTCTGTTTTTTCTTGTTTATCTGTCTTTTGTCCATTTAATATCCAAGGCCAGCTAGAGAACCTAGAAAGGTAGAAGAAAAAAGATTTTTCTGTTTTGTTTCAAAACTTCTCTATGGTTAGACGGTGGTAAAAGGTATGCATCTTGGTCTTTGTGGTCAGAAAACAATGATATAGGTGGTGGGAAGAGGTGGGACAAAAGGGGTTTTTTTTGTTTGTTTGGGGTTTTTTTGAGGAAATTATTTAGCTGCTGGGCAAGGTGTAATTCCCACAATTCTGGAGGCTGAGACAGAAGGACCATAAATTAGAGGCCAGCCTCAGGAATTTAGCAAGACCCCATCTCAAAATTAGAAATAAAAGGACTGGGGATGAGCCGGATGCAATGGCACATGCCTGTAAACCCAGTGGCTCAGGAGGCTGAGGCAGAAGGATCTTTAGTTCAAAGCCAGCCTTAGTAATTTAAGAAGGCCCGAAGCAACTCAGTGAGATCCTGTATCTAAATAAAATACAAAATAGGGCTGGGGATGTTGCTCAGTGGTTAGGTACCTCTGAGTTCAATCCCCAGTATCCAGTATCCTGCTCTCCTAAAAAAGGACAGGGGATGTAGCTCAGTGGTTGAGGACCCCTGGGTTCAATCCCTGGTACCTCACACACATAAAAAATCCAACAATAAGCCAAGTTTTGTTTTACAGTCAACTCGGCTAAAAAAGTAACTTTTCCCATAGAGAACAAAAATTACCCCAATCATTGTGGAGCTGTGGTGATGGCTTTTCAAAGAGGAGAGCAATACTTCTATAAAGATAACCAGTTCTTGAACTTTGACTGAAGTATTTTCATAGAGATGATTTCATCTGACATCAAAGGAGCATGGCTCTTTAATCTTCCTCATTTTATTGTTTCAAATAACATTTAAACTCATGGACAGTTCACCACCTCCTCCAGTTTGAATTTCCTCTGCACAGGGTTAGATTTCTTATCTCCCTATGTATACATGCCAACCTAAAGAATGTTTTCAATCAAAAAGTAAAACTAATTGATTTTTTTTTGGGGGGGGGGTGTACTAGGGATTGAACTCAGGGGCACTTGACCAACTGAGCCACATCCTGAGCCCTATTTTGTATTTTATTTAGAGACAGGGTCTCACTGAGTTGCTAAGTGCCTCCCCATTGCAGAGGCTGGTTTTGAACTCGAGATCCTCCTGCCTCAGCCTCCCAAGCTGCTGGGATTACAAGCGTGTGCCACTGCACCTGGCTAAACTATTTGACTTTTAAAAATTTACATTATACATTACATGCAGCTCAGTGATAGAGCACTTGCTTAGAATGCAGAAGGCACTGCCTTTGATCCCCAGCACAGGAAAACAAAAAATTTGACATTATAATTCTGTTCTGCCTTTGACTTCATCCTACCTTCCAGTCTCAATCTCTCTCCCCATTCACAGCTTTGAACCAGTAATACCCAATTTCTTTCTTTTCTTTTTAACAAGAAAAGGTATTCAAACCAGGGGAGCTTAACCACTGAGCTACAACCTCAGCCTTTTTTTTTTTTTTTAGACAGGGCCTCACCAAATTGGCCTAGAATTTGTGATGCTCCTGCCTCAGCCTCCTGAGTCACTGGGGATTACTGGCCTGTGCCTCTGCACCTATAAGAACTGGCTACCCAAACAGGCATGGTAGCACATGCGTGCAATCCCAGTAGTTTGGGAGGTTGAGGCAGGAGGATGGCAAGTTCAAGGCCAGCCTCATCAATTTAGCCAGGCCCTAAGCAATTCAGTAAGATCCTGTCTCTAAATAAAACACAAGCGGGCATTGGTGGCGCATGCCTGTAATCCCAAAGAGTCAGTCAAAGCAAGAGGATGCAGAGTTCAAAGTCACAGAAACTCAGAGGCTCTAAGCAACTCAGGGAGACCCTGTCTCTAAATAAAATGAAAAAGAAAAAAAAAAAAAAGGCTGGGGATGTGGCTTAGCGGTTCAGTGCCCTAGAGTTCAATCCCTGGTAAAACCACCCCCTACCCCCACCACCCATCCCCTCCCCCGCAAGAAAAATACAAAACAGCACTGGGGATGTCTCAGTGGTTAAGCGCCCCTGGGTTCAATCCCTATACCAAAAACAAGTCTTTTCCTGCTTTGGAAGTTGCTCCACGCCCCACCCCCACCCCAGCCCAAACCCCACACCTCCCCACGCCCCCTTTTGTCCCCTACTCCCCATCCACGGTTGCTCTGGAGCTGTCCATCTGCCTTACCCAACTCACTCCTGTCAAACAGGCACCAGGCTGCAGAATGTGAGATAAAGAGGAAGAAAACGGTCAGATTTCAGGGACTTCCAGGGGCCCCAGGGCAGTGATTTACTTTCTCCGTGGCTTTCAAAGTGGTTTTTCAGAGATGCTTTAGGGGCTTCTAAAGAAAGAGAGGGAAGGAAAGAAGACTAAAGCCAAAGCTCAGGGTTTCCCACTCCTGCACTCCAACTAGCATCCGGTTTGTCTGTTTTGGTATGTGCTGTAAGGTTTTTTTTTAAGGAGGGAAAAAAATAAATAAGCAAATGAAACTTCAAGGCTTTTAAAAGTGTTCGGGGATTTTTGTTTCATTTTTGTTTTGTTTTGTTTTGATGCTGGGAATCAAATCCAGGGCCTCTACCACTGAGCTATACCCTCAGCCTAATAGAAGTTTTATCATGATTTATGAGTTTGCCAAGTATTGGTAGGCTGGCTTTGGAACCTCTAACTCACCATTGTGTTTCATTTTTGGTCTCTTTGGGATAAAGTATTCATTCATTCATTCTTTTCTTTTTTTTTGGTACCAGGGGATTGAACCCAGGGGCTCTCAACCACTGAGCCACATATCCAGCCCTTTGTATGTATTATTTTGAGACAGGGTCTCCCTAAGTTGCTTAGAACCTTGCTAAATTGCTGAGGCTGGCTTTGAATTTGTGATGCTCCTACCTCAGCTGCCAGAGCCCAGGGGTGTACTACCATTGAGCTACACCCCATCACTTTTTAAAAATATTTTTTTTGAGAGAGAGAGAGAGAGAAAATTTTAATATTTATTTATTTATTTTAGTTTTCGGCAGACACAACATCTTTGTTTGTATGTGGTGCTGAGGATAGAACCCGGGCCGCACGCATGCCAGGCAAGCGCGCTACCGCTTGAGCCACATCCCCAGCCCTTTAAAAATATATTTTTTAAAATTTTTTAGTTATACATGGACATAATATATTTATTTTGTTTATTTATTTTTATGTGGTGTTGAGGATTGAACTCAGTGCCTTACATGTGTGAGGCAAGCGCTCTGCTACTGAGTCACAACCCCAGCCCTACACCCCAACACTTTAAAAAAATTTTTTTAGTTGTTGAGGGACACACAATATCTTTGCTTATTAATTTATTTTTTATGTGGTGCTGAGGATCAAACCAGTGCCTCACACATACTAGGCAAGTACTGCCACTGAGCTACAGCCCTAGACTATTAAAAATGTTTTGAGATGGGGTCTGGCAAAATTGCTGAGGCTGGCCTACAAACTTGCAATCCTCCTGCCTCAGGCTCTGGGATAGCTAGGATTACAGGTCTATATCACCATGCCAGGTTTAATTGGATCTTGAAGGATGTCAGATATTATTATGCAAGAAAAAGGGAAGAAGGAAATAAAAGTAAAAATGCAATAAAATTAAGACTGTGGACCTGGCATGGTGGCAAACACCTGTAATCCTAGCAACTTAGAAGGCTGAGGCAGGAAGATCACAAGTTCAAAGACAGCCTCAGCAACTTAGTGAGACCTTGTCTCAAAATTTAGAAAATAATGGGCTGAGGCTGGGGCTCAGCAGCAGCGTGCTTGCTGAGTGAGGCACTGGGTTTAATTCCCTGCACCACATAAAAATAAACAAATAAAATAAAGGTATTGTGTCCATCTACAACTAAAAAATATTTTTTAAAAAAGACTATAGTAAAGAAGAAATGTGGTGGAGTTGATATAGGGAAGGTATGCTAGCTTCAGGTTGTTGAAGGACCTACTTGGCGAAGGAAGAAGTGCATATACTATCCTCTAATCAGTAGGAGTTATTCAATGTTTTTCAACAAAGGTATGCTATGACAGATAAAAGAGATAATTTTGGTGACAGATTGAAGATACCTGGAGAAGAAAGACAGAAACCAGATAGACAAGTGCTATAAACCTGGTGCAAGAAGATGAATAATAACAACGTGGCTTGGTAGTGCACACCTGTCATCTCAACTACAGAGGCTGGGACAGAAGGATAGCAAATTTGAAGCCAGGCTTGGCAACATAAGGAGACCCTATCTCAAAAGAAAAAATAAAAGGGGCTAAGGATGTACTGCAAAATAAAAATTTTTCCAGTACCACAAAATAAGTGGAAAAATGAAAGAAGGCAAATATCTAAGGAAGTGGCTTGAGAGATATTTCTAAAGTTTTCATGGAATGATTGAGCCACCAAGTAGATTATAGGGATATGAGATAGAATATCTCCTACAACACTTCTAATATCCAGTGGAATAGTCACCTGACAAATCAAACTAATGCTTTAAGAGTCAGCATCAACCAGGCATGCACCACCATGGTGGTGTACACCTATAATTCCACCGATTTAGGAGGCTGAGGCAGGAAGATTGCAAGTTACAGGCCAACCTCAGCAACATAGCAAGACCCTAAGTACTTTGGACAGATCTTGTCTCAAAATTAAAAATAAATAAAAAGGACTGGGGATGTGTCTTGGTATTTAAGCAATCTTGGGTTTAATTCCTGGTACCAAAAAAAAAAAAAGTTTTAAATGGTTTTAGATATAAAACCTGTTCAAATAAAAAGTAGAGAGGATTTTTCCCCGCCTTATGGTGCTGGGGATAGAATCTAGGGTCTTGCATGTTCTGGGTAAGCGCTCTTAACTGAGCTATATCCCCATTCTTAAAATCTAAAATAGAAGTCTTAACACTTAAAGAAAGCATTTTAAAGTATAAATGATGCTACTTTGGAGGAGGCAAGGAGAGAAGGAAGCCTTTTTCTCCAATCTGCCAAACAAAAACTTAACACAAGCAAGTTGAAAGCTCCTAAGTGTTCTATGGAACACAGTTTAAAAGATGTAGGAGTCAGGCCAGTGGCACACACACAACTATACTCCCAGGTTCTCAGGAGGTTGTTAGCAATTTAGCAAGCCCCTGTCTCAAAATAAAAACTAAGGGTGAGGGATGTAGTTCAGTGGTAGAGCACTTACATAAGGCCCTGGGTTCAATCCCCAGCACTGCAAAAAATAACAAGGTACAGGGGACTCAGCATTCCATCCTGGCCCCAATTACGCAGCCTTTGGCAAGATCCAGAAACTCCACAGAAGTAAAACTTCTTGATAGCCTCTTCCTCCTGTCAAAGTTTACAATTCTATGGCTTTGAGACAGCTAAAATAAAGACCAGTAGTTACTGGCTTCTGAGATGTTTACTCCTCACCCCAGAGTTTAAGGAATTGGAACAAAGATCAAAATAAGCCTGAAGCTATAACCACCTTTCCCAAACCTATAAAATAAACAACAAACTTTGGATGCAAATGAAAGAGTAGGGTCAGGCTTAAATCAGAGTGAAATGGTCTGAACAAAGGGCAGCTGGTTTCATTGACCTTTCTTATCTCTTAGATAAAGGTAGTTAATGGGCCATAAATACAAACAAAGGATCTGGTTACCAAGCATCCAAAGAAGAGGGATCTAAGGCAGCAGTATTATTGTCCACTGAGTGTGTGGAGTGGGGAAAGAGAACTCCAGGGAAGCAGCACAGGTCCTTTTTGAGAAGAGAAGCAGGCCCTGGCCAGGAGCTGTAGGGCAGGGTAACGTTCTCCGCCTTCAGGAGAAACGTGTTGAAGAACTGGGGATGGAGTGGAGTAGAGATTGTGCTGGCCAAAGTGCTGCCAAAGGTAAGGAGAGGTTACATGGACTGAGGAACAAGAACCAAGAAAGGCCTTCATGAAAACAAACACACACACACACACACACACACACACACACACATACACATACATACACCCCTGAGGGAGCTAAATGTCTTGGTACTCAAAGTGAGCCCCCAGACCATAGGCCTTGGCAGTACTGCAGGTTTACTAGAGGTGCAGAATCTCAGGTTCCAATCTGCATCTAAAGAATGGCAATGTATATTTTAACAAGATCCCTAGAGTTTATCTGTGCATTAAAGTTTGGGTGAAACTGGAACTCTTGCTTTAGAAAGATATCAACCTTGCTGGGCTGTACTTTGTGACAGGGAAAATACCTGAGCACCAAAGTCACTGAAATTATTAATTCTATTCATTGTAATAAGGAAGGGAATAAAGGTTAAAAATCACTTTACACTAAAAGTGATTAAAACAAAACCAAAACAGAAGAAGAAGGAGAGAAGGAGAAGGAGAAGAAAGGAGAAGGAGAAGGAGAAGGAGAAGGAGAAGGAGAAGGAGAAGGAGAAGGAGAAGGAGAAGGAGAAGGAGAAGGAGAAGGAGAACTCAGCTTGGATATAACTCAGTGATGGGCGTACTTGCTTAGCATGCACAAGGCCTTGGATTCAAAAAATTTAATCTTCAATTCTGGGAAGGGTCAATGTTAAGTATAGATTAATTCTATTTAAAACTGGTATGTGATAGGTAAAAATAATGAGATTAGACAGTGGAAATAAAGAAGCTGAATTCCAACATTCTTACTATCTTATAAATCTTACCTGCAAGGCACATGAGGGTTAAATCCATAATTATTTCACTTATCCAACACAGTGCCTTACAGGTAATCAACACTCAGTAAGTAGTTGGAAGTTGGGGATGTAGCTCAGCGGGTATAGGCTTGCCTAGCATATATGAGACCCTGAATTTGTGATCCATGGCACCTCAAAAAAAAATCGACGATGATATAATTGATAATTTAAAAGGTATTTTTTTTCTTTTTCAAGAATTTTTTTTTTTTTAGAGAGAGAGAGAATTTTTTTTTTAATATTTATTTTTTGGCGGACACAACATCTTTGTTTGTATGTGGTGCTGAGGATAGAACCCGGGCCACACGCATGCCAGGCGAGCGCGCTACCGCTTGAGCCACATCCCCAGCCCCCTTTTTCTTTTTGGTACAGGGAATTGAGCTTAGTGGTGGTATACTACTGAGCTATAGCCTTCCTTCCTTCCTCCCTCCCTCCCTCCCTTCCTTCCTTCCTTCCTTCCTTCCCTCCCTCCCTTCCTTCCTTCCTTCCTTTCGCCATGGATTGAACCCAGGGACGCTTATCATCCACTGAGCCACATTCCCAGCCTATTTTATATTTTATTTCGAGAAGGTGTCTCACTTGCTTGGGTCTTGCTAAGTTGCTGAGGCAGGCTTTGAACTTGCAATCTTCCTGCCTCCTGAATCAATGGAATTACAGGCATGTACTACCCCACCCATTTATTTATTTTTTTTTTATTTTGAGACAGGGTCTCATTAAGTTCTTGGGGCCTCAATAAATTGTTCAGTTTAGTCTTGAATTTGCAATTCTTCTGCCTCAGGCTCCCAGTTGCTGGGATTACAGGCATGAACCAATGTGCTCAGCTAAAGGACAAATTTTATGGTGTGTTAATGATAGCTTTAAAATATATATGTAATTGGTAAGGTGGTATACCATCACATAATACAGTGTAACTTTCTTGAGGACAGAAACCATCTCTGGTTTATTCCCCTCCCTATCACTAGCACAAATTTAGCATAAACCTAGCATATGACTCAAGAAATTCTTGAGTAAATGAATGGGCAAATGGGAAATGGGATAGACATTAGTTACCCTTGGAGGAACCTACCCAAATTTAATCTCTGAATTTTTATGAAATCAAGAATCAATTTGCCAGACACTGAAAATAACAATGAAACTGGGCATGGAGGCACAGGCCTATTATCCCAGCTGTTTGGGAAATTGGAGGCAGAATTGTAAATTCAAGGCCCCTAGACAATTTAGCAAGACACTCTCTCAAAACAAAAAATAAAACCAGCCTGTAATCCCAGCAGCTCTGAAGCTGAGTCAGGAGAATTGAAGTTCTAGGACAGCCTCAGCAATTTAATTAGGCTTAAATCAATTTAGTGAAATCCTGTCTTAAAAAATAAAGAGCTAGGGGCTGGGGCTGTGACTCAGTGGTAGAGCATGTGTCCCACATGTGTGGGGCACTGGGTTTGATCCTCAGCACCACATTAAAAAAAAAAAAACAATAAATAAAATAAAGGTACTCTGTCCATCTACAACTAAAAAATAAAAAAATAAAAATAAAAATAAATTGCTGGGTGTGGTGAAGCATGCCTATGATCCCAGCAACTCCATAGGCTGAGGCAGGAGAATCATGAGTTCAAAGCCAGCTTCAGCAATTTGGTGAGGCCCTAAGAAATTTAGTGAGATCCTATCTCTAAATAAAATTTTAAAAAAGGATAGGGATGTGGCTCAGTGGTTAACTGCACCTGGGTTCTATCCCTTGTACCAATAACTAAATAAATAAATAAATGTTCCTGGGTCCAATCCCCAGTACCTCTTCCCGCAAACATGCACAAAAGGAATCAATCATACTGAAATTTCTAGTAACCAAACTGAAACTAAGCTGTTTATCTGACCTTCAGAGAAATCAGGAGAGTTAACAGCCCAATTTCCTAAGCAGGCCACTTTCACTCTGTGTGATAATTAAATTCTCTCTGCCTTAATCCTCCTACACAGAAGAGGAAACTTGAAATAAATTAATCTTAGCTAATCAGTTATTTTAGTATTTTTCTGTCTCCCTGTACCCACTGTAACAGTGGTCTACTTTATGCTTTGAATAGACCTATTGCTACTCTGCCACTGTGACTTGTTTTTAAAAGGAATATGTTTCTTTCTCTTCCTCTCCTCCTCCCTTCGACAATCTCTTCCCCTCTTTAATCTCAGGGGAAACAGAATTGCCTTTCTTCCCCAACCTAGGCAGTTATCTGTCCTTGAGCACACACCCACCACAAGAATAAAGTAATTCATACTTGAGGATGACACCAGAAGATCCCAGAAATGACTTCTCCCAAGTTAACAAGTGAATTACAACTCTCACTAGGAACTTGTGGAATGCAGTCTTTGAATCACCTCTATAAAAAACTCCTGTTCCCCCGGGTGGGAAGAATCATAGCGTCTGGAACAGGAATTCCCCATGCTTCTCCTTTGCTACTAAAGCAATAAAAACTTCTATTTCCTTTTTTCTCAAAACTGTGTCCTCATCATTGGATTGGCATCAGGGACAAGGACCAAGCTGTCAGTAACAAGTCTGGTAACAAGTCAGACTTGTATTTTTCATTTCTGCTTTCTTCAAGCCCTATAGAACCAACTGTTTGCCAGGTGTAATGGCGCAGGCCTATAATCCCGACTATATGGGAGGTTGAGGCAGGAGGATAGCAAAGTCAAGGCCAACCTGGAGAATGTATCAAGACCCTGTCTCAAAATTAAGTAAAAAGGAGCCAGGTGCCATGGTGCATACCTGTAATCCCAGTGGCTTGGGAAGCTGAGGCAGGATGATTCCAAGTTCAAAGCCAGCATCAGAAATTTAGCAAGGCCTGTCTTGCTAAAATAATAATGATTTAAAAATAATGATAATTTTAAAAAGACTGGGAATGTGACTCAGTGCCTCTGGGTTCAATCCCTGGTACAAAAAAAAAAAAAAAAAAAAAAGACAAAAATCCAACCACAGAGCTTTAGATTTTCTTTCTTTCTCTCCTTCCCTTTCCTTTTCTTTTTATCCCGTGTTATGCTCGAATTCAGGACCCCCAAAAGACCACCAGAGACCAAGATCAATGTAAGCAGCAAAGAGCTAGCTCGGTCCTCCGAGTGCACACAGCAGCTGGTGAAGCTGAGAGGGCCTGGGTCCAGGGTTTGCAGCAGTTTTATACACTCTTTGGGGAAGGCAAGGACTTCACGTACATCATAGCATCTCTTAGCAAATCATCACACACCGCGGGAAAATCATAAAACAACTCTAAAACATGATTAGCACATTCACTGGTGGGAACAAATTGGGTAGGGGTGATTGGTTAGTACAAGAGGAGGATTCGTTTGAACTGATTGGTTTAAGCCACGAGGGGTGTACGTGCTGAACTACATGGTTTCCCAACATGTTATCAACCACCATAAACTACTGGGAGGGTCATCTGACATCCCAGGTATTTCCCTGTCTCATGCTGATTGGTGGTTGCTAAGGGGTCACTATGGGTCCTCACCTAGCCTGACTGAGTCAGGGACACCTGGCGCAGCAGATCTCTCCAGTTATTTGTAGATTAAACAACTCAGCAGAGTGGGTATATGCCTAGGAGTGCTCTGTGGGTCTTTCCAAGGACAAGGGTCATGCCCCCTTCCTTGGACAGGCTTTGCTCTGAGGTAGAGGCTGGTTTTTCACCGGCTACTGGGGATTAAACTCAGTGCTCTCTACCACACAGTTATATCCCCCCCTCTTTTATTTTTTATATTTTGAGACAGTGTTTCACCTGATTGCTGATCTTGGCCTCAAATTTAAGATCCTCTTGCCTCAGCTTCTGGAGTAGCTGGGAGTACAAGTGCGTGCCACCATGCCCAGTTTAAATTGAATTTCAATAGTTTAAACTTTTATTATAACATGGGTAGACTTTGCCATAATATTCGTCATTTTATATTTTAGTTTCTAAAATATTTTTAGAAATTCTACTTAAATAGCAACATCAGCTATAAGGAAATCCTTCTAGCTGGGTGCAGTGGTATAGGCCTGAAATCCCAGCTACTCCAGATGCTAAGGTGGAAGAATTGCAAATTCCAGGCCAGCCTAAGTCCTTCAGCAAGACCTTGTCTCAAAATAAAAAATAAAGAGGACCCAGGATATACCTCAGTGGTAAATGGCCCTGGATTTAATCCCCAGGACTGAAGAAAACAAAATAAGATAAAACCTTCTTTTAGGTTCATACACCTATTTCTGAAGGGTTTTGGCTTTAGCTACTTGGCATTTTTGACATTAAAGTTCTGATAAATATGTATTCGAGCACATGCAACCTGGTAAGTAGGGATATATATATATATATATATATATATTTGTGTGTGTATGTATGTGTGTGTGTGTATGTATGTGTGTGTGTGTATGTATGTGTGTGTATGTGCATTGCTGGGGATTGAACCTAGGGCCTTGTGCATGCAAGGCAAGCACTCTACCAACTGAGCTATATCCACAGCCCTTAACCCATTCTTGGTTGGTAGAAAATTTAATAGCTGGTGGTGGTGCACACACCTGTAATCTTAGAGGCACAGGAGGCTGAGACAGTAGAATCACAAGTTCAAAGTCAGCCACATCAACTTAGTAAGGTCCTGAACAGTTAAGTTAGCAAGACCGTGTCTCAAAATAAAATATAAATAGGGCTGAGGATGTGGCTCAGTGGTTATGCACCCCTGAGTTAAATCCTTGGAATGAAAGAAAGAAGAAAGGAAGGAAGGAAAGAAAATTTCACACCATTTTTTCTGATAATAAAGATATATTTGCTCATGGCAGGAAATCTTGAAAATAGGGAAAATGTAAAGAAAGTAATAATATGTGATAATTCAACAATGTTCTGATAATTACTGTAAACACTTAGGAATACATACACATGTGAACCCTTTTTTAAATATTTGTTTTAGTTGTAGGTGGACACAATAACCTTTATTTTATTTTTATGTGGTACTGAGGATCAAACCCAGTGCCTCACACATGCTAGTCAAGCGCTCTGCCACTGAGCCACATCCCCAGCCTCAAAGAACACTTAAAAAAAAAAATTTGTAGTTGTAGATGGACAGAATGCTTTTATTTTATTTGTTTATTTTATGTGGTGCTGAGAATGGAACGCAGTGCCTCATGCATGCTAGGCAAGCGCTCTGCTGAGTTACAGCCCCAGCCCACATGAACACTTTAAAAAAAAAATGATACTGGGGATTGGAACCCACAGCCTCATACACATTAGGCAAGTACTTTACCACTGAGCTTCATTTCCAGTCCTTATTTATTTATTCACGGTATTGGGTATTGAATCCAGAGAAATTCTACCAATGAGTTACATCCCAGCTTTTTTTTTTTTTTATACTGGGGATTGAACCAACGGGCACTTGATCACTGAGCACCATCCCCAGCCCTATTTTGTATTTTATTTAGAGACAGGGTCTCACTGAGTTGCTTAGCATATCGCTTTTGCTGAAGCTGGCTTTGAACTCTCAATCCTCCTGTCTCAGCCTCCTGAGCTGCTGGGATTAGAGGTTTGCTCCAAAGTGCCTGGCCCAGGCCCTTTTTTTGTTTATTTGTTTGTTTATTTGTTTTGGTGGTATTGGGGGTTGAGCCCAGAGTTTGGCATATACCAGGCAAGTTGTCTGTCACTGAGCTATATCCCTAGCCTCACCCCTTAAAAATTTTTTTTTTTTTTCTGCTGGGCTCAGTAGCTCATGCCTATAATCCCAGCAGGGCTCTAGAGGCTGAGACAGGAGGATTGCAAATTCAAGGTCTGCCTCAGTAATTAGCGAGTCCGTAAGCAATTTAACAAGACTCTGTCTAAAAATAAAAAATAAAAAGGGCTGAGAACATAGCTCATTGGTAAATTGAGATGGTCTTGCCAAATTGCTAAAGCTGACCTGGAATTCATGATACTCCTACCTTAAACTTCTGAGTTGCTATGATTATAGGCATGCACCACCTGCCAGTCTACAGGTATGTTTTAATAGTTACTTTGAGTTCCTTTAAGATGCAAATATATGAGCCCCCTAATTTGTTTGGAATTAAGATCTTTTCAAATTACATCAAGCCAAACATTTGTATTTCCCAGAAGACAGCATAATTTTGATACTCCTAGACACTCAGAAATTAAGTAGTTGAACAGGTTATGGTGGCACACACCTGTATACATCTGTAATCCCAGTTACTTGGGAGGTTAAGATAGGATCTCACTAAATTTTCCAGGTTAGCCTCCAATTTAGTGAGATCCTGTCTCAAAATGACAAGGCCTGGGGGTGTAGCTCAGTGGTGGAGCACTCTTGAGTTAAATCCCCAGTACCAAAAAACCGAAATAAAAATAAAGGGGCCTGAGGCTGAGGTTGTGGCTCAGCGATAGAGCGCTCACCTAGCACGTGTAAGGCCCTGGGTTCGATTCTCAGCACCACATAAAAATAAGTAAACAAAATAAAGGTATTGTGTCCAACTACAACTAAAAAATAAATATTAAAAAAATAATAAAAATAAAAAATAAAGAGGCCTGGGGATGTAGTTCAGTGGCAAAGCACCCCTGGGTTCAATCCCCAGTACCAGAGAAGGAAAAGAACAAAAGAAATTAAGTAGCTCAGGCTTATTGCATAAGTATTAATAATTTAACATTATAATTCAAATAAATTGGCATCAAACTCACATACTAACAATAATTTTTTTAAGACAATAAGATTTTATAAGTGTTGAAATTCATGCTAGGTAAGCTTATGCCTGGTGTCGTGAGCATTTGCATGTCCATAGGTTAAGTATATACCTGGACTGATGGAAGGTGACGTCATCAGGAAAGGTGAACAGTCAGACAAAACCAGAACAAAGCCAAGGTACAGGGAAACCTTAGTTCCTCCTCCAAAACTGTCTGTGAACCAGACAAAACTGTGCAGGTAAGTGTGTCTATATCTGGTGAACAAATGAAGGGATGAGCACTAAATGAAAGACAGGTCTCCAGTGTGTATATCATGAATATCTTTTCTTCATTCAGCTAAGGCAACCAGTCTAACAGGTTCTTCTTGTCCCCTTGGGGGAAAGGCCTGTACAAACAGATAACTCTTGCACAATGTCTTTTGGATGAACAAATTTAGGGTTAAAGTGTGGACCCTTCACCTAAGAAGTAATTGTATCTAGAAACTAAGACAGATGATTTTCTAGTGGAGTGATACGTCCCTCATAGTCTTAGTCTGTTTTTTGTTTGATTGTTTTGTTTCGTTTTTTGTTTTTGGTACTGAGGATAGAACCCAGAGACTTTTTGCCACATAGATACATCCCCAACTCTTTTTATTTTTTATTTTGAGACAGAGTCTCCCTAAGTTGATTAGGGCCTTGCTAGTTGCTGAGGCTGAATTTGAACTTGCCATCCTCCTGCCTCAGTCTTCTAAGCTGCTGGGATCACAGGTGTGTGCCACTGGGCCCAGCTTCCCCTGAGGTTTTATTCTTTAGGATTTGAGCAGTAATCTCTCAGTTCAAGAGGTGTGTGGGTGGAGCTTGGTGGTGTCAAGTTCAGGAATTTTTAGATACAACAAAAGTAGAAAAACATGCCAAAGGTGGGTTCTAAAATATGAGGAACCAAATAAACTAAATTCAGACTACAAAGGGAAAGCAGGAAGACTGATGTCACAGAGTAAAGCTTGTGTATATTTTTCTTAAAGAGGACAAAAAATGTAAAGGTGCACCTACGTGAGTGGATCTGGCGAGGCTGGATGGGAGATGAGGTCACTTTATCCCTCATTTGGCTGCCAGCCCTGATACCTGGCCACATGGTATGGGATGGATTAAATCAGCCAATGTAAGTATTTAGCAAACAATGTTAAGCAAATAAATTAGTATATTTTACATTTGTTTAAATTATTATATTCAAGAGGAATTAATGAGAAATAATTTTCAGTTGTGAGGACTATAGTAGAAGATTACGTGTCTTTCATTGTCTCATTGGGATTTTTTAAAAAAATACCTTTATTTTATTTATTTATTTTTATTTTTATTTTATTTTTTTGTACTCAGGATTAAACCCAGGACCTTGAGCATGCTAGGCAAGTGCTCTACTACCCCCCAAAAGGATTGTGTGACTAATTCTCTGAGAGAAAGTCATCACTTATAGGTTTATCATAGAATTATCATTTGTTTACTATAACAAGTCATTGCTAAAATCTAACAAAAATAGTCCAACCTTGCAAAAGCTACTTGCTCATTTATCATGTGCTTAATAGTTTTGATGGTTTGGTTTTGGATGTAGCTCTAGGTTTCAAATTCAACATTCTGATGATTATTAATTCCTTTGGATTTTAAAACTATAAATTATGTTTGAGTAAGAGCTACATGGTCCCAATAACTGAACTCTGGGAATAAAAATGGTTAGCCAGAAGGTAGTTTAAAACATTTGTATCTTTTTCCTCCAATACAAAAATGTAAATCCCAGCTAATCTGGAGGCTGAGGCAGGAGGATCTCACAATTCAGGCTAGCGTTGGCAACTTAGTGAAAACTTGTCTCAAAATAAAATTTCAAAAAAGGCTGGATGTATAGCTTAGTAGTCGAGCACCCCAGGTCCAATCTCTAGTAAATCTTGCAATTAAAAAAAAGAGAGAAAGAAAGAGATAACTCTAATATGAAAGTACCTAAAATGCTGTTACCTTATGATATAAACACCATGTTTATATCACGCTTATATCAGGACAGTATTACTGAAAACACACAATAGCAATCATGATATTTTCACATATTTCAAAACAAATCTATCTTGGATTTATGCATAGTCAGACTAGGAAAGCCTCTTTCTAACTGACCCTGGATATAATTTTTATAAGAGTTCTCCTGCCAAGAAGATAACCACACTTCAGACCAATGTAGTCTCAAAATTGCTCTGGTAACATGAGCTCAATGAAAATTTTCCCCATCTTAATTAAGTCCAGAGTATTCTCTTGGAACACAAAATGACTTCAAGAATGAATTAAGGTTTCCTTTTCTTAGCCCCACCCTCACCCCATCAGCTAAAAGTCCTTATCAGTTTCTTCTGCCTGCTCTGTTCTCTTTCCACTTGGCATAAGAATAAAGAAATGATAGTTACAAAAACACATCCTTATGTTGACAAAGTAAGCCCTGTATCTGCAGGGAGTCTTTTGCTATTCTTTGCTTAAAAGAAGCAAACCTTTCTCACCAATAGAAATTCAGCCGTCTGTGTTTGCTTTTGTTTCTTTCAGTCTACTTCTGATAGAAAATCATATATATATATATATATATATATATATATATATATATATATATATATATATAAACTTATATCAAAACCTACTTTTAATTTAAATTTTTTTTTAAATTTTTATTCAGTGAGTATAAAATATGTTCTTTGGAAATAATTAAGCAAATTGAAAAAAATGAATTATCTATGACCTCAACACACTTTGCAGATTTCTTCCTGCACATATGTCTATGCATATTGACATTCACACAAATATTAAAAGAGATCTTTTTACTGAGGCTGGACTGAAACTTACAAAGGACCTCTTTGCTTGTTTGTTTTTTGTGGTACTGGGAATTGAACACAGGGCCTTATGCATGCTAGGCAAGCAAACACTTTACCACTTAGCTACATCCCAGGCTGGAATTTGTAATCCTCCAGCCTCAGCAATTTATCGAGGCCCTAAGCAATTTAATGAGACCCTGACTTAAAATAAATAAATAAATATATTTTTTTTCAGTACTGGGTATTTAACTAAAGGTTCTCTACCACCAAGCTATACCCCATAGGTCTTTTAAAATTATTTTTACTTATGTGTTTATTTTTATTTCGAGACAGGGTTTTGCTAAATTACTGAGGCTGACTTTAAATTTGAGATCCCCCCCCTGCCTAAGCCTCTGGAGTTACTGGGATTATAGGCGTGTGCTGGCTTCTTTTATATTTTAAACCTATTCACTGAGCACTTTCCACTTGACTCTCCCCTGAATTCTACCTTTTTTCTTTCTTTCTTTCTTTTTTTTCCCCCTTTATTTTGGGCAGTTCTGAGGATGGAACCCAGGGCCCTAGGCATGCTAAGCAAGCATTCTGCCTCTGAACTATACTCCCATGTGATCTTTGTTTACCATTCTCTTGTAAGAGAAGCTGCTCACTCTGCAGTATCCCATGCATCTGTAAGTCACAGAGGATGGTCTCTATTCAATTCCATTTCTATTATTCTTTCCCTTTCCTTTCCTTTTCTTCTTTCTTTTTTTTTTTTTTTAAAAAAAAACTTTGCTCCCTTGGGGCTGCAGTCTTTTATAACTCATTCTCCACCCCTGCTTGTCTGCTCTTTCTGGCTGTCTGACTAGATGGAAAAGTAAATCAAACTAACTTTTGTTGATCTCCTCCAGTACAGATATTGACAAACATTTTCTGTAAAGGATCAGATAATAAATACTTTTGTCTTTATGGACCACATGGTTTCTGTCATAGCTCTTCAATTTTGCCATTGTAGTGCAAAAGCAGCCAAAGACAATATTGAACAAATAAGCATGGATATATTCCAGTAAAAATACTTATAAAAACAGGCATCAGGGCCAGTCTTGATGGCCCACACCTGCAGTCCCATGACTGGGGAGGTTCATGCAGGAGGATTGCAAGTTTGAGGCCAGTCTCAGCAACTTAGGGAGACCCAGTCTCAAAATTTTAAAATAATTTTTAAAAAAGGTGTGTGTGTGTGTGTGTGTGTGTGTGTGTTGGGGTGTAGCTCAGTAGTAAAGTGCTCCTGGGTTCAATCCTTAGTACACAAAAAACAAACAAAAAACAGGCATCAGACTGGATTTGGCCCAAGGGCTATGTGTGCTAACCATTGTCCGAGATATAGCAATCCCTGTGATAGAGGCTTTATATACTACACCTTATGGGAAACTACAGTGACATATTCCCTACAAGTTGGAGGGGTGGACAATGAAAGCTAAGCATCTAGAATGTTGCTGGCCTACAGTGGACACTTGATGAATAGCTGTTGAAAATAATAAATTACTTGGTAAGACAGATCCCCCCACTCCAGTACTGGGGATTAAACCCAGGGGTGCTTTGTCACTGAGCTACGTCCCCAACTCTTTTTATTTTATTTTGAGACAGGATCATGCTAAGTTGCCACGGTGGTCTCAAACTTGCAATCCTCTTGTTTCAGCAGCCTCCAAAGTCCCTGAGATTCCAGGCATGCGCTACTGTGCCCAGCAGAAGATTTTTTTTTTTTGGTACTGGGGATTGAATCTAAGGGTGCTTGACCACTGAGCCATATCCTCAGCCCATTTCTTATATTTTATCTTGAGACAGAGTTTCACTAAATTGCTAAGACCTTGCTAAGTTGCTGAGGCTAGCTTTGAACTCTTGATCCTCCTGCCTCAACCTCCTGAGCCACTGGGATTTCAGGTATGTGCCACTGAGCCCAATACAAGATGGGTATTTTATTGATGAAGAAAGAGAGGCTTGGGGACATTAAATAACTTATTCAGCTGGATGTAGTGGTACACTCCTGAAATCCCAGCAGCTCAGGAGGCTGAGGCAGGAGGATCACGAATTCAAAGCCAGCCTCAGCAACTAGAGAGGCCTTAAGCAACTTAGTGAGACCCTCTCTCAAAAAAAAAAAAAAAAAAAAAAAAAAAGCTGGAGATGTGGCTCAGTGGTAGAGTACCCCTGGGTTCAATCCCTTGTGCCAGAGAGAGAGAGAGAGAGAGAGAGAGAGAGAGAGAAAGAACGAAAACTTATCCAGCTAATAAATGAAAAACAGTGATTCTAAAGTCTGTTCTATACTTTCCAGTAAATTAAGTTTAGATTGAGTTTGGTTTAACTGTAGAAAGTTAGGAGTACTAAGTCCTAGGATATGTAAATCTAGAACTGAGGTGATTCATAGGAATAGATTTAGAATATCTGAAAAATTTGCCTTCTCCTTTTGGTTTCTTAATTAACAACCCTCCTGAGGAGCTATTAATACATCAGAAGAGTATGTGTTTAAGTGTTTATGGTGACTAACATAAACACAAATACAATTTTCCCTTTGACAAGCTAAAAAAAATAATAATCCTTAATGAATGTAGCAGGCAGCTGTAAATAAACCATTAAGTTGAGAATTAACATGTCATTCAAATTAGTTACAACAGAATTTGTTACTTGCTGTTCTCTTTCAGGCATTAGTCAGTTTATGGTCACTGCTATCATGAAAGTATCCACAACTACCTTTAATGCTCTGGACCCAATCCCATCCCCTCTTTTTTGTTTGTTTGTTTTTGTGGTACTAGGGATTGAATCTCAAGCAAGTGCTCTACCACTGAGCTCCTTTTGTTTCAGTCCTTTTGTGGCAATTTTATTTTGAGACTTGTTGCACAGGTTGGCCTTGAACTTTTGGTCCTTCCGCATCAGCATCCTGAATAGCTAGGAATACAGGTGTGCACCACACCCAGCTTCAAATAATTTTTTACATGAAGTGCACAGGGAAGAAATATGGATAATAGGCTCTCTCTTCCTGTAGAGATGACCCTCATCCTCCCTTGAATGTATATTTGCTTTCCTAAATAAATCTGTGTCTTTAACAGTACATGCTGAAATTCTCTTCTATCACACATGACATTGACCTCAATTGTCTTACGTTGAGGTTTCCCTTTCTGGAACTAGGACCTCTAGTGACATCCCTTATTCTAGTACCTGAACATGGAACTCATTGAGGTAGTGACTCTGGGGCCAGGCACAGTGGTACACACCTGTAATCCCAGCGGCTCAGGATGCTGAGGCAAGAGGATTGTGAGTTCAAAGCCAGCCTCAGCAAAAGCAAACCACTAAACAACTCAGCGAGACCCTGTCTCTAAATAAAACACAAAATAGGGCTCAGTGAGGATGTAGCTCAGTAGTCGAGTGCCTCTGAGTTCAATCCCCGGTACACCCCCACCCCCCCCCCAAAAAAAAAAGAGGTAATGATTTTGAAAAAAATAGCTAATATTTTGGCCTTCCAATGAGTCATCTGACCTTCTGATAGGAGGATTGTAGGGACTGTATGGATCAGGAGTCCAATCAGTATACATTCTGCAAAGAGAAGGGTCATTGGAGAAGGAAATGTTCCTAATGCTTCCAAGGGAAGCTACCTGTAGTTAGCAAGACTTTGACCCTTCCTGGCAGATAGCACAGCAAGAGGTGAAGGCACCAAGAAGCTTCTCACAAGTTCCTAAAAGTAGCCCATGAAAAGTCTTAGCAGACCTTTAGGAAGGAAAGAGTTAATTTTTGGCCAAAGTAGGAGTCACCTACTGGGTGTTGAATGCCCAGCAGGGAAGTATAATCAAAGACAAAACTATGAATATATGGGTGGAAGAAAAGTGCAGTTATGCCTGGACATTTAAAAGAGAAAGATAATGGTCCTTTAAGTGTAACTTGAAATGTCCATTTATGTCAGTCCTACCAAAAAGTAAAGCTGAGTGTTTATAGAAAAAGGAGTCTCGTGCATAACTGTCTGATAATAACTATCAAGAGACTATGCTAAAATCATCGTTTGTCCTGAGTTAATTTAAATTTGATCTAATACACATGCTTTGGGGAAAAAAATCCAGATTTTTTTTTTAACTGGGGATTGAACCCAAGTGCACCTTACACTGATCTACATCCCCTGCTTTTTATTTTGAGACAGGATCTCGATAAATTGCACAGGCTGGCCTTGAACTTATGATCCTCCTGCCTCAGTCTCTGGAGTCACTGGGGTTACAGGTGTGTGCCACCAAACTCAGCTGTTGTATGTAATTTTATAAGATAACTTAAATGCTTTCTGGCTAAAGAGGAGGCAAAAATAAATACATGCATCAATGGCTATTGGAAAGGAACTGGTAAGGAAGACAGAAGTAGTTATTAAAATAGAGACTTGTCTTTTAAATTTTATTTTATTATAGGCAGTTTAACCCATGACCATCAACCTGACAAAAAAGTGGATTGGAGATTTCACATGAACTCTGGTACATTCACTCCTATTTCATGGTAGGCACAGGCCTTTTTAAAAAGCTCTTTGTTCAAGCTGGTTATAATTACCAGGAATGTTGATACAGAGAATGATGAAGAGCTTCACTAAAAGGAAAGCTAGCCTGAGTTTCACTGAAGCAAAAGTTGGAGCCCTGACAGGCCACTGCTCTTGTGGGGTTCATGTGGTTTTCTTGTAACTATGACTCAGAGAAGGGCTAACTAATGGGCAATTCTGAATGGGGACAATTGGGAGAGGTATGAATTGTTATCTACTGGTAAACATATGACTGGGTGGTTCATTCATTGACTTATAAATATTGAGTATCTATTATGTGCCACAATGTTGTGAGTACTGGTGAATAAGACCAGGTTCTAGCTCAGAAAGCAACTTTGAAAGGGGAGGTGGTGGTTTCACCTCTGCCCAATCCTGCCCAAGTGTTAGTGCTAAGGCTTTCCCTGCTATGCTATAATTGCCTCTCTGGGTATCAAAGTTGCCCTGGTCGGTAATCTGCAAACTAAAAAGAGAAGGTTGTTTATTCCCTTATCCTTTGGCATTGCTGTGTTTGAACCTAGAGCTGTAAGTGTACGGTGCAGTCTTCTATAACTGAGCTACATTCAAAGCCCTTTTGAAACTTTGAGACAATATCTCACTAAATTGTCTGGATTAGAACTTGCAATTCTGCATCAGCCTCGTGAGTCACTGGGATTACAGGTATGCACCACTGCACCCATCAAGACAGTTCTTTATATGGACAATGTGGTTCAAGACTCAGGACACAAGCCTGGGTGTGGTAGTGCACAACTCATCCCAGTGGCTTAAGAGGCTGAGGCAGGATGATCATGAGTTCAAAGCCAGCCTCAGTAACTTAGCAAGGCCCTAAGTAACTCAGCAATACCTTGTCTCTAAATAAAATATAAAAAAGGGCTGGAGATGTGGCTCAGTGCTTAAGCACCCCTGAATTCAATCCCAGTACCAAAAACAAAAACAAACAAACAAACAAATAAATCAACTTAGGACACATACTTACCTTCTTTGGGGGATAACCAGTGATTGACCCAGGGACACTACCAGGAAACTAACATCCCGAGCCATTTTTAAAATTTTTTATGATTTTTAATAACAGGGTCCTGCTAAATTGCCCAAGCAGGCCTCAAACTCAAATTTGTAATACTCCTGTCTAAACCTCCCAAGTAGCTGGGACTACAGGCATGTTCTACTAGCTGCCTTTTTTTTTTTTGGTGGCAATGAGGATTAAACCAGGACCTATAGACAAGCACTATAGCACTGAGCTACATCCCCAGCTAGCCTTTTACTGTTTTAAAGTCTAAAATTCAAAGCTGTGTATGGTGGTAAATACCTGTAATCATAGCTACTCAGGAAGCTGAAGGACGAGGATTGCAAATTCAAGGCCAACCTGGGCAGCATAACAAGACGCTGTCTTAAAAAAATAAAAATCAAACAAAGTCTATAATTCAATAGTACTGAAAACATTCACACAGTTGTACAATCATCACCACATCAATTTTAAATCATTTTCAACATTCCACAAAGAAATTCCATCCTGTTAGTAGTTAGGCCTCAGCTCCTAGTAACCATGGATCTATTTTCTGTTTCTATGTATCTGGCTATTCTGAATTTTGTATAGTGATTCATATACTCTATCGCCTTTTGTGACTGGCTTCTTTCACTTAGCATGTTACTATTTTTTTTTTATTAGAACTTCATAGTTACACATAGTAGTTGGGTTCTTAGCAACATAGCATCTTATTTTGATAACAGATATAGCTATTTACATTATAGAATGTATCAGTGCTCTGTTCTTTTTTATTGCTAAGCACTATTACATTGTATGAATGTATACATTTTATTCATCCATTCATGAGTTAATGAACATTTGGATTATTTCCACTTTATGGTCATTACAAATCATACTATTATAAACATCAATGTAAAAAAAAATTTTTTTTTGTGTGTGTGTGAGTGTATATGTGACATTGGTGATTGAACCCAGGAGGGGTTTACCATAGAGTTACAGCTCCAGTTCTTTTTATTATTTATTTATTAAATGTTTATTTATTAGTTGTGGGTGAACACAATATCTTTACTTCATTTTTATGTCGTGCTGAGGATAGAACCCAGGGCCTCAAGTGTGCTATGCAAGCACTCTCCTACTGAGCCACAACCTCAGCCCTATTTTTTATTTTTAGACAGGGTCTTACTAAGTTGCTGAGTCTTGCTAAATTCCTGAAATTGGCTTTGAAGTTGCAATTCTCCTGTCTCAGCCTCCTGAGTGGCTGAGATAACAGGCTTGTGCCACTGTGCTTGGCTCTACGGGTAACTTTTTATTTGGCCATACATTTTCAGTTCTTTTGCGTATATATTTAGGAGTGAGATTTCTGAGTCAATGGTAACTCTCTAATTTTTTTTTTCTTTTTTGTGGTACTGGGCATTGAACTCAGGGTGCTCTACCACTGAGTTACCTCCCCAGTTCTTTTTTATTTTGAGACAAGGTCTTGGTAAGTTGCATACCACCTTGCTAAATTGCTGAGGCCGGCTTTGAACTTGCAATCCTCGTGCCTTAGCTTCCCAAGTTGCTGAGATTACAGGTATATTCCATCATACCTGGAAGTCTTATTTTTCTTGAGGATGATGGTAGTATCTACAATTGGGCCCTCACATCCAATAGTTGGGCATCCACAGATGCAACAAATCATACATCAAAAATATCCCATAAAAAATAAATCATGTAGGCTATATTGATGTAGCTCAGTGGTGGTATAGCACAGTGACTAGTGTGCGTGAAGCTGTGGGTTCAATCCCCAACACGGTAAAAATAAAATAAATTAACAAATGAATTGCATCAGTACTGAACATGAAAATTTTTTCCTTGTCAGTGTTCCCTAAACAACATAGCATAATTATTATTTACATAGCAATTTGCATTGCATTGAGTATTATAAATAACAAAGCACATGGGAGGATGTGAGTAGGTTAAATGCAAATATTATACCATTTTATAGAAAGGACTTCAGCAATCACAGATTTTAGTAGTGCAGGGGATCATGCAACTAATCTTCTGTAGATACTGAGGAACCATAATACTGAAATGGGGTAGTTTAAAAAGGAAATATTTTTTTGGGAAAGGTGAAATGCTGTCAAGGAAGGGAATGAATTATTGTGCTTTGCTATTTAGACACTAGAGACAGTGACTATAGCTTGGGGTTGAAGAAGTTAATTTGGGAGTGAATAGTATTAACACACATTGAGATGAATGAGTTCCCTTAAAAGAAAAGAGGTTGAACCTAGAACAACAAAGAAAGGTTGAAATAGTTATGGTTTTTAGTGATCCATTTTAGAGATATTTTTAAATTCATGTTTTCCTTTTCAATGTGAAAGAGACCATAAAACTGGGCGAAATTTTGAATAGGTATTAGAAGGTATTAGATAAGATCACAGTTTGTTTGTTTTTTTTCCCCCTGGTATTAGGGATTGAACTCAAGTCCTCCTGCCTGCAAGGCAAGTGTGTTGTCACTAAGCTACATCCCTAGACTCTTATTTCTTTTGCTGTACTGGGGATTGAATCTCAGAGCACTTTACCACTGAGCTACTTCTCTAGCCATTTTATATAGAAACAGGGCTTCCTGAGTTGCTAGGGCCTCGCTAAATTGCTGAGGCTGAACTTGAACTCACTATCTTCCTGTTTAAGCCTCTGGAGTCACTGGGATTACTGGCTTGTGCCACCAAGCAAGGCTACTTTTGAGATTTTTAGGAAGTCTCACATCACATCATAGAGTTTTTGATTTGAATAATGAACCATTTTAGGGTGGGGAATTTGAAGGAAATTATCCCTACACCCTACACTCTGTGAAGCATAGAGGATGCTGAAATAAAGGACTGGGGCAGCAACACTCGAGTTCACCAGTCAGAAAAGTATATGGCAAACTCAAATCCAGCAGGCAGGAGTTGTATCCAAAGGACTAGATCCATGATTGGGAAAGGATGAAAAAAAAAAATCAATATTTCTAGGTTCTTTGTCATTAAAACACTACCTTTAGGGGCTGGGTGTAGTTCAGTGATAGAGCACTTGACTAACACTTGCCAGATCCTGGGTTCAATTCCCAGGACACCAAAAAGTAAAAAAAATAAATTACTATTAATTGACATTATAGTTAAGAATGAAGTTATGAATGATTATGTTAAGGGGCTGGGGCTGGGGCTCAGCGGTAGAGCACTTGCCTGGCACATGTAAGGCACTGGGTTCAATCCTCAGCACCACATTAAAAAAAAAAATAAAAATAAAGGTATTGTGTCCATCACAACTAAAAATATTAAAAAATTTTAATATGTGTGATCAGGTGTGGTAGTGCAAATTTATAATCTTAGTAATAGGGAAGGCTAAGGTAAGAGGGTGGCAAGTTGGAGGCCAGCCTCCATAATTTACTGAGACCCTGTCTCAAAATTTTAAAAAGCCCTAAGAAGGGTTGGAGATGTTGCTCAGTGTTAAAGTGCCATTGGGTTCAACCCCACTATTGCAAAGAAAAAAAAAAAGAGTGGCCTTGTGATTATGTTTTTCAAAAGTCCTTATCTTTTGGAGATACACACTGAAGTGTTTACAGATGAAATGATATGTATTTAGTTCAAAATACTCAGAGAGCAGTGAGGAATAGGTACAGGAACACAGGAAATAAGATTAACAAGAGTTAATCATTAAGCAGGAGAGCTGGGACACACCTGTAATGTCAGCTCTTTGGAAGACCAGCCTGAACAGCTTAATGAGGCCCTGTCTTAAAAATAAAATTTAAAAAGGAGATATAGCTCAGTGGTAGAATAATTGCCTAGCATGTGTAGGTTCTGGGTTGAATCCCCAGTATTGGAAAAAAAAAAGTAATCATTAAAGGTGGGTGATGGGGACTGGGTTTGTGGCTCAGTGGTAGAGTACTTGCCTCCCATGTGTGAGGCAGTGGGTTCAATTCTTCACACCACATATACATTAAAACAAAACAAACAAACAAAAAAGTCCATCAATAACTTAAAAAAAGAAAGAAACAATTCTTTAACAAAAAATGGTAGGTGTGAATAGTGGATTCAGAAGAGTTTGTTATACTACTATTTTTGTTTGTTTTGGTACTGGGGATTGAACCCAGGTGTGCTCTACCACTGAGCTACATCATCAAAATAAGAATATTTTTTATTTTGAGAGTCTTGCTAATTTGCTTAAGGCCTTGCTAAATTGCTGAGGCTTGCTTGCCTTGAACTTGTGATCCTCCTCCCTCAACCTCCTATGTTGCGGGGATTATAGGCATGCACTGTGTCAAGCACCCCTATCCTTCTTTATGATTTGTTAGGACTGTTCTCATTCAGGATCATTTGCTCTCCTCCAACATAATGAGAAGCCAGTCCTACACACTCCTAGCCCAGTTGTGTTTTTTCTTTAGGCCTAGAAAAGAAATCTATTGAATAAAGAATGTGCTGAGTAACTTGAAGAGACTCTCAGATTAGCTCCTCCCCCTCCTTCCTCCTTAGTGCTGAGGCAGAGTGCCAGCCTGATAAGGTATGGGAAGAGAACACACTCTCTGTGGAGACTGGGACACATTGGGTCATTTTTTTTTTTTTTTTTTTTGAGGTTTACCAAAGAAATTTATTTCTGGTTCAACAGATAGTTACTGTATGTTTGGTGAAAAGTCTTAATAGACATAAGGAGAACTTGCTCTGGGTCAATTTCCTATTGCAGATTTTCTGTCACAAATTTGTGTCAAGCCTCTTTCTTTCTGACTAGATTTTGAACCTAAATTAGTTTGAGAAATGGAATCACTGAGTAAACCACATAAATTTTAGTGGCATTTATTGTATATTTAGTCATGTGTGTGTATTTAAATAAAATGGATTTTCAGGATAAAATGGTATATCCACAAAAAAATAAAAAATAAAACATTTGGGAGGGATGCAAGGGAAAACAGATATCAAAAATATTAAAACGGCAAATGTAAAGCAGGCCTGTTCATGCCACGCGATATGCCTTCATTAAGGTGTACTCTTTCCGGTTGGTGCGAGCAGCCCAGATGAACAGAGCAGAAGCCATGAACGGTAAAGGAGCAGAAACGCAAGCCAGGCAGAATGACCATCCAAATTCACCAGACACATTCTCAGGCGGCTCTAGTTTCTGGTGGAGTAGTTTAATTCCAGCAACGAAACAACTTACTGTGCCCAGTGTACACAAACCTGCAAGGAGATGGAGAATGCCTGTGGCAATTGTGGGATACAAGCTTCTGCATATACAAGCACAAAGTCCAATCAAAGCCCCAAAGCACATCAAACCTAAACTAACAAAAGGTAAAAGGAACTGACACCGCCAAAGATAGGTCCGAAGTAGATCAATTCCACTATTGTGGTTTCCAGGATCAACAAATTTCTCCATGAACTGCTCATTTAATGTGAAACTCATGCATTTTGTCACCACATCAAATGACTCTGTCCTTTCTGGTGGAGCATACCAATGTGTGTTTTTGGGTACAGTGATACACCGTCTCTATAATCCTACTGTGCCACTATATCGGAAAAGTGCATCATTGTAAGTCTTTTCATCTGCCTCATCATTAATGAAGTCTTCCCCAGAGGCTTTTATTCAAATCACTTTTTCTTGAACTGGACTTCTGGAATTTTCTTGAGCTGGACTTCGATATTCATACCAAAAGTCTGTGCCAATTGAGGCTGCCATGTAGATGGTGGAAATGAGGCTAAGCACACAAGCAATTACAAACGCTGTAGCAAAACGGTTATCCATTCTGGCATTCAGACTGCTCGCCCATCCTCTTGCTCCGCCAGCTTCACCCTTCAACGGAGACCACAGCACCCTACTCTCCCCGCGCCTCCTCTGACGCATTTCCCTGAAGAACCCGCCCCCACCAATAACTCCCGTGCCTCCGCCTTCGCCTCCACCCGGGGCCAGGCGGCAGCCCCTAGCCACATTGGGTCATTTTGATAAAAACAAAGCAGAGTTAGAGCTAGTGCTTCTTGATGTTATTCTTACTTTATATATATATATAGATAGATAGATAGATATATTTTTTTTTTTGTTCCAGGGATTGAGCTCAGGGGCACTTGACCACTGAGCCACATCCCCAGCTCTATTTTGTATTTTATTTAGAGACAGTGTCTCACTGAGTTGCTTAGCACCTCCCTATTGCCTTGGCTGGCTTTGAATTTGAAATCATCCTGTGTCAGCCTCCCAAGCCACTGGGATTGCAGGTGTGCACTACTGCCTTACTTAAAACTGTGTGTGGGTGTGTGCGCACGCATGTGCGTGTTACTGGGGATTGAACTGGGGTGCTCTATCACTGGGCTATCTCCCCAGCCCATTTCCCCTACTTTTTGGTGCCAGGGATTGAACCCAGGGGCATTTAACCATGCAGCCACATCCCCAGGCTGTTTTTAATATTTTATTTATAGACAGGTTTTTGCTGAGTTGCTTAGTTCCTCGATTTTGCCAAGGCTGACTTTGAACTCCCAATCTTCTTGTCTCAGCTTCCCTAGGTGCTGGGATTACAGATGTTGAGTCATGCATCTGGTTTACAGTACTCCCCCGCCCCCATTTAATTAAATGTTTACTCAATGAAAGGATGTATAAAAACTTACAAATCTGAAAACTCAACTACACATATAATAGGATGACAGGATATTCAGCTTTTAACATAATACACACAGTGTTGGTTGCAGTGGCTCACATCTATAACCCAGTGACTCAGGAGGATTGCAAGTTTAAAGCCAGCCTCAGCAATTTAGTGAGGCCCTAAGCAACTCAGTGAGACCCTGTCTCAAAATAAAACATAAAAAGGGCTTGGGATGTGGCTCAGTGGTTAACCACCGCTGGGTATAATCCCCAGTCCCCCCTCCTCCCCCCCAAAAAACCCCAAACATATACATACAGGAATACAGTATAAGTATTAACTATTTTCCTCCTTCCCTTTCCCCTTCTGTTCTTACTTCTGGTTCCTATTTTGTCCTGTGAAACTATTCTCTTATTGGCTTAAGGTAAGATCAATGGACAACTTCAATTGCTTTCAGGCCATTAGAGAAAATTTTAGGTGTTAAAGAAAAAATAAACTGGAAAATACAGATCCAAATAAAAATTTTCCCCCAAATAACAGTTAAGACTTTTTGTTCTTTGCTATTTTAGATATTTCAATGAATGTTGCCAGTGAAGTTTAAAGTTCTTAAATAGTGGCTAAGAGCACCTGTCAATGTGAAACCCTGCAAATATATCTTCCAAAATTGATGAGTGGCAGACTAGAACCAAATAATCTGCCAATCTTCAAGTGGACAACACATCCAAATTGCAGACCAGGAAATCTAGAGCAACTTATCCTGATTGACAAAGAGCTATGAGTGGGGCAAGGTGGTGCATAACTGTAATACCAGCGACTTGGGAGGCTGAGGCAGGAGTATCACAAGTTTGAGGCCAACCTGGGCAACTTAGAGGCTGTCTCAAAATAAAAAATTAAAAGGACTGAAGGTATAGCATAGTTCAATCCCCAGTATCCATCATAAAAAAATAAAAATAATAAATGAAGCTATGAATTTGGTGCTTTGTTTTCAATACTCAAACATGAAATCAACAAAAATGAGACCAGGAGACTCTGGGTATTATGGTTTGGATTGTAAGTTTGTCCCCCAAAGGCTCACGTATTGAATGAAGCCTTGATTCCCAATGTGGCAGCATTCAGAGGTGGGGCTGTCGGGAGGTGATTGGATCGTGAGGGCTCTGACTAGATATCCTAATGGGTTATCGGAAGGTAGGAGGTAGGGCCTATTGGATAAAGCAGGTCAATGGGGCATCAACATGCAGGGACCCTTCCTATCTCTCTTTGTGTCATGGCTGTCACAAGGTGAGCAGTCACCTCTGCCACAGGCTCCCACTGCCAGAATATTCTGCCTCATTTTAGGCCACCTAACAATGGAGCCAAGTGACCACAGAATGAAACTGTGAGCCAAAATAAATCCATTCTCCTTTAATCTAATTTTCTCAGGCATTTTGTCACAGTGACAAAAAGCTGATTAGCACACTAAGTAAAAAAGTTTTGTTGTTTTTTGTTAAAAAGACCGGACAAGAACAGCTTAGAAGGAAGAAAAGTTTATTTTGGCTCATGGTTTCAGAGGTACCGTCCAGAGTTGGCTGACAGAACATTATGGCAGAATGGCACAGTGGAGGAAAGCTGCTTAGTTCATGATAGCCAGGAAGCAGAGAGAGAAAGAGTGAGGTGCTAGGGACAAAATATAAACCCCAAGGTAAGTCTCTGTGACCTCCTTCCTCCAATCACACCTTTCCTGCCTACAGCTACCACCAAGTTAATCCATTCAAGTGGATTAACCCACTGATTTGGTTATAGTTCTCATAATCAATTAATTAATTTTACCTCTGAACATTCTTGTATTGTCTCACATATGAGCTTTTTTGGGGGGGGGATTGGGATTTAACCTAGGGGCGCTTCACCACTGATCTATCTGTTCAGCCCTTTTTATTTTGAGACAAGATCTCAGTAACTTGCTGAGGGCCTCACTAAGTTGCTAAACCTGGTCTGGAACTTGCAAGCCTCCTGCCTCAGCCTCCTGAATTGATGAAGTTACAGGTGAGTACCACTGTGCCCATCACATATGAGTTTTCCGGGGATACCACATATCCAAAGCATAACAGCTGGTATCTAATTTCCCTATCTAGCAAATGAGTTAATTAGAACAGATGATCTCTGACAGGCATGGTGGCACCCACCTATAATTCCAGTGATTTGGGAAACTGAGGCAGGAAGATCACAGATTAAAGGCCAGTCTATACAAGCTCAAGGCCAACTGGGGCAATACAACAAGGCCCTGTCTCAAAAAATAAAGAGGACTGGGGATTTAGCTCAGTGGTAAAGTGACCCTGGGTTCAATTCTAAGTACCAGAAAAAAAAATTAAAGAAGAGCCAGGCACGTTGGTGCTCTCCTGTAATCCCAGTAGCTCAGGAGGATTGCGAATTCAAAGTCAGCCTCAGCAATTTAGCAAGGACTTAAGTAATTCAATGAGACCTTATCTCTAAATAAAATATAAGGACTGGGGATGTGACTCAGTGGTTCAGTGTCTCTGGGTTCAATCAACAAAACCAATAAATAAATAATTAAATAATTAAAGAGATGATCTCTAAAGATTCCCCTCAGCATCAAACTTGTGAATCCATGAAATAATTAGAACAATTTTTTGGGGGGTGAGTCAGGTACTAGAGATTGAACTTGGGGTACTTAACCACTGAGCCACATCCCCAGCCCTTTTTATTTTGAGAAGGTCTTGCTAAGTTGCTTAGGCCTCGCTAAATTGCTGAGGCTGGCTTTGAACTTGAGATCCACCTGCTTCAGCCTACCAATCTGGTGGGATTACAGGAGTGTGCCACTGTGCCTGGCTCACAACTTTATTTTAAATTATGGAAAAGTTTTAGAAGATGTAAAAATAAAGAACAATATAGGAATTCTCAAGTATCAGTAACTGAATTTCAACGTATATACAATCTTTTTTTTATCTAAATCACTACTTCCTCTCCCCCTCATCCCTACTGCATTACTTTAAAGCAATTCTAAATACAATGTGAAACTTTCTTTCTTTCTTTTTATTTATTTATTTTTTGTACTGGGGATTGAAACCAGTTCTTCTTCTTCTTTTTTTTTTTTTCTTTTTAAATCAGAGATTGAGTTTAGGGTTGCTTAACCACTGGGCTACATCCCCAACACTTTATTTTTTTTATTTTGATACAGAGTCTCACTAAATTTTGCTGAGGCTGATCTTGAACTTGTGATCCCCCTACCTCCCAATTGGCTGGGATTACAGATATGTGTCACCACACCTGGCTTCCACAGTTTTTATAATTGCTGGGGCATTATAAATTTTTCATCCTCCTGCGTCACTGTCACTGGGATTAGAGGCACATGCCACTACAAACAGCTATGTGAAACACACTCGAATGAGTTCTTCTAGACTATCAAAGATAGTCTATAAGTAACATTAGATAAAGCCAGTCTTTTCACTATTCCTGGATGCTTTCTTGTACTGGAATTGTAAACAAACTCATTAAGCTTGGGATCAGCATTATAGGATGCTAAATCGTACACTGAATGAATTCAGATACATTCATTAAAAGAAGAGCTACCAATCACGAGCATTTACTATTTTTCATACAATACATGTAACAAATTACCCCCAAATTTTGCAGCTGGAAAGAAGAAACATTTATTATCTCATGGTTTCTTTGAGCAAAGAATCTTGGAGTGCATTAGTGGGGTAATTCTGGCTCAGGGTCTGCCAGAAAGCTGCAACCAAGATGTTGGCTGGGCTTGCAGTCATTTCAAGATTCGCCTTTGAGAGAGTGCACTCTTAAATTTATTCAAAGGAATGCCTGACAACATGATAGCTGGCTTCTCCAAGAGTGAGCCATCAATCCCAGAGGATGAGACAATCCAAGACTGAAGTCTTTTTTATAAAATTTCATCTCACTAGAGAGAGACATCACCACTTCCATGTATTCTGTGTATTCAAAGCTAGTCAATAGCTTACCTCACACTCAATGAGAAAGAACTACACAAAGATGTAAATACCAGAAGGCAGGGATTGTTGTAAACATGAATCATCCTGTCACATTTGCTGAGTATTAGTTACTGAACTGTTCTACTTAATACTTACAACTTATTGTAAATTAACAAATGATCTTACTTTATGAATATAATTCTACTCACCTTACAGATGAGATGAGTAGTGAGGGAAACAGGTTGACTTATACCCTGACTTATACCAGTCATTCATCAAATTTTTCTTTTCATTCTTTTTTGTGGTGGTGGGATTGAACTCAGGGTCTTGTGCATGCTAGGTTAAGTTCTCTCTGCCACTGAGCTACACATCCAGAACCTACTGATTTATATTTTTTGAGAGAATATTATATATAGATTACTATGCTAGGTACTAAGCATCTGGAAAAGAACATGACATATGAATACAGTGTGACTTATATGATCCTGAACTCATCCAGCAATGTTAAGAAGTTTTTGAAGAGCACAAAAAGAATGATGAAAAATATGGCATGCTGAGCACTAGAGACACATATTAGCCAGTATGATGTGGGCCTGTAATTTCAGAGACTGGGGAGGCTGAGGCAGGAGGATCACAAATTTGAGGTCAGTCTCTGTAATTTAGCAAGACCCTATTTAGAAAAAAAAAAAGGCTGGATGTACTTCAGGTGGTAGAGTACCTCTAGTAACACACACACACACACACACACACACATACACACACACACACACACAACACAAAGTTACCAGCTGGGTGTGGTGGTGCATGCCTGTAACCCAAGCTATTGGGGAGGCTGAGGTAGCAAGTTAGGGCCAGTCTTGGTAGGTGAATGAGACCTGTTTCAAAATAAAAAATAAAAAGGGCTGGGGGTGTGTACCTCAGTGGTAAAGTGCCTGCCTAGCAAGCATAAGACCCTGGGTATGTCAGCATCTCTCTCTCTCTCTCTCTCTCTCTCTCACACACACACACACACACAAAAAAAAAAAAAAAAAAAAAAAAAGAAAAGAAAGAAAAGAAAAAATCTATGGTAAAACTACAGGACAAGGGCTGGGGATGTGGCTCAAGCGGTAGCGCGCTCGCCTGGCATGCGTGCGGCCCGGGTTCGATCCTCAGCACCACATACAAAGATGTTGTGTCCGCCGAGAACTAAAAAATAAATATTAAAAAATTCTCTCTCTCTCTCTCTCTCTCTCCCACTCTTAAAAAAAAAACAAAACTACAGGACAATTAAAATAGTAAGAAAAAGAATTTCTCAAATCTGCAAAATAAGCAAAATTAATAAAATGGTAGAGATACTAGCTTCTTCCATTTTTCATTTTTAAGGGTTATGGGGAAGGAGGGGAGGGGGAAAGAGAGACACCCACAGAAAAGAAAAAGTTCTCAATTTCTAAGAATTAACTGTAATATGTACAACTAAGAAATTTTGTCCCTATTAAATATTTTTACCTTTTCTTTGGGGTGCCGGGGATGGAACCCAAAGCCTTAGGAATACTAGACAAGTACTCTACTACTGAGCACTACTCCAGCCCCACTTAAATATTTTAAAACAAATTTGCACTTGGGGAAGTAAGGACAAGAAGTCAATAAGCTACTTCTCAAAATAGTGATACCCCTTTTTAAACTTCTGCCATCTAGATTATCAATGTCAAGGATGGCTTCCAGTTGACATCATTAAACTTTTATTGCCATTCATTCATTACTCCTCATCCCCCCTTCCCCCACCACCTCTCTCTTTCTGGTACAGGAGATGGAACCCAGGGGTCCTTTACCACTCAGCCACATCCCCAGTTTTTCTTAATTTTTTTTTTCCTTTTGTGACAAGGTCTCTTGCTAAATTGCTGTGACTGGCCTAGAATTTGAGATCTTTCTGCTTTAGCTGGGATTACAGGGGAGCGCAACCGTGTGGTCTGTTATGTATTTCTTCTTGAATCTATTCTGACTGCTAATGTGGTTAGGAAGGTAGTTTCTATTGCTGAATATAGAATCCCATAAATAAAATAACAGCAAGGTAATTGTGACCTAGGTCTAACCTCACCCTTTTCAGCAAAAATACAAATGGAATGAGACAGTAATTCTCAGGAAAATGGGGGGAGCATAGGAGGAATGGGGGAACTTTAGATAGGGCAAAGGGGAGGAAGGGGAAGAGAGGGGGCGTGTGGGTAGGAAAGATGGACATCATTACCCTAATTAATACATGTATGAAGAGATGAATGGTGTGACTCTACTTTGTGAACAACCAGGGACACGAAAAATTATGCTCTATATGTGTACTATGGGTTGAAATGCTTTCTGCTGCTGTCATGTATACCAAATTAGAATAAATAAATACTTAGGAAAATGATCATTATCTACAAGAATACTCACCAGATATTCACAAATCTTTTTTTTTTTTTTCTTTTGGTACCCGGTATTGAACTCAGGGGCACTCGACCACTGAGCCACATCCCCAGCCCTATTTTGTATTTTATTTAGAGACAGGGTCTCATTGAGTTGCTTAGCACCTCGTTTTTGCTGAGACTGGTTTTGAACTCGCGATCCTCCTGTCTCAGTCTCCCGAGCCGCTGGGATTATAGGGGGGCACCACTACACCCGGCTGTACAAATCTTAATAGTTCTACTTTTGACCTACCATGGAATCTGTGAAGTAACTCGCCAGCTTATTGATTTATTTTTTTGGGAGGGGGACCTAGAGGCAAAATTTTCTAATTTTTCAAACCATTTGCTTCTTCTTGAATAATTTTTTAAAACGATGTCGAAAATACCTTGCAAAGTTTGCATTATAGCGAAATGACTCTGAATGGGAATGTGTAAATAAAGAGTCGCCACTTAAGGAGGCAGGAGGGTACCCATTATTTCAATGAACAATTTCCATATTTGGAGCTCCCATCCCAAAATCTCGGCAGAAGTAGCGAAACCGTCAGCGGTCAAACACTCTTCTAGCGCGGGTCTCTCCCGGGCCTCCTGACTCCTCAGTCACGGAGGGGAATTGAAACTCCACGTCCCTTTTGGCCCTCTCCTCAGTGATCTTGAGCTACTCAGCACCACTTTCCATATCTTTGAAAACCCCAAAAAGTGCAGCCGCCACCTGCCAGAGGTCTCACGACGAGTCTCAGTCCCGCAGGAACCGTACCCAGCAGCGCCGCGAGCTCTCGCTTTCCGCGCAGCTCGGTGCCCGCTTGGCCCGAATTGTGGAGGCGGAGAGTAACCCCACCGGTCAGCCTCGGACCCCAAGGTGGTCGAGGTGAGGTTGGGGGAGGCGGCGGAGGAGCGCAGTGGCCCTGCCGCTTTGGCCCACCTCGGGGCGGGGCTCAAGAAAGGTCCCGCCCCGCCCTGGCCCGCCCTTCTCCACCCCTCCCCCACCCTCGTCCCCCGCCCCCGCAGTAGGAAAGGGAGAGGGAGGAGGGAGGAAAAGTGCTGTTCTGTGGAAAGGGGCGGAAGGAGGGGAGGAAAAAAAAGAAAAAGGGAACAGAAACATGGCGGTCAGCTGTCGGGACGGCCACGCCGCTGGCAGCTCTTAGGCCATCCTCCGTTCACACTGTCCGGCCGCCCCGAGAGTCGCGGTGCGGGCACTGGTCGGTGCCCTAGGCCGTTACCCCTAGCTGCGGGCGGCGCCCCCTGAGACCCAACCCGCGAAGCGGCGCAGGCGCAGATCGGCCGAGGCGGCCGAGGCTGCTGGAACGAGTCCCCGGCCCTGCCCTTCGCTGCAGAAGGCGCCCAGGCCGAGAAGCCGGCACTTTCATGCCCCAGGAAGGCGCTGTGTGCTGACGAGGTGTGCTGACGCGGGAACCGGCGGCAGGTGAGTCTGCGGCGCGGGGCCTTTGGCGGAGAAACTCCGGGTTGCGCCTCCGCGGGGCAACGCGTCTAGGCGGGACGGCGCCGGGCAGGTAGCAACTCCGAGGTTTGAGTTGAGAGTGGCCCGCCCGCCGGGGGCGCCGAGGAGGCGGAGAGTGATCGGGGCCGGCACTCCTGGCCTAGTTTCTCTACTTTTCGGGGGACAGGGAGTCCTCACAGGCTCGCGGTGCGCTGGGGGAGAGGCTGCGGCTGGAAGGGCCTTCTCGCGCCGCCGCCCGGGCTCTGGAGACTCGCTGGCGTGCAGGCGCGAGGGGCCTGGGCCCGAGGGACCGCCCGGACCTCTGCCGCCTAGGTGGGGAGCCGGGTGGTGGGGGGTTGGGACCGGGGGCTCCCGGGGGATCGAGAGCTCCAGCGGGTGGCGGTGTTTGCAGAGAGGTTGGGGTACGGAGGGGTTCCGGGGGAAGAGCGGGGGTGCCCGGGCAGGTGTCGCAGGTGAATTGAGGACATTTCCTCCTCGCCGTGCGGTGGCTGATCCCTAGGGCTTTGTTGGGGGTGACTTGTAACGAAGGCCGGTTCCATCCAACTCCCGAGTGACTAAACACAATTAAAGCCAACGAATGAGCCTCTAGTGCTGACTCCTGTAAAGTGCTGTACCTTTTCTGTATTGAAGATGCTGTCATGTCCTTTTTTCCTGCTTCCGCGGCCTTTTCCCTCCCAAAGACCGTGCTTCATCAGAGCAGAGAAGGAATGACCCAGTTTTAAATGGTGTGTGGGGTTCTTCCACACGGGAAAATTTAGGGCAGTAACCGTAGTTACTTGAGTAAATATGAGAGTGTAATTTCCAGTAGCGAACCCTTGGCTGCTTGTGTGCTTGTCTCAGAAATTGTCTAATACTGTAACCTGAGAAATCGATCTCCTGAGTCTGCTTTAATTGTGTACAAGCCCAAGTTAAGGGGTTCTTCCGAAACCACAATTCGGTACGAGTAGATTTTCCCTTCAAGTTTCCCAGTTTAGAGGGTGACAGGAGTGTAGTTCTGACGTGCTTAGTTACTAAGTTTTCAGTAAATGTTTGATTTGGGGTGATTATGTGTGTTAAGCTATGTATTTTGCGTTTTTTTGTTTTTGTTTTTGGGTACATCCTACAAGAGTGAAATTAATTGCAAAAGGAAAACTTCATCTCTATGCATGAAAGGATACGTATTCTCTTGCTCACTATAACTTAAAAACAAAAAACGAAAAACAAACAAAAAAAAACAAACCAAACCAACAAAAACTTATTTTCTACCCTGTTCTTTGTATTACTGTTAGAGAGTTGTAAATTGCCTTTTTTGTGTGTGAGACTAGGAACTCAGAAATAAACTTAGATTTGTAGATTTGTGTTCATAAACATGATCTGTCTCATAGGCTTACTTTCTTTCTTTCTTTTTTTTTGAAATGTCAAGGAGTTTTCTGCTACTCAGTCCATACTTTTCCCCCATTGGTATCCCGTTTTACCAAGTTGCAAAATAGTTGATTGAGATTAGGGGTCTAATCTCAGTTGACTTTGTCCAGTAGTACCTTACCTAATGTACAACTGTTAAGGCTTATTAATTTGGGTAATAGAAAAGCTATGATGTTAGAATTGTTGAAGTTGTGGGTTGGAGCAACTTCTGTATAATTTGTTAACGAATACATTCTGTTGTTGAGAGTAAATATAGTATTTGTAGTATAAACTTGAGCTTTTAGTTGCAGAAATTGGCAACAGAGTTGGTGTGTAGAAACTGTTCTTAAAAGCTTTTTAAATTACAAGGAACTGCAGTGGTGTGTAGGTTGTAACAATTCATGATGCCAGACTTAGAAGGTTATTTGGGCCAGGAGCTCTTTCTAAAGAAACAAGTTTTGTAACAGAAATGCTAACTTGTAGCTATATGCAAGGGATTTTGCATGATAAATAATAACCAGGAAACTTTGCTCTTTGTTTATTGGCCAGTCAAGACCAAAACATTTCATATTTTCATTGTAGTTTCCTGCCAAGACAAATACTGGTTTTGCATTGGCTTTACTCCTCAGTTTGAAGACCAGGTTTCAGTCTTGTGCTTACATCTTAAGTACAGGTTGTAAAGTAAAAAAGAAAGTTGCCGAGTCAGTGACAGCTCATCTCATTTGATTTTCTGATTTGGAAAACAGTTTGTTATAATTTGAATTTCCAATTTAATATGCTTGCTGAAACTTAGTAGGGCAGATAAACTTTCACAGTATATGAATTACATGTTATCATCTGTAAGCTGATACCACAAGTTGTACCTCTTCTTTTCAACTGTCAATTTAACAGACTTGTATTAATGGGGTACTTTGTGGTAATGGAAAACTCCTTGAAGAGTTAAAACTTGGGGGAATAATTCAAATAGTTTGCTTGGTATAAAACCATAGGTCTTTAACATCAGATTATAGGACATTCCAAAATTAATTAATTTTATTATTTGAAATATACAGTTTAGTGTTTGTGGAAAGAACGTTGCTTATAAACTTAAAATTAAAACCCAGAAATTTTACATATATATGTAGGTATATGGATATAAAAAAGCTTAATGTGGTATTTGATTTTTTTTTTTTTTAAACCAGGAATTGAACCCATGGGTGCTTAACCACTAACCCACATCCCAGCTCTTTTTATTTTTTATTTTGAGATGGGGTCTTACTGAGTTGCTTAGGGCCTCCCTAAATTGCTGAGGCTGGCTTTGAACTCACCATCCTTCTGCCTCAGCTTCCTGAGTCCCTGGCTTATAGGTGTGTGCCACCATGCTTGTATTTGAAAATGTTTTCTTTTTCCTTTTTTTTTTGAGGATCAGGGTACTGGGGATTGAACCCAAGAGTGCTCAACCACTGAGCTGCATCCCCACTCCTTTTTATTTTTATTTTGAGACAGGGTCTCACCAAGTTGCCCACACTGGTCTTGAATTTGTGATCCTTTTGCCTCATTCTCCAGGGTTGCTGGAATTATAAGCATGTGCCACCATGTCAGTGTGAAAACTTTTACTTAGAAAAAAATATAATATGATTAAAGGAATTCAAAACAAAAATTTAAAATTATTGCCACTTGTCTCCCAGTTCCTGTTACAGGGGATTGAACCCTGGGATACTCTACCTATGAGCTTTATCCTCAGTCCCCTGCCCCCTACCCCCTTTTTGAGGCTGGGTCTTACTAAGTTGCTGAAATAAAATTTGTGATCTTCCTGACTCATTGCTACTCCCTCACTCCAGTTGCTGGGCCCTGCTTCATTTATTTCTTAATTTCTTCATTATTTCTGAAAGCATAAATGTTATATCTTTTTTAATTATGGAAAAAGGATCTGTTCTGTTGGGATAAAAATATGACTAACATAACAAAAAGGTGAATCTTGAAGTCTAGTAGGGTAAATAGTCCTATAAATAAGTACCATAAGTATAGCACAACTAATATAGAATAGTGCAAAAGATGAAGCAGAGAGAATCACTCAACTTTGTATGATTCAGCAGAGATGGTTACATAATAGGAATCATTTAATTTAAATTTTGTTGTTGTTGTTGTAAATGGACATAATACCTTTATTTTATTTATTTATTTTATGTTGTGCTGAGGATTGAACCCAGTGCCTTACATATGCTAGGCAAGCACTCTATCACTGAGTCACAACCACACTGAGCTACAACTACAGTCCAGGAGTCATTTAATTTAAAATTCAAAGAATGTTCCTAATCGGCACAAAGTAATGAAAGAATGTGACAGATTTAATTAAAATGCAGTAATTTAGTATATGAGCAAAGGTAGTTTTGGAGGGCAATGGATATTAAGCTGGAGGGATAAATGGGGACTATGTCATGGAGGGTCTTAAAGTCAAAAGAAGACCCTCCAAGCTGGACACGGTGGTGCATTCCTGTAATCCCAGTGGCTTGGGAGACTGAGGCAGGAGGATCACAAGTTTAAGACCAGCCTCAGAAACTCAGAGGGACTGTCTCAAAATAAAAAATGGGGATGTGACTCAGTGTGTTAAACGTCCATGAGTTCAATCCCTGGTACCAAAAACAGGAAAGAAGAAAGGAAGGGAAGGAAGAGAAGAAGGGAAGGGAGGAAGGGACATGAGGAAGGGAAGGGAGGGAGGGAGGATGAAGAGCCAGTTAAGGATTTTAAACTGTTACATATTTTTTACTTCATGTTTTGTTTGTGCTAAAATTTTTAAAATTGGTCTATTATAATTATACATAATGGTGTGATTCATTGTTATATATTCATAAATGCATACAATATAACAATATAATTTGGTCATTGTTGCTCCCCAGTATCTCCCCTTTTCTTCTCTTGCTCCCTTGCCCTGGTCCCATCTTCACTCTACTGGTCTCCTTTCTATTTCCTTTTCCTTTTTTCTTTCTTTGTCAGTACCCAGCAGCTCTGTATCGCTAAGCTACACCCCCAACCCTTTTTAAATTTTTATTTTGAGACAAGATCTCCCTAGGCTGTTGAGTCTGGCCTCGAATTTGTGATCCTCTTGAGTTGCTGGGATTGTAGATGTGCATCACCATGCAGGCCACCCTTCTATTTTTATGAGATTCCCCACTCCCATTTTTTTTTTTCTTTTTCCTCTCCAATTTCCACATATGAGAGAAAACATACATTCCTTTACTTTATGAGTCTGTCTTAGTTTGCTTAACATGATGCTCTAAAGTTTCATCCATTTCCTGCAAATGACATAATTTAATTCCATTTTGAAGGATGGACTGGGAGAGCAGCTTTTATGAGGCTGCAGGTTCATCTGTTAGAAGGTATTGAAGGCAATTGGTAATAGTACTAATAGCATGAGGGAGGGGAAAGGATACATCCTGAAAACAAACTTTTTCTTCTGGCCCAGGGGCCTTATCTCTTTAGCCTTATTTTCTCCTTATCCACTATGTACCAGTTACACCAGCCTATTTTCAACTTCTTTACCTCAGTGCCTTAACATGATTCCATTTGCATGCTACCCTTGCTGAGAGCTCTTTCCTGATCATGGTATCTAGTTATGGAGATGGGTTATTGCCTATCAGATTATCTTGCTATCTGTAGAATTTTTTTTCCTTCCTTTTTCACATTTGGTCTACTTAGTAATTTTGCAGCTATATGCAATCTGTTTCCTTTTTACAATTTTAAATGTATTTTTGTTCTTTCTGTTTCATTGATCTTTATTTGGGTCTCTTTAATTTCCTCAGCTGTGTTTTGTAATTTTTATTTTACAGTTTTGTATATATTTTGCTCAGTTTATCCCTAAGTATTTCACATTTTATTTTTAAATATTTTTTTAGTTGTCAATGAACCTTTATTTTCTTTATTTATATGTGGTGCTGAGAATCAAACCCAGTGCCTCACATATCCTAGGCAAGTGCTTTACTACTGAGCCACACCCCCAGTCCATATTTCATGTTTTTGGATGCTATATGTTGCTAATGATCCTGTATTTAAATTTTTTTCCAGTTTTTGGTGTATAGAAGCACAAATGATTGTTTTGTATATTGACTTTGCATTCCGTTACATTAGTAAACATAATTTTTACTTCCAGTTGATTTCTATTTCTTTCTCTTTTTTTTTGGTGGTGGGTGTTACCAGAGATTGAACCTGGGGTGATTTACTACTGAGCCACATCTCCAGCCATTTTTAATTTTTATTTTGAGAGAGAGTCTTGCTAAGTTGCTCAGGCTGGCCTTGAACTTGTGATCCTCCTGCCTCAGCCTCCTGAGTCAGTGGGATTATAGGCATGTGCAATCATGCTAGACTTGGAATAGCTTTATTTCTTTTTCTTGCCTTTATGATTTCCTTCTTTCTGCTTTCTTTGGATTTGTTTTTGTAATTCTTTCTCAAATTTCTTTTTCTTTTTTTTAATATTTATTTTTTAGGTGTAAATGGACATAACACAATGCATTTATTTTTATGTGGTGCTTAGGATCGAATCTGGGTCCTGCCCGTGCTAGGCGAGCGCTCTACCGCTGAGCCACAATCCCAGCCCATCTTTTTCTTTTTTTTAAAGGTTAATCTTTAAAAAAATTTTTTTAGTTGTAGATGGACACAATACTTTTATTTATTTTTTTAATGAGGTGCTGAAGATCAAATCCAGTGCCTCACACATGCTAGCCATGTGCTCTACCACTGAGCCACAACCCCAGCTCCTCTATCTTAAGGTTGAAATCTAGATTTAAAAAAAAATTTTTTTAGATGTTTGGACCTTTATTTTATTTGTTTATTTATATGTGATGCCGAGAACTGAACCCAATGCCTCACACATGGCTAGGAAAGCACTCTACCACTGAGCCACAGCTTCAGCCCCAAAGATTTTTTTTTTTTTTCCTTTAGTTCTAGAGATTGAACCCAGGGCCATATGAATGCTAGATAAGTACTACCATTGAGCTACATCCTCAGCCCTTTTTTTCTTTTTCAAAATTTGATTTTGAGACAGAGTCTTGCGATAGAGCATGGTGGTGCACTCCTGTAATCACAGTGGCATGGGAGGCTAAAGGCAGGAGCATCGCAAGTTCAAATCCAGCCTGAGCAATTTAGCAAGGCCTTCCAATAAAGATATTGTCTTTAAATAAAAAATAAAAAGGGCTGGGGATGTGTGCAGTGGTTAATTGCCTTGGGTTCAGTACTGGGTACCAGCCAGATTGCTCAGGTCAGCCTTGAACTTGTGGTCCTCCTGCCTTTTGATTTGCTAGTATTATATGCATATGTCATCCATGCTAAGATGAAGTTTAGACTATTGATTTGAGACCTTGCTTTATTTCAGATGAAAGTGTTCAGTGCTATACATTTTTTTCTCCAAGCACTTCTTTAACTGAATTCTACAATTTTGGTATGTTTATCTCTTTTTTTTCTTTTTTAAATTAGGGGGAGAGAGAGAGAGAGAGAGAGAGAGAGAGAGAGAATTTTTTAATATTTATTTTTAGTTTTCGGTGGACACAACATCTTTATTTTTATGTGGTGCTGAGGATCGAACCTAGTGCCCCGTGCATGCCAGGCGAGCACGCTACCGCTTGAGCCACATCCCCAGCCCTTTTTAAAAAAAAAATTTTTTTTTTTTAGTTGTAGATGGACACAATACCTTTATTTTATTTATTTTTATATGGTGCTGAGGATCGAACCCAATGCCTCATACGTGCTACGAAAGCACTCTGCCACTGAGCCACAATCCTAGCCCTGGTATGTTATCTTTTCTGTTTTCTTAAGTTTAAAACATTTTGTAATTTCCTTCTGAACCCTGAATTATTTAGAACTGTGTTTGATTTCCAAGTGTTACGGGCTGGGATGTGTGTAGCTCAGTGGTAGAGTGCTTGTCTAGCATGTGTGAGGTCCTGGGTACAAACCACTGTATCAACATGAAAAAAAATCAAAGCAAATGAAATAACAACAACAAACAATTAGCTGGGTATCTCATAAGTAACAAATTTACTTAAAACAATTTCCACACGTTTGGACATTTTCCTGTTGTCACTGATTTTGGTACTCAAATTTGAATCTTCTTTAGCTTAAAAGAGTACCTCAGACCTCCCCCCTTCTTTTTCTTTTCATTATATTGACATTTTCCCAGAATTCTCCCCCTTAATTTGGGCTTGCCTGCTTGGCCCTTCATGATTAGACTAAGGCAATGTATTATTATTATTATTATTATTATTATTATTATTATTATTTTGTACCGAGAATTGAACTCAGGGGCATTTGACCACTGAGTCACATCTCCAGCCCTATTTTGTATTTTACTTAGAGACAGGATCTCACTGAATTGCTTAGTGCCTCTCTAAGTTGCTGAGGCTGGCTTTGAACTCATGTTCTTCCTGTCTCAGCCTCCTGAGCTGCTGGGATTACAGGCGTACCCCACTATGCCTGGCTAAGGCAGTGTATTTTTGTTGGTATACTGTATCACTGCTGTGTTCTTTATAGTGCATCCCAACAGAAGGCATATTGTATAAGTCTGATCAATTATTAGTGATATGAGCTGTATTTCTCTGGTATTACATTTTATTTCTTTATGATTATTAGTATCTTTAGGAATTAATTTGAGATTGTATAACTGTCCTATTTTCCAACAAAATTCTACCTAGTAGTTTTAATAACAATTGATGATTTTTTATTGAATCTGAATGTATGATTGTAAAATGATTATTTTCTACCATTCCATCTACATTTATCAGTTGACATTCTATTGTTAAAAAAACCTTCCTCCCCTCCCTTCATTCATTCATTTTATTGTGTCAGTGTGGGCTCAAGAGTTTAAAAACATCAGTGTTGGCTGGGAATGTGGCTTAGGGGTTGAGCCCTTGCCTAACATGCACAAGGTTCTGGGTTTCATCCTCAGCACAACACATGCACACACACAAATATACAGGAGGAAAATAATGGCAATAATGGATTATAATATGTTGTCTTTTTTTCCCCGCCATGTTGGGGGGCCTCACATAGTAAGCCTGCACTCTACTGCTGAGTATAGTATCCCCAGGTCCTGCCACTCATTTTCATTTCTAAATTGTCCACAGTTTGACTAGTGAGAGACTCTTTAGGCTAGTTCCTTTGTCCTTTTGACAGAACCGCAATAGTCTTTTATTTCATTTTATTGTTTTTTTAGGGCTACCTAAAAAAATAGTATAGTACAGTGGTAAAGTGCATGCTGAGCATGCATGAGGCCCTGGGTTCAATCCCGAGCATTACAGAAAAGTAAATAAATAAAAATAACAAATGAGGCTGGGATTGTAGCTTAGTGGTAGAGCACTTGCCTAGTGTACATGACTCTATTTTCTATCCCCAGCACCCCCCTCCCCCAAAAAGCCAGAAAACAAAAATAAAAATGAAAAAAGAAAAGTGATTTTCCCTCCTTGCATATGTTGTTCTGTGTGTATCTTGAACTTTCCTGCCCTGTTCTGTCATTTTTCTAAGGACCTCTGGTATGTTTTAGTGGAAAATGGTTTTAAGAAACAAAGAGCTAGGTGTCAGGTATGTTTGTGGATAGTGGGTGACACTGTTCCTGGGGTTCTTTTTAGCAGAAAGATAGAAAAAAAAAAACAAAAACAACATACACACATAGAAGCATGTACTCCCTATCCCCACCCCCCGCCCCAAATCCCTGGCTCTTTTATTTTTTATTTTGAGACAAGGTCTTGCTAAATCGCCTTGACTCCAGTTTGTTTTTCTCCTACCTCAGCCTCTAAAGTGCCTTGGATTTATTTATAGGTGTGCATCACCTCACCCAGCTTTTTTTTTTTTTAATAACTTAATTTCATTTATTTATATATGGTGCTGAGTATCGAACCCAGGGCCTTGCATGTGTGAGGCGAGCGCTTTACCACTGAGCCATAACCCCAGCCCCTCACCCAGCTTTTTTCTAATGTTTTAAAAGTTAGAGATTTACACAGAAAAACTGACTTCTGGCTTTTCTTAAAAAGACAAAAAGGAAGTTCTGTTTTTTTTAAATTTTTTATTGTTGGTTGTGGAAGTTCTGTTTTTTCCAAGTTCATGTGGCAGTTAACTACTGGATGGACCCTAGTGGCAGTGATTGCCTGTGCTCACAGGGTTATTATATCCTATAGGCATTTGTGGTTGCAACCTTTTCTAAAGCACTCCTTTGCAGAATTTCCAGTGGTAGGTATGACAGTAGAGAATTACTTTGGTTTGTGATGAGAAAGAGGAATTCATATCATCTGAAATGACTGTTTTTTAGGTTCCCTGACCAGCTGGTGTAACTGACCTTAATAATGTTCTCTAAAAGGAATGATCAAGTCCCTGTTCTAAATCATTTAATGTAGCAAATAACTTTAATAAAACTGTACTTTGTGGTTTAAACAAAATCCATTATTCATTTTGCATGGTTTGTTACACTGAGGAACAGACAGGCATTTTTGAAGTTTAAAAAATATATTTTTATTACAATGAGAAGAATTGTGTGATCTACATTGAGTATTGTAAATTGAAGTTAATAATTTTTTTGATGTTAATGAATTTATTTATTGGAATGTATGCCATTCCGACTAGTAAGGTGACATGAACTTGATTATGAAAGATTATCTTCATTATAGTTGGAAAGTGAATTAATTATTAAACTATATATCTAAGTTGATTTTACATATAATTTTTTCTTTCTTTTTTTTTTTTTAAGAGAGAGAGAGAATTTTAATATTTTATTTTTTTAGTTTTCGGCGGACACAACATCTTTGTTTGTGTGTGGTGCTGAGGATCGAACCCGGGGCGCACGCATGCCAGGCGAGCACGCTACTGCTTGAGCCATATCCCTAGCCCCAATTTTACATATAATTTTTTCTTCAAAAGCTTTTGTTAATACAAAGTGTTGGCATGGATGTAGAGCATGCAGAAACTTTGTATACCTAGGTAGGAATATAGTTTGGGATAATCATTATGGAAGACATTATGGAGAGTCTCCAAGAAAAGAAAATAGAACTATCATATGATCCAGCAATTTCTCTTCTAGTCTGCATCTGAAGGAAATGACATCAGTATCTTGAAGCTATATCTGTACTCCCAAGTGTATTGTAGCATTTTTCAAGTTAAGATATGGAAATAACTTAGTGTCCAATGGTAAATGAATGGATAAGGAAAGTATGAGATATATACACTTACATATATGTACCAAGGAATAACATTCATCCATAAAAAGAATAGAATCCTATCACTTGCATCAACATGGATAGCCCTGAGAAAATAAGTCATATACGGAAAGACAGATAACTCATATTTGCACTGTACTATGAATAAAAAAGAAACCATTGAATTCATAAAATTAGAGAACACAATAGTGGTTACTAGAAGCTGAGGAGTATAGTGGAGAAAAGGAGTTGGGAGAGAGAGGTGAATGGAATATAAAATCACCCCCAGGGACTGGGAGTGTAGTTTAGTGGTAAAGTGATTGCCTAGCATGGATGAAGCTCTGGGTTCAATCCCTAGCACTTCAAAAAAAAAAAAAAAAAATTCACAGCTTGACTGGAAGAATAAATTCCGGTATCCTGTTACACAAAAGGATAATTATCGTCAATAATATTGTATTGTATGATTCAAAATAGCTCCAAAGAGAGAATTTTCAATGGTGTATATGTACTGGGGATTGAACCCAGAGGCACTTAACTCCTGAGCCATGTCCCTAAACTTTTTTATTTTCCATTTTGAGATAGGGTATCACAAAGTTGCTTAGGGCATAAGTTGTTGAGGCTGGCTTTGAACTTGTGTTGATCCTCCTGCTTTAGCCTCCTTAGCTCCTAGAATTATATGTGTGCGCCATCATTCCCTGCTCAATGTTCTTCTCACAAAGAAAGAAGTGATAAATGTTGGAGAAGATAGATAAACCTAAATATCCTGAGCTGGTCATTACTGAGTACAGAAATGTTCTGAAACATCACACTGTACCCCATGAAAGTGTACAATTATTATCTGTCAGTTAAAAAATATATGGTATAGCTGGGCATGGTAGTACGTACTTGTAACCCCAGCATTTGGGAGGCTATGGCAGGAGGATCGCAAGTTAGAAGCCAACTTGGGTCTTCAAACTGAAACCCTGTCTACAAAAAAAAAAAGTATAATGGAATATTATTTAGCTGTAAAGACAAGGAAATCCCGTCACTTGTGATAATATAGAAAACCCTGTAGGGGCTTGATGTGGTGGTGCATGTCTGTAATCCCAGCGGCTGGGAGGTGAGGCTGAAGCAGGAGGATTGCAAATTCAAGGCCAGTTTTAGCAATTTAGAGAGGGTCTAATCTACTTAATGTGGCCATATCTCAAAATAAAAATAAAAAGGGCTGGGGATGTGATTCAGTGGTTAAGTGCCCCTGGGTTCAATCTCTGGAAAGGTGAACAAGAAAACACACACACACACACAACAAAAAGAAAACCCTATAGAACATTACCCTAAGTGAAATAAGCCAGACACTGACAAATATTTTACTATCTCACTTAAATGTGTGGCATCTAAACTCAGAATAGAGATTACCAGGGGTTGTTGCCAGTTCCTGAAGAGGAGAATGGAAATGGGGAGATGTTGGTCAAAGTGTGTAAACTTTCAGTTATAAGGTTAATAAGTCCTGGGGATATATGTAACCATGATGACTGTATTTACTAATATGTTATTGTTTCTTTGGAATTTGATAAGCAGATTTTAAAGTGCCCTTATCCCCTTATATACAAAGGGTAACTATGAGTGTTGATGAATGTATTAGTTAATTTGACTATGTTATTATCTGTGTACCACTAATGTTTACAATCAACATTTTCATAAACTTATTTTAGAATAATCTAAGGTCATTTTATATATATATATATATATATATATTTTATGTGATAAAATTAATAAATCTGAAATATAAAAAAGTTTTTAATGTAGACTCTTTTTTATAAAGAGTAAAGGATAATTTTTACATCACTCTATTCTACTTTTTTGTTACTTCATATAGGTGGAATCATATAGTGTTTGTATTTTTGTGACTGTCTTATTTCATTTTGCATAATGTTCTCAAAGTTAATCCATGTTGTAGCATGTGTCAGAATTCTACACATTTTACACTGTATGTTTGTGCCACCTCTTGGCTATTGTGAATAATGTTGTGTGACTAATGATCTCAAGCATCTTATTATGGCCATTTATATCTCTTCTTTGGTTACCATTTTCCCTGAATATGTACTGGATGGTCTAGCCTGTCTGACAAGGCAAGAAAAAGAAGTAAAAGGTATATACATTGGAAAGAAAGAAGGAAAAAATTATCTTTATTCACACATACATTATTGTCTATATAACTAAAATATGATGGACCCTAAAAAAAATTCTAGAGTTTCTGATCAATACAAAAAAATCAAATGTGTTTCTGCATAATAGCAGGGAATGAATGGAAATTGATTTTAAAAGAAAACAATAGCATTTATAATAGCATTTAAATTAGAGATAAATCTGACAAAAGGGGTATGTATGTTTGAGTTTAATCAGCTTTCCATTACTGCAACAAAAATACCTGAGATAATCAACTTAGGAAAAAGATTTATTTTCATTTACAGTTTCAGAAGTTTTAGTCCATGGTCATTTGGTCCAGTTGCATTGAGCCTGTGGTAGCACAGCACATTATGGCATGAGATCATTGTAGAAAAGGCCTGTTCTCATGACAGTCAGGAAACAAAGAGAGACAGAAGGGATCATTATTTCAATATTCCTTTCAAGGGAATTTCTCAGTAAGCTAACTTCCTTCCACTAGGTCTTACTTTTTTGGAAGTGGTTACTAGGGATTGAACCCAGGGGTACTTCATCACTGAGCTACAATTCCATCCTTTTTTATGTTGGAGACCGGATCTTAGTAAGTTGTGCAGGCTTATCTTCAACCAGTAATCCTCAGCCTTCTGAGTAGCTGGGATTTCATATGTGTACCACTGTGCCTGGCAGGCCCCACTTCTTAAAGGTGCTATACTTTATACCATATACAAAAGTAAACTCAAAATGGATTATAGATCTGGGGCTGGGGTTGTGGCTCAGCTGTAGAGCACTTGTCTAGCATGTGCAAGGCGCTGGGTTTGATCCTCAGCACCATATAAAAATAAATAAATAAAATAAAGGTATTGTGTCCAACTAAAAAATATTTTAAAAAATGGATTATAGACCTACATGTAAAACCTAAAATTATAGAACTCTTACAAGAAAATGTGGTAGAAAACCTTTGTCATCTTGGAATATACAATTTGAATCACACATAAAAGAACGCATTATTAAAATTGGCCTTATGGCACATGCTTGTAATCCCATCTAGTCGGAGGATGAGGCAGGAGAATTGCAAGTTCCTGGCTAAGCTAGGTAATTTAGCAAGACCCTGTATCAAAATGAAATTGTGGATGTAGCTCAGTTGTAGTGCACTGTGGACAGCTCTGGATTCAATTTCTCAGTAATTGCAAAAAGAAAAGAGAGAAAAGACCCACATTGATAATTTGCTCTTCATTAAAAAAAAAAAAATCTGCTTCTTTTGAGAAGACAAGCCACAGACTTGGAAAAAATATTTGCAATACATAGGCCAGATATATGACTTTTTAAAATACTCTGAATATAGTTCATTAAGTGCATTTTGCTTAAGGGAAAGCACGCATCTCTGAAAGTTGGATAGTTCTTTTTTTGGAAGGGCATGTATTGGGGATTGAACTCAGGGACACTTTATCACTGAGCTACATCCTCAGCCCTTTTTATTTATTATTAGTGAGATAAGGTGTCACTAAGTTGCTTAGGGCCTTGCTAAGTTGCTGAGGCTGGCTTTGAGCTTGCAGTCTTCCTGTCTCAGCCTCCTGAGTCATTAGGATTACAGGCATGCGCCATTGTGCCCAGCTCTGACAGTTTAATTGGGAAGTATGGAAGTTGATTATTGTTAACTCAAAGATATTTTAATGTTCAGTGAGTTATGATAAAGTATATTATTTAATTGATGCATAGTCTCCCTCTCTTTTAGGAAGTAGAATAGCAGCCATGATCGAAGACAAAGGACCAAGAGTGACAGACTACTTTGTTGTGGCAGGTCTCACTGATACATCTACTCTTTTGGATCAAGAGATAAATCGTTTAGATACTAAGTCAACAGGACCTAAAGCTCCAATTACAGACATTGCCATTATCATCAAATCAGCTGGGGAAACAGTACCTGAAGGTTACACCTGTGTTGAAGCCACTCCATCAGCTCTCCAAGCAAACTTGAACTATGGAAGTCTAAAAAGTCCAGAACTTTTCTTGTGTTATAAGAGAGGAAGAGATAAACCACCTCTTACAGATATTGGGTATGGTAACTTTTCTTTTACTATGGTGAGGTGGAATAAAATTAATTTAAGGTACATGTGGCAGAAATTCAAAATCCTTGATGGTTTTATTATTATCTGTTACTTTAGTAACAAGTATATTCATATATTACACACACAGTTATATATATGTGTATATAAAAAATTCCCTTACTGAATTTGTTTGCATTGCAATTGAATTGTTAGAATTTTCTTTCAAATATTGAGCCAGGTGCAGTGGTGTAGTGCCAGCAATTTGTTAGGCCAAGGCAAGAGGATCACAAGTTCAAACCTGATCTGGGCAATTTAGTGAGATCTTGTCTCAAAAATTAAAAGTGCTGATGGTAGTGGGGTAGCTCAGTTACAGGGTGCTACTGAGTGTAATCCCTGGTACCGCAAAAGAAAAGAAAACAAGAATATTGAAAGCAGTAGACCTTGAAACATGAGTTCAATTCTATTGTAAGCTTATTAATCACAAAAGAATAAGAATAAAATAATAAAAGACACTGTATTTTTAAGAACCTTACTTGAAGTTTTATTAAGCTCTGAACTCAATTAACAAAGGAGCACTCTTGCTTTAAAACGTGTACTTGTGGGATGGGGATGTGGCTCATTGGTAGAGTGCTTGACAAGTATGCACAAAGTTCTGGGTTTGAGCCCAGTACAGCAAAAGCAAAACACAAAAGAACAACAACACACACACACACACAAAAAAAAAAAAAAAAAAGGAAAAGAAAAATACAATTGTGCTGTTTGGCTTTTAGTGCTGGGAGGAGAGTAACACAGCTTAGGAGTGCAGGTGTCATTAAGTATTTAAAATCTATCTAGTTCACAGTCAGTGAAGAATATTTGTGGGAACACCTATAAAGGTGTCTTTTTCCAAAAAGTTGTCTACATTGATTCTTCTGTAAAAATGATGTGCTTTTAGAATATTTATAGTACTTTACCGTATATGCATGTCATGTATTAAGGTGTTTTATTCATTATAGTTGCCATTAGTAAAGTAGACATTTTAGATAGTAGAGAACATCCTGACAAGTATTTTAGGATCAGGTTATCTGTTTAGACAAAATGTGTTTTTCACGGTGATTTCATTTGAACTATAGATCAATTGGAGAATATCGCCATGTTTACATTATTAACTTGTCCAGCCTATGAACATGGAATGACTTAACTAAAATGACTAAAACTAAAGAAAACTTTAGTTTTTCTTTAATTTCTTTTGGCAATAATTTGTGAGTTTCAGTGTACATATCTTTTTTTCTTTGGTAGCAGGGATCGAACCCAGAGTGCTTAATTGATCCACATTTCCCACTCTTTTTATTTTAGGGTCTCACTAAGTTGCTTAGACCTCACTAAGTTGCTGAGGCTGGCTTTGAACTTTCCATCCTCCTGTCTCAGCCTCCTGAGCTGCTGGGATTATAGGCGTGCACCGCTATGCCTGGTTCAGTGTATATGTCTTTTATTTCTTGATTACTTTTTACTAGCTGCTTCACGCATGTAATCTCAGCTGCTTGGAAGGATGACACAGGAGGAATGCAAGTTTGAGGCAAACCTGGGTAACTTACTGAGACCCTGTCTCAAAATATAAAATAAAAAGGGCAAGGGAATGTAGCTCAGTGTCCCTGGGTTCCATTCCCAGTAAAAAGCAAAATAAAATAAATATAGGACCATGTCAACTGCAAACATAAGTAGTCTTACCTTTTTTTTTTTTTTCCAATTTGGATACTTGTCTAATTACTGTGACTAGAACTTCTAGTATAGTGTTCAACTTCAGTGGTGAAAGTAGACATATTATCTCATTCATCTTCTATGGAAAGATTTTAGTTGTTTACCATGATATTAATGGTATTATTTCAGAAGTAATACCATTTATCATATTGAAGTTTTCTGAGAGGTTTTGATTGTGAAGGTCTGTTGGATTTTGTCAAATACTTTTGTTTGTCAATAGAGATAATTATGCCATTTTCCCCTTTGTTCTATTACGGATTTTTTTAAAAAAAATTTCAATTTCCTTTAATCTAACCATATACCACAACTAAAAATGATTAATTCCTTACTATCATCACATATCTACATTTCCCTGAACCATTAATTTTATTTTTAAACGATTGATTGCTAGTAGGTTCCCCCGCTCCCCTCAGTACTATGGCTCAAATCCATTGGTGTTCTACCACTGTGCTAAGTTCTCAGCCTCTTTTTTTTTCCCCGTGGGTGGTGGGGCACCAGGGATTGAACTCAGGGGCTCTCAACCACTGAGCCACGTCTCCAGCCCTAATTTTTAAAATTTTATTTAGAGATAGGGTCTAAATGAGTTGCTTAACACTGGGGCTTTGCTAAGGCTGGCTTTGACCTATGATCCTCCTGCCTCAGCCTTCCAAGCTTCTGGGATTACAGGCACGCACCACTGCACCCGGCTCAGCCTTTTTCATTTTTGCTTTGGTACTAAGGATTGAACCTAACATTCGCTCTACTACTGAGCCATATCCCCAGGTCTTTTTATTTTTTATTTTGAGATGGGGTCTCGCAAATTTGCCCAGGCTGGCTTTGAACTTACTATCCTTCTGCCTCAGCTTCCCAAGTCCCTGGGATTATATATGTGTGCCACCATGTCGTCTAGTTGTTCAGATAATAATAGGTAGCAAGCAGTAGTATTTGACTACCACTTGTTATGCTTATCATCCTCTTCATTGCAGTAGAGCTCTGATGAAATTTTTGTGAGGTCCGCATTGTGTTAATATTTCCAAATCCAAAGGATTCTTTTTCTTTTTTTCTTTTGGTGCTGGGTATCGAACTCAGGGCCTTATGCTTGCAAGGCAAACACTCTACCAACTGAGTATATCCAAGCCCTCCAAAGGATTCTTTTTATAAGTTGATCTTAAGTTCATCTTTATGCAGTATCCATTTAAATATATAGTATTGCCCACTCTGTTTAGCTTTGTGTTTCTTCTTTACACGTCAATACCAGTACCACAAAAAAAGGTGACTGGATTCGCATTTTTTTTTTTTAAGAGAGAGAGAGAGAGAGAGAGAGAGAGAATTTTTTAATATTTATTTTTAGTTTTCGGCATACTTAACATCTTTCTTTGTATGTGGTGCTGAGGATCGAACCCAGGCCGCACGCATGCCGGGCGAGCGCGCTACCGCTTGAGCCACATCCCCAGCCTTGGATTGGCTTTTAATGGGAAGGTCTTTTCCTCAAGAACGGGGAAAGGAAGTTTGAATGGGTATGAATACCTTATTAGTTGATTGCCTCTGCCAGGTGTCATGGTGCACAGATGTATTCTCGGTGGCTTGGGAGGCTGGGGCAGGAGGATTACAAGTTCAAAGCCAGTCTTAGCAATTTTGATGATGTGTGTTCACTTTACTTTTTCTTGTTGCTTGTGCTTTTGATGTTATATTTAAGAAGGTTTTGTCACAAAGGTTTCACAGGGTCACTAAGCCTTAATCCTAGTTTTTTCCTAAGAGTTTTAAAATTTTTAGTTCTTATAATTAAGTATTTGATGCTGCTGGGCATGGTGGCACATGCCTGTAATGGGAGGCTGAACAACAGGGATCCCAAGTTTGCAGATAACTTGGACAATTATTAGTGAGACCCTCTGGGAAAAAAGTAATTGTTGACAGATTTTGAGTTTTTTTGGTATACAGTAGTTTAAGGAAGAGAGGCCCAAATTCATACTGCTACATATAGATATCCAATTGTTCCAGTACTGTTTGGTTGAAAAGACTGTGCTTTCCTCATTAAATTGACTTGGCAATCTTTTTGAAACGAATGGACTGTAAATATTAAGAGCTTAATTTGGGGCTCTTCATTTGGTTGCATTGACCTATCTGTCTGTTCCTATTTTCAGTGCCACATTGTTCTGATTACTGTAGGTCCATCGTGAGTTTTGAAGCAGAGAGATATGAATCTTCTAACTTTGTTTTTTTTCTGATTACTTGCACTATACTGGGACTCACACATTTTTCATAGGAACTTTTTGATCAGACTTCACTTTCTATAAGAAAAAACAGTAACAAAACAATAATAAAAGCAGCTGGGACTTATAGGAATCACATTGAGTTTGTAATCTATTTGGAAAGTTCATCTATGTTACCAATATTGTCTTTTTATTCATAAACATTGGTTTTATAAGTCTTTCATTTCTTGAAAACATTATTTAATTTTTTTCAGTCAAAGTGGTTACAGGTAAAAAATTGACAGGAATTATGAAATTCTTGTGAAAACTACTGAACGTTTGATAAAATTTCTAGGAATTAATTTTGAATGTTAATGGTGCTATCCTTTTCTTTTTTCATATATCTTGTGATAAAAGTTAAGTTGTTCAATCCTATTTATACTTCTTAAATGCTAGATTTTGAAAAATAATTCAGAGATTTATAATTCCTAAAGCAATAATCTTAGTTTTATTTTGAAAATAAGATTTGACTAACAATAGGAGAAATCAAATTTTTGTTTGTTTCAAAAAAAAGAAAACCAGCATTAACCTGAAATCTATCTTTGTCTCTCTCTCTCCACCCTGCCATGCAGAGTTATATATGAAGGGAAAGAAAGACTTATTCCAGGATGTGAAGTGATCCAAGCCACGCCCTATGGTCGCTGTGCCAATGTCAACAATAGTTCAACTACTTCACAAAGAATCTTTATCACTTATCGAAGGGCTCCTCTAATTCGACCCCAGAATTCCTTGGCAGTTACTGATATCTGTGTCATTGTAACCAGCAAAGGAGAAACCCCTCCTCATACCTTCTGCAAAGTTGACAAAAACTTAAATTGTGGAATGGTAAGAGTAATCATTTCACTTTCAAAGTTTCATTTGAAAACAAACCCCAAAGGGATACTTTTTGAACTTCTTACTGTTAGGTGTACATAGTTATTTTCATGTTTTTATGATTCTGTTTTTATTCTTTTCAACTCTCTAATTTTTTTGATTCATAATCATAATGTTTTATTAGATAATTTAGAATAAATTCAGAATTAATATCCAGAAAAAAAGCATACTTTTAAGTCAGGGATTTTTACTTACGATTATTTTTGGGTAAATCCTAATATTGTCTGTGTTACATTAATACAGAGATTTTATTAGCTTTTGGGTTTCAGTCCTATCTTCACAGAAAAATTTCAGAGAGAGTGGGTGAGAGATCCCTTTACATTATTTATTTTAAATATTGTGAGTCTATCTATCTGTCTGCCTGCCTGTCTATGCTCTACCACTGAGCAATATCCATAGCTACCCACTGCCCCCACCTGCCCTTTTATAAATTTGGGGACAGAGTCTCACTAGGTTGCTGAGACTGGCGTCGTACTTGCAGTTGTCATACTTGCTGTCTTCCTGTCTCAGCCACCTGAGTTGCTGGGATTATAGACGTGTGCCACTGTGGTTTGGCTAATTTACTTTACTTACTTATTCATTTAGTACTGGAGATTTAACCCTGCAGCACTTTACCACTGAGCTACATTCCCAGCCTTTTTTATTATTTTGAGACAGGATCTTGCTAAATTGGTGAGGCTGGCCTCAAACTTGCAGTCCTCCTGCCACAGCTTCTTGATTCACTGGGATTATAGGCATGCACCTTTGTGCCCAGCAACATATTTGTTTTTTAAAAGGACTCAACTCGAGTGAAGAAGAAAATTGGACGCACACATTCCTCCCACCCGCTTTTTTTGGTAGTGTTGGGGATTTAACCTAGAGATGTTCTGAGTTACACTCCCAGCCCTTTTTTATTTTTGAGACAGGTTCTTGCTGAGTTGCAAAGGCTGACTTTATATCTGAGATCCTCTTACCTTAGCCTCCTGAGTTGCTGGAATAATAGGTGTGTGCCACCGTTCCTGGTTACATATACGTTTGATTTATGGTTTTATAATACTAAAATTAACTGTTAGCATTTTTTAAAAAAATTATTTTTGTGTTTTAATTATTTTTGGTGCATTATAATTATATAGTGGGATTCATTTTTACATATATATGTAGGTATATATGTACATAATATAGTTTGGTCAATTTTGTTCAGGTCAGATTTATTTTGAAAAAAAGTTACAGGTCAGTTAATATTGGCTTAATGTGATATGGGCAGAAATGATGTGCATTTGACTATTAAGATGGGAAGTGATATCCTCATAACATCCATTGACCCAAGTCTTGCCTAGCTTGGGTTTTAATACCTACTTCACTTCGTGCTGTCTCTTTCAAGTGGAGACAGTCTCTGAATCATTGCAGAATTGTAAGCTTTTTGTAATTTCACTCCTTTTTTTTTTTTTTTTTTTTAGTTTTGTCTGTAGACTTTTGCTATGTTTTATGCTATTTAGTCTATTCAATAAACACATTTATAAAAAAAAAAGATTTGTTTATTGGTATTGAGTATTGAATCCAGGATCTCACACATTCTAAGCATGTATTCTACCACTGAGCTGTATCTCTTTCCCTATAAACATAGGTTTTAAATTGACTCTTCTAACTAACCAAAATTTTTAGATTTTGAATCTTTAGATTCAAGAAAATCAGTTTCTGTTCACTTTTTTTTTTTTTTGTCTTTTGTAAGACTTATTCATGTTTTACAGTGGGGTTCCAGTGTATTTCTATGTTACAAGAAGTCTGTGCCTGCTTCAAATGCAATAGCATATAAAGCTGGTAAGTGAATTGAAGATTTGTCTCTATTATTATAGTTACAGGTGCACATTAACATTTGGCTAGAAGAGACAAAGTATATCCCCTTATGTAGTTTGTGAAATTGATCTATTCATAAAATTGAATTACCTATAATTTTAGCATATAAAATTTCTTAAATGCATTACGTACCACAAGGTAATGCTCCTCTCCCACACAAAAATATGCTAATTAAGTTTAAACTTTTTTTTTTATAGCAAGCATTATGTGGAATAAATATTAAAGCTTTCAGTCTATACTAATAGAGTTAACACTTTAATGGGAAACTGCTTACTCTCTGACCTTTTGTATTTTGGCAATCAGGAAGGTGTCAAACTGCATCTTTACTTCTTATATTTCCTTCTCTTATCTTTGTGTGTCTTATTTGAAACCACATGTTACTTGCCATGAAAAGTGGACTTGCTTCCTTTCTTGTTGCAAAGAATCAGCTATATGGAGGAGAGGAGGGCCTGAGAAACTTTTCTGCCATGAAGTTTTTGAGAAATCTATCGCCACATTCTTACTGCACAGTAAAGTGTCAAGGGCTGTAAAGATTTAAGTGTGACCTCTTCATCCCACTGGTATGGTGGGATAAAAACTGAAAATACAGGTATGCTCCAGTTGTAAATAGAAGAACTACTGGAATACTTCTTTGTGAAAAGAAGCAGTGCCAATTACTTTTTGATCATGCACAGTTTTTGAAATGGACTCTACTTCAGGGGTGTCAGGCAAATCCATAATTGAAAACTTGATTGTCCTCATAAAAACATTCATACTAATGAATCAAACAATTTAATTGATACTATAAAAATAAAGGCAACAACTGTAAAATTCAGTGTGATCTTAAAATATGTAACTGCTAATGATTGTTGTAATGTGTTGATTGTACATAATTCCCTAGAATGTTTTTTCTTTTTTTGTGGGGAGAGGGTTTCATTTAAAAAACAACAAACAAACAAAATCACTAGCTGGGTATGGTGGTACATGCCTATAAACCAGCAACTTGGGATGCTGAGGCAGGTGGATTGTAAGGTTTAGGCTAGCCTCAGCAATTTAGCAAGACCCTGAGCAACTTAGTGAGACCCTGTCTCAAAATAAAAAGGGCTGAGGATGTAGCTCAATGGTAAAGTGCCTCTGGGTTCAATCCCTAGTACCCCCTCCCCCCCAAAAAAAAATTGTTGAAAGAAACTGTGAAAGTATTTAGATACTTGATATCAGGGACATTTATTTTAGAATACAGAGTTTTGGAGACTGGATATGAACTCAAAAGTCTGGTAGTGATTTTCAGATTTTTAACTTAGAAGTTGTTAAATTAGAGGCTAATTAATGATGCCATGTAGCTACTTTGGTTCTCTCAGTGCTCCCTGCTCCTGCTTTCTGGGTCTCACATACTCTGTACTCAGTGTCAGGGGTTTCTGTTTTGTTTACTTTTCATGTTGCATGCCTTTTGCACTGCTTCTCCCTCATGAGTGTAGGAGCTATGATAATTTCTGTTGCCTTGGCATTATTTCATAACACTTGTACCTTCCCTGAATTTTTTTCTGAAGACTAACTGAAATAGTAAATTTTCCTATTACTTTCTTACCATTTTTTCACAAGGTGTTAATGTATGTAGAAAAAAACACATTTACGATTGTGATTAAGATTGAAAAGTCTTGACTAGTATATTTAATACATTTCCATGTTATAATTTACTATAAGTCCATGGGTAAAATTTAAAGGGTAAATTTGTTAGCTTATTTTAATTTCTGTCATAGCAAGAGAAAAATTGATTTTGAGCTGGGTGTGGTGGTGCATGCCTGTAATCCCAGTGGCTTGGGAGGCTGAGGCAGAGGATTCTAAATTCAAGGCCAGCCTCAGCAAATTAGTGAGGCCCTAAACAACCTAGAGAGACCGTGTCTCAAAATAAAAAATAAAAAAGGGCTGGGTACATGGCTTAGTTGTTAAGTACTCCTGGATTCAGCTGTTGGTTGAGAGTTTTCCCAGTTACCCCCATCCCCCAAATTGATTTTGAAATTTCATAGATATTTCCATGAAATTTGGTATTAAAATATCCTGTTAATACATATTATATATAGTTTATTGAAAAGTGACTTTCAAAGAAAATTCATCATTACCTCCTTTTCCCAAAAGGTTTAATTTTTAGGTATCCAGAAGATGACTATGAATCCTTTCCACTCTCAGAATCTGTACCTCTTTTCTGCCTTCCTATGGGAGCAACTATTGAATGTTGGGATCCTCAAACCAAATATCCACTTCCAGTTTTTTCAACTTTTGTCCTGACAGGTTCTTCAGCTGAAAAGGTATATTTTTGTCTTGTTGATGAACTCTATTTTGTCCATGTTTCTTATTCTAGTGGTTAATATGATGTAAGCTTTGGATATTAGCATTATTTAAACAAAAGACATTTAAATTGCTGGATGCGGTGGGGCTCACCTGTAATCCCAGCAGCTTGGGAGGCTGAGGATGGAGGATGGAGAGTTCAAAGCCAGCTTTAGAAAATGCGAGGCGCTAAGCAATTCAGTGAGACCCTGTCTCTAAATAAAATACAAAATAGGGCTGGGAATATGACTCAGTGATCAAGTGAGTTCAATCCCCTGTACCAAAAAAAAAAAAAAAAAAACACAAACAATTAAGTGTATGTTATAATGCCCAATGTGAGTACCCTCATGAAATGTCCATGCTAATACCCCTGGAGTTTCTGAGGCTTTCTGGAGAAACCATTCAAAAAATAAGAAGGGTTGGGGATGTAGCTCAATGGTATAGTGTCACTGAGTTCAGTCTCCAGTACAGCAAAAAAAAAAAAAAAAAGCCCTAAAAGCAAAAGTTAGTGAATGGATTAAACAACAGGTCAGACATAACTAAAGGAAGAATTAGTGATATGGAATATAGATATTTTTAAATGTGGCACAGTAAAACATAAAAGGAATTTGACGATGTGGCAGAGAGAATCAGAAGGTTCAGTAAGTATTTAATGAGTTGCAAAAGGAGAGACTAGAAAAGAAAAAGGGAACACTTTAAGAGCTGTTGGTTGAGAGTTTTCCAAAGTTGATGGAAAGTTGTCTTTAAAGGTACACTTTGAATTTTTAGCAGAAAAAATAATTAATAAGTAAACTCACTCCTTTATGATAGTAAAACTATATATAAACTAATACATAAAATATATAATATTTTAAAAACTATATCTAAAACTAGTACACCAAAGACAGAAGAGCAGAGAAACAGGATATTGTCTTATATAAAATATGTATTGCATAAATCAGTAATATTGACATAAAATGATAGATTAAAATAAAGGATGGTGGGTGCCGTGGTGCTTGCCTGTGATCCAGTGACTCTGGAGACTGAGGCAGGATGATATTAAGTTTGAGGTCAACCTCAGCAACTTAGTAAGATCCTGTTTCCAAGTAAAAAAAAGTTGGGGAGAGGTGGCTGGGGATATTGCTCAGTGGTAGAGAACCACTGGGTTCAATCCACAGTACTACGGGGGGGGGGGGGGGGGGAGAGAGGAGGGGGAGAGAGAGGAGGGGGGGAGAGGGGGAGAGAGAGATAACAGCTGGGGTTGTGGCTTAGAAGTAGAGCGCTCATCTACCATGTGTGAGTCACTGGATTTGGTCCTCAGCACCCCATAAAAATAAAATAAAGATATTGTGTCCACCTATAACTAAAAAATAAATATTAAAAAAAGCAGATAACAGTGGAAATTGAAAACTTTTTTAGGAAAGTTGATAAAGAAGCAATTTTATTGAAAAAACATATCTCACCACAGATGACTCATGTGGATCAACAGAATTTATATGTGGTCTCATGCTGTAACTTTATGACCTTTATATTAAAGATAAAATATCTCTCATAATATAAAGATCAGTGCTGTGTTAACTGCATTACCTATAACTAAATTAACTTGTTAGCTTAATGATCATTTATGTTTCTCATTGAAAGTTGTTAATATAACTGAAAATTTAAAAATCTTTAAATTATCTGGCTGGGTGAAGGTAGTGCATGCCTGTAATCCTTGTTAACTTGGGAGACTGAGGCAGGAGGATCACAATTTCGAGGTCAGCATCAGCAATTTAGTGAGACCCTCAGTTTTGTGTTGCTGTGAATGAAATATCTGACAAGAACAATTTAGAGCAGGGAACATTTATTTGGGGCTCCTGATTTCAGAGGTCCAGTCCAGTCCATAGGTGGTCAAGTCCATTGCTCTGTGCCCAAGTGAGGCAATGTGATTATATGCTTTCTTTTTTTTTTTTTTTTGTTACCAGGAATTGAACTAGGGGTGCTTAACCACTGAGCCACATCTCCAGCTTTTTTTTTTTTTTTTTTTCTTATAAAGAAAGCAAAGTTGGGGCTGGGGTTATAGCTTGCCTCGCATGCATGAGGCCCTGGGTTCAATCCTCAAGCACCACATTAAATAAATAAATAAATAAATAAATAAAAATAAAGACACTAAAAAATAAAAAGGCACCTTTGTCTTAAAAAAAAAAAAAAAAGAAAAGAAAAGAAAGCAAGCATAAGTTGCTGAGGTTGACTTTGAACTCTGTGATCCTCCTCCTCAGTTTTCTGAGCCTCTGGGATTATAGGTATGTGCCACAGTGGCCCATGTTATTACATGGTCAATTACTAATAAGATTTATGAAGTACAGAGAGAAGGACTGATTGGTTTGGAGGAGGGGATGGGTATGATGTTAGAAATGCTTTACAAAGTATTCACAAAATACCTTAGCAGTATTTTGAAGAATAGATCAGGAGGAAGCACCAAAGTATAACAGTATGTACAAAGGTACAAAATAATGAAATAATACCTATGCCTCGTACTGTATATAGTTCTGTATTATTAAATAGGAATTGAGAACATTATGCCAGTCACATGGACTGGGATGTATCACCTGTAATGGGGAGCTTTTGATGGATCAAATTATTAATTCAGCAGGTCTATGGCCACTAAAGTACTCCTTGCTGAGACCAGTTAGTATTTACTGCAGTGCTTGTTTTTTTAATGTAAATTTTAAAAATTTATATATGACAGCAGAATGCATTATAATTCTTATTACATATATACAGTACAATTTTTTATATCCCTGGTTGTATACACAGTATATTCACACCAATTCATGTCTTCATACCTGTACTTTGGATAGTAATGATCATCACATTCCATCATCATTAATAATCCTATGCCCCCTCCCTTCCCCTCCAAACCCCCTGCCCTATATAGAGTTGGTCTATTCCTCTCATGCTCCCCTTCCCTATCCCACCATGAATCAACCTCCTTATATCAAAGAAAACATTTGGTATTTGGTTTTATGGGATTGGCTAATTTCACTTAGCATTATCTTCTCTAACTCCAACCATTTACCTGCAAATGCCATGATTTTATTGCTGAGTAATATTCCATTATGTATATATGCCACATTTTTTTTTTTTATCCATTCATCTATTGAAGGGCATCTAAGTTGGTTCCACAGTTTAGCTATTGTGAATTGTTGCAGTGCTTACTTTGAGATGTGGTGAGTCAACATGGAGTTGAAAGTTTCTAGCTTAAAGACTGGGTAACTTGGGACTGGGTAATATGCTGTCACTGAGTGAGATTGGAAACACTGGAAAAAGTGTGTATGCAATGAATTCACTTTTGAAAATGTTTTATGTTTCCTATGGGACTTTCAGCTACAGGTATTGTCATGTTATTTAGAAATAGAAGTTTGGAGTTAAGATAGTAAAGGTTTGTGTTTTGTTAGTTCATCTGTTAAATTCCTGAAGTTGGGTATGTTAGTGCATGCTTGTAATCTTAGCTACCAGGGAGGGTAAGGCGTGAGGATCCCAAGTTGAAGGCCAGCCTCAGCCCCTATCTCAAAAGAAAAATAAAACGGGCTAGGGATTTAGTGCCCCTGGGTTCAATCCCCAGTACCAAAAAAACAGAAAACAAAAACATCAAAACCTTCAAAAGATGAAATTTCCAAATAAAATTAAAACCTTGAGGAGTGCCAGTATTTAAGTGTTGGGTAATAGAATTGAATGTAGTGTTGGATCGAAAAAAGAGGCCACAAAGATACTAAAAGAAGCCAAGCACAGTGGTGCATGCCTATAATCCCAGAAGCTCGGAAGGCTGAGACAGAAGGATCATGAGTTCAAAGCCAGCCTCAGCAACAGCAAGGTGCTAAGCAACTCAGTGAGACTGTGTCTTTAATAAAATACAAAAAATTGGATTGGGGATGTGGCCCAGTGGTTGAGTGCCCCTGAGTTCATTCCCAGGTACTCCCCCCCGCCCCCCAAATACCTAAAGAGTATAGTTTCAAAACAGAGGAATGTTAGCTGTACTTTGTTATAGAGAGATCAAAAAAATTTAAGCCCTGAAAGTCATTGGGATCTTGATTAGAATTGTTTTAATGGAAATAGAAGGTAGATTGTAGTAGACAGAGGTGAAAAAATAGAGGTACTTTGTTTAATAACAAAGATGCCAATAGGTGCTTGACCAAATGATCTTAGAAAAGAAAGTAATTAAAACCATCTAAGGGCCCTTAGGTTAAAAGAAAATAAAGGGATACAGGGACTGTAAAAAGTGTAGATGTAATTGACGTGTGTGTGTGTGTGTGTGTGTGTGTGTATGTGTGTGTATACATGTGCATACATATATGATATATAAAATTTAACCCAAGGCTAAAGTGATAAAGCCCTTGCCTAGCATGTGCAAGCCCCTGGGTTCAAACCCCAGCATCACAAAAGGTCAAGAAATGAACAATAGAACAAATACACACATACAGATATACAAAACTCAGAATATATCAACGACCTCAACTTGAGAACTGTAAGTATAAACTCTTTAGAAGAAAGCATAGGTAAAAATCTTAATGACACTGGTTTTGCTGGTGATATCTATTATGGCATGAAAAGCAAAATTAGGGCAAAAGAAAAAGTGGATAAATTGGACTTCAACAAAATTAATAACACTTTTTCCCATCTAGGAACACTATCAAGAGAGTGAAAAGGGAGAGAATTATTGCAAATTATATATCTGAGAAGATTGTTGTTTGTTTTGTTTTGTTTTGTATTATGGTTCTAAGATCGAACCTGGGCCTGGCAAATACTAAGTAGTCCCTGTACCACTGAGCTCCATTCCCAGATGATAGGGTATTTATATCTAGAATATATTATATAAAAACCTCCTGTAACAAAAACTGAATAACCCAATTTAAAAATGGCCCAAGGACTTAAGTTGATATTTCTCCAAAGAAGTACAAATTGCAGTAAAATAAAAGATGTTCAATGTCTCTATGCATTAGGGAAATGCAATGAAAACAATAGTGAGATAACACTTTACACCCATTAGGATGGCTGTTAAAAACCATAAAATCTACTGTGTTGGTACAAGCCTGTAATCCTAAATATTTCAAAAGTCTGACGCAGGAGGATTCAGGTTTGAGGCCAGCCCAGGCAACTTATGAGACCCTATCTCAAAATGGCTAGGAGTGGTGGTGCACACCTGTAATGCCAGCTATTCTGGAGGCTGAGGCAGGAGAATTGTGGGTTTGAGGCCAATCTCAGCAATTTATTGAAACCCAGTTTCAAAATAAATAATAAAAAGGGCTAGTGATAAAGTTCAGTGGTGCCAGAATGCCCTGGGTTTAATCCCTATTACCCCCCCGCCAAAAAAAAAAAAAAGAAAAAAGAAAAACAAGCAAGCAAACAAACCCCAGAAAATAAGTATTGTTGAGGATATGAAGAAATTGGAATCCTTGAACTTTGCTAATGGGAATATAAAATGGTGCTGCTGCTGTGGAAACAGTTTGGCATTTCCTCCAAAGAGTAAACAGAATTATCATTCAGTCCAACAGTTTCATTCCTAGGTATACACCCAAAATAATTGAAAGTAGGGACTCAGAACTTGTACTTCACTCTCAGCATCATTAATCACAGTAGTCAAAAGGTAGAAACAACCCAATTCCCGTAATTGGATGGATAAACAAAATGAGGTATACATGCACAATAGAATATTATTCAGGCTTTAAAGGGAGTAAAACAGGGATATATGCTGCAACATAGAAGAACTTTGAAAACATGCTAAGCAAAATAATCCAGACACAAAAAGGACTAACACTATATGATTTCACTTGTACAAAGCACGTTAAAATAGGAAAATTCATAGATACAAAAAGTAGAGTAGAAGTTACCAGGGACTTGGAATGGGGGTGAGGAAATGGTAAATTTCTGTGAAGGGATACACAGCTTCCCTTTGAAGTGATAAAAAAATTCTGAAAGTGGACAGTGGTAATGGTTGTATAACACTGTGAAGGTTCATTCCACTGAATTGTACACTTAAAAATGATTGAAGGGTTAAATTTTGTTAAGTATATTTTACCATAGTACAAAAAAAAAAAAAACCACAAATGCAACTTGACTGTGGTCATTCGGGTATATTCTCTAGCGTAAGTGGTAGGTAAAAATTTCACTGTGTGGTTTAAAATGAAAATATAAGAGGTTAGTGTCCACTTTTGTATACTGTATGTGCTTGAATGTATAAATATAGTGGAAAAAAATTAAAGGAATTTACATCAAAATTTGGTTATCTTTGGGATGGAATTTTGAGTGAGATGTTTTTCTTTTCATTTGCACTCCCAGCAAATATTTCTTATTTCATAAGAGAAAAAGAAATTAATTTAAAAAAATAAACTCAAATCTTATAACAATTCTGTTACTCTAGGTATATGGAGCTGCCATCCAGTTTTACGAACCATATTCTCGGGAACTTCTAACAGAGAAACAGCTTATGCAGCTGGGCTTGTTGACGCCTGTGGAGAGAAAAGTGATCTCTAAATCCATCAATTCAAACAAATGCATTTGTTTACTCTCACACTGGCCTTTTTTTGATGCTTTTAGAAAGTTTCTTATGTTTATCTACAAACTTTCTGTGTCTGGACCACATCCTCTTCCCATTGAAAAGTATGTATAATGATTAGATTGAAGTCTGGTGGAAAAACTGAATGTATATGAATATGTTTCATTGTTAATCCAGCTTTAGCAGCAAAATCGAAAGGGAAGGAGAGTCACAGTTACCCTGGTTTTTACGTAACTCTCTTCTTCACCTGAGTCATTGAATGTAATTTAAAATTGAAGAGTGACAGTTAAGAATGCCCAAATATGAATCTTTCTGAGAATGTACCCGAGGAAGCAACTCATAGATTGTGTTGTGGTTTTCTTTTCATTCTCTAATAACCAAGACACACACAAGGGCACCCTCTATACTAAAGTGGCCAATTTGAGTTTTAAGTATAAAATTTTTCTAAACAGATATAGAAATTAGTAAAGGTGAGTTTTGTTAAATGTAAAGTTTGGGTTTTAGCATCAGAATTGTTGATAATTTTCCTTTAATTTATAGTTCTCTTTTCATGGAAATCTTTTGTTAAGCAGAAAAATAGATATAGAGTTGCTCCTCTTTTTGCCCCCCAGTGGGGGGATTGAATCCAGGGCTTTCTGCATGCATGTGTTCTACCACTGAGCTATATCCCTAGCCCCATGAGAACTACTTTTTTTGTGTGTGTGGTGCTGGGGATTGAACCCAGGGCCTTGTGCATGAGAGGCAAGCACTCTACCAACTGAGCTATATCCCCAGCCGAAAACTATTTCTTTTTAATTTATATTTTCCTGGTAATAACAGGAGATATTAATATGGACTTTGTATCAGAAAGTACATCGCACATTTCAGAATTTTAATGGACATTTACTTACATTAAGGAAATTTCTTTGGGGCTGGGAATGTAGCTCAGGGTTAGCATGCATGCCTGCCTAGCATGTGTAAGGTCCTGGGTTCAATCTCCAGTATACAAAGTAAAAAAAGAAAAAAACAATTATTTTTTTTGTTTTGCATTACTAGGGATTGAACCCAGAGATGCTCTATCACTGAATTACACCTCTACCTCTCTACTTTTTAAAAACTTTTTATTCTGAGACAAGGTCTTACTAAGTTGCCCAGGCTTACCTTGAACCTCTTATTCTCCCACCTCAGTCTTTGAGTAGCTGGGATTACTTACAGGTGTCCGCCACTGTGCCTGGCCCCCAAATTTATTTCCTTAGCCTAAGTTTTAAATTAATAGCCTTGTCATATCTGAGATGAGGTATAGAGATAGTTAAGATTTGTTAAAATCTATGAAAAAGTTTAGAAAAGTAATTATGATCTTTATTTCAAATTCTTTTCCAGGCATATTTCACATTTTATGCAAAACATCCCTTTTCCTTCACCACAAAGACCAAGAATCCTTGTACAGGTAATTAAAAAGAAATACATTTTGAGAGAGCCCTGCATATGCCATTCTAGTCATTGTAGAGTGGATCCCATGACCTTTTGAGTATGAAGTGAAGCAATGCATTCATGAAGTTCAATTTCTATTATTTAATAGCTTTCCTGACCATTTTTCCTTAGGGGCTTTTTTTTTTAGATCCTAAGTATGCAGAATTGGAATAATTATAATTTTTGGTTCATGACATTGTCATCATTGGTCCAAACATGGCCTTTATGTAGCTAAATTTAATAATATAAGACCCAGAATTACGATTTTGTTCCTAATTTTAGAGTGATGGATAAATGTTAAAAATGTATTGAACCATGGTTGGAGCAGGGAACTGAAACAATTTGTAATAGTGCTTTTTAATCTATCTATGCTCAAGGCTGGTTTCTTTTTCTTTCTAATAAGTGGCCAACCTAGGTAGGTATATAGCTTGTAACACATGCGCCTTGCTGTAAGAGATCAGGATAGAAATAGACAGGTGTGTGTCCTGTCCATAGATGTTATTCCATTGCTTGAATGAGGGAGCAGGATCAGAGTGCCCTAAAAGCTGCTAAAGATTTTGATATATATTTATTATCTTTTCCTGGACAATAGTAGTTTGCATATAGCAGTTAAGTAGCACTGGTCTGTAGAGGCAAGCTTTTTAATATTTTTCCCTAAATATTAACATTATATATATGGTAGGATTAAGACAGATACTGTTGATCTTGAGTGTATTATTTTAGTTATTTTAGGAAATATTTTTACTAAATTAGTAAATATTTTACTAATTTAGTAAATATTTTAGTTCAAATATTAATATACATGAAGCAAATACAAAATACTTACCAGTTTATTGAGTAAATAAATCTGAGTCTTTTATATAAAGGAGTTATTCCCAAATTTTTAAGTAACTGCTTTTTAACCAGTTAACTGAATTAAAGCTCAAATTAACAATTTAGTTAAAAAGAACTTATGTAATACCTCTGAATAAATACAGCTGTCAGTTTATATCTTATTATATTTCAAAAAAATATTTCTGTGTATTGAACTATTTTCCATTTTACCTGATCTAAATATTTAGATTTCAAAATGGGTTTGGTTAATTTATTTTTCTTTTTTTTCAAGCTGTCAGTCCATGATGCATTAATATTATCACAGCCAGTTTCTACACCTTTACCACTAAGGTAATATTAATGGTATTTATATGTTTGTTTGTTTGTTTACTTATTGAGTTGCTAGAGATTGAATCCAGGGCCTTGTGCATGGTAGCAGAGTGCTTTACTGCTGAGCTGCACACCCCCAGCCCAATTAATGATATTTAAAATGATATATTTCTTTATTCAGAGTAGAATACTTTAAAATATTTAGGGGTTAGGATAACAAAGTTAATTATTATTTTAAAAATAGGTAAGAATAGCTTTGATTTTTTTTTTTTGTATCAGGAATTGAACCCAGAGGCACTTTACCACTAAGTCACATCCCCTCTCATTTTATTTTATTATTTTATTTTTATTTATTTATTTTTTTTAGAGAGAGAGAGAGTGAGAGAGGAAAGAGAGAGAGAGAGAAAGAGAGAGAGAGAGAATTTTTTAATATTTATTTTTTTTTTAGTTTTCGGCAGACACAACATCTTTATTTGTATGTGGTGCTGAGGATCGAACCCGGGCTGCACGCATGCAGGCGAGCACACTACCGCTTGAGCCACATCCCCAGCCCCTCATTTTATTTTTTATTTTTGAGACAGGGTCTTGATAAGTTGCTGAGGGTCTTGATAAGGTTGTCTTTGAACTTGTGATCCTCCTTCCTCAGGCTACTGAGTCCCTGGGATTACAGGTGTGTGCTGTTATCCTAGCTAACCTTAATGTTTCTGTCTTTGATACCTGGGTAGGTAATGGTGGTATTTTAAAATGGTAATACTTCAGAGAGTTGCAAGATTAGATGTAGGAAATTCTTCCTTTTTCCCTTTTATCTCCCATTCCCATATCCAAGTCATAACTAAATGTTCAAAGTGAAGAGATTTTAGCATCCTAAGTATCTCGTATCTATTTGTTTCTTTTCGTATGCATCACTAGTCTGGGCTAGCATGATTACTTATCCTTCATGATTGACTTCTTAATTAATCTTTTTACTCTTATCTTCATTCTTTATCTACCCTGCAGCCAGTGTGCCCTTTTGAGAATGCCAATATAATTGTGTCATTTCAATTTCAGCCTAATCTCATGTTATTTTTATCCCCTTACTTACTATTCAATACCTTGATTTAAACACTGACTTTATTTATTTATATTTTGCCCCAGGGCCTTTCCATATGTCATCTTTCTCCATTCCCCCATTTTTTTTTTTTTTTGGTGTGTGTGTGTGTGTGTGTGTGTGTGGTACTTTTTTAAGGACCCAGAGGTCCTTTACCACTGAGCCACCTCCCCATCTCCCCATCTCTTTCCATTTTTTAAGACAGGGTCTCACTAAGTTACTGAGGCTGACCTTGAATTTGTGATTTTCCTGCCTGAACCTTTGAAGTGGCTGGTATCACAGTCATGGGCCATCATGTCTGGCTACCTCCATTCTTTTGAACTCAGCTCAAATGGTTGTAATTCATGAAAATCTTTCTCCATTAATAGCCCCTTTGTTTTGTAAAGAGAGTTTAAAGCATCCCATTATACTATCTCATTAAATTTGCTACTTTTTATTTTTTAAAAGTAGCAAATCTAGACTTGAAATTAATACTAGGTTCTCCATCTGTTAACATTCAGGAAATTATTTATTTATTGTAGTACCAGAGATTGAACTCAGGGGTGCTTTTACCACAGAGCCACATTCCCAGCCCTTTTTACTTTGAGACAGGGTCTCACTAAGTTGCTTAGGGCTTCACTAAATTGCTGAGGCTGGCTTTGATTTTGTGATTCTCTTGCTCTAGCCTCCTGAGCCACTCAGATTACAGATATGCCCAATTGGGCCTGGCCTATTTATTTATGTTTTTTATTGGTGCATTATAATTATACATAATAGTGTGGTATTCATTGTGACATTCATTCAAGCACATAATAATCATTGGTTCAGTTTCAATTCCCAGTACTCCCCTGCCCCATTCTCTTAGGAAATGATTTAATAAGGAGATTATAATATGTTTTATCGAAGTAGTTTATAACCTTTTCTTTCTGTCTTTTTTTTCTAGTGGAGCCAACTTTAGTACCTTGCTGATGAATCTGGGTCCTGAGAATTGTGCAACACTGCTGCTCTTGGTTTTACTTGAGAGTAAGATTCTGCTGCATTCTCTTAGGCCAGCTGTGTTGACTGGGGTAGCTGAAGCTGTTGTAGCTGTAAGTACAGTATTCTACTTTTAGAACAAAATTGCTGATAGAGAATTTGCACTCTAAAGAGAAATATCCTTCAAAGAAAGCCCCTTTGAAAATTAACCAGTCCAGTAATAGTTCAATGTAATCAGGTTGCAAAGAAAAATAGGAAGTATGGAAGGAGGGTTGGGGGGAAGGGAGGGAGGATGGGAATGGAAAAGTCAGTAGGATGAATTATAAATTGGACATAAGTTTCCTATGTTCATGTATGAATACATGACCATTGTAACTCCACATCATGTACAACCACAAAAATGGGATGTTATACTCCATGTATGTATGACCAGTCAGAATACATTCTACTGTTTTGTATAACTAAAAAGAACAAATATATGAAAACATTTAAAATATAAAAAAAAGAAAAATAGGAAGTGTAAAGAAAACAAAGGTGGTTTCTATTTGAAGAAAAATGTCAATTTCTAATTTTTTATATTTTAAAGTCTTTCAGTGAGAAACTGCATATTTATATAATAATAAATCTTATAAACGAAGCTGTCCATTGAGAGCTCTGGACAATTTCATTTTAAATTATACAAATGAATTACACAGTTAATTTCTCTCTTTTAATTTTTAATCATTGTATCCAGTAATATATATGACTTGATTATGGATAGAAAAATATCTAAATGATCAGCTCTTATATAAAGCACAAATAAAAATTAAATGAAGTATCTTGTATAAAACTCTATGATTGCTTCTTATTGCACTTAGAAAGAAATCTGATCATGTAGGACTTTATAAGCCATAGTGTAGAACTTTGGATTTTGCATTTCTCTAATTCTATATCTCATTTGTTATTTAAAGTAGTTGATTCTCCTCTCTTCCTAAGTCTCTTGTTTACTCCTGTATTGTTAGCACTTATTCCAGTTGTCTAGCATGGAGTAGGCATCAGGAAATAAATACTTGTTAAAACAATAAATGGAGTATGTCTCTAAGAACTTAATATTTTTGATGTTTTGATTTTGCGGTTCTGGGGATTGAACCTAGGGCTCCACCCATGTTAGGCAGGTACTCTACTGATCAGAGAAATGCTTCTATAACTGAAAATATTAATAACCATATGACATGGCTTTTGAAGATACTCATTATTACTTTTTCAGGTCTCTATAGTTGCATGTGAAAACACTAGTTGTTGTAATGAAACATTTGTTAATGAACTGACAGTTTTAGCAAGTTCCCTCTCAGATATTCCCTTTAAATGTTGGTGTTTATCCATACTCCTTTGTCAGACCCATTGTGGCCGAGGCTGATCTCAGCAATACAGTGCATGAACAGTTGGGGGAAAAAATGCACATTGAAATTGGTAATCTTATGAAAATTGCAGGACTATGTAGGTTTATGTTGCTGATAAGGAGAATTGTCTGAATAGTGTATAAAACCATTGATAAATCAGAATTTGATAAGCAAGTTAACACTTGAAGATAAAACTGAAAAAAAGGGTGAAGATGACAATACATGTTCAAAAGGAAAATGATTTGAATATCAAAGAACATTAAGAAATTAATGGAGGGGGATGTGGCTCAAGTGGTAGCGCGCTCGCCTGGCATGCGTGTGGCCTGGGTTCAATCCTCAGCACCACATACAAACAAAGATGTTGTGTCTGCCGAAAGCTAAAATGTAAATAAAATATTTTTAAAAAATCTGAAAAGTATGTTTAAAAAAAAAAAAAGAAAAGAAATTAATGGAGACCCAAAGCAAAGATAGATGAAACTCTGAATGCTTTTTCAAAAATGACTCTATTTATGATGGTGTTGCAAAAATCAAAGGTGAAGAGAAGGATGCCATAGGTTGCTGTCACATAGTTTTATTCTAAGATTTTTTATTTGCAGGTATAAATTGTCTTTCATCAAATGAAAGATATCTTTCCCTCAAGGGAATCTTTTCTAAGTCCTTGCACGGTCCTATGAGAATGACTGCCCTTCAGCAATCTGATCTCATTTTCTACTACTCTTCCCTTTGCTCACTCTTGCCAACCTCACTTTTTGCTACCTTTAGAGCAGCCTTTGCCCTAGCTGCTCCTTGCATTTAAAGCACTGTTCTCTAGGTATCTTCCCCTTGGTTAAATCCCTCAACTTTTTCAGGTTTCTGCTTGGCCGTCACTTTATCCTCATTTTCCTAATACAACCTGCTTTCTCTCTCTCCTGCTCTGAACTCTAATCACTTTCCTGTGACTATCATTTTTTACATAGTGTATATATTTTATTTATTATGTCTTTTTTTTTTTTTTGCGGGGGCGGGGACAGGTACTGGGGATTGAACCGAACCTAGGGTGCTTAACCACTGTGTCATATCCCCAGCCCTTTTTAATTTTTATTTTGAGATACTGTCTCACTAATTTGCTGAGGCTTCCCTTGAACTTTAGAGTCACAGAAATTAAAGGTGTGTGCCACCATGCCTGGCCTTTTAAAAAATTTCAGCTGCTTTCTGTCGCACCAGTTATTGACAAACCATGTCCAAATTCTGCATCTCACCTGTTTTTGCAAATAGTGAAGTTTTATTGGTACATAGGACATTTTTTACATCTTAGCTAAGACTGTTTTCATGCACAACAACAATTAAGTAGCTGTGACAGTGACAATATGACTTGTAAGACCTAAAATACGTAGAACTTTTTATAGAAAAAAGTAGATTAAAATCCTATGAGGATAAGAGGATAGGGATCTTTTTTTTTTTTTATTCACTACTATGGTCTCATCATGAAGAACAATGTTAGGTACTTACTAAGTACTCTGATATTTGTCAAGTAAATAATGATTGAAGACAAAAAAAACCCAATCCTGAATAACCATCTGTAATAACTGAGGTAATTAAGTGCTGTGGGTATTTCTTTGGGGTGAGTGGTGGTAAATAAGGGTGAGAATTGACCCAGGTCTTAAGAAAGCAAGGATTTTAATAGGAGAGAAAAATTTTCACCATCAATGATTAAAATTTAAATCTAAGCTGATTAAAATTTTTTAATTATCAAAAATGTCTTTTTCTTTACAGCACATATGATACAATTAAAGTTTAGCTTTGTAAAGGAAGACTGGTAAAGATTCTTGAGGAATGTATTTTTAATGACTTTTTAAGATGTTATATTGCACTGAAGTTGGATTATTTAAAATGTTTATTTGAACGATCAAGCAATTTTTTATTGAGCATCAAGTGACTTTTACTATTCCCAAGAGAATCGTTAATTTTCTTTCTTTCTTTTTTATTTTTTGTGGTACTGGGGATTGAACCCAGACCTCATGCATGTGCGGCAAGCACTCTACCGACTGAGCTATATGTCCAGCCCGAGAATCATTAATTTTAAATATATTAGTATTTTTTAATGTGGTTGGGATCAAACTCAGGGCCTCACACATGCTAAGTACATGCTCTACAATTGAGCGATACCTTTTTTTTTTTTTTTTAAACTAGAGATTAACCACTGAGCGCTTAACTACTGAGCCACATCCCCAATAAAATAAATAAATAAAATTTTATTTTAAGACAGGGTTTTCCTAAAGTGCTGAGAATGGTCTCAAACTTGCAATACTCCTGCCTCAGCCTCTAGAGAGCTGGCATTAGGTGTGCACACACCCCCCCCCCCCCAGTTCCTACATTAGTGTTTTTTAAATCCTTAGTGCTCTTGGTTGAATTGTGGCCAGATATTGTTTTGACAATTAATAGGTGGCTGCAATGCATAAGCATTAAAAAGCATAAGTTTGTTTTATGATTTTTAGGGTAGTTTTGCTTTGATTCCATAGAATGGAATGTGGGTTTTATATAGATATTATAAAAATTAACATGAAAAGTTGTTAGCATTTTTACTGTGCTTGTGATCATTGTCATACTTGAAAATTTTAATCACATTGGTTTATAGTATTGCTTAGTTATATTTTATAGTCATTCAGTTTGGGAATGAAGTTTAAGGTTAAAAAAAAAAACTAGACTTCACTGCTTTTCAGTGGTCCCTTTTCAGTAATATTAGTTAATTACATAATTTTCATTGCAAATTTAAAGTTTGGTTAATTTTTTATAACTTTTTCTCCAGATGATCTTTCCATTTCAGTGGCAATGCCCATATATTCCCCTTTGTCCTCTTTCACTGGCTGGAGTGCTTAGTGCACCTTTACCATTTATAGTTGGAGTTGACTCAAGGTATTTTGATCTTCATGACCCACCACCAGATGTTGTTTGCATTGACTTGGATACGAACATGTTATATGTGTAAGTTGCTTCATTTTGTATTATCTCCCATTTATATTTTTCACTATACGTAGTTACAGTTTTTAGAAGACATCTAGCAATATGTTGTTTTTGAAATTTATTAGTAAGTCTTCATGTTTAATGTAGTAATTCTTAAGCAGAGAAGGTATTAGAATCTGGGAAATTTGTGTAGTTTACAAAAAAGTTTAATATTAAAATATATTTGGTTATGTTAACAATGGCCAGGAGATATTTGGGTTTATCAAAAGAATATGGATTTGAAGAAAAGTCTGTACACTTGTTTTAAGAGCTTCAGAGATGATATGCTTTCTAGATTTAATTAAAAATCCATATGTAAGCAAAATAGATTTACCTGTTTTAGGTAAAGTTTAATCACAATGTAAGGTGATAGATACACCATTTTCTTAGTTGTCAGGATTTGAATTTTATAAGGATCTCTTCTTTACTGCATAGAAATTGATATCAGAAATATGAGTAGTGGTACAGCTGAGGGTTTAGGGCATAGCATACCACATTAATAAAAGAATTAATTCTGGATAGATGCTTAAGAGCCGGTCCTCAACTCTTTCCCCCAAAGTGGGGAAGGGAAGGAAGTATTGGAAATTATTTTAAATTTCTTTTTACTTCCTTAGATCCTTTAGCACTTGAATTTTTTGCTCTTTCGGATTGATACTGAATAGATAAAACATCTTGGGTGAGGCCTGAATGGTCACAGCAGTGGAATTCGGTGGGAAGATACCTGTATTTGAACCAAAAGAATATCTTCAGGAAGGAAGAAAACATTTGCTATAACTAAAAAAGTCATTTTCAAACAGAAATATATTTTGAAATTATATAGCTGTAGTAGCTCCTTACTCTGGGTATATTTAGATTTGCTTACAACATGTAATAAACTACCTGAATGGATTAAATATTTGTAATTGTACACATTTTCTTGTTTGTAAGCTACTCTGAAAACAGTTAATTCTGTTATGTATCATTGTAGTCCTTCTAGAAATGACTATGAAATTGTAACTCAGATTTTTACCTTACTTTATTTATTATTCTGAATTAAGATATTACTTAGAGATTCTAAATTTTGCCATTTTGAATAATTTACATTAATAAAAATAGTGTTTTCTAAAGTCAATTTAGACTGATCAATTATACTTACAGAATTATGAAACTCTCCAGATACTAAAAGTGATGGCGCACACCTGTAATACCAGCAACTGGGGAGGCTGAGGCAGGAGGATCACAAGTTCTAAGACAGTCTAAGACAGTCTCAGCAACTTAGTGAGAGCCCATATCAAAAAGTAAAAAAGTGAAAAGGGCTAGAGATGTGACTTGGGAATTAAGTGCCCCTGAATTCTATTCCTGGTACCCCCCCCCCCCGCCCACAAAAAAAAAAGTCATAGAGAATAATGTACATAATGTCAGACCAAGACAAATTAAAATATTACCAATAAAGTTGAAACCCCTGGATAGTCCTCTACAATCAAATCTTGCTGTGATCTCCCAGAGGTAACCATTATCTTGGATCTGGTGTTTATATAATTCTCATGTGTTTCAAAAGCAGTTTATATGTATTAGTCTAAATTGAGATTTTGCTTGGCATGCTTTAAACATTTTTTATATATAATGGTTTTCTGTATATCTCTAGTTTCTTATCTTGGGGATCGAACTCAGGGCACTTCAACACTGAGCTGCATCTCTAATCCTTTTATTTTTATTTTGAGACAGGGTCTCACTAAGTTGTTTAGGCTGGCCTCAAACTTATGATCCTGCTGCTTTAGCCTCCTGAGTTCCCAAGATTAATATTGATAGACATTTAGGTTTTATCTAGATCTTTGCAATTGTCAATGGGGTTTGTCTGTTCATTTGTTTTTCCCTTTGTACCAGGGATTGAACTGAGAGCTTTGTGCATGTTAGGCAAGCACTCTACCAGTGAGCTATATTCTAGTCTGACAATGTCATTTTGATCATTGTGTACATATATCCTTAAGTACCAGGGTGAGAATTCCTCTGAAGTTTATCCTGGGAAGAGCTGATTGGTTGATTGGTGGGGAACAAGTATCTTAATAGCTTAAAAGCAGAATTTTCTCCCAAGTTTTCCCCTTCTTCAGTGGATAAAATTCCTCTTTGTTATGCTTAGACTTTTATTTTTTTTTTGCTAATTTGACAGTAATGGTATTTTACTGTGTATTTAATTCAGATTTCTTAAATTAGTAGGGAATTGAGCATTTTAATTTTTTTCCCCTTTGGTATTCCTCTCATGAATTGGCTATTTCCCCCTTTTGATGCATTTTCCTGTTGGATTATTTGTCTTTTTTTTTGTGTGTGTGTGTGTGTGTGTGTGTATATGTGGTGCTAGCAATCAAACCCAGGTCCTTGTGCATGCTAGGCAATCACTTACCACTGAACTACACGCTCAACACCGAGCCTTTTTAAAAACGGGACCATCTTTCTGTGTTCTTCAGGCTGGCCTTGAACTGTTGGGCTCAAGTGTTCCTTTTACATCAACCTCAGTTTCTCTGTATAGATTACTGTTTTGTTTCAGGTGGTGCTAGGAATGGAACCTAGGGCCTCATGAAAGCTAAATGCATACTCAGCCATGGAGCCAGCCCCTGTTTTTGGTTCTTGTATATAAAATGATCTGCCCTGAGATCGTGAACCATTGTCCTGCATAGTCTTAAAGTTGTAGCATTGTTTAGGTTTTTCATTCAACTAAACTTGATACTAGTGTCAGATATTACTTAAGGATAGCATTGTTTTTTTCAGATAAGCAATTATTATCAGATTGTTTATTGAATACTTAGTTCATTTGTTACCTATTGGTCTTCAGTATCAACTGCATTACATACCACTTTCTTTATTTCTGTGGATATGTTTCTGGATTACACTGTTCCTTTGGTCTATTTCAGCTTCTTACCAGTATTATACTATCTTACCGACTTTAAAATTAAGTCGTCTAATCCATTGTGGTGGTGCATACCTGTAATCTCAGCTTCTTTGGAGGCTGAAACAGGAGGATCATGAGTTTTAGGCCAACCTGGGAAATTTAGCAAAATCTTATCTCAAAAAATAAAAAGGACTTGGCATATAACTCAGTGGTAGAACACCTTGGGTTCAATCCAGTTCAGAACTGCAGGGTGGGGTTAATTATAGATATACCTTTTATTATATGAGTTGTCCAAACAGACCAATTTATAGAGCCAGAAAGCAAATTAATGATTGCCTTCTGATGCAGGGAAAGGGGAGAATAGATATATTGGGGGACAAAGGAATGGGGTTTCTTTTTGAGTTGATGAGAATATTCTACAATTGATTTTTGAGTTGATTACACAATTCTGTGACTATACTAAAAACCACTGAATTGCATGTTTCAAAGGGGTAAATTTTATGACATGTGAGTTCTCTCTCCTGAAGTTGTTAAAAAAAGTTATGAGATAACTAGTCATGCTGGGCATGGTAGCACATGGTAGCTTGGGAGGCTCAGGCAGGAGGATCACAAGTTCAAAGCCAGCCTCAGCAGTTTAGTGAGACCCTAAGCAATTTTTAGACCCTGTCCCATAAAAAAAGCAAAAGGGCTGAGGTTAGTAGGGTTCAGTGGTTAAGCAACCTGGATTCAGTCCCTGGTTTCTTCCCCACATCCCAAACAAAACAAAACAAGTCACCTTTACTGACGTTTTTCTTTAAAATTATTTTCACTGTATTTGGTCTTTTGCTTTTTCAAAATTAATTTTAATATCTTGTTAAGCTTCACACAAAGCTATGTTGTGATTTTGGTTAGAATTAATTTGGGGAAAATGCTTTGGGGGTGGTGGTGCTGGGGGTCACACCTACAGGCACTTTACTACCACTGAGCCACATCCCCAGTCCTTACAATTTTTTATTTTGAGATAGTGTTTTGCTAAATTGCTGAGAATGGTCTCAAACTTGTGATTCTCCTGTCTCAGCTTCCCAATTTGCTAGGATTACTGGTCTGTGCCACTGTGCCCAGCCAGTGATATATATTTTTTGATATAAAGTTTTCCTGTCCATGATTATAGTATTTTACTTCATTGATCTTTTAAAAAAATTTCAATAAGCATTTCATTTTGACTCGGCAAGGTGGCACATGCTTGTAATCCCAGTTGACTCAGAAGGCTAAGGCAGGAGGATCGAAAGTTTCACCAGCAATTTAGTGAGACTTTAAGGAATTTAGAGAGACCCTGTCTCAAAATAAAAAATAAAAAGGGCTGTGGCATAGTTCAATGGCATAGTGCCCCGGGTTTGTTCCCTAATACCAAAATAAAAGGGAAAACAAATTCCAAAACAAAACAAAACAACAAAAACACCAACTTCACATTCTCTCCATAAAAATTATGAAGGTCTTTCATTGTTTCTTACTGTCTTACAGCAAATGGTATTTTAAATTTACATATTCTACTTGTTAGTCACTAGGGTATAGAAATGCAAAAAAAAAAAAAATTATATATAGTGATTTCATACCTAACATTTAGAATTCTCTTGTCGGATAGATTCTCTTCAGTTTTCTGGCTATAGATACTTATCTATAATTCTTATATATTTTAAAATTTCCTGTTTTAATTCTCTGGTTAGGATTTTAGTGTAGTGTTGAACAGGAGTAGTGATAGTTTATATTTTGTCTGGTTCCTAATTTCAAAGGGAATGCTTTGAACAGTTCATTGGAAGGTATAAGTGGTGTAAGTTGTGATTCTACCACTTCTGCTTCCTGAGTACCTGGGATTACTGGTATGTGCCACCAGAACCAGCCAGAGTTTACTATTTTAAAAATGCTAATTCAGTATAATTCTGATCAGAACATGTAGTATACGTTATTGACTATTAATTTATTGAGGTTTGCTTTAAAGGAAAGAATATGGTAAGTTTTTGTAAATATTTCATACGATGAGTCTCTAGAAATAAACAAAAGACCAATAAAATAGGCAAGGAGCTGGGTGCAGTGGCTCATACCTGTAATCCTAGCTACTGGGGAGACTGGGGGCAGAAGAAATGCCAAGTTTATGGTCAGTCTGGCCAACTCAGCCAGACCATGTCTCAAAGCGTAAGAAAAAAGGGAGGGGGACATATGATATATCTTAGTGGTAGAGTGTTTGCCTAGCATGCAAAAAACTATTGGTTCAAGTATGGCAGTGAAGAGTACCCTGGCTCTATGTATGAGTATTAGATGTCTTATTGATTTTGTCAGAAAAATTCCTTTTATTGCAGCGTCCTGCAAACTGAGAGGACCTTTTGTTCAGTTTATTCATATACAAAAGTGTACTGTATCTTTTGAAAAAGAGACTGGCTTTCACAGAGGTACAGGTTGGATTTAGTTTTTTTCAGAATCACAATCCAACAGGAAAATTGTATTATTTATGGAGTGAAGCTCCATGTTCAAGGTCAAAGATGAAAAATATTGCAATGCAGTAAAAAATCTGATGAAGGCAAAGATTTCTGATTATTTTTGATTAAATAAACATAACCTAGAAAAAAAAGTTGTTGGTTTGATCCCCAGTTAAATAATTTCATTAAATAAGAAAACAAAACAACAACAAAAAAAAAAAAAGGGAAAAAAAAGAAAGGAAGGCAAAGATTATGAAGTCTTTTTGTAGAAAAATATATAAAAATTGATATGTGAACATCTCACCCATAATAGGAGAAATGCTAACATCACCTCTGCACTTGGATACTGCTTTTATATTTTCAGATTGGCCAAAAAAAAAAAAAAAAAAAAAAATCTAAAATGAAATGCTTAATAAGACAGTATTCACTTGAGACTATTGTACAAGCAACCTTAAAGATATTATATTTATTTAGTGGTATTTGTCAAAATCACAAATGTGTGCCCCCCGCCCCCCCCCCCCCCCCCCCCTTTTTTTTTTGGTACCAGGGATTGAACCCAGGGGCATTTGACCACTGAGCCACATTCCCAACCCTATTTTGTATTTTATTTAGACAGGGTCTCACTGAGTTGCTTAGCACCTTGTATATATTCTTGATCTAGCACTTCTGCTTCTAGTAATGTATCATAATGTTTTATTTCATGTAAAATGATAAAAAGTTAAAAAAAGTTACTTACTATAGCATTTGTTTAAAGTAAAAAAATAAAATTGAGGTGTCTCAGCTGTGTTAAATGGTATACACATGCAATGGAATCCTACTCTACAGTACAAAATAAGTGAAAATGCTTTCTATGTTGGAAAAGATCACAAAAGATAAATTATTAAATAAAAAAATTTAAGGTGTATAATTACATATTTCAGTGTGCTGCTTGCTACTTGTGCAAAGAAGAGGTAGAGGATAAATATGCACTTTTGTTTGCTAGTTTTGGAATGAAACATTTAAATGTATACAAGAATGAAACAAAATTTAATCGGTTTTCTCTACTGTTCCTTTCTTAGTTTGTTAATATTTTCTGTTAATACTTATTATTTCTTGGTGTCTAAGGTTTAGAATCGTTCTTCTTGTCCAGCAGCTTAAGCTGGAAATACAGATTATTTTTAAACTTTATGTCTTCATGGTGATTATCTTTGGGATGGGAGGGAGCTGAGTAGATGGGAAACAAAGATATGTAAAAGGTTTTTGTTTTGTTTTGTTTTTGTACTAGGGTGGTTTACCACTGAGATACATACCCAGTCCTTTTAAAATTTTTTATATTGAGAGAGGGTATTGCTAAGTTGCTTAGGGCCTCACTAAATTACTGAGGCTGACCTCCAAATTGGAATCCTCCTGCCTCAGCCTTCTGAGTTGTTGGGATTACAAGTATAAGCCATCACATCTGGCTAAAAAGTTGTTTTGGAAGTGAGATCATATTAACTATATTTAAAAAATGCCCAGTGGTTATTTGGACATTTGCTTTATTTATTAAGGCTTTGTTATTAGGTGAACTTACATTCAGAATTGCTCTATTTTTTAGTTAAATAAGTATTTCTATCATGTGCTTTTTAAAAAAAATATTTCTGGTGCTCTTTGTATTAGTCTTTAACATTAATATAGTTGTGTTTGGTGTATCTTTTTCCATACTCTTTTTTTTATTTTTTAATATTTATTTTTTGGTATAGATGGACACAACACAATGCATTTTATTTTTATGTGGTGCTGAGGATTGAACCCGGGTCCCACCGGTGCTAGGCGAGCGCTCTACCACTAATCCACAATCCCAGCCCCCCATACTCTTTAAATTTCAGATTTTTCTCAATTATTATATATAAAAAAATTAAAAATCCAGTATAATACAGGTGCTGTAGTGCACACCTATAATCCTGGCAGCCAGGGAGGCTGAGGCAGGAGAATCACAACTTGGAGGTCAGCCTCAGCAACTTTGCAAGACCTTGTTTCAAACTAAAAAAATATAAAACATCCCTGGGTTCAATCCCTGGGTTCAATCCCCAGTACCTGGGTTCAGTCCCCAGTACCCAAAACAAACAAACAAAAAAGCCCACAACATCCAATTCATCATTTGACCAGTTTTCCTAGCACCACTGGTTAAAAAGGCTGTCTTTTCTCCAGTGTGTATTTTTGACACCTTTGTCAAGGATCAGATGAAAAAGCTGGATATGGTAGCTTTAATGCCAGCAGCTTGAGAGGCCGAGGAAGGAGGATCACAACTTCCAAACCAGCCTCAGCAACCTAGTGAGGCTCTAAACAACCTAGTGAGACCCTGTTTCAAAGTAAAATAAAATAAAGCAAAATAAATAAAAAATAAATGAAAAGGGCTGGGATGTTGCTTAGTAGTTAAGCACCACTGGGTTCAATCCCTAGTACCCATCCTCCCCCACCAAAAAAAAAAAAATCAGATGACAGTAAATGTATTGGTTTATCTCTGTATCTTCTATTCTGTACCATTGATCTATTTGTGCTATGCAGTTTTTGTTATTATAGCTCTATAATATAATTTGAAGTCACATATTGTGATGCCTCCACCATTGCTTATTTGGCTTAGAATTGCTTTGGCTATTCTGAGTCTTTTATTCTTCCAAGTGACTTTTAGAACTGTTTTTTCTAGATCTATGAAGAATGTCTGGTATTTTGGTGGGTATTGCATTGAATCTGTACATTGTTTTTAATAGTGTGGCCATTTTAACAATATTAATTTTGCCTTTTCACAAACATGGGAAGTCTTCAGTATTCTTCAATTTCTTTCTTTAGTGTTCCATATTTTCCTTGTAAAGGTCTTTCATCTCCTTGGTTAGATTTATTCCCTAGATATTTTATTTGTTTTGTAAATAGAATTGTTTTTCTGATTTCTCTCTTAACAGATTCATTGTTATATAGGAAAGCTGTTGATTTTTTAAATTTTTATTTTGGAACCTGTTATTTTGCTAAAGTAGTTTATTAACTCTAGCAGTCTTTTGGTGGAACATTTTCAATCAGCTAAGTATAGAATCTTATCATCTGCAAATGGTGATAATTTGACTTCTTCCTTTTCTATTTTTTTATCCCTTTTATTTCTCTTGCCTAATTGTTCTGGCTAGAATTTCTAGTACTATATTAAATAGGAGTGGTGACAGTGGATATCCTTGTCTTGTTCCAGATTTTAAAGGAAATGCTTTCAGTTTTTCCCCATTCATTGTTATTGGCTTTGGGTTTGTTATCCATAGCCTTTATAATGTTGAGGTAGGTTCCTACTATCCCTAGTTTCTTTAGTGTTTTATCTTAAAAGGGTGCTGAATTTTGTAAATGTAGTGTATATTTTATTGTTATATGTTGTTATGTATTTATTTCCCTTAGTTTTTATTTATTTTTAATTTAATGAGTGTGTTTGGTGCTGAGGAATGAACTCAAGGTCTTCCTTATGCTAACCTCACATTCTATGACCAATCTTCATCCCGGCTCTCCCTAAATATTTTAATATGGATGTTTAAGCTTAAAGTTTAATATTTGCCCTTCATTCAAGCAGTAAACTTAAGTAGGCCTGTTTATTGCAGTGTTGAGGATTGAACACAGTGTGTTATCCTAGGCAACACTCTAACCACTGAACTATATCCTCCCTTCCCCACTTTTGAATAAACTTTAATTGGCAACATCCTTTCACTTTTTTTTTCTTTTCTTCTTTTTGGGGGGAGGGGTACTGGGAATTTGAACCCATGGGTCCTTAACCACTGACTATATTCTCAGCCCTTTTTTGTATTTTATTTGGAGACAGGGTCTTGCAGAATTACTTAGGGTAACTCTGTGTTGCTGAGGCTGGCTTTGAACTCATGATCCTCCTGTCTCAGCCTCCCTAGCCACTGGGATTATAGGTGTGTGCCACACCCGGCCAACCTTTCACTCTTATTGGTGAATTTTACAATTCATGGTCCCTTAGATTAGATGAAATGCAGTTTATTATCTCATTATAGCCCTTGAATGTTGGTACATTATCATCCTCATTTTGCAGATAAGAAAATTAACAGTTAAGTGAGTTGTACAAAGCCACACAGAGATGGTAAATGTTAGGATCAGGTTACAAATTGATGATTATCTGAATAGTAACAACACTTTTTAATTTGGGGAGGTTAAAGGCACTAAAATATTAGAAGTTCATAAAATGAAAGAAATTGATCAGGGTTAAATTTGACCTGCTATCAGTTTTAAAACATTCTCCTTTTTGAGAGATGTTAAAATATATATTTTTACATAGAAGTGTTAATTCTTTCATTAGTCAGGTGTCCTTCCTGGGAGGATGTGTTTGATTCTGTGCTGATTGCATTAATGATCAGAGAATACTTGAAGTTAATTTCTTGGAACATGCCGATAATGTAACACCTCAGCCTTTGCCTAAAGGTTGGCAGGCCTATATTATTGGATTCTCAGGGGGAGATCCCTCTTCTCCCAATAGAAATCTAAGCTGAGCCAACCTTATAAGGGCCCCAGTTTTATTTGAAGATCTCAATTCTAATACCCTACTTGATGGAACTCAGACTGTCTCCTTTCCTCTGAAGACTTTTATTTGTTTTGGTACCAAAAACTGATCTTGCGGGTGCTTAACCACTGAGCCACATCCCTAGCCCTTTTTATTTTTTATTTTGAGACAGGGTCTCACTGGGTTGCTTAGGGCCTCACTAAGTTGCTGAGGCTGACTGAACTTGCAGTCCTCCTGCCTTAGCCTCCCAAACTGCTGGGATTACGGGCATTTGCTCTCTGAAGACTTTTTAAAAGATCACAAGTTCGAGTCTAGTATCAGCAACTTAGTGAGGTCCTAAGCAATTTAGTGAGACGGTGTTTCAAAATAAAACATTAAAAGGGCTGGGGATGTAGCAAAGTGTTAAAGTGTCCTGGGTTCAATCCCCAGTACAAAAAAAAAAAAAAAAAAAAAAAAAAAAAAAATCCAAGACTCTTTTAATCCTCAGGGCACATCTGGCCATGGTGTTGGTGTTACTCTGGGGTTTCTAGTCATCGAAGACTTCCTAATTTTCTTGCCAGCTGAAGTATAAATTTCAAAGAATGAGTCCAATATTTATGCTAGTTTTTTCAAAGAAGAGTTTTTTTTTCAAGCCATTGTGTCTACTGTGTTAAATTCTTATAATAAAAAAATTCTATAAAGTAAGCTTTTGTTAATGCTTTCTAAAATGGTCATTTCTAGCTGGATGTGGTAGCTCACGCCTGTAATCCCAGTAACCTGGGAGGCTGAGGCAGGAGGATGGAGAGTTCAAAGGCAGCCTCAGCAACTTAGCAAGGCCCTAAGAAACTCAGTGAGACTCTGTTGCTAATAAAATATTAAAAAAGACTGGGGATGTGGCTCAGTGGTTAAGTGCCTTTGGTTTCAATCCCTGGTACTACTACTATTACTACTACTAGTAATAAATGAAAAAAAACCTGTCATTTCTATGATTTTGCATATTTAACATTTTATGATCATAGATTATATTGAATAATGGTGTTGTGATTTATCTTTTAATGACTGAGAAATAACTAAATATACTTTTAATCCTCACTTAAATTCCTATTAAATTAAATTCATTCATTCATTCATTTGCTATTGGGGATTGAGCCAGGGCATTCTACCACTGAGCTATATCCCCAGCCTTTTTTTATATTTTATTTGGAGACAAGAAAGTTCTCATTAAGTTGCTTAGGGCATTATTAAATTGCAGAGACTGGCCTTGAACTTGTGATCTTCTTGCCTCAGCCTCCTGAATCACTGGGATTATAGGCACGCACCCGCACCATTGTGTCCATCAGGCACATAGTATTTTAGAATAGGCTTGTGGTAACTTGGATTTCAAGTCAGTTAGAGCCAATATTTAAAATAGTATAATTCGAAAATGTAACTTTTGAAGTAAGACTTTAATTCAGTATTATATTGCTAACTACAACATTGAAAAATCTTTGTTGGAGGGTTAGAATGAGGTAGGTAAGCAGATTTTACTGAAGCAGACTGAAATGAAAAGAGAAGTTCTTGAAAATCACTTATTCCAGCTACTCAATATCAGTTATAACTTCAGTAAAAAGTCCTTTCCCCTTTCTTTTTTTAATTTTTTGTTTAGTGAAAGCAGATTATGAATAACATTTTATTAATTATGTTCTTATTCAATAGATCAGATGAAAAGAAGAACATGAACTGGAAACAGCTACCTAAAAAGCCATGCAAAAATCTACTTAGCACTTTAAAGAAACTGTATTCCCAGCTATCTACAGGTAAATGTGAAGGTAAAGAATTTAGGGAGAGAGATCAGGTGTTGGGATCAGCCCCCAAAGTAATTTTTTTAGTGAAAGAATATATTTTATTCGAAGTGAGTCTCATTACATAATAATATTTTAGTAATAAAAATTAATATGTAATTAATGATTTTTTTTTCAGCACTTGGATTGAACCCAGCAATATTTTGCCACTGAGCTACATCCCCAACACTTTTTATTTTTATTTTGAGACAGGGTTTTGCTAAGTTACTGAGGTTGGCCTCTGTGAGTGTTGCTGGGATTACAGGCAACCACCACCTTACCTGGCTGATTCATGATCTTTTGAGCACATTCTTTGTGTCCTCCTGCTTGACCTTTTCTGGTTAGCCTCTGTCATTGATTTCTTTACGTTAGCAGAGAAGAATTTCAAGAAGTGATAGGCTTTATTTTGACTATTTCCTAATCAATCACCATTATGTAAATAGATACATACATTAATATCAGTTTTGTTTTTACTTCCTTTTGTCAGTTCACCGGAAAACTCAAGAAGGTTCAGCCATTGAAATGACTCCAATTGAAGCAGATTTCTCCTGGCAAAAAAAGATGACACAACTTGAGATGGAAATTCAAGAGGCATTTTTGCGATTTATGGCATCTGTTTTAAAAGGATATAGAACATATCTCAAACCAATCACAGAGGCTCCTTCAAATAAAGCCACAGCTGTAGATTCATTGTTTGATCGACAAGGTGAGTGGCATGGAAATTACAGTTGCTTTTAATTTAAGTGAAAGATATTTTCTACCATTTTATATTGCTACCAAGAAATATTCACTGAAATTCTTAAGAATTAATATTAAAAATCAGTGAACTCATATACTTTCTTTGACAAGAAAGTAATTGAAATGATGGATATGGATATGGAATTAATATTGGATAGGCAGGAAAGTGAAGACAGGAGAGTATAGGTGGAAAGTAAAAGCAACAGTAGATTGGAGGATTCATTGAACCCTCTACCCACCCTACCCCACATATCTTCACCAAACGATAAAATGTTTGGTGGAAGTAGCTTAACTTTGTAGAAGGAAACCAGGTAGGCAAGATACTCTTTTTTTTTTTTTGGTACCAGGGATTGAACTAAGGGACACTCAACCACTGAGCCACATCCCCAGCCCTGTTTTGTATTTTATTTTGAGACAGTGTCTCACTGAGTTGGTTGGCACTTTGCCATTACGAGGCTGGCTTTGAGCTCATAATCCTCCTGCCTTAGCCTCCTGAATTGCTGGGATTACAGGTGTGCGCCATAGTGCCCAGCTAGGATACTCATTACTTGTAATGGGCTGAGAGTTACATGAAAATATGAGATAATTTAGGAAGGAGGGCTTTTCTGAATGGTAGCAAGGAAAGAAAATCCAATGAGTATAACTGTGTATAGGAGTGAAAAGTTTGAGGTGGGGTAAATGATAGGATCATTGAAAATTAAGGAGTTAAGAGATCAAAATGTTGTGTTGTTTGTGCTTGTGGGTATAGAAGAATGATGATGGTAGGAATTGGAAGAGACTTTGAGTGAACTGTCCTGTTTTTTCCTTGAATGGAACAGCAGCCTCCTTTATCAATAGATGTCTGTGATTAATAGGGGAAAGGGTGAATTAGCCAGATGCTTGAACTTTTAACTCAGCATAAGTTTTTATAAGACATGATCTGGTGGCATTGAAAAGAGAATATTGAGCTTTTGGATATTGACCATTGGCTCAAGAGTACACAGAGTAAAATCAAGGAGGAATTTCTACTTGAGAGCTTTGGAGCTGGAGATGCCTCAGAGAGCGTTCATATTTCAGTGAAAAGATTAATGGTTTAAGTTTTGTTTTGTTTTGTGGTTGAATCTGGAAGAAAGAGCTAGATGTGGTAAATGGAAGGTTCTATAAATGTGGAGTTAAAGAGAATATAATATAGATAAGTAAAAGCTTAAGATAATGTTTAATATAACTTTTAGTTCTACTTTAAAATTTGAATTTAATTACAATTTTGTTTTCTTTAGGATTTATAAAAAGTCGGGATCGGGCCTATACAAAATTCTATACCCTTTTATCCAAAACACAGATCTTTATTCGTTTCATTGAAGAATGCAGTTTTGTAAGTGATAAAGATACTGGATTGGCATTTTTTGATGACTGCATAGAGAAGGTAAAATTTTGTCTTACATACCAATCCTAAGAAAAAAGTTTGGCTTCACTGTGTAATCATCGTTATTATTAATCCTCCGTATCTTGAGGAAGACAGTACAGTCAGTGTGTGTGTTTAGGATCTAAAAAATATATTGTAAAATATTGTGTATTTGCCTAGTACTGGGGAACAAAAAGATGATTTTTTTTCTTGTTCAAATCAGGATTTAAGATAATAATTTGTGTGTGTGTGTGTGTGTGAGAGAGAGAGAGAGAGAGAGAGAGAGAGAGATGGAGGGGGAAAGTATTGATTGATTGATGCCAGGAAAATATTGATTAATTGATTCCAGACTTCATATTGAGAGTCATTTTCTTTTGTGGTATCTAGTTTCTACTGTATAGTTAATTTTTTCTTTGAATCCCTCTTTGGATTTGTAACTATTAAGTTCTTAGAACATTTCCTTGAAACTCTCAAGTCTTGTTACCATATTTTTATTTAAATAAATAGGATATGATTTAGGTTTTTTTTTAAATTAAAAATTTAGTTTTATAGGTAATGGATGTTCCTGTGTTGTTTTGTTTTAATGCCTTTTCAAATACTTTTGCTAATTTTTCTTTTATCCTAATGAAGTATATTGGGAAGTATATTAAAATTTACAGCTTTGTTTATTCAACCTAAAGAAGTTTAATTTTTTAACAGTGATGACTTCTTTATATATATGTTTTCTATTTTTTTTTTTTTTTTTTGTACCAGGGATTAAACTCAGGGGCACTTAACCACATTAAGCCACATTCCCAGCCCTTCTTTGTATTTTTATTTATAGATAGAATTTTGCTAAGTTGCTTAGCACCTTGCTAAATTGCTGAGGCTGTCTTTGAACTCGAGATCCTCCTTCCTCAGCCTCCCGATCCACTGGGATTACAGGCATGTGCTATTATGCCTGATATATTTTTTAATATTTAATAGGGTTTCTGCTTTTGCTAAGTGGATTTTTGGGGCTGATTATTAACTATAGGTTTTATAAAAATTGAAGTTATATCCATAAAACATAGAATACTATGACACTTTAATTTTTATGGGACCTGAGTGATTTATGCCTTACACGACACTTGAATAATTTTCTCCCATTCTATCAATGTGATCTGTAACTCTAGGAATATGATTAAAACTGTTGAACCTTTCTTTATAACATTGATATTCCAGCATTTTCCAGTTAGGTAGGTAACTTGGATAATGTAGGTCTTTATTAATAACTTATTTTTTTGAGAGGCCAGATTTCCTTTGTGTTTGGTTATGTTTTGTATGTGAATAAGGGTTATGAAAGAACTAATCAAAATAGATTGTTTTTATGTTGCTAGCCACAAGACAAATATTATGCTTTAGCCAAAAAGTTTAGGATCTAAAAAATATATTGTAAAATATTGTGTATTTGCCTAATACTGGGGGAACAAAAAGATGATTTTTTTTCTTGTTCAAATCAGGATTTAAGATAATAATTTATTAAATCCACAGTGGACATTTTTGCTATAAATCTCTTTTCTTCTTTTCTAGTTGTTTCCTGATAAAGGCACAGAGAAAACAGAAAAGGTATTTTTTCCTTAAGTGTTGAAAGTTCAGAATTAGATCTTGCTTATATGCAAATTAATTGGAGAAAATAATTATTTTCAGGTTGATTTTGACTTAGCAGAAGATACCAAATTAATAGAATTAGATGATTCACAGAAAAGTGAGCATACTGTATTAATAATGCCACCTGAGCCACCTCCTGATGATGGAAAGGACCTCTCACCAAAGTACAGGTAGAAAAAAGAAATTTAAAGAACTTCTTGGGCACTGCTTGAATAGTTTATTTCAATTTCTTATCAGTATTATTAGATATGTATATTAGTAATTTGTAATTGTTGTTTTTAATAGTAATTCACTGACCTAATAGAGATGATTATCATACGGAGATGCCAGCAGGTATTATAGTTTAAGAATTAGATGGCCTTGTTAGAAGAGAAGCCAGGTTTTGATCATTATTCACCTAAATGTTTAACTATAATAATCTTTAAAAATTTCAGTTCTGAAGAAGAAAAAAAATTAACTTTTTGTTAGGTTCCCACTTTCTTCAGGAGGTCTATTGCTAATGTAAATAACTTGAAAATCGTATGATTAGTAAGATAGAGAAAACTTACAGAATTGGAGTCATTCTTTGTTAAAATAAACCCGAAGAATAGGATTTGAATGTGAACCTTTTAATAAATTAGAATGGATTTGTTTTTTAAAATTTTTATAATCATAATAATACATAGTTGTTAATAAACTTATAAAATCAAATTGAAAACATAATACATCATTTTAGCACCAATACTTACATGTATTAGAAACTGTGTATGTGTGTATGCATTGTATGTTACAAGTTCATCTTGTACATAATCTTTGTAACCTGTGTTTGCCTTTAAGAGTCCAAACACTTTTCCAAGCCATTAAATTTTTTGTGCCTTATCATTTTTAATGATCACATTGTATACAGTTATTATGACTTATTTAACTAGTTTCTTTTGTACTTGTTTGTAATTCTTTGCTGTCCATATCTTTGTGGACATATACAGTTATTTTCTTAGGCTGCATTCCTAAAGGAATTCTTATAAGGGAAAGTATAAAATGTACCTTCCCCAAATATGAACTTAATACATAATCACAGCAGGACTACATGAGAATAAAGAGTATATATCTGGAATTGTGTGACTTAATTAAATACTATTTTAATTTCATGTTATAGAATTCTTTTTTATTTTGACTTAACTTCCATAAGTTAGAATTCTTATTATTTACACACAAGGTAAAATCAAAAGGGAAACGCAGTATTTCCTAGAAGAAAATAAGCCAAAGAAAATTAGACAATTTCTAAGAAGAATTCCAAAATCATTAATTTGAAAATATATTCCACTTTTCTAGTATAAGAAATGAAAACCAAATTGGTAGGAAGAAGCATTTTTAATTTACCTGACTGAGGATACATTATGTTGTAATTAGTGTATATGTTAAGTTATAATCTCTGGAAATAATTTGACAATGATCATAATAATCTTACATCTTTTGATAAACATTGACCTAGAAAACTACTATTGGGTATTCATCCTAAGAAATTAAATAAAATGTTTATAAAGGTAATGAATATAAAAATTTAATGGCAGAAATTTAGAAGTTAGCTAATAATGTCCAACAGGGAGGAATTTGTCAAATTATAGTACATTCCTAAAATAAAAGTAGTGTGAAATTTTTTTCTTTTAAATACCAATGCAAAGTAATCTTATGAAGAAAAACCTAATGGTTACAAAGTATACTAAATATTACTTTTAATATAAATTATCAAACAGATTCTGTTGAAGGAATTATTAATTCCTCTGTTAAGTAAGGTGTCAGGGATTTCTGTTTTTCAGGAATTGGTCAAAAATAACTAATCGGGTGGGGAAGAGCCAGAGTTTCCATGTAGGCAATTCATGTATCTTATAGCTATATTGTATATTTTTGGAAGAAAAATTTCTTCATATAAGGATTTGAAGGGACAATACTGGGTGCTATTGAAGGTGTAGAAATATTTACCTACTGGAATACTATGAAGAGTTTATGTATTTTAAATTAGCAGTTCTATTTTTGTTTTTTATTTTAGTTACAAATATTTTCCAAGACTGGACCTTAAACTTTTTGACAGACCACAGGAGTTGAAACTTTGTTTTAGTAGACACCCTACTGGGAATAGCATTACAAACAGTCCAGCTCTCATGGCTAAAAGAACTAAACAGGTCAGATATTCTTTATAATACATGTTAATTTAAAGTGTGAAATATGTGTATGTGATATGCAGCTTCTAGTATACAATTAACACCCATGACAACCATTTGAAGACCTACTATGGTTGTTACTGAATTTAACTAGATTTGTTACAAGCCTCTTTCCATTATTGAGGCTAAAGTTTTTGAATGCACATGTTTATGCTTTAAAGGAATCCTTGGGAACTAAATATACTTAAAATTTTTTTTTATCAATATAACTCACATATCATACAACTCACCCATTCTTAAGCATACAATTCAGTGGTGTTTTTTTGTTTGTTTGTTTGTTTTGCATGTACATGGGGTTGTACAGCTATCACGACAATTTCAGGCCATTTTCATCACCCCAGGAAACAAACTTGCATCCTCTCCCTCCCTGGGCAACCACTAATCTCCAAAGATTTGTCTATTCTAGGCATTTCATATAAATAGAATTGTACAATATGTGTTCCTTTGTGATTGGCTTCTTTCTTTCTTCCTTTTTGGTGGGAGGTACTGTGGGTTAACCCAGGGGCACTTAACCACTGAGCCACATCCCCAGCCCTTTTTATTTTTCATTTTGAGATAGGGTTTCACTAAGTTGCTGAGGCTGGTCTCGAACTTGGGATCCTCCTGCCTCAGCCTCCCAAGTCCCTGGAATTACAGGCGTGCATTGCCTCGCCTGCTGTGGTTGGCTTCTTTCAATTACTAATGTTTTTACGGTTCATCCATTTTATAACATGTACCAATACTTCAAATACCTTTATTTTATTTATTTTTATATGGTGCTGAGGATTGAACTCAGTGCCTCACCCATATGAGGCAAGTGCTTTACCACTGAGCCACAATCCCAGCCCCAGTACTTTATTTCTTGCTGAATAATATTCCACTTAAGGACATTTCACATTTATTTACCTGTTCTAGGATACATAGGTGATTCCTACTTTTTGGCTATTCATGAATATTGCTGCTATGAACATTTACGTACAAGTGTTTGTGTGGATGTATGTTTTTGTTTCTCTTGGATATGTATCTGGGAGTAGAATTGCTATGTCATATAGTAACTTCAGGTTTAACCATTTAAAGGGAGTGTTAGGTTGTTCTTCAAAGTGACAGAGCCACTTTACATTCCCACCAATAGTGTATGAATAGTGTACCAGTTTCACAGTGTCCTTCTTATTTCTTGTTATTATGTTTTTGATTATAGTCATCTAGTGGATATGAAATGGTTTATTTATGTAGTTTTGATTTTCATTTCCCTAGTAGCTAATATAAATGTACAATATACCAGATAGTACATTCTAAAGGACAATCCAGATATTTTTCTTTACTGCTCAGTCTGAGAATTAAGCTGTGTTTAGGTATGAATTAAAATTAAATGTCCTTTTTATGTACAGGACATTTTGAGATTTTTTCAAAACATGGAAAATTTCAAATAACATTTTTAGTTTAGGTTTTAATTCCTGGATAGTCTCCCAAATCTTTGAGGTGTTCCTTAATTTTATAAAGTTGATGTTTCTTTCAGTATTTTCTGAGGGAAAACAAAAATTATAATTTTTTATTGTCACCAGGTTAATGAAGGCAGCTTTCTAAAATTGGGTAATTTTAGTTTCTAATTCTTAACTTCAGCAGATTTTTGTGTTTTAAACTACCTTGAAAAGGACCATTAATACCTTAGATAAACAAGGGCATGAATTTAGCTGTATCTTCAAGTCTCATGGAGATACAGTCCAAAAGGAAAATGAACATAAAAGTATCATTTTTATTTAGAACACGTCCCAACAGAAAGAATCTTTAGCGCAAGGCATGCAGTGACATCCTGGCAAATCTAGAAGGCTCTGTAGTTTCCCACAGTGTGTAATTTTATAAATTACCAGCAAGTGATTTTAATACCTAATCTCTACACTAACATTTTTAAAAAATATTTTCTTAATTGTAGATGAACACAATATCTTTATTTATTTATATGTGGTGCTGAGGATTGAACCCAGTGCCTCATATGTGCAAGATAAGCACTCTACCACTGAGCCTCAGTCCCAGCCCCTCTATACTAACATTTTGAGATTCTTCAAAACATGGACAATTTCAGAATAACATTCTTAGTTCAGGTTTTACTGATTCCTGGATAGTCTCCCAAATCTTTGATCTCTAATCTACCTAAGTCAGAATGAAAATCAGAAATAGTAAGCATGGCTATCAAACTGTTAGGAAGATCTGTGATATTTCTCAGACTTTGTTGACTACAAAAGAATAACACTTTAAAGGGAACTGGTCAGGGAGAGAATTAACAGTCCAGAGAAGGAATAGTATGGTTTTAGTTCTGTCTTTTCCCATTAAAAATGAGCAGCATCTTAGAGTGCTTTTTTTCTTTTTCTAAGGAATTTCTAGTCTGTTAGAAGATGTGCTTGCAAGCAAATATACTTGCAGATTGCTCAAGGAGCCACATGACACTAAATACGAAGTCATTCATAAAAATAAAACTAAGAAATACTTGATTTGGGAGTCAAATTTAACATTAAAAATTTCTTTCCCTTTGCCTTCTCAGTCCCCCAACCCTAATAGATTTTAGTAAACACTGTAATATTTTATTTTTTCTCTTTCTAGGAGATTAAAACAGCTCATAAATTGGCAAGGAGATGTTATACAAATCCACCACAGTGGGCCAAGTGTCTGTTCAGTCATTGTTATAGTTTATGGTTCATTTGTCTCCCAGCCTATGTTAGAGTTTCTCATCCTAAGGTCAGAGCACTTCAACAGGCATATGATATACTTATCAAGATGAGAAAAACAGATGTGGATCCACTGGATGAGGCAAGTATAACATTTAATAATGTTTAAAAGAAAATTTTTATTTTTATACTGTTAAGAAAATTTAGTTTTTAGTTGCTTTAAAGTATGCTCAGGATTTATTAGGCAGGAAAGGTAATATTACTCTGTTTCATAAAGCTAATACTCATTATTTATTTTAAAATATATTTATTAAAAATTACTGCTTTGGAATGAAGTTAAGACCTCCTACTTGGGCCTGATTATCCTTGATGAATAGAAAATAATAATGATTTCATTTGATTTTTAAAATAACTTTTTTAGGGAATAGACAGGACATAGGCTTTTTGCAAGTGGTTCTCTTAGGACCATTGTCCTAAGATGAGTTACGTAATCTGTTTGTGTTTCAGATTATTCATCTGAAAATGTAGCTCCTAGTTTTTCAACTTTGATACTGTTAGCATTTTGGCCCACATAATTATTTATTATTTTTTTTGGTGGGGGGGGCTGTCCTGTGTTTTATATGACGTTTGGCAGCATCCCTGGCCCTTACTCACTAGATGCCAGTATCACCCCTTCTCTCTTTCACAAGTTATAACAATCAAAAATGTCTCATTGCCAATTGTCCCCTGTAGAACAGAATTGCCCCTGGAAAACCACTGATATGATAATCATAGTTACTAGCTTCTTTGTAAGGTTGATTTGAAGGTTAAATTGATTGATATACTTATAGGGCTGGCTCAGAAAATGCATTCAGTGAATGACAGCTAGACATTTTATGCATCTTTCTTAAGCCTCAAAATCATCGTAAGAGGAAGGTACTGATATAATCTAGTTAACAGTTAAGTAAATGGAGGCACTTATTTTAGCTTTTTTCTTTGCTATTTTTCCCTTTAGAAATTATTTTTAGTATTGTTATAATTAACTGTCAAGAACTACCTAGCCAGGTATGGTGGGAGGTTGAGGCAGAAGGATCACAAATTCAACGCCATCTTCAACAGTTTAGCAAGGCCCTAAGCAACTTTGCAGGACCATGCCTCAAAATAAAAAAAGTAAAAATAAAAAGGGCTGGGGATATGGTTTAGTGGTTAAGCACCTCTGGGTTCAATCCCCAGCACCAAAAAGGGGGCAAAAAATCTATAACTAGATCAGAATTTAAAATGAAAAGTTTTTGCTGATATTATTAGAATGTACCTAATTTTCTTCTCGTTCTTTTTAAGACATGACTTTACAAATCCTAAATGGGCACCCTGGAGCTGCTGTCTTTAATTCCTTTGGCATAGAGTATATACATAGTGATTGGGGAAGAGAGCTATTTTAATCATATTTGATTTTAGAAATAACTTCTTGCTAAGTTATGGCGAAAAATAGTCATTCTCTTATTTACTCAGATGAGATGTATGCACATAGGTCTTATGTGAAATAGCTAATAATGCTATTGAATAGGTTTAAAAAATAATTATCTTAGATGCTCAAATCAAGCTGGGTGTGGTGACACTTGCCTGTAATCCCAGCAACTTGGAAGGCTGAGGCAGGAAGATCTCAAATTTGAAGCAAGCCTCAGCAACTTAATGAGGCCCTAAGAAACTTAGCAGGACTCTGTCTCAAAACAAAAAAGGCTAGGAATGTGACTTAGTGGTTAAGTGCCCCTGGGTTCAATCCCTGGTACCAAAAAGAAAAAAAGAAAGGGCGGAGGGAGAGAGAGAGAGAGAAAGAAAGAGCTCAAATTCATATGAAAGATAAAATAATGCTTAATAACTTTATGAAAAGATTTGAATAAATTTATTTTTTAAAAATCTCTTACTGGGCACAGTGGCGCATGCCTGTAATCCCAGCAGCTTGGGAGGCTGAGACAGGAGAATTAAGAGTTCAAAGCCAGCCTCAGCAATGGTGAGGCACTGAGCAACTCAGTGAGTCCCTGTCTCTAAATAAAATATAAAGTAGGGCTGGAGATGTGGTTCAGTGATTGAGTGCCCCTGAGTTCAATCCCCGCTATCCTCCCCCAACCCCAGCCCCACTCAAAACAAAAAACAAAAAAACAAAAAAAAAAACTCTACAAGTCCATAGATGGACTAACATGCTACCTCCTAATGGTTTGATGTTATTTCTTGTTAGGTGTGCTATCGAGTAGTAATGCAGCTTTGTGGACTTTGGGGTCATCCTGTTTTAGCAGTGAGAGTCTTATTTGAAATGAAAACTGCTAAGATAAAACCAAATGCCATTACTTATGGTTATTATAATAAGGTAAGTAGAGTTGATACCAGGCAATATATGATACTTAAGAATGATAAGTTGATGGACGTGGTGGCACATGCCTGTTATCTCGGTATCTTGGGAGGCCACCCTCAGCAATTTAGTGAGGCCCTAAGCAACTCATTGAAACTTTGTTTCAAAATAAAAAGGGCTGGGATGTGGCAGTGGTAAAGTGCCTATATAAATAAATAAAATTAAACTAAAGAAATTTTATATCTTATTATTTATAAAATTTCTCCTACAGGATATTTTAGGGGCATAAGTTTTTATTTTCCCTTTTAATTGACTAATGAAAATTGCATATATTTATGATATACAAAATGATGTTTTGAAATATGTATACATTGTAGAATGACACAGTCAAGCTAATAACTTATGCATTTTTTCACTTACATTTTTTTTTTGTGGTGAGAACAATTAAAATCTACTCTTTACTAATTTTCAAAATATAATATGTTCTTATTAACTGTAGCCACCATGTTGTACAATAGATCTTTTGAATTTATTTTTGCTATCTAACTGAAATTTTATATCCTTTGACCAACATTTTCTTAAACTCTGTCCCCACTCCCTATCCCTGTAACTACTATTCTGTTTTCTGGAATCCATATTTAAGTGATATCATGCAGTGTCTTGCAGTACCTTTTGTCTTTCTGCATCTGTTTTATTTCATTTAACATATTTAACTGTTGATGGACACTTAGGTTGTTTCTGTATTTTGGCTTTTATGAATAATGCTACAGTGAACATGGGGGTGCAGATCTTTTTGAGATATTGATTTAATTTCCTTGAATATAAATACAGTAGTGGGATTACTGAATCATATGGTAGTTTTATTTTAGTTTTTTGAGGAATATTCACACTTTTCCATAATCTGTACTAATTTGCTAAGTTATGGTGAATAATAGTCATTCTCTTATTTACTCAGATGAAATGTATGCACATAGGTCTTATGTGAAATAGCTAATAACATTGCTTCTAACAGTATGCCAGGGTTTCCTTTCCTCTACATATTTACTAACACTTCTTTCTTCTTTATTATAATACCCATTTTAACACATGTGAGGTGATATTTTTAGTTTATTTCTTTGATTAATGATGTTGAGCAGTTTTCCACATACCTGTTGATGATGTGTTCATATGTTTGTATGTATACACATAATTTGTGTAATTCTTTATATGTATATATGCACATGTGCATGTGTAATTTTATACGTATACAAACATGCACATTTGTATATATATGTAATTTTTAAATAAAATATTCTTAATGACCATTATTTTTGCCTTTATTTTACCTTTAGGTAGTTTTGGAGAGCCCATGGCCTAGCAGTACTCGCAGTGGTATTTTCTTATGGACAAAGGTACGGAATGTAGTACGTGGCTTGGCACAATTTAGGCAGCCACTTAAAAAGACCATTCAAAAGTCCCTGGCATCCTCAATATCAGGTAATATATGTAATTGGAAAGATACTTTCATTATGAACCATAGCTTTATAGGCATAGGGATTTTTAATTACATGAAGTAGAAAACTCAAATGAAATTCTGGTTAATATTTTTATGTACAATGGAAAACAGATTATCTTAGTCCAAAATTATTTTTGCCTTTTCCCCTGTAGAAATTTAGAAAGTGTTCTGTGATTATAAATAAACTGTGGGTCATTCATATTTAATTTCAGAAATTATCAGTACATGAGTTATTGAATTCCATTGTCCTTATCTTCAGTTCCTCAGAATGCCACAGGTGGAAGTGATGGGGACACGGTGAGCCACGGTAGCGTGGATAGTTCTAATGATGCTAACAATGGGGAGCACACGGTCTTCGTCAGAGATTTAATCAGGCTTGATTCCATTGATAATCACTCTAGCACAGGTACTAGAATCTGTATTTTACTAACCCTTCACTTAGTATCATATTGTCTTTTTCAAAAAGTTTTGCCCTCTTTTAAGTTTGTGCAATATGAACACTTTTGAAGTAGTATATAAGAAAAGAAATTTCACTTCCGCACTTCTATTTCCTATAGTATAAAATTAACTTTGGAGTGCTGTGCACAGTGCTCTAGGATTGTCTTTCTTTGTATTTGTTCATTATTAAATTGTGAAAGTGCATGATATGTTAGGCATTGTGAGCTAATGAACTTGACTGTTAGTGACACAACTGGCAAATCTTTTTTTACTTTCATTAAATGGAAAATATATCTTAGAACTTTGAGATTATGAATGTTAAAGAAGGAAAAAAAAATAAGTCACATGCCATGAGATAACATATTTTGTTTATTTTAAAGGACATTTTTAAGAAATCTGAGAACCTACTTATGTACATAGTTCTGGGTATTACCTCAGTCCTCTGAAATTACAAATAAGTGTAATCAAAGTAGCACTTTGGGCAGATATGTGTGTGTTGCACATCCTTCTTTTTGTGTTGTTTTTTTTGTTGTTGTGGTGGTGGTTATTATCTCAAGCCTTCCTTTAGAAACAATTCTGAGTCTAATTCCTGTGCTTCATCTGATAAACTTGTCTCAATGACTGAAGTTTCCTTTTCTCTGCTCTTTGTTGCTCTGCTTTTTGCTCTGTGCTGTTTCTTGGTGCTGCATTTGTCCTTGGCTGTCATGGTGTGGGGTGCAGACAGACTTTTATGACGTGAAGCTATGGATACACGTGTGCGTTAATTCTGCCCTTGAATGTTAACCACTTCAGGTAATTTCCCATTTATTAGGTTAAATTTTGCTGACAAACAAGGGTGGGGGAAAAGACATTTTGTTGTATTTTAAGTTTTATTACAAGTGGAAAACCATTTTCGATTTCTTGGCTTTTCTCCTTAAGATAAGGGTAATCATATTTAGACTCTCCTGAAAATATCCAACTAACATTTATGGTCAGCTTGCAAAACTGACTTATTTTTATTTATCTTATTTTAAAATATGTTGTACTTTGCTGTAATTTTTACTTTGAGGTTGGTTTATAGCATCATTGTGTTGAATACTGTTATGGGCATTAATTAATTCATTGTTCTAGTTGTTGAGCTGGTTATGCTTTCCAAAACTAGATTGCTGCATTTTTGTCTAAAAACTACTTTTAATTTTTTTCAACGTAGGTTATAGGTGCAATCTTGTTTATAATTAACTTTATTAGTTTTCAATCCTGTTTGTAAATTAACAAGTAGGAATTTTTATGAGACTTTAAAAATTTTTGCCAACTTATTTTATTTCCATTGTATTTTTTCCTAATACTTTGGAAGAAATGGGCTTTGTGTGTTTAAAAACAAACGAAAAAAAATCAAGCAAATAATTTTTTGGTAAATAAAACAGCTTACCATGAATGATAATAACAATGAAAGATACCCACCTCTTAATCCTCCTTATTTTTAAGCTTATCTCATTATAAAGGCAATTTAGTTTTCTAACAGAAAATAGTCTCCTAATAATTCCAGGTAATTGGTATAAAGATTCCAATATTTTGGGAAGAACCTTTAATGCCTTTTTCATATATTTCTTTTTTTTTTTTTTTGTATCAAAGATTGAACCCAGGGGCTCTTCACCACTGAGCCATATCCCCAACCCTATTTATAGTTTTCATTTTGAGATAGGGTCTCACTAAATTGTTTAGAGCCTCGATAAATGACTGAGTCTGGCTTTGAACTTGAGATATTCCTGTTTCAGCCTCCTGAGTCTCTGGGATTATAGGCGTGTGCCACCTTGGTCAATTTAGCTGCATTTCTAATGACTGAATCCTAGATACTGAATTTGCAGTGATCATGTGTTTCTTCTGTAAGGCTTCTGGTGATGCCATTGGATATTTTTGGTGTCTTCCAGCCCAGATACTTAAGTTGTTCATTTCATTAAGGATTATCTTTTGGAATCTTATTACTTGGTACCCGGTAGTGAATTTAGATCCTAGAGGCATATCTGGGTTTAATCAATTTACCCTATTCTCAGTCTTTTGCCTTTTTCGTGGCACTAGGTTGCTATACTGGATATTCTGAGGGGGACAATAAAAATACAACTGAAAAGCAGGTGTGGTGGCACATGCCTGTAATCCCAGAGGCTCAGGAGATTGAGGCAGGAGGATTGCAAGTTCAAAGCCAGCCCCAGCAACAGCGAGGTACTAAACAACTCAGTGAGACCCTGTCTCTAATTAAAAAGTGCAAAACAGGGCTGGGGATGTGGCTCAGCGGTTGAGTGCCCCTGAGTTCAATCCCCAGTGCCAAAAAACCCAAGAAACAAAAAACAACTGAAGTTGTTAGCCATTCTAAATAGTAGTATTTAGAGAAGTTTAATTCTTTTGTTATATGGCAAATCCAAGTCTGAGTGGTTGTATAGTAATATGTTGTAGGAAATGGAAGGTACTGCATATTTTATGTCTCTTTCATTGATATCTTCATAACTGATTTCTTCAGTAACTGGACTTAGTTTCAGTTTTAAATTATAGAACTTTAAAGCCAAAACAGACTTCAGAAACTCTATTTTGAAATAATTTTTAAATTTATAGAAAAGTTTATATACTTAGTTTTGTGCAGTAGCAGTATAGTAGTCAATGAGGTTTATCCAAGGTGCGATTATTGCTAATTGAAAAGTTTATATACTTTATATTCTGATTTTGTCAATTGTTCCTAATGTCCTTTGTGGTACTTTAAATCCCTCTCTTTAGTCTCCTTTAACCTGGCAGTTTCTCATGCTTTCTTTATCTATTATGACTTCAATCTTCCCCTACTCCCACCCCCAGTACTGGAGATTGAACCCAGGGTCACTTTACCACCACTGAGCTATACTGCCAGATACTTTTTATTTTTTATTTTGAGACAGGGTCTCATTGATTTCCTGAGGCTCCTCCTGCAGCCTCCCAAGTAACTGAAATTACAGGCATGTACCACTATGCCTGGCTGACCTTCACCTTTTTGAAGAATTCTTTTTGGTTATTTTGTAGAATGTTCTTTAACTTGGGTTTGTCTGATACTTCCTTGTTACTAGGGTATGTTATGCATCCAGGGTATCTATACTAAAAAAGTGATGTAACCTTATCAGATTATTGCATCCCAGAGGCAAATATTACCTACATCAAGGGTACTTTTACCACTGGGATATATCCCCAGCCATTTTTGGGGGGGTTGGGGGGTAGGGGTGTATTGGGGATTGAACTCAGGGGCACTTGATCACCGAGCCACATCCCCAGCCCTTATTTTGTATTTTATTTAGAGACAAGGTCTCACTGAGTTTCTTAGTGCCTCATTAAATTGCTGAGGCTGGCTTTGAACTTGAAATCCTCCTGCCTCCGCCTCCTGAACCGCTGGGATTACAGACATATGCTGTTGTGCCTAACCCTCAGCCATTTTTTGAGACAGGGTCTCACTAAGTTGCCAAGTCAGGCCTCAAACTTGTGATTCTCCTGCCTCAGCCTCCTGAGTTGCTACAATTATAGACATGTGCCATCATGTCCGACTATGGTTAATATTTTACCTCTTGCAGATAATAAGCTATGTGATAATATCTTCTTTCTTAGCTCAGTTTTAAGGTTAGCATCAATTGATGATGCTTGCCTAAGACAAAAATCTTTAGTACAGTGGTTACAAAGTGTGATGTCACTACTTCCACATTTACAAGATGACACATAGTATACAGAACAATTTCCCTTCTCTGTTTTTTCTTTTTTATTATCAGTATGGACTTATGGATTCCTATTTTACTCAGTGGATTATAGTCTCTAACTGTTCCTGTGTCCTTTAGACATGTTCCCAACATGGTTTTTGAGCTTTTCTGGTCAAAAAAAAAAAAGGGTTCCAAGCTCATGTTTGTACCCTCCCTGATTTAACTTTGGAATCAGCCATTTCTTCAAGGATCCCAAGTTCATTTTAATGAGGAATAGATTTTGGAAGCCAGGATCTGAGCCTGGGTTATGCCCACTGTCTCCAGGGTAATATTGCTTCTATGCTTTTAACAAACAGAGTTAGAAAGTGTGTGTGTGTACACTTTGGAAATACCTTAATTCTAAATGAATTTCATAAGATTGTTCTTTACCTTCTTTCAGTCCATTTAAAAAAAAAAAAAAATCTGCCTTATTCCATAGTAAAAATCTTATCTTCCAAACATTATCACATTTACTCATTGATTCAATTCTACAGTATATGTAAAATAATTTCAGAATTATCACACTCATCCCCTGTGAAAAACAAACTTAAGCTGTGTTTTATTTGATTATTACTCCAGGGTTTAGGGTACATACTCAAAATAATGTGTTTAAAAGTTAACTTAAAGCAGGGTATGGTGGTGCACAGCTGTAATCCCAGCAGCTCAGGAGGCTAAGGCAGGAGGATTGCAAGTTCAAAGCCAGCCTCAGCAACAGCAAGGTTCTACACAACTTTAGTGAGACCCTGTCTCTAAATAAAACACAGAATAGGGCTGGGGATGTGGCTCAGTGGTTAAGTGCCCTGGAGTTCAATCCCTGGTACCCATCCCTCCCCCCAAAAAAGTTAAATTATTCTTCTTTGACTCATTCAGTGTGGTTATTTCATATGAAGTACAAATGCTTTCACTTGTTTCTGCTGGCATTCAATTTTAAAGTCTACTCCCCATTTTGATTTACTTATTTTGAATATATACAAATATATTACATCTCCAAAAACAGTATAATAAACCTTATGTAAAGAAGTTTCTTCCTGTTTATTTTTTCCCTTTCTATTTTTCCCCCACCCCTTGTAGGTAACCATTTTTATTTTTTCCTGATTTATCATTCTTACTTTTCTTTTTGCAAAAGGTAGCAGGTATAATATGTGTTTCATTCTTTTATCTTTCTTACAAAAAAGAAACATTCTATGGACACCCTCCAAGAGACTTTTTAAAACATCTTGTCCAAATCTCTAATTTCCAGGTGAAGAGATTAAGGTTCATTACTTTCAAATATGGAATGATTTTTCAGATTCTGACATTCTTGTTTCTGTTGTTAATTTGCTTCCTGTCATTGTTTTAAAAAATGTTCTGTGTGCCTTGTCAGTTTTCTTCCTTTTCTTTTAGTTGTCTAGACCAGTGGAATTTTCTTTTGATATTTTATAAATGGGTTATAAGTATACAAAAACATTTATAAGCTTGCATTCTTTGTAACAGGTGGTCAGTCTGACCAAGGCTATGGGTCTAAGGATGAACTTATAAAGGACGAAGCAGAAATTCATGTGCCTGAAGAACATATAGCACCAGAGTTGGTAACTAAAATGAACGTGCAAGTAGAAGGTTAAGTACTGATATTTATAAACTTTATTTAGGAAATATACCTATATTAATTAGATGTTTATTTTTAAATTTTTTTTAGTTAAATAGATGTATGCAATACTTTTATTTTATTTATTCCTTTTTATGTGGTGCTGAGGATTGAACCCAGCCTCACACATGCTAGGCAGGTGCTCTACCACTGAGCCACAACCCTAGCCCTTTTTATTTTATTTAATAATTTTTGGTGATCATTTTCAGGAATGTAAGGTCTAGCTAACAAGATATTATGTACTATTAAGTATAATACTTAATAAGTATGTATTACTTAATAATAAGATAATACTATATATTATTATTATAGTCTCTGAGGTTTGAAATTTAACAGACCTTTTAGAGAGTCTGTATGTTACCGTTAATGTTTTAGGAAAGTGCAACCCACTAAGGTTTTCATTTGTCAAAGTTACTTGGCTACTTTGTGTCAAAATCAGAACTAAATTTGACTCATCAAACTTGTATTCTAGTGTTGTACTTATTTTAAAAGGCTTTTCCACCAGAAGTCCTTCAAGTAGCTATGTGAATGTTTTTCATTAATACAGCAAAAATAGTCCTCATGGTTGTATTGGTTTTTACAGGACTCATTGAGGTAGAAATGATTTGTTGTAAAAATTTTGTGAGACCACAGAGGAACATTTTGGTTTATGGTAACAGGATGTTCCTTCTGTTCTCTTATACAAAATTATACTTTCTTTGATAATGCTTCTTGTTTTATTCTCCTGAGTTACCCAGAAGCAAGTCCCTCTCATATTTACCAAGTAATGAGAAACAGAATTAAAGACCAGAGGCTTAAATTGATTCACTCAGGAACACTCAGTATAGGATTATTGAATGCTAAAATAAAACATTTATTTCAGTCAGTGCTAGTGACATTTATAATCTAATGTTAGCTAGATACAGTAAACCAGTAATAAAACAGTTATATATTTACCCCTACTTGATGAAAAAATATATACGTACACGTAATCTCTATGAGGTTTCTGTTCAGTATGAGCAATATTAGGAATGATAACAGCCAAATACTTATTTTCAGAGGTGTGTGATGTGTCTGCTATTGTGGCAAAACATTCACAACCTAGTCCAGAGTCTCAGAGTCCTAATGAACCTCCTTCATGGGGCAGCAGTATTGTGAAAGTTTCATCTGGTATATTTGATGTCAACAACAGAAAAAGTAGCACTGGTAAGTTACTTATATTGGTTATTAAATGTTTAGAATATATTCTACAGATATATATGTCTTTGATGATTTTAAATTGTCAACTTAATTATAATGAACATACTAAAGAGCCAGAAATGAGCCCAAATCATATAAACAGTCTGAAGAAAATATTAAAATATTGTTATTTAAAGGTACAGTTGGACTGGGCATGGTAGTGCATACTTGTAATCCCAATTACCTGGGAGGCTGAGGCAGAAGGATTTCAAGTTTGAAGCTAGTCTTATTAGCAACTTAGTGAAACCCTGCCAACACAGTAAAATAGGAAGACAGGGAGCAGGAAAGAAAGAAAAGAAGGATTGGGGCTGTAACTCATGGTACGAGTGCTTGCCTAACATGAATGAGGCCCTGAGTTTGGTCCCCAATATCTCCACCCCCCACCCCACCCCCAAAAAAAAAGAACAGTAGCCATACCTGTCCATATGTTCTCCATCTAACCAATCTAGGGTTTGAAAATATCAGAAAATAATTGCATCTTCGTTAGGTATTTGAAGTAATTCAGAGATGATTTAAAGTATATTGGGAGGATGTGTTTAAGTTATGTGCAAGTACTATGTCATTTTATATAAGGGACATGAACACCCAGGTATTTTAGTATTGTGACGGGTGGCCATTCATGGAACCAGTCTTCCATGGATACGAAGGGAGACCTATTTAAATTTTTAAAAGATCTATATTTAATATATATGTTATTTGGAATGCCTTTCTTGTTGTGCCTGGTCTCAGTTTGGTTGTTCTTTCTCATTGTAGACCATGTACAGTATGGCCTCTTGTACTCACTAACAACAGAGGCAGTGATGTGATGAAATCCCAGGAGGTTTATGTATGGCAGGGTAATTCTTATCACTTCTGAAAGGGAAATGGAAAAAGGATTCACATCACTTGAGTTCTAAAAAAATGTACGATTTTGTGGTGGGGGCGGGCAGTGTTGGGGAACCCAGGGCCTCACTCATGCTAGCTTTACCACTAAAGGCAAGCGCTTTACCACTAAGCTACATTCCCAGCCCTGTTTTTGTTGTTTTGTTTTTTTAGACAAGTTCTCACTAAATTGTCCAAGCTAGCTTTGAATTTGTGATCCTCCAGACTTAGCCTCCTGAGTAGCTGGGATTACAGGTGTGTGCCACTGCACTTGGCTTAAGTATATGGTTTAAAAGGACAAATTGACTGGTGCCCTTTACCCTTTCCTAGTGGTAGCTACAATTCACTTCTCTAAAGTTATACAATAGATAATTTACAATTAACTTTAGAGAAATTAATTTATTCAGTCTTTTAAATTGGTGTAGGAGTACTAAAAGGGTTTTCTTTTTGCATATACCGGGATGCCAAGTATAAATGATTATGGGTTTTTATTGTTGTTGTTTGTTTGTTTGGTGGGCAGTAGTGTTTAAGAGAGAGTGCTAAAAGCTTTTGGGGAAAATAGTTATCTGCATATAAATGCACACACACACACACACACACACAAAAAAAAAAACCAAAAAAACCCAACACTACAGATCACATTTTCCTAGCCTTGTTGATAACAAGAGAGCATGAAAAAGGAGAATAGAGGTTTCCTTCAACAGGTTTTTATCTTCTTTCAGGATATTGAACTGAAAGTAGTCTGGCTTCTGGTGTTTTTTTCTTCCTGCTATACCCATCTTATTTTTGTATTACATCGTGATCTAGGAAGATTTATTTCTTTAAAAAAGGAGAGCCAAGTGTAGTGGTGCTGCCTGTAATGCCAGTCATGAAGGAGACTGAGTCAGGAGGTTCAGTTTGAAAGTTCAGAGCCAGCCTAGGCAACCTAGTAAGATCCTGTCTCAAAATAAAATTTAAAATAAAAGTGTTAGGGATGTAACCCAGTGTAAAGCATCTTTGGGTTCAACCTTTCACCTCCACCCCACACCCTACATAAACACAAAAGAAAGGAAGGTAGGATATAGGTAGGTAACTGTAGTTCCAGTTACTCAAAAGGCTGAGACGAGATTATTATATAAGTTCTAGGTCAGCCTGGGTAACTTAGCAAGACTGTTTCAAAATAAAATAGCTGGAGATATAGTTCGGTGGTAGAATACTTGCCTAGTGTGCATTCAATCCCTGATACTAGAGAGAGAGAGAGAGAGAGAGAGAGAGAGAGAGAGAGAGAGAGAGAAAGAGATGGTAATGGGGCTTTGATAGTATAGACAGTCCAGTTCATTTAAAATTTGAAAATAAATGTGCCACTAAATTCCTAGAAATAAGATAGCCTGTAGTATTTGCAGAGATCTGTTTTTTATATATTGGAAGTAGTTTTCAAATTGGGTATACATTTTGGAATTATAAAATAGGTTGGTTTAATTTCCCTAAAAGCTTCAAAAATATCTCTAAATGCTTATTATTAACTCTGATTAACTGATAGGATTATTATTACCAATTAGTACTAATCTGAAAGATTAAAAAGAACCCTGAAACCATTTTGGAAGATTAAAAAGGATTAAATCAAAGACATCTTTTTTTTCCTCAAAGCTTCCAGATCATCATGGTATTTATTTATTTATTTATTTTGAAGTACAGGGGCACTTTACCACTGAGCTACATCCCCAACCCTTTTTATATTTTATTTTGAGATAGGGTCTCACTAAATTACTTAGGCTGGCCTCAGACTTTTTATTTTCCTTCTTCTGCCTCCCAAGAAGCTAGGATTATAGATGTGTGCCACTTGTTCCTGGCTTCGTTGTACTTTTTTTTTTTTTTAATTGGTTGTTCAAAACATTACATAACTCATGACATATCATCTTTCATACATTTGATTCAAGTGGGTTATGAACTCCCATTTTTACCCCAAATACAAGTTGCAGAATCACATTGGTTACACATCCACATTTTTCCATAATGCCGTATTAGTGACTGTTGTATTCTGCTACCTTTCCTATCCCCTACTATCCCCCCTCCCCTTCCCTCCCCTCTTCCCTCTCTACCCCATCAGCTGTTGTTCAATTCTCTCCCTTGTTTTTTTTTCCCCCCTTTCCCCTCACCATCTCTTATATGTAATTATGTGTAACAATGAGGGTCTCCTTCCATTTCCATACAGTTTCCCTTCTCTCTCCCTTTCCCTCCCACCACTCGTCTCTGTTTAATGTTAGTCTTTTCCTCATGCTCTTCCTCCCTGCTCTGTTCTTAGTTGCTCTCCTTATATCAAAGAAGACATTTGGCATTTGTTTTTTAAGGATTGGCTAGCTTCACTTAGCATAATCTGCTCTAATGCCATCCATTTCCCTGCAAATTCCATGATTTTGTCCTTTTTTAGTGCTGCATAATACTCCATTGTGTATAAATGCCACATTTTTTTTATCCATTCATCTATTGAAGGGCATCTAGGTTGATTCCAGAGTCTAGCTATTGTGAATTGTGTTGCTATGATCATTGATGTGGCAGTATCCCTATAATGTGCTCTTTTAACTTTTTTTTAAAAAAAATTGAGAATCCTAAATATGAATGGGTGGTGTTCTAGTTAGTTGGAGCAGCTATAAGAGACTACTATATGATTGGGTACACTATAAACAACAGAAATTCCTTACAGCTCATTCCTTAATGTCCAAGGTAAGGGTATCAGCATAGTGGATTCTTTTGAGGACCCTCTTCCAGTTACACTGTCAACTTCTTATATCCTCACATGACACACATACACACACACACACATACATACATACTAGATTCAGTTTAAGGTTCAGTCTTTGGTAAATTTTCTAATCCCAGGAAGAATGGTGATAGAGAAGAAAAAGGACAAAAGCATTCTCCAGAGAGGAATTGTAGTTTTAGTTCTGAAAGTTGAGTGGGAATGCTACGTAAGAAGAGCAGTTTGGATTTGAATTAAAATGTAGGTTGTACGTTAAAATGTTATTTCTGAAGACAGGGTTGAGTAGGTTTTTTTGAGGGTATTTTTTTCTGTATGCCTTCTAAATTTTCTGAATCTTTTGTTAATCTTTTCTAACCTTTACTGGGAATATTACTTTCAATAATCGGAAAAGCAATAAACATTTATATATGTTATATTGGAAAATAAGGATTTATTTTTAATACTCTACTCTCCCTTTCAGGTAGTACATCAAATGTTCTATTTTCTACACAAGATCTAGTTGAAGATGCAGTCTTTGGTGAAGTTTCTAATCTCAAGAAGAATGGTGATAGAGGAGAAAAAAGACAAAAGCATTTTCCAGAGAGGAGTTGTAGTTTTAGTTCTGAAAGTCGAGCAGGAATGCTACTTAAGAAAAGCAGTTTGGATTTGAATTCAAATGAAATGGCTATCATGATGGGAGCAGATGCCAAGATTCTTACAGCAGCATTGACATGTCCTAAGTCTTCTCCACTTCATATGGCAAGAACTCATAGTTTCGAGAATGTTAGCTGTCACCTAGCTGATACTAGGACCCGTGTCTCTGAAAGTAGTTGGGATTCTGAGCACAGATCATCTGCTGTCCTAGAGATGCTTGAGGAAAGCCAAGAGCTCATAGAGCCTGTGGTTGATGATAATATAGCTAAAACCAGTACAACAAAGATGACATATGATAGTCAACAACATAATAGTAACAGTAATCAGTCAAGAGACTTGAAAGCAGAATCCAAAGATCTGATGAATAAGAGAAGTAGTGTATATGGTGTTGCTAAAGCTGTTGAAAGGGAGGATGTTGAAACTGGACTAGATCCTTTGTCTCTTTTAGCCACTGAATCTATAGAAGAAAAGCCTCCTGATTCTGAAGATAAAATGTTTTCTCCAGTTATTGCACGTAATCTGGCTGATGAAATTGAGAGCTACATGAACTTAAAAAGTCCCCTGGGTAGTAAATCTTCTAGTATGGAATTGCACCGAGAGGAAAGCAGAGAATCTGGCACTACTACTACTACATTTATGCACCCTTTAGAGAGAAGATCAAGCCTACCATTAGATAATAGCCCACCAGCCCAGGAAAATCCTAAAAGTGAGAAGAGTTCTCCTGCAGTGTCCAGGTCTAAAACTTTTACTGGACGTTTCAAGCAGCACACTCCCTATCGGACTTACAAAGATCGTTCACCTTTATCTGCATTGGTTCGTTCTTCACCACATGGCTCATTGGGTTCTGTAGTAAATTCTTTGTCAGGGCTAAAGCTGGATAATCTACTCTCAGGGCCCAAGATAGATGTCCTAAAATCTGGTATGAAACAAGCAGCAACAGTAGCCAGTAAGATGTGGGTGGCTGTAGCATCTGCCTACAACTACTCAGATGACGAGGTAAGAAAGTTTTACATGTGTACTCTGATATGAGGAGGTTTGTAGTATCTTTGTGTATGTGTAGTACAATTTAAAGATTTCTAGTAATTTTGTTTTTTTATATTTTAAAAGTTTGTACATATTCTATTTCTTTCTTAAAATAACTTGAATATTTATGTAGGAAATTCATAATGTAAAAAAGAGTATCAGGATCACTTTTTAATTCCATTAGTCATTCTAACCTAAAACATTGTTTAGTTCTTTGAAAGCACTAATGATATTTGAAATTAATAACAATGTCATGTTATATTTGCATAGGACTTCTATTTTATTTTGCTTACTTATTTATTTCAGTACTGGGACTTGAACCCAGGGGCATTCTACTACTAAACTGTATCCCCAGCCCTTTTTATTTTATTTTGAGACAGGGTCTTGATAAGTTGCCCAGACTGGTCTTGAATTTGCCATCCTTCCTAATAGCTGATATTTCAGATGTGTGCCACTGCACCCAGCAGCACTTTATTTTTAAAACAACATTTGCCTGCGTGTGTGTGTGTGTGTGTGTGTGTGTATGAAGTCTCTTCCATTTAAACTATAGAGTTCATACTACATGACAAAATTATTAAGACTTTTAAAAATCATTGTAAGTAGAATTAATCATTAGTTTTTTTTTTTTTTGTTTGTTTTATAAAAGTGGAAGTGGGGGCATTTGGCTTATTTTATGGGAAAAAGGTAATTAAAGTTTTACCTTTGTTTTCATAACTTTATGTGGTATTGGAGTACTTCAGTAGAAATGACAGGTTTTTTGTTGTTGTTGTTGTTGTTTTGAGGCAGGGGTGTACCTGGGATTGAACTCAGGTACTAAGCCACATCCCCAGCCCTATTTTATATTTTATTTGAAGACAGGGTCTCACTGAGTTGCTTATGCTTAGTGCCTTGCTTTTGCTGAAGCTGGCTTTGAACTCATGATCCTCCTGTCTCAATTTGACAATTATTTGTAAATATTTGCTATTATTATAATTGTCACAGTGTGTTCTAGGTACTGTTATAAGCCGTACATTTATTTTTGTATATGGATATATATATAAACATATATATTTATTTAATTTTCATAACAACCCTATGTAGTAGTAGTATTTTTATTTTATAGATGAGTTATAAGTTTAATGTCTGAAGATCATACAACTAGTAAGTGGCAGAACAAAGACTTGAAGTCATAGATATTGACTCTAGAGCCCATGTTCTTACTTTTGAAGCTATATTTTAGGAAAAGACATTGAATGGCAATGTATTTAAAGAGTCGCTGGTTGGATGGTGCATGCTATTATTCCAGTGACTCAGGAGTGGTTGAGTGGCCCTTGGGATCAATCCCTAGTACTAAAAATAATAATAATAATAATAATTATTAACATGGTTTTATATCAAAGACAATACAAATCTTGCCTTTTTAAAGAAAAATACCTAAATAAATAAATTGGAACTTATTATTGAGATGATTTCTATGCAACTAAAGTTTCAATCACTTATGGTAATTACGAACTAGATTATGTTATTTGTTTCTAAAATTATTGTTTGTTATGCTAAACAGATTCCCAGCTGAAATTCTTAGAGCAACCTTGTTTGGAAAGGTCTCATATTATCCACATTTTCAGATGATATAATAAATAAAAGTTAGAAAATTAACTTCTGTGAGGTCATAGACCCAATAAGTGATAAAGAGCCAAGGTGATAAGCTTGCTGACTCTAAAACCCCTTCCCTAACTGTACTGGCATCTCTGATTCTATTGGAGACAGTGACCTCTTAACATTGCTTTATTTTATATTGAGAGACACTAGACCCCAAACTCACCTGTGGTGCAACATGGATTAAATATTGCAGATCACTTCTTGAATATTTTTAGAGTATGGAAGGGAAGTCTCAAATAACAGAAGAATTCATGGTTTTGAAAAAAATAGGATCTGGGCACAGTAGTGCATGCCTGTAATCCTAGCCACTGGGAGGCTCTAAATACAAAGTTTTAAAAAGGGCTGGGGATGTGGTTCAGTGGTTAAGCACCCTTGGGTTCAATCCCTGGCGTGCGCGCGCACACACACACATGCATGCACATACACATATATACACATACATACATTCATGTACATATATATGAATGATTTGTTTTAAGCTATGGAGTTTAATTCTGATAATAGTGGAGTGAGTATATTCCCATTGGAGAAGATATTGTTTATGCATGTGGGATTTTATTCTTTTCAATTAAAGGAGGAAATTAATAGAGATTACAGCTTCCCAGCTGGCTTGGAAGACCATATTTTGGGGGAAAATGTATCTCCTAACACAAGTATCTCAGGGTTGGTCCCTAGTGAACTTACCCAAAGCAACACAAGCCTTGGCAGTAGCAGCAGCAGTGGAGATATTGGAAAACTGCATTATTCAACAGGTATGGGGAAGGATTTTCCTTTCTTCATTTAGTCTCTTTTGTTTATTTGTTTATTTATCATTTATTTTTATATACTGGGGATTGAAGTCAGGACCTCATGTATGCTAGGCAAGTGTTCTTCCTGTGAGCTCTTTTCCCAGCCCTGTCTTTTTCAGTTTAAATGCTCATAACCCTCCCCTCCCAAAACCTCATTTGTTGAGATTATCTGATAGATTTTTTAGTAGTAGCCACACCTTATTGTTAGTTTTATTTTGTATTACCTACAAGTATTATAGTCACTTGTTTTGATTTTAGTTGTATGTATTTGTGCATTATATCATTAGTTTCTGAATTTTATAATGCATCAGAATCATCTAACAAATTTTAGCCTAAAACTTCTAAGATGGAATTTGTGGGGCAGGGCCTTGGGGTGTACATTTTTATCTAGCTCTCTGGGTAATTCAGTGTTTGAACCAGATTTTAAAGATCTTGGGCTCTATCATTGAAATTTCTTAGCTCTGTTACTTTTAAAAAAAATGACCTGCTTTTTTTTCTTTTTATTATGAAAAAATTCCAAATGTCCTAAGAATTTGAGAGAATTTCAAATTCTTCTAATTCTGTAATTCTTTTTTTTAAATTTTGTTTTAGTTGTAGATGGACACAATACCTTTATTTTGTTTATTTAATTTGTTTATGTGGTGCTGGGGATCGAACCAGTGCCTCACACATGCCAGGCAAGCGCTCTACCACTGAGCCACAACCCCAGCCCCTAATTCTGTAATTCTTATGAGGGCAATTATGTCCTCAGATTTAATTAACTTTTATTAAGTTTCTCTCTCTCCCTCCCTCTCTCTCTTTCTCTACACACACACACACACACACACACACACACACTTTTTATATTAAGCAATTTGAAAATGAATTGCAGATTTCATGATATTTTCCCCCTAAACACATTTTTCCAAGACATAAGGACATTCTCCTACTTAATGTGTTCTGATGCTTATTCCTGTCTAGGTGAAGTTTCATTTCCAAGAGGCATAAAGGGGCAGGACTTTGAAAAATCAGACCATGGTTCATCCCAAAATACCAGCATGTCTAGCATCTATCAGAATTGTGCAATGGAGGTACAAGTACTATATTCTGCCCGTAATAAAGTGCTGTTAACATTTTTATTTAAGAATAGCATTTAACAGGTTTCTATGAGATCCTATGGACAGACTAATAAGTCATTTTGATGAATTCATTTGATGTTTTATATGTAAGTAAGGCAACATACTGGTAGTTTTAATTGTAACATAATAGAACTATTCCAAATTTGCTTAGTAAAATAACTAAAATTCTGTTTATTCTAGAGAATGGCCTATTAAGGTTCATTTTCATTTAGAGATTCTGAGTGTTCTTATTTTCCTATTAGGTTTTGATGTCAAGTTGTTCACAGTGTAGAACTTGTGGAGCTTTGGTTTATGATGAAGAAATTATGGCTGGATGGACAGCAGATGATTCAAATTTGAATACAACATGTCCATTCTGTAAAAGCAACTTCTTGCCTCTTCTCAATATAGAATTTAAAGACTTGAGAGGCTCTGCAAGGTTAGTATTGTAAAAGCTCCCTCAAGAGGTAAGTGTCCCATTAAATGTACTACTCCTGGGGCAAGAATGAATCATTTACAGTATGCTTCAGGCTTGCCTTTCCCTTCTGTCCTTCACCTTTAGTATTTGAGGAGAAAGTAGTAGTAATGTAGGAGATTACATTTCCATTTTATTTAATATGTGGTTATCAGTAGTAGTTCATTCTTAGAACTAAACTTTCTTTATAGATAATTCAAAACTCTAGTGTTAGGCCTTATTTCAGACCTTCTGCCTTGGTGACTCTAATTATGTTTTCAGCTATTAACTTGTCACTTTCTGCTACAGTGAAAAGAGCAACTTCTAGTCAACCGAAAGGAGACTAGCTGGTCTGTAACCAGTCATTATGTAATTGAGAGTTTGCTAACTGTATGGTGACCTGACTAATTATAGTTAATATTTTATTTGTCTTATGGAGCAGGTCAACTTTATATTATTGTGTGCCTTTAGTAGTTATTTTTGTTTTTGTTTTTTTCTTGATCATTAAGAATTAAACCCAGGGCTTCACTTGCACATGCTATACATGCACTTTCAAAGTTGTGTATTTTTTTTTTTTTTTAATCTTCAATTCTGGAGATGTTTTCTCTTTATTTTTTTCTTATATAGTTTCAGGCATGAGGTCAAATCAAATCATACTCTTAATGCATTTTTTAAAACTTTTTTATTCTTTTTGGTATCAGGGATTGAACCCAAGGGCACTTAACCACTGAGCTACACCCCTAGCCCTTTTTAATATTTTATTTAGAGACAGGGTGTCACTAAGTTGTTTAAGGCCTCACTAAGTTGCTGAGGCTGGCTTTAAACTTCTGATCTTCCCATTTCTGCTTCTGAGCTGCTGGGATTACAGGTGCGTGCCACCATGCCTGGATCATACTCTTAATTCTTAATGCACTATCCTGATTTTTTTGGACAAGGCCCTCTTATTTATTCTCTTTTCTCCATTTCCACTCATTCCTTTATCCAACAAAGATACCAACTCTTCTGTATGTGATATATCCTTGAATATATATCCGTATAACATATATAGGTTGTTTTGTATTATTATCAATTTTTAATATATGTAATTAGAATAATGCTGAAAATCTCAGTTTCTTTTCAATCTTTCAGAAATACTGTGTATATATTTAATTTATTCCTTTCATCTTGTAGGAAGCTAATGCTGGCTTTTGCATTATCCTATTGTAGAACATTTGAGTTACTTTCAGTTCTTTATTACTGCAATTATTACTGCAGTGATGCAGTATACTGCAAAATATATATCTTCTTTTAGCTTGTGAAGTATTTTCTCCTCAGAAAACTTATCTTAGAAGTGAAGTTACTGGGTTATTTTTGTATGTCATTTCAGTACATACAAAAAAATTGTTATCAACAGTGCCCAAGAATTCTCATTTCTATAAAAACTTACCAGCAGTTGGTATTAGCATTTTTCTAATTTTCATATTCTAAGGAGTAAAAAGTGTTACTGTTTTTGTTTCAATTTCTCTGAATACAAGTAAGTTTGAGTCTTTTCATTACTAGTTAGTTATTCCAACGTTTTCTATGAATTGCCTGTTTATATTTCCTGCCCATTTTTTTCCACTGAATATTTTTTTGTTGATGTTTAATTGCTGTATTGTAATTATATATAATAGTAAGATTCATTGTTACATATTCCGCATGCACAAAATGTAACAATATAATTTGGTCAATATTGTTTCCTAGTATCTCCTCCTTTTCTTCCTCTCCCAGTACCTTTTTTCTACTCTGCTGGTCATCTTTCTGTTTGAAGGAAGATCCTCACCTCCATACACATGTCTCACCACTACCCCCACACATCTTCCTCTCTAGATTCTACATATGAGAGAAAATATATGACCCTTGACTTTTTGAGTTTGGCTTATTTTGCTTAACATAATGTTCTCAAGTTCCATCTATTTTCCTGCAAATGACAATTTCATTCTTGTTTATGGCTGAAACTCCATTGTATATATGCCATATTTTCTTTATCCATTCATCCTTTGATGGATACCTAGGCCTGTTCCTTAATTTGGCAATTGTGAGTTGTGCTGCTGTGAACATAGGTATGCATATATCATTATAGTATGTTGATGTTCCCTTTACCTCACATCCTCTCCAGCATGCATTTACTTATTTGTTTGTTTGTTTGTTTATTCATTTATTTATTTATTTATGTCAGGGATTGAACCCAGGAGCTCTTTACCACTGAGCCACATCATCTACTCCTTTTATGTTTTGAGACAAGGTCTTGCCAAGTTGCTTAGGACCTCACTAAGTTGCTGAGGCTGGCTTTGAATTTGTAATCCTCCTGCCTAGGCCTCCTGAGCTGTTGGAATTATAGGTGTGTGCCACCACATCTGGCTGTATTTCTTCTTTTGAGAAGGGTCCATTTAGCTCATTTTCCCATTTTTAAACAATTGGGTTATCTGTGTTTGTGTGGGTGGCGGGGCTGGGGGGTGTAAGATGTTTGAGTTCTTTATTCTGGATATTTATCCTGTGTTAGAGAGTAGGTAGCAAAGATTTACTGTCATTCTGTGGGTTCTCTCTTCATACTCTTAATTTTTTCTTTTGCTGTTCAGAAACTTAATTTGATGCCATCCCATTATTAATTCTTGGTATTTTTTCCTGAGATTTAGGAGTCTTATTAAGGAAGTCATTGCCTGTGCCTACGTGTTGTAATGTTGACCTTGTGTTTTTTCTAGGAGCTGCTTAGATTCTATTCTAATTCCTAGATCTTTGATCTATTTTGAGTTGACTTTTGTGCAAAGTGAAAGAGATAAGGATCTAGTCCTATTCATCTACATGTGGAAAACCAGATTTCTCATTACCATTGGCTATCCTTTTTCCAATGACTATTTTTGCCCTCTTTATCAAAGATGAGTGTCTCTCTGGAGATTTTTGTTTTGTTTTTGTGGTATGGAGATTGAACTCAGCACACTCATCACTAAGCTACATTCCTAGCCCTTTTTTATTTTGAGACAGGGTCTAGCTAAGGTGCTCAGGTTGGCCTTAACCTTGTAATCCTCTTGTTTCAACTCCCAGTCTTTGTGCTTTTAGTCTGTTCCATTGCTCTGTGTGTGTTTTTATGCCAGTACCATGCAGTTTTTTGTTTGTTTCAGTAGCTCTGTAGTATAACATTTCTTTTTAATTTTTCTTTTCTTTTTTTTTTTTTTGGTGCTGGGACTTGAACCCCAAGGCACTTACCACTGAGCCATATCCCCATTCCTTTTTTATATTTTATAGAGAAAGGTTTTGCTGAGTTGCTTAGGGGCTTATTAAGTTTCTGAGGCTGGCTTTGAACTTGTGATCCTCCTGCCTCGGCCTCCCAAGCTGCTGGGATTACAGGTCTGTAGTATAATTTGAAGTCAAATATTATGATCTCTCCAGAATTGCTTTTTTTAGTTAGAGTTGCTTTGGCTCTTCTCTGTCTTTTATTCTTCCAAATTAATTTTAGAATTGTTTATTTTCTAGTTCTGTGATAAATGTCATTGGTATTGTGGTGGAGATTGCATTGAATCATTTTAACAACATTAATTCTGCCTATCCATGAACATGGGAGGTCCTTTTACTTGTGTCATTTTCAGTTCTTTCTACAGTATTCTATAGTTTTCACTTCCCTGGTCAGATTTATTTCTACTTTGTTTTTGTTTTCATTTTGAAGCTATGGTGAATAGAATTGATTTCCTGCTAATTTGAGGTTGTTTTTTTTTGGGGGGGTGGGGTGGGGTGGGGTGCTGGGGATTAAACCCAGGGCCTTGTACATCCCAGTTCATTGAATGTTTTTGATATTCTTTCCTTGGAAGAAATTAGTAATTTTCCAACCTCATGAGTTGTGCTTTTGTGGTCTTGTTTTGAGAGTTGTTCACTCTCATTTTCTCCTGGAATATCTTTTCTTTTCAATGCTGAGCCTTGTGCATGCTAGGCTAAATGTTATATTTGGCTCTTAAGATGATCTAGATTCCACTTTCATGGGTGATGGTAGAAATCCGACTTTTATTTTTTTCCATATAACAAGCCAGTTATCTGAGTATCATCTACTAAGTAACCTATCCTTTCCTCACTGATACATGGTGTCACTTTTATCATATATCAAGTTCCCATATATACTGTACTCTAGTTGTACATTTCCTCCCCAACACTCTATTTTTTTATTACTCTATTTGCATTAGATCACATTAGATTTATAGATTAATTTGGTGAAAATGTTTCTTTTATTATTAATTATTTATGAACATAGTATATCTCTCCATATTTTTCAGATCTTCTTTAGGACTTTTAAAGTATTTTCCATGTGCCTTGTAGGTTTTTGTTTAATTGTGTTTTTTTAAGCTATTGTAACCAGAATTTTTTTATAAATATTTTGTCATTAGGGTATACTGAAACACTATTTTTTTTCCCACCCCAGTATGTCATTGTGGAAAATTTCAAGCTTACAGCAAAGTTTAAAGATTTTTGGAGAGGATGGAGAGTGCTGGGGATTGAATCCAGGGCATTGAGCATGCTAAGCATGTTCTCTACCACTGACCTACACTGCTAGCTAAAGATTTCTTTATTTTCATTGAATATGCAATGTCTACTCTTGAATTCTCCAATTTATATTTTACTGTACTTGCTTTATCATCTAACCCTCCATATCTTTATCACTCTCATAGACTTTCTCTAAAGACTTCAGTATACATATCATTAATTACTAGTCAGTATTACATACAATAAAATGTACAACAAATATTAATAAACATGCCATTTGTAAAGCAAATACATTTCTGCAAACCAAGCTGTGTTCAAGATACAAAGTATTATCTTTACCTCAGAAAGTTCTCTAACGTCCTTTTAGAGGAGCTATAAGACCTTACCCAATTTTTACCCAAAGGGAAAATGAAAGAGAGAAGTTTAAAATAAATAAATAGAGCAGAAGTGACTAGAGACCAAAATGGAGATTTTTAAGTGGGGGAAAAAGGGGGTATAACTATCAACAATTACAGGTTAACATATTAAAATGTTTCTTTCTTTAAACTTAGGAAATTAATAAAGTATTTTGCTTTCCTTCTTCCTAGTTTTCTTCAATAGTTCTCAAAAACTGAAGCAATCTTATGTTGGACTACACTGAACTTTTTATTTAAAATTTTTAGGGCAGGAGGAGAGAAAGAATAAGAACAGGAGTGTGTGTGGATATTTAAAACAGACAGTATTTCCCTTATGGATTGTCTAATGTATTAATGATTACAATATAGTAATTTTAAGTATGTTAAAATTTTGAGGACTCACAGAATTTTTTAAACAGGATTTGTTGTTGTTGTTGTTCTCTTCCATATTTAGCTTTTTCTTGAAACCAAGTACCTCTGGTGACAGTTTACAAAGTGGCAGCCTTCCTCTAGCAAGTGAACCCTTGGAGCACAGACCTGTATGCAGTTCAGCAGAACCTGAGTTGATTAACTTTGTGGATTTCCCAAAACCTAAACAGACCATAACTGAAGAAACAAGCTATGCAGTTGAATCAAGGTATCATAGAGTGCAGCGAACTCTATAATAAATTAAGTACCTTTGTAAGAATTCTGTCTTTAAAGACATCCAGACTCTTGTAGGTACAAGTTTTGACATTAATAAAATTAAATCTTCCTGTTTTTTTAAATAAAAAAATTTTAGTTGTAGATGGACACAATACCTTTATTTTACTTATTTATTTTTACATGGTGCTGAGGATCTAACCCAGTGTCTCATACACAGTAGGCAAGAGCTCTACCCCTGAGCCACAACCCCAGCCAAATCTTCCTGTTTTAGTACCACTTAATATTTAAATATCTAATGAATGAATCTGATGGTAAAACATTTTTGATCTAAGTTTAGTTTTTTTTTTTTTTTTTTTATAGTGGTCTTTTACAAAATGAACAGAAAAAAATATTTTTCTTGTTAGTGTAATCAGTGCCAATTTCCAGAATATTCTCTTCAATGTGAAGTATAAATTTTACTCTTGAATATTATCTGAGCCAAACATTTCTTAAGAGACTGTTGTTTTGTAAGCATTATGCTAAGTTCTGAGAATAAAAAAGTAACTCAGAGCTGGCCTTTATCCTTAAGTGGATCATGGCATGATAGAGATTAAATATCTCTCCATGAATCTACTGTACCTGTTTGTATGCAGTATATTTCTAGGTGATTTTGTTTAATAAAGATGAAATAACATTTGAATAAAGTGAATGGGTATTTAGTTTTTTAAAGTTATGACATATATCCTCTTCCCAAACCTCACCAATCATCCATTTCATCTGTTTTCCTGACTAGTTTTACAAACATGTTTGAAAAGAACTTAATTCTTTTGGGGGAGGCTTTTAAGTGTTCAGGTGAGACAAGTGCTCTACCACAGAGCTATACCTTCAGCCTGAATTTAATTCCTAAATGGCAGTGTTGGTTTTTCTAGGATATTTAATAAACTCAAAACTCATTGTAGAAAAATACTCTTATCTCCCCAGATTTACATTATTTTTCAGAACCAACATAGCATTTATTCTTTATTTTTTAAAGCGATGAAATAAAGAAAATCAGTGGAGATGTCCAAACTGTGCAAGTGCCATCTGTGCCTAATAGTTTATCAAAGCGAAATGTACCTTTGACTCGAAGTCACAGTGTTGGAGGCCCTTTGCAAAACATTGACTTTTCCCAACGACCATTTCATGGCATTTCAACAGTTAGTCTTCCAAACAGTCTGCAGGAAGTTGTGGTATGTAATAATGTAATCATGTTATGTGCTTCTTGTATGTATGCATTGGAATAGTACATAATTCTTGTGTGGTAGACTCTTTCTTCCACTCTCTTTTATTTTTTGGTGGTTGGGGGGGAGTAGGGTAACTGGGTTTTGAACCCAGGGACTAGCACAAGATAGGCAACTGTTTTACCCTGGAGCTATATTTCCACCATTTTTATTTTATTTTTTGAGCAGAGTCTTACTAATATGCTCAGGTTGGCTTCAAATTTGCCATCCTTCTGCTTGCAGGCATGCGTCTCCTTCCAGAGGTAGACTCATTTTAATAACATGAAGTGACAAATAAAGAGTTTTCCATAAACAAAAAACTTTTTAAACTTTTAAAAACTGAAAATTTAAACTGTATATTAAAAATTAGCAGAGGAGTGTAATGACTCCCTTGACCTAGCTTCAATACTTTTCAGCCTATAGGCTTTCTTCTTTTATGCAAGCCCTCATTTAATTCCCCTTTCCTAGATTGTTTAGAAAGAAATTTCAAACAACATATATTCTGATTGTAAATATTTCAGTATGTAACTCTAAATAAAGAGGCATTTAAAAAGCACATGCCTTGTAATCCCAGTGGCTCAGGAGGCTGAGACAGGAAGATCGCAAGTTCAAAGCCAGCCTCATCAATTTAGCAAGGCCCTAAGCAACTCAGTGAGACCCTGTTTCTAAATAAAATATAAAATATGGCTGGGGATGTGGCTCAGTGGTTGAGTGCCCTGAGTTCAATCCCTGATCTCACCCCCAAACCAAAAAAAATTTATCACAGTGCCATTATCATACCAAAAGACCCCTGCCCCCAAATAAATAACATTATCAGGTTACTCTTTGTTCAGATTTCTCAAAAGTATTAAATTTATGTGCGTGGAGTTGGTTTGAAGCATAAAGGTCAAACTCCATGCCTTGTAATTGTTAGGGTTTTATCTTTTTAAATCTACAGATTCTTTTTTTTTCCCCTTGAAATTTGTTTTTTGGTAAAACTAAGTCATTTGCCTTTAGATACTAGTTTTCAAAAATTCTAATTTGGCTAATTGCAAATCTATAAATTAGTATCTAAAAACTTCTCAGATTCAGGGTTTTTAATATTCATGTGTTAAATTTTGCAAGACAACTTCATAAATGGCTGTATATTCTCCTCCAGTAGGAGGCATTAGTAACTATTAATGTTCTAATGCCTAGATAATTGATTCATTGGAAACTGTAAAATGGTGATAGTCTAATTCTGTCATTTCTTCTTTATTAAATGGAATATATCTATAAAGAAAAACTGCGTAATGTCTTCTGTTTGGTTTTCTAAAGATGCAAAGTATATTGGGAAGACAGTTTTTAAAAAAGAAAATTGGGAACTATAGTGTTTTCCACAACATATCAGTTAATTTGGGAGAATAGGGTTTTATTATTTTTTTAAATATATTTTTTAGTTGTAGATGACACAATACCTTCATTTATTTGTTTGTGTTAATGTGGTGCTGGGGATCAAACCCAGTGCTTCACACATTCTAGGCAAGCACTCTACCACTGAGCCACAACCCCAGCCCCAACATAGGGTATTATTATGAACTTCTTTTTAAAGCATTTTTGTTTGAATCTGTTGCTGTTTAGCTGGGCCTGGTGATGTGTGCCTGTAATCCCAGCAGCTTGGCAGAAGGATTGCAAGTTAGAGGCTAGCCTCAGCAAATTAGCGAGGTGTTAAGCAACTCTGTCATGAGATGCTGTCTCAAAATAAAAAATAAAAAGGGCTGGGAATGTAGCGCAATGGTAAAAGCACCCTTGGGTTCGATCCCCAGTTTCCCCCGTCCCCCACAAAAAATCGATTTCTGTTTATGTCTTTATTGATGTTTGTATTATTTCATCTTTGGCTTATTAATCCTTTCTAGTAGCCTTTTTGTAAGATTTTAAGACTTCCATGCTTTCTTATATGACAAGATGTTACATGCTCATGTATTTCTTTTCCCAGACCTAGAATCAGCCATTTCTTGGTTCCCTTTTAGAGGGAAATGCTATTCAGAGACTAGAGTCTGGATACTAAGGTGCTCATTTGTTAATTATTTGGTCATAAATATTTGTATAACTTCTGAAGTCTGGGTTGTATTTTTTTTTTAATTCCTTATTTCATTTGAATTGTACAACTGTTCTGTAATTCCTTGTTTTTGTTGGAATCGAATATGAGCTAAGTATAATTTTAAAAGTAGCCAATGACAGATGTTTAAAAAAATACTACATTTGTTGTAGTTATGAAAATTAGATCACACGGTTTTTGGTGTGTGAAACGCATATATGAAATAGGTGAAATGCATATATGAAATAGGTGAAATGCAAATGTTTCTTATTAAAAATAAAAAAAATGAGTCATACATACAAGCTATTGTATTTACTAACATGATTGAGAAGCTCTATTTTAAAGGAGCTCTTTTCTTTTTTAATAAAAAGAAATAAAGGGTCTGTTAAAATACGGACTCTTAATTTTATTTTGTAATAATCTAAATGTAACTAATTAAGATAAAGTGGTCTTTTGTTTAAGGTTTTTTTCATTCATTAGGATGTTCTACAGCATGTAGCAGTGGTTCTGAAATCTGATTTTAATGAGATAGAGAAATATAATCTCACTGAAAAGTATTGTTAAACATACAGAATTAAGTAGATAATATTCACTTTTTTGTATTTTCTTTTTAAGGATCCTTTAGGAAAAAGGCCCAATCCTCCCCCTGTTTCTGTACCCTATTTGAGTCCTCTAGTGCTTCGTAAGGAACTTGAATCTTTGCTAGAAAATGAAGGTGATCAGGTGATTCATACATCCTCTTTCATCAATCAACATCCAATCATTTTCTGGAACCTTGTTTGGTATTTCAGACGTTTAGACCTTCCTAGTAACTTGCCAGGACTTATTCTCACATCTGAACACTGTAACGAAGGTATACAGGTAAGGTACTAACTTTGTACTTATAGTACATTGGTATATTAGGATGAGGCTTATCTTCAAGCTACTGAAAGTATACAGCAACAGTAGCTTAACAAGATAAAGATTTATTTCCCTCTCAATATAAAAGTTTGGATAGGTGGTCCAGGGATGGTACAGTGTTAGGAACCTGAGATCCTCTTTTTGCTTAGCTATGCTTGACCTCCATGTCCAAGGTTAGGGAAAAATGGATGAAGAAGAGTAATTCTTCTTTATTAAAGTTCATGGAGTTCATAATATTTCCACATGTACCCATGTGTTCAGAACTTCTGGTCATATCTAGCTGCAAAGATGAACTGTCATTTTCCCACCTGAAATTCTCACAACTTTATTTGAAAGCTCTCATATTATTTTTATTTTTCAGATGATATAATTAAAAGTTATATAAGTGATTTGTGTAAGGTCACAAGCCTAATAAGTGATGAAAACTGCTACCTGACACCCAAAGCACTTCTTCCGCTTGTGTTAAGATCCCTGGTTCCAGTGGAGACACTGAGCTCCTAGCACTCTTTTATCAAATTGAATATTGAGAGACAACACTCTCCACATTTGAGGCACAACACAATCTTAAATAAAGTATTATAAAGTCTTAAGTTGACTCATTTATTCTGAGTAGTAATTGAAGCAAAATTAGCTGATAAGATAGTAGAAACTCTTACACTTTGTCTTACCTTAAAATTTGTTGTAATGTTGTTAACCTCTCACATGACCATGTGACAGTTACCAAGTTGACATTCCAGTACTTCACAGAGAAACCTATATGTCAGAAAATAACAAGGACATTTATCATTAGATGTTAATAAAAATTGATGTTTTTTTTTTTTTTTTTGCTCAGAATTTTAGATCTAGAGTTTTGAAAGAATTCATCTGCTTTATATATAATCAAGTTTCACTAGGTCCAGTGGTAATGATTATGCTTGGGATGCTAATATTTTTTATTGATCTCTTTTAGCTTCCTTTATCATCTCTGTCCCAGGATAGCAAACTTGTCTATATTCAACTCTTATGGGATAATATCAACCTTCATCAAGAACCAGGAGAACCTCTGTATGTCTCTTGGAGGAATTTTAGTAAGTAAAATAGAACTAAAAACATAAAAGTGTTAATACATACAACCCAAATATCCTTTCATAGGTAAATGGATAAGCAAATTGTCATACAGTTCATGCATATGGTAGGATATTATTTAGCAACAAAAAAGAATGAGAAGGAATAGAACTAAAGAGATGATGAAAACAAACTGTTGTGCTTTGTTTTTAAAGATTTAATTAATTCAAATTGATTTGTTATTATACTGACCTGTTTAACTATGTCAGGGCTCAAGTGTGTTAAGGAATAATTTTTTTTTTTTTTTTGGTAGCTTGTTTGTTGCTGGGAGCCATTAGCCAAGTAGGTATGACAATTTCCTTGTCAGCATACCCCACGTTGCTTAGTGGAAGGACTCCTGGAAATAGGACATTTTGCAGTGACATTGCATGTAGGTGACCTTGCTCAAGGACCAAGGCGGATCTGGGTTTAGGGTGTTCCCGGTTTAGGAGTTTAGGGCGTTCCTGGTTTAGGACTATCCGGGTTTAGGGTGGTTCTAGGTTTAAGATTATTCCTGCTGGGAATAGGGCGTATCCTGCTGCCTGAGTTCCCCTTGAGTTCTCACGGGATTCAGACAGTATTTTTTGGGAGATAGAAGCCCAGTGGAGGTGGATTTGGGCAGAGAACGTGGATTTCCCCAGAACGTGATTGTGGACGGCTGGTGTGAGTTCAGGAATAAAGAGTTGCTGTTTGAATCTACAAGCTGTGTGGTGGCTCGTGATTTTGTGCCCAGCCAGACTGCGGCAGTTTGTTAAATACTATTTTGGGTATTTTGAGAGTAAATTCTACATAGTAGAAAAGTATTATAGATGTGTTGGTTTAGGATTATAATTTCAGTTTAAATGGGTAGATATAGTCTAAAAGATTCTGGCTTCATTTTCCATCTTTTATATTTAGAACATATTATTATAAAAGTTTAAAAGATCATCATCCTGTGTTTTGAAGCATTTTGAGTCATTAAGAACAATGCAACTGAGCTGGGCACGGTAGCACATGCCTGTAATCCCAGCAGGAAACACAAGTTCAAAGGCAACCTCAGAAATTTATCAAGACTGTAGGTAACTTAGTGAAACCCTGTCTCAAAATAAAAAAAAGGACTTGGGCTTGTGACTTGGTGGTTGAGTGCCCCTGGGTTCAATTCACAGTACTCCACCCACCCCACCCCACCCCACCCCAAAAGAACAATACATCAATTAAAGGAGAAAATGGCATTAATAGGAATTTCATGGAAGAAAAGTTAAAGTGGCTTTCAGACTGTAATAGTGTGCTTGGGTCGCCATAACAAAACACCATAGTCTGGCATGCCTTAAACAACAGGAATTAAATTTCAAGAAATTAGCAAGGATCAAGGCTGGACTTCCCAGTAGGTTTGATTTTTCCTGAGGTCTCCCTTTTTGGCTTGCAATGGCTGCTGCCTTGCTGTACTCTCATGTAGCCTTTTTTCTGTGTAAATGCATGTATGCACACAGGCACATACCTAGTTTTTCTTTCTCTTCTTGTAAGAATACTAACAATCAGTCATATTAGATAAGAATCTCCCACTCTTTATGGCCTTATTTAGCTCTAATTATTTCTTTAAAGCCCCTATTTCCAAATACAGTAACATTAGTGGTTAGGGTTTCTGTGTATGAATTTGAAAGGGTGGGGGCACAATTTGTTCCCTAACACAAACATAAAAAGATGCTTAATCACATTAGTTTTTACATTTTAGTGAAATATTACTTTACGTTTTTTAAAAAAAGAAAAGTGTAAACTTGTACCTATTGTCAGATCAGTCCGGGCAGGCAATGGCCAAAGGAGGCAGATTTAAAAGGGCCGCTGAACAGGCTTTATTGAGATATCACTCCTGGGCGGAACTCGATCAGACCCACAGAGGGGACAGGGGAAGGGTCTGAGGAGAAACCGCATGGAAGCTCAACCGGACTGGACTTTTATGGGGCTTACAGCAGGAAAGGAAGGGCTTGGGACAGGAAAAGGTGTTTCTAGGGTCCCTTGCCCCCTTGAAGTTGGTCAGGGGAGTTGGCTGAACTCCAGGATTGGCCAGGGGGGTCCTGTTGATTGACAGGCATTAGTCAGGAGATCTGGCTGATTGACAGGCGTTTCCGCTGGCATCTGATTGATGTTCTTTTCCGGTGCGGGCTGCTTTGTTCTAAGTTGCCACTAAGTCAAGATTGAAATGTGGGGGGAAGCCAAGCATCCTGGTGCATACCTGTATACCCAGTGATTTGAGGCCAAGGCAGGAGGTTACAGGTTTACACCCAACCTCAGCAATTTAGAGAGACCCTCCTTCAGCAGCTTAGCTTGATGCTGTCTCAAAATAGAAAGGTCTGGAGATGAAGCTCTGTGGTAAAGCACCCATGAGTTCAAGCCCCAGTACCTACTCCACCCAAATGCTGAGGAAAAGAACACTGATAAACTGTTAAAATTCTAAAATGATTTATTTCTGAAGAACAGTATGGCAAACATTGTCTAAATTTAATATGTGAATGTGTTTTAACTACTCAGGAATTTTAGTGAGACAACTCTGTTATAGAAATACAATGCACAATAATGTTTACTGTGGGATTATTTGTTATAATGAAAAACTTTACTATAAATATTCAGCAGGAGGCCGGGTGTGGGGGTGCATGCCTGTAATCCTAGCAGCTCGGGAGGCTGAGGCAGGAGGATCACGAGTTCAAAGCCAGCCTCAGCAAAAATGAGGTACTAAGCAACTCAGTGAGACATCCTACCCTGTCTTTACATAAAATACGAAATAGGGTTCAGGATATGGCTCAGTGGTTGAGTGCCCCTGAGTTCAAATCCCAGTACCCAAAACAAAACAAAAAAACATAAAAAGATGAGTTCATACTTTCTAGGATGGCTATAATAAAAACACACACACACAAAAATAACAAGAGTTGGTGAGGATGTGGAGAAATTGGAACTGGCATACATACTGATTAGGCTATAAAAATGGTGGACAACATTTCACAGCCTTCAAAATGGTAAGCAGAGTTACCATATTCCATGCACAAAAACTTATACACAAATGTTAGTAGTAGCATTTTTCATAACAGCTAACAAATGGAAACAACTTAAATTTTCATCTTATAAATGGATAAAGTATGGTATATCCACACAATAACTCCCCCACTTTTTTTTTTTTTTTTTTGGTGGGGTGGGACTGGGGATTTAATCCAGGAGTGTTTTTATCACTGACCTACATCCTCCAGCCCCTTTTAATTTTTATTTTGAGATAGGGTCTTTCTAAGTGCTTAGGGCCTTGCTAAGTTGCTGAGGCTGGCCTTGAACTTGCTATCCTGCTGTCTCAAACTTCTGAGTCAGTGGGATTACAGGCAAGTGCCACCATGCCCCACCCTATACTATGGAATTTTTTGGCAACAGAAAGAATAAATTACTGATATGTGCTACAACATGGGTGAATCTTGAAAATATAATAGAAGAAACAAGTCACAAAAGAGCCTAGATAGTATGATTCACTGAAATGAAATTTCCAGAATAAGCAAATTTGTAGAGACAAAAAATAGATTAGTGGTTTCTTATGGTTATAACTCTGTGAGTGTACTAAAAAATCAGATTGTATGATTTAAAAATTATTTCTCAATAAACCTGTTATTTAAAATATTGAGTTAATGGGGGAAATGGTAGTGTTGCTTATTATATTTGGATTGGGTTCCAAAGTCACAGTATAGCATGAAAACTGTCAAAGGTCATCACTTAGTGGGAAAAGAGCTAAGATAGAAAACCATAGAAGCCAGGATTTCCTTTTGTTGTCATATTAGAGAAAGGTGCTAATTCTTAGAAGTATTACTATTTTGGGCCAGGAATGGTGGCATATCCCTGTAATCCCCGTGACTGCAGAGGCTGAGGCAGGAGGATCCAGAGTTCAAAGCCAGCTTCAGCAACTTAGCAAGGTCCTGAGCAACTTAGAGAGACCCTGTCTCAAAATTAAAAAATAGAAAGGGCTGGGGATGTAGTTCAGTGGTTAAGCACCCTTGGGTTCAATTTCTGATACAGAAAACAATAAAAACAACAAAAACTAATTTATTTTAGGGCTGGGATTGTGGCTCAGAGGTAGTGTGCTCGCCTAGCATGCGTGAGGCACTGGGTTCGATCCTCAGCACCACATGAATATAAAATAAAGACATTGTGTCCACCTATAACTAAAAAAATTTTTAAAAAACCTAATTTATTTTAGAGCTGTATTGTATGAAAAATGCAGTATCACTTTATGATAGCACTCAGAATGAGTTCAAGGAGCTATATTAGATACATATCCCCATCTTATGCTAATATGGGTATAAATAAAATTGTAGGATTCCTGGAATTGCCTGTATCATTAAAGTATTCCCCTTTTCCAGGTCAAGTACACATTTTGAATTTGTATATACTTGATATTAGTATATGATTCAATTCCATTTCTACTACTGAAAAACTTTTTATCATCTATGAAATATAAGATCTGTAATTTTTTTTCTTTTTCTTGTGGTACTAGAGATGGAACCCAGGAACACTCTACTGTTGAGTTATATCCCTAGCTATTTGGTTTTTATTTTGAGAATGTCTCACTGAGTTGCCCAGGATGGTCTTGGACTTGCTGTTCTCCTGTGTTAGCCTCCCAGGTTGCTGAATTACAGGTGTGCAACACTGCACCCAATTGTATTAATGTTCTTAATAGTTCTGGATGTTATATAGTTATATATATAGTTATATATATTAAGTATAATATATAGTTATATATATTAAGATTAGATTGCTATTTTGAATAGAAAATACCAGGCTTAGTCAGGTAAAGATTATTCTCTTACATAAAGATATTATGAATTATGCCATAATAAACATAATATATAATTTTATTTGTATAATATGTACAATTTTTATTTTTGGAATTACATAATGTTATTAATAAAGAGGGAGTTCATACTGGGTAGACAAATAGTGACAGAATTCTGGGGGAAAAAAATTCATTACTAATTGGGAAAAACTTATTCTTGTTTATTGTGTCCTTTTTAGATTCTGAAAAGAAATTATCCCTCCTGTCAGAGGAACAACAAGCAACAAGCACTTTAGTTGAAACTATTAGGCAGAGTATTCAGCATAATGATGTTCTTAAGCCTATCAATCTGCTGTCTGAGCAAATGAAGCCAGAAATGAAAAGACAAAGGTAATATCCAAAATTTTTTACTTGGTGCCCTTGATTTTCTGTTTTAAAAAATATGCCTTATTTCTAAAAATACCTTGAGTTGTAAAAGAAATGCTTATTGCCAGATATCTGATTGTTTTGATAAGTGCTACCTGAATATATATATTCATAATTGAGCACAAATACATAATAAAAATTTCTGATAGAATTGATTGAATTTTAGGAACTTATTGATGTCTAAAATGTACTGTTGTGTTTCGGAAGCATTACTGATCGTCAACAGAGACTTCTGTGAATTTATTAACATTGATATATATAGGTACTGCTTGGTTAGGCCCTGTGATACCCACATATATTTTCTCATTGAACCTAAAGGGGTTAAGAGTAAAAACCTTTTTTTTTTTTTTTTTTTTTAAGAGAGAGAGAGAGAATTTTTAATATTTATTTTTTAGTATTCGGCGGCCACAACATCTTTGTTTTTGTATGTGGTGCTGAGGATCGAACCCGGGTCGCACGCATGCCAGGCGAGCGCGCTACCGCTTGAACCACATCCCCAGCCCTTTTTTTTTTTTTTTAGGGAAAAAACAATTTTGTACATGGGATGGAAAAATATAAATTCAAAACTTACGGATAAGGGTTAGCTCTATCACTCATTTCTTTAGAAAGTTTATAAGAATATCCAGTCAAAACCAACAGGGTATCTCCTTTGAAATGTCATCTGTACGGATTTCCAAGTATTACTGATGGCTAATGTGCTTCAATCAATACTCATTCCCATCTCAGCGTAAGTGAATTTTGCAGAGGAAGTTTTGGGAAAGGGGACACAATTATATGGAGTATTACTAATGTTTCCAGAGTCCTCTTAAAGTCTCCTTACTCAATGTATCTCAGAAGTTATAGAGAAAGATTTGATCATGAAAATGGATGGATCCACTTGTAATCTCAACTGTTAAGAGATGTCCTCCTCAGTCTAAGGAGGAGCTTGCTTCATGCATCAGTAGTTTACAGCAAGAAATTAATACTAGAAATGTCATGTTATAGTTTCTGAAGGTTCTAAAGAAAGCTGTGTGAGATGAAATTAGAATTAGCATTACCTCCTAATTTTTTCCTTTTGTAAATCAGTTTAGTTCATTAGTTTCCCCCTCATCTTTGCTTTTAATTGCTTCATGAAGCTTTTTTTTTAAAAAATTTTTATTTTGTATACTGGGGATCAAACTGAGGGGTACTTCACCACTGAGCCACATCCCCATTCCTATTTTGTATTTTTTTTTTTTTTAAGAGATAGGGTCTTACCAGTTGCTTAGCACCTCATCATTGCTTAGGCTGTCTTTGAACTCAGGATCCTCCTGCCTCAGCCTCCAGAGCCTCAGGCTTGCACTACTGCGCCCAACATGAAGCTTATTTTTAATGTTTCATTTTTTGATATTTTTAGGTGATATATCCTTTTCTATTGGATTAAATAGGAGACTATACCACCTTTCTTTCACATTGTGGGGGCTGAGGATGTGGCTCAAGCGGTAGCGCGCTCGTCTGGCATGCGTGCGGCCCGGGTTCGATCCTCAGCACCACATACAAACGAAGATGTTGTGTCCGCCGAAAAGCTAAAAAATAAATATTAAAAAAATTCTCTCTCTCTTTCACATTGTGTCCAAGGGTTTTAGACCCATGTCTGACTTGGAAAATTAACTTCTTACTTTATTGAGTGGCAAAATATCAGAAAAAAACTCTGTTTTTTAAAAGTTTTAGTTAGAAATTAAATTGTTTTAATATTACTTAAAATGTTTTTTAAAAATTGTGGACTGTGAATGTAACTGTGTAAAGCACTTGCCTAGCATGCTCAAGGTATTGGGTTCAGTCTCTAGCATCAAAAAAATAAATCAGCTGGGCATGGTTTCACATGCCTGTAATCCCAGTGACTTGAGAGTCTGAGGCAGGAGGATCACAAGTTTGAGGCCAACTTCAGCAATTTAGTGAGACCCTGTCTCAAATAAAAAATAAGAAAGGGGCTAGGGATATGGCTTACTGGTTAATCACCTCTGGGTTCAATCCCTAGTATAAAAGATAATAATAAGCAAATAAAAGCCATTTTTGTTTGTGGGTAGGGTTTTTTGTTTTGTTTACAGTACTGAGAGTGGAATCTGGGAGTTCTGTAGCACCACACTATATATTCAGCCCCTTCTATTTTTATTTTGATTTTGCTAAATTGCTCAGGCTGGCCTCAAACTCACTTGTGCCACCATGCCCAGCCATTTTTTTTTCTCCAATCAGCTGTTTTTAATTGTGTATGGAGTGAAGCTTTAAGTCCATTACCTCCCCCCACCCTTTTTTTTCCTATGGGTGTGTGTGGGTCTGTGTGTGGTGCTAGGAACTGAACCAGGGCCTTGTGCATGTTAGATAAACACTGTACCACTGAACTACAACCCATCCCAAAGACTTGCACAGTTTGAAATACTTACTGGACACTGCAATATTAACACAAAGAATTCAGAGTACCTTTCACTCAGCATCCTTCAAAGATCTCATATACCTGTAGCATATCCAAGCCAGGATATTTATATGAGTGGGTACATAACTAGATATTTGGAAATTAATGTTTTCACTATTAAGAAATAAAATCGTATTTCTGTATATATTTTTAAATGCTATTTGCCATTCACTTTTAAAATATATTTGTTTTATAGGAGTTTATACAGAGAAATACTCTTCTTATCATTAGTGTCTCTTGGAAGAGAAAATATTGATATTGGTAAGTTGGTTAATGAGGGATTCCTCAGTCTTAATTTTATTTACTAAAATGATTTTTTAAAAATTTATTGTTGGGCTGGGGGGTGTAGCCTAGTGAGAGATCACACTTGCATAGTGTGCATGAGGTCTTGGGTCAATAGTGCTGTTAAAAAAAAAAAAAAAAGTAAATACTTGCCTTTAAGTGATTTCTACCTTAAAATATGTAGTTTAAACATAAATATGACTCAGTACCATTTCAAAATGCATAATTTTTGCTTTGTTAACAAATTAACATTTTTGAAAATGTCTTTCAGAGGCTTTTGACAATGAATATGGACTCGCATACAATAGTCTACCTTCAGAGGTTCTTGAAAAGTTACAGAAAATTGATGCTCCACCAAGTGTTAGTGTGGAATGGTGCAGAAAATGTTTTGGAGCACCTCTCATTTAAAGAGATTCATTAGAATTTTGATATAGTGCTGGAGAATAAATTGAAAATATCCAAGGTTTTTCCACATCCTAGGAATTGGTGAAAACTGAAATAACTCTTGGGGACAATATACAATGAATTGTAAATAATATTGAATTATATCAAAGTGTAAAATCTCATTTAAATGCCCTGAAGTTTATTGATATTGAAGATTTTCAACTCCTGAACTGTTTCTCTGCTTCTGCTGGAACTGTTTTGGATTTCTCTGTATTTGTGGTAGTTTTATAGAAACGAGAAACCATTCATCCCAGGCATTTGTTAATATTTGAAGCTGTTGGGTTTGGGGAATGGGAAATGAAACTTGCCTAACCCCCGAACAAATGAAATATCTTAATTATAAGAGCTACTACTTGTGTATGACTGTAAATGTGTAGGGTTGTGTAGGTATGTGTATATTATAAGTGTGTATTTATTAAAACTTAGATTGCATGTTGCAATAGTTTTCTGAAAGGGGTCTCATTGTTAAATAAATGACTACTACTAATCTCATTTGTAGTCAAAATTACCTGATCTGACTTTAAATTTAATATATGCCTTCATCTTTTTAATTATGTATTACCTTGCTTAATGGATATGTTGAATATCCAGGTACTTCCTTCATCCTCTTCCCATGTTAATTTGCAAGGGCTTTAAAATTAGAAGTCAAACAGTCAAAATGAAATTAACTAAAGTTCATAACTTATGAAGCTATTTGTAAGTTTTGAGTTATGCTGAAAATGCAAGTGTATATTGTCTTAGGTCCTGAAGTCTTTGTTCAGGCATGTAAATTGTTGCTGTTGATCACCTTTTGAAACCTGTGGGATAAACTTGCACTGCACACTAAAGTTTTATTCTTGTACAATATTTAGATTTATATGCCTGTGAGTAAAAATGTGCATTTGTAAATAATTTTTTAGGTTGAATCAAATTAAGTCTTATAACTTTAAAGCTTGAGTTTGTTGTCACTAGTTTTAAGTAAATTATGGCCTCACTTTGACATTTATCATGTTTTTTTTGTTGTTGTTAAAAATGCCCATTACAGTAAGTTTGCCTTAACTCTGCATAGTTTAAAAAGCAAGTGGTTTTATGTGTGCTTTTATAATTATGCAGACTAAATCATTTGATACACACACAAAAAATTTACTTTCATATACTAAAGAGCACAGATTTCCCTTCTAAAATGGTATAACCTTAAAAATATTAACTATCTTGCACCATTTAAGGGTGAATTTGACGTACACAAAACTTTTAGTCTGAATTTATTATGAAAGGGCTAAGTGAAAAAACTAATCAGACATTATGTAAATCTACATTATTTTCAAAAATGCATCTTTTGCACTATCTCGAGTGTAAATTTTTGCAACTTACAACTTAACACTTATGGACTGAATAAATCTTTTCATTACCTTGCATATAAAAATAACAGGCTGAATAAAATAAAAAATATTCTTAAATTTGCTAACTTGTCTGTTATGTTTTTAAGGCTCTTGGAATCTGTTTAGTATGAATCTTTGTGATCATTAGAATTCCAATATCGTTTTGCTGTTTTATTAGTTTGAACTAAATCATTACCAAAGTGCACTTCATGTTTTAAAGTATGCTGAAGATATCTTTACATTTATATATAACCAGATCAAATTATAACTTTAAAAAAAAAAAAAAATAACATTATTTTACAGTACTGGGGATTGAATTCAGGTGGGCTTTTCCACTGAGTTATATATGCCCAGTGTACCTCTTCCATCATTTTTTTTTTAAATTTTTTTAGTTGCAGAGGGACACAATATCTTTTTTTTTTTTTTTTTTAACATGGTGCTCAGGATCAAATCCAGTGCCCCACACATGCCTCTCCGCTGAGCTACAACCCCTACCCTTTTTCCCCTAAATTATGACCAGGTTTTGCTAAATTGCCTCTACTGGACTTGAACTTGCAATCCTCCTGCCTTGGTCTGCACTGCTGTATCTGGCTTTATAACATAATTTAGCTATATCTTAGAACCAGTCTAACTCCTTCAATTTAAATCTACAGGGACTAGTTTCTAGTACCAAATCTCTAAAAGGCTTTGTTCAGCACCTACACAAAAAGAGCACCTAAAAATGGATATGGCTCAGTCATTAAGTATCTCTGAGCTCAATTCCTGATACCCCAAAAAAAAATTTACAGGGAAAAAAAAAAGCTATCAGATATCTGAAGTATGGAAAATTTTAGAAATATACTTTTGGAGCACTTTAACTTAATCCTAGTGATCGCTAGAAATAATCTTTCAAAATTAGTTGTTGAGCAAAGTCTTATGTTTTGATATGATTTATCTTTATTTATGTTGATCATAGCAACATGCATGGTTGATGTATAAGCATAAATAGGGTAGCTAATATAATTCTTGGTACACAAATTTAACACTATTTTTTAAACAAAATACCTGTAGATTCTAATCAGAAATACCCAACTAATTACCTAGAAAACTATAGAGGAGCCAAATGTTTTTTCATGGTTATTTGTGTTCCTTAAAGAAAGCTGGTTATTGCCTGGTGTGATGGTACAGTCCTGTAATCTCAGGTGACTCAGGAAACTGAGGCAGACTTGGAAGTCTGAGGCTAAACACACAAAAAAAGGGCTAGATATAGCTCAGTGGTAAAACGCCCTTGGGTTCAATCCCCAGCACACACAAAAAAGAAATATCCTGTTTTTTTTTTTTTTTTTTTTTAATGTTCTATGCATCACAACCAGGTACTCTCAACACAGCAGAACTCTTAGTAACAGAGTATCACCTTGTGATTATCCCATTATTGTCCTTTTAGGAAACTTTAAATTCTTTGAGCAAGTCATAGGAAACCAGAAATGAGTTATTGGATTCACTTAGCTGATTCAATGTATTGTACTATAGGAAAATACACCTCTTGTGCCTTCTTAAGATACTGCTACCCCAAGCTGGATGTAGTGGCACACATCTGTTAATTTTTAGCAACACTGGAAGACGAGGATGCACAACTCAAAGTTCAAGGCTCAACTAAGTGAAGCCCTAATCAGCTGATACCCTGTCTCAAAAAAGGGTTGGCAATGTGGCTCAGTAGTAACTGACCCTGGATTTAAACCCTACTACCAAAAATAAATACTAGAACTAAACAGGTCAGTTACTGTGGAAACTGAACCAGTTTAGCTTTCATGTGTGGTGCAGGAGACTGATATAAGGGCCTGCTGCATGCTAGGCCAGTGCTCTAGTGGGCCACAGTATGCGATCCTGCAAGCGTTCCTTATATTGGGAGTCAACTCCTTATTACTCAAAACAACTTAATGGTGGTAGTTTTTTATTTACCTTAAGTTATGACTTTCTGCAAAGGTAATATTTTATTATATTAAGAATCCTTTCCTGAGCCACTCATCTTCAAAAAGAAACCTTTGCTGGTCAACTAGTGTCATGTCAGTCTCTGAATTTAAAGAACATCATTTCATGCATCTCCTGTAAGCAGACTTTTTCCACTGCTTCCCTTTCTGACGTGTTTTTCCATCCATTTTCTACTCATGTCAAATCAGTAATGACAAGTCAAAGTTTGAAGGTCTGATCTTATTTATTTGTTACTGATAAAAATTCTTATTTTTGACTGGACTCAGACTTAGAAGTAGAAGCTCTCAGAGAAGACAGCCTACGTCTCTTGGCAATCTGTTCCTGGCGTTTTTCTTTGGCTTCCTAAAGAAAATTAAAAAAAAAAAAAACACACACACAATTAAAACTTTGTCTAGGTGAAAAACACAGATAGAAAAAGCCAGTCCTGCTTCACCCTACCCCCAAATCTTATTAAGACTTACTTTCATTCTCTTGGCCAAAAGTTTGGCATATTCTGCAGCCTCTTCTTTATTCTTCTTAGTACGCTGTTTCTTCAGAGCAATACGCCGGCGCTTGTGTTGCAGGACACGTGGAGTAACAAGACGCTGAATCTTTGGTGCTTTGGTCCTGGGTTTTTTACCTAAAAATTCAAATGACTGAAATAATTCCTCAAGAATACTTTATTGAGTCAGAGTATAACTTAGAAGGCATGGTCAACATGCACAAGGCCCTGGGTTCCACCCCCAACATACATAAAGCTTCTCAAACGTAGTTTTAGTTCACAGTCGCTTTGTGGAAGTGACACCTCAGTATCTTAGAGTAAATGTTCAATTATTCAGGCTCTGCTAAATAGTTAAGCCCATACCTTCCACAAAAGACAGGTGCCATCTTAAAAACACGTCTGTCAACTAGATCGGTTTCTACAGATTGGGTTTCCAGAGGTGTGATCGTGGAAAAGTGCCACATTTGCCAATTACATTTTCTGCAACATAAGCTTCCTAAAGGTAGACTGTCAATTCATACCACATCCCCAGCACTTAACATAGTACCTAGCACAGGGTAGGTGCCTAAATAGTTGGAACTATACACTAAGTACAGATATCCTGAAAACCAAAATCCAAATTATTCTTTTTCCAGATGTCAAGAAGACAACGGGATAATTCTATCCAATGAAAATATTATACCTTTGACTGAAGAAACAATAATGTTATGTATGTATCACTGATGTGGACCTCAGTGGTGATGGCTATGTTGCCCAACATATAATATGTATATGTATTCTTAGAATTACCAATTGCAAACGCTTGTTCCTTTATATTTAGGAATAAGTATTTTTCTAATTTTCACAATTTTATTATTGTTCTTCACATTTCAAAGAAGGAGTCAGAGGACCAGAAATTTAATCAATTTCAGTAGATTTAAAAAAAAAAAGCATCTATTTTTTCTATAGGCCAAAAAAAAAAAATCCCTCAGAATCTCTAACATATCAAATGGGTGTTAAGGTGAGAGTACCTTCAGAATCCCATAATTTTTCAACTTTCACATCATTCCTAAGCCCAAAAGCAATGAATTTAAAGTATGTTATTTTAAATCAGACTCCAGTTAATGCTTACACTTCAAAGGAACAAATTCTACTTTCTACATGCATGCAAAATACCAGTGACAAATTCCTAAAAATTAAGCAGGTCCAAATTGCATAATATCTCCTACCTTCCTTGTTTAAGGGTTTTCTGACAACATATTGGCGGACATCATCTTCCTTAGAGAGATTGAAAAGTTTGCGGATTCTACTAGCTCTTTTGGGTCCCAGTCTTCGAGGTACAGTAGTATCAGTAAGTCCAGGAATATCCTTCTCTCCTTCAAAGAGAAAATTAACAGAAACATCTTAATCCAACAACCTCCTTATACTGCAAATGAAAAAGTATTTGGACAAACAGCTTTAAGTCAATTTCAATAAAAAGCAAACATAAACCTTACCTTTTTTTACAATAACCAAGTTGAGAACGCTCAGATTGGCATCCACAATGCAACCTCGAACAGATTTGCGCTTTCTCTCTCCAGTTCGCCTGGGTCTATAACATGAGTGCCCCTTACTCAGTAGTAGGCGAACACGGCCATGGGTCAAGACACCCTGCTTCATGGGGAAACCTTGTTTGTCATTCCCACCACTGATTCGGACCACATAACCCTGCAGGAAAACACCACACATGTAACATTTCTATTCCAAATTTATTAAATTCAGTGTTATGGCCTTTAGTGACCCACACCTCTTTTCTACAGAAGTGTAATTCAATAAGACCAATTTAAACTTCTGATCAAAGTTTTGTCTGTATTTCCAACTTGTCAAGTAAGTGCATTGGCAAACTCATTTACATACTACAGAACCCCATCAGGTGATAACTCTACTTCACAAAGTGATAACCCAAGTCAGAAAACTAAAGCAAACCCCATTCCAAACACCAATTCCCAGAGCGTTTACTCTCTTAAAACAGTCGTGACAATGCCACAGTTAACTGTTACCTTCCATTCTTCACCCAGAGCATCCGCAGCAACTTCTGTGGCCATACGCTTCTCATAAAAAGTACGAAGTTTGCGTTCATCGTCCACTTCAATGAGTTTCTGACAGCCAGTGGCTGGGAAGGAGATATTCAGCTAGGATTAAAAGTAGAAGGAAAAATTAAACAGGTAACTGCAGAACTCCCCACAACGGCAATAACACCACAAGCCATTCAAGCCAATCTCAATCAGTAATATTTGGTGATTTTACTCATCATAACCCCATGTTAATGATGCAAGCCAAGCAAAACACTAACAGGGCACGTTTTCCCTGCGGCCCTGAGGAATGACTGCGAGGCCTAAGGCTCCCGTCATTACCGCCACCGTACAGGGAGCCCGACTTAAGTAAAAGAGAGTTAAAAATAGCAGGATAGGTCGAGCACGCCGCCAGCATCTGTCCCGGCTGGGCGCGGGAACGCCACCATGGCGCTCTCAGAACTACACAACTCCGGTCGTAATCGTCCGCCATCCGCTTTCCCAAAGAGCTCTGGCCCAAGAAGTGCACACGTTATCCTGCCTTACACCCTTCTCCACCTGGAGCCTGGACCTTGGTGTGCTGGGACTGACGAAGTGTTCCAAGGTTTGATCCAAGTTCCCGAAGCCTAGATCAACACCCGCCACAACAACCTACCTTCATCTTGGAGCAGCTGATCGCCCACAAGGCGCCACGAAAAAGAGGCCCGGCTTCCGCTTAACCCAGGTCACATAGCGCTTTCAGCACTCGCGAGATTAGCAGATGCCTGAGTGAGCGGAAGTGAACATGCACTTCCGGGGCGAGGTTAATCAGCGCCGGGAAGGTGAACTCGCGGGCCTGCTTGTCCGATGAGGCGCAACCTCTTGTGAGAGACCCTTCACTGCCTAATTTTCTGCTCTCGCCTGCACTTTGTAGCTGGGTCACTGCGGAGGCCCAGCTCCGCCTCTGACAGTCTTTATCTGGTGCTACCAAAGGCTGGACCAGAACTTGACTCCTCTTGAACTGTGTTGTCTTTCGGGCTCTGACTGGAAGGTTTCCAGTTCCGGGCGTACTCTTGTGCTGATACCTCGAATCACAGCAAGAAATTCTGAAAGCAGCGCTTTGTTATTCCTTGAAACACTGGGTCATCCGCTTGTCTTCTCTAACTGCTCTGTAATCTTCTCTTTCCTATGATAGAATGACATCCCAGTCCCTCTGTCGCATAATCAGCAGGCACGATTACCCCAAGTCCAGACAACCGTCGGATACCTCCAGAAGTTTCCCTGCTTTCTCTCCTGCCGCTGATCATTTTCTTTTTTGGGAGTGGGGGTGGGAGTTGAACCCAGGGCTTCCATGATAGCTAAACAGTCTCTTCCACTGAGCAACATTTAACAGCCTCTGCGATCTTTTCCAGTCGTAAAATTGCTTGACTTCTCTGCTGGAAGTGTTCGCTTTTGCTTACCCACTGTACTTAAATACTGTCAAACTCCTTACCGTGACCTCATAGACTTTCCCGTCTCAAACTTGCCTTTTGTCACCAGCTAATGCTATGGAGGATTCTCAGATTAAAGGTACCTTTTATGAGAATCCTAACCACACTACTTGAAATAGAACTCACCCTTATTCTCTAGTATAGAACTATTTTCTTTTATAATACTTAACATGGTTCCCCATAAACGATTTGTTTATGATCTGTCCTCTGTACTCATGTCTTTTCTTCATTCTGATACACTCAAGACGCAGCTAATTCAGTAAATATTTATTAAATGCTTATAATCCCGCCTCAGGTGTGCATTAGTTTCATGGGATGTGGTATTATGGAACGAGCCAGCAGAGGGAGAATAAATGAAGTAAATCTTCAAAAAGCAATGGTGTAACTCAGTAGTACAGAAAGAATGTAGAGAAAAATATTGTACGTTTGATTAGTCTTCCAGAAACATTCCTAGGAGAATAAGGCTGGGAACCCAGGTGATTTAACTCTGAAGCCCACACTTCTAATCAGTTCCCTGAAGGAAATACCATTTATTGTTTATTACATTGAACCTCTGTACTGTGTTCTTCAATGAAAAAAACAAACAAAAAAAAAACTGCATTTTAAGTAAACAAAAATAATTTTTGTTTTCCAAGATTTTTACACATTGTCTTCTTCCATATCACAAAGTTTTTGAGTGTAGGCCTGATTCAGATTCAAAGTGGAAAGATTCTATGAAATCCTATTTTGTCATTGACATTAATGTAAAGAATTTTTGTGAAATTGTGCATTTTAAAACCGATTTAGGTAAGTAATCTTTTTGGTTTTGAGGTGACAAAATTGACATGACAAATTTTCATATTTTTACTTTTTTTTTTTTTGCTGTGCAGGGCTTCACAAATGCTAGGTTACACCCCCAGGTGGACAAAATCATTTAAAAAAATTTTTTTGTTGTTTTTAGTTGTAGATGGACACAATACCTTTATTTTATTTGTTTTTATTTTTATGTGGTGCCAGGGATTGAACCCAGTGCCTGACGCATGCTAGGCACAACCCCAGCCTGGACAAAATCATTATTTATTTATTTTTTAATATTTATTCTTTAGTTTTAGGTGGCACAATATTTTTATCTTATTTTTATGTGGTGCTGAGGATCAAACCCAGTGCCTCGCGTATGCCAGGCGAGCACGCTACCACTTGAGCCACATCCCCAGCCCAACAAAATCATTTTAAAGTGAAAAATTCAGTGGCATTTACTACGTTTATGATGTTGTGCAACCCCTACCTCTATCTAGTTCCAAAATATTTTCTTCACCCTATAAGGAAACTCTATACCTCATTAAGCAGTTACTCTCCATTTACCATTTTCACCAGCCTCTGGTAACCACTAGTGGATTTTCTGCCTGTATGGATTATGGATTTGCCTATTCTGTATATTCCCTGTTACTAGAATCATACAATATTTAACCATTTGTACATACCTTCTAATGTTTTTGAGGTTCATCCATGTTGTAGCATGTATCAATTTCACAGTCCTTTTTGTGGCTAAATAATATTCTACTGTATGTATAGACTGCAGTTTATCCATTTATACATCAATGTACATTTGGACTGTTTTCTTCTTGACTATTGTGAATTAGGTTGCTATGATTGTGTACCTGTTTTCAGTACTTTTGGGTACATAACTTAGGAGTGAAATTGCGGGATCATATAGTAATTCTGTGTTTTAACTCTCAGAGGGAACTGCAAAACTGTATAAACTGTATTCCACCACACCTGAACCATTTTATATTCCCACCAGCCATGTAAGAGGGATTCTATTTTCTCTAACTCAGGGCCAACACTTGATATTTTGTTTTTGTTTTAATCATATTCATCCTAATGGGTGAAATAATGATACCTCATTGTGATTTTAATTTGCATTTCCTTAATGACTAATATGTTGTTTTTTTCATATGTTAGCCATTTGTATATATTCTTTGAAAAAATGCCTACTCAAGCTCTAACTATTCTCCCTTTTGGCTCTAGGTTTTGTTGTTTCTTTGTTTTTAATTGAACCCAGGGGCACTTTACCACTGAACTAGGTCCTAGCACCCCACCCCACCCCCTCATCCCCCCACCCCCCACCCCCACCCTTTAAATTTTAAGACAGGGTCTGACTAAATTGCTTGGTCTGGCCTCAAACTTGTGGCCTCCAGAGTAGCTGGGGTTATAGGTGTGTACAGCTATGCAGCAGCTTAGCTCTAGTTATTTTTATTGAAGTAGTTTAGTTAATGTAAGGCAAAGAGCAAAGTCTACGACTATGCCTTGATTTCTTTTATCTTTTTTTGTGGTGCTGAAGATCAAACCTTTATTTATTTTTAAATTTTTATTTTCTTCAGTACTGGGGATTGAACCCAGGAGCTTTCTACATCTGAGCTGCATCCCCCAACCCTTTTTTGAGACAGTGTATCATTAAGTTGCTGGACTGGAATTTGTGATCCTCCTACCTTAACCTTCTCATTCATTAGGATTACAGGTGTGCACATGTGGCTCTTAACATAAAATTTATCATCTAAATCATTTATAAGTGTACACATCAGTAATGTTAAATATATTCACATTGTTGTGGAACAGTCCTCCAGAACATTTTCATCTTGCCAAAGGGAAACTGTATGCTTTAAACACCTCCCCCTGTCCCTGCCTCCCTTGCAGCCCTTGGTAACCATTCTCCTTTCTGTCTACAATTATGATTACTCTGAATACTTCATATAAGTGGAATTAAACAATAGTTGTCTTTTTATGCCTAGCACATTTCATTGAGCATGAAGTCTCCAAGGTTTATCCACATGACAGAATTTTCTTCCTTTTTAAGGCTGAATAAATTCTGGTGTAGTAATTCATTTGTCAGTGGACATTTGGGTTACTTCCATTTACCTCCTAGCTATTGTTAGTACTGTGGATAATGCTGTTGTGAAACTGGGTGTGAAACTATCTATTTGAGACTCTGCTTTCATTTCTTTTGTATATATGCCCAGAAGTGTGATTACTGGATTAAATGGTAGTTCTATTTTTAACCTTTGGAGGAGCCTCCATGTTTTCCACAATGGCTTTATCAATTTACTATCCTACCAAAAGTATGTAAGAAATTGTTTTAGTTAGCTCTTTTGCTGCTGAGACCAAAAGACCTGACAAGAACAATTTTAGAGGAGGAAAAGTTTATTTGACGCACACATTTTCAAAGGTCTCAGTCCATGAATGGCCAATTCCTCTGCTCTGGGCTCAAGGTAAGCCAAAATATGGTAGAAGGGTGTGGAGGAAGAAAGCAGCTCAGGACACAGCAAACAGACAGCGAAGAGCAAACTCTGCTCTGCAGGAACAAAATACCCCAAAGGCATGCCCTTAGTTACCTACCTCTTCCAGCCAAACCCTACCTGTCTACAGTTACCCCACCCATTTAATCCACCACTGATAAGATTAAGCCTCACATGACTCAAATCATTTCACCTCTGAAAATTCTTATATTTTCTCACATTAGCTTCTAGAGGACACCTCATATCTAAACCATACAGGGGTCTTTGCCCATTTTAAAATTTGGAGTGTTTGTCTTATTGAATCATAAGAGTTCTTTATACTAGGCCCTAGATATATGAAGTGCAAATAATTTTTCCCATTCTTTAAGTTGTCTTTTTGCTTTCTTGATGCCAAATGTTTTTTAATTTTGATGTTCTTTTTTTCTAATTTTTATTATGGATCATGCTTTGGTGTCATTTAATAATACATTGTCTAATGTACTATATATTTCAGAGAAGCTAGAAGAAAGGATATTGAATGCTTTCACCACAGAGAAATGATGTTTGAGGCAATAAAATGCTTACTTGATTTGAACATCATAAAATGTGCACATGTATTAAGAAGCATCACATAATACCATAAATATGTATAATTTTATGTGTCAACTTATAAAGTACATTGCCAAATTCATAATCATAAAAATTTATCCCTACAATTTCTTTTCTTTTTCTTTTGGTACTGATTGCTTAGGGCCTGACTAAATTACTGAGCCTGATTTGCTGAGATTATAGGCATAAGCCACCATGCTCAGCTCTAATCTAATTAAAATGTATCTCTATCTTATGGTTTTAGTTCTTACATTAGGTCCCTTATGGATTTTGAGTGTGCTTTTGGTTTTGTTTTTGATAAGGAATCTTATCATGTTGCTTAGGCTTGCCTTAAACTCCTGTATTCAAGCAATCCTCCTGTCTTAGACTTCCAAATGAACTACAGGCATGTACCATTATACCCAGCTGAGTTAATTTTTTTAATATGGTGTGAGTTAGGGCGTCCAGTTTCATTCTTTTGCATGTCGATATCTACTTATTCCAGCATCATTTGTGGAAGAGACTCTCCCTCACTGAATGATTTTGGCACTCTTGTTGAAAATCAATTGCCATAGTGGTAGGGGGTTATTTCTGGATTATCAGCTCTGTTTCATTGCTCTATGTCTATCCTATGCCAGTTCCATACTGGTTTCTCTCTTTCTCATTGTATTTACTTGAGGTCTCTTTATGTTGCCCAGGCTAACATAAAGAATTTGTAATACTCCTTCCTCAGCCTCCTGAGTAGCAGTGAATACAGGCACATGCCATCATGCTCAGCTTCTGTTGTACTGATTAGTTTTGTAGTAAGTTTTAAAATAAGGTAGTGTGAGTTCTTCAACTTTGTCCTTTTACAAGGTGGGTATAGCTCTTCAGGATCCCCTGCAGGTCTATAAGAGTCTTAGGATCAGCCTGTCCATTTATGCAAACATGGAGTTGGAATTTTGATGAGGATTACATTAAATCGGTAGATCATTTGGGGGAGTATTGCCATCTTTAAATATTAAGTCTTCCAAACCAAGAACACAGGATATCTCTCCAGCATTGGTTACTTATTGAGACCCTCCCTAAAAAAATAAAATGGGCTGGGATGTAGCTGCATGGTAAAGTGGGGTTCCATCCCCAGTATTGAAAAAATTAAGCAATATAAACAACTGATTTTTAACATGTTGATTTTATACCCTAAAAGTTTGTTGAATTTTTTAATCAGCTCTAATAGCTTTATTAGGGCTTGAGATTTTCTACATATAAAATCATGTCATCTGCAAATAGAAATTAGTTTTACATTTTGCTTCTCAATTTGTAGGCTTTTATTTATCTTTCTTTCCTAGTTGTGGCTAGAACTTATAGTACAAGGTGGAATAACAGTGGTGAAAGTGAGAATCCTGTATATGTAGTTTGATTATACATTTTAGAATTATCTGAAAACTTTTAAAGAATATAAACAATAGCTGGGATTTCACTTCCATTGTCTGTATTGTCTTTTCATTAATATAACTGGAATTTTTTAAATAAAAACTGCATTTACAAATCCATTGAAAGCTTTTTTAATATTTATTTTTTATTTGTAGTTGGACAAAATACCTTTATTTAATTTATTTATTATTATGTGGTGCTGAGGATTGTACGTGCTAGGTGTGCACTCTACCACTGAGCTACAACCCCAGCCCTACTGAAAGTTTTTAACTGATGGATATTTGGTATCTGTGTACTTTCTGATACATAAGTGGCTTACACCAAACTTTGTCTTGAAAATTGCCATTACTCCCAAGAGACTTGGCCATGTGTACCATATTTAATTGCTTTGTAGTGTGTGACAGGCAATCTTGTGCATATATGACAACGTTTTACTTAAAAATGCATCACAACTTAATAATTTTGAACATATGTTCATCAAGGAATAACTACAGATTATGTAAAATTTACCTCTTGTGGTACTGCTCTTTCAAGTAACTTAATTGCATTAATAGCAAACGATTAGAACAATACAGTAAACAACTATGTCACAACTTACCTCTCTGCTTTATGGTTGAGAAATTCACTTGACACTGCTTTAAGCTTTGCTTTGCTTTTTAAAATACCAAAAATAAAGGAATTTGAGTCTTAGATTGAGAAAACATGGTATGTTGCAGTAAGAAATGAGAACAGGCTGGGTGTATTAATGTGCACCTATAGTCCTAGCTACTCTGGAGGTTAGCTCACCTGAGCCCAGGAGTTCAAGGCCAGCCTGGGGGCAACACAGTGAAATATATATATATATATATATATATATATATATATATATATATATATATATATACATATACATACATACATATATATATACACACATACTAACATAATCAAAAAGAAAGATGAAGGTCTCTATGAATAAATATGTAGTTATTTTCCAGGTATATTGTTGAGTGAAAAAAGCCAAGCTACCCTTTTTTTAAGAAAGAAAGAAAGAAAGGGGTTAATCAGGGATGTATTTGTTTCAAAAGAAGGATAAAAGAAACTAAATTATTTACCTTTAGTGAGTTCAGTAGATAAGGATAGAGATAAGACTTCCCTGAGTACTCCTTTTTTATGACTTCTGTGTAAATTGTTGTAAAACTTTTTTTTTTGCAAATTAAAAAGGTAAAAGATAAAAGCATAAAAGTAAGTATAAAAAGAAACAAGTTTGTCTAACAATGTGTATAAAGTTGGAACAACAATCAGATGAAAATAAATTTTAAGAAATTAAAAAAATTAGTTGTAAATGGACACAATACTTTTATTTTAGTTATTTTTATGTGGTGCTGAGTATCAAACCCAGTACCTCACATGTGCTAGGCAAGCATTCTACCACTGAGCTACAACCCACACCCAAGAATATAATATTTTAATTATACTTCCCTAGTGGGGGATATGTTGTAATAACCAAAAGAACTGCAAGGGTATCATGAATGTTACTTAGTAATTTTATTAATTTAGCTGTGTTAGTCTCACAATTCTGAATTTTTGGTATATTATAAGATAGCGCAAATAATTGTTGTCTTAGACCCAGGATTTCTACTGTGGTATATAAATATATAGACAATACTATAGAAGTCCCATCGTGTTGTTTTTGAATCAGAAATGTCAGTCAATATTCATATTTTAAAAAATAAAAGATTATATTGTTCATAGCTTGTTTGATAGGGCCTAGTAGCAGTTATGCCCTAACAATAAGCACATGTAGGACCCAAATCTTGTTTTTTAAATACCATGCCTCAAAGAATAAGAGTACTTTAGATAATTTGGTTGACTGGGGCAACCAAAAAAATAAAATAAAAAATCTAGAATATTTGTGTGGGAAAGAAATAAATATCTCAAAGACCAATGACTGATATCAAAAGAACAAATAGGTACAGGTATTTAGACTCTAAATACAAGAAAACTCATCAAACGAATCCAGGATATGCATTCTTCTACAAAACAACTAACATTATTATTATAAATTATTTTATAGTACAGGTGATTGAACCCAGGCCTCATACATGCTCTATACTACTGAGCTACATCCTCAACCCAAGAAAACTGACTGGATCTTAAAAATTAGTATCATAAAAGGTAAAGAAGGGATGGGACTGTCCTAAATTTAAAATATCTAAAGGGACTTAATCAGTGAAAGACATTAATTTTTATTAGATTATGGATAGTGTAAGGATGGGAAAGAAAGCTTAAAAAGACATTTTAGGGGGCACTAGGGTTGTGGCTCAGTCGCCTAGCATATGTGAGGTGCTGGGTTCAATCCTCAGCACCACATAATAATAAAATAAAGGTATTGTGTCCAACTACAACTAAAAAGGAAAAAAAAGACATTTTAGGGACAATTGGTAAAAATTAAAATAGTATAATAGTTTATATTATCAAAATAAATTTAATTTTTAGGTGCAATTATGATTTTGAGGTTATGTTTAGAATCTCTTTATTTTTAGGGGATTCATACTTAAGTATTTAGAAATGAAATATCGTGTTTGCAATTTGCTTTCAAATGGTTCAGGAAAAAATAAAGATATACAGTTGCCCCTCAGTATATGTGGGGGACTGGTTCCAGGATCCCCTGTGGATAACAAAATCCATGGATGCTCAAGTTCCTTACACAAAGTGGGATTGTGTTTGCATGTAACCTGTATACTTTAAATCATCTCTAGTTTGCTCTTAATGATCTAATACAATGTAAATGCTATGTAAATAGTTGTTCTACTATATTTAATAAATAATGACATGTTCAGTATAGATGCACTGTTTTTCACATATTCAAGGTAGTTGTATCCAGACATGTAGATTCCAGTGATATGGAGAGCTAACCATAAATAGAAAATCATCAACATAGTGCAGAAGTGTTCATTATGTTCTTTACACTTTTCTTTGGATATGAATTTTTCAGTCAAAAAATTAAGAAATAAAGATTTAAGAGATGGAATGGATAACACTTTATAATAGGAAAGGGAATGGAGAGAGGATAAGGTCCAGAATGACAACTAGATTCTGGCTTGTCACCAAGGTGCCATCACTGATATGGGTGGGGAACCCTGAAAGAAGAGCAGGCTTACAGAGAGCAGTGAAAGTTTGTTTTGGACACACTGACTCTGAAGGGTCAGGGGATAAAGTAGAGACACCCAGTAGACTGTTGGTTTTAAGGTTTCGAGGTTGGGTGTTTGACACAATGAATGAGGTGGTATAAGCAAGAGCCTATGTTAGTTTTCTAGGGCTACGATGATAATGTACCACAGGTTGGGTGGGTGAGACAACTGAAATTTTATTTTCTCACAATTCGGAAGACTAGTATTCCAAGATTAAGATGTCAGCAAGGTTGGTTTCTTCTGAGGCCTCTCTTAGCTTGTCAGTGGTTATCTTCTCTGTGTCTTTTTGTTTATGGTTCTTATTCTGTGTGCATCCTAACCTCCTTTTTTATTTAAAGTAAGGACACCAGGGGCTGGGGCTGGGGTTAAGTGGTAGGCACTCGCCTAGCACGTGAGAGGCCCTGGGTTCGATCCTCAGCACCACATAAAAAAAAAAAAGTGAATAAAATAAAGGCATTGTGTCCAATTACACCTAAAAAAAATATTTAAATAATAAAATAAAATAAGGACACCAGTCATAGTGGATTAAGCCCACCCCATGGCCTCGTTTTATTTATTTGTTTATTTTTCCCATGGCCTCATTTTAACTTCTGTTTGTGTGTACATGGTGTTGGGGAATGAATTAGGGGCCTCATGTGTGCACTCTATCATTAAGCTACACCCTGCCCCCTCATTTTAACTTAATTACCTCTTTAAAGACCTCATCTCCAGGGGCTGGGGTTGTGGCTCAGCGGTAGTGCAGTTGCCTGACATGTGTGAGGGACTGTGTTCGATTCTCAGCACTGCATATAAAAAAATAAAATAAAGGTCTATCAACAACTAGAAAAAAATCTTAAAAAAAAAAAGACCTCATCTCCAAATACAGGGGCAAACTGGGGTACTGAGGGTTAGAACTTCCCCATGTAAATTCTTGGGGGGACATAATTCAGCCCATAAGAGGGCCTAAGGGCAAAGTCTCTTAGTCACAGGATCTTGACTAAACAAAACACTTTTCTGTATTAAATCGTGTTGTTAAAATAGTCTTTTTTTAAATTTTTTTTTTTTAGTTGTTGATGGACCTTTATTTATTTATTTAATTGATATGTGGTGCTGAGAATCGAACCCAGTGCTTCATACATGCTAGGTAAGTGCTCTGCCACTGAGCCACAACCCCAGCCCTAGAATAGTCTTAAAAGCAATCAGTGCTTCAAGGAGAGGTAGAAATACAGAAAGGAAGACAAGTACTAAGGGAAGAAATGAATTTGAGTTTCAGAAAGCTGTTTCCTTTCTGGCCCAAGTCAAGGAAACAGGAAGAAAAAATCATTTTACACAGACAAAAAACTAAGTTTTAAGGACAATTTCTACTTGTAAGGAAGAAACATTTTAAAATATGCCACACTGTTTTGGAAACGGAAGTTAAAGAAATGAAGCTAGGAAAACTCTTGGCTTATTTCTGCAGCTATCTCCAGGAGCAACAGTTACAATGGATTTTTTAACCTTGGATCAGAGACTAAGGGATGTTTTTGCAGAGTTGTGGTAAACAAGATCTGGCATATATTTATTGAAGATTTGGTAGTGGGCAGGAGGAAGGGATGACAGGGAAGTGCAAGAATGAAATTTTTTTTATCATATCAAGTCACTATATCATGACAATCTTCTGCCCCATGTATTTTTTTTTGGGGGGGGGTGCATAACAGGGCTTGAACTCAGGGGCACTTGGCCACTGAGCCACATCCGCAGCCCTATTTTGTATTTTATTTAGAGAGAGGGACTCACTGAGTTTGCTGGGGCTAGCTTTGAAATTGTGATCCTCCTGTCTCAGCTTCCTGAGCCACTGGGATTACAAGTGTGAGCCACTGCAACAGGCTCCATGTATTTTTATTTCTTAACTGTTATGTGATCTTGGTCAACTTATTTCTTTCTTTGTGCCTTATCACCTCCATTGGTAAATGAAGACGATACCTTCTTCATAGAACTCTTGTCAGGGATCAATGAACCAATACCTGAAAAAAGTGAAAAAGTTCCTAGTACATAGGAGACTCTCAATGAATATGAATTATCTTCATTATCACTACTACTACCACTGCCATCATCATTGTCATTGCCTCAGTGCCGTGACTTTGCTCATGCTGTCTCTGTTGGCAGTGCCTTCCTTCCCTTTCACCTCTACATTTGCCTGGTTTAAATTATGCAGCTTCTGAGGATTTCAACCCACATTGACCTTGCTGCAGGGAGGGGATGAAAGCCTGAACCTGATGCTGAGGTGTTCTGGATTCGTTAGGATGGTGGACAGCCATGGAGAGAGTCCTCAACAATGCTATTCCACCGACATGTGCTGAACACCTACTTTATGTCAATACCAAGCTAGGAGCAAGAAATGGAAATGAAAAGTAATGGTCTTTGCTTTCAAGGAATGTTTTATCTAATGGAATAGGAAACATATAAGCGATAGATACAACAGAGGAATTTAGGTGTGTTTCTCAGTGGTTAGAGCACCTGCATAGTATGTGTGAGACCCCAGGTTTGGTCCCCAGCAGTATGGGTATGGGGGGTACAATAATATAGCAAAAGTCGGAAAATAACCTAAATGTCTGGATTGCTTCCCATCAGCCTAAAAATATACTGGAATATCTCCTATCTTCAAAAATTCCATTGTGATCCCACAGCATCCTCTGGTTACTTGGATAATGGTTCTCACTCTCATTTATAGTAAATCCACCTTTCATGCCACATAGTCTTATTAGCTTCTTGTTTGTAGATTCAGCAATTTTTGATGGTACAAATGTATTCTTTCTACCCTCCTTTTAGGTAAATATCCACCCCCTCTCTATATATATGTTAAGCTGCTCCTGGTTATTGTTGCATCAACAATATATCAGGGATAACTTTGTCCTTTAACATATGAAAAACTTCCTTGTTGCCTATTATTGGTCTCTTCCTAACAGACATTTAGGTTGTCTTCAGTTATTTCCACTTATAAATAAAGCTACAATTATGAAAATGACCCTTCCTGTAAGTCATTTCCCATGTTTGGGAGTATAAATGTAATACAATTACTAGAAGTAGAAATAACCTGATCAAAGTGTGTGCACAGTTGTAACTTTGATAGTATGTGAAATCATTTTTCATAGAGTTGTTCCAATTTACATCCCCATTAGCAATGAGTGAGAGTACCTGTTTCCCTGAAGTCTTGCCAAATGTTATCAAACTTTGGGACTTTATAATTTATTTATTTGTTAGAGGAAATAAAAGTTATTTCAATGTGGTTTTATAATTTTCTTAATATTTATTTTTTAGTTATAGGTAGACACAATATCTTTATTTTATGTGGTACTGAGGATCAAACCCAGTGCCTCATGCATGCTAGCCGAATGCTCTACCTTCCACCATGCGGCCTGCGCATTGGTTTCATTAATGAGGTTCTTGGCATAAAAGTTAGCTAGCAGAGATCGAAATAAAACACACAGACTCAGTTACCTTTTTCTATGACCAGGTCCGAGACGGCTCCCCTCTCTGGCTCCAACCTCGAACGACCCGTAGGGCAGCAAGGATTACTCAGGGCTAGCAGGAGAGAGAGAGAGCGAGCACGCCAGGGAGTAGCCTTTTATTGGGGAACAAGAAATTCAGGGGAGAATTCCATCCAATGAAGGTTGAGGGGGGGGGCCGCACTCCAAGGTCAGGGTCAGTGATTGGGCCCCCGGGGTCAGTGGTCAGTCACATCCCCACACGGACGGGTTCTCTCATCAGGAGAGGGCCGGGAAAGTTCCGACACAGCCAGAAGCCTCAGACCCAAACCGGGAGTCACCCAGTCACGCGTGAGAATGGCTCTCCACACTACCTCTGAGCCGCAACCTCAGCCCCAGTTTTAGAATTCTATACCTGTGACTTAAGGATATTTTCATGTATTTTTTGTTCCTATCTTTTTTTTAATATTTATTTTTTAGTTGTAGTTGGACACAATACCTTTATTTATTTATTTTTATGTGGTGCTGAGGATGGAACCCAGGGCCTCGCACGTGCTAGGCAAGCGCTCTACCGCTAAGCCACAACCCCAGCCCTGTTCCTATCTTTTACCCATTTTTTAAAAATTTTGGACTGTTAACACATTGTCTAAGGAAAATTAGCCTTGCATAAAAATTTCACATTTTTCCTAGTGTGTCTTTAACAGTTTTATTGAAATGTGATTGACGTACAGTTGACCCTTATAGAGTAAAAATTCACTATTGTAAAATATATCTCAGAGCTCTGCAGCTCTTACTGTAATTCAATTGTAGAACATTTTTATCATCCCTAAAAGGGATTGTGTACCCATTAGCACTCATTCCTATTGTCATTCCAACTGTAATTCCCAGCCTCAAACAACAAGCAATCCATATATATATATATATATATATATATATATATATATATATATATATCTGTTTTGGTCACTTCATCAAAATGGAATCACACACATGTGGTCTTGGGTAACTAACTCACTTTGTTCCCATTCTTAATTCAATCTGTTCTAGTAAGGGTTTTGTCCCCACTTAAACTGTCCTTTCAAATGTCATTGAGCTATATGTTTCTTGCTTTATTCTGTTTTTCCTTCTATCTCACCTACCTGGCCTTCTCAATCTTCCTTGCTAGCTCCTCTAGAAATGGGAGCCCCTGAGAAATTTATGTGACTCCATTTTTGAGAAACCAGACTCTACCTCAGAGCAAAGCGTGACCCTTGTCCTTGGAAAAACCCACATGCCCACCTTGCTGAGTTGTTTGTCTACAAATAACAGGAGAGATCTGCAGCACCAGGTGTCCCTGATTCAGTTAGACTAGGTGCGGACCCATAGCAACCCCCTAGCAACCACCAATCAGCATGAGATAGGGAAAATACCTGGGATGCCAGATGACCCCCCAATAGTTTATGGTGGTTGATAACATGTTGGGAAACTATGTAGTTCAGCACGTACACCCCTCTTGGCTTAAACCGATCAGTTCAAACGAATCCACCTCTTGTACTAACCAATCACCCCTACCCAACTTGTTCCTGCCAGTGAATGTGCTAATCAAGGTTAAGAGTTGTTGTTTGATTTTCCCGCAGTATGGAATGATTTGCTGTGTGATGTTGTGACGCATAGAGTATCCCCCCAAAACCTATAAAATCTCACTGGACAAAGGACAGGGACTTTGGGACCGCTGCATCAGGAATGGTTGTGAGTCCAGGCTCGAGCTTGCAATAAAGACTCTTGTGTGATTGCATCGGATTCGGCCCCTGGAGTTCAATTGGGGTCCCACGAATCTGGCATTACAGCCCCAGGACTCAGTTATTGTTCCTCTTTTCTGTCTGCACCTCTCACCCACTCAGCAGATCCTTTGGTATTGGAAAGACTACTAGCTGGCTATAAAAACTCTGCTCCTATAAAATTATGTTTCCAGGAATACGAAGTAGACATACTTTTCTTTTTTTTTAATATTTATTTTTTAGATGTAGTTGGACACAATACCTTTATTTTATTCATTTATCTTTCTGTGATGCTGAGGATCCAACCCAGGGTCGCATGTGCAAGACGAGTGCTCTACCACTGAGCCACAACCCCAACCCTACTTTTCTTATTCTTTCAGCTGAGTACAACTAAAACCCTGGCCATTATATATAGAAAAACATTTGAAAGGTGGAGAGGAGACTTAGAACTGAATAGTCCAGCAACCCAAAATGACAGCAGGCATAGACTAAAACATGTAAAAATCTTTTTTTTTTTTTTTTTAAATCTCAGAACCAGAAAGGGGGCAGCCTAGAAAGACAGAAAACTTTTAGATAATAACCATCTGCTTCAGCCAAACACTTCAGAAAACAAAAATTATGGTGTCAAACATAACCATATAAGCAAAGACTGAGTGGATACCTGCTTCTACCCTTATGAGGCTGTTAAAAAGTGTCTCAAGGGGCTGGGGTTGTGGCCTACCTAGCATGTGTGAGGCACTGGGTTCGATCCTCAGCACCATATAGAAATAAAGGTATGTGTCCATCTACAACTAAAAATATATATACATTAAAAAAAAAAAAAGACTCTCAATCTTGCCAGGGTGGTGTTAAAGGAAGCCAAGCAGAGTACTGAACTTTCATTCTGGTTTGCAGTACTGAGCTTCCCATTATTCCCTATGATGTTGATGGACACTCCATGGAAGGAGGGACTTCCTCCCCTTCCTGTTAGTTGAGAGGATTCCCCCCTTGAGTATCAGGTGAGTAACTTTGATGTCAATCTGCATTAGGCAGTCATGAGGTGGTGCCCCACTCCCCTTTCCTTACTAGAGCAGTGTCAGGGGGAAGTCAGCTAAAACAGAAGGTTTAAATGAGATTCAGTATTGTGTAACAAATGAAAATTCCAAGTTGCAATAGAAAATTGCCTGTCATTCCAAAATCCAGGAAGATCTCTAAAATGAAAAAAGCGAAATCAACAGATGCCAAAAAGCTGGGTATGTGGCACATGCCTGTAATCCCAGTGATTCTGGAAGGTGAGGCAGGAGGATCAAAAGTCTGAGGCCAGCCTTGGCAACTTAGACCTTTCTCAAAAAAAGGCGGGGGGGTGGGGTGGGCTGGGGATGTAACTCAGTCTTAGAAGATCCCTGGGTTCAATCCACTACTGGAAGAAAAAAGAAAGAAAGGAAGGCAGGAAGGCTGGCCAACTTGGAGATGACTAATGTTAGCACTACCTGATAATTATTTTTAAAGCAACCATAATTAAAAATGCTTTAATGAGCAACTAAGAATATGTTTGAAATAAGTGACTTAGCAAGAAATAGAAAGTTACAAACTATAAAGGAGAACTGAATGGTCATTAAGCTATATGTTTCTTGCTTTTAGACTTGAAAAATACACTAACCATAATAAAAAACACAGTGACAGGCTCAACAGTAGAATGGAGGGGATAGATGAAGAGTCAGTGAACTAGAAGATAGAATAATAGATATATCCTAATCTGAACAACAGAGAAAACAGATTTTAAAGAAATGAAGAGAGAGCCTGGGGCTGTAGCTCTGTGGCAGAGCACTTGCCTAGCACATGTGAGGTACTGTACTGCGTTTGATCCTTAGCACTGCCTAAAAATAAACAAATAAAATAAAGACATGTTGTCCATCTACAACTACAAAATTTCTTTTTAAATGAAGAGAGCCTAAGGGAATGGGACCACAAAAGAATATCTAAAGTTTATGTCATTAGAGTTCTAGAAAGAGAAGAAATCAAATACGATACTCAGAGAAATAATAGCTGAAAACTTCTCAAATTTGGCAAGAGAAATAAACTTGCAGTTCTAGAAGTTGAGCAAACACAAATAGGATAACCTAAAAAACTTCACATTAAGATATAAAAATATCATAATTAAACTTGTTTTTTCTGTTTTAGTGCTGGGGATTTAACCCAGGGTCTCACAACATGATCAGCACTTACTTTGCCACTGAGTTACACTCCCATAACTAAACTTCTGAAAACCAAAGAGAAAAAAAAATTGAAAGCAGCCAGAGTAAATTGATATTTTAAATAGAAAGGGAAGGGAGAGATCAAGTCTCTGACCTCTTCAGCTGCACGGGCATAGGGAGTCTTAAACCGTCTAAATGCTGTTTGCTCTGGATCACTAGGCAATTCTAAGCTGACGTGGATCTGGGGCGAACAGTCTGTGCCTCTCAGAACACACACCGAGCCTGGATCGGCTGAATTCAAGCTCCCGTTCGCCTGCGTCTCGCAGACAAACCGCTGTGACTCAGCACTAAATGATCCCGCTGAAACAACTGGTCAGCCCTTCTGAACCTGCGGAGGTTAATACCAACCGAGCCTTCATAGGCAGTGGCCACAGGATTGAGACAGGGCTTGGGAGAGCCAGTCAGGACCCACCCGTTGCATTGGTCACCCAGCAAAGGGAACGAACTGTCGCCATTTGCATGGGATACCACCATGGCAGAGAACTGACGTCACCAGAATGTGGTGGAGGAGATAACTTCATTGAAACCAGCGGCGACAGATGTGTAACCCCCTAGCCTTCCCTCTCCACACAGCGGGGAAAACTTAAGGGCCTCTCCCAGCTCTCCTGTGAGTGCGATAGACCGAGGGAATCAGGAGTGGCACAGGACCCCCGGCTACCGCTCCCACCAGTGCTGACAACTGAGGTCTCCTGCACCAGCTACTGGGGGCATGGCTACCGGAGGGCAAGCAAAATACGCTGAGGGTTCTCAGCCCCAAGCTCCACAAACTTAGGGCCTGAGGGAATGGCAAACAGGGAGAGTGTGCCCAGTCGTTCAAGAAAATAGGGCTTCCGGGAACAGCAGACCTGGCGTGTAGCCAGTATTGTGGTGAGCGTCACCCATGAGCGGGGCCTGGCTTGAGGAAAAGTGGGGAAGTGACTAGACACAAGAAAAGGCCCTAGGCACTCAGGATTGGAGACCCACCCAGTCTGGGAGGAGGAGCTGCTGCACAGTGATTGGTTCCCGCGTATTGAGAGGAGAAGCTTGGCCCGGTGGGCACAGCTCCACCTACTGGAAGAGAAGTTAATCAAACTCTAAGACTGCATTTATTAAATTTTTTTTATTTGGGTTTTTTTTTTTTTTTCATTTTCATTTAAAAAAATTTTTTAATTTTTTTTATTTTTTTAAATATTTTTTTATTTTTTTGATTATTTTTTTAAATTTTTTTCTTTTTTATTTTCTATTTTTTTCTTTTGTCTTTTCATTTCTTTTCAATTTCCTTATTCCCCCTTCCTTGAATTCTACCTGTTTACTCTCATTCTCTTTAGTGATTTCTTCCCTTCCCTTCTAATACCTTTCCTCCCAAGCATCAAATAAATTTATAGGAGTAAACAGTAACTCAGCAGTCAAACAGAACAAGAAGTAACATGAGCAGCATGAAAAAGCAAGGAAGAAAAGGAGTACAAACAATGCAGGACAGCCTAAATATTCAGGAGGACTTAGAGGCATCAGAAAAATGGTCAAATAAAGAACTCAAGGAATACCTTAGACAGATGGAATGGAATCTTAAAAAGGATATGAGACAGCAAATTCAAGCAATGAAAGAACACATTGAAAATGAATTACATAAACAGATAAAAGAAGCAAATAAGCATCTTTATCAGGAGATAGAGATTATAAAAAAAATCAAACAATAATTCTAGAAATGAAGGAAACTATAAACCAAATTAAAAACTCAAATGAGAGTATCACTAACAGAGTGGAGCAAGTAGAAGCCAGAACGTCAGATAATGAAGACAAAATATATCATCTTGAAAAGAGTCTAGCCAACTCAGAAAGGCTGGTAAAAAATCACGAGAAAAACATCCAAGAGATATGGGATAACATAAAAAAACCAAACTTTTTTAAGAGTCATTGGGATAGAGGAAGGTATAGAGGTTCAAACCAAGGGAATGAGCAACCTGCTGAATGAAATAATTATAGAAAACTTTCCAGAAATAAAAAAGGAAATGGATGTACAAATTGTAGATGCATACAGGACACCGAGCATACAAAATCACAGTAGACCAACGCCAAGACACATTGTTATGAAGATATCCAATATACAGAACAAAGAGAAAATATTAAAAGCTACAAGAGAAAGGAGGCAGATTACATTCAGGGGTAAACCAATAAGGTTAACAACGGATTTATTATCACAGACACTGAAAGTGAGAAGATCCTGGAACAATGTATTTCAAACACTGAAAGACAATGGATGCCAACCAAGAATTTTGTATCCAGCAAAATTAAGCTTCAGGTATGACAACGAAATAAAAATCTTTCATGATAAACAAAAGTTAAAAGAATTTGCAGCCAGAAAACCAGCATTGCAAAGCATCTTGAACAAAACACTATACGAGGAAGAAATGAAAAACAATAACCAAAACCAACAGTGGGAAGTACCTCAGTAAAGCCAGAGGGTGGGGGGATAGCTAATCATGGAGAAACAAACCAAAGTAAAAAAAAAAAAAGATAAATAATCAAACATGGCTGGAAGTAAAAACTATATATCAATAGTAACTCTAAATGTTAATGGCTTAAACTCTCCAATAAAGCGACATAGGCTGGTAACATGGATTAAAAAAACAAATCCAACAATATGCTGCCTCCAGGAGACACATCTGATAGGAAAAGACATACACAGGCTGAAGGTGAAAGGTTGGGAAAAAATATACCACACACATGGTCCTTGTAAGCAAGCAGGGGTGGCCATCCTCATATCGAATAAAATCAACTTCAAGACTAAGTTAATCAAAAGGGATAAGGAAGGACATTATATACTGATAAAAGGAACCATTCACCAACAAGACATAACAATTATCAATATTTATGCACCAAATAATGGTGCTGTGACGTTCATAAAACAAACTCTCCTTAAGTTCAAGAATCAAATAGACCACAACACAATACTTATGGGTGACTTCAACACACCTCTCTCACCATTGGACAGATCCTCCAAACAAAAGTTGAATAAAGAAACTATAGAACTCAATATCACAATCAATAACCTAGACTTAACTGACATATATAGAATATATCAACCATCATCAAGTGGATATACTTTTTTCTCAGTAGCACATGGATCCTTCTCAAAAATAGACCATGTATTATGCCATAGGGAAACCCTCAGTAAATATAAAGGGGTGGAGAAAATACCATGCATTTTATCTGATCATAATGGAATGAAACTGGAAATCAATGATAAAAGAAGGAAGGAAAAATCCTACATCACATGGAAAATGAACAATATGTTACTGAATGATCAATGGGTTACAGAAGACATAAAGAAGGAAATCAAAAAATTCTTAGAGATAAATGAAAATACAGACACAACATATTGGAATCTATGGGACACAATGAAAGCAGTTTTAAGAGGGAAATTCATCGCCTGGAGGTCATTCCTCAAAAAAAGAAAAAACCAACAAATAAATGAGCTCACACTTCATCTCAAAGCCCTAGAAAAGGAAGAGCAAAACAACAGCAAATGTAGCAGAAGGCAAGAAATAATTAAAATCAGAGCGGAAATCAACAAAATTGAAACAAAAGAAACTATTGAAAAAATTGACAAAACTAAAAGTTGGTTCTTCGAATAAATAAATAAGATCGACAGACCCTTAGCCATGCTAACGAAGAGAAGAAGAGAGAGAACTCAAATTACTAACATACGGGATGAAAAAGGCAATATCACAACAGATGCTACAGAAATACAGAAGACAATTAGACATTATTTTGAAACCCTATATTCCAATAAAATAGAAGATAGTGAAGACACCGATAAATTTCTTAAGTCATATGATTTGCCCAGACTGAGTCAGGAGGATACACACAATTTGAACAGACCAATATCAATGGATGAAGTAGAAGAAGCAATCAAAAGACTACCAACCAAGAAAAGCCCAGGACCGGATGGGTATACAGCAGAGTTTTACAAAACCTTTAAAGAAGAATTAATACCAATACTTTTCAAGTTATTTCAGGAAATAGAAAAAGAGGGAGCTCTTCCAAATTCATTCTATGAGGCCAACATCACTCTGATTCCGAAACCAGACAAAGATACCTCAAAGAAAGAAAACTACAGACCAATATCTCTAATGAACCTAGATGCAAAAATCCTCAATAAAATTCTGGCAAATTGGATACAAAAACACATCAAAAAAATTGTGCACCATGATCAAATAGGATTCATCCCTGGGATGCAAGGCTGGTTCAATATACGGAAATAAATAAATGTTATTCACCACATCAATAGACTTAAAGATAAGAACCATATGATCATCTCGATAGACGCAGAAAAAGCATTTGACAAAGTACAGCATCCCTTTATGTTCAAAACATTAGAAAAACTAGGGATAATAGGAACTTACTTCAACATTGTAAAAGCTATCTATGCTAAGCCTCAGGCTAGCATCATTCTGAATGGAGAAAAATTGAAGGCATTCCCTCTAAAATCTGGAACAAGACAGGGATGCCCTCTCTCACCACTTCTATTCAATATAGTTCTCGAAACACTGGCCAGAGCAATTAGACAGACGAAAGAAATTAAAGGCATAAACATAGGAAAAGAAGAACTTAAATTATCACTATTTGTGGGCGACATGATTCTATACTTAGAAGACCCAGTAGGGTCTACAATGAAACTACCAGAACTAATAAATGAATTCAGCAAAGTTGCAGGATATAAAATCAACACGCATAAATCAAAGGCATTTCTATATATCAGTGACAATCTTCTGAAATGGAAATGAGGACAACCACCCCATTCACAATATCCTCAAAAAAAAAAATAAAATACTTGGGAATCAACCTAACAAAAGAGGTGAAAGATTCATACAATGAAAACTACAGAACCCTAAAGAGAGAAATAGAAGATCTTAGAAGATGGAAAAATATACCCTGTTCATGGATAGGCAGAACTAACATCATCAAAATGGCGATATTACCGAAAGTTCTCTATAGGTTTAATGCAATGCCAATCAAAATCCCAACGGCATTTCTTGTAGAAATAGATAAAGCAATCATGAAATTCATATGGAAAAATAAAAGACCCAGAATAGCAAAAGCAACTCTAAGCAGGAAGTGTGAATCAGGCGGCATAGCGATACCAGATTTCAAACTATACTACAGAGCAATAGTAACAAAAACAGCATGGTACTGGTACCAAAAAAGGCAGATGGACCAATGGTACAGAATAGAGGACACAGAGACTAATCCACAAAATTACAACTATCTTATATTTGATAAAGGGGCTAAAAGCATGCAATGGAGGAAGGATAGCATCTTCAACAAATGGTGCTGGGAAAACTGGAAATCCATATGCAACAAAATGAAACTGAATCCCCTTCTCTCTCCATGCACAAAACTCAAAATGGATCAAGGAGCTTGATATCAAATCAGAGACTCTGCGTCTGATAGAAGAAAAAGTTGGCTCCAATCTACATATTGTGGGGTCGGGCTCCAAATTCCTTAATAGGACACCCATAGCATAAGAGTTAATAACAAGAATCAACAAATGGGACTTACTTAAACTAAAAAGTTATTTCTCAGCAAGAGAAACAATAAGAGAAGTAAATAGGGAGCCTACATCATGGGAACAAATTTTTACTCCTCACACTTCAGATAGAGCCCTAATATCCAGAGTATACAAAGAACTCAAAAAATTAAACAATAAGATAACAAATAACCCAATCAACAAATGGGCCAAGGACCTGAACAGACACTTCTCCGAGGAGGACATACAATCAATCAACAAGTACATGAAAAAATGCTCATCATGTCTAGCAGTCAGAGAAATGCAAATCAAAACCACCCTAAGATACCATCTCACTCCAGTAAGATTGGAAGCCATTATGAAGTCGAACAACAACAAGCGCTGGCGAGGATGTGGGGAAAAGGGTACACTTGTACATTGCTGGTGGGACTGCAAATCGGTGCAGCCAATTTGGAAAGCAGTATGGAGATTCCTGGGAAAGCTGGGAATGGAACCACCATTTGACCCACCTATTCCCCTTCTCGGACTATTCCCTGAAGACCTTAAAAGAGCGTACTATAGGGATTCTGCTACATCGATGTTCATAGCAGCACAATTCACAATAGCTATTCTGTGGAACTAACCTAGATGCCCTTCAATAGATGAATGGATAAAAAATGTGGCATTTATACACAATGGAGTATTACTCTGCACTAAAAAATGACAAAATCATGGAATTTTTAGGGAAATGGATGGCACTAGAGCAGATTATGCTAAGTGAAGCTAGCCAATCCCTAAAAAAACAAATGCCAAATGTCATCTTTGATATAAGGAGAGCAACTAAGAACAGAATAGGGAAGAAGAACATGAGAAGAAGATCACCATTAAACAGGGTCGAGAGGGGGGAGGGAAAGAGAGAGAGAAGGGAAATTGCATGGTAAAGGAAGCAGACCCTCATTGTTATACAAAATTACATATAAGAGGAATTGAGGGGAAAGGGGAAAAAAAACAAGACAGAGAAATGAATTACAGTAGATGGGGTAGAGAGAAAAGATGGGAGGGGAGGGGAGGGGAGGGGAGGGGGGATAGTAGAGGATAGGAAAGCCAGCAGAATACAACAGACACTAGTATGGCAATATGTAAAAAAGTGAATGTGGAACCGATGTGAATCTGCAATATGTATATGGGGTAAAAATGGGAGTTCATAATCTGCTTGAATCAACTGTATGAAATATGATATGTCAAGAGCTTTGTAATGTTTTGAACAACTAATAATAATAATAAAAAGATATACAAAGATAAAAATAAAAAAATAAAAATAAATAAATAAATAGAAAGGGAAGGCAATTTCAAATACAATAGATTTTTATTTTTTGGTACTGGGGATTGAGCCAGGAATGCTTAACCACTGAACCACATCCCCTGCCCTTTTTTATTTTATTTTGAGACTAGGTCTTGCTAAGTTGCTTAGGGCCTTGCTAAATTGCTGAGGCTAGCTTTGAACCTGGTGATTCTCTTGCCTTAGTCTCCCCAGTTGCTGGGATTACAGGCATGTGCCACTATGCCCAGGAAGAATAGTTTTTTGGTCAGCAAACATGGAAACTACAAGGAAGTAGCATGGTATTTTTTCAAGTGCTGAAAAAACAAAACAAAACAAACAAAAAAAGAACTCCAGGATCCAATACTCAATGAAAACATCCTTGTGTTTGAAGGGAAAACTATTATATTATCAGATGAAGAAAAATTAAAATAATTTATTGCTAACAGATCTACTCTAAAAAAAATGGCTAATGAAGTTTTTCCCTAAACAGAATGTAAGTAAATGATAAAAGAATGAATCTTGGAACATCAGGAAGACACAGAAAACTTTAACAAAATATTAACATATATAAGTGAGCAATATATGTAAATAATTATATACCATGACTAGATAGGTTTTATTTCAGGGATGAAAAGCTGTTTTAATATTTTTTAAGCCAGTGAATGTAATCCATTATGTTAACAGGTTAAAGAAGAAAAATCGTGTCACTCAATGCAGACAAAACATTTCACAGTTAAACTACCTATTCATGATAAAAATTTTCAGAAAAATAGGAATGGTGGGGGACCTTCTTAATATTATGCTTACTGAATACTTTCTACCTAAGATCAGGAACAAGGCCACAGTGTCTTCTGTCACCACTCACGATCATCTACTATGAAAATTTCAAGACATTTACAAACTCCCATAAATAATAAGTGAATTAATTCAGGAAGACCACAAAATACAACATTTCCAAACTTTTATAAATAACATATGAATTAATTCAAGAAGATCACAAAATACAAAGTAAAATATAAAACTCAATTGTATTTTTATGTATTGGTAATAAATGTGAACACTGAAACTAAAAATGTAGTATCGTAATTACTCAAGAAAAATAAAATTAAATCTAATAAAATATGTACAATACTTAAATTTTAAAAATCATGCAATGTTAACAAAAGAAATAAAAAATCTAAATTCATAGACTGAAAGCCTAATCTTAGGTAGCTTTAGTAAAGATGTAAATTTTCAAGGTGGAGCTACAACTCAGTGGTAGAGCTAGTATGCATGAGGCACTGGATTCAATCCCTAGCACCACACACACACAAAAAAAACTGGTAGATGTCAGTTTTCTCTAATTTATAGTAAAATCCCAGAAAGATTTGTTTATAGATGTAGAAAATATTTTTCTTTTTTTTTTAGAGAGAGAGAGAGAATTTTTTAATATTTATTTTTTAGTTATCAGCGGACACAACATCTTTGTATGTGGTGCTGAGGATCAAACCCAGGCCACACGCATCCCAGGCGAGCGTGCTACCGCTTGAGCCACATCCCCAGCCCCTAGAAAATATTTTTCTAAAATTTATATGGAAAGGTAAAAAAACTAATAGCTTATAATTATAAAAAAAAAAAAAGAATAAAATAGGAAGAAACAATCTAGGTAGACACTGTGGTGCATGTCTGTAATTCTAGTGGCTCTGGAGGCTGAGGCAGAAGGATCACAAATTGGAAGTCAGCTTCAGGAATTTAGTGAGGTTGTAAGCAACTTAGTGAGACCCTATCTCCAAATAAAAAGGGTTGGGATGTGGCCCAAAGGTTAAGCTCTTCTGGTTTCAATCCCTGGTACAAAAAAAAAAAAAAAAAAAAGGCTTAAACTAGTGTGGTGGTACATGGATGTAATCCCAGCTATACACAAGGCTGAGGCAAGAGGATTGCCAAGTTTGAGGCCAGCCTCTGCAATTTAGTGAGATCCTGTCTCAAAAAGTAAAAGGACTGGAGGTGTATATCAGTGATAGAGTATCCATGGTTCAATTCCCAGTACATAAAAAAACAAAGCAAAACAAGACCTTATTATAGCTTCAGTAATAAAGACTGTTACTGGTAGAGAGAGAGACAAATACTTAAGTAAATGGATAAAAATAACCCAGAAAAAGCTCCAGATGAATATGTCCACCTCATGTTTTATAAGCTGCAAAGCAATTCAATGGAGGAAAGATAGTCTTTCAATAAATGATGCTAGAGTAACTGGGCATTCATAGGTCAAAAGAGAGAGAGAGAGAGACAGTGAGCTAGAGAGAGGGCTGAACTTCAAACTAAGCCTCACACATCTTACACATTATACAAAAATTAAATCAAAATGGGTCACAAACTTAAAGTTAAACTTAAAAATTTACATCTTTACTAAGGCTACCTAAACTTAGAAAAAGCATGGGAGAAAACTCTAGATATAGGGGTAGGAAAAGAGTTTTTTTCTTGATTTTAAAAGTGTGCGTTATAAAAGGAAAAACTGATACATTGAATCTCATAAAAATTAACATTTTTTACTCATAAAAGACTTGTTAAAAGAATGCACAGACAAGCTATAAAGTGGGAGAAAATATTTGCAAAGCATATATCCAATAAAGGACTAGTTTCTAGATTGTACATACAAAAAAAAGGTAACAATAATCTTACCTATAAATGAAGTAAGAATCATCATATCAGACATGATTCTCAAGAAGAGAATTACTCTAACATTTAAATTGTTGAAAGTAAAACATACCAACTTAAGAGTTCTGTATTTAGCAAAATTATCCTTCAAAAAGTGAAAAAATACAGACTTTTTAATTTTAAACTGAGGGAATTTTTCAGTATACCTATTTTAAAAGAAATGTTAAATTCTTCAGAGAGAAAGAAAAGTATATAGATCAGAAACTCATTTTCACATAAAAGAAAAAGATTACATAAATAATAAGTGAAAGCAAAATAATTTTTTTCTTTTGCTTAAAATTAGAACATGAACAAAAGTTACGAAGAGACATTTTCACTGAAGGAAATATCTAGAAGGTAGATAAGTACATGAAAACATATTCAACAACATTAGTGACTGAAAAAGTATCTTTGAAACATAATGAGATATTACTACACAACTATCAGGATGCTAAAACAACAATTTTTTTTTTTTTTAACACCAAAAACCGGTGAGAATATGGAGAAACCGGCTCACCCATTCACTGCTGGTAGAAATGTAAAATGGGATAGCCACTCTGGAAACTTTGTAAGTTAAAAAACTAAACATGGAATTACCATGTGAACCAACAATTGCACACCTGGGCATTTATCTTAGAGAATGATGACTTATATTTACATAAAAACCTGTACATGAACATTGATATCAGCTTTATTTGTAATAGTCAAACTCTGGGGAAAAAAAAAACCCACATGTTCTTTTCAGTGGATGAATGGATAAACAAACAGTGGTACATTCATATCAAGTAATACTTATTCAGCAACAAAAAAGAAAAATAGTGATAAATATAATGACCAGAATAAATGTCCAGAGAATATGCTTAGTGACGAAAGCTAACTCCCAAAGGTTGTAGTCTAGTCTATATGATTCTGTTAATATAACACATAAGAAATGACAAAATTATAGACATCTTAATCATGCAAATGGTCTGATCCTCTTGAGAGAATTAAGGCTACTATTATTAAGGTAAGACCCTTTGGGGCCTGACAATCAGATTATAATTTTAGCAGTAATTGGTCCTGGGGTTTCAGCAGATTCTTTATACAAGTGAAGCTGTGAGTGGGATTTAATCTGGTTGAGCTTGTCTCCTTGCAAGAACCTACACAGAAGCCAGGTGCAAAGTAGGGCAGAGAAAATTGACGCTCAGAGACAACAGGGCCCCATCCACTTCTTGTTCCTAATTGGTCAGAAAAGTGGGCATTCTGAAAATCCATGACTCTTTTATAATTAGTTTGCCTTTGCAAGGAGATGACCAAATTATTCCCTAGAAATATCATAATAATCCTACCAAATATTTATTCTAATTGTCTTAATACATTAGTAACTTTCTCATGTGGAGGGAAATCTAAGTCCTTGTGATATGTCCATTTTGAAAACCATCAAATATTTCTAGGATGAGATTTCTTTAAATTTTTACAATTCAGAAGAGAGTAAACTCTACTCTATATAGTTTACTGTATAATTTATAATACAGTCTGTTCCCTTAGACTGCATTGCTGATGAGAAAGATTAAAGCCTTTTGTTTCTTCTTGGATAGTCTTGACCTTTCCTTGCAATCACTGCCCCCCACCTGAATATACTAACTGCATTTAAGATCCGTGTCTCTAACTGTCATGACTAGAGATTTTTTTTTTTTTTTTTTTTTTTGTGGGGAGGTGATACTGGGGATTGAATCCACGTATGCTTTACCACTGAGCTGCATCCTTTTTTTTTTCTTTTTTCTTTCTTTCTTTTTTTTTTTTTTTTTAAATAGTCCTTTCATTTATTTTGAGATAGGGCCTTGCTAAGTTACTTAGGGTCTTACTAAATTGCTAAGGCTGGCTTTGAACTTGTGATCCTCCTGCCTCAGCCTCCCAAGTTGCTGGGATTGCAGGAATGTGCCACCATTCTTTAGTGTGACTAAAGAATTTAGTACAAAAGGATGATCTTTTTACTGGTCACAATCTTTTCCATTTGTTTTCAAGGCCCCAATATCATGCTTATGACTCACATTTTCAGTAGAAAATATTTTCTACCACTTCTTTTGAAAGTGTGAACTGCTTCATCTTCTCATTTTCAAAATATGTCCAAGGGTTCGTAGATATGTTCTATATTCCCCTCTTTCTTAGCACAGAATTCCGTTAAGAGATTTGATTTTAAGTCACAGAAACTCAAACTATCTTAAGGAAAAATGTGACTTTACTAGAAAGGCACATTTGTATGAGGCTGCATCCCTGGGCACAGCTGGAACCAGGGACTTCTTTCCTACCTGAAATGTCCCTTGACTACATGGCTTTATTTTGAAACTGCTTCATTATGCTCTCTTCTTCATCAGTTCTGTCTACTCCATTTCATCTGTAGAACAGACCACCTGTAGCACCCAAGTTCACATCTCCATTTCATTATACAACTGGATGGAACTAGAAGAGCTCAATTGTTTCCAATTTCCGCTTAGTGCATTGTGATTAGCCAGCTTGGGTCAGGACCCACTCCTGAACCAATGATTCTAGCTTGAGTTGGATCACAGTGAATTACATGATTGTTTCTATGGTAGCCATCTGGATGTGGTTAGGGGTTCAGGGAAGGTGGGAGGTGGGCAGTTCCCATTGAAGAAGGAGATGATTTCAGAAAAGGGTGGGGATGGGGAATGCCAGAATGGACAGAACATTCATTACATGTCATCCCTTCTCTCTGGGCAAATTGAAAAAAAATTTTAAATCTATCTCTCCCCATCTTCTTTAGGACTTAGTTTCATTAACTACCCCTCTTTTTTTTCACATTTTAAATCTGTTTCTACTCAAGTTATTTTTCTTTGAGCTCAAATTTGCTCAGAACTCTCCTATATCTAAGGGACGTCCCATAGCCCTTCTTCAAGCTCCTACCCAATCTGTATACCTTCTTTTTCTTCCAAATAAATGTCATTGGCCCCTTAGTCATGTTTTACCTCAATCTGCCCTCATTCCTCTTCATGTCCTTGTTCATGGCCCCCTCCATTTCCCTGAGGTATTTCTTGGTCTTTGAAGAAAGAAGGCAGGGTGAAGGAAGCAAGATGTTTGTAGGCCACTGTGATGCAGCCCTGCCGGGACCAGGAGGTATGACAGTCTCTGATGTGATGGTGCCAAACCCCTTACAGCCCAACCACAGGAGACCCCCTGGATTTTAGATGGTGGCACACTGACCTATCCCTAGCCTTTCTAGTGTCCTGGTTCCAGAGAGTCTGTGGCTACTGAGCCACCTGGACCCCACCCAGGCTGCTGATAACCACCTTGTTTATTAAAGCTTCCTAGGTTCCAGGGCCTTTTCCTGTAGAGTGGGTGGTGCATTCTCAGGGGTGTTTGCTCTTTGCAGCTCTGGTTTTTCAGGATTGCTCTCTGGAATGAAGCAGAAAGGTAACAAGTACAAGTTGGACCAGAATTGTATGAGGGTTACTGCTGCTAAAAGCTAAGCCTTTGGCACTCACTACCTTGAATTCCTGTTACTCTTGACTATATGTGTTTTTTGGGACCACCTACTTCATTAAGCCCCTTGCTGCTTCTTTTTTCCTTAACATTTATTATGGAAGTTTGAAAAGATGTATGAAGTAGACTAGTTTAATGTGTCTACCACCCAGTTTCAACAATTATTCATTTGGGGCCAATGTTGCGCCATTCATTTCCCCAAACCAACAACCTTTCCTCATTATTTCAATACAAATCTCTATACTATGTTTTATCTGTAAACATATCAGTGTGGATCGCTGAATAACAACTCTCTTTTTTTGTTGTTGTTTACTTTTGGTTTGGGTCAGGTTTATTGAGGTAGAATTTACATACGGTAAAATTTACCCCTTTAGGTATAGTCCTGAGATTTTATAGACTCAGTCATGTATCATTACAATCAAGATTAAAAAAAAATTCTATCTTCTCCGCAAGGCCCCCCATGTCCCTTTGCTTCAAATGAACACATTCTGCTGTCCGTGGGCCACAGATCGGTTTTCTATTTCTATCATTTTACCTTTTCCAGAATGCCATAAAAAATGGAATCATAGATACAATATGTAGCACTTGGAAGCCACCCTTCCCATCCTACTACTGGGGATTGAACCCAGTGGCACTTTACCACTGAGCTATATCCTCAGCCCTTTTTGAGATAGGGTCTCATGAAATGTAAGGCCTAGAACTTTCTATCCTCTTGCCTCAGCATCTTGAGTGACTATAATGATAGGCCTGTGCCACCACAGATTTCTGAAGCCTCACCTTTAAAAAAAAATCTTTTTTTGTAATTGTAGATGGACAGAATGACTTCATTTTATTTGTTTATTTTTATGTGGTGCTGAGGATGGAACTCAGTGCTTTACGCATGCTAGGCAAGCGTTCTACCACTGAGCTACAGCCCTAGCCCTGAAGCCTTACCTTTAAAAACAGCTGTAATACTATCATAGCATCACTCCCCACATACATAAGAACTCTCAAATTTCATCAAATATCTATTGCTTACATCTCTGCAATTGTCCTAAAATGTATTTTAAAATTTTTAAAAATTTGTGGTATCAGGGATTGAACCCAGGGATGCTTAACCATTGAGCCACATCTCCAGACCTATTTATTTCTTTATTGCTTATTTGTTTATTTATTTTTTGAGACAGGGTCTCACTAAGTTGTGTAGGGCCTCAATAAGGAACTGAGGCTGGCCTTGAACTTGCAATCCTCCTGCCTCAGCCTACCAAGTCTCTGGTATGTACCACCATGCCCAGCCTAAAATATATTTTCAAGTACTCTGATTCAGGATGTAAATTAGGCCTATACATTGCAGTTGGTTGTTATGTCTCTCAAGTCTCTTCCATAGGTTTCTTCCCTATCTTTTGTTTTAAGAATAAATATTTATTGTTATAAATAACTGGATTTTATTGTTTGTATCCACATATTCTCTTTGCTTCTGCTCCCTATATCTTGTTACTAAAATATGTTCCAACATCCACATCACCTGGGAATTTGATAGAAACACATAATCTTGGACTCCACTCAAGAGCTACTGAATCAGAATCTGAATTTTTAACATTGAACAAGATACTCAGATGATTCTGCTCCTATAAATGGTAGCAGGAGATTGAATTTTGATGTGATTTAGTTTTCATTGTTGTTTTTTGTTTTGTTTTTGCAAGCCTGCTGGGGTTGCTGTACTCCTTGTTTCTTAGCTGTGCTTACTGGCTCATCTCTCTGCTTCTCATTAGCCAGAACCTGGGCCTCCTTGTAGCTCAGGCCTCTGCAGATGTCAACATGTCCAAAGAGATGCCAGCTGTCCCCAGTTCCCTTTTCCTTTCCTACTATTGCTTTCAAGTATCTCATTGGTCCTCATGATTCACAAATCTCTTTAATTCTGGCCTGTCTTTATTCTCCTAACTTATCTTTTTAGTTGCCAAGAGAATATCTCTTCTCAAATATTCATTCTCTGCTTGGAAATCAACAAATCAAACTTAAACCACTATTTTCCCTATCTTCCCTTTGAGTTTGGTAACCTATTTTTTTTGGTGGGGAGGGTGTCAGGGATTGAACTCAGGGCACAGACTGAGCCACATCCCCAGCCCTATTTTGTACTTTATTTAGAGACAGGGTCTCACTGAGTTGCTAAGTGCCTTGCTTTTGCTGAGGCTGGTTTTGAACTTGTAATCCTCCTGCCTCAGCCTCCTGAACTGCTGGGATTACAAGCGTGGGCCACCATTTCCAGTGGTAACCTATTTTTTGATAACTCAGGCTAGACTATTTGAAGTTGTCTTCTATTTTTTCCCACTCTTTCATGTTCTACCTTCTAATTAGTAGTTTAGCTTTATTAATTCTCCTGTATTTGTCAGCCAGTGTTAAGTCATGCTGGGGTGAGAAATAAGGACCCCTGATCTCAGTGTTTTAAAATATAAATTGTTATTTTTTTGTTTATGTTATATGTCAGCTGTGAGTCGACCAGACCTCTGATCTGTTTCATAGGTTTTCTTCATTTTAGGGTCCAGACAAAAGAACATCCCAATTTGAGATATGGCAGAGGAAAAAAGGAATGGCAAAGCTGGAGGTAGTTTTCAAAGCTTCCTCTCTCATGATGCGAATCAATTCCATGTACATTTCATTGGCCAGAGCAAATGATGAGGCCAAGTTCTATGCCAATGGGCAGGGAAAATGGGCTCAAATATCTGGAATCAATAGTACAATATGTCACAACTCCTGCTTTGTATCTCAGTTGCATCTCTTATTTCAAGTCCCTTTATTACTGCCTTAAACTTCACTTCTCTTGGCTTAGAATATCCTTCCTCAGAAAGTTTTCCCTGATATCCTCAGATGAGAGTCACATCTAGGGCTCTCAGCTGTCATGGTACTTTTCCTTCAGGACATGTGGTACAGTTGTACTTATTTGTGCTCTTTTAATTTCTGAATTTCCCCCTAGACTGCAAGTTCTTTGAGGGCAAGACAGTATCTGTTTTGTTCAACATTTTATCCTTGGCATCTAGAAAATTGTCTGTCATACAGCAAGTATTCAATAATTATATGTAAATGAATGAATGAGTGCTTTAGATGCCCATTATTATCCTTCACCTGGGATTACTGAAAGACCATATCAGTAGGGTTCTTTTATTGTTGGTTTTCTTTTTTTGTATTGAACCCAGAGGCACTTTACCACATAGCCACATCCCCATATTATTTTTTATTTTGAGACAGAGTCTCACTAAGTTGCTTAGAGCCTTGCTAAATTGCTGATGCTGGCTTCAAACTTGCAATCCTCCTGCCTCAACCTCGAGGGTCTCTGGGATTACAGGTGTGTGCCACCACACCTGGATCTTATCATAATTTTGGACATGTAATTCATCCTCCCATCATCAAGGGGTTCCCTCTTAATGACTTACTGTGTGTGTGTGTGTGTGTGTGTGTGTGCACGCGCGCACGCACTCGCACTGGGTATTAAACCCAGAGGTACTTTGACACTGAACTACACCCCTAGCCCTTTTTTACATTGAGGCAGGTGCTCTCAAAGTTTCTGAGGCTGGCCTCCAACTTTCGATCCTCCTGCTTCAGCATCCTGAATCACTGGTATTACAGGAAGGTGCCAAGGTACCTGGCTTAATGACTTATTCTTTTTATATCGTTTGTTACTCTTCCAGGTCAGCCTTCTGCATGAAGTTTCCTGAATGTATGTGCTTTCTCACATTTCTGTCCTTTTGCACATGCTGTTCCCTCTGTAGAATTCCCCCCACCTTTCCCAGAGCTCTGGCCTGTTAGAATTCCATTCATCTTCTAAATCTCAGCTCCCAGACTAAGTCCTCTGCTGAGCCTCCCATGACTTGGTCCCCAGCCCTCTGCTTCCACATTGTAGTATACACCTCCATTTTAGTAATCATGTTATATTCTAATGGTTTGTTTGTGTGCCTCTATTAGACTAAGCCCCTCAAGGCGGAGAACAATATTTGGTTGGTCTTTATGTTATTTAGTATTTATGATGGAGACATGCACAAAACAGATTCTCAGAAATTGCTCGTTACACATTTGCAAGCTATGTTAGTTGACAAAATCATGCCTTCTCTATCTAGAAACAGCAGAAAAATACACAGAAACAAATCCCATGCCCATTAGGCATAGGCAAAGCTTCAGGTTTCCCATTAGAATCTAATTACATTTATTATACACCAGTCCTGACATTGTTTGTGGTTTTCCTGTGCAGATTAGAAAAAAGGAGAGAGGCACTTCTGAATAGAGGCCCACTGACAACAGCAGAAAAATGGTGCCTAAGGACCTGTCAGTAAACAAGTAGAGGGGACCTGACCCAGCAAACATGGGCACCTTCCTGTTGTGGCTGCAGTGGGTTTCCCTGGAAATGTCCTGCTTCCCACAGTTCTCTCCTTGAATTCTTTTCTTTTTGGGGTTGGTGATGGAACCCAAGGCTTTCTGTATGCACACACTTTACTACTGAGCTATAACTCCAGCCTCTCCTTCAATTCTTAGCCTGGAGACTCAGATTTTTAAAAATGAACAAACACACCCTCAATATTTTATTATTTCCCTCCTAGTTGAAGGGGTGGGGTCAGACTCTGAGCCCCTAGGGATAAAAGATGAAAAAGATGACTTTCTCTCTGGGTTCCTTCTTCCTCTATTCCTTGGCTTCAAACTTGCAATCCTCCTGCCTCAACCTCCAGGTCTCTGGGATTACAGGTGTGTGTCACCACACCTGGCCCTTATCAGTAATTTTGGACATGTAATTCATCCTCCCATCATCAAGCAACAGTCTTGACTTGGATTTGAAGTTCTGAGGAAGCAAACCGTACAGTGTATCATGAAATCGTACCTTTTCACACAATAGTTCTCAGACTTAAATAAGAGTCAGAATCACCTGAGAGCTTATTAAATCAGATTGTGAACTCCACCCCAGTTTATGATTTATTAGTCTAAGGTAAGTACTGGATGATTGAAATTTTTTAAAGTTCCTAAGTGATGCTGATCCTGATGGTCTGGCCTTAGAAATCAATAATCTAAACAGTCAAGCAAGACCATGGTGTAAAACCCCAAACAGGAAAATACAGAAAATTTCATCCTCAATCAGGCATGTCTTGCTTCATTTACTTAGGTGCCTGCATTTTTTTCCCCAATGACTTTGTGACTTGATAATTTCCATTTGTGGAACAAGTTGAACTAGATATTTACCATCAGATATTTACTCAGACCAAATAAACATTGTTATACACTATGTACAAGAAGTAGAATATATGGGCATTCTCACTTCCTTGCAAGGGCCATTCTCTAAACTGGTTGTCCCATGAATCTGGATCAGCACGTGGATATATATATATATATATATATATATATATATATATATATATATATATATATATGGTTATTTCACACTGAAATCACTTGAAGAACAGTAACTTCAGAAAGGGCCATTAGGCCTGTCTTTCCCTAGATGCAGCTAGCATACAGATTGCTTGGGGGATGGGCTGGGAAATAGCTCAGTGATAAAGTGCTTGCCTAGCTTGCGTGAGCACGCTCTGGGTTTGATCCCCTGCATCACAGAAATTAAATACATAAATGAATAGATAGATAGATAGATAGATAGATAGATTTTTTTGGGAGGGCTGTCTTTCACATACCAAGGCTGAAAAATAATCTTGGTCACCAAAGACTGGTGCTTGGGTTTCAGTACACCTGAATAAACAAACTCTTTGAGAAGCCCTTCTTCCATTAGATTCTACATCCTCCCACCCCCATAATAACCCTAGAATTTACTTCTCTCATCCAGAAATATATATCTGTCTTATCATTCCTTCACAAAGTTATTGTTCTTTGTTTAAAAAGTATAGATGCATCATGCTTTGGTCATTTCTTCAAACATCACTCTCTTGTGAAGATTCCCCATGTACATGGAAATACACACACACACATACACTCACATACACACACACACACATATCAATCATTATCCATTGCATCTAGTCTATGCTAGAGACCTCATGCCTGTCCCACACTGTATCCTCTGTGACTGAAGTTTGACTCTAAGTATCCATACCAAAGACCTATTAAGTCTCAAGTGTTCAATTCTTCAAATATTTTAATAACATGATGCATTAAAATAGGTTGGAAATCTGCAACTTATATATCCTTTATTATCAGAAAAATTACAAGTATTCATATAAATGAGATGCTGGGACAACGTATTATCTTTTACACACATACAAGCTATCCTATAAATAGGACACTGGGCACACATTACATAATGTACAAAAAGTGATTTTCTGGGGCTGGGGATGTGGCTCAAGCGGTAGAGCGCTCGCCTGGCATGCGTGCAGCCCGGGTTCGATCCTCAGCACCACATACAAACAAAGATGTTGTGTCTGCCGAAAAAAACTAAAAAACAAATATTCTCTCTCTCTCTTAAAAAAAAAGAGAGAGAATTAAAAAAAAGTGATTTTCTTTTTTTTCTAACTTAAATTGTTTTCCTTTTTATTGGGCATATTCTGATTATACATAACAGTGGGATGTTATAGTATATTCATATGTGCACACAATAAAGCAGTATAATTTGATCAATTTAAATTCCCCCAGTACCTCCCCTTTCTCTCTCCTCCCTACTCTTGATCTCCTTCTTCTCTCCTATTGGTCTTCCTTCTATTTTTTTTTTAAATTTGTTTTAGTCAGTTGTATATGACAATAGAATGCATTTTGACATATTGAAAAGTGACTTTTTTGACCCTCAACAATTATTTTTGGTGAGAAGGAGCAAAACCTTCAAATAAAAGGTTACATTAGATTTTAGACAGTATGTTGTCATGTCATGATAGCAATTTTCCCATGATATGGCTTGATTTTACATTATCATCATTGTTTAAGAATATGGCCTCTTATCTGAGGCAGAATCACAGATAATATTAGCCTAGGCAACTTAGCGAGACCCTGTCTCACAAAAAAGAGCTTGGGGGTGTGGGTTGGTGGTAGAGCACTGTGGGAGGCCAACCTTACGGGTGACTGAGTTACACTCCCCAGCTGGGTGCTGAGGCACTCAGTCACAGAAATGGGTGTGCCTTGCTACAGCCCCATGGGTGAAGCTATGCTCACCTGTTCCTTTGTAATATAATCCCTTGCCCTGTTTAGGATAGAATCTTCCATGGAAGTGCCTTGTGTGGGTCCCCTCCTCTTACTGTGCCTTTGGGTGTGGCCTACCCAGGTGTCAGTCAACCTGCTGACAGTGGACATCATGAAGATAGACTCAGCCCCCTGAAACCTGACCCCTTGCCTCATTTGAATAGCTCCTCCTCAATAAAAGGGGTCAGCGTGTGCTCTCGAGCTCTCTCCCTTTCTGCGGACCCTTAAGGTCAGAGGAGCCGTCACATCGACCTCAAAGAAAAAGGTATTTGTGTCTCTTGTATGGTTATTTCGTGCAGCCCAGTTAGCCCAGTTTAACTAGAGTGACCCCTGAGCCTTTTAGTCGCAAGAACAGAAATCCGGCAGAGCACCCCTTGGTTCAATCCCTAGTACTGAAAACAAAATTTTATAGTATCTGGGACAGCTGACAGTCTGGGAGTACTAAGTGTTCTTCCTCCTGATGGGTCCTTACTGCATTGTTTTAGGAATGCTAAACAGATGTCTCTTTCCAGCAAATTTATGAGATTTTTTTTGTTTGTTTTTGTTCACAAGTTTGTGAATAATCCATGCATTTATGATACACATAACAATTATGAACAAATTTTACTCTAATGGAAGTGGGATATTTGAAAACCAAACTATTTTGTTTCTCTACACCACCGAGTTGTTTTAGGTACCCATTATTTTTGGTTGAGACACATTGACCTTACTCTTTCTTTTTTCTATTGTTGAACTTTGCCAAGTGATTCCACTGTCTCATCATTCATTCCAACACATTTACTATCTAACCATTTTACAATGAGAATTTCATTATTTGTATCAAACCTAAAATCATAGGAATCTCGTTTGCTTTTACATCCATGTTGTCAGTTTCAGAGGACATTTTTTTAGTCCATTTTTTCCCCATTATACCTATAGCTTTGAATCCAATATTTCAAAGGTTTACTGACAAGTAAATTAACCGTGAATAGATTGTTGAAAAAAAGCAGTGTAAGATTGTGAATTCTCTACCACTTCAAGCATTGCTGCCCAGCTAAGGATCATTGTTGGATCCTTCTTGAGTACTTTTCCCACAAAACAAGTTAGAGTCATAGCAATATCCCAATTCTCTGCATATTGCCCAGAATTTATAACCAAATTTTATGGCTTTCCCGCTTATAAATTGTTTCAATGGATTGTGGCTATAATAGCTGATAATCAAAATCACTTCATATATTGTCACACATTCTTCAAATATACCAAATTCATGTCTGACTTTTGAATCATATTTATTAGACAATGACTTTTAAAAACTTTATCTTCAATAATCTCTCTTTTTTAGTACTGGGGATTGAATCCAGGGGCGCTTTACCACTGAGCTAAGTCCCCAGCCCTTTTTTATTTTTTATTTTGAGACAAGGTTTCTCTAGGTTGCTTAGGGCCTTGCTAAATTGTTGAGACTGGCCTCGAGTTGCCAGGATTACAGGCATATGCCATTGTGCCAGGCTTCAATGGCCTCTTGCTATTCATTATCGTTATAAAAATGTATGATATTTTTAGCTCCTGAAAATTATTTCTGGACATTACATTTTTTATGACATATCCAAATCTTCATCATTTAACCTTTAGTTTCTTATGGAAGGTAGTTTATGATAACCTGGAAATGTAAGAATTCCAAAAAAATGTTTTTAACTCATCTACACTGAGTACTCAGATGTATTCTTACTTTCTTCAGAAAAAAACAGTTTCTTTTACAATATGATAATATGTTTCAGGTGTCAATATTTCTTTAAAAATCTCCACTGGGCTGGGGTTGTGGCTCAGAGAACGCTTGCCTACCATGTGTGAGGCACTGGGTTCAATCCTCAGCACCACATAAATATAAAATAAAAAGACATTGTGTCCACCTATAACTTATATATATATATATATATATATATATATATATATATATATATCTCCACTGGATTTGAAAATGGCAGGTAATTTCCATTTTTCTCAAGCCCTCAGAATAAATGGTTTCTTGAATATCTCTAGAGTATTTTGGAGCTGTTGCTCTTCAAATAGTTATGGAATCACAAACTTCTAGCTTCTTATCTAGTGATGTCTGCCTTGTTTTCTGTCCACCGCCCCTGAGAATAGATAGGAATATCAGTAGTGAAAACATCAACATCTTCCCTCTCATTCATACTTTCTATTTCTGCATTTTGGTTAGATGTTTCAAAATGTAATTCCAGAGGACCTGAAACATCTTTCACTATTGAGTCAGTGGATTTGTCCTCGGTTTTACCATTATCCGTTATATTTTTTATGTCCGGTAGGATAATTATGTCAGCTGCTTCAATATTTCCGTCTTCAGAACATTCATCCAACAGACTCTCAATTTCTTCTGGGATTAGTGCTTGAACATGTTTTCTTGACATCTGCAGCAAGATGAACTAAACAAAAAATAATCTAATGATCCTCAAAAATATTCATTCAAATCATATCACATTTTTCTGTGTATTTCTAGAATACAAATAAATACTATATATTATGGTCATAATTATCTATATGACACTTTATTACAATCTTCAAAGAATCTGTTCCACAGTCTCATCTGCTTTTGATGAGTGCACAATAATGAGTACAAGAACTCTTTAGAAAAAACATGAAAACACAGGTTACAACTTGTCAACAAATAGCCACAAGTAGCAACATATTGGAGTTTAGCAGGAAGCAGTGCAGTACACTCCACATAAGGAAGAAAAAGAAAATGGATGTGAGTAGACAACTAGAAATATCCATCTATGCATCCATTGTACTTTTGGTTACAGCATAGCACAAAAATATTGTTTATATATCTGGCTTGAGACTATTTCTCAAAGTCAGTGTACTAGCCAGGGCCTCAGCAGAAAAATAACGGCATACAAGGGGTGTTTCAAGGGAATGAAAGAAGGAACTTTTACAAAGTGAGTGCCAAGCAGAAGAAGCTGTGGCTCTGGATAGAGATTTGGCCTTAGCCAATCTGCAGCCTGTTACACAGGCTTATGGAGAATAAATACTCTGACCTCTTCTCTCATTTCTGGCAGTGCCTTCCATTGGGCAAGTCCAACATGAAACTAGAGGGAAAACAAAGCCCTGTTGACTTGGCCTTTAGAGATCAGTCTCTTAAATCTCAAGGCAGGGTTGAGAGGGGCAAAGATTAATTTTGATGTACAGAAAACAATGAGGGCAGGTGTCATTTCTGCTGCCCACAACATTCAGGGAGTACACTGCACATTACTATACAATATAAATTGTCCCATTTATAGGACATCTATTTTCCACCATTGATAATTTGAAATTACAGTGCTTCCTCAAAATAAAATGACAACCTAGTCCTAGATTATACTTTCATGGATGCACTTCTTAAATATTACACATAAGTTATGTAATATTTTGTTCAGTTGAACATTTAGAAGTAACTTTTGCAGCCAAGTTTATGCCATTTTTACAATGAATTTAAAAATATTTTCAATTGCTTTAATCATTCATCTATTACTTTTCTCAAAATAGGCCTCTAAAAATAAAATTGTCATTTTAAAGTTACTATTAAGTGGTATATTTGTTGCTCAATTTAAGTTTTTATAGGTGTCAGACATCTGCGAGGATGGGAAAAAATGGATCAAAGTCTAACGCTGGAGCCTTAGAGATCAAGGATAGGAACAAAATGGAAATTGCAGACGTTCTCCACTGGGGAGTGGGCGGCCCAGGCTGCGTTGGACGGTCGTTAAGCCTTCCTGAAGCTTGGAAGATCTTCCTGTCCCAGCGACTGTAGCAAGTCGCTAGGGTTTCAGGGAGACCAAGGGCAATTCTTAGGCGGTAGCACTGCAGTCTCACGCAGGACCAAGCCAAATCGCTGCAAACTCCCTTAGAGTTCAAAGGGGTCTGGGTCATCCTGTGTTTCTCATTTTAATTTTTGCCAGGGAGGGCTTTGGTTTTCTTTTGCAAAACACATGGGCGCCTGTGAGTCTGAGCCAGGGTGCGCAAGGGACGGACAACTAAGTCCTTTACCACCAGAGGTGAGCACTGGTGCCGGCAGGTGTCTGCAGGAAGTAGGTCGCTGCCTTTGCTCACCCCTCCTAGGCCCCTCCTTCCACGTGGACCCCGCCCCTAGTGGGCGTGACCGCCGAGCACCCGAGGGCTCCTCCCCAGAGGGCGGAGCCGGGGGAGGGGTCTGTGAGAGGGTCTCGTCCAGCGGGCGGAGCCGGGCGCCTGGAGGCCGGCGGGGGAGGCGCCACATCCGGAGGTGCTGGGTACTGCATAAAGCCGCGGCCGCGGCAGTTTGCCTCCGACAGCAGATCTGGGCTATTCTCGGCTACAGGAGCGGCTGCTCCAATGCCCCAGAGCGGCCATGGGCGCCCCGCACTGGTGGGACCAGCTGCAGGCTGGTAGCTCGGAGGTGGACTGGTGCGAGGACAACTACACCATCGTGCCTGCCATCGCCGAGTTCTACAATACGGTGCGGGTCGCGGGAGAGGGGATGGCAGGAGGGCCGGCGGGAGGGGGCTGTCCCCATGCGCCGCCGCGCCTGGAAGCTGGACGTTCGCTGTGTGTATAGGAGCCATTCTCGTTCCAGGGCCAGAGTTGATCCACGCCCCCTCCTTTGAGCGCTCCTTCCAGTTCTTGGTCTGTACTCCTCTTCTGTCCCTAATCTGGACATCTGGGATCCTCCTCCTCCTCCTCCTTCTGTCATTTCCTTCTGATGGCTCTATTGTCTTGTTTGGTCTCCATACGTCCCGGAGCCTGGAGTCCTTGTTCGTCCATTCTCCCAGTTTGGGTCAGTTGGGGGCGGTGAATCCCCTGGGACAACTCCCTTCCTCCCCTAGGGATCTCTGTGGCGTGACGCACTTGGGTCGCATTGTGCGTTTTTGCCCTGAATACCTGCTTTCGGAGCACTGGGAAAGGGGGAAGTCCCCCGCAGGTCTTAGGGGCTGGACTCTCCCACCACGCTGATTTGTCCCGCCCCCAAGAATATGGCAATCATGGTCGATTTTATTTTTGTCCAGAATCAGGTTAATTACTACAAGTTCTTTTTTCTTCCCTTTAATATTCCTACTCTTGTGCCAGCTCCAAATTCATCTCCCTCAGGCCTGTGCTTTTTCCAGTTCTTAAGTCTAGGTGTCAAAGAGAAGTTTGGAAATGATAGCATGCGGATTTTCTGGACTTGCCTGGGTCCCTAGATATGGGCAAACAGAAACTTCTCCAATGCAGAATCCAGGGATTTCAGTCGTTGTGGGAGTGAAAAGTTGTCTCTGGAAGAGGAAATGCCTCTGTTTTTCTCTGTCCCTGTGGCTCATGATTCTGGTACCAAATGTAGGACTTTGCTCGGTCATTTGTGTGGCTTATCTTTTCACTGCCCGAACACAAAAAACAGGAACTGTGGATTTGAGTCATTGTGAATTTGAGGTTGTTATTTAGGATTTTTCCCCTTGGATTTGCCATAGAAAATGTCCTTGGCAGGAGTCAGGTGCTTATTGCCTGGACAATTCTCTAGTTCGTGTCTTTTTATTCCTAAGACCAGAAAAACAGGCTCTTGAGAGAGCTGTCATCCCCACATTGTGGTATGTCTAGGGTCACAATCCAGAAGTCTTGACTCTCCCTTCAGTACTGAAATTCATGGCAGCCTTCCACACCAGCTCTTCTTCCTCCTTCTCCTCCTCCTCCTCCTCTTCTTCCTCTTCCTCCTCCTCCTCCATCTCCTCCATCTTCTCCATTTCTTCCATCTCCTCCATCTTCTCCTCCTCCTCCTCCATCTCCTTCATCTCCTCCTCCTCCACCACCAACTCTTCCTCCTTCCAGTTCTTTGGATTGAACTGAGCAAAAAGTTCTTTTGAGACAAGGTCTGCCTAAGTTGTCCAGACTGGCCTGAAACTTGCAGTTGTCCTGCCTTAGCCTCCCAAGTAGCTGAGGTTACAGGCATGCATGGTACCCAGCCCCCTTCTATTTATATGACCAGGTGAGTTGCTCAAGAAAACTAGGCCCTCTGTTGTTCAGAGATACCATGAAAAAATGCAGTTAGTGGAAGAAGCCACACTATCCCTATTGTAAAACCGGGTGGAACATGCTATCAGGTATATACAGGTGCTCACAGAGGATGGGCTGGAGTAGGTCTGGACATTTTCAACAAGGAAAAACACCAGTAGTAACTGATGTCTCCAATTTTAAGTGAAAAATACTGGGAAATACTAAGGATTTCACCAGGATTAAGGAAGAAATGACAGATGGATAATAGGTTTTTACACATCCTGCATGGTAATTATCTGTGGAGTCTGAGGTCTTCAGAGAGTGTCAAGCCTGGTTATTTAGGCCAAAAAAAGTTAATGCATAAGTGTGCTGAGCCCACCTTGAACAACCCAGCCCAAGACTACTGGATGAGAGGACATCTTGTCTTTACTTTTAACCTATTCCTGTTAGAGCTGTTACTACGTAGTGAGTGTCAAAAGCTTTTCTTTTTCTTTTTTTAAAATTTTTTTTTTAGTTGTCAATGGACCTTTATTTTATTTATTGAAACATAGTGCTGAGAATCAAACCCAGTGCCTCACACATGCTAGGCAAGCACTCTGCCACTGAGCCACAACCCCAGCCCTTGAAGGCTTTTTTTAAAGAAATGAACCGTTGATGTTCAAATACAGTGTATGTGGCTGATTAGGCCAGCAGATACATACGATAGACCTATTCTTTATTTTTGGTACTGGGGAACTTAACCACTGAGACAAATCTTCAGCCCTTTTTATTTTTTGTTTTGAGACAGGGTCTCACGAAGTTGCTTAGGGTTTTGCTAAGTTGCTGAGGCTGGCTTTGAACTTGCAATCCTCCTGCCTCAGCTTCCTGAGTCATTGAGATTGCAGGCAAGTGCCACTACACCTGGCAACCTTATTTTTTAGAATATTTATAAACCACAAAATTTGCTCTGGCAATGTGGAGAATATTCTATTCTCAGAAAAGAAATTGATCACCTGACTATTGAATGTAGATTTGAAGAATTTAGCAAAAACTCTCTTCCTCTGTGCTCCCAGGGCTCTACTTATCTTCTGATGCTATCACAGGACACACCTGAGCTTATCTTACTCTTATATTGTGATAAACACTTTGTTTGATAAATAACTTGTTGATAAACATCTCCTTCAATTCTAATAATAAGAAAACAGGTCTAATTATTTATTTTATAAGAAACTAATCATTACCAATTTTGAGAAAAAGTTAAAGGAATTGATGTCAAATCAGGAGAAGACTGGGAAAGGGATTTAGAACCTTCTTAATGGGTCTTAAGGGTATCATGACACTTGTACAAGTTCAGTTACTACTGGCTACTGTGAGTTATTTGCCATGTGTTGAAGCTCTGCTATGTACTCTATACTCACTCTAGGCAGTGGGTGCTACTTTTTATATTCACTTGATAGAGGAGGACATTAGGGCATACACAACTTATGTAGGTTGATGAAGCCAAGAAAATGGAAGAGGTGGAGTTAGAACTTGGTCATATGGACTATCTACCTAGAGAGTTCTCTTAAAGTATAAATGCCACTGTAAGTACCTTTTGTCATACTATAGATATTTATTATTCAGTTATTCTTTAACTTAAAACTCCTGTACTGGGACCATCTTGTCCATAGATAAAACTCATGATGTGAAAAAAAAATCGTTTAAAATAGTTTTTGGTATTGTTGTTTATTATAAAAGTAATAACACAATACATGGTAAAAAACAAACAAACAAACAAACTGGAGTACTGAGCTCTAAAGTAAAAAATTCCTTCTCTCCTGTATCTTTCCAGACATTTCTTAGGCATGTAGAACTACAGGTATTTGTGTGTTTATGTAAAGTATGTATGTATAGTGCATTCTCAAACACTCAAAACTTTTTTTTTTCAACCCAATCAAGATTACACTATCCAAAACCTTCTACATCTTGCTTATTGCACTAAATATGTCTTGGGGATGGTTCCATATCAACTCAGATAGAGATGCCTTCCTCTTACAACGTCTGCATATTTTCCCATTTAATGGATTGGCCATAAGTCATTTAACCAGTCAACCCCATATCAATGAACAGTTTGTTTGTTTTATTGTTTTCATTTTGGTTTTTGAAGAGTCATGCAGTGAATATCCTCATATCTGCATCTGGATGCACTTTTTAAAGTCCTAATTTTAGTTGAGTTGTTGTGTGAAGGAGATCGTTCACTTTAAATACTGATTATTGTTGCTAAATGGCCCACTAAAGAGACTCCATTGATGTAACTTCCACAAACAGTGTTTGACTATTGCCTCAGATCTTTTCATTATCCTTTGCTTCAGCCAAGAAAGAATATCTCTTCCAAGAACACATCATTTCCTTTCATAGCATTTTACTTATTCACCTTTGAACTGTTTTTTTTCCACATACAGATATTTTTTAATATTTATTTTTTAGTTGTAGGTGGACACAATATCTTTATTTCATTTTTATGTGCTGAGGATCGAACCCAGTGCCTCACATGTGCTAGGCGAGTGCTCTATCACTGAGCCATAGCCCAGCCCTCCACATACACATTTAATTGAATTGAGTTTCTTTTTATGTTTTGAGCTTTAAGGCCCCACTCACATAGATGAACCACTTTGGAGAAAGGTGGAGTCTGTCTTTTAACCACTGGACTTGCCCTTTGGAGACTCTTTTGGGGAGAAACTCAGGCAACTCAGGAACTTAACTAGTGCTGAAAAAGTCTCACAGCATATAGGCTCATGCATAAAATCAGCCCATGATCTCTTACCTATCCCTTCAGTCCCCCAAAATCTTCAACAAAGTATATGCTTTCTTTACATGCCCAAGTCCATGACCCACCATCTGTAGGGTAGAACCTGTCTGCCTGTCTGTTTATCTAAGCATTTAGATACTATTTAGCATTTAGATGGGCACACTAATATGGGCCTGTCACAGAGACCAGATCTGGAAAATGTCATCTGGGTAGTGAGGGCCATAACATAACAGTGATGTGTGCAGTTTTTTGAGGGTGTTGTTAGCACTCTGCATGGAGTTAGCACTAGTGGGCTGGGGTAGAAGGTTTTTGCAAGAAGCCTTCTGAGTTGGGTGACCAAACTCATCTGAGTTTTGTTTGAAATTTTCCTGATTTTAAAACTGAAAGTCCTATGCCCTGGGAACCCCTTTCAATGTCAGGCAAACTAGGACAGTTGGTCACACCAGAAGCAGGAGTGGGATAGTAGAATGGAGAGTTAGTGATCGACATACAATCACGATGCACAATTTACTCAAGCAGGGAAAAAGTCCTTAGCTGTTTATGAAACTACTGTTTAGAAAGTTTCCACCCTGTGGTTTTGCTAGTATGTACCCTTTTTCCGGGAAAGTGCACATTTTGATGTCTCGGGATGAGATTGCAGTGTGTTCTTGAGATTATTTTGGAGCACATGTTATGTTGGAATTCATAGAATGAGGAATTTTTAAAGGAAATAATTAATACATTTTGAAGTTGTGCTTTTCCTTTAATTAAAAAAAAAAAATCTGGAAGCATTAAACAAACCAGTTCCCCAAAGGATAATCCAGTAATAAGCTTTAAAAATGTGCCCTGACCGAAATATTCTACAGCTTCAGTGACCTGCAGAGTTTTGAAAGAAAGTTCATTTCTCAGTAGAGATGGAGCCACTGAGTCTCTTTTAACTATGACTCATTTACTTTTCTATATTTCATTTAGCGTTCCTTCCTCTTTTTGTTTTGAGGAGAATCTCTCTTGAATTTGGGCTTTTCCTTTACAAACATTGCTGTCTTCAAGAGGGACAGTGGCAGCAGCAGGCCTTGGTAGATGGGCTTTGCAGAAGCAATGGTGTGATTTCAATATATTAGACTAGTGCTCTGAATGGAGCTATAATATGTGCATTTAAAAATGATGTTAAAGCTAGGTAAGGTAGTGCATGCCTGTAATCCCAGCGGCTCCGGCGGCTGAGGCAGGAGAATCAAGAGTTCAAAGCCAGCCTCAGCAAAAATGAGGCACTAAGCAACTCAGTGAGACCCTGTCTCTAAACAAAATACAAAAGAGGGTTAGGGATGTGGCTCAGTGGTCAAGTGCCTCTGAATTCAATCCCCGGTACCTACCTCCCCAAAATGATGTTGAAGTGCTGAGGACGATGGCGCATGCCTTTAATTCCAGTTTACTCAGGAGGCTAAGGCAGGAGGATTGCAAGTTCTAGGCCAGCCTCAGCAACTTTGTGAGATCCTGTCTCAAAATAAAAAATAAAAAGGACCTGAGATGTAACTCAGTGATAGAGTGACACTGGGTTCAATACTTAGTACCGGGGGAAAAAAATTGTTGAAGTGTTATACTTCAACAATTATACTGCAGATTATACTTATTATACTGCAGATATAGTAAATGACTTCATGCCTTCTTGAATACTATATACATATATTTAAAAGTGATTAATGTATGAATTGCTGGTGGTAATATAAATTGGTAGAGTCATTTGGGCGACAAGTTGGCAGTAGATATCTATCCTTACTTGAAACAAAGGAGATTGAAGCAATGAAGATATACTGGGGTTAAAGTCAAAATATATTTTCCAACATTGTAGGTGGGACTGCAAGTTGGTGCTCCTTCCTCTGGAAAATGGCTAAATAAACTGTAGCCATCTGCAGGACTTGGAATAAGTGAGCTAAATCTGCATTTACTAAGATGAAAAGGTTTGCAAGGCATATTGTCGAATGAGAAAATAATGCCGCAGAATGATAATGTTAGAATAAGTATATATATATATATATATATATATATATATATATATTCATGTAAATGCAAAAAAAAATGACTTGAAGACTATGAATCTAGAACATTGGTTACCTCTGGGGAGCAGAGTAGAAACGAGACTTCTGGTCTGTAACATATTTTTTTATTTTTATATTTTTTCTCAAAAGGAGAACTCATTCATGCATAGGAAGGGAGAAATATTGTTACCTATGGTATAATAATTCCAGTTTTCTTTTCCCTTTTTGTCTCTGCTCCCATCTTTTTCTCTTTGCCCCCATCCTTTTCTCTCTGTCCCCATCTTTTTCTCCCCTTGTCTCCTTTTCTTCCTTCTATTTCTATGTTTAGCAAAAGAAAGCCTTGCTTTAAATCATGTAATGGGTCATATGTGCAGATTGTATGATGCAATTTGCAATGTTAAGATATCCGTTGAGGGCTGGGGTTGTGGTTCAGTGGTAGAGCACTTGCCTACCATGCATGAGGCACTGAGTTTGATCCCTAGCACCATATAAAAATAAATAAAAAATAAACAAAATAAAGGTGTTTAAAAAATGACACCATGTTAAAAAAAAAGGTATCAATTGAAAAGAGAAGGCTAGGAGTTCAGAATGTGGATGGGTGGGTTGAAGGTGGAAGTCAGGGTGATGCAATGGGAGGAGCCAGATGGCTGCCCCAGCTTTGGGTGATTGTCTCTCTGACCTTGATCACTCTTGGAGCCTTTCTGGGCCTCAGTTGTATCCCCTTTTAAAGCAAGGGGTGGCTTTGAAGTCCCTTCATTTTACCCACAAATATCTCTGCTCTTTTAAATGGTTCCATTGAAAATTAAAGATTATGATCGCAACAATGAAAGCAAATGTACTGTGTATACAGTATGTCAACCTTTGCCCTGATTCTTCCTTCCTTCCTTATTGGCAAATTAAAAACTGGCTTATTTCCAAGACTGAAAGTCTCCGTGTTGGGAATCAAACCTAGGGCCTTGTCTGTGCCAGGCAACTGCTGGACCACTGAGCGTACCACCCCTCAGTCCTAGATTTTAACTACAGGCAGTAGCCCTGACCCTATCCTGCCCTGACAAAGGATTTTGTATTTCTCTTCGCTTGTTTTATTTCTCTTCTACTCTGTCTTTCTTTCCTTTCTAAATACTGTGTCACTCACAGAAGGTGTTGGCTTCTGAGTTCTGGGGTTTGCTGAAACATTTAACTTAGTTGTGCACCATTGTGATTCCCCACCCCCAGGAACACCCTCTGCCTGCCCTGCCCCTACAGCTCAGGCTAGGAGCCCACCCTCATGGTTCCTTTGAGGTGTCCTCTAATGGCTTTCCTGTATCATCCAACATGGATGACTACTCCTTTCTTCTGAAAGCCTTTGTGCCTGTGCTTCCCAGACTTCATCTGCCCATCTCTGAAACCTTCTTTTTTCTTAAAATATTGTTCCATGAACCCTCCTACTCCATCCCCATCAATAATGCTCATTTTGACTCAGCTGTTGTCTTCACCCCCGTATGCACTTCTGTGGGCAGAGTCCCAGGCAAGGCCCTCCTCATTCTGCAGTTAGATGAGCTTCAATCACTGAAAATTCCTACCTCTGCTCACCTTCCAGGATGGCCTTAGTTTAAAAACAAAAACCAGAGTATAACAAGTGTTAGGCAAGGCTAGGTAGGCCCTTGTGCATTGCTGGTGGGAAGGTAAAAAACAAAGCAAAACACAACAGAACCACGCACACAAAAACAAAACCCACCTGCTGGAGGAAATAGTTTTGCAATTCCGTAATCAATTGAACATAGAATTACTCAGTGCCTGGGTCTGTTCTTGCTGTTATCACAAAATATCTTAAACTGGATAATTTATAGCAACAGAAATTTATTTCTCACAGTCCTGGAGGCTGGGAAGTCCAAGATCAGGATACTAACAGATTTGTTGTCTGGAAAGGGTTCTCTGCTTCATGGATGTGACTTCCTGCAGTCCTCATGTGGTGGAAGGGGTGGGCAACTCCTGGGCACCTCTTTTCTAAGAGTGCTAATCCTATTCCAGAGGCTCTGCTCTCATGACTTTGGCCTTAAAAACATCATGCTAAGTGAAAGAATCCAGACACAAAAGGTCATATAGTGTGTAATTCCATAAATCTGAAATATCTAGAATAAGTAAATCCACAGAACAAAAGCAGATTAGTGGTTGCTAGGGGTGCTGGGAGAGGGGAATGGAGAGTGGCAACCCAGGATTTCTTTCTGGGTAATAAATACATTTTAGAATTAGGTAGAGGTAATGGCTGACAATATGAATGTGCTAAGTTCCACTGAACTGTATACTTTAAAATGGTTATTTTTATGGTATGTGAATTTTGCTTCAATTTTAAAAATTCTTGAAATAAAAGCTGTCTGTGAGTTCCTGGAAAACAACAACAACAACAACAACAACAACAACAACAAAAAAAAAAAAAAAAAAAAAAAAAAAAAAACCACCAAAACACCCAAAACCAAAAAACAAAACAAAACAAAAAAACCAATAAATTTAAAATGAGAGGTGAAGTTCTAGAGTTATGCTTTTCAATATGGCAGACTGTGACCACATGTGGCCATTATCACAGGAAGCGAGGCTAGCCCAAACTGAGGGTTGCTGTATGTGCAAAGTGTACACTAGAGTTTGAATCCTTAGTGAGAACAAAAGAATGTAAAGATTCTCATCAATAATATTTATATTTATTTATAATATTTATATTTATTTATTTTTAATTTAAAAATAATTTTTTTGAGACAGTGTCTCCCTAAATTGCCAATGGTCTCAAACTTGAAATCCTCTCTCCTACCTCAACCACCAGAGTAGCTGGGATTGTTGACATGTGCTGCTAAGCCTGGCTGATGATATTTTAATACTGATTGCATATTCAAACTATAATATTTGGAATATATTGCGTCCAATAAGACACACTATTAAATTAAATTAAAGAACGGAATGCTCAGTTTATCTTTTTTTTTTTTCCCCTTCAGTGCCAGGATTGAACCCAGGGCCTCATGCATACTAGGCAGGTCCTCTGCCACTGAGCTACATCACCAGCCCCTACAATGATCTCATTTGAAAGTTGGGAAGAAAATTACAAATTTGATCTTTACTAAAGATATGTTTAAGAAGAGAAAGCTGAAAAAGGGTGACTAAGGAGAAACTTAGAGATCTGATGTATTTTGAGCCTGGGAAAAAGGGCTGGTCTCCTTGGCAGAAGATTGTTGGGAGCAGCTGGATGTGGTAGCACATGCCTGTCTGTAATCCCAGCTACTTGGAAGGCTAAGGCCGGAGGATTACAAGTTCAAAGCCAGCCTCAGCAATTTAGTGAAGCCTTAAGCAACTTAGTGAGAGCCTGTCTCAAAATAAAAAATGGGCTGGGGATGTGGCTCAGAGGTTAAGTGACCCTAGGTTCAATCTCTGGTACGAAAAAAAAAAAATCATTATTTAGTATAGACCTTATCTTTAAAAAGATAATTACAAGTAAGAATGCTTCGTAATTAATCTGTGCACAAAAACATCTTTTTGTTTTGCAATTTATTTTTCCTCCAGATCAGCAACGTCTTGTTTTTCATTTTACCGCCCATCTGCATGTGCTTGTTTCGTCAGTATGCCACATGCTTCAACAGTGGCATCTATTTAATATGGACTCTCCTAGTAGTAGTTGGTAAGTGGATCATGTGGGAACGTGAACTGAAAGGGAGGAAATGGGATTCTGCACTTTTCCTGTCCCCTTTGAACACAGTGTTTTATAAACCAAAGCCACTGTGACGTCTTAGTAAACTCTTTCACTTGCTTGGCAGCAAAAGTAAGAGTCAGGAGTCTCGAATGCAGGCTTGATAACAAGGCTGGCTGTCCTTATCTCCTGGCTGTGTTTGAGACTTCTTTGTGAATTAGCCATTCATGTTGTGCCAGTGCAATTCTCTGAAGAAAGTTGTGTGAAACAATTGAATTCTGGTGAGACTGTGGTTTCCAATGCACTTAAATTGAAAAACAAAAAACAAAAACAAAAAAACTAGACATTGTGTCCCTCATTGTTTTGTGAAATTCTTGTGCAATTTCCATTTCCTCTCCTAGGCAGGTTGGGAATTCTTAACAGTGAAACAATGTTGACTTTTATTTACTGCCTGTTCCCACAAAGGCTCTGTGGATGAAAACATTGTACTTAACTGTGCAATTATTACTGTTCTGATGTGCTGGTATTTGGGCTGTATTTGAAATCCTCTTGCTAGGCTTGAGTGAAGTCTGCATGTGTTGGTGGTGTGAGTTTCTTAAGAGATCTGGCGATTCTGATAACAGTTAGGGAAGGGCTTTCTTAGGCAGTGAATTGAATTTGTAGTCTGTTCTTCTGTGGTGACCTTTTTTTTTTTTTTTGTTATAATTTGCTATAGGAATTGGATCTGTCTATTTCCATGCAACCCTAAGTTTCCTGGGTCAGATGCTCGATGAGCTTGCAATCCTTTGGGTTCTGATGTGTGCTCTGGCCATGTGGTTCCCCCGAAGGTATCTGCCAAAGATCTTTAGGAATGACAGGTAAGCTTATGTTGAACACTTTTGCTCTTTGCACAGTGTGTATGCACATCAAGAAAAATAGCTGATGATTGAGCTTAACCTAGTGATAAAAATCATATATTTGTTTAATGTCCATTGATTTTTATGATCTGACAGTACAGTTAAACTGACAGATAAAAGAAGACGAGTTCATAACACTTGGGAAAGAATTTATAAAATGGTAGAGACAAAAAGTCAAATATCTAATACTTGTCTGATACAAGCAACAGTGGAAAGACATTCAATGGGAGAGAAATTTTGGGATAGTAGCTCAAACACCTTTGATTTCCTGCTAGAACTTTTCTTTGAATGCAATCCAACTCCAGCAGTGCTATACATATAAAGTAGAATCCACGCTGATGATCTGATTCTTGGAGCTATAGAGCTGGTTTTCAAATTGCATTGTTTTTTTTTTGGCTTCTGATCACACACACACACACAAACACAGGCATGCATGCACACACACACACACACACACACACATATTTCCAAGCAGGAAACCCAAGAATATCAGGAAGAGATGCATTTTAATATCCATTGTATTAAGTCTTTATAATAATAAATAGTAAATATTTATTATTTAATAATAAATAGTAAATATATTTAAACACTTATTTTATACCATGCACTTTTCTAAGTACTGGGAGGTAGCAGTAAACAAAATGACAGGGTTTCTGTTCTAAAGAGCTTGTACTGAAGTTGAGAGTCTATAAATCAACAAACAAATAATGTCATGTTAGAGCGTGAGAAGGTCTATGTTGAAAAAGCGAGGGTGGGAAGGATGTAGCAGTGGCTTGGGGTGCTGACTTCGAGTCTGGTCAGAGAGAGCTCTGCTGAGGAGTTGTGTGAGGTTTGTTACCATTTGCAGGCAGAGGAGAGGCAGGCTAATAAAGATGAGAAATGTCCCCCAAACACATCACCCACATATTACTCTGCAGAACGTGGTGGTTTATTGAAATACATGCAGTCTATGGATGAATAAAATATGGATTAATGAAGCAAGCAGGGAAGAGTTATGCCAGGAGAACAAAATAATTCATTATAGTTTTTCAGGAACTCTGAAAAGGAGCAGGAGCTATGCAGCGGTTGAAGACTGAGGCTGCTCCAGTGGGCTGAGGTGGAGGAGTGTCTATGGAAATACTGGCTGCAAAGAGCACATTCTAGAATTGTGTGTCAGATATCCTAATTTTAGAATGAATGAGTTAAATTCTTCTTGAGTATGTTTTTCTATGTGCACAAACATGTCTGGGAGGATGGGGATACCGTGCTCCTGCCATTGGCTATTCTTGAGCATTGTGGTAGAGAAGAGCTTCAACTTGCACTTTTATCTTTAGTTTGAACTGGCTTGGATTTTCTTTTTTAAACAAGGAGTACATGTTAATTTTAACACTAAAATTTTCTTTTTAAATGAAGTAGGGAGAAAATACACTTTAAGTGGATTAGCTGTAAAGCCTTTATCCTGGGAAGTAGGACTTGAATTACATAGTGTTATCTTTGAGTATCATCTAACAGATAGAAATACCCTCAAGAAGTTTACTTAACAAAAAAAAAAAAAAATGAGAAGGAGAGAAATTCCTGATCTTGAATTAAATGTGGTCTCTATCTTGCTGAGGCTTTCTAGTTAGCAGAGAAAGGATGCTTAAGTTTTTTGGGGTGTGTGTGTGTGTGTGTGTGTGTGTGTATGTGTGTGCTAAGAATAGAACGCATGCACATGCCTTGCACATGCTGAGCATCTATTTAACCACTGAGCTACAGCTCCAGCCCCAGAAAGTTGCTTTAAAATGTTGGTTTCAGCTATCTCCTGTTCCTTGTTCTTTGGTTTCTTTGTTCAGCTTTAGGAGAAACCTAGTAAGGGCAGGGGAGTGGGTGTGAGCAGCAGGCAGGGTCAGAAGGTGTTTTCGTAGGCAGGAACTTTGTGACTGCCTAAAAAGCAAACCATTTGCCTTTTGGCCCTTCTTACTCTCTCCCAAGGTGCCTTGCCAGTCCCAGTGTCCTTTCCTGGAGCCTGGTGCATTCTGCAGTAGATTTAAGAGGTAGGCCAGAAAAAGAATTCATATCAAAAAACTACTTTTCCTTCAGAACTCACCTCAAGTCTGGGGACCCAAGTGAGGAACTGAAGAAATGGAAATAAGGGTTTTATTTATGTTGCATTCTGGAGACTTGGGTTGAGATTCCTAGTGACAGGGGTTGGGGATGTAGCTCAGTGGTAGAGTGCTTTCCTCATGCCCAGTGTGAAGCCTTGGGTTCAATCCTCAGCAACACACAACATACACCCCCACACACCCACCCCCCCACCCCCCACAAAACCCAAGTGACAGCTTTAATTGCGTTAATTATATAAAAAAAGTTTCTTTTTGTTTCTTAGAGGTAGGATTAGTGGCATGTTGTTATGAACAGGAAAAGAAAATGGGGTAATGCATTGGTAATTAAAGCTTCCTAACTTTAATAATGAAAACATACTACGAGGCAGAGATGTCTGTGGCCATGTGGGATTTTTCTATCACTAGTATGATGTGGCATTTCTCTGGGGAAGAGGTAAAGATATGACTGCTCTGTCCTCATATGGGGAGGGTCCTTTTAAGATGCTGAATACCACATATGTATGAGTCCATGGCTCTGGGTACCATTCAGATTTGAATGTCAGCCTTACTGCTTACAAACTATATATCTAGTCTTGACTCTGCTCTTTCATCTGTAATTGTAGGTAATACATAGTACTTACCTCAGGGTTCTTTGAGATGATCCTGAAGAGCACTCTGTACAGTACTAAGTGACATGGCCAGTACTCAAATTAGCTCATAATGCTGCCAGTGGTGAACAGAGAAGAGAGTTCAGTCTAGGATTTTTGAGATATGTGCACAAATGCAGGAAGAGAATTGCCATGGAGAATTTTTATGAACAAAGAAAAAATGGTGTATGTTAAGGGAAAAAATAAGGATTTCAGATCAATTTGTCTGTCTTCACTTTGCCAGTGATGGTCAGACCTTTTTGCATGGGCTTCCCTGCCCATGGCAGGGACAGGTGGATGTTCTGCAGTAGAATTAAGTGTCAGGCCAGAAAAAGAATTCATATCAAAAGCAGGATTTCTGTAGACCAGGATTGCCTGCCTTAACTTACTAGATAGTTAATATTTATTTACCTGCCTCATTTTTTTTCTAGACTTTGCTGGAATATTCCTAACACATGTAAAGAGTAGTTCCAGCTGGATGTAATGGTGTAAGCATGTAAATCCAGCTACATGTGAGGCTGAGGCAGAAGGATCCCAAGTTTGAGGCAAGCCTGGGCAACTTAACAAGATTCTGTCGTAGAAGAAAAAGCATAAAAGGGTTGGGGATGTAGCTTAGTGGTAAAGTGCCCCTAGATTCAATTCCAGTATTGAGAGGGGAAAAAAAAAAGTAGTTCCAGTGTGAGATTTTTAGAGAAGAGGAAGTAGAGTACGGTGGCTAAATGAGTTTGGATCACATAGACAGATATGGCTTTGAATCATAATCCATTTTTCCCTGTAAAACTCTGGTACCTTATTTTGCTCACTGTAAAGTAGAGGTAGTAAAATTAGCTACTTCATGGGATCAGAAATAAATGAGAAAATGAAATGATGCGTATAGTATAGTGGTGCCTCATACGAATAAGAACTCAATAAGTACGAACACTTATTAGCCATTACAAATGGCTGAATAAGTGGGAAATAAGCATGTTTAGATTAAATAGGTAAATTATTAACATTCATTTTGTCAATAAGATTGGTGGATTAAAAGAAAGGCTTTCTTTTATCTTGCTTAGCATCTTTAGTATATACACTCAGCTGTTAATGGTTATTAATAATTTTATATATTTTTGTTTTGAGAAAAAACAAAAATAATTTATCTTGATATGTGCTTTTTATTATTTGCCTCCACAGAATCCAGGAAAAACTCTCACTTTATAACCCACTTCATTTCTGAATCGTATAGCAAGGGAATAGGCTGAGATCTACCTGTCCTTCTAGTTCAGTTGCCAGACATCCTGGGGCCGGAATCTTAAACTCTCTGGGCCTTTCCTCATTGATTTTGAAATGACAGGGTTGCACTTTTTTCTGAGATCTCTTCTAGGGTCAAATGCTGTACTACTGTAAATATCAAGGCTTTCTATTATAAATAGGTTATGCTCTATTCCTAATAGTTAGTGGATCCTAACCAGGAATATTTCCTTCTCTTAAGGGACATTTGGGAAGTTTGTGGACATGTATTTGGTGGTCACAATGATGGCAGGTTTTATCATCCATAAATTCCATATTATTTCAGAAGAGTTAAAGGGACACTACCAAATATTTAATATAAAAAAGGAGTATGACAGGGTTTGATAGGGTTGAAAACCACTGGATTAAGGGTAGCTAATGATTTTAGTCACATATTTGTTATTATAATATTATGATAATGGCACTGGGTAGCCAGATTTTGGTTTGGAGAAAAAAGGAAGAAGAGTACCATGGGTTCCCTGAACTTGTGTTCCAGTATGAGATCCTATGGGCTGGAAAACTGAAAACAGGACGAAATACTGTTTTACAGTTTAGAAAACACCCTGTCAGGCCCCTCTTCTCTGGAAATTTCTAGAGTTGTTGAAATCTGTTGTCCCAGGGACCTCTGATAACTTGGGTCTGCTGGGCTATCTGGCTTTCTGTTGGCCACATGACCTCTGTTTACTTTTGCTGGTTGCAGAATTGTGTGTTCACGGGATGTCCTCATTGGCCAGAACATTCCTCCATACTCTCTGGACCTGATGTGGGGAGATGTCTGTGGATAGTCTCCTTAAAAACATGTTTCATCAAGCCCAAGCCTTTGAACAATTTGGCAATGTTATACAGAGACCCTGGGGATTGCAGCACAGGCTCTGCCAGATTCTTCCTGAGAGTGTGATATTATCAACAAGAATAATATTTTTTAAACAGTATTTGTCCTCAAAATGATGATAAAGAGAATGGTAATAGTTGTTTTCTTAATACATAACATGTACCAGGCACTGTTATGTGCTTTCATGCTTAGAAGAATATCATGGGTACTGGTGCTTTCATGTTTTTACATGGGAAAGATTTGAAGAGTTGTGGGCTGTAGTTGTAGCTCAGTGGTAGAGCACTTGCTTAGCATGTGTGAGGCACTGGGTTTGATCCTCAGCACCACATAAACATGAATAAATAAAAATAAAGATATTATGTCCATCTGCAACGAAAAAAAAAAAAAAAAGACTTGAAAAATTGTTACTTTCTAAAGGCTCCACAGCTACTAAGTGATTAGGGCAGGATTTGAACACCCAAATGTCTAGCTGAAACACCTTGCCTTTAAAAAAAAAAAAAAAAAAAAAAAAAAAAAAATATATATATATATATATATATATATGTTATATATAGATCTTTATTTTATTTATTTATATGTGGTGCTGAGAATCAAACTCAGTGCCTCACACATGTTAGACAATGTGCTCTACCACTAAGCCACGACCCCAGTCTAACACCTATGTTTTTAATCACCCTGTTCCCCAGTCTTACCTGTAACTGAGTCCTAATCATTAGGTACATTGACTTGATACATTTTGAAAATTTCTGATTATGTGTTTATCCAATCAAAAAAATATTAAAAAAAAGTAAAGAAAAAATTTCAGAAAAACCCAAAGAGACGAAAAGGTGGAAAATGTGTAGGAAAATGTAAGGGATTCAGGCAATGTAGTGAGAAGGTAAATAAATACATGTAAGGAGCATCCCAGAAGGAGAGGAGAAAGAATGGAGCAGAACAAAAAAAAAAAAAAAAAAAAACCCACAAGGCCAAATAGGATGACATGTCAGAACCTCAAACCCAGTGAATGAGTCTGTTTTGTGTCCCCAGGGTCAGGCACATGATGGCTGACCCTGGTGCTACAGAAGGCAGCTTTTCATCCAGTTGCAGAAGAACCCAGCTAAGGCCAGGAGAAAAACATAATTCTTCTGAGGATTTGCTGCCTGGATCTTTTCCAATATGTATTTTTTCCTCTGGTAAAAGTTCAGGGCTATAAGGCGTGTTCATTCCAGTCAGAAAGTTGGCAGCTTGATCAATGATTTCCCGTGCCTTGATGATAAATGGTTTTCCTATTTAAGAGATAAATTTGTATTTTGAATGTTCAATGCCCTTTGATTTCTTTATAATAGAATTTCATTCCAATTAATTTCCTAACCGTGACCTCTTCTAAGGCTTTTGGCCAAAGCAAATTCTGCTAATGGGGAATAACAGAAATTTCAGGAAAATCATGTGCTCCTCAATTTAAGTCACAGATGAGGCCTTGGAGATCGTCTGGTCCGGCATTTCCATTTTATAGATCAGGAAATGGGGTCCCCAGGAGGGAGGAAGCAGCATGTGCAGGATCACGTCGCCACTTCTGACTCTTTTCCACTGGAGTGACCTCTACTGAGGGGTGTGAGGAGAGTATTAATGACTTTTCCAAGATTTGTCATGTTAAGAGCCTGTCAAGACAAATTCTAGTGCCTACCAGATGTGCAGGTTGTCAGTAGATACATATATTTTTAGAATTTTCAGTTTTGTGTGCTAGATATGTAGACTTTTTTTTTTCATCTTAAACTAAGAAGCTTTATGGTTTATTAACAGTCTCTGCTTTTTCTCATAAAAGTCCTACATGTTCACTTGGTGGGACAGAGGTTGGTGAGCTATGTCCTGTAGACCAGATGGGTCTTCTTTTTGCAAGTCAAATTTTATTGGCACACAGAAATGGCCATTAATTTACTTATGGTTTGGATATGAAAAAAAACCTCCTGTGTTAATATAGGAGGTGAAAGGATTAGACTATGAGAGCCATAACTTAATCAGTGGATTATTGCATTTCATGGCTTAATGTTTTGAATAGATTACTGGGTGGTAACTGTAGGGAGGTGGGGGTAGCTGGAGGAAGTGGATCACTTGGAGTGTGCCTTTGGGGTTTATATTTTGTTCCTGGTACTTCAACCACCCTGTTTCCTGGCTGTCATGGGCTGAGTAGTTTTCCTCTGCCACAATGTTCTGCCTCACCAGGTCTAGAGCGATGGAGTCAGCCAAACATGGACTGAACCTCTGAAACTGTAAGCCCTAAATAAACTTTTCCTCCTTTAACTTGTACTTGACAGATATTTTGGTCATAGTGGCACAAAACTAACACACTTACCTTCTATTGTAGCAGAGTTGAATAGTTGTGGCTGAGAACTCATGGCATGTAAAATCAAAAATACTTACTATCTGAACCTTTACAGAGAACATTTGTCAAACCCTGATGCAGAACATCTGAAAACTTATAGGAAATTCACACCAGGAGAATGATTATCCATATCTCACCCCCAGAGACTGAGGTTGATTCTAGCTTTATCATTGTCATGGCTAACAATTTTGAGAAGCTCTGATTATTTCCCAAGAATAAATTCCTAGAAATGGGTTTGCTGATCCAGTGAGTGTGAATGGCTTGCACACGTGGGTACTTTGAACACAAGTTCATTTTAGCTCACATGAATAGCAGTGGCTGTACCTGGCCAACATTAATCAAACAAAATGATCAAGAACTCTTTTGCTAACAGATTTGGTTTTGCTTCCATGGATTTAGGGGCAGATTCAAGGCGGTGGTCTGTGTCCTGTCTGTGGTTACAACATGCCTGGCGTTTGTCAAGCCCGCCATCAACAACATCTCTCTGATGACTCTGGGGGTTCCTTGTACTGCGCTGCTCATCGCAGAGCTGAAGAGGTGAGTGCCACTATTCCTGCTCACCCCTTGGGCTGTCCCTGTAATGGGAACATTTAGCTCTGTGTTCCTTTGTTTACTCCAGCTTGGAAGAGAAATATTCTGTATGAAGAATTAGTTCCTGACTGATTGGAACAGGTTTGATGCTTTGGTACAAAATGTGAATGATCTCATTTTCAGAAAGAGGGGAGTGGCTGTTTAGTGGTGTCATACATCCTAATGATCAAAAGCTAGCTTATCAGGGCTGGGATGTAGCTCAGTGGCAAAGCGTCTGCCTTGCATTGGCAAAGCCCTGGCTTTGACCCCCAGTTCCAAAAAAGACAAAAAAAAAAAAAAAATAAGATTAAGTGCCAAGACCAAGCTGTTGACTTAATTCTGTAGAAAGAAGAGTACATTAGTCCATATGACAGGTTTAAGGAGAAAAGAGAAGTAGGGGTCATTGTGTTCACATACACAGGAAGAATAGGAAGGGGGAGGGAAAGTGACTCTGTGTATACAAGGAAACATAAACTTCGTGAATGGGCTGAGATACTTTCTCAGGCTTAGTGTCTCCAAGGCTCAGGCTCATTATTTGCATAAGCATTTTCCTTTGGGAAGTTGTAAAATCCAGGGCGCAGGTGGATATCTAAAAACATTTAGTTTAGCACTTGTGTGTACATGACTTTTCTTCTCGCCTCATCTAAAGTACAAGTAATCACTGCCCTTACTTTAATATTTGTTGGAACATTTCTTTTTCTTTGCAGCCACTTTAAAAAAATACACCTTAATTCACACTTTGCTCATTGTTGTAGACATTGAGTTTGTTAACTGAAGTCTCAATCTATCTCCCTCTGCGCACTAGTTGCTCTGTGCAATGTGTTTAGTCAGCTTTCTGTCCTTGCTTAGAGAGGAGTTATATACATTGCTTTCCAATTTCCTGCCTCCAGGGTTTGCTTTGATGGGCAGCAATAACTCAGGGCCTTAGTTGGCTGATGAGGGATTTGAACTTGCTGCCTGGCAGGTAAAGAATGCTGTCAGATCTCTAGTTGGCTTCTTTGAGTTGCCTTCAAGGACTGGCGATGTAAGAGACTCATTTCAGAAGCAGGCTGCAAGTTGATTCTAGAAGAATAACTATGGTAGTGAGTGCTATGAGTGAAAAAACAGATAATTGAGTAAATTACAAAGGATTTAGTCCCTACATCCTAATAACCTTAATTTTAAAAGTCCCCTTTCTGACTTGGGGGTATAGCTCAGTGGTAAGTGTGTGCTTAGTGTATGCAAGGCCCTGGGTTGATCCCCAGCACCAAAAATAAATTAAATCAATCAATAAATAATCAACTTTCTATTTCATTAGTGTAATATTGCTTATTAGAAATAGAAGGGTTCTTAGCAACCTCAACTCTGCTTATTCCGTATACTCACTCTACAGTTGTTTGAGTCCTAAATAAGTGTCAGCTGTCATGGTTCTTGACAGGAAAGTCGTGGGAACCATTCAGGCAGTACATTTGCCAAATACAGATACTAGCTCCGCTCATGCATTGGTTTTGATTTGGGAGGTCAGGGTGGGGGCTGTTATCTGTAGATTAAAAAGCTCAAAAACCTGGTCAGCTGGGGCTTGGGTGAGGGTAGGAGTGGCCTCTGCATGTAAGGAGGTAGTCGGGGAAGGTCTCAGCTACTATTAGTATGACTGCTAATAAGCAAAGTGTTTCTTTTTAGAATGTTAGACATAAATCATTAAATTAGGTTGTGATGATTGTCAAAAAACTCTGAATAAATGAAAAGTGAACTATATACTTTAAATGGGTGAATTTTATAGTATGGGAAACATGGCTGAGTAAAGCCATGGACAAAAATAAAAAACAAACAAACAAACAAACAGAAGCTCTCCAGAATGTGCCCTGTGATTCTGTGTGGTATCTACTTCAGACTGATCTGAGCTGCACGTTTCAGGAAGAGGGTGTTTAGCCTTCTGGAGACAGCACTTTCCCCACTTCTGGGTGGCACACTGGGATCAGATCATAAAGAAACATAAAGAGGAGGAATTTGTGGTCGTCAGTAAATAACTGGCCATCTTACCAACAAATGTAATGCTGAGTAAGTCTGAAGTAACAGAATACCATCAAGCCGTGTTTCTTCTCATGCAGGAAGTTTTCAGTGAAGCTCTCTCACCCTTTAAGGTATCTAAAACTCGGTCATCACTGAGGCCTTTGTTTGGAAGCCCTTTTGCCACTGTTGTGCGTTTGCCTAGAGCTGAGCATATCTGCCCAGTGGCCTTGATGACTGGCTGAGATCCAGGTTACTTGCTGTAGCTGTGGGACAAAATGATTTTCTTCCCTGTTTTTAAAGAGTGTCGCTGTCTCCATGGCCCCTCCTTCTTAGCTACTCATTTTCAAGTGTCTTGTAATATGTCTTCCTTTTCTATCTTTTTTTTTTTTTTGGGAGGGGGGTAATCAGGGACTGAACTCAGGGGCACTCAACCACTGAGCTATATCCCTAGCCCTATTTTGTATCGTATTTAGAGACAGGGTCTCACTGAGTTGCTTAGCGCCTTGCTGGTGCTGAGGCTGGCTTTGAACTCACAATCCTCCTGCCTCAGCCTCCTGAACTGAGCCGCTGGGATTACAGGTGAGCACCACTACACCTGGCTCTCTCCCTATTTGAGTCTGAAATGTAAAATTAATATGTTGTAGTACTTCCAACAATGCTTGGTGCATAGCACTAAATAAACATGGCTAAACCTGTCATTTGGTGATAATGACTGTTAGCTTTTGTTGTATGCTCTTCCAGCTTTTTTATTCTTTGCCATCTTATCTGTCTTAAAAAAAAAAATGTACCTGGGCACAGTAGCACAGGCTTATATTCACAGCTACTCAAGAGGCTAAAGCAGGAGGATCACAAGTTCCAGGTCAGCCTGGGCAACTTAGATCCTGGATTCAAAATAAAAAGGGATGGGGATGTAAATCCCTCTGTGTTCAGCTGTCATTTCTGCGTGATTCTCTGCAGTCCATCTTCATCTGTTTTTTCTGGAGTCCTTTCTCCTGATTCCAGCTACCTGCTGGGTAGCCTCAGTTAGACTCCTGTTTCCTGCACTGCTTTTCATGATCATTGCTTGGCACTGTGCCCTGTCTGCTCTGCCTATCTCCTCACTATGCTTCTTGTTACCAATATTAGTTAGCTTTTCATCACTGTGACTAAAATACCCAACAAGAACAACTTAGAGGCGTTTATTTTGGACCACGGTTTTAGAGATTTAGTCTGATTTGGTGGGTCAGCTCCATTGCTCGGAGCCTGAGGTGAGGCAGAGCCTCATGGTGGAAGGGTGTGGTGGAGGAGTGCTGCTAGGCTCAAGGTGGCCAGGAAGCCAGGGGTGGGAGGGGCCACAGGGAAGAGATATCCTTCAAGGGCACACCTGAGTGACCCACCCACCTCCTCCAGCCATGCCCCACCTGCCTACTGTTACCACCCAGTCAGACATTCAAACTAGGATGGACTGATTTGGTTACAGGTCTCAGAATACATAATTTCAACTCTGAATATTCCTGCATCAACACAGGAGCTTTGGAGGAGCACCTCATTCAAGCCATAACATTTACCCTTCCCAAATCCCATTTAAAAGTTCCCCGAATTATTTTAATGCTCACTATTTTCCAGTCCTGTAGACTTGAAAATTGGGTTCCTTAGTCTCCTGCCACCTCAAACCACTAAACTTGATGGAATCTTCTTCAGTGTCTCATCTGTCAGTCCCCTCCCTGCCATTCCTATTGTCCCACCCTCCCACCTCTCCAGTGGCCACTGCATTTGTGTTGTAATAGCTCTTTTCTTCCTCCAGTTCTCTATCTTAAGAGGGGTCTTTTTCATGGTACTCTCTCTCCTTGGTACAAAAGTCTTCAATGGCTTTGTATTGTCCAAGTTTCCCTTAGGGCCTATTCTGCCTCTGGCTCCTTATATATGCCCCATGGCCAACCAGTCTGAATAGGTTCCTTGCTTTCTTGCCTTTAGATTCCCCCTCATATTTTCTTCTCCCTCTGTTTTTTTTTTTTTAATATATTTTTTATTTTTTAGGTGTAGATGGACACAACACAATGTCTTTACTTGTATGTGGTGGATCGAACCCGGTCCTGCCTATGCTAGGCGAGCCCCCTACCGCTGAGCCACAATCCCAGCCCTATTCTCCCTCTGGAATGCCCTTCCCCCCTACTACTATGCAGAGCCTCCTACCCTGCAGCCAGCTCCTTCCTGAGGCCTCTCTGGACTTCTCTCCTCAGCCAGATGTGATTGTTCTCTTCCTAAACTCTTGGTGATTTTATATAGTATTTAGAATATTCTACCTTGAATGTAGATTTGTGTCTCCAACTTTCCTTCTCTTCTTCCTCTCTGATATTGTGTTGTCCCAAGGCAGAAATCATGCTTTGTAACTCTGTGAATTTTCTAGAGTGCCCATTACTCTGAAAATTTTAAAGATTGCATTTTAGCTTGCTAGGAAGCATTAACTTCTCATTACAGAATGCATCCCTTCAGTGGAAAGTACAGAAGGAACATGAGTTTGGGGACTAGAGAGCTTAGTTTGAGTCTCGGTTCTGGAAATTCTGGGCATTTACTTCACGTACTTTGGTCATACTGGCACTGTTGATATGGAGGATAATAATGCTTAGGTCTCAGTGAGACCTAAATAAGCCTATTTAGTCTAATATCTGTAACATGGTAGTTACTTAACAAACACTAGTTGCCTTTTCTTTTGCTTGGCTGTATGTTTCAGCAAGGGGAACTCAATTAACTTAAAGAGAAATGTCCTTCTCTTCTTATTTATTAGGATCTTTTAGCAATCCTACTTTTATTATTAAGGAATTCTCCCTACTGTCCCTGGGGTAGAGATGTTAGTGAAGTGAGTTTTCTGTATAATGATGGTGGACTATGAGTAAACTGGCTCCTGAGGTACCTTCCTCTAGCCAGCCTTGGATATGAACAGATCTTGAAAACATGTGATTAAATTGCTAGTGAAGGGCTGGGGATGTGGCTCAAGCGTTAGCACGCTCGCCTGCCATGCGTTCGGCCCGGGTTTGATCCTCAGCACCACATACAAACAAAGATGTTGTGTCTGCCAATAACTAAAAAAAAAAAAAAAATATTAAAATTCTCTCTCTCTCTCTTCTCTCTCTCTCTCTCTTTCTTAAAAAAAAAAAAAAAAATTGTTAGTGAAGACGTTTGAATTTGTACTGTTTGGCCCAGTAGTGCTGGCTTATATGGGACCCAAAGTGAATAGAATGTTTTGGATTTAGCTGTGTGTCTTGAGAATTCATCTCAACATAGTTTCATTTTAACTTTTGAGTCTTCACAGTATGTTTTAGCCTATAGTTTTACTAAAAATAGCTTAAAACAAGGGAAAATATTTTAAGTTCATAGTATCTAATTGAGCCAATGGGGAGACAGGTGATTAGGGCAGACTGTTATAAATTTTGTTTCACAGTTGTAATCTTTGAGCAGGGAGAGACACTTGCCTTTCATACCCTAATCTTTGTAAGTAGTCACAAAGGAAACAGTTTCTGTTGCATGCTTAACATCTTCCATGGAAACGCTAGCCATTGCCGTAGCCAACTGGACATCATCGTCCCATTAACAGTCACAGCACTGTGGGAAGTGCCCTCCTTTCCATCCGGGAGCAGTCTTTGTGTCTCCACTTTGTTCCCTCCACTCTTCTATACCCATTTTGCTGCTATACATTGTCTGCTGTGTCATCCCTCCCTCTGTACAGGTCCTTCCTGTCAGCCATGGACACGTTAGCATCTCCCCCAGTCAACCAACTTGCACTCAGTTCATATCTGCTCCATCACTGCTCTCTACCCGACCCCCATGCTCCAGAGCCAAACTTCTCTAACAGTCTTTCGTTTACTCTTCAATGCAATCCAAATTGGCTTCTTCCCCCACTGCAAAACTCAACCCCCTCTTGGTATGTTGCCTATCCCGTGATCATTTCTCTGCCCTCCTGTAACCTATGTGTTGTTCTCTTGGGTGTATGCACGGTAGCCCTCCTTGAAATGTTCTTTCCCATGGCTCCTGTGGTACCATGTCCTCCTGGTTTTGTTACTGACTCTGCGTAACTGCTTTCCTGTCTCTCACATAGACTCCATTTTCTTTTTTATCTTTTTTTTTTTAATGTTTATTTAGTTGTAGTTGGACACAATACCCTTATTTTTATTTTATTTATTTTTATGTGGTGCTGAGGATTGAACCCAGGGCCTCGCCCATGCTAGGTGAGCGCTCTATCCCTGAGCCACAACCCCAGCCCCATAGACTCCTTTTCTGTACAGCTTTGCATTAAGGAATTTCTTCAGGTACATCCTGGGCTCTCTGTTTGCTATGGTCTGAGTACTTGTGAAACCTCAAATTCATGTGTTGGAAACTAATCACCAAGGAGATGGTATTAAGAAATGGGGACTTGAAGGAAGAGATTATGTCCTGAAGGCAGAGCCCTCATCAATGGGATTAGTGTCCTTACAAAAGAAGCCCCAGAGAACTTCCTTACTCCTTCTACCAGGTTAGGACAGAGTGGGAGGGCACCATCTATGAGGAATGGACACTCACCAGACACTGAATCTGCTGGTGCCTTGATCTTAGACTTCCTAGCTTTTTGAATGGAAAGAAATAAGTGCTTGTTTATAAGCAACCCAGGCTATGGTGTTTTGTTATAGCAGCACTAATGGACTAAGGCATTCTTTTCTCCTTCTATACCTCTCCTTGAAAGATCTCATCTACCTCTGTGGCTTTAATTACTGTATATATGTGGATAACTCCTGAAACTTACATTTCCAATCTCGTCCATTTTTAACTCTGCCATTATGTATCTGGCTGCCTACCTCACCTCTCTAATTCCATATAAACAGGCATCTAGAAGTCAACTTATCCAAAGATAGGTTCCTGATCTGCCTCTCCCACTTCTAGTTCTCTTCACAATTATTTCCGGCCATAGTAGATGGGAGCACCATTTATCTAGTTGCTCAAGTCAGAAACTTGGCTCCATCTTCCTTCCCTGAACATCCCACATGGTCACAGTCGTTTTCCTATTAGTTGACATTGTAAGATAAAGTTAAGAATCTTCAAAAGTCCCTGCCTGCCTTGAAGGCTGACCTCCCCAAGATGAGACTCCCCTTTACATCTGTCCTCACCATTCTGACTCCTGTGTCTTCCTGTGGGCTCAGGTCCTTCCAGCCCCAGGCTCTCATTCTTGCCTCTCTCCTGACATTCTTCCATGACTAACTCATCCTTCAGTTTGGGGCTCAACTGTCTATGTGTTCTGTTACCACCCTGAACTTCTTTGTGGTACTCATTCCCACCATAATTAGACAATTATTTGTGTTAATTTTTTATTCAGTGTCTGTCCCTCTGCTTGACATGGGTTCCATTGGGCAGGGATGAGGTCTCTTTGTTTCCTGCTGTGTCCCAGTTACCACCCCTAGTCCCAGCAAGGAAAAGAAAAGATAATTGTTTCCCTGCTTTGATAAAATTCTGGGACACGAGGGCACTCTGCATTTCTTTCTAGCATCTTCCCTGTTTGTCCTCAGCGTGATCCATAATGTCTAAGTCAAATGTTTCTTATTGTACTTCCTTTACTCAGAAGATAGAGAGGAAGGACTTTTTAGCTTTCTTTTTCTCTTTAGCCTTCACTCTGAAAGCTTGTGACTGGTCTTTTCATATTTTGTTGTCCTTTCTGAACCTTCTTCATACTGTGAGAATACAGAAGTTTATTTCTGATTTGGGGTCATGACCTCACCCTTATTGAAATTTGTGGTGTTAAGGCACATTGCCAAGAGACTTGGCTGCATTTAGGACATTTTAAAATATACTATTTTCTGATGATAAGAGTGATATTATTCTTAAGAAAAACCTCTGGAATACAATAAAGTTCAATAAGAAAAGAAATAGTAGACATTTCCCTAAGACTTTTTTAGTCCCTAAATAGGGTCCTGTTATATGTATGATTTTTGCCTTGCTTTTTTTTTTTTTTTTTTTTTTTTGACTTAACCTCACATTGATATTTTGATAAAAGCCTTAAAAATGAGACAAAATCCTAAGGGGGCCCAGGTTTGGATCAAATGCAAGTCAGCCTAGTCAGTAGCTTCTAGCAGGACCTGCTTTCTCTTTAGAGGAAGAACAGTAATGGACTGCCCTGGCCCCCTTATTCTGTACTGCCTTCGCCCTGCCTGTGGGCATCTGCCCTGCCCTTATCTGGCGTGGGCCTCGTGATGACTAATAGCCTGACCTTCTGCTCTTTGTTGATGCCCCCCACGTACTTTATCTCCAGGACATTGCTCTCTATTCTCTTGACCTCAGCAATATCCATAATGTCTAAGTCAAATATTTCTTATTGCACTCCCTTTGCTCAGAAGACATAGAGGAAGGACTTAAGTGTGCTCCTTAAGCTAAAGTTTCTACATTTAACTGCATTGGATGTTCATGGAACCTCTTGTAACAGACCAATTGTACATGCATTTGTTGATATGTGTTGGTGTCAGTTTTTCTTTTACCTTTTAAATTGTAAGGCAAGAGACCTTTTTATTTTGTCTTCTACAGTGCCTAGCATGGACTCTGAGAATTTGGGACCTGATCAATAGGGTTACTCTTTTTTAAATTTTTATTTTTTGCTTCTAGGGATTGAACCCAGGGTGCTTAATCACTGAGTCACATCTCCGTCCCTTTTTATTTTTTTATTTTGAGGCAGGGTCTCACTTAGTTGCTTAGGCCCTCATTAAGTTGCTGAGGCTTGCCTTGAACTCTTGTGATCCTCCCGCCTCAGCCTCCAGGGTTGCTGGGATTAGAGGTGTGTGCCACTGCTCTGAGCTTAATAGGGTTATTTAAAATAACAAACAAACAAAAAACCTCAAAAAAAATGTTCTGCCTAAAATGTTCTAGAATCCAAGTAAAATGGCCTTATACTTCATAATTTTGGCACTCGTTCATCAAACATTTATTTGACACCTCTTCTGGACCAGCAACTGTTCCTAGGCACTGGGTGTACATTTGTGAAGATAAAATATATATAGTTCCTACTGTGGTCTTCTAGACACTAAGCAAATAGTTACATAAATACAAACATGATTTTAATTTGTGATATGTTAATGAAGGAAAATGGCAGGGGTTCCTGAGAGAATGCAGTGGGGGGAGACTGCCATTGGAGCGTGCTGGGTGTCAGAGAAGCTGATTCAGGAAGCATGGAAACAGACCTGAAGAAGAGCAGTCAGCCCCAGGGGAGACAGCTCTTTGGGAGAGAGGTCTGAAGATGAGTTATTTGAAGTAGGGTATGGAAAAAGGGAGCAGGGGAAAATGGATATTTCCATTTTCTCATTTTAGTCAGAGTAGAATTGGGGGTCTCTTCATGTCGTGAGCCTTTATTAATTCTTTCAAACCAATTTTCAAAGGATGCGTTTAGCCCTCCTGCAAAGGAGTCTTTTGGTTTGCTTTCTGAGCAGTTCTTTCTGACTAGCCCCTTTTAATTGATGCTTTTGCTCATGTTCCTATGAGACCACTGGGAGAGGTAGAGCAAGACAGGCTTCTGACACCCACCTGTTTGATGAAAAGGATGAACTAGGCTTCTTGGTTGCAGATGTGGTACTGGAATCTGGGTGCCCTAAGAGAACTTGACTGACCTCGGACTGCTCCACTGAGGGGAAAGAGACCCCGAGGGAAGGGTTTAGAAGGACCCTTGGCCACTAACTCCCTCTGGGCTACCAACTCTCCTCCCCAGGAATGGAAATCTCCCATTTGATAAGCAGTTCCATGATGAGGAAAGAAAACAAGCCACTGAAATTTCCTGTGAGCCATTAAGAATTGTTTTAGGAGAACATTTTTGTCCCAGTGTGTGTGTAAGAATGCATTCCTTCACTCAACAAACATTGAGAGCCTTCCCTGTGCCTGGCACTGTCCAGATGCTGGGGACACAGCAGTGTATGTGAGGAGGACACAGACTGAACAAATCAAAAGTGACACAGAGGATATCAGAGGGATTATAACTGCTACAGGGAAAATTAAAGGAGGAAAAGTGGTGGGAGGGGAGGTTCATTTGGGAGGTGGAGACAGTGGTCAGGAAAGGGCTTACCGAGTGATGTTTGAGCAAAGACTTGACAATGGAGCCATGTGGATATTTGGGGGAACAGCATGTGCTAAGGCCCTGCAGGACCTATTCAGGCTAAGGCCTGGGATGTTTGAGGAATAGCACGAGTTCCGGAGGGTGTAGGTAGAGGACAGAGGTAAAGAGGAAGGTGGAAGTCCACATGTGAGGCTTTATGGCCACAGTGGGTACTTTGATTTTCCCTCTGATTAAAGGGGAAGACATTGGAGACTCTGAGCAGAGTACTTAGAGTTGACTGTAGGGGAAGGGTGGGAGTAGACCATAGAGGAGATGCTGGTGACAGGGACTCAGGTGGAGGTGGGAAGAGATGGGGATGAATTTTGAAGGTAGAACTGAGGCCCTGGATGTAGGGTAAGTGAGAAAGAGAAGAACTAGAGAATAGGATTGGGATAGGGGAAAGATTAGGCGTTTGGGAGGGAAGAGGGCCTTTGTGAGCCTTGTGTATATACATGGTGTTTACATCCAGGAGATGATTGAGTGACGTCTATGTTGGGTAGGACTCCAGTGCCAACGGCTTGGGTGAAATGAGAGAAGCCAGTGAAGGAGACAGAGGAGAGGGGGCTGCCAGGTAGGAAGAAACCAGGACTGACGGTGGGTTGCTCTGTGTCTCTCCCCTGTAGGTGTGACAATGTACGTGTGTTTAAGCTGGGCCTCTTCTCGGGCCTGTGGTGGACCCTCGCCCTCTTCTGCTGGATCAGTGACCGGGCCTTCTGTGAGCTGTTATCATCCTTCCACTTCCCCTACCTGCACTGCGTGTGGTAAGCCCCTCCTGATGGGGAGTTGGCTGAGACAGGTGTCTGTACTTGCTGTTGGGCTCGGTGCGAGGAGCACCAGGTGGGCGCAGAGCCCAGCTGCCTCTCTCCTCATATAACATTGCCAGACATTTCAGAAGCATCAGAAACTATTGCAAAAAGTGAAATTGGCTCCAGGGAGCAAGGCTTAGGCAGAACAAAAAGACCGAATTGTTAGGCTGCAGGGCTGCATTCTGTCACCTTTAGCTCCATTAATAGCACACAAAGGAGCCTGAAAACTGAATCTGCAACCTGAGCTCTGGCTAGATGGGGGCGGGGTGAGAGAGCTTGGGAGAGAGGGGATGTGAATGAAGCCTGGGTTGGTCCTCAGTAGGGACCACACCTTCAGGCCCTGAGTGACCAGGGGAGAGCATGGACATCATAGGGCACCTAGGGACAATCTCACCTGTTCCTGAACAGGTAGAGTTTGAAGACCAGATAACCAAGTGAATTGTTCAACATCACCCACCGGTTTATATAAAAACAACCTCAGAGTTGAATAATAGCAAATTGGAACATCTGTATTTTGGGATGCTTATCTACTACTACATTAAAGAAGTAAAAAATACAGGTCACAGAACAACTTGCAGAATCCTACACTCCAAGCTAAGGGGAAAGCGGAGTGACTTTCTTCCAAGGAAGTGTTTCTGTCTAAACCCAGGGTAATCTTTCCTTCTCTGCCCTCCAAGATTTCTAACTGTACAAGGAGCAGGAGAAATCCGCTGTCTCCAGTCTCTTGTATATTGAGAGCATTGAGAGATGAAACCTAGTGCTAAAGATTTGGAGGCTTTGAAGTCAGATCCAGAAGCTTCATCTCTCTTTAGAAGTGGCATAAAGATACTCAGTTTGAAAGACTTGGCTAAAATTCCCTTGCTCAGATGAATTTGAACTTGTATGTATTTATCATGAGACCCATCCTGTGCTAAGTCTTGGGGGGACTTCCAGATCTGTTTGCAAAAAAAAAAAAAGAACATAGGGGCTTGGGTGTGGCTCAGCGGTAGGGCACTCGCCTCGCACATGTGAGACCCTGGGTTCGATCCTCAGCACCATGTAAAAATAAATAAGTGAAATAAAGGTATTGTGTCCAACTACAACTAAAAAAAAAAAAAAAAAGATCATAAACAGCACAAGTTGGGGTTTTTGGTTTTAGGATTAGTTGCCTGAAATTTCTGAGGTTTAACTTCAACTCATACTAGTGAATTTGTACAGCTAAAAATATAATATATTTGTTGAGTTAGAATTCACAGATAATAAAATGCACAGATTTTAAGTGCATACATTGATTAAATATGCACAGCTTTATAAATTTATGACCTCATTCAAGATTTGTACTTTTTTTTTTTTAAATATTTATTTATTTATTTAATTTTCGGCGGACACAACATCTTTGTTTTGTATGTGGTGCTGAGGATCGAACCCGGGCCTCACGCATGCCAGGCGAGCGTGCTACCGCTTGAGCCACATCCCCAGCCCAGAAAGTACAAATTTAGATTATTTGATAACTGTGGCAAAACTTAGTTTGCGTCTGAATTTCTGAATTTGTTATACTTTCTGCTTTGCTTTTCAATTTTTAGCCATCTTTTCTTCCCAGTTAGAAAGTGTTATGTATTTTGTGACAAATTTAAACAACATGGAAGTATAGAAAGTGGCTCTCATAATTCTACCTCCTCAAAGAGATAATTGTTAAAGTCTGAAGTGTATCATTTCAGATTTTCTAGTGTATATGTATATATGTATATACATTATATTTCTCTCCTACTTTTTTATTTTTAAAATCATTTTATTTTAATTGATACATAATAATTTTACACATTTATGAAGTACATGTGACATTTCAGTACATGTATACAAATGTGTAATGATTAGAGCAGAGTAACTGCCATCACCGCAGATATTTATTATTTCTTTGTGTTGGTAACATTCAGAATCCTCTCTACTAGCTATTTTGAAATATTAGTTGTTGTCAACCATAGTTATCCTACAGTACCAAAGAACATTACAGATGTTTCATCCTATGCAACTGTACCCTTGTGCCTATTAATCATTCTGCATTTTTTTTTTTTTTGTACTGAGGATTGAACCCAGAGGTGCTTAACCACTGAGCAATCCCCAGCCCTTTTTATATTTTATTTAGAGATAAGTTCTTACTGAGTTGTTTAGGGCCTTGCTAAGTTGCAGGCTTTGAATTTATGATCCTCCTTCCTCAGCCTCCTGGTGTGTTCCACTAAGCTTGGCTCATTCTGCTTTTTAAAAACAAGGATAGAATCATTCTGTAAACAGATAGAAACTTGTCATTTTCTAAAAAGACATTTTCTTTTTCATTGTTTTTGATTACTTTATTTATTTATTATATGGTACTGAGGATTGAACCCAGTGCCTCACACATACCAGACAGACGCTCTACCACTGAGCCATAACCCCAGCCCAAACTTGTCATTTTTTAAAAGTCAAATGGCCTGCTGCACCATGCCTGGCCCAAGCTGTCTCTTAATGGATATTTTGTTTGTAATTTTTCACTTTTGCAATCAATCTATAATAAACATCTATAGTGATTCTAATTCCTGAATATTTCCATAGGTTAAGTTATAGTCTGTATTGACAAATCTAGAAAGATGGTACCAATTAATACTTTTTTACTAAAGTCTATAAAGAATGCCTTTTACTCATCCTTTTGCATATAGAAATTACTGACAAATTTTATTAACAAATTATTAACAATTATTTTATTATTAACAAATTATTAACAAAATATCTATAAAAAGATCTAAAAGATTGAATAAAAATTTTATTTTTTATTTTCACATCTTTAAAACAACTTGGTATTGTTGGACATCTTTTCAAATGTAAAATTGCTATGTGTATGGGGCTGAGTGGTCTCTCAGTGGTAGGACACTTGCCTACCATGTGTGAGGCACTGGGTTCGATTCTCAGCTCTGCATAAAATAAATAAAATAAAGGTCCATTGACAACTAAAAAAAATTTTTTAAAAAATGCTATGTGTATTTCCTCTTTTGAGGTGTGCCTTTTCATTTTCTTTGTCTTCGTTGTTTTTATTTTTAAAAATTTATATCCAGCACCCATTGCCTTTTATGTTACTGTCTACACAACTATGTGCCATTTATTATGTAAATTCCCAATATTTTTCAAAAGCCCAAAGAATAGCACATTGAGCCCCATGTAGCCAAACATCTAGATTCCCATAATAAGCAACATGAGGCCAGATCTTGCTCCTAACACCCTCACCCATTCCTCATCCCCACCCCGGATTATTTTCAAGCACATTCCAGACATCTTGTGAAATAACTAACTTTTTTCTAAAAAATGCTTCTATTAGGGCATTGTAGTTATATGGGATAGTTGGTTTCATTTTGACATAATCACACATGCATGGAATTTAATTCCTCCATTGCAGTCCCTGTGGCCTCCCCTTTCTCTCTCCTCTTCCTCTCCCCATATTTCCCTTCCTCTACTCTCCTGGTCTTCCGTTTACTTATTTACTTATTTTAATTGGTGCTTTACAGATATACATAAAGATGGAATTCCCTGTGGTGTTTTATACATGTCCACAGCATAATTTTAACATATTCATTCTCCTTTTCTTCCCCTTTCCTGTTCCTCCTCTCCTTCAGTCTCCTGCTCCACTCGTCTTCCATCTTTATATCGACAGCCTCTACACACTTTTTTTTTAATCCCTTAGTTTGCTCTAATTTCCACATATGAGAGAAAACATTCAACCCTTGACTTTCTGAGTTGGATTATTTCATTTAGCATGGTGTTTTAGTTAGCTGTTTCACTGCTGTGACCAAAAGACCTGACAAGAACAATTTTAGAGGAAGAAAATTTATTTGGGGTTTATAGACTCAGAGGTTTCAGTCCATAGATAGCCAGCTCCATTGCTCTGGGCCTGAGGTGAGGCCATTATGATGGAAGAGTGTGGCAGAGGAAAGACACTCAGAGGAGAGAGAGAGAGAGAGAGAGAGAGAGAGAGAGAGAGAGGAGAGAAAGAATGCACTCTACTGTTCAAAGACAAAATATATATCCCAAAGGCACACACCTACAATGGCCCACCTCCTCCAGCCACACCCTACCTGCTTACAGTTACTCCCGAGTTAATTCCTATCAGGGAATCAATGCACTGATTACAAGGCTCTCATAATCAATCATCTTGCCTCTAAACTTTCTTTCACACTTGAGTTTTTGGTAGATACCTCATATCTAAACCATAATACATGATGTTCTCCAGTTCCATCCATTTACTGGCAAATGCCATAATTTTGAAACAACAAACTTTTTTAGTGTTCTTTGTAATACAGGGATTTTTAAAACTTTTATCATAAGGTGCAGTTATTTCCCTTCCAGCTTTCTGTTTGTCTTTCAGTATGTTAATGGTATATTTGTGTCACACTGCCTTAAATTTTTGTGTTGTCACATCTGTCAGTCTTTTCTTTAGGATTTCTGGAATTTGTGTCATTCAGAAAGGCTTCTCACACCAAAATTTATGAAAACACATATTTAAAAATATATTTTACATATATATTTTAAGTATTTAATTAATCTGGAATTAAGCTTCAGTAAAGGATATAAGGAAGGATTGCAAGTCTTCAAATGATCTATTGCTTGCTCAAGATTAATATTGAAACTTTTGTAGGCACACAAATTTAGATTAAAAACAAAAAGGATTCATCCACAAAACTGCAAACACACTTTCATCAACATAAGCTAATTCCTGATGAGGAGCATAGATGATCCATGACCAGTCATTACACTGAGAAGATGGGGTCTAGACTGATTTGTCTCCATCTTGGCAATCTAGTTTAAGTCTTTGGGCCTCAGTCTTGGTAGAGCTCCAAAAACATTTGCAAGTTTGTTCCAATTATCAGGTGGGAATATTTTAGAACATTCTAAGATGGGGCTTAAATTGCTCAAGACTATCATCCTTGCCATTATGGGATTGTTGGACACCCTCATCCCTTCCTGACTTAATCATGACTATAATTCCCACAGGAAAGATGAGTTCCCTGGGGGAAGGGCAGTCGAGCTGCCTGCAGTGGAGCTTGGCCTGTCAGGTTCTCACCCCTGTCTCCTTTTGCAGGCATATCCTCATCTGCCTTGCTGCCTATCTGGGTTGTGTGTGCTTCGCCTACTTCGATGCCGCCTCAGAGATCCCTGAGCAAGGGCCGGTCATCAAGTTCTGGCCCAGTGAGAAATGGGCCTTCATCGGCGTCCCCTATGTGTCCCTCCTGTGTGCCAGCAAGAAGTCACCAGTCAAGATCACATGATGTCAAGGCAGTGGCTGGCTTCTCTGCTTGTTTTCCTTCACACACTGGGCTTCGTTTGCTAGCAAGGGCAGCCAAGAGGGTTCTAAGAATTGGTGTAGGGTGTATCTTTTAAAAATTATGTTCCCTTGGGCTCTAACTAGTGTGTGTCTGGACTGCTAGGGTCCCACTGTGCCCCGGGAGAAGACGGAAAGCAGAGGGCATAGGGACACTAGGTGAACTTTCTCAGCGTCACTTCCAGATGCACTGGTGTGTTGGGCTTCATTCTTCATGGTGGTGGCAGAGCAGTCCCTTGGGGGATCCAGGGCTACCCAGTGCTTCTTTCTGGAGAAAGCTGGCCTGCTCCAGACGCCACCCTCCCAGGCACTCTTGGAGTGGACTCTTGACAGACCGACTCTCCAACTCTCTAATGGAAGGTGCCAGAGATGTTCATTTGGGGAAACTGTCTTTCAACCAAACCAAACAAAACACACACAGGGCTGTGGCTCCAAAGGCTAGTTTTTCACTTACACCTCTCAACTAACCCTGGTTGCACATGTACTGTGAGTCCTTTTACTACTACCTCTGCTGAGAGATGGAGACTTCACTTCAGAGAGGGTGAAGCTAATGACTAACTCTCTATGCCAAAAACTGCACTCCACTTTAAGCTGTTCTTGAAGATGAGCACAACTTATAAATGTTGACATCGTTTCTGCCCGCCTCCTCCAGCCCAGTGGCTTCAAATACACAGAGAAGAATAGCTATGGTGTTAAGATTCCATACACAGCCCACCCTCCCTACCGTTTGATTACCAAAAGGGCTCCATGAAGTTTTTTCAAACTTTCTCATTTAAAGTCTCCAGTATACTATACTGTTTTGGAAATTACCTTTAAAGGTCTCACCTCTGACTTTCTCGGATAAATCCTGTGGGAATTATGCTCCACACTCTCACAGTACATGGTGCTTCCTGTGGTTTTATCAGAGCATTGGCTCACTTTTCTCAGATATTGGCAATAATCACACACTGATTGGCTGGTGCAGGGGGGCAAATCTTGCCTTCTGGGTTTTTCTCACCTGGCTGCAATGAGTCACTGTGCTCCAATGACACCAGGACTGTCTTCAGGGCAGCAGATGGGCATTACCAACCTCAGGGACTCTCATTTTAACTCAGGCATCCTCTGCTTTGTAACATTCCTGGTTGGGAGAAGGCAGGACAGATAGGCCATTCTGTCCTTTTCCTATGGGTAGGAGTCATGTCACTGTGTTGAAGGTCTAAGTTTTGGGAGCAGCAGTGTTTGGCATGTCTAGGAACTCTTCCTCTAGTTAAGAGTTTGCATAGGATTCGAAGTGAAAGGCCAATATGTAACTGAGTTCAGAGTTTAAAAAGAATAATTGTATTCCACTTGGGTGGTTTTCAAATTTTACATGTAACTCACTGGATTATTTCCTGTTTCTTCCTGTAATAAGAAATATTTATGAAACGCAATGCATGAAATAAATTCTATTTTATGAACTTAAATATTAAGTTTAAATTGATAGCATTTACTTAATAACATATCCAGGCAGTGAAAATACAAATTAACAAATGGGTGCTTTCCAAGGCAGAAAAATTTTGTATTGAATGCATGTACATTTTACTTTATTATAATTTTAAAATATATTTTAAATCATTTTAAATTGAATATCTGCAGAACCCCTAATGTGATTCTCTAAATCCTGCTGATTGGTAGACTAGAACTGCTGTGAAGTCCTTTGGGTTTCAAGTCTAGAATTTTAAAAAGAGAAATATCAGACCATTCTCATTTCAGGTTGACCTTACCAGGCATGAATTATTGTCTCATCTATTTTACAGGATAAAAATTCTGTTAACTAGAGGGTTTGGCATATTTAAAGCCCAGGTGTCTTAGTATGGAATCCGGGAGCAGGAGAGGCAGATTGTAAGAAATGGTTCTTTTAGTATAAGTTTAATTTGTCCTGAAGGTTCCCTAGTAACAGGAGGATTATCCTAACATTCAAGGAGAGACTATTTATCTTTACCAAGGAAAGGACATATTCCCTAGGGGCTCTGCCTACACTCCCACCTCCAGACCCTGGAAATAGGGATAACATATTACATGGATGGGTATATTTGAATGGGCCTGTGAAAAAGAAAATACATACCCTGACTCACTGAGCTATTTCTATCCCTCTTCTACAAGAAAAATGACTAAGTGAAGATGTCAGGAGTGGTTTTGTTATGAAAAGCAGTATGCCCATCTAGAGATTGGTTCCAAAGAGATGAGAACTAAGGGCGGGGTGGAGGGGAGTAGAATGGAGTATATTTGAGAGGACAGAACATAACTCTACTTTTGAACAGAAATCACTACAGCTTGCCAGCATGGGATGATAAAGCAAGAGAGTAGAAATATCCTCATTTATATTTCAGTTGAGTTTAGGACATCATTTGTATTTATAACAAAGCACTACATACTTTTTAAGGAAAATTGGGCAACTACAGAAAAATTGTAGAAGAAGAAAATAACCCATATCTTTATTGCCCAACCAAAACCATTGTTAATATTTTGATATTTGAATAGATTTCCTTATTTTCTTTCTGTCTGCTTTTCCCTGGTGTAGTTGTAAATAGATATCGTTTAGCATTGACGGTTTATCCTGTAGCTTGAATGGAACGTGAGTGCCCATTGTGTATTTTTCATGAAGAGCAGGTGTGGAATACACCAGTTAGCTAAGCACTGGAACGCCTGTCACTGGGTTCTAAGACTTTCCACTGGATCTTCTGTTTTAATCAAACCTGACATGAATGGGCCTAAGAGATGATGAACTGAATTATGTTTTTTGATGTACTTCCCCCACCTGAATCCATCGATGTGTCATAGAAAACAGCTGTTAACTATGGAACTTCATAGATTTTGATGTGTTCAGATTTTTTAAAAAATGAATAGCTTATTTCATTAATTGTTGTACAATCAAGAGTCTCCATCCCTCCCTCAGTCCAATAGACCTCACAGTTAGGAGTTAGGTCATGGTGATAGTTACTCAGAATGGCGATCAGGTTTTGTTCTGGTTAGAATTTATCCTAGATCTATATCCGGGAACTGGATTTAGGATAGAAAAACCCATTAATGTTATCAATTGATCATTTTGCCTTGTGATTCTTATTTTATAGTTGTTTGATTGGTCATTGATTATTAGAAAAAGAAATCTTTGCACCCCTCTATGGTTATGTTGTAAAGCAAGCACTTGAATGAACCTATTGAAGTTATGTGGGGATGAGATGTCAGCACGGGCTACATTTTGGGGGAACTCTGTGCCTGTCCAGTGAAGAGTGCCTGAAACATTAATTATGGATCAGAGATTCTCTTTGGCAACAAAGATTCATGGTCATCCCAGCCAGGTTTTGTAGAAATACTGCCACCTCTTCCGTTGATTGGATTTCTCAGGTGTGTGAAAACCTCTCTCTCCAGTTCCTCAGGCTTCCGTGAGCCAGGACCATGTTGGGGGCTCTGGGACTGGGATTTGGAACTTCCTTGGTTCTCTGTCTTTTGGGGCCATGGAACCATCTCTGGGGGACAGGTGAGGGCGAAACTTGTCCGGCCAGGGCCCCTTCCTCAGCTTCTTCTCCTCAGTTGAACTTGAGACCTTTGCTATCCAGGCTAATCCTGGTGCTGTAGTTTCAGCTGGTCAAAGAATCTTCCTGGGCCAGGTTGGAATTCTTAGTGGATTTTATAGACATTATTCTCCTATAGACTTAAAAATACGGTCCCCCCTTGAAAGGCTTCAGTGTTGTATCTTTTCCTACATGTTAAACCAGATTTAGAGACTATTTTATAACTGCAATATGTAATCAGAGAAAATACAGTATTTTCAGATACATCCCTTGTTTTCTACTTCATAGAGGGTGTGCTGGGAGCGTGGCTTGCCTCCTGGTGGGGGAGCGTTTAATCTCCATTGCTTTGGGAGCGATTTAAGGCTTTTTGAAATGGAGCTTTTGCACTTTAGGCTCTTTTTGTGAACTGTCTCTGATAATGATGTTTAATATTAAAGCTGTAAATGGCATTTTCTGTGAATAAATATGTATATGTTTTTATCTATTTCTAGAGTGGTTTCTGAAGTATCTGAGGTGAAAAGGCATTTCATGGATTATAGAGCAAAGCCCATTTGCCCAAGTTCATTTGTTAATGGATTTGGGTATTCTTGTTACTAAACATACTTAAAATACATGTAGTTCATTGTTGGTATCTTCTCAGTGCTGTGAAATCAATACATCTAAATAACCCTAGCATAAAGTACCTATACCTTACATTTATTGGAAGTTCTATAATTATGTCATATGAATATAAAATCTCAAGCATAGGTAATAATTCATTTGTGATTTTTTTTGACATTTCAAAACCAACCATTAATGATTTCAGCAGGAGAATCTGAATCCACCTATATATTTTGCTTAATTTCTTGTGACAGTTCTATTTTTTTTAAATAAATGATTCATTGATCATCAGATTTAAAACAATAATGTGACCATCAAAGAAGAATGGGACAAGCATTACCTGTCATTACAGTGGTGTGCTTTAGACTTTTTTCTGGCTAGGGTGAAAGGACATAAGAGTGGCCCGGGAGCCCTATGACAGCTGATGAAATCGGGGTCTTCTCTCTAGGACAACACTCATGGATGATTCCTGGGGGTTCAGATGTATCCTAGCAGCCCACCCAGCTGAAATCTCCCCATGACAGGATTAAGAAAGGAATCAAATCCTTACTGGTGCTGAAATTGGTTTCTCAGTCTTGAGGATTGACTCTCTTTTTGGGGCTGTGGTCAGGGACAGGGGCTGAGGAACCTGAGGGCTCTGTTTGCAGGAACAGTGGGAAAGATCACTCCAGGACACACCTACTCCCTTCCCCTACAGTCTGATCCTGTCTTCTCCTTCCTGTGGGTGTCATCTTGTCCTGGGTCTGGTCGAAGGGAATACATTTTATTCAGCTCCCCTTTCCCAAATTCCCTGAAAGACCAGAGCTGGGACCCTAGTCTCCCTGACTCTTCTCTTTTGAGGATTTTACATTAAAAGACTCTACATGGTTATATACCCAAAGGAAATGGAATCAGTATATCAAAGAAATACCTGCTGCTGTCATATATAACAAATTAGAATTTAAAAAATAAAAAAGAGATACCTGTACTCCGTATCTCCATATTTCTTACAGAACATTCACAATAGCCCAGATATGGAATCAACCAGGGTGTCTGTTGACAGATGAATGGATAAAGAAAACATGGTACATATATACCACGAAATATTATTCAGCCATAAAAGGATCCAAATCCTGTCATTTGATGGAACTAGAGGACATTATGTCAAGTGGAATAGGCCAGGCATAGAAAGACAAACATTGTGTGTTTTCAAATATGAAAGTTAAAAAAGCTGATCTTGTGGAAATAGAGTGGAACAGGGGTTACTAGAGGCTTAGAAGTATGGGGAGGGAGGAAGCTGGATAATGGGTACCAAAATACAGTTGTATAAGAGAAATAAATTCTAGTGTCCCATGGCACAGTAGGGTGACCACAGTTTTCAACAATGTATTATATATTTTATAAGGAAATAGAAGAGAGGAGTTCTCAGGCCCCCAACACAAAGAATTATTAAGTGTTTAAGGAATGGAAATGCTGGCTATCCTGATTTTTATCATTACATGGCATATATATTTATTGAATTATTACATTGTACCCCCAAAATATGTGCAATTATTATGTGACAATTTTTAAAAAGGCTATACATAACAGTCAAAGACTTTACATTAAAGGACTGTTCTTTAAAGGACCGGAGAGAGGCAGGCCCATGGTGCTGGTAACTTACATCTTAGGAGGCCTCAACAAATCTTCCTCCAAGCCTCTTTGCAGTTTATAGTCACAGAAAATCCTTCAAATGCTATCTTAAGGATTTTGGTTTCTCCTACTATTCTATCTACTTCTGTATTATTGCATTTTTTTTCCCAAAATAAAAAGTTCAAAAACACAGTTTGGGTTTTTATTCTCTACAATCTTTGGGCAGGGCTCTGACTCCAGGCCTGTCTTATTTTTATTTATTTATTTTTTTGAAGAGGCTGGGTCTGCCATGTTGCCTCAAATTCAGGCTCAAGTGATGCTCCTGCCTCAGCCTTGGGAATAGGAGAGGCAACAGGCACCTGTGACTGCACCTAGCCTGTGCCTCACTCATGCAGGCCAGCAGCCCTTCTCCCTAGATATTTGTCTTAAGTGGCACTTCTGTCTCTGACAGTTTCCAGGCTGATGACACCCGGTTTACCTAGGAAGTCTTCTCTCTGGTATCAACTCACAAAAAAGGAAAAAAAATTAGCCTCACATGGGTTTTTGTTTTTACAATTGATCAACTGAGAGCAGAGACAACAACACTATTTTAAAATACAACAAGTAGCAGTAGAGTCAGTAGAATTTATTTTTATATTAGGGCTAGTGATGAGGAAGTGGTTGAAGGTAAGGGTAGGAGCACAAAGTGACAGAAAATGCACAGTGGTATTGATGATATTTATTAGGGATTCCTATGAGCAAAGCAAACAAAGCTGCTGAGGTGGGAGGGACCTGGAGACACTCCCAGAGTGATATTGCCATCTCGTGGTCATTTTGGGTATTGCTATTGGTGGCCAATTCCTAGTCTTCCCAGAACTCACTATAATTGTCTGAAAAACTCCCACAGGTAATGTGAATTCTTTCTGGGTCCAGATATGTTTCCCTGGACTTTTTCAAGTCTGCTGCCACATTCCTCTTTTCTCTTCCCTCAGTAACTTGTTCTCCATCTCCTCGGTATTTGATTATTTTAGAGTTTTAAAAATCTGCTGAATGTGAATGTAAGTACATTCATGCATGTCACATAGATATGATCTAGAGGAAGTTTTTAACCCACTGGAGCTAAATTTAACTTTTGAGATTAGTAGCTCCAGTCAAGTGCTGTTACGACCCAAATCTTATGAAACTGCATTTAGTTTACTTACTTATTTTGCAGTGCTGGGAATTTGAACCCAGGGCTCCAACTCTGAGTTACACCTTCATGCCAAGACTGAATACAGTTTAAATCAACACTTAGCATGTGCTTGCTTCACACCAGCAACAGAGGGCTGCATAGAGGGGAGGAGTCACTCATCTGAATTCTTGCAGGAGGGGATTCAGGAAGGAGAGTGGGGTAGTTAGACTCAGAGGAGTTGCATTTGAAAATTCTAGGTTTTAACTGATAGTCCATGAGCCACATTAATAATACATAGCCTCAACCCAATGAAAGAATTTATAGACTTCCTAGGAGTATTATTTTCTTTTACAAGCAAATCTTACTTGAGAACCCATTACATAAATTATATTTCATCTAGGTTGCCCTATTTATTCCTCAGAGCTACTTTGTAAGGTCATCATTGTTATCGTTCCATATTTGCATATGATACAATCAAGGCTTAGAAATGTATTTTGACCACAGCTATTAAGTGGCAGAGCCAGGATCTGAATCCAAAGCTTTGGACTCTTAGATGTAGTTCTCTCTCTCTCTCTCTCTCTCTCTCTTTTTTAAAAATTAAGTAATTTTTTTGGTGGTGCTGGGGATTGAACCCAGCTACCAACTGAGCTATATCCCCATCCCCTAATTTATTTATTTTAATTAGGTATAGACGGCAGCAGGATGCATTTTGATTCATTGTACACAATTGCGGGACAACTTTACATTTCTGTGGTTGTATACGATATAGCATCACACCATATGTGCAATCACACATGTACCTAGGGTAATGATGTCCATCTCATTCCACCATCTTTCCTGACCCTTTGCTCCCTCCCACTCCTCCCTCCCCTTTGCCCAAATTCCTCCATTTTTCCCATGCTCCCCCCTCCACGTTATGGATCAGCATCCACTTATCAGAACATTTGGCCTTTGCTTTTTGGGGATTGGTTTACTTCGCTTAGCATGGTATTCTCCAACTCCATCCATTTACCTGCAAATGCCGTAATTTTTTTCTCTTTTAATGCAGGTGTAGTTCTCTTTCCACAAAGGATTTAATTTTATTTTCAAAATGGCAAAGGAGATAAAGTTTTTTGTATAGATGGGCACCACACTGGGGTTATCAGGTTCAAAGCTGCCCTATTAATACAAATAATTAAGATCTACAGAAGCAGCTGGCATCCAGCAGATACTCAGTAAACAGCAGCTAATAATCCAGATAACCTCTTATCTGGATGATATGCCCTGGATGGCAGTACTGTTTGTGGCCTTAGTGAGAAGCCACACCCCATATCCTGCACCTTCCTGGGGTGGGGGTTTATGTACATTCAGACTCCTTCTTGATCTGTTCCCATAGTCCAAGTGATCTCAAGGACTTCCTGGCCATCTCCACTGGGACGCTCAATAGACACCACACATTTACTTATACAACCCTGTGCCTTGGCTGCCTTCTCAGTGAGTGGTACACTTTGTATTCAGTTGCTAGGGGAGGTCCCCAACTCCCTCAGGAGTCTATATTCCACTTGCCCAATTCCTCAAACCCATCCTCTATGGCACCAGAGTGGTCTTTCTAAAGAGGAATCTGACCACATCCCTGTCTCCTCAGTACCACTAGGACTTCCCATTGTTCCCAGCACCAGGGACACCTAATTTGACAGCTTTAATCTGATGGGCATGGTCTGTCCTCCTCTTCCTCCAGTCTTGTTTTCAGTTTTTCCCCTGTCCTCTTACCTGAGTCTTTCAGAATTTTGTTTAGTTCCATGTGATCTTTCACATGGCCTTAGGATAGGCGTTAGATGTTCATTGCTGTGTAACAAATAACCCCAAAATTTCGTGGCTCAAAACAATAGAGGTTTATTCTCTCATAGTCCAGGAGGCCAGAAACCTGAAATGAAGTTGTTTGTGGGGTTCAGCCCTCCTGGAGGCTCTTTGTGAGATGACTCTGTGCCCCTCTCCTAGCTGCTGGTGGTTTGATGACACTCCTTGTTTCTGGCTTTGTAGATATATTGCTCCAGTCTCTGCCTTCTTCATCACATGGCTTATTCCCTGTGTCCCTGTGCCTAAATCTCATTCTCCTTTGTCTTATAAAGATGCCAGCCATTTTGGGTTAGGGACCATCCAAATCCAGTTTGACATCTTAACTAGTTACATCTGCAAAGACCTTATTTCCAAATAAAGTCACATTCTGAGATTCAAGGTGAATGTGAATGGGGGTGGGGTGGGGGAGACCACTCCTTGACCCATTACATTGTCCTGAATGTTGTTTCCTGCATCTTCCCAGAATGTGGTATTCCTTCTTCACAGTTATTAAAGGAACAAGAATTGATTTAGTCCCAGTTCAGTTGGCCTCTTCATTATACATGCGCGCGCACACACACACACACACACACCTACAGTCATGCTGACACATAATGGCACACTCAGGGTTTCTTCTTTCTCTTCCCTGGTCCCTATTGAAATGTTTTTGCAATCACTTTTCATGCTCCTGGAGTTTTAAAGATACAACTGTATTTTATTTTGAGACAGGGTCTTGCAAGTTGCTGAGGCTGGCCTTGAACTCATGATCCTCCTGCCTCAACCTCCCAAGTAGCTAAGATTGCAGGTGCTCAACCCTGTGCCTGGCTCATGCTTCTGAATCTGAGTTGGGGAGTGTGTGCTCCTATCCACAACCAGCTATGGAAGGATACCTTGAGAAACAAAGTGAGGGGTGGCATAATTAAGAAGAGGTTTATAGCCTGAGTTAGGAAAGAGTGGGTTTTAGGAAGCTTGCCTGGGGGTTCAGTTGCCAAAAAAACCCCTTCTGTTCTGGGACATTGGGGTATCTGCCAGGGTAAAGCCACCGTCATATACCTCCTCAAGTGTGTATTCCTAGAGATAAGCCCAGGACCTGATTTGTCAATCAATGCTTTCGAGGTTGCATCTAAACATTATTTCATCAATCAGTCAATTCATAGAACCATAGACCTTCAGGGTATGGTGGGAACACCTTGCAGGAGCAAAGAAGTCTTCCTGGATAGGAAAGTGATCTTCAAACAGATGTACAGGGTGGGGAGGACAGCCCCAGGTGAAGACCTCAGCAGAGCTGGGGGAAAATGCTCGGATGATGGCCTCTGGCAACCTCATCTTGTTGGATCTATCAGGAGTACAGGTGATTACGTGTGACTGTGTGTGTTTCTGTTGTGCAAGGGAAGTGTGAGAGATGTCAACAGGAGCCATGTTCAGGAGTTTAAAATATCAGAGGGGTTATGATTTGCAAGACATAATTATTATAAATGGGCCGGGTTGCCACATCGGAGAGAAGCCTCCAGCCGTCTGGGACCGGGTGTATTTCTGTCCGTCCCTAATGCTGACAATGGGGAGGTAGATGGTGTGGGGTACTGAACAGGGTGAGTACGGTATCAGGAGTCATCTGCGAGTGGAGCGGGCGGCGGTGCCCCGGGTGCCCACCAGGGGGCGATGCAGCCAACGCAGAGCCCAGCGGTGGCGCGCCCAGGACCGCGCTGGTTGGAGCGGACGCTGTGCCGAGAGTTTCCAGTGGAGCTGTCACCGCTGAGTCCAGGTGCGGACCAAGGCGAAAGCACGGCGCTCCGCGGGTTTCCTAATAGCTGGGCTTCCAGAGAATGGGTTTACCCTGAAGCTGATGACACCAAACCTCACTTGCAGGGGCCACGCCAAAGCCTCGATTCTGTTTTTTTTTTTTTAGAAATGTCCCGAAAATAATGGGTGTTTCAGCTCCCCTGAAGCCCGGCTGGGCCTCTGAGCAGTCCCGCTCCAAGTTTCAGTTTGGTATCTGGCTTGAGGGTCTCAAAATTGACTTCCAAGAACCAGGCACACACCGGCAGACCCAGAGGCGAGTGTGTGTGTGTGTGTGTGTGTGTGTGTGTGTGTGTGTGGTGGGGCGGCTAGAGAGTGCTCAGCGCAGTCTGACCTTGATCTATTTATAAATCTCTCCTTCAGGAATCGTTCCCTTTGCCCTATGACATTTTTGGGAAAAAAACATTATTTTGTGAGCCTCTGTTCTTTGCCCTAAAGGAATACCTTCCTTTCAATCAGTTTTCTTAGCCTCAGCCCTGTTGAGTTTCTGGGCTGGATAATTCCTTATTGTGGAGGATCTTCCTGTGCACTGTAGGATCTAACCACATAGGTGGCAGGAGCACTGTCCACTCCAGTTGCGACATCCCCAGGTATCTTCGCACATCGTCATTTTGTCACATGTATCCTGGAGACAGGGGTGGGGAGGACGGGGCGTGGGGGATGGGCAGCAGAGTTGCTCCTGACCGTGGAGAATCACATATTGAGACATATTTCTAAAATGTGGAGGCCAGGGCTTTTGAGTATGCAACCTTGATCAAAGATCTTTAAGACTCAGTTTTCTCATCTGAAATTACTTCACAATGTTGGAGGATTAATGAAATAATCCTAGCACAGCAGAGAAGTTCTCCCTTCTTTTTGAACTAGAAGCTGAAATATTTAGTTGGGACGATGGCTGCCTACATGTTCTCTTTTCATCTTTTTGGAGCCAGTTGTTTGAAGACATAGAGTAGAGATGGTATGTAGCAGTTTTCAGGAAATTTCCTTTTAAACAACAATATCTCCATTTGCTCTGTTTATTTGTTGCCCTCCTCTAGTCTGCTTCCTGGAATACGGATGTGGTGGCTGGAGTTCTGGTTGCCATCTTGCATCCCAAAGGTGTCAAAGGAGTCTTTGAGATGGCTGAGTGAGGGATTGGAAAGAGCTTGGGATCTTAAAAGTTTTAAGATGTTAGTATGGAACTGCCATACCACCCTGCTGCCTATATAATAGAGAAATAAACCTTTATCTTGTTTAAGTGACTGTCCTTTTGGGTTTTTTGATCCATACAGCTGAACTGGACATCCTGCCTGGCCATACCTTGTCCTGGTGGTCAGCACACTAGTAAACATTTTGGTTATTCAAGGCTGGGAACAGACCATCCAACTAAAACTTACAACCTGGATGTGGAGAGAGTAACGGGAATTGCTTGGGCAGAACAAAGATCCCTGGGACCAGGAGACCTGGATCTCAGTTTCAGCTCTTCTCTTTCAGCTTGGTTTTCTTTCCTATCATGGAGAAAGGCTGGATTAGCTTGAGGTTTTCAAGCAGTTTATAGCAATGGAAACTGTTCTTCAAATGGAAGCCAATATATAAAACAGATGCCAATGGAACTGTAGATCCATCCAGTCCTGGTTCCCCTTCAAACTGCCCTGGGTGACTCCCAAGGCTTCTAAGGCATGTTCAGGTTCTTCAGAATGAGCTGTCCTTGGGGCTAAGGCAGATGGCAAGCCCTCCATAGCCTGGGTCTCCTGAGTCCTCCCGCTCTGGTGTGCTGGCAGGCCTATGCGTCATTGCACAGAGCAGGGGAACACAGTGACATATAGGTGGCCTTGGAAGCCATTCCCCTTTGGTTGGTAGATATCATCAGAAGCAATGGAGGGCATGGAAGTTCATTTTACTGGCACTGAGGGATCTATGCCAGCTCCCTCCAGTCTGCTGAGCCAATGACTTAGCTAAAGGAATTGTGCCACAGATCAAGAAACAGGACCGAAACATTAACTGGCCATTGCAAATTGTTCATTACAGACTTTGCTGCAAAATGTGAACAAGTCGGTTCCATTGTCATAGTCACTGTTCATCACAGATCTTTAGGTTATGTGAAGACAGGATGAGGTCATACATGAACATGACTGTTTCTTCCTTAATGGTCAGCTGTGAGGTTCTGTTTTTTTTTTTTTTTTTTTTTTTGGTGCTGGGGATTGAGTCCAGGGCCTCAGGCAGGCGTTCGCCACTGAGTACACCCTTGTCCTGCTTTTTTTTTTTTTTTTTTTAATTTTCTTAACAATTTTTCTTTCATTCTTCTTTTTAGTTATACATGACAGCAGAATGTATTGTGACATATCATACATACATGGAGTATAACTTCCCATTTTTGTGGTTGTGTATAATATGGAGTTATTCTCATCAGATATTAATTTGTGAACATAGGAAAGTGATGTCTGATTCATTCTACTGTCTTGTCCTGTTTTTATCATCCCCTACATTAGGAGAACTTTTGATAAGGAAGTTAGCCTTTTGAATATAGTATTTATTGCAATTTTCCTCTTAATTCTTCGTTTTAAAGTTCTGGTTATTATTATTGTTACTTGACAAGTAGCCAGGCCTCTGGGCTTTTTTTTTTTTTTTTTTGGTACTGGGATTGAACCCAGGGGTACTATACCACTCAGCTGCATCCTGAAGGGCTCCTCACCCCCATTGTCAACACCATTACTTCTACTCAATATGCAGGACTTCAAACACATATCACTTCCTCCAGGAAGCTGTCCCTGATACCACCACAGTCACATCATGTGCTCTTCCTATGTTTCTATAGAAAATTCTATTTTCCCACCATGGGGCACACTGAACTGCACTTGTCTTTACGACGGGGAGGAGTCTATGTCTTGTTCATTTCTCTATCTGCAGAGCTATAGGTCCTCACTAAAATCCTAGAACCACTGGACATTTGACAGCATGTGCTTTCCCCCGTCATATGGACTATGATGCTAGGGTTGGAAGGCTGGCTCATCCTCTACCGGTGGCATGATTTTGTGCCACTTGCTTTACTTCTCTGAGAATGTTTGCACATATGGAAGAGAGAATGACAACATCTGAGATCTAATATGGTTGCCGTGATGGTCACTGGGATATACTGACAGCAGAGAACTTAGGGGTGGGTGGGATTACAGAATTGGAAAAGAGATTGGCCGATGAATTATCGTTATATGGCTGCCTTGGATCTAGGATACTGAAGGGACATTATTATTTGCCCTGTGGGTCAGGTCCTTCCATGTAGGCACTGAGGGAAGGTCCTTGGCTCATAGCTTCTCCCTCTAGCTTAGAATAGTCCTGGCACATGAGGGGCATTTGAAGACCCCATGGGATAATTAGATCTTGGTGGCCTGTCCAATGACTCCCTGGCTCAGGACTTCATAATTTAAAATTAGGCTAGTTTGTGTCTCAAACTTGCATTCTCACAGCCCAAATCAGAGTTCTAGGAGTTTATGCCAAGTATCTCTTTGTTGTTTAAGGAAAGTTATTTCTTGTGAAGAGAAAGCAAGAAGGGAAAGAATGACTTGCCTGAACTTCCAGTGCCTTTGGGGCCCCAACACACACATGCCCATGGGGCTTGTGTTCCTGGGAGAGAGGCCCCATGAGGTGGCATGTGGAAAACCCCAGTTCAAGCCAAACTTATGTCAGTCTGTTTCCTTGCTAATGAAGTTTAACAAGATGACAGGTCCATTTGGTTTTCTGCTTTTTCTTCTATCCAAATAAAACCTTGATTTTTTTTTTAAAAAGAGTTTTTAATATCCAGATGAAAAAATTTCTAGTTCATAACTCAGCACTGTCCACTGTGACTTTCTGTAATGAGGAATAGTTCTGTGACCTGCCACAAACTGCTGGTCACAAGTGGCTCCTAAGCTCTGGTGCAACTGAAAAACTGAGTTTTTAGTGTGATTTTAATTTAAGTAGTTACACCTGACTGGTGGTGATAGCATGCAGCAGACAGCAGATAGTGTGACAGACATGGCCAAGGGAGGTGGATGTCAAGGGGCCCCAGACAAGGTCCAACCCCGTGGCCCTTTTCCTGGCTGGAATCATGAAAAGGCTGCAGGTCTGTCTATGCTTTTCATCATAGATGCCCTTCGACAGTTTAGAGTGACAAATGAGGCACTGTTTTTGGATATTCAAACCATAAGACTTGAGGGTTCCTGGTGCCCTTATCCGCCTCTCTCTTCAATGGCCCACAGGGCCCCTCCTGGGAAATCTCAAAGGCTCTCTGTGTGCTCCCTGGGTTCAAGGTCAGTGTGCTTTACTCTGCTTCCAGGAGAGGAAACCAGAAATCCTGGCTTTCACCTGCTGCAGCTGCCTTGACTACTAGGTGTCACCAGTGATCCCATAGTCCCTGGAGGTGAGAGGCAGCCATTAGGTCCAGGTCAAGGGACAAAGCTGGGGGATGGGGGTGGAAGGGGTGGTCTGCCTCCTGAGAGGTGGCACTCAGACTCAAAACTGTATTAGAGGCACTGGGTTAAGTGCTCTGTGTGGGGAATGTGCAGGAGAAAGCAGGATGGGGCTCTGAGACCTTCGCCCTGTGACTTTTCTATGTTCCCTGTTGGCTTGTCCAGCAGAATACTTCTACTTACCTCCTGCTGAAAGAAGTAGCGCTCTTGCCTCAGTGGACCTTGGTGGCAATCCTCCTAAGAAAGGAGATCATTTGAGGTCAGTACACAGCCCAGAGTCTGAGCACTTAATCTTCTCTGTGGTCACTTCGGGTCATCTGAGAAGGGAAAGCAAACTCAAAGCAGAAGCAGAGGGTCTGGGTCCTCGTCCTGGCACTGCTACCTACTTCTTGTGGGACTCAACCTTCACCCAAAAACCTTACCGGACAGAAAAAGAGGCCTCCTATACATTTTTGCAATTTTTTGCTTTTGAGACCAAGATGTTTAGTTCCCTGACAGCTCAGTGAATAGCAGGGGCTCAAATACTTGCTAGTTGATCCAACACCTATTTTGGGTTATTAATGTGGGTAGGCGAGAACTGGATTTCTTTCCAGTGAGATTCAATGATACTGGCCCCACCCCCAACTTTCTGGAGTCAGAAAGACTCTGGTTTGATTGTAGCCTGACCTCCAATCAGAGGCTGAATTGGATATGAGGATTTCTTCTGCTCTCTATCTCCTCATATGTAAAATTAAGACAATATCTACTTTCCAGGTGGGTGATAGTTAATTTTATGTTATCTTGGCTGGACCAGAGATGCCCAGATATTTGATCAAACATTATTCTGGGTGTTTCTGTGAGGTAAAGGGATGTTTGAATGAGATCAATGTTTAAATCTGTGGACTCTGAGGAAAGCAGATTCCCCTCCATGATGTTGGCTGACTTTGTCCAATAAGTTGAAGATCTAAACAGAACAAAATCCTGGCCTTTCCTGACAAGAGACATTCTCCAGTAGACTGCCTTTAGGCTTCATTTGTAATACCAGCAGAAGGCCTTTGTACTTGCATTGAAATGCCAGTTTTCCTGGGCACCCAGTCTATAGGCCATGACCATACATTGGCCCTTCTGGGTCCCCAGCCTGTTGGACCACACTGCAGATTTCGGACTTGCCAGCTTGCATAACCATGTGAGCCAATTCTTCATAATCTTTCTCTCCATATGAACCCTATTGATTCTGTTTCTCTGGACAATCCTGACTGATACAGATGGCCATAGGATCAACTGAAAGTTCAGTATAAAAGTCTCTAGTAAGTGTTCAATAAATGCTGCTTTGTTCTCCAGCTTTCCAAGTCTCTTGGTCATGCTTTGAATAGACACCTAAGGAGAATTGGAACTGGAGATCCATTGGTCAGTCTGCCAATATTTCCCACTTTGAACTGCCTGACTTCTGTCAGATTATTCCTGTGATGCAAACACTTGCCACCTCTCTTCCTCACCTGGCTCTAGTCTCCTGAGCCTTGGAGCAAGAGGCACGTGGCTTTCTTTGTTCCCTGTCACTAATTGTTTCTGGGTGGGTAAGAGTGGGAAGAAGGAGACAGTTCCTTCCTCCTGTTCTCATCAGCAGTCTCTATTAAGCCACTCATGTATTTGGAGCCTGAAAGATGTGGGGGTGGATTCATTATATTTCTTCAGATACTTGAGTCCTCTTTTCAACTGAGTACTTCTTACCAACTGATAGCAATTAGTAGAATTATTTTTAGCATATTTGAAAACTTTCTTGTTCCTACAGCACTTTGGAAAGCTAGAGTGCTTAGCTACTGTTGACTTTTCCTCCTATTTATAATTAACATTATAATAAAAAGCTCACAATATTGCATTTAGGTCATTTTAAAATACCTTTATTATTATTCTCACAGCTTGGAGCTTGGCTTATGTATTAGCTTTCGATTGCAGCATAGCAAAATACCATGAGCTAGCCATTTAAAATGACACCTATAATAAATAGTATAAATAAATATTTGGTACCAGGGATTAAACCCAGAGGCACTTAACATCTGAGCCACATCCCCAGCCATTTTTGATATTTTTTATTTTGAGACAGGTTCTCGTTAAGTTGCTTAGGGCCTCACCAAGTTGCTGAGGATGGTTTTGAACTCACGATCCTCCCGTGTCAGCCTCCTGAGCTGTTGGGATTGAAGGCATGTGCTACCACGTCTGGCTATAAAGCAACACCTATTTATTATCTTCTACTTCTGTAGTCAGAAGTCTGGGCAGGGTGCAGCTGGATCCTCTACTTAGGCCTTAGGACACCAACAAGGTGTGGACAGGCTGCTTCCTCACCCAGAGCTCTGTGCTCCTTTCCAGGAACATTAGCATTATTGGAAGGACTCAGTTTCTCATGGTTGTGGGACTGAGGCTCCTGTTTTCTCACAGGCTGTCACTGAGGGACCGTTCTCACTTGGAGGTCACTTTCTGACCTTTGCCACATGGCCTTCACCACAGTCTCTTGTTCTCTCATGCTTTATCTCTTAGAGAAGGGTCAATCTTTTTCAAGGGCTCATCTGAGGCAGTCAGGTCAATCCAGGACAATCATCCCTTTTTATCCAAGAGTGATTTGTCCACTGATTAGGGACCTTAATTGCATCTGTAAAATCCTTTCTGCCATATAGCATCACAGCTGAGGAGTGACATCCATCACATTCACAAGTTCTGACCGAGGGGCTCATACAAAATGTGGATGTCCAGGGATAGAAATCTTGGGTGCCGTTTGTTTCCTAGGGTTGTTGTAATAAGTACCACAGCTGGGTGGTTTCAATAGCAGAAATGGATTGTCTTACAGTTCTGGGGGTCAGAAGTCTTAAGATTGGGGTTTTAGCAAGGCTGATTCCCTCTGATGTCTGTAAAGAAGACTCTTTTCTGTGCCTTTCCCTGTGTTGGATGGTTGCTGGAAATCTATGTCATCCCTTGGGACATAGAAGCATCACCTGATCTCTAATTTCATTTTCATATCTGTGCCCAAATTTCTCCCTCTCATTAGGACACTAATCATATTGGATTAGGGGTCAACCCTACTCTGGTATGACCTTATTGTAACTAATTACATCTTCAATGATCTTTGGAAGAACTAGGAGTTAGGGCCTCAACATATGAATTTCAGAGGTCACATGCAACCAATAAAAGGTGATGTCTTTTCAAGTTGTTGGTTATGGGATCCTTCTGATGTGATCCTAATTATTTTCAATAGTCTTCTTGCAATTTGGTAGGACATGTGTTCCAGACTCACCATTTCTTGCCCAGATTTAGACTCAGCCATGTCTCCATATTGGCCTTTTGTATGTTTATTTTTTATTTTAGTGAGAAATTGTATAAGTCTGGGCGTAGGGACACTCACTGCTACTGGACTGACTCATCTTGGTATCTAGCCCTTTTCAGTGGACAGGTTTGAAAGTCGTGAGAGGGGCCAGGAGTTTCTTTCTGTGAATGGCCCAGAACACCAAAGCCTATTAGCTCTTGCTGTTCTTTCAAGTCTCCCAAATTTTCTCCTTGGGACATCAGCTCTGCCATCTGAGCCCAACCCTGGTTTGTAGTTTCTACCAACCTAAATTCTTCATTGCAGCTATAGTTAAAAATAGCTCAACTTCCTCACTCCCTGTTCTCAGTTGCCCACATGGTTGCCTCACGGGGTCTCACGTCGAGGCTGCCTGACCTCTCCAGGGTGAAATCATCTGAGTGTCCCCAGAGTCCCTTTACCACCTTGGGTCATACCCTACCAAGTGTTAGCACTGGCCACTGTACCTGCTGTCCTCTCCTGTCCTGCCCTGAAGTTCCTAACCTGAAGTTCCTGCATTCTCTAAGACCTACATCACCTCTGTAGACTCTCCTTGGACTTAAACCTCCATGTGTTTCAGTGTTCACATCTGTGAAATGGAGAGATTTGCACTCACCCCATCAAGCCAAGAAATTTAAGTGGGTGACTGTGTAGAATAAGGGTGAGAACAGTCAGCCCTCAGTTAACCTGCATTTTTATTTTACCCCAGTCCAAAAATTCTCCGTCCTAGAACATCTTAGACATTTCGGAGGAGGTTTGAAAAGAAAGTAATGATGCTTTGTTTCAACCCTCAGAGATTTTGACTTAAATTGGCAGGGCAATTGGAATCTTTCCTTAGGTGACTCTGGAGCAGGAATTGGCCAGCTATATTGGAAAACTACCACCTATTTTTGTCTTAAATGGACTTTGTTTTTTAGAGATGATTCAGTTTCACAGCAAGATTGAGCTGAGGGTACAGACATCCCAGATGCATCCATATATACGCAGAGGCTCCCCATTGTTGGGGTTCCCCCACTAGGAGTGGTGTGTTTGTTACAGTGGATGAACCAGCAGTGGGACATCACTATCCACCACAGGCCGCCATTTGCTTTAGTGTTTACTCTAGCTGTTGTACATTCTCTGGGTTTCGATAAATGTATGACAATATGCGACACCATTTTAACATAGTAGTTTCACAGTCCTAAAGATCCTCTGCTTATTCATTCCTCCCTCCTCTCTAACTCCTGCAATCACTAATCTTTTTATTGTCTTCAGAGTTTTCCAGAGGAGCCTAGGAATGGGTGAGAGTACAGAGGACAGGCACCCATTCCTCAAGATGAGAGTACAGTCAGATGTCATCTTTGTGGGTGATGGAAGGCGAGTTCAGAGACTCCCCTTCATCTGCATCTTCCTGATCACCAGTGAGACTGAACCTCTTTTCAGAAGTTGCTGGTCCTTTCTGCTTCCTCTGTTGTGGAGAGCTTGCCTGTATTTTTTTTTTTTTACATGGTTTTCTATTAGGCCATTTGTCTTTTTCTTTTAGACTTATAGGCCCCCTGTTTTTTTGTTTTTTTTTTGGTCAAGGTAAATGAGGTTCAATTGATCATTGGAATCAAGTTAAAGGAATGGAAATCCAAAGGACTATATATATCTAAAGGATGGAAATATCAAAAGACAGCAGATAGAATGTCTTGTTATCTAGTTGCTTTAGCCTTGCTACCTAAAAACTGCTAACATTTCATGCTTCAGAAATGGAAAACAACTAGCATTGTCTGCTGCTTCAGAGGCTGTCAGCATCATCAGAGGCTCCAGCAGCATCAACATTATCTGAAAACTCATTAGGATTCAAATTATTGCTCCCCATCCTCATCCCATAGCCCACATTTGCTGAAGATGAACTGGAGTTTCCAGAAATATGACGCTGCAATCCAATCTGAGTTTTAACTCAGAGTCCCCAGTAGGGGATTCTGATGCATCCAGTTTCAGAACCACCATTCTGCTCTGTCTCATTGCCCAACCTAAATGGGAGGAGAACTGACCCTGACCTATCATTCCACAGGTAATCACCTCTATTTCCCCTACAAATATACAGCAGCAATTGTGTTTTAAGAAGAGAACAGATATTTGGGTCTCTAAGAATGCCTCCTTCAGGCAGACAGAATGTTCTGGTTACGTCCATGTTTTCAGGTTAGAATTCAGGGACCCCTGGAGTCTCCCAATATGTTCCCTTTCAGAGGTACTCCATCAGCTGCAGTGCATTCTAACTTCAAAATTATTGAAAGGAGTTATCAGAACGAAAAAGGCAAAAAGAGGAGATTTCCCTTTTGTTTTCCGGACGGTGTCCACGCTGTTTCCTTGGGGTCTGCAGGTTGAGACAGTTTCTCTGCTTTCTATCCAGGAGAGCAGTCCTAGTCTCCTCCCATGGTGATAGGGCTGGAGGAAAACTTCTTCAGGTGCCCTTGAGCTAGTGCTGGTAATGAGCAATGACCAGAATTCTGCCATCTTCTTCAGGGCACGCTTCATCAATACCTAGGTTGCCCTTCTCCGGACTCCTTCTCTTTGAAACCTCTTAGGAAGGCTGTGGTTGCGTCTCAGGTGATTCTCATGGCTCACTGTGGTGGAGAGTCAGTCACCATCTATTTTAAAAGTCTCAACTATGCCTGGTTATATCAGTTCCAATACAGTCACATGAGTCTGCTCTGGCTGCCAAGTTGGGAAACTCATTGCTTGTCTAGAACCTTCAGGAAAGTGACTTCAGGAGTGTTACCTGATGGGGACCTTTCTCATCTGTGCACATGGAATGGGGATGGGGATGAAGGAAAGGAGCAGTATAGAGGGAGACATGAAGGCCAGGTGATATCTTGAAAACTTGTTCTGAGCACTTTTTGGAGTGTCTCTTGAAGCTTAAAATGATTCCTCTCTCAACTGTTCCCTTCACACACAGCAACTCTCAGGCTCAGCAGCCATTTCACCATAGTCCATCTTCATGTCCCTGGCTGACTGGATCAGGAATTATCCTGACCCATGTTGGGCCTATCAGCATTCTGTCCTGGGAATCTGGAACTGGCCAGTTCCTGGAGTTGCCTGCTGTGTAGTGGCCATGTTCTCAGCCTGTGGCTTGCAGCAGGGGAGGGAGGGCATGGGGAGATCTGTAAAGGTGGAGGAAACAGGATCTAAGGTCTGAAGTAGAAGCTGCCAAGCTGGGAGAGTCTTGACAACTTTCTGATTCTTTCCTGAAACCCAGTTCCATGATGACCTTTTGTGTCCTGTGAAGTACATACACCTATACCATTTAAATAAATGCTTGGAGACTCTAGATCAAGCCGGATTCTGTTACTTAAAACCAAAAGAGGCCTAATGAATACTGGATTAACCTGTAAGAAGAATTACTGGGTAGAGTTAGGTCTTAGGCAATGCTGAACTGGAAAAGGAGCTTCCCCACCTCCACCCAGCTGTCCCCTTGGAGCCTGCATTCAGGGTGGTGATGACACGGGCTCACCTGTAGAGACCCAGCCACGGCTTCATTTAGTAATGCATTTCCTTTCCTAACCACATTTCCCCACATCATTTGAGAGAAGAAAAATCATGAAAATTTGTCTTCCCAGCTCTGGGCCCCCAACTTTGAAACCACTTCTGCAGCTGCTAACAGAAGTGTCTTTACAAACAGTGTGCTCTGTTCTTTTGGAGAAATCCAAGAATTAGTAAAAGAGCAGCCAGCTGCTTGTACTGTCAGGAGAAGGAAGGGAGCTTGTTAGCATTCCCTCTCCTACCTTCCTCAGCTGAATCACTCCCATCTTCCTCTTCATATTTATTTTGCACTCAGCTTCCCTGGTCCAGGAACATGCACCTCTAGCTCTGGGAAGTCAGAACAGCCCAGTCAGTCCCTTTTCCTCTGTGCAGACCGGATGAACTATAATGGTTTAAGCAAACTCATGAACATTTTCTTGATCTCTTCCTTTCACAGATACATAGATGGCTTAATGTTCCGAGACTCCTCCAAACAAAAGTCTTCTGTTGTAAGCATTGAGAGCTTCTGGAAAAGAGATGAAAGATGAGCATCAAGGTCACTGGTTGTTATTCTGCATCTGGCAAATCATTGCCAGCTTTGTATTCTAAATTTGCTATTTACTAAGTGGAGTGGTCTTGGGTACCTTATTTCATCCTTTTAAGGCTCTTCATTCTCATTTGCACAACTGAGATCATGATGGTGTCATTTCTTGGGGATGTTGTTAAGATTAAATGAAATTGGTCTGTGGGTCTCAAACTTGGCTGTACAATTGAATCTCTGGAGGAGTTTCAAAAGTCCGGTGCCAGGAAGTACCCATAACAATTAAATTGAAATTTCTAGGCGTAGCAGCCAGCATCAATATTTTAAAATCTCCCTAGGTATTTCCAATAGTCATCCAGCATGAGAGACAGAGAGATAGTACTTATAACAAGCACTCAATGAATAATAGCTGCATTTATTAATATAATTAAAAATTGATGAGAATCTCCCAGATTTAATAGTCTGCTGAAATTGAAGACTTAGTAGGACCCAAAATTCATTTCCTCTTGAATTTATCCATCCAGCAATGACTGAGAATTTACTATGCACTAGGCTCTATGCCAAAGTCCTCTTCTCTGATTGAAAGTGAAAGCATATTGCTTTCAAGATGAAGTTCAAATATTTTAGAACAGTCTGACCTTCCCATCTTTTTCATGCCCTATTGCCGATTCCTGTTGCCATTGCCCTCACTCTGGTAAGCCCAGTCTCTCAATGCTACTTGGAATCATTGCAGGCCCTCTGTGTCTCTGTGCCCTTCTGCATACTCTTTCACTGGCCTAGTAAGTCCTTCCCACAGTTCTCCCCCTGGGTTTTCACCTGATGTACCTCCTAGAATGGAGTTCCTGAGACAGAACCTGAAGAACAGATGGGTGCCCAGCACTGACTGGCAGTCTCTACTCCTCTCTCTAATGCAGAAATTAAAGCTAGCCAATGTCCTCTCAGTTTCAGGATTCCTTGAGCGCCCTGTGGTGAGTGAATGATTAGTTCTCAAGGTCTCTTGTTGCAGGAGGGCTGACATCTCTGCCTCTCTCAGCTCTCTCTCATACCTCACTCTGGTGGAAGACTGCACAGGCTGAGTCAGGCTTCCTTCCCTTTCTCTTGCTTATCTGGCTATATTGTTCCAGGACCCCATGGTGCTGTACCCCAGGACCCCTCAAAGGGAGGGAATTCTTTTTGAATTGTCCATGAGAACAGGATGGCTCAGATTTATTACATGGAGTAAACTGAGAAGCTGGAGGCTGGATCTCCTGTGGCAACTGCATGAGGTTGTCAGCTCTGGGGGAGCAACAAGAGACAAGAGACCCTTTGGTGTCTGTACCTAATGATACCACCGATTATCGGTGATGAGTGAGTCCTGCTTCCCCACGTGTTGAAGTATAACATTAGAGAAGCACGCCGAAGCAAGCATATAAAGCAGGGTTTTTAAAAAAGGGATAACATAGACTTCTCTTGGGAGGGAGGAGGGGGCCATAGCTGGTATCTTGGTATCCCAAGAAATGAGGCATTCTGCCTTTTTAATATTTCCTAGGCTTCGTTTGTTCTCCTGCTCTCTTCCCCTTATCTTTCTCCTTCCAGCATTCTTGACTAGACCCAGAAAATGCTCGGTGGGATAGCCAAAAGGTGGGAAACAGGTGGGCTGAAGGGGGAAGGGCAGGATGGAGCAGCCCAGGACATATTAATTAACAACTTTATAACTCTGTAGGGAGGGGCAATTCCTGGGTCAGGTTACCTTAGCAAGAGCAGGGGAAAATGCCACATATTTTTTATCCATTCATCTATTGAGGGGCATCTAGGTTGGTTCCACAGTCTAGCTATTGTGAATTGTGCTGCTATGAACATCGATGTAGCAGTATCTCTATAGTATGCTCTTTTAAGGTCTTTAGGGAATAGTCCGAGAAGGGGAATAGCTGGGTGAAATGGTGGTTCCATTCCCATCTTTCCAAGGAATCTCCATACTGCTTTCCAAATTGGCCGCACCAATTTTCAGTCCCACCAGCAATGTACAAGTGTACCCTTTCCCCCACATCCTCGCCAGCACTTGTTGTTTGACTTCATAATGGCTGCCAATCTTACTGGAGTGAGATGTTATCTTAGGGTGGTTTTGATTTGCATTTCTCTGACAGCTAGAGATGGTGAGCATTTTTTCATGTGCTTGTTGATTGATTGTATGTCCTCCTCTGAGAAGTGTCTGTTCAGGTCCTTGGCCCATTTGTTGATTGGGTTGTTTGTTATCTTATTGTTTAATTTTTTGAGTTCTTTGTATACTCTGGATATTAGGGCTCTATCTGAAGTGTGAGGAGTAAAGATTTGTTCCCAGGATGTAGGCTCCCTATTTACTTCTCTTATTGTTTCTCTTGCTGAGAAAAAAACTTTTTAGTTTGAGTAAGTCCCATTTGTTGATTCTTGTTATTAACTCTTGTGCTATGGGTGTCCTATTAAGGAATTTGGAGCCGAGAGTTGGGAAGGAAAGGGAGAGAGAAGGGAAATTGCATGGAAATGGAAGGAGACCCTCATCGTTATACAGAATTACATATAAGAGGAGCTGAAGGGAAAGGGGGAAAAAAAACAAGGGAGATAAATGAATTACAGTAGATGAGGTAGAGAGAGAAGATGGGAGGGGAGGGGAGGGGGGATAGTAGGGGATAGGAAAGGTAGCAGAATACAACAGTCACTAATATGGCATTATGTAAAAATGTGGATGTGTAACTGATGTGATTCTGCAATCTGTATATGGGGGAAAAATGGGAGTTCATAACCCACTTGAATCAAATGTATGAAATATGATATGTCAAGAGCTATGTAATGTTTTGAACAACTAATAAAAAAAATAAAATAAAAAAAAGAGCAGGGGCAAGTTCTTGATAAGGGTGGAGGAAGGGCTCTGAAGGAATTAACATTTCAATCCCTCAGGGGGAAGTCCTGGACTTCCCAGACCAATTTAAATTGGCCTCCTTGATTTGACCTTAACTCGATTTATCTATACTGACTGCCTGTCTAATTCTGGCTTCACTAACAGGTGAGGGGCTGTGGTGGTTGCTGTATCTGTGGCAAATTCTGCTGAGGCAAGCATTTCTGTTAGGTCCTTGCTGTGAGCTGCCTTTCCCTCCCACCTCTCATCCCTGTTTAATGTTAATCTTCTTCTCATGCTCTTCGTCCCTACTCTGTTCTTAGTTACTCTCCTTATATCAAAGAAGACATTTGGCATTTGTTTTTTAGGGATTGGCTAGCTTCACTTAGCATAATCTGCTCTAATGCCATCCATTTCCCTGCAAATTCTATGATTTTGTCATTTTTTAATGCAGAGTAATACTCCATTGTGTATAAATGCCATATTTTTTTTTTTTATCCATTCGTCTATTGAAGGGCATCTAGGTTGGTTCCACAGTCTTGCTATTGTGAATTGAGCTGCTATGAACATCGATGTAGCAGTGTCCCTGTAGCATGCTCTTTTTAGGTCTTTAGGGAATAGACCGAGAAGGGGAATAGCTGGGTCAAATGGTGGCTCCATTCCCAGCTTTCCAAGAAATCTCCATACTGCTTTCCAAATTGGCTGCACCAATTTGCAGTCCCACCAGCAATGTACAAGTGTACCCTTTTCCCCACATCCTCGCCAGCACTTGTTGTTGTTTGACTTCATAATGGCTGCCAATCTTACTGGAGTGAGATGGTATCTTAGGGTGGTTTTGATTTGCATTTCTCTGACTGCTAGAGATGGTGAGCATTTTTTCATGTACTTGTTGATTGACTGTATGTCCTCCTCTGAGAAGTGTCTGTTCAGGTCCTTGGCCCATTTGTTGATTGGGTTGTTTGTTATCTTATTGTTTAATTTTTTGAGTTCTTTGTATACTCTGGATATTAGGGCTCTATCTGAAGTGTGAGGAGTAAAGATTTGTTCCCAGGATGTAGGCTCCCTATTTACCTCTCTTATTGTTTCTTTTGCTGAGAAAAAACTTTTTAGTTTGAGTAAGTCCCATTTGTTGATTCTAGTTATTAACTTTTGTGCTATGGGTGTCCTATTGAGGAATTTGGAGCCCGACCCCACTGTATGTAGATCGAAGCCAACTTTTTCTTCTATCAGACGGCGTGTCTCTGATTTGATATCAAGCTCCTTGATCCATTTTGAATTAACTTTTGTGCATGGCGAGAGAAAGGGATTCAGTTTCATTTTGTTGCATGTGGATTTCCAGTTTTCCCAGCACCATTTGTTGAAGATGCTATCCTTCCTCCATTGCATGCTTTTAGCCCCTTTATCAAATATAAGATAGTTGTAGTTTTGTGGATTGGTTTCTGTGTCCTCTATTCTGTACCATTGGTCCACCCGCCTGTTTTGGTACCAGTACCATGCTGTTTTTGTTACTATTGCTCTGTAGTATAGTTTGAAGTCTGGTATCGCTATACCGCCTGATTCACACTTCCTGCTTAGCATTGTTTTTGCTATTCTGGGTCTTTTATTTTTCCATATGAATTTCATGATTGCTTTCTCTATTTCTACAAGAAATGCCGTTGGGATTTTGATTGGCATTGCATTAAACCTATAGAGAACTTTTGGTAATATCGCCATTTTGATGATGTTAGTTCTGCCTATCCATGAACAGGGTATATTTTTCCATCTTCTAAGATCTTCTATTTCTCTCTTTAGGGTTCTGTAGTTTTCATTGTATAAGTCTTTCACCTCTTTTGTTAGGTTGATTCCCAAGTATTTTATTTTTTTTGAAGATATTGTGAATGGAGTGGTTGTCCTCATTTCCATTTCAGAGGATTTGTCGCTGATATACAGGAATGCCTTTGATTTATGCGTGTTGATTTTATATCCTGCGACTTTGCTGAATTCATTTATTAGCTCTAATAGTTTCTTTGTAGACCCTTTTGGGTCTGCTAGGTATAGAATCATGTCAACTGCAAATAGTGATAATTTAAGTTCTTCTTTTCCTATTTTTATGCCTTTAATTTCTTTCGTCTGTCTAATTGCTCTGGCCAGTGTTTCGAGAACTATGTTGAACAGAAGTGGTGAGAGAGGGCATCCCTGTCTTGTTCCAGATTTTAGAGGGAATGCCTTCAATTTTTCTCCATTCAGAATGATGCTAGCCTGAGGCTTAGCATAGATTGCTTTTACAATATTGAGGTATGTTCCTGTTATCCCTAGTTTTTCTAGAGTTTTGAACATAAAGGGATGCTGTACTTTGTCGAATGCTTTTCCGCATCTATCGAGATGATCATATGGTTCTTATTTTTAAGTCTATTGATGTGGTGAATAACATTTATTGATTTCCGCATATTGAACCATCCTTGCATCCTAGGGATGAATCCTACTTGATCATGATGCACAATTTTTTTGATATGTTTTTGTATCCGATTCGCCAGAATTTTATTGAGGATTTTTGCATCTAGGTTCATTAGAGATATTGGTCTGTAGTTTTCTTTCTTTGAAGTGTCTTTGTCTGGTTTAGGTATCAGGGTGATGTTGGCCTCGTAGAATGAATTTGGAAGTTCTCCCTCTTTTTCTATTTCCTGAAGTAGCTTAAAAAGTATTGGTATTAGTTCCTCTTTAAAGGTTTTGTAAAACTCTGCTGTATACCCATCTGGTCCTGGGCTTTTCTTAGTTGGTAGTCTTTTGATGGTTTCTTCTATTTCCTCAATTGATATTGGTCTGTTTAGGTTGTCTATATCCTCCTGACTCAATCTGGGCAGATCATATGACTTAAGAAATTTATCTATGCCTTCACTATCTTCTAATTTATTGGAGTATAAGGATTCAAAATAATTTTTGATTATCTTCTGTATTTCTGAAGTGTCTGTTGTGATATTGCCTTTTTCATCCTGTATGTTAGTAATTTGAGTTCTCTCTCTTCTTCTCTTCGCTAGCATGGCTAAGGGTCTGTCGATTTTGTTTATTTTTTCAAAGAACCAACTTTTAGTTTTGTCAATTTTTTCAATTGTTTCTTTTGTTTTGATTTCATTAATTTCAGCTCTGATTTTCATTATTTCTTGCCTTCTACTTCTTTTGCTGTTGTTTTGCTCTTCTTTTTCTAGGATTTTGAGATGAAGTATGAGATCATTTATTTGTTGGTTTTTTCTTTTTTTAAGGAATGAACTCCAAGCAATGAATTTTCCTCTTAGAACTGCTTTCAATGTGTCCCATAGATTCCGATATGTTGTGTCTGTGTTTTCATTTATCTCTAAGAATTTTTTAATTTCCTCCTTGATGTCTTCTATAACCCATTGATCATTCAATAACCTATTGTTCATTCTCCAAGTGATGTATGCTTTTTCCTTCCTTCTTTTATCGTTGATTTTCAGTTTCATTCCATTATGATCAGATAAGATGCATGGTATTATCTCTACTCCTTTATATTGTCTAAGAGTTGCCCTGTGACATAATACATGATCTATTTTTGAGAAGGATCCATGTGCTGCTGAGAAAAAAGTGTAACTGCTTGATGTTGGGTGGTATATTCTATATATGTAAATTAAGTCTAGGTTATTAATTGTGTTATTGAGTTCTATAGTTTCCTTATTCAACTTTTGTTTGGAAGATCTGTCCAGTGGTGAGAGAGGTGTGTTGAAGTCTCCCATGATTATTGTATGGTGGTCTATTAGACTCTTGAACTTGAGAAGAGTTTGTTTGATGAACATAGCTGCATCATTGTTTGGGGCATATATATTTATGATTGTTATGTCTTGTTGGTGTATGGTTCCCTTAAGCAGTATGTAGTGTCCCTCTTTATCCCTTTTGATTAACTTTGGCTTGAAATCTATTTTATTTGATATGAGTATGGACACTCCTGCTTGTTTCCGAAGTCCATATGAGTGATATGATTTTTCCCAACCTTTCACCTTCAGCCTATGTATGTCTTTTCCTATCAAATGCGTCTCCTGTAGGCAGCATATTGTTGGGTCTTGTTTTGTGATCCATTCTACTAGCCTGTGTCTCTTAATTGGTGAGTTTAAGCCATTAACATTTAGGGTTATTATTGAGATATGGGTTGTTCTTCCAGCCATATTTGTTTATTTCTGTTACTAAACATGGTTTGTTTTCCTCTTTGATTATTTCCCCCCGTCTTTACTGTCCTACCTCCCACTGTTGGTTTTCATTGTTATTTTCCATTTCCTCTTCCTGTAATGTTTTGCCGAGGATGTTTTGAAGAGATGTTTTCTAGCTGCAAATTCTTTTAACTTTTGTTTATCGTGGAAGGTTTTAATTTCATCTTCCATCCTGAAGCTTAATTTCGCTGGATACACAATTCTTGGTTGGAACCCATTTTCTTTCAGTGTTTGAAATATGTTATTCCAGGATCTTCTAGCTTTCAGAGTCTGTGTTGAAAGATCAGCTGTTATCCTGATTGGCTTACCCATAAATGTAATCTGCTTCCTTTCTCTTGTAGCTTTTAAAATTCTCTCCTTATTCTGTATGTTGGGCATCTTCATTATAATGTGTCTAGGTGTGGATCTCTTATGATTTTGCACATTCGGCGTCCTGTAGGCTTCTAGGATTTGGGATTCTGTCTCATTCTTCAAGTCTGGGAAGTTTTCTCGTATTATTTCATTGAATAGATTGCTCATTCCTTTGGTTTGGAGCTCTATACCTTCCTGTATCCCAATGACTCTTAAGTTTGGTCTCTTAATGTTATCACATATTTCTTGGATGTTTTGCTCATGGTTTCTTAACAGTCTTGCTGAGCTGTCTATGTTCTTTTCAAGTTGAAATACTTTGTCTTCATTGTCTGATGTTCTATCTTCTAAGTGTTCTACTCTGCTGGTCGTATTCTCAATTGAGTTTTTAAGTTGGTTTACTGCTTCCTGCATTTCTAGGATTTCTGTTTGTTTGTTTTTTATAACCTCTATCTCCCTGTATAGTTGATCTTTTGCTTCCTGGATTTGTTTGTGTAATTCATTGTCGAAGTGATCTTTCATTGTCTGATTTTGCTGTCTAATGTCTTCCTTGATACTCCAGATCATCTGAAGCATGTATATCCTGAATTCTTTATCTGACATTCCATCTGCTGCAGCTGTTACCTCTTCTAAAGTTGAGTTGACCTGCATTGCTTGTGGTCCTTTCTTTCCTTGTCTTTTCATACTGCTTGTGTTTCTTTCTGCTTGGTGAAACTGTTGTGTTTTTGAAAATTTTTTCCCCCTATATATTTATATTGCTCTTGTATAGTTGAAAAGTCTCCCTTGCAGGGTCGGGCGGCGGTCTGCCTACCTTGCAGGCACGGGCGGCGGCTCTGCTCTGCCCCTCCTCCAATTGGTGTGAGGTGTCTACCACGCCCGCGGACCCCTGGGCCTGTTCTGCCGGTCGGTCACAGGTCTGACTACCTTGCAGGCGCGGGCGGCGGCTCTGCTCTGCCCTTACTCCAATTGGGGTGACGTGTCTACCACACCAGCGGATTGCTGGGCTTATTCCAGGCGCGGGAGGCGGCTCTGCTCTGCCCTTACTCCAATTGGGGTGACGTGTCTACCACACCAGCGGATTGCTGGGCTTATTCCAGGCGCGGGAGGCGGCTCTGCTCTGCCCTTACTCCAATTGGGGTGTCGTGACTACCACGCCAGCAGGCCACCGGGTCTGATCCGCCGGTCGGTTGCAGGTCTGCCTACCCTGCAGGCGCGGGCGGCGGCTCTGCTCTGCCCCCCCTCCAATTGGTGTGTCTTGTCTACCACACCCGCAGACCGCTGGGCCTGTTCCAGGCGCGGGCGAAGGCTCTGCTCTGCTCCTACTCCAATTGGGGTGACATGCCTACCACCCCAGCCGGCCGCTGGGCCTGTTCCACCGGTCGGTCGCAGGTCTGCCCACCTTTCGGGCATGGGTGGCGGCTCTGCTCTGCCCCTATTCCAATTGGGGTGTCGTGACTACCATGCCGGCAGGTCGCTGGGCCTGTTCCAGGCGCGGGCGAAGGCTCTGCTCTGCTCCTACTCCAATTGGGGTGACGTGCCTACCACCCCAGCCGGCCGCTGGGCCTGTTCCACCGGTCGGTCGCAGGTCTGCCCACCTTTCGGGCATGGGTGGCGGCTCTGCTCTGCCCCTACTCCAGTTGGGGTGACGTGTGTACCACGCTGGCAGGCCGCTGGGCCTGATCCGCCAGTCTGTCGCAGGTCTGCTTACCTTGCAGGCGCGGGCGGCGGCTCTGCCCTGCCCCTCCTACCACGCCCGCGTACCACTGGGCCTGTTCTGCCGGTCGGTCGCAGGTCTGCCCACCTTGCGTGCGCGGGTGGCGTCTCCGCTCCGCCCCCTCTCCAATTGGGGTTACATGACCACCACGCCGGCGAGCCACTGGGCCTGCTCCGGGCGCGGGCAGCGGCCTGGCTCCTCCCCTCTGGCTCGACGGCAAAGCGAGAGAGACTCGGGTGTCTGTGACTCACCCTCCCTACCAGGAGACCAACTGTTTCTGTTGCCGCTGGTATTGATGAAGTTCTCTCCTCCGCTGCTTTCTGATGACATCAGATCTCTGCCATGTTGGTATCCTATGGGAATGGCAGCATTTCGTTCCCTTTGCCGGGTGACCAAAGCAACAGGTGAGTCCTGACCGGCCCTCACAGGCCCCGTCTCAGTCCTGTTGCCACTGCCCACGAAGGCTCGGTTGGTATTTACCTCCACAGTACTCAGCTGGACCTGGACTGAGAAGCAGTTTCCGCGGGCTCCTTAGCCCTGGGCCAGAGCAGTTCCGGGAGCCGGAACTCGGCCGATCCGTGCTGGGTGTATGCTCTGATAAGAGCAGGCTCCAAGAAGCAGTTTCCGCGGGTTATTTAGCACTGAGCCTGAGTAATTTGTCTGCAAGCCGCAGGCGAATGGCAGCCTGAAATTACCTGTTCTATGGCTGAATGAGCTGCGGTCAGTCGAAAACAGGGATGGTGACGTCAGCTCTCCAAGATGGTGGCCACTGGCCTCCTCTGTGGTCTGACCGGTGTGGAGAACCGAACTGGACCGCTTCCTTCCCCTGTCTCGAACCCAGAATTCAGCACTGAGTACGGTGCTTGCACGGCTGGCAGAAACTGCAGCGCTGTATCCCTGCGTCGCTATCTCCTCATTTCCCAGCGCGCACCACAGACTCTAGCCGCGGGGCGATTTGCTGAATAAGCAGTGTGACCCTCCGTGCGACAAATCTCTCGCGTTTGAGTCCCCGTAGCCGATCCTCGTGCGATGGAAATCCTTCCTCCAGGTTCCGGAGCACCCCACTATTGCTGGAAATTCCTAACAAGATAGCCTTTAGCCGTCCTGACTCGTCATTCTCCCACACAGTGATGCGGCACACGGGGGCAATGCATTCCCCTCCCCACCATCTTCCAGGATCCTCGTGTACTCTTGTGTACAAACTTGACGTAATATTTTTTGGTGCATATATACAAATGGGAGTCCTATTGTACACATTGCTACACTTGGTTCTTCTACTTTAAAATATAGCCCAAAGATCTTTCTATTGTAGCACAACAAGAAATAGTCCATTGCTTCTAATATCGACAATAGTAATTAATTAAATTAATGTACCATGATTGTTCAAACACATTCCTTGTTGGACATGTAGGTTGTTTCATGTTTTGTTGTTAAAAAAAAGTGCTGCAATGAACACTTGAACACTTTTGAATAGCCTTTGGATACTTGTTGATTGGATTCATAGTGGAACTTCTAGGTCCAATGTCACATTTGAGACTCAATCTATTTCCAAAGCACATGCTCTTTCCAAAATGGGTCTATTTACCAAGTGTTCCCCCAGCCTTCTCTACCACTAGTAGACCACAGTGCTCATATGTGCACATGTGTCACATGCTCTTGACTGTCCATACTCTTTCCTTCCTTGGCAGCCTTGAGAGGTCATGAGCTATGTTTTAGGAAGTCCTTCCAAGAAGATTCAGATGAGCTGTTTTTTTTTCTGTCTTTTCCTTTATCAATATCTTTTGGAGACTTGTACTATTTTGCTACAGGTCAGTGAGAAAAGAATCCTTACAACACATGCTAACATACAGATCACAGCTTCCACCTCAGTGAAGGCCTAATGTATAAATGAATGATGAGTTCACTAGTAGTACAAATAGAGATGAGTGGTAGAAGAATAAAGTGAATCATCACACAGAAAACAACAGTATAGGCCTGATGTCACACTGAAAATGTATATTAAATGAATTCTATCATGTGCACAGTGACTCTCATGTTCATGAAAACTTAGTAGCAAATATGAAGTGAAGCAATTTCTTAAGATCATGGTCTTTCATTTGTTAAAATTGATTTCAGATTTCTTCATGGATCTGAGGCCCACATTCCCCTACCTAGGTGCTGACTTTTTACCTGGTATGCATAGACCTGACTTGACTATGACTAGCAGTTGGCAGCCATCAGAATCTGGAGGTGGCAGGCAAACACACACAGATATTTCACTGTTTTTCATAATCCCCAGTTTTGTCCCTGAAAAGATGTAACCAATAATTCTGCAGAAGGGAACAACAACAGGGGGCTCGTTTCTATGATGTGGACACTCTTCATCTCAGGGCTATTCTGAAGATAAGTTTAAAGCAGTGCACTTCCAGAGAATGTGGTTTCAAAAAGAACTATAAGCATGCACCTTGAACTTCAGAGCAGGACATACCCAACCTCCCATCTGCTACTTAATAACGTAGACATTGTTGTCAAAAAGACAGAGTTTTGAAATATTCCCACATTCATAGTTCATGAGGAGCGATGTTGTATTCCATGATACATTGAACAGTGATTATTTTAAAGGCTAAGCATTGACCTGTTATATTAACTTGTTCATTTCTTAATTTACTTATTGAAGATTTAATTATTGAGTTTTGTAACATTGTACTAGACACCATTGCTAGGTGTTGGGGAGCTAAAGATAAATAAAACACAACCACTGTTGGTATTAGTAAACTCTTGCTATATAATAATTACCTCAAAACTTGGTGACTTAAAACAAAAACTTTATTTAGTTTACAATGTTCTGAGTCAACAATTTGGTCTGGGGTCAACTGGCCAGTATTATCATCTGACTGAACTTTTTGGTCTGCTGAAATGCTGTCATTGTACATTTTTACTTTTTGTTTTTTTAATTTTTGTGTTGCTGAGGATCCAATCCAGGGCCTTTTGTGGCTAGACAAGCACTCTATCACTGAGTTATATTCCCAGCCCCAGTTTTAACTTTTAATCTATAAGACAGTTGGAATAATCTGTGAAATATCACAACCATCAAAGTGTTGGTCATATCTCACAATCATTTTTTCCCTCTCCTCCTCCTCCTCCTCCTCCCTCTCCTCCTCCTTCTCCTCCTCCCTCCTCTCCTCCTCCCTCTTCTTCTTCTTTGTGGTGCTAGTGATTGAATCCAGTCACGCATGCTAGGCAAGTGCTCTTCCAACTGAGCTACATCCCTATCCCATTTCACAGTCTCTTCTATGATACCATGTCTAGGTTTGGTTGGCATATGCCTACCCACATACATCTCTTTCTTCAACTGGAGACAGAAACCATCTTGTTATGATGCCTGTTGTGAAACCAATGAAAATAGGAGCAAATATCTGTCATAAAATAGGATCTCTAAACTGAGGGGTTCATTTTTTACTCTATCAGAAAATCTATGCCAATCCTGCCAGATGCATATAATTAAATCAATTTCAAATGCTTGCTTTTTTTTAATACTAGGGCTTGAACCCAGGGGCACTTTACCACTGAGTTACATCCCCAGCCATTGTTTATTATTTTATTTTATTTTTATTGTGAGACCCTATCTCATTAAATTGCTTTGGGTCTTGCTAAGTTGCTGAGGCTGGCCTTCAACTTGTGATCCTCTAACCTCAGCCTCTTGAAAATCTGGAATTATAAGCATGTGCTTCCATGCCTAGCTAGGGAAAGGTGAGGGGTAAATGGGATGTGGAAGGTTATTATTGTTAGATAATAGAAAAGAAGACCTGTGAAGTGTTGAGTTACTAGGATGCTCTGAATTCTTCACTGTTAAAGGTATTTATAATTAAATGTTTCCTTGTTAACGTGTAATATGGGTAGACTACACTTCACAAATTAAAAGAATACCTATTATAGTTCAGCACTTGCTCTAAATTTTTATTGCAATGCTATCATCTTACATCAGGAACAACGTAGTAAACTGGGAAATAGTGAATGATTGATTCAACTATTCAGCTAAAACCCACAGATAGAATGTAGATTTTAGAATGTGTTATTGGCCCTTTCATATGCAGTTATCATTTACACGTACCAAAACAGTCTTCTCCATAAATGTCATTGCTAGTTTTTCACAGAGGGAGCTGATGAAGGCTGCACTATTCTTAAAACCCAAATTCAGTGATTGGTGATTCCTTCTCTGTACACTGTGGGGGCCATTTTTCTTTACTGTGGCTTTTGGGAAGTTTCCATGTGGTGATGATGCTGTTGTTCTTGATCCTTACCATCTATATTTTCTCCTTTAGTGAACTTCAAAGATAGGGCCATGTGATCTTGCATGTATGCTCGGCTCAGATGCTTACTGTTTGAGAAGAGTATGCCACTCATGTGCCCTCTCCCACCAGGTGAATTGCTGAACAGAAGAAAGCCTTAGCTGAGTGCTCCAATTTCTAATATCTAAGAATCACCAGGGTGGGGGGATGAATAGAATTCCTGTTAAAAATAATATTCTTTTATCCTACCCTCTATCCCATTTTGCTAATTCTCCCAGGTAATTTTTACACAGGTAGGTCAGGAGCACTCTCTGAGGACCATTGCCTTAATCTTAGAGAAAGATATTTTAGTTTCAGAAACAAACTTTGGGGTGGGAGCTGGGGGAAAATTAGGACCTTGACACTTCATCTTACTAGGTAGAAAGGGCCAGCTCTTGGTCATCTGAATATTCTGACATGGATTAAATTTACTAGGGAACTGGGGAAGTAATAGCAATAACTTAATCACAAAGGACCAAAATGACTTTCTTTCAAAACACCCAATCTGTCACCAAGGGGAGTGACTGCAGCTGTGACTTGTGGATGGGCACATAGTGCTATGGCTGAATTTTCTGTAGGCTTGCAGAGCTCTTGAGTGTACAGGTACAAAGAGAATTTGAGGCCACCTTGTTAAACTCTTTCACTTTAAAGAAAAACTGAAGTCGAGGGTCTACTCTAAAGTGGGAGAGATAGGGCTGGGGTTGTAGCTCAGTGGCAGAGTGCTTGTTCAGCATAGGTGAGGCACTGGTTTTGATCCTCAGGACTACATCAAATAAATAAAATAAAGGTTAAAAGAAGTTTAAAAAAGAAACTTCAACTTCCACGGATTCCATCTCTTGGGTCCCCTTCTTCCTCCAGGAGAAGTCTTTTCTGCTGTCCTTTAATAAACTTCTATTTTCCACTCTTAAAAAAAAAAAAAGAAACTTCAAAAAAACCTTTGGGTGGGGGAATAAAGTGATAGAGATACCACTAAAGCCTAGGTCTTTCAATTCTTTAAGATTCTTAAATTTCTCAAGAAATGCAGAGTGTGGAGCTCAGCTAAGCCAGAGAATCTTTTGAGTGCCTATTTTCTGTGAGGCAGCCAGCCTAGTGGGGAAGAAAGACTGTCCCTGAGAATCTTCTTAGTGCCCCTTTCTGGCAGGAGTGCACTGGCTGGAGTCCAGGTCTGACTCTTTGGGCCAAAGCCAGCAGGCAGAGGAACTTCATTCTGAGTGTGCTCTGAGCTGTGCCACGGGTACCTCTATGCTGGGGTCTGAGAGGAGGCAAGACAGCAAGACAGTGTTTTCACCTGCTTAGCATCTGTCCCATCCTGGCTACACTGTCACTTCCCCCCACCTCCCACCAGACCTCATTAATCCATTATGATAGTTGTTCCAGTGGAGCAAAACCTGGTTTCAGAGTCCCCAAGACAAATCTGTGGGCAGCCAGTCAGCGTGAGAGAGGAGACTTGTTTGTAATCCTGCTTCAAATGAATCTGTTAAAAATCAATTCTAAAATCGATACCTAGAGAATAGGCTCAGAAGACGATAGGGAGGCAGAAGGCACACAGTTGGGGCTGTTGATGAACATGGGAGTTGCTCAGGGCTGGGCCACCCCTTGGTGGCTAGAATGAGCTGGGCACAAGATAGGTATGGTGATCTCTTCCTCTTCCCATTGTATTTCCTGTGACGTGTGTGTGTGTGTGTGTGTGTGTGTGTGTGGTGGGGGGGGGTGTCCGCGCGCCCGCATGCAAAACACAAGATGACCTTTTAGAACCGTGGATTGGGCTTGCAGCTGTAGTACAGAGTGATCTTATTGATGGAGAGCAAACTGAAGTCCTTGGCTTGTTCTAGTGTGATTCTCAACAGCTGAGCCAACAGATGAAAACCAACAGAGAAAAATAAAGGCTCTATTGTTTGAAGTGGTTCAAGGACCAGCACACTGGCTTCTTCTGGGAACTTGTGAGAAATGTAGAATCTCAGACCTCACTCCAGACCTACTGAATAACATTTTAAAATTTAACACATTTTGACAAGTCATGCAGGAGATTTGCATGCATATGAAAGTTTGAGAAACAGTGGCTTGGAAAAGTCACTGTATAGCACAGTGACCTCAAACTGATTATATTTTAGGGGTTTAATGTGTGCCCAGAGGTGTGTGGACTCCTTGGCAGATACCAATCAAGCATATGAAGGTTCTGTCTTCAAAGATAGACCTGTAGATGTAAAAGCCATCAAGAAAGACTGGATTCATCAGTCATGTTGTGCTGGAGGAAAACTCTGTTCTTGTTTTGTGCCCCCCTTTATTTTTATCCTTCCTTCTGCTATTCTTTCACAGTTTCATGTTGCTCTGCATTGCACTGGCTCTAATAGCCAACTTTCAGAATTCCTCCCAACTTTCTTGGTGGCTTTGGGGTTGTCTGAGTCCCTCTGCTCCTCACTTTCGTTATTTACTTTTCTGCCAACTTCTTTCTGGCTCCAGATTTAAAATGAGGCCCTTGTTTTGTTTAATATACTGATGAGGTCCCACCTCAGCTGTGACTGATTTTGTTATTCTGTTTGAAAAGGACCCTGAGTCTTAGGCAATTTAGAAGGCTTGGAGTAGGATTGCATGATGGATCCTGTTTGCTGTTAAGACAAAGTCTTATTCAATTGATTCTTTAGTTGGGAGTCCTTCTTTTGTTCTGAGACTTATTAAACATGACCTTGGGCTGGAATCCCCATCTAAGTGGGCACCAAATAGCCAAATGACAGATGCCAATTACATTAACCTGATAATATACCCTATTATCTTTCTTCTCCACATGAAGAAGGCTGAGTAATGTTAGATCATTATTATCCCTGTCATGTTCATTGCTATGAGTAAAACTCAATGATGTATGTTGATTATGTCTTTTTTTTTGTTCTGGGGATTTAATGCAGGGGTGCTTAACTGCTGAGCCACATCCCCAGCCTTCTTTTGTATTTTTATTTAGAGACAGGGTCTCACTGTCTCACTGCATTGTTCAGTGCCTCACTTTTGCTGAGGCTGGCTTTGAACTCCTGATCCTCCTGCCTCAGTCTTCCAAGCTTCTTGGATTACAGGTGTGCACTACCTCATCTGGTGATTATATCCTTTTAATATTTAGAAGAACAGTGATTAGAATGAATAAGGGTGTCTTTAAAGTCTGTCAAATGACTCCAAGTTGACCTGTTGAAATGGTTCCATTAGCTTTACTGCTCTCAGTCCATTAGCTGGTGGCACAGGGCACCTACCAGCCACCATCCCTGGCTTCTGCTGGCTGCCCACAGCAGGAAAAACGGGCCTCTTTTAAATCTGGATAACTAAGGTTGCAGATTAATTGTATGTCTTTATCTCAGATGCTGTTGATAAGAATTCTGTCAGCATTTTCATTAAGAAAAGTTTAATGAATGATATGACAAACTGCTCAGATGTTTGTTCATTTTTTCCCTGAGGATTATTTTGGATGAAGATTTCCACTGCTATGGCATTTTTTATACAACACTGTATAATCCTCTGCTATGCAATGGAATAGCTACTAACCCCATGTGGTTATTGAAATTAATTAAAAATAAATGAAAGATTTAGTTCCTCTGTTGCACCATCTGCAACATTTCAAGTGCTCTGTTATGGTTTGGATGTGAGGTATCCCCCGAAAGCTCAGATGTGTGAGATAATGTAAGAAGTTTCAGAGGAAAAATGATTGGGTTGGAGAGTCTTAACCCAGTCAGTGAATTAATCCTCTGATAGGGATTAACTGAGTGGTAACTGCAGGTAATAGGGTGTGGCTGGTGGAGGTGGGAATTTGGGGCGTGTCTTTGGGTATGTCTTTGTACCTGGCAAGTGGAGTCTTTCTCTGCTTCTGATCATCATGTGAGCCACTTCCCTTTGCCACACTCTTCCCCTGTGATGTTCAGCCTCACCTGGAGCCCCAAGGAATGGTGCTAAACTTCCATGGACTGTGAGCCCTCAAATAAACTTTTCCTATTCTACAGTAGTTCTGGTTGGGTCTTTCAGTCACAGCAGTGAAAAAGCTGACTAAAACATGTTCTGTAGCCCCATGTGGCTAGTGGCAATGGAGAAAGGATATATCCACAGATTATTTCTCTTATTAAGTAGCTAAATGACTTTGGGAAATTCATTTGACTTCTCTAAGGCTTCAGTTTCTGCATTTGTTAATGGAGTAATTCTACCTGCAAGACAGGGTAGTGGTGAGGCTAAATGAGATGGTGACTGGTGTCACCATGATGAGAGTGACTGGCCTAAGTGCTCAGTGAGTGTTAACCTGCTCTTTCCTTCTCAATCCTTAGATCATCTGCCTGACTGGAAAGTCGGTCTGAGCTTGAAGGCCTGGCTAGGAGCAGATAATCACCTTTTCCTCAATGGTACTAATGGGAATTGTGATGTCTTTGAGATTCTAAGATTGTGATACCTGCCCAGGCAGGGAAGGGACGGGTTTTATTTCTTCTGCATACTGCCTTACATAGTTACTCCTCTATGCTTGCAGTCATTGCCTGAAATGAATAGGTGTGTCCCAATCAGTAACATTTGTTACTTATACAAGACACCAAGGTTTCAGATGATGATTATGTTATGTAGATTGGTGGTTCTTAAATTTTAATGGGCATTAGAATCCTTTCAAGGATTAAGGCAGAATTACTGGATTCTACCTCCAGAGTTCCTTGCATTGTATGAAACTTGTGTTTGCATTTGAGCTCCCAGGTGGTGGTCTGCAGCTGCACTTGAGTTCTGGTAGTAGGAACACCTGTGGTGGCAAAGATTATTTGTATTCCTGGGTTACACTAAGAAAATCTAAGGCATATTTTTGAGGGTATGATAATTCTTTATAATGTTGCAAAAATTGCAATTTAATTCTCAAAAAAGACCTTTTTTTTGATCAGATGCAGATGACCATCTCAAATCCACTGCACATGTGACTTTATTGCCAATTTCTGCTTTTGTGTTTACTGTTACATTATCACCAAGTGATTTCCAGAACTGGTGACGTTACACTTTTGATCTAGTATTTCTGTGGAGGTTGTTGGACATACGTAGAAGTCCAGAAGTTCCTAAACTTGAGCCCCAGCAAAAGCAAGACCTTATCAGTGTGTTTCACAGGGAGCTTGTAGCATTTTGAGTGAAGAACTATTTTCCTGGCAGGACATTTAGTGTGGCCTTGCCCACTGAATGCCAGGAGATGTGTGCCAGGGTCAGGTGACAAGCCCAAACCACTTGCATACATTTTTGAATGCTCCCCTGGTGGGGGAAAGTTATACTCTTTTTATTTGTTTATTTTTGTGGGATCCCTTGGGGGTCCCACAGGCATCAGGTTTGACTTAAAACAGCTTGATCTCTGCTGGTCTGGTGATCCCATGGCTGATGCTAGGCCCCTGGGCCTCCCACTACTTGCTTCTGTTCTTTGTGACTCCCAGGTAAGAAAGTGAGATAGCACTTGGTAGAGAAGGGGGCGCATCATAATCTATTATTTTGCCTATAGAGGGCAGCAGCACCGAGAATGTCCTGGCTACATTTTAAGTGTGAGTAGTCAGCCCTGAATCTCTCCGTTCCCTCTGTCCTCCTTCTCACCTTGCCCCTCTTTTTGGCATTCATATCAAGAAGAGATATTTTCAAAATATCCTGCTGCCCCAGCAGCTTATGGCCAAGAAGGCGACCTGGTGTTGGCTGGAGAACAAACTGCTCTTTGGAACGTGGTTTGGGGGTGCTACCCTGTTCCCACAGCCTGAGCGTCTGCAGGAGGAGGCTGTGGGAAGCTGGCGCCTGCTGCCTGCATCTGGGGCTTTGCTCACACAAATCCTCTCTTGCTTTCTTATCCCCAAATGCCTCTTCCCAGAAAGAATCTGAGTCAGTCTCTTGTCATTAAATTACTTCTTGCCAAACTACGACAGATGTCAAAGCAGCTGATAGGAAGTTTATATCCTCCCTGCCCCCCTTCTACAGGCAAAGGGGGTAAAGAAAAGATTTGCAGGAAGGGGGGTGCGTGTTGCGGAGGGGAGATGATTGTCAGACATGGTTCAAAGGAGGGGAAGTGGCTTGATATTGGTGGCTCAATAATTACCCCTCTTCCCCCTGTGAAGGCGCAGGAATGGGTCCCACTTAACTCCCTGTCTCAACAGCCGACACCTTTGGATTTCATGTTGTCTGGGAAGGAGACATGATAAACATGATAAACATCCTTTGGCTTGGCCTGCATGCTTGTAAAAGTGAGGGCTTTTCTGAGGAGGATTTCTTTTGGTCTAGTGCTTTCTTTCCTGTGTGAGCTGGCTCTCACTATTTCATGCATACAATTTCAATTTATCTTCTTTCTCTCAAGCAGCAGCACCTGTCTTGTCATTAACGACTCCTGATAATCCCTGCTCCTAGAGCTCACAGAGGCTGATTCTTGCTGAACCTCTGGAGGTCACTCTGCAGTAAGACCCAGGGGTCTCCTTGGCTTGGGATCCTCCTGCAGTAACCCTATTCCTTTTGATTTTGTTTTTGGCTTGGGATTATTTTTTTTTATTATCACCTTATCCATATTTAAGCATAAATAGTGTTGATTACATAACATATTGTTGAGCAACAGGTTTCTAGAATTTTTTCATTTTGTAAAACTCTGACTCTGTTAAACAACTCCCCATGGCCCCTCCCATGAGCCCCTGACAATCACCAATCTGCTTTATTTCTAAGTGTTTGTACTGTTCCTGGCACCTCATATAAGTGAAATGATGCAGTGTTTGTCTTTTTGTGACTGGCTTATTTCACTTAGCATAATGTCTTTGAGGTTTTATTTTGATTCCACCATGGGTTTTTATTGCTGCATTATGGTTGTACATAATGGTGGGATTTGTTGTTACATATTTGCACATGTATTCCATGTAACAATATAATTTGGCCAACATCATTCCCCAGTATTTTCCCTTTTCCTCTCCTCCTCTCTCTCTCTAGTCCCTTTCCTCTACTGATCTCTCTTCAATTTTCATGAGACCCCCTCACTTTTATTTTCCTTTTTCCTCTCTTGGTGCAAGGTTTTCCTTTTCTTGGACCTCTCATTCTTCCACCTCAACTCAGGCCAAGTCTTCTCTGAAGCTGTCCCTGAACCACCAGGTGATGTTAATCAGGCCTCTAAAAGGACATGGAACCCCAATTTGCAGCAATTATTTATCAAGTTGGGGTATATTGTTACTATAAGCTAGGCACCGTTCTAGGGGTGCTTCAAGTAAATATTCACTGATTAACTCACATAAAACAATGATTATGAGGTCGTGTATGGGGAAATGAAGCACAGAGACCTTTAGGTCACCCAGCTAGTAGATGGAAGAACTGGAATTATAAACCAGGGTGTCTGGCTGCTTATTTTAGTACAAATTCTGTATTTGTTGCCTATTTGTCTCTTCAGCAGACTATGGAGTCTTTAATAGGTATGGGGACTTATTCTCCTTAAGAGCCTTGTGCTAAGCCCTGTATCTGGTACATCGAAGGTCCTGAGCCCCCATTAATGAACGCATAAATAAAGATAGGGTGCTCTACTTAGAAAAACTTGAAGGCACAGACTCTTTCTAATGCCAGTTACAATTTTCACTGGGATGAGAGCCTTTAACTAACAGGATTTCCAATTTTGTTTCTACCCAACACTTCTATAGGTTATAACCTTGTCCCTTAATAGAGGGCTATCCATGGCTTGTACCTGGGAGAGCACATTGGAGAGGTTGGGGTTGCACCTTAGTGGATGGGGCTGGGTTTTACATATATAGTTTGAAAAAAACAACAACAACCTCTAGGTGTTTCTGATTTGCCCTCTGATGCAGACTTTTGGTTGGGAATCATTGAGCTGGAGTTGTAAGGCACTAAAATGAAATGCGAGGCCAGAGCCTGGAGATGGAGAATGGGGGAATCTGAGGATGCTGGGAACAGTTGGGGACTTTGCTCTACCTGCCAGCTCTTCTAAGGACCAATGTGAATGAATACAATATTTTCCTTTTTCTCCCCACTCCTCAAGTTCAGTGGAACTGTTACTGTGGTTGGTAGCAGTGAGCTGACTGTCCTGTCTCTTTCTGGGAAGCTGACTGTCCCGTCTCTTTCTGGGTGACTCCCAGAAAGAAACAGGACAGTCAGAATGTTTACAACCTTTCCTGACCTCATTCTGTTTTAAGGACATAGGTCATTAACTGCTGACTGAGGACAGAGTGATAGAAAAACATTCCACACCAAATTGTGATTCAATTTGGGCATAACAATATATTTTTGATCCCTGAAGTAATTGTCATTATTTACTTTATAAAATCCCAGCAGCAAAAGCCTTTAGAAGATCTACCCAATTTTCATTAATTAGAACCTGCTGTATTCATTGTCTGACCATAACTTGTCTAATGCCCTAACTTTTAAGCATTTTAAACAAGAAATCTTCTTATCACAGTAATTTAGCTACATTAGTAAGCAGTAAATCTTTGACCCTGAGACCCATGTGTATCATGGTTGGTATACAAGTACCCTTGGCAACATACAAAACATCTCAGATGCAAAAATCTATGTACGGATATCCAGTTCTATGATTTAGTGGTGTGACCTCAGGATTGTGAAATTACCTATTTAGTCCTCATTTATAATTTAGGCTAGAAAGTGACAGAGGGCTTCCCTTGCGTGCTGCTGTGATTGATTGGTAGTAGCTGTTTGTAATGCTTTACTGAGAAGAAGTATAGTGGGAAAGGGTGTTGTAGTTGATTGTTGACCTGGTGGAGGGAACATTAATACAGAATTTACTCAGTGTTTACCAACTTTAGGTTTGTAATGAGATAGTTCCTTCTCCATGGAAATATATAGAATGTGGTTAATGTTCACTCTGGCCCTAAAGACAAGATAGACCAATCAATAGTTTTGGATTTTAGTATGTTATTAGTATGTATATATCATCAAAACTTCCAAAAGATGTGGACATTTTGTAGGTTTTGGTGCACCCCAGAAAATTTAATGTCCTGGGTGAGTTTGACAAACAGACTGAAATTTAATTCCTCTTGGCATGTTCTTACTGACTTGGCGAGACTTTTAGATTCCCCAGGTCACCTGCTATGTTCTGGATGAGAATATGAGGAGATAAAATCATTGGCATCCCAGGGAGTGATGGATTTTCTTTTCTTTTTCTAGTTTTGAATTTTTAATTTGTTCTTCTTAGATATACATGACAGTAGAGTGTATTTTGACATATTATACATACAGGGAGCCTATCTTATTTTAATTAATTAATCCTATTCTTGTGATTGTACATGATGTGGAGTTTCACTGTGGTGTATTTATGTCCAATTAATTTATTTCCAATTAATTTCACTGGAATTATGGGTTTTCTGATCATCAGTTTGTTTTTGAGAGAGATTTTGATTTGTTGCCCATGCTGGTCTTGAACTTACGGGCTCAAGCCATCCCTGCCTCAGCCTCCTGAGTAGCTGGGATGACAGGCACACCTCTATGCCCAGCTTATCCTGGTGAAACTTAGATCTGTAAAATTGTATGAATCAAAGCTGGTCCTGATAGAAATAATGGAGAAGATTCTCAATAACTGAACTCTGATGGGTAAAAATGTTCAGATACAAAAATAATTAGTTCCTGTTTTAAAATTTACATAGAAAACCATTTCTCCTTATGAAAATTTCAATAAAATAAAAAAGGAAAAAGTGAAAAATGATTTAACTGCATTCTATAGAGAGTCACTTAAGGATTTTAATTTACCTCATGAATATATTACCCTGAAATCAGCATTGATGAAATTCTGATTAAATATTTACATTCTTAAATGTAGATGGAAAGTACCATCAAAGCCAAATCGTAGAATTTTTAACATCATTGGGTTGAATGCAGAGTCAAAATGATTTATACCTTTTTCTCTAAATATGAAGTGATACATAAATCCTTTCTGAGAAATGGGATTAATTTGGGGAGGCAAAGAGATGAGAGGAGTGTAGATTTCAAACTTTTAAAAAACAAAAGAGACGTTAAAATCTTCCTCCAGGAAGAACTTGGCTATCAGAACTACCCCAAAGAACATTCATCAATGAGGTCACCTCAGAGTCTGGCTTTGGGCATGGGTGATTTCCATGATTGTGACTTGTAGAAATTCCTTTAGAGAACGGCAAGGCTTTGCCTAGGGAGAGATCCAGAGACTCATTAGAGGCTGACTTCTTAACCTAGATTATGTTGGTAACCTTTTCATCCATATGAGGGAGTGTTCCCGAGCTTAAGCTTCAGTCAAGTCTGCTGTTCACACACAAGATCCCTTGAGGAAATGATGCCAAATGCCTTTTTCTTGTTTGAATTTTTACCTCTTCACTTGTTGCATTTCGGTGAGGGTGTGGGGTGTGTGTGTGTGTGTGTGTGTGTGTGTGTGTTTGTATGGAGAGAGAGGGGGGGGCAGGGAGAGAGGGAGATTTCTCTATAGACTATTTGACAAGATTACAGCAGAAGCTTCAAGGCAGGTACGGTTAAAGTACAGCCATCCTGAGGTAGTGGGCTGAGTTCTATCTGATTGAACAGTTCTCAACTGGGGGAAATTTTGCCCATCCTCACACTAATCCCAGAGGACACTGGGCAACATCTGGAACCATATTTTCTTTGTCGAAACTGTAGTACTGAGTGGGTAAAAACCAGTAATGTAATGTCCCACAATGCACAGGACAGTACCCACCAATAAATAATTTTCCGTCCCCAAATGTGAGTTGTGCCAAGATTAAAAAATCCTGTGATAGAGGTACCAAGCTCCCTTCAACCAAATACAGCTGGCGTGCACACACTGTTTATTGAGAAATGTAAGTTTAGGAAAGCCAAGAAAAGAGGCAAGGTACTAGATTGACTTTGGTGTCTGTACTTTGTCTAGTTGCCAGGCACTTTGCAATTGTGAATTCTGGAACATGGGGGTGGGGTGGGGTAATTATGTATATAATATGATGAAGTAAAAAGTAATGATTAATAGCTCAAACTTGGGTAACAGAAAGACTCAGGCTTTAGTTCTGACACTTATTGTGTGACCTTGGATGTGTAACTTAGTTTCTTTGGGTCTCAAATTTCTATCTGTAAGACAGATACCCAATGATGGTACCCAACTTAGTTGTTATGAAGATTAAATAATATGATGCATGCCAAGCACTTAGCATTCGTTCAAACACATAGTTGTCAATGACATGTTTGGAAATGTGGTCAGAACAAAGAAAATTATGAACAGAATGAAGAGTCCAATCAGGCAATAAATAAATTAGTTGAATACAATCAAGTGGTATAGAAAAGAAAAAAATGGCTATAACCCAGAAAGGGCTGCAGAATTTACCTGCCCAAATGAGGAGCCAAAAATTTGAAAGGTAGCCAGGTCTAGTTGTACACACCTGTAAACTCAGCTACTTGGGAAGCGGAGACAGGAGGATTGTGAGTTCAAGACTGTCCTGGGTAACAAGGCTTCCACTTCCACTCCCATTCCATTCCTTGCCCAATGCCATCTCAAAAAAAAAAGGTTTTTTGGAAAGGGATTTTAGTAATGGTAATGGTGATGATGTCTCTTGGATTGCAAAATTAAACCACAAGCGTGGCTTGGCAAAGACCCTTTTCTCATTTTCCTGCCAAGGTCACTGGACAGAAAGGACTGAACAGATCTACCTGATCACGTTTGATTCTAGTGGAATTCTCCTGGCCTATATGTTATGTCCTGAGTTCGATTCTCTAATAAAAAATGAAATGTGACTCAGCTTTAGTCATGTTACTTGGCTCAAGATGGGAATCTGCTCCTTGGGTGGGTGACTTTCTAAAGCATGGGAACATGTTATAGAAATGTAAAGATAATGAAGTAAAATCAAATTCATAGTATGCATACTTTGGTGTGGTTTATAAATTACTGGTATATTCTACATATGTGTTTATTTTAAGGTGTTTGAAAGAAATCTGGCATATTAGATGATTTGACTACAATTTGAAATGTTCAATTTATGAGATTCATTAATTTTAAAGGAATAGTAGGCTTATATTGTTTTTAAATGTTTTAAAAATGTTTATGAAAACCCACTTTACTACATTTTAAGTTTGTTTTGTTAATTTAATAGGAATTGCTTATATGCTTCGGAAGATTTTGCTTTTTAGTATTGTAAGTCTATTAGACTTCTGGAGTGTTTGAAAGAATCAGGTGTTAAATATGTACAATTTAAAAAGTGCCTAAAGGAATTTCATTAACTCAATTTTAAAATTTAAATTTAGTCTTTAAAACTTATCAGTTGATTGAGCATAATCAAAGAAAAAAGTGATCATGGATTTCTATTTTTATATCAAAATATTAGATTTATAATAAGACTTCTAAATTGACCTTAAAGGATAGGGCAACACTAGTCTTTTGAATTTATGCTTCTACATATTTAACTAATTAAAATCAAATTGCCTTGGAGTAGACCTTTCATAAAGTTCCTGGAGAGAATTAATAGCTCAAATGACATTAGTAGGCACTCCATAAATGATAGTTATAATTAATGGAAATGTCTGTGTGTCCTCCTGTGATCTTGAACCTTTGCATTAAAACTTCTACCACTGCACATCTATTTCTTGAGACCTGGAGGGTCCTGATTGACTTCAGGTAAAGATTACTCCAAAAAACCACACTCTTTTTTGAGTTGAGAATTTTATTACTATTGTTTTCACACTGAGGAGACTTAGTTACATAAAGTCATATTCTATAAGTTGATTATCAGTAGTAGAAGCACAAAGATGTGGACAGTGGAACAGGAAGGAATGTCTTTTGTCAAAGTGCAGTCTGTGTGACAGAAACACATTCCTCCAAACAGCCTATGTACAAATAAATATAGCTTTCAGTTATGTATAGACATATTCACAGAGAATAAACTGACACAATATCGCCGTATATCTTGTCATCCAGTGAAAATTGCTCATGATAAACACAACACACACAAAATGACAAATATCGTTTAGAAGTGTATCCACTGGATTCTTGAAGGGGTAAAGATAGGGAGTTTAGATGTTTTTTAAATGGAGGCAAACAAAGGAAGATGAGACCATGTCTGTCTCTAAAAAGATCCTTTACAAAAATGGCATTTGGTATGTTTTAAAATCTTTTCCAAATATTCATGGCAATATTTAAAAAAATGTATTCTTTTGATTGACATAAATAGTTGTATGTACTTAGGAGTACACTGTAGTGTTTGGATTCATGTATTGTTGTGTGACGATCAAATCAGAGTAATAAGCCTGGTGTTCTGTTGCACAGTAGGGTGAATATAGTTGACAACAGTATGTTGTATATCTGAAAAGAGCTAGAAGAGAAGATTTTGAATGCATTCTCATGTTTTTACTATAATTTGTCCAAAGACAGTTTACAAGTTTTAGAGCAAATATCTGTGTTGGAATCAACATTGAAAACATTTTCTCTGTCTTGAAAACAAAAGTATATTCTATTTTTCCTCTAGCAGCAACTTCATTAACTCAGACCGGTAGCTTCTGCTACTCTTGCTTTCAATGCATTGCTTTTCAAGTCTGCACTTTGAAGATGGCAACTATTGCTTGTGGAGTTTTTTTCAGACTCAAGCAGAAGAAAAGTCAAGGCTAGATGCAGGGTTCAAATGGACTCTGTGTGCAGGGTTCAATGAGGCAAAATGCCACCTTATGGACCAACAGTCTCTGTCCTTTAGAGAGACTCTTCAGGTCATAAAACAGCCTCTAACAGAGGAATACCACTGGCTCTGCATCCACACACCCTTTCTTTAGGGAGAGGTGGACATGGAAGCATCAAGTTGATGGGGTTGTCCAATTTAACACACGTATTTACTCTACGTAGATAATTTAGGTACCCAATTGTGGTGGATATTTCCAGGCTGTTAAGTGCCTTTTGGTCATATTTTAGTTTTCACTCAAAATATATAAAAACTTATGATGAAGTAAAAAATTATAAGTTTTAGTTGCAGGACGTCTGTGTATATACGTATGCACACAGTCTACCATATTAGGTCAGAAACTGTGTGTTTTGGTAGAAAGGTGGGGGGAACCACCCAGTGCCTTATGAAGTCTGCTACTTTATATGTTCTTCCAAGGAATTTTCCTAATTCAGGCATAAGAAATTATTGACAAGTTGTATATCTCTATGCCATTTTTATAAGGGAACCTCTTAGATCCATCCTATAGTATATAAAAATTCAAACATATCCTAAATTTCCCAGGTATGTTTGCTAATTATCAATTTCACTCTCCATATGGAGGAACCTGGCTTTACATAGCAAATGGATTCCTGAAAAACAGTTAATCTATAATTTTTTTTAAAGGAAGAATTTTCAATGTAGTATCAGAACTTGTTATTTAAAGGAACTGTGTCATAAGCTATTTTGGAAATGAAGAATGCTTCTGTGAAATAAATAATTTCTTTGATTTTCTAACAGTTATATTAAAGTACATATTTAAAATTTAGTAGTAGAATTGTCTAGAACAATAATTGTAGGTAATAAAAAATAGAACAGGTAAACTCCAATTTACAACAAACAATACAAAACAGGAATGACTCGTGGACTGCTTATTGATTGCCTATATTCAGAAGCCCTGAATATATGTATTATTGTTATTTTATGGCTTTAATTAAGACAATTGTCTCTTATGAAGTACCATAAAGTGCAATATTAAAAAAATTAAAAAACCCAAAAGGCATCCATTGTCCTTCAGTTTTATCCTGATGAGAAGAATTGGAGATTTGTTTAATTAAATGGCAAAGGATTATATACTCTTAATTCGTGCATGCAATTTCATTCTTTAAATTATATTATTCAGGGATTTAGAATTATTTCACTTTTTTCTTTTCTTTTTTCTTTTTTTTTAAAGAGAGAGTGAGAGAGGAGAGAGAGAGAGAGAGAATTTTAATATTTATTTTTTAGTTATCGGCAGATACAACATCCTTGTTTTGTATGTGGTGCTGAGGATCGAACCCGGGCCGCACGCATGCCAGGCGAGCGCGCTACTGCTTGAGCCACATCCCCAGCCCCACTTTTTTCTTTTCTATTCTTTTTTTTTGTGTGTGTGTGTATGTGACATTATTTTAAAAAAATTAGCATTCTCTTTTGGTTAGCTGAGAGTTTGAGAGAACCATTGATCCCCAAGGCCTTAGTAACTTATATATCCATTATGAAGAAATACACAACCCAAAATATAAGACTGCAGGAGTATAGTCCCATTCTTACAGTGAATTGTAGACCATTTTTCTAGGCCAGGACACCAATCAGTGACCTTACAGTTCTTATCCATTCTACCACACGAGAAAGTAGGCTCACTGCAGTACAGGTGGATAAGCTCTGACTTAGTATTTAGAATGAAAATTTTAACTCCTCTTGTAAAATCAAAGCAGGTAAACACAAGCCCAGAGTTTTGGAATCTTGAGTGGTGTCTCTCCTATGCTGAGTTCTTCGTGAGTGTGGGATTGTGGGCTTGAAAGCAGAGTTTGTAAGCTATGCCCAGTGCTCAGACTAGTCCCTGGAGAACCACTGCCTATTGTGCTTGTGGTAAGCAAGACTCTCTGGTGCTCTACAGTTATTTCTACTGCTCTCTTCTCCTGTGGTTGCGGATTCTATCCATATTTTAGTAGCAATTAGAAAGGATTCCCCCCCAGCAAGTAGTCAATTATGTGAAAAAAAGGTTGGGAGCAGAGGTCTAGCATTTTTGAATCTTCCTATCAATGAGGTGGAGGAGGAGGAGAAAATGCCCAATTTGCCAGGCATAAGCGCACTGGGAGGCTGGTAGTAAGAACCTTGCAGGGATATAAACACTGTGTCCAACCTGGACTTCAGAATTGAAAGTGGGGTTAGAAATAAGCAGGCTGAGACCTTAATAAGGCCAACTAGAGACTCTCACAGTAGGCAAAGGCCTGTGCAAATGCTTTGGGCAAGCTGAAAAATGCCACTGGCTTCATCTAAATGTCTCAGAAGAGAGATAGGAGGCCACAGAGAACACAAGATTAATGTGAAATAGCAATGAAGAATGACTTTTTAAAAGGGAAGAACAACAGAGTGTGCGTAACAAGGGAGCAAGGCATTGAGTTCCAGGCTGGAAGTCAGCACTGTTCAGACTTATACTCATGTCATGATTAGTCATAAGGTACCATAATCCAAGAGCAATATAAAGCATTTAAAATGTCTTAGTAAAGATGAAGTGGGAATGATTAAGAGCATTTTGAAAAGACTCTGAAATATCAAACTCAGGAGACTTCTGATGAAAAGAGGTAAAGGGTCACATAGTGGTGACTTCCAAATATGTCAGGGGTAAAGAATGCAGAATTCCCATATGCAGTTTTCTCCCAGAAAGAAAACTAAATGAAGTCATCAATTGTAGGGGCCGGGGTTAACCTGGAAGGAGACTTTTCTGACACTGAAGGTTGTTAACATTGAGCTTGGTCACACCAGGAACATCTCTACTAGGATCCCTTAGGGGTCTGTGTGAGTGTGTGTAGGGGGGTTGCTGTCCTTTGGGTCATGCCAATAGGCTGAACAAACTCTCTTAAATGGAATTAAATCTTTGGTGTGAGCCTATGCAAACTCCATGGCACTCTTTCAGACTTATTTATCTGCTTAAAAATAAACTCTTTTAGGTTTTCCAGTCTGTCAAACATTTAGTAAAAGAGCATTGGCTCAGATCATATGGTGCTCCATACAGTCACTCACCATTCGTACACTAGTTTGAACTTAGTACCTAGCCTATCAGAATTGCAAGGCCACCTTGGTCTTTCTAAACATGGCTGAGTAATGGATTCTTTTCTTCTTTGTGGCTCTCTCTCGCTCTTTCTTAAGAAAAGTCACTAACCAGATTAGAGACCTCTGGGAATCTAGGTGGTATGGAGCAAGGCTGATGATCCACATGTGAGGAAGGAAACTACAATGGCTGTGCTCAAGTTGTTTTGGGAAAAGGGGAAAACACATTATTTCTGTTTGTAGCCAACAGGAGCACATCTATAGCTTTTGTAGGTCTCTGTTCTCCTGTTGATTAAGCATTGCAGCCTGTGCACTTCCAAAGCGCCTGGGGAGGTGAAAGAAATATTGCAATGGTATAGTAAGAAGTAATGGAGTTGAGCTGGCTGTATTTCCTTTATTGCTTTTTCTGTTTGCTATATATTTTAAAGAATATGAGCCTGCAAAATTAAAAAGAAAACACAAAGATACAGAGACAGGAGCTAAACTTAAATGGACAGTGGATCAGAAATACAATTACCTTTCTTCTCCCAAGGCATCTTGAGAAGGGATTAAAAAAATCTAGAATTGTGTATACATAAGGGCTCTTGTAATTGTTTAAAAAGCCTGATATTTGTTATTTTAAACCACATAAGGATGTGTTTCAATGCGATGCTTTCTTTCTTAGGAATTCTAGTAAAAGTAGATTAATTTCTCCTTTCTCCCGTGTGAGTGTGTGTGTGTGTGTGTGTGTAACTTATATATGATAATCAACTACCTCATTGCCAATGCCTTACGGCTGATTGAAGATGATATTGTATAGGGATTGAGGATGTATCTTTTAAAAAGCCATGTGGTTATGTAAGATCTGGATTAGCTTCTATAGCACACTTTCTCAGAAATCACCCTAAGAACAGCTTTTATTTATTTATTTATTTATTTATTTTCTGGAACAGAGCTGCCACCGGTGATATGACCACTTATTTATTAAAGTAACAATCTGTCTGGGGTCAAGGAAGCATACCATCCACGTAATAGTGTGTGTGTGTGTGTGTGTCTGTGTGTGTATGTTTGTGTGTGTATGCGGGGAAGAAAGCATACTAGAATTTTCTGAAATGTTTGCATTCAGACAGGCCATCAGATCCATGACAGACACTTTCAATGTAGAAATTTCAACAGAGCATTTAACTCAAGTCCTATTTTCTTCAACACTATCTGGCCAGCAGCTCTACAGGTTGTCTTTTCCTTGATCAACTTTCTGTTAAGGTGGTCTGGGATGGTGGGCTTCCCTTTATAGGAATCTCACTGTTTTAGAGGCATTTAAAAGATGGGAACAACGCTGAGGAGTTTGCCAACTCTCTGTCTACCCAGGGATGGGTGTATGTTAGCATTATCAAAAGGCTAATCACTGAGACAGCTGTGTTTTACTGAAATGGCTCCAAATCACCTGATTTGTGTCTCCTGTATAAAAGATATTATAATAGCCTCTGTCAGGTGATGCCTCACAAAACATTTTTTTTCTGAATATTAAACAACGCCTGCTTCTCTTTATGATCTTTTGAGCAAGGATTTAAGATATTCTGCTGTATCTTCTGAGCTAATAAACAATCCTACTGGATGGTCCCTGTGCATGTGTTCTGTCTTCCCCATCTGTCATTGCCTGACTCAGTTTAGGTTCTGAGTGACACTGTTTAATCTTGTGTTTCAGTTCCCTAGGAACTGGTCAGGTCCAGAGGGCAGCTGGATATGTCATGTGCATAGTCAAATGCAATTCAGAAGTTTCTGTTTTTGAACTTTTGGTTTGATGCAAGTTGCTGGGTTCTTCTCGACTGCCTAGGGCTATTGGGAAGGTGACAGCAAGCAAGACCTGCTTGGTGTGCTATGAACCAAATGGAACCATTTGGGTGCAACTCATTTATTTTAAATCAAGTAGTAAAATGTTGGCTTGAACTTTGGATACTATTTTATACTCTGCTCCAAAGAAGCAAAGAGAGTACTGCAGTCTAACATTTTCTTCTGTGCTTCCTGTTGTATATTCTTTGCTTCTATGTCAGCATTAAAGATATGGCTAGGGCTGGGGCTATAGCTCAAATGGTAGAGTATCTGCATGAGAGGCTCTGGGCTTGATCCCCAGTACTAGAAAAAACAAAGGTGGAAGAATAAGACTGGGCAATTTCTTAAGGCTGAAACATCTATATTCTGGGGATGGGGAAATACAGGTGCTTATGTGTATGTTTGTATGTATATATGCATAGAAGAAAACCATCTTATGAGATCAGGAAGAAATGCTCCCTTTGGTTGGGACTGTACTTTTCTTTGACTTTGACTTTGGCAAACTCGATATTCCTTGCTTTTGAATTCTAATGTGATTGGGTCTCTCTCTCTCTCTTTCACACACACACACACACACACACACACACACACATTCATGTACATGCATACACACACAGAGGCATACAGAAAAGGGGCTAGAGATGACCTACTCTGGAAATCATAATGTGGAAAGTTTTCTTCTAATTATGTGAATGAGTGTAGGCCAACATATAACCACTTATTCACAGATGCAGCAATGAAGAGAAAGCCAGGGCAAGCACTGGAAGGTGCCTGTGTGCCACTTAGGGGGACACTGCTGTCACAGTCATGCCCAGCACACGCCATTGAGGTGGGAACCAGGCTTGGAAATGTTGTCTTCTCAAAAGCAACTTTTCATTAAAAACTACAACACTCCCTGTAAAGTGCATTCCCAGCTCTTAGGTGAGTAAAGTATTTCCTGGTTGCTTGGACAAGTCTTCACTGTGAGCTGGGAATGAATGGGAAGAGTGAGGAGGAAGGGAAGGATCAGGAAGTACTGGAATAAGAGCAGGGCTATACCTGACCTCCTGCAACCTTTCTTATTTTGTATATTCTACCTGTCATTTTGTCAAGGTCACCTATTTAAGCCTTTCAAACAACAAATTGGTCAATAATACAGAATTCACACAATAACCACCTATGCTCCCTTCAAGTAACACACAAGAAAAATTACTTCCTCATTCTCTTTCACTCTAAGTACAAAGTCCTGCCCTTGAACAAGATGCAGGTTTCCTTCACACATTAGAAAACTCCACTTTGCAAAGCTGGAGAGATCTGAAAACAAGCCTGGGGGGCAGTCACCTTGAATTCTTGTTTTCTCAGGGGGGCTTCATTTTTCAGTACTTATTACTTGTGGGGGAAAAGCCATGATGGGTACTGCTTGCTGATGCTTTACAGAGTGAGCTAAGGTTTTGGGGGAGAAAGGACTGACCTTGCCTACACTCTCAGGTCACTTGACCTTTATCTTCAACTATGTGTTCTGCATCCTATCTTCCTATGTCAACACAACACAATCAGAGCAGGCCTCAGGCACATCACAAGCTGAAGACATGAACATGTGTGGTGAAGAGCCCCATGTATGATGTTGTCGACTTTCATATAGGCTGGGCACAGAATAATGGACCATCCTCTGTTTACTTTTGCAAATGATTTTAAGGAAATCACAACTTGGGGAAATGAAAGATTCTACATATTTTTTCATCAATTTAGTTTAACCCCATCCCCCCCACTAGTCTTATTTTCTACTGAAATAGACTTGAGAAATCATACAAGGTGGCAAATAGAACTTGGGGGCATTGAATAAACAAAATGAAAAAAAATTCCATGTAAAGTTGAGCAAAATCAGAAAATAAAAACTTGAGGTGACCGGGTTGAAGCCAGCACAAAGAAACTTTGGAATATAGTCTTCAGTGTACTTTAAAAACTAGAAAAAGTCCCATCTGGGGTCCTGATGGGAGGAGAGACATGGACATTGCACAGGCTTTAACCAAATCCTTGAAATAGGACCCAGAAATCTACCTGGGGTGCACCAAGTGTGCAAATGCCTTTGCAAACATCTCAAAGCTGCCTCCAGCCAAGTAGTGTTGATCAGAGTTGATTTAGATCTATTGGGAATAATGATTCTTAGACACTGAAGCCCTTTATGATCACATTGGACAATGATTTAAGGAGCCATGATGCCCTTACATTCCCATTAGGTGGCAAATCCCACTGAGCACCTCTACTGGATGGTGTTTCTTATCACACATCAAGGCTCTCCTGGCAGGTGTTTGACTTATATGTGAGCCCTTAGCATCAAAATATGTCTAAATGGTAATCACAGCTAAAACTGCCCTCCTTCTTTCGATGATAATGGGACATGCATTGGAACAATATAAGTTCAGTTTATATAGTTTTGCTGTCCTAGAAAAGTACTAATTTGGTCTGCAGTCATATTTTCTACTTGCATGCTGGGGCAATATCAGAAAACAACAAAACAAAACAACCCAACCCTAGTCACCTCCCTCCTGTCCCCAAACCAGTATTCACCCAGTCTTGGTTTTATCTCTGTCGGTCTTAAGTACTCAGAATGGGTATGCAGAACAGTCTTCCCTGTATGATTAGTGCAAATGGTTTGGAGGGCTCAACTCGCGGCTCCTCCAGATTCTCTCTGCTAAGCCCTCCTCCCTACAAGCAATTTTCCTAAACCATCCACCTTGTTAGGCAGGATCCCGGTAAATTGAACATAGGCTGAAGGTGACAGCAACACCACCTTTGTCTGTGGATTCCATTAGATCACCTCTTGCACCTAGAGGTAAAGTCCAGACTGAAGGTTGAAGGTTGATGCCCCTCTTCAAAAAGGTACTGTAAATATACTAGAGCTATCCCTGAAAAGATGCATTTATACTTACATGTATATATATATATGACTTTGTATATATATATATATATATATATATATATATATTTATATAATTTTTCTTTCTTTGTGTTTGTGTACAGTTATGTATTAATCTATAGGTATGCAAAGAGAGGAATAATACAGGAACAGGCAGGATTTGTGTGCTCGTGTGTGTATATTTATAATATGTATACTTTATAGGTGTATATGTAGCCTCTGTCCTTGTTTGCTTCCTTACAACGAATGTACCTCCGGCCAGCGAGGAGTACCTGTCAGTGGTGAATGGAGGGATGCCCCATGGTCACGGTTCTTTTTGTCTCTTACGTGGAGTCATTTCTGTAGGCAAGGGTGAAGAGCCTGTGAAGTGAAGGGTCCCATGTGAATCCATCCCTCCTCCAATCCACCAAGGAGGGACACTTGGCTGGGGCTGTGTGCCAGCTGCCTCTTCTCAGGAGGCCAAGGAGCCTAGAGCCCAGAGCAGGAAGGGACCATCCACGCTGTTGGTCCACGATATGGCTTTTCCGCTAGATGGAGACGGGACACATCAGAATTCTGTCTTCTAGGAGGACGCTGATCACCAGGAACACGAAGTAGAGGCCAAACATGATGAAGCCCAGCACTTTGTTCATCCGCCATTTGCAGAGGGCAATGGAGAGAATGACGAAGAGCAGCATGATGAAGAGGAGGACAATGGCACAGAAGAGGCCATTGCTGCTGACAGCCACTGGCTGGAATCTGTGAATGACGGTGTACAGGAGCCAGGGCAGTGGGAGCCTGGGAGGAAGAAAGGAAGAGCAGGGGAGAGCAGGCAGTCAGGCATGTTGAGAAGGTGCTCATGGATAAATCTACCCCTGAAAAGAGTGTCATGAGATCACATAAGGAAATCAGGTGAACTTTGAAAATGTTTATCTATTTCCTGATCAAATTAGGGAGACCAGAGATTGGTCCTACAGAGAAGCAATATCAAAGGCATGATTCTTGTAGGTGTTTTCTGAATTTGATTTGAAATTTTTTTTGTTTTCTTCCTAATGAAGAGTAAAATTTTGCTCTCAGCCATAAAAAGGTGAACTGGAGGATTTGTACAGGGTGAGAGGAGAAGGCGACAAATGTAGAGAAGGCATAGAAATTGATGGTAAAAAACGGAAAACATTATTTTTAAAAAATGGAGATAAAGAATAACAATGACTTAACAATTTAAAAGCAAGTAAAATTACATGATGCTGGGCGTGGTGGCGCACACCTGTAATCCCAAAGCTTCAGGCAGGAGGGTTGCAAGTTCAAAGCCAGCCCCATCAACTTAGTGAGGCCCTAAGCAATTTAGCGAGACCCTGTCTCAAAATAAAAAATAAAAATGGCTGGAGATGTGGCTCAGTGGGTAAACACCCCTGGTTCAATCCCTGGTACCAAAACCCAACCAAATAACAACAATAAAAAACAAAAACCAAAACAATAACAACAAAAAACCATGATGATGGTGGGGGCTATGATAGGGTATATATAGAATTCTAAAGTTTATCCTGGAAAAGATACTGATATTCTTTTTGATTTAAAAAATGGTCTTTCGGGCTGGGGATGTGGCTCAAGCCGTAGTGCGCTTGCCTGGCATGTGTGCGGCCCCGGGTTCGATCCTCAGCACCACATACAAACAAAGATGTTGTGTCCACCGAAAACTAAAAAATAAATATTAAAAAAAATGGTCTTTCTGAAAAATCTGAAGAATATAATTATCTTACATTTATAAAGTTTAAAAAACTTTATTGTGTATTTCTAAACCTGTTTTCTACCTTTACATTTGATTTTTAAAATCTGATAACATCTTTTGTTTCCCTTCCTGAGTGGTGATTCTAAAACACATCAGGAAAACCAATTGCTAGGAATTATGGTTGTCGATGGTAGGACTCTCTGGGAGGGGAACATGGCTGAAAATATCAGACCCAAGTGGCCTGGGTATCTGCAGGTGGCTGGGTGAAATGCAGCTGGTTCTTCCCATTGAGAGTAATGATGGAATGTTGGCTGGGGAGAAACTGACTCAGCTGGCTGTACCTTCTGTATGGCCAAAGAAAGTTGAGTTTTGACCTGGTCTCAGGGGTATGGAAGAGGAGCTGCCCTTTTGAAACATGAAGTGCTCCAAAGAAAAAGCAAATAGTTTGAGAGAGAAATAATGAGGGTGAAAAAGCAAATTATGCATCTGCCTCTTCTGCTGGAGAGTGTGTAAGAGCAGAGCCCAAGCACTGCATCTTTGAATCACCAGGGCTTGACACTAGCTGGCCCCCACCTGGGTGCATATCTTAAGCAGGGTAATGCTGAAGTGATTGATGTGATGGCCTGGTGGTGATTAGTACAGGCACTTTTCTCTGGCCAGGAGTGCTCACTTCACTGAACCATGTTGGGTTGAGATTCCCCAGGGGCAGCCTGGAACCAGGTGAAATTCCAGTACTTGGCAGGAGAGGACAGTCTTGGTATCCTGGGTTCAGCAATGGAAAGTCAGAAACTGGGAGGGGAGGGCCTGACAATGTTGGTGAACTCATCCTGGTGAGTTCTTCTTCCACATTTCCCATGCCTTTTAAAGAGAAAGACCCCAAACCATTTTACTCTTATTAAACCAGATGTTGTAGTTTGAATCTTGAATTATACCCCCAAAGCACTTGTGTTGAAAGCTTGCTCCCAAGCCTATGACACTAGGGGGAGGTGGTGGAACCTTAGGCGGAGGGGCCTTGTAGAAGGGTTTTAGACCATGGCGGGGTGGGCCCTTGAAGGGGATATGAGGACCCAGTCCTTCCCTCTTTTTCTTTTTGTTTCCTGGCCAATGAATATCATAATCATGTAGCTACAGGCTCAAGCAACAGAGACCATGGACTGAAACCTCTAAAACTGTTGGACAAAATAAACCTTTCTTTCTTTTAAGTTGATTACCTTAGGTATTTTTCACAGTGACAGAAAGTTGACTAACACACTAGACAAACACATGTATGTTTAAATACATACACACACACACACACACACACACACGCATCCAGTTCTGATGAAGTTGAGCTGACAGCACAATAAATAGTTTGTAAACACCCTTTAAGGGAAAATGGCATTTTTCATAATAATTTGAAATGCAGATACAACTTGATTCAGAAAAATGATCATTTCAGTGTTATTTGAGTAGTAAGAAATTGAGGATATCATCTTAAAACTTCCAATGGGAAACTAGCCAAATAGTAAATCAATGTAAGTCAATGTAATGTTATACGGCTATTTAAAATCACAAGTTTATAGTGATATAGAAAATATTCATGAAATAACTTTAAATTTAGGTTTTACTTATTAATTGCAGTGCTAGCAATCAAACTCAGAATCTTATGTGTAATTTAAATTTAGAATAAAAGATTTACATAAAAATAGCAATGCAATTTTATTTGCATAAAATATACACATTTTAAAATGTTGGTGAATTTTCACTGATCTTTATATCTAAATCCTTTATGCATTATTCTATGAGCAAATAGAAAATGCAGGCAATACTATGCAGAAACTTTTACACTCAATGTTTTTGCTAATGACATCACTTAATATATTGGCAATGACATACATTGGTATAAACCTTAGGAAAGAAGCTTTTGGAAAAGAAATATATAAAATATATCATAGTCATTTTAATGTTAAAAATATTTAATCCATTATATGGCTTAAAGGAATTTATCCTAATAAAATAATTAAAAGAAAGAGATTTTCTGCATAACAAAAAATCTAAAAAAAGATAAAAAGATTCTTTTAAAGGATAATGGTTAAGCTGAAAAGCAACAGGATGGAATATTTGGAGGTCTAAAAACATTTAGAAAATGAGTCATGTGATTTACTAAGTTTTAGTAATAAATGCCTCTTTTTGGTATGTACACATGGCTTTGGATGAAAAAAATAAAAGCCCTATAGGAGGACAAAACTGACTGTTCACTAAGAAAACCAAAATATTTGAAAGAACATTAAAAAAATGAACTGTGTTTTAGTAGGTTAGGTGATATTTTTCTTTGGACTCTCATTTGTTGTCATGATCTATATGTAATTTTAGACCAATGAACAAGGAGTGTCTTACAACTTTACTAGAATAGTTATTTTTCAAACACATGGCAAAGATGCTAACTGAATACATAACTTTTCTTAGCTTATAGGATTTTCTTTTTACACTACAAAGAACTTTCTCTTTCTCTCCTTCCTTTTATTTTTTTTTTTTTTAGACAAACATTGACAAAAAGGCCATTCTGAATGTGTAGCCAACAGAGCAAAGAGGTATTCTTTACATTAGGATAATTTCCTTTAAGGCATGTAACTTTGAAGGCATCCATCTGTCAGTCCTTCTGTCCATTCCACAAGCATTTGTTAAGCCACTACCATGCAGTCGGCGATGTGCTAGGCTTTGGTGAGTGCTTGCCCTTGGGAAGTCCGTAGGCTTGTGGGCAGACAGGACCTGACAACAGTACGATGTGCAGAGGGTCTATGGGAGTAAGAGCCCTAGCTCAGACCCACAGGGATTAGAGAAATCAGGATTTGAGCTGATACTGGAAAGGTTAAGAGAGCTTTCCAGGCAGAGAAGCAGGGTGGGCAGACGAGGGAAATTTAACAGGAGAGGGCACATTGGGACTCACTGGAGTTTCAGACAGTGGAAACCCAGGGTGGGGTTTTATGCACAGACAGTGTGGTTGACAGTATTGATTTTCCCCCTCAAATCCCAGCTACTGCATTTACCAGTTGTGTGAACTCTGTGCCTTTCAGTATCCATATCTGAGGAATGGGGATGCTAATATATAACTCCATGATCATTGTCTTAAATGGAAAAAAATGTATGTACAGTATACATGGTGAACATTGTATGAAAAATGATAAATATGTGTTTGGTAATGAAAAGGTAGAAGACAACAATATTCAAGATACTTAAAGAGAACATAGATGCATTTCATTGGATTTCCAAACTCAAGTGTTAAGAGCCCTGCTCTTCTGGGAACACAAGGATAAAATCCTGTGTCTTTCTTTCTCGGGGGACTGCCATTCATGAGGGTCATGAGTGAGCCTACTTTTACTTTTGACAAGTTAATGTGATGGGAGAGATAATATCACTCCTCTCAATTTGGCTTACTATAGAGATTATTCATACCTAGAACTCCAGTGCACTTAATTGTAAGGGGAAAAAACCCTCATTTTCCTACTTCCAAAAAACCTAGACTATCATCACGGGCACAGGTAAACCAATGAAAACATCAAGGCTGCCAACATTTTCCGAGGAAATGGGATGTTTGTGCTGTCTCTGCTCATCCCAATCTGTCTTAAAATCCAAATCTTGCCTGAGGCTGGTCAGGGATATTAACTAGAATATGGAACAAAACCACCGTGAAACTATCAGAGCATCGAAGTCTTGTCTGAATTCTGAAGATTCATAATATGTGGTGACTGCAGTTAAATAAGTGGAATTCTCCTAAAATATTTTCTAAAACATTAATTCTAAATTCAGGTATGTGTTTCTGCTTATCTAGGATGCCTTACTCTTCATTAAGTTCTCTGAAAAATAGAGTTGGTGAAACTGAATGGTCCTCCCAAGCCTTTGTTTTCTGTTGGTACTGCTGAATTTTGGGCTCAGAGAGCCTGGTCATATCTTTACAGACTCTTGGAAGACAAAGCCAGTGATGGAGATGGTATGTACTTTTATGTAGCTCTCACTTACCCTACGGTGATGTCAAAAATATTACTTCCAACAGAGCTGGACACAGCCATGTCTCCTAGCCCCTTCCGAGCCACGATGACACTGGTGATAAGATCAGGGATGGAGGTCCCAGCAGCCAGGATGGTCAGACCCATAATCTCTTCACTAATGCCGATGGTCTCTCCAACCTATATATCAGGACAGGGGAAAACGTAAGTGTTGCAAGTCACAAAACCATCCTAACCACAAACAGTTCACCACAACCCCTTTTAATGAGTTCCTTCTCTGTGTTGTGCTGAGGACTGAGATAACAAAGATGAATGAACTACAATCTATTGCCATAGAGGAGTTTATATTTTTATGACATTCAGACCCAAGAGATCAGCAATTTACGTGAAGATTAAGCAGATAATCTCAAATAAAAAAGAGCCCCAGAGGGCTTGAGTGCAGCCACCATATGGTGTTTCCTAAAACCAAGGCAGGGATTCTGCAAGATTTGAATTATACAAGCCAACTAGACTATTGAACCCAGGGGCAAACAGCACCAAGTCCTGGAATGTGCCCTTCAATTTACCATCAAAGATTAGGGACAGACACTCAGTGTTCCATTTGTTTTCCTTTAATATCTCTTATTGTCTGTACCACTCAAACATTTTTGGATTCCACCATTTCCACAGGAAAATTGATTTGGCGTGTGTTCAGGTTTGGTAATATGAAAAAGCAAAGCTGCTGAGTAGAGGCAACAGCCAAGGAATCAGAGGACCTTGGCCCAAGGTCTGGTTTGGTATCTGTTAAGTGCTTAGTCCACTGCTAACTGTTTCATTGTACAGTGTCTTCCGTTCTTGCTTTCTTACCCATAAAGTGGGGTTGGTAATATCTGCCTTAACAAGGGGTTTGTGGGAACTGAATGATAATCTGTGGAAAATCCCTTCATAAGCAGTACATCACTATCAAAAAGTAAAATGGAGTTCACAGCAATTACATTTTCTTATGGTCTTTGTCTTTTAAGACTGATATTTCTGTTGGGAGGGTTGTTATAGCCTCAGAAGCTCTTCCATTCTTTTGAGCAACTTGTCTTGTTGGGACTTATAAAAATATTGAAAGTATTTTCTGGTGTTGACGAGTTGCAGTTCTGAAAATCTACATAATGCTTTCCATTTGGGCTCCAGCAGCCTACTTGATGACATCTAGAGTTTTTTGAAATAGTTTAAGGATAATGATAAAGGTCTTCAGGGAATAGAATACTCACTTCTTCTATTTTTTTTTTAATTTTCAAGTTTATTTTGGCTCACAATTTCAGAGTTTTTGTTCAAGGTCAGCTGATTCCATAGCTCTGCACCCAAAGTGATGGAGAATATCGTGGCCGAAAGGTATGGCAGAGGAAAGCAGCTCAGGATGTGACAGTGAGAAAGCAGAGAGAGCTCTGCTCACTAAGGTCAAAATATAAACCCCAAAGTCATGCCCCCAGTGACCCATTTCTTCCAGCTACACCCTACCTGTCTATGATTACCACCCAGTTAATCCATTCAAGTGGATTCATCCATTGCTTAGGTTCCAATTCTCATAGTCTATCATCTCTCAACATTCTTGCATTGTCTCATGCAAGTGTTCTTGGGGGACACTGCATATCCAAACCATAACAAATGAAACCTGTGTTTAATTCTAGCACTCCTAATTGTGTAACTTGCGGAAAAATCACAAAACCTCTTACTTCTGGCTTCTTGACCTGTGCAATGAGAATGCTTCTAGTTCTTTTACATGGCCTCTTTTAAAAATATGTGTCCAGAAATTTATAGTCATTGAATTTTGAACACCATCTCTGGGGTTTGAAATATATGCTAGGCACGTACACCCCAGACAAAATTAGTGCCAAATATGCTTTTCTGTCTCACTGCATTATGCTTTCCCAGCCATAGCAAGTCAGTTACCTTTAGCAACCCAACAATAATTTTTGTTATTAAAACACTTTATAGACATGGGTTCAATCTCTAATTTAGTTAGAAAGTTAGCTCTTATCTGGTCTCAGCTGATTTCCCTACATACATAGAATACTTACTTCTGGATCTCCTTTTTTTCATTTATAAGTAACTTCTTGGCTCCTATTAGCTTAAAAGCATAGTTGGGAGCTTTATTTATTTTAATGATCATGCCTGCTCAGAAACTGGTGAGCTACCTTAGTTTACTATATGCTTGTGGCACACAGACTTACTGCTTCCCATTAGAAAGTAAGGTCCTTGCCAATAGAATCCTTGGGCTCTATGTCCCTAATTTATAGAGCACAGCCTGGTAAATAGTAGGCTCCGAAGACTTGTTTGCTAAATGAACAAATCAATTCACATATGAAGGTTATTTCCATAGCACGTTTCCCCACTGAATCTTTTAGAAAAAGTTAAATAAAAATTTTGCACAAGAGTACCTTATTTGAGCAAAATGTTCTCCTTGATGTCTTATTTTTGTTATAATCAGAGTGAAATGTCAAAGACTATGAAGATGCTGACTAAATGATTGATGTACTAAGAAATGTCTAATTTATTTAACATTTTAATTTAAATTCTTAGGGAGAATTCTAAAGCAGGGATGGCTTCAAAAACCATTGATATTTGGAGTTTGAGTGCTAATATAGATATGAAGGGCCAGAAATCGATGAGGAGTATGCTGGAATGTTTAAGAGCTGGTTTGGGACAGAGAAAGTCCTGGGTGCATATTTTAGACTGTAATTCTAGGGCACAGGAGCCACCTTCTCTGGCTCTCAGTTTTTTTCATCTGTAACATGGTGTTAATAGCATCACTCAGAGTTGTTATGATGGTTATGCGTGATAATGCTTACAAAGTAAACAATATGGTGTCAGGCATAAAGTAAATGATCACTGAATATCAGCTAGTATAACTCAGACATTACTTATTTTACTCTTCAAATTATGAGACTAGCTATCAGGGTTCTCCCAGCATGGACAAGAGCTAGTTTACTGGGGTCAGCTACAGTGTGGGAAGTCACGTGAATAATGACATTTTCTTAACAAATAAGAATTTTCATTATACATTAAACCCCTGATGAATCTGGGTGGCTCTAGAACTAATTTCACTGAAGAACTATTTTTTTTTTAGGGGCACTGGGGATTGAACTCAGGGGCACTCAGCCACTGAGCCACGTCCCCAGCCCTATTTTGTATTTTATTTGGAGACAGGGTCTCACTGAGTTGCTTAGCACCTCGCCATTGCTGAGGCTGGCTTCAAACTTGCCATCCTCCTGTTTCAGCCTCCTGAGCCGCTGGGATTATAGGTATGTGCCTGGCAAGAATTGTTCTTCATAAGCATGTTTGGGGTACCCATCACTGAAGCTGACTTATGAAGAGCCAGAGGAAAGATGAAGGTCACAGGGATGGGACCCTACCCTGATCAAATCAGGTCATGAAGATTTTCTATGTTTTCTTCTAAACATTTGATAGTTTTTGCTTTTACACTTAGAACCATGATCTATTTGCATATGATATGAGGTAAGGATAAAAGTCAATTAATTTTGGTGCATGGAAATCAGATTTTTCCAGTGCCACTTGTTAAAAGAGTCTAGTCACATATGTTCTTGGCACATTTTATTTCAAATTGCTGTTTTATTTTATGTTAACAATTCTAAGACTATATTAAGCAAAGAATATAAATGGGCAGTTTGGAATTTATGTAGTATATAGTCAAGATTAAAAGGATGAATTCTGGAGTGTCCTGGGTTAGAATCTCAGTACTGCTATTTACTCTCTATGTGACCTTGGCCAATTTTATTATTAGTTTTAAGTTTAACTCATTTACCTGTACAGTGTATATAGTAATAATACCTCCTTCATAGGATTAGAACCTGTGTACAGGTTAATGTCAAGATTATAAAGACTGGGGCTGGGGCTGTAGCTCAGTGGTAAAGCACTTGCCTAGCACCTGTGAGGCACTGGGTTCGATCCTAGCACCACAGAAGAATGAAGGTAGTGTGTTCATCTACAACCCAAAAATATAAAAACAAAAAGATTATAAAGACAAAGAGATGTGAATTGCCCATCTTATAGCACTTCATATAATAATGGTCTTCAAGAATGTGAAACCTTGTATTTTATTCTTTCATTCATGTTTTCAACTACAGTTACTGAGGTCATATTTTGTAATAAGCATTGCAACTGCACTGAGCTTAAAGTGATAACATTGAAAAATATTATTTTTTATTAGCTGAAGCCCAAGGAAGCCATTTAGTCTCTAGGTCCTTTCTTGAGAGTCAGCTATGAAAAGCTGGTGAGAGCCGTGCTGAGTGGCTTGCCCAAGATAAATACCATGAGTCAGGTACAATGTGACCTTCCTCTCAGCCCTGGGTTGGCCTGGCCTCCGGCAGGAAGCCCATTCAGGCTTGCCTTCCTTCATGTGGCTTTCTAGTGGCTATACCAATTTGATTCTAGGCCACAGGGAAAGGTCCAGAGACTAGGGAAAGTTCAGTCCTGCCATGTTTAACTTGTCTGTGTCACACTCAATATTGTTGTGACAGTTTCAGAAAGCAAACACATTGATGAACCAAGTGGCAACCAAGACTGAGAGGACATAAAGCAGATGGGTATCGCTGTCCAGGTCTTACCTGATGCGCCCACCAGACCATCAAATAAGAGAAGGCTGCGATCCAGGTGATTGAGCCAAAGAATGTGATGGGAAAAAATTTCCTTGATGACTGAAAGACAACCAGAGGAGGCAAGAGTCAGGGCTACCAGTTGTGATGAACTTGACAGTCTAATGCTAAAACCACCTGTGCAAACACTGTCCCCCCATTTCCTGCATTTTGGTAAGACTGGCAGTCAAAAGGCCTGAACTCTCTCTCATCAAGTTGCATAAAATTCTCTCTTGGAAATGTGAAATTGGTGGAAGTGGAATGATTGCAATGCTGGTTCCTGGGTTGGAACTCTCTTAAAGAGAATATGTGTTAGTTCCTGCAGTTAGATGTTTAAACACCCTCTCCTCCTGCCCTGTCTTAGGCCTGGTTTCTCAGTCTCTCCTTCCGTCTGTTAACTACATCATATTCTCCCTCCATCTCCTTCCCTCTTTTTAGATTGCTCACAAGTTCATCAGAATAAATTTCTACTGCTTACAAATGTTGAATTCTAATAATCCATATGCCAGAAAACCTATGCAATTAATTACATTAAACAAGAAATGGGAAGACTTAGTATGTTTAAAAATAGACTGGATCATCTTACAGTCCGCATTTATTATCAGGAAAGCCATCCAGGAGGCACTACAGTAGTTTATATAAATTCCTGGTGATGGCTAGTTTCCCAGACACGGGACTCCATGTGTCCGCTGGAGAGGACAGAGGTGGAGATGCCCAACTGGGCTGATCTCCACTGGTGGGCAGGGGCAGGTCAGACCTTGTTGTTGGGAGTGTTTTTTTCTCACCCCAAGCTATATTATGTCTAGTTCTGCTTCTTGCCTTGAACTTTGTACAATCTCAGGCTTCTATTTTGAGCACTTTGAAAGTTTTCTAGGATCATCAATAAAAAATTAGATACCCAAATGCAGTGTTTCATACCTGGCCTCACCACATAGACGTCCAGGCTTGCACTGAACTGTTCTGTAGATGCCCTTTGTGGAATATTTGGAATCTCTCAAAACATGCTCAGACAGCAGGAAGCTGTCTGAGAGTCTCTCACCTATTATTATCAAATACTTTTTATATATAAAAATACTTTTATATATTTCAAAGCTTTCCATATTGAGAAAAAATCCCCTCCTTTTTTTTTTTCACTTTGATAATGTCATCTAGCTTTGTCCAGAGAAAACAAATCCTGGAGTTGACCTGGATAAAAGTAACTCAATTGTCTGAAGGGCTGGCCTGGGGTGGTTACAAAGAACATTTTCTGCCATGGGTTTTTTAAAAAAATGTTTTAATTATTGCATTATAGTTATACATGATAGCAGGGTTCATTTTGATATAATCATACATGCCTGGAATATATATGCTTAAACACCCTCTGCTCCACTGCAGTCCTCAGTGGAGGACTGGTTTCCTTCCAGTCCTGGTTTCCTTCCAGTCCTCCTCAGTGGAGGACTGGTTTCCTTCCAGTTACCTGGTTTCCTTCCCTAGTCAATTTCATTCCATGTTCCTCCCTTTTCATGTATCTCCCTCCAATAGTCTCCATTGCTCCAAACTAGGTTTATGTTCTCTATTAATTTCAAGTTTTCAGTAAATGTTGTTATCACTCACTTAGACCTTAAATTTTATAATCATTGTTTTTCTCTCTAAATGACTGCTGCTTTTTTGGACCATTCATTACCTGGGATGTCTGAAAGATCAAGAGGACTTGATTAAATTGTGGGAGGACATCAGGCCACAGCGAGTAACCAAAACCTTCCCCTTAAGTGCTTCCCTTGTTCCTTCCATTTCTTAGAAGGAAAATATTTTGGGCAAGGACTCAGGTCCCTGGGAACACTTCTATGGGTAATGGGGGAAAAATATTTTTTAAAGGAGACTGAGACACAGCCCTATTTTGTATTTATTTAGAGACAGGGTCTCACTGAGTTGCTTAGTGCCTTGGTTTTGCTGAGGCTGATTTTGAACTTGTGATCCTCCTACCTCAGTCTCCTGAGCTGCTGGGATTACAGGCATGTGCCATAATGCCTGATGAGAACTTCATTTCTGAAGGTAAATTTCTTTAAAGCTGGGAATACAGCTGGATTCTGGAGAGCAAATTTCCTGAGCTTGGGCTAAGAGATCAAGTTTTCCCAACAAGGCATCTAGCTGATTGGACCTCCCACCTCTTCCATCTGGTCATGAATCACTGTCTCAGGGTTCTATGTATTGCAAAGTTTCTGATCTGGGGTCCTCCTGTGTTACAGGGAACAGAAGGGCCCTTCTTGCCATGTGGGGCCACACATGATTTAAGCATTAAACAGTGCTTGATTCTGACCATTGCATGAGGGAAATGAAGAGCTTCTCCCTACTTTAAGGTTTAGCGTCTGTGCTGCATGTCCTGGGAGAGTCTTCATTTCATAGATTTCTCACTTTTCATTTGGCTCACTTACTAAATGTGTAATTGGTATTCATTTTCGTATTTAATTTTTTTTTAACCTTTGCACTTCTGCTCATTGAAGTGACTTCACAAGTCAGAATCAAATCACTTGAATTGATTTCTCATCTGAAAAATGGCATCACTGAACTACAGAATAATCCCAGGCAAAAGGTAGAAAGCAAGATATCTGTCTAAGAACTTAATGAAACTAAATTGAAACAAATCTGTTAGAACTTCTCTCATTCAATACATATGGGATAAAACAAAATTGGGCCATTGTAAATTGAGGTGAAGTCACTTTCATCTCTTCTTCATGGTCTAGACAGTGTTTTGGGTATATATATATATATAAAAGAACTTCTCTCATTCAATATTTAATGCTGTGATTATTAATCAAGAAACCAATTAGTAATTAATGGGTAACAGAAAGTACCTAATGTTATATTAGGGCATCATTAAAAAAGGTTTAAAATCAAATGTGTGAATTTTCAGGGTTTTCATCATAAACTAAGGGTAAGTAAAGGATGGGCACTTACTTTGCACCTAGATCTCCAACTAATGATAAAATTCAAACTTGGTCTGCCTGACTACACTGCATGTATTCCTAACATGTATGTTACACTGATTCTTTTCTAAAGAAAAACCAATCGTGCTCAAAATACACCCAGCTATAGACATAATGATGATGATCATCATAATACTAGGCTCTGCTCTGAATGTCGGAAAATAAAAAAAGCATCAGGGAAACAGAGACTAGCATTCCAGCTGTATGGCCATCTGCCTCTCCAACCTCCCATATTGTTCCTGCTTCAGAAGTTTTGTGACCCTTCACGCATCAGCAGTTTGCCTAAGTGTTTCCCTGTCAAACTACCTTGCCGTGCCCAATCTTACAACCCAGGCATTCCTTCCTCTTTCATATTTTTATGGACCGTTCCCCTTCTTTGGACTCTATGACTTCATTCCAGACAGCACTTCCCTGTAGCACCTGTGAAGCTGTTTAGTTACCAGTCTCATCGAAGGGAGAAAATATCCCTTCAAGCCAAAGTCTAACACATCAATGTATGTTTAGTCTCATCCTGACATCTGTTGGGATAGGCCTTGTACTAATTAGCAAATAAGCAAATTATGTCCATGTGCTGCCTATTCTGTTTCCAATGTAATGGTTTACTTATACAAATGACAGTGAATGTTCTCATTAGAAGCTTTTAGTACACCAGAGTGGTATTAGCTTGGCTTGAAAAAAGTTGCTGGACATTAGCTGGCTGCATAAATTGGCCATATTCATACCCATTTAAATTCAACAAACATTCATTCAGCATCTACTCTGTGCAAGGTTCCAAAGTATATGTTTTTTCCTTGTGGGGGTTGGGAAGAGTGAATGGGGGTCTTGCTATGTTGCCCAGACTGACCTTGAAATAGTGATTCTCCTGCCTCAGCTTCCTGAGTAGCTGGGGTTATGGGCCTGTAATCTACCACACCCAGCTTGGAATATACATATTTAACAAAGTTCCCCACAAAAATCCCGTTAAGATTAAAAGTGTGGCCCCTGGATTAATATGACTGGTTCTGAAATCTCTTCTCACAGATTACCAGTGATGTGTCCTTAGACCAATTACTTAATCCTCTTAAACTTTTATTTCTTTATTTTTAAAATGGTAGAAATATAAAAATCTAGTTGTTCTGAAGATTTTACATACATAAAACGTCTAGCAAAGTGACGGGCACATAATAATTGTAGCGGTTATTAGATTTATAAAGCTTCATTTTATTTTTTAAGGAATGAGGAAACTGACACTTGGGGAGGTGTCAGTGACTGTGGAGACCTGATCTAGAGTCTTGGCTTTGCCTCTTACTTGGTTGATTGTGTTTGGACAAGCTGACTAAACCTCTCTGGGTCTCAATCACTTCATTCTTGCTATAGCTGTGGTTGGCTCATAGTAGGCATTCAATAAATACTTGGCAACTGAATAAATGATAGACATTGCAAATATCTAGCTGTGTTCTCAGATTCCTTTTCAGCTGTAGTGTATTCTGTTTTCATAAATCATGAGATGCATTCCTAAGAACATCCATGCTAGGCCACGAGAGAAGAGAAATTCGGGAGTCTTTATTTTGCTTTTTATTTTCAACTTTTCACCAAAAATATGTTCATATTAAAGTTTACATTTTAGTTGTTTTACTTTTAAAACAAAGTCACTAATTTAAGAAAACTATAAATGTGAAGCTCATATTAATTATGTGAGCTGAATGTGTACGTGATCCAATAAACACTGTCAGGTAATTTGCATATAAATGAAGTGGAAATAAAGACAAGTGGGAGTACTATTTACACTGAAACTAGAAGTATACAATCATGTTTTCCTTGTAATTATTGTTAAGGTTTGGGATGCTTATCTCTAGGAGTAATTAAAAAAACCACTGAAAAGGCAGAGCTGCCAGGCCTCAGGATTGCCAAATATCTCTTCTTAAGTTTCTCCTCTTATTGCTGTTCACGGACATTTTCTCAGGATCTCTTTGTGGAAGCATATGAGGCCTATGGTAGGACTATATAAATGACCACAAGACTTGGCTGCTCTTCTCATCAGGAGGACAGGTCTATCTCCTCACTCTTAGAGTCTGGCCTGGCTTTATGACTTGCTTTGATCAGTAAAATATGGTGCCAATAACAGTGTGTAAATTCCAAACTAGATCTCAAAAGGGCTTTGAAGCTTTTATTCTTGCTGCTCTTGGCACTTTACCATCCTGTGATTAAGTCCAGGCTGGCCTGATCAAGGATTAGAGGCCACATGGAGCAGGGATATACTTCCTGCTCAAATACTCTCATGCTAACCAGCAGGCAGCAGCAGCAGAACTGACTAGCTGAGCCCAAACCAATCTGCCAGTTCAGTATTGTGGGTTAAAATTGCTTGTGGTTTTAAGGTTGGGGTGTTGTGTTATACACCGAAGGAAAGTGATAAACAATCAAATCTAACAAGACTCTTCTGCACTAGCATGATCAAGAGGCATCTTAATGGCCTTTGTATCAACGGGCATGGTTTCTTTCACTTGGCATATCATGTTATATAGAATAATCTACTTCCAAACCAGTATGTTTTGACAATAAACTGGGACTATCCTGGGAAATTTGGGATATAAGTTTACCTTAAATTTGCAATATTTTACCAATGGTTATCTTTGTATTTGTGCTGTCCTTAATCACAGACTGTTTGGCTAACATTTTGCCTTGAGATTTTTCCAACCCTTTATTCACAGTAGAGGAAAAATATGGACAGAGTTGAAAAGTGCCTTTTGTAAGGCTACACACAGGGAACACCCACTGTAGAATGTGGCAGTCAGGAGACCTGGGTACAAGTCCAGCTCCTTTTACTAATGCAGTGAAATAATCTTGCCTTGTAATTAGCTGCATATGAGCATGCCTTTTTTCTTCTACTGAACTTAATAGAAATTGTGAATTTTGTGTCTTTATATCTCTCAAAGGGTCAAGCCCAGTGCTCAGAATATAACAGGTATTCAACAAATATTTGCTGCAAAAGTTTTAAAACAACCAAATATTCCTCATAAAAATCTTATTCCTGCTTGGAATAACACATAATATGTATACTCAGAAAAACACACAAACATTCTAGTTGGTCCATGGTTGGCACTTGGGGAACAATGAGGAGAAGCCCATTGGCCACCTGAGCCCAGGGGACAGGGGCTGGCCCTCAAGTGTGGGCTGCACAGGGAAGGACAAGTTTGTGGTGCAGAGCAGTGCACCATTTTCCTGGATCATTCTCCACAGTATCACAGCATTGGCCACAGCGATTGTCACGATCCAGGTGACTGCTGCCTTGGTTAATTCTGGTTTGTTTTCCAGGAGTTGTTATTGGGGAGTTTTTGATGTTCTCTCACAAGCTTCCTTGACCCTTTGGCACAATACAGGATGAACATTTTGCCTGCCTTTGCTCTAAGAGTCCCGCCCAACCCTGAGAGCCCAGGGCCTGCGGTTATTGGCATCTTCTTCCTGTTCCCACACAGCTTCCTGGTTGCCTCTGTGGTTTGCGCTGACACCCTCTTAGCCAGTCAGCCCTCTTTCCTGTGAGGGCCATGGCGCACTGGGCCATCTGGAGGGATTTAGAAAACCATAGCTATCTCCCTGATTTCCCTCCCTGGGGCAAACAGAAGTTCTGGAACAGCATAGAAATGGAGAGAGAGAGAGAGAGAGAGAGAGAGAGAGAGAGAGAGAGAGAGAGAGACTGATTTAAAAAAATATCAGTGTGATGTAAACCAAGGGCAAAACAAAAAACAACTCCCTCAAAAAAAAAAAAAAAAAAAAAAAAAACCCAAAAAGCCATATACACAAAACAAACAAACAAACAAAAACCAAAAAAACAAATCCCAAACATCTCTAATTATTTGATTGTGTTTTCAGGAAGCCAGGCCTTTGCGTAGGATAGATGCTCTGCAGTTGTGTTTTGCATAAGGAAACCTAAATGCCACCTTAATATTTGGGTTTTGAGTTCTTCCACAAGGGGATCCTTTCCTGGTGTATACTGCATAAGACATGGCTTTCTATCAGGCTGGGTTATTTAAAGTCCAGGCTAATGATTTTTTTTTTTTTTTTTTTGGTACTGGGGATTGAACTCGGGATACTCAACCACTGAGCCACATCCCCAGCCCTATTTTGTATTTTATTTAGAGACAGGGTCTCACTTAGTTACATAGTACCTCACCATTATCGAAGCTGGCTTTGAACTCACGATCCTCCTGCCTCAGCCTCCCAAGCTGCTGGGATTACAGGTGTGTGCCACCTCACCTGGCTAATCCAAGCTAATGAGATGGGATTTTTCTCCTTTTTTTCTCCTTTAAATGAGGAAAGTAGGATCATCAAGGGACTCCTGAAGATTTATGCTAAATTATGCTTGATGTTACCACAGTATTCTATTCCAAATGAATTTAGAAATGATTTTTTTTCCCTGATTCCCACTTTCTGATGTCATGATATATGAAGAGAAGTCATGTGTTCACACAGACCTTGGTCTGAAGCTCAGTTCTATCCTCTAGAAAGTGGGTAGGGGTAAGTCACTTTCTCTCTCTCTCTCTCTCTCATATATATATATATATATATATATATCCACCCTAGAGGTTTTCTGAGATTCCACAATATAACTTACTAAAAATACCTAGTGCAGAATCTGCTGCATGCATATGCTTTTCTTGAGCGGATATGTGTGAAGTGTCATGAAAGAGAGTAGAGCTGTTTCTCCTTTACTTCTCATTAGTTCTTTCACCTCTAGGACATGCACTAATGGCCAGGAACCATTAATTGGCCAGGAACTCAGATTGTACTTTGCTGACCATAAGATAGTGTTGTGTTCACAGCACCCTGTATCTGGTAGATCATCTTGATTATAGAAATGATAATAATAAAGGATGGGGAGGATCACACATGAAGGCATTTTAACTACATAAATGCATTTCTCTAAATTATTTTTTGAGTTAAGTGAATAGTCCATGTATATAGCCAAAAGAAAATTCTAGGAAAAGTGAATCACCCTTCTGTCCAGACCTATAGGTGTGCTTCTCAGAAGTAATCACTATGGTGATTTTAAAATATGGTTGCAAGGTCTTTGACACTCTTATCAAGAGTGTCATATGCTATATGTGACTGATATATTCTAGGTAAACTTTTTTTTTTTAATCTCCACCCCTTTAATCGCCACAGGATGACTGCTTTGGCCAGTAGAGTATAGTTACTATATAACTTCTGAGACTAGGACATCAAAGACCACAAAGCTGCCTTTTGCTTCTGGAACACTCACTCTTGGAGCACTGACCTCTTATGTAAGATATTTGACTATCCCGAAGCCTCCATGCTGTGAGGAAGCCCAAGTCACATGAAGAGGCCATGTTGAGGCATGCCAGTCAACAACCCCAGCTGAACCTGGTTTTTTAATCATCCCAGCCCAGGTGCCAGAAACATCAGCTAATTTGCCTCCAGGTGACTGTAGCTCCCAGCTATGAGTCACCTCAGCCACTCAAGCCTTCCCAGCTAAGGGTCCAGACACTGTGGCACAGAGGCAACCATTCTCCAGTGTGTCCTACTCCAATTCCTGATCCACAGGGTCCATGAGCAGAACAACATGGTATTTGTTTCATAAGTTCCGGGGTGGTTGGTTATGCAGGTCTGGTAATCTGAACAGTCTCTGCACATTTCTTGTCTAGAGAAATGTCAGGTCTATGTAAGAATTCACATTTATCTGCATCACCTCTCCTCTTCCTTATGACCAGGGACTTTTTTTAAAAAAAATACTTTACTCACAGGTTTGCGAACGTCAGGTAAGGTAATCCAAAGTGGAAACACTATGGGGAAGACGATCAGGAAGGTGACCTGCTTGCGGGTTTCGGAAGGCCAGGCAAGGCTCAGGGGCTGGTCGTCGTCCTCCTCAGCTGTCTCTGTGGTCTGCTGTAGAAGGAGATATAAAATGTAAGCAACAACGAGGACAGTGACACAGGCCACAGAAAGACGTCCACAGTGAGGGAGGGAAGTTCCAGACCTCATTAGGACTTTTCCTGAGCTGCCCCAGCTGCTTCATACACATACTTTTTGTGTTTGTAAGAGAACCCTGTGTGCCAATCTGAGTCCTAGGAACAAACAGTAAATCACTCAACCAGGAGCATTTAAGAACTTTTTTTTTCTCCTCAAACATTCCTCAGCTTCTCACTTTTGTCAACTGATTATTCAACATGGGCTACAGCTTCAGTTCAGGAACTTTTTTATGAGAAATATTTGCAGAGCAACAGACCAACAACCTCTATCTCTCATTTCCCATCTCCTTGAGGGCTATTCCAGGGGATTCTGAATCCTTGGAAGGAAAAACACTGATAAAAATTAAAACTCCTTTTTTTTTCCTTGTGCTAATTTTTGGCAGACACATGAAAGTCACTGAAGAAACAGTTCAGTAATAACACTGAGGGGGTTCAACTCCCTCCTGCTGGCCCAGGATTGCTTAAACTCAGTGATTCTTGTGTGTGTTAACCTGCTTAATCACCTGTTGAATTCTAAATGATTTCACTTGCAGCCAAAGGCTTATTGTGCAGATACATGCCTCCTGCCCCAGAGAAATAGAGGGTAGAAGTCAAGCAAGCCGTTGGGCCTGCACAGGGCCTCAGAGCCAGGCAGTAAAGGTCCCACTCTGATTTGGGAGCACAGCCAGTGTTTGACTTGTCAGCCAGCAGCCACTGCAGTCAGCAGCTTCCGCAGTCCCAGAGCTGGAAGAGATGAAAGGCAGATCCGCCCGGCAGGATGACCATTAGCCTGTCAGATGGGCCCCAGAGCCTCCAAAACAGCACTGCAGACACCATCCATCACTCCCTTCCCCGCTTGTTTAAAAATGAAAGTGCAGCAGTAGGACCAAGCATTAGATCTAAAAATATCAGCAGGAACTTTTCCACTGAGGCTTCCTTTTGAGACCAGAGAAACAGCCTGCACAGGCTTCACAGAGCCCCTGCCCTCTGTGGCCTCGCTTCCAGCATCACAAAATATCCAAGCAGTAGTAGTGACCCTACAGCATTTGTGGCCCTAAGGGGGTGGCAGGTGGGGCAGGCTCCAGCCAGATGGCTTAGGACTCAACTAGAGGTCAGGGCTGGGTGGGAGGTCCGGTTTGTGGTATGAGAGGTTACATTTATTTATTTGTCAAATGCCAGGGAGTCCCAAAGGCTTCAGAGTGATTTACACAATCACCCCCATTTCATCTCTCTCTGGACGTTAAAATTAATAATAATAATAATGATAATAAAGGAATCTGAAGCCCTGATGAAAAAGAGTTCTTCTGCTTTGGTGTGTGACCTTGGCTGTGGGTTAAAGATTCTGCAAACTGCAAATATGAAAATGTTATGGGGATTAGGTAAACAAGTTGAATTGGAACAGTGTGCATTTTGGTCACCTGATCCTCATTAACACACTTCAGACCCTCTATCCTTTTGCTAATGCAATTCACTACTGGTCCATTCACTGTTGTCTTTACTCCATTCAAGGACTTCCCATCCCTGATGGAATTTTTGGGGTGCTGGCTCTTGACCCTATTTCTTGTAATCTCCATTCTCTCGGAGGAGATGTAGCAGGTAGGTGAAATCCTTCAAGGCATCAACTTGCTACAAGAATAATCTGGGTGTCACAGGACTAATGAGGGTTTAGGATAGGAGACCAGTGGGTTTTAACTGGTCCCATGTAGATATGATCTTTCTGGCTTAACCCAAATAAATGACCTTCCCCTTTTCCCTGGTAGATGCCCCAGAAATGAGCATGGGAAAATACAGGTATGCATCCTTCCTAATAAGTGCCCTGTCTGGTTTTACTCCAGCAGAGGATTGGCTGCCCTAAAGACCCATCAAGCTGATCTGATGAGTTCATCAAGCTCCTCCCCCTTCCTGGGTGGCCTCCCTCTCCCCATCCTGTCCCCACTGCCATCCACAATCTAGCAACTTCTCTTTAAACTCCAGGCTAACCTTTTTTTTTTTTTTTTTTTTTTTGAGAAAATACAAAAGCAACTCTTTATGACTCATATCATTTTAATGACACCAACAGATGGTGACATTTCATCAATAACCCTTCTGCTTATAACCTACGGATTAGCTTCTTTCTCCATCTGCCAAAGTCACCAGGCAGGCAGTGCCACTAGCAAATAGTAGAAAATAATTGTCTGTTTAGATGCATAAGCTCTAAACACACTACTGTCCAATGCAAACAATTAGCTATATTGTACGGTTTCCAAAAACTGCATTTGAGGTGGCTATCGCTAGGGCAGAAATGAACTAGAAGAGACTGTGCCTCAGGCCATGCAAACAGCTTTCTGTGAGCCTCTTGGGGACCAAGACCTGCTTCAGGGAGGTGCAGACGCCTAGAATCCCATGGTGGACTGAGGAGGTATCCCTGGAGCAAGGCTGTGAGCACCCTTTAGGAGACATTGTCTTCATCTTCTTGCCAAATGAAACCTCACTCTGGCTCCATGGGTGACAGCTTGCAAGCTGGCTGGAGAAGTAGAAGAAAAACACTAAGTTTGGGGCCTGTTTTGCTTTGCCCAGCCTGCGATGCCAGCATGGTCTTGGTCTCAGCCCTTGGTGGAGGAGTCCACTGAGGTTTCATCAGTGATTTTCTGGCTTTTCCCAGAGTTCTAGCCTGTGGGCTTTGACCTTGTGATGACCCAGTCTTACTTCCTTTAGCTTTGGCAGAGTGTCCCCCAAAACAAAACAAAGCAAACTGGAGAGGGATACCACTGCAATCCAGAAGAAATTCAAGTGACTTTTGATATAAGGGATTAAAATAGTTTGATATCTGCTGGGATCTCTGCAGAAGCTCTAGAATTATGCAAAATCAGAGCCAGTGATGACGGCTATCCGGCCTTGTAACCTCTGATATGGAAAATCTGAGATGAAACCACATGGCCTTTTATTCCCACGTGGTGGGTGTTGTGCTGTTGTCAGGTCTTATAGCATGATGGGAAGAGCAGGTGGTAGAGAGTCAGGAATCCTGTTTCTGCTCAGGCTGTGGTTTCTTGGGCAGTTATTGACATCACCTGTCAGCTTTCACTAAACGAATTTAGGTGCAAAGCAGTGTGCCAAATTCTAGGAGTCTTGCTTTTAAGGAGTCTTGCATTTAGAAGGGGGAGAAAAAAAATATAACCCCCAAGAATTTATTACTGATAAGTACAGGGTTGCTGGCAGGAAATGAGGCAGTATACTTTGGATTGTTCTCCAATATTTATTTCTGTCTGCTATGAATTGAATTGTGTCCCCCATTCAAATTCATGTGTTGAAACCCTAACCTCCAGTACCTCAGAACTGTATTTGAAGATAAGGTCTTAAGAGGTGGCTAAATTTAAATGAGGCTGTAGACCAGATGTCTTTATAAGAAGAGGAGATTAGGACACACAGAGACATCTGGGGGTATGTATACATGAGGAAAGGCCACATGAAGAGGAGGACACAGCAAGAAAACCAGCATCTGCAAGCCAAGAAGAGAGCTTCAGAGGAAACATGTCCTCCCAGCAACTTGACCTTGGACTTCCAGCCTCCTGATTGTGAGAAAATGAAACTGTGTTGTTGAAACTATTTAGTCTGTGGTATTCTGTTATGGCCGCCATGAGCAATCAAATCTACTGCCCTTCTGCTTGGTAAGCAGAAAGTCCACCTCTACTGAGGCCCGGAAGACAGACTTTGCTTCTCAGCCTTCCCAGGTGAAGCTGTGGATATGTGATTAAGTTCTGGCCAATGGATGTAATCAGTATCCTCCATAACTTCCTTTAAAGGATCAGTTCTGTCCTTACTTCCTCCTTTTTGTTAGCTGGAATGGGGACATTTTGGCCAGTGAATGAGCAACCATCTTGGACCATGAGGTGGAGGCAAGAGGATCACAAGTTCAAAGCCAGCCTCAGCAACTTAGTGAGGTCCTAAGCTACTTAGTAAGACTCTGTTTCAAAATGAAGAATAAAAAGGGCTGGCTCAGTGGTTAAGCACCCCTGGGGGTTCAATTCCTGGTTAAAAAAAAAAGCCATAGTCCTGAAAATTGACTTCAGAGAGACAGTAAACTATTTATTTAAGCCCCTGTCATTTTGAGGGTTAGGATAAGGTCACATTGGAACCTTATCCTAACTGATCCAGTATTCTTTTTGTGAGGATTCAAGGGAAAAGTCTCTCATTTCTCAGCATGAGGAAAAGTCATGCTTCATTTGAGAAGCATTAAAAAATCTTAGAGATACTGTTCATTAGGCAACTGAGTCTATTCTTTCTTTGCTTTGTCCACTGGGGAGTTCAGAACAAATGTGCAACCCCCTCAACAGTCATAGTATTGGAATCTGTGCCCCTTTACTCCAGTTTCCCAATTTTTCTTTCGTCTTCATCCTTTGCTGTATTTTCTCAAAACTATTCACTTTCCCCTTTTTCATCAGATGTTGCTTTACATGCAGCCTTGAATTGTTGTGGTGTGGCAGACTTAAGTAAATAATAAAACTATTTAGTGATTTAATAAACATTTTGTTAGTCCTAAAGGTTGAAGTCTGGAGGTGTGGCATCAGAACACCTATAGAAGATGGAATAGTTCTTGGTGTCAGTCAGAATCTTCTGTGAGGTCTCTAGAGCGATAAATTTGTTTTATTTGTATTTGTCTAGTGAACAGGAGGGGCCTGGGTGGCCTAGGATCATGAGCATCTATTATCCACCTTCTTTACCTGTGCATCTCATGCTCTGGTGTGGATGGCTTGCCCCAGAATAGGCCTCAGGTCTCCAGTGGAGGGGTCTGGACTGGATTCATTAGTTCAGAGTTTGCCTCTAAAGCCAGAAAACTACTTCTAGGAAGCAACTCCATTTCTCGTTTTTTTTTTTTTTTTTTTGTCTCCTTAAGATTCCAGTGGGAGGGTGAGCCCACTTTAATGTGATCTTTCTATCAGATAATTCAAATGAAAATTCAGGAAATGTCTGAAAACAGGCTACGTTCCAGATTCAATTTTAGGATGGGTGATCATATATCATTCCCTGTTCACAGGGCACAGCCTCAGAGATCACTTGGACCTGCTGAGCCCAGCCTGACTGGGGTTTGATTTGGATCAGAATTGAAGTTTTTGACTTTTCTGTACCCCCATGGACAGGAAGGACCCTGGCTCATTGAGATTGCAGATCCCATTTGATGGATGAAGACCGTGGGAAGAAGGATGTGGGAAGAAGGTCACAGTGCCAGGCCAGACCTGTGTGGCTCCAAACTCCCATTTCTTTCTTATTCCAAACTGGTTCTTTTCCTTAGCCCTAAAAAATCGGTATGCATGTGCTTTATGCTCAATTATATCAGGCTTCCCAGGTTTATTTTGCAATAAACTTGACCTATTTTTTTTAAAGTTAGTTAGAGTAAACACTAAGCAATGAATTGACATTTTTTTTTTTTGAACCTCAAACTAATTTCTGGTGGTTTTGGGGGCCCACATTTCTATAAAAACCTGTTAGGAAACACATGAACATTGCATTTATTCCATTTCCTCAGCATCATGTAGGATCCACAGCAGCATTGAAGTGACACAAAGGGCAGATTTGGGGTTATGGATAGGAGGAGCTGTGATGATGCCCTCTTTCTTCCTGCAGCTCTTTGAGTGATATCTCTGAGGTGCACATTTAAAAATGTAATACAGGTGTGGCTGATAAGACACCAGGGAATAGCAGGCTTTCAAATATAGGTTAAGAAGAAAGACTGATTCTTTTACATTTGTGCCCAAGACAAAAATGCAGAGCTTTCGTCCAGGTTGCTGCAGGAGGAGTTGGCAACGAAGCACACTAATGGCTGGAGTGAGGGCTTGAGATTTTATGTGCATTTCATTGTTCGATGTGACCCTGGATTCCCATAACTGTGGATAATTCTGTACTGGCTACTTCTAAAATGGATATCTTGTGGCCATTGTAGAAGATGGATTAAGGCCTTTACAATAATAAACTTTCCTGGGGAAAACTTGAGCAAGAGCTGAAATAGGAGAAGGGTGGTTATTTTCAGACTCCAGAGTTCAGTGCTTGAAGGCCAATAAAGCCTCATGGGAAGAATGTGCTTAATAAAACATCTTCTTTAAACATGGGGTATCTGCTTCTCCTTTCCCTTCCCTCCTCTCTTTCATTATGGAAACATTAAAAATCCTCTGACAAAGCACATTTCATTTCTTCAATTAGGTTTCTGTGGGAACTGGTCCAAAGGCTTGTGTGCCTGTACAGAGGGTGGGAAGAGAGGCTCCTAGGGAGAGAAGAAATCTTGACAATGCCTTATCTAATGAAGGGACAGTTGGATAAGGGATCAGCAAAGATGACCCACTTTTCATATGGTTTCCTAGTAGATAGGAAGTCAGACACAAGGTTGTCTTAAATATGAATCCTGTTCCAGAGTGTTCTTCTGTAACACTGTTGTTATACAGTTAAAAGAGATAATTTACAGAAGATACTTAGAATAGGATTTGACACATAGTAAAAACTCAAACAAAATTGGTTATTATTATTAAGGACAAATATTCAGGAAAACAATTTCTTTAAAGACATCTATGAGAAAAAAATCTGACTAGGTAAACTGTAATGACATTTCCAGCAATAAAATTCTATAATTCAATTATTTGACATAAACACGGAAACCGCAATGATTTTCTTCCTCTATTTGTCCACTCATCCAATATTTATTGAGCATTTTTGACTGTACTGATATCCACAATCTAATTTCTTTTCCTCTTAGGTAACATGAATAAATTGAAGGCCTTTGTAAGTAAGATGAAAAGGAAAATTCCACAGCCCCAAGGAGAAAATACTATTTTATTCTAGTAGGTAGGCTTTCAGTAGACTTTCTATCAGAAACAAAGCTTCTAAACAGATGGTAAGACTCATAATATTGTGACACCTTGAATCTGTGTTTTGGGCAGAACTAAAAACAGTAGTAGAGTTGGGATTCTCAACGGTAAAATTACCAAAAAATGCTCAGTCATACTTAACAACAACTTAAATCAACAGTTAAGTCAACAACTATCTGGCAAGTAAAAGTTGCCTTCTAGGAAACATTTCATAGACTCCCCTCCATTTTGTAAGCTTCAAACACAGCATGCTTTGGAACAAAGGAAATGCCTGCAAACTCCCATCCTAGAATACTGGCTGGCTCAGGGACAGTAAGTTGTTCTCATCTCTATTTCCCCCTATATGTATTGGCCAATTAATGGGGTAAATGTATAAATGGCCTTATGTCATTTTTATGTCATTCATTATATTCAACAAACTTCAGAAATGGAACATTATGCTTGAAATCATATTACTGAAAAAAACTGACTCATAAACATATTCACTACTGGGTCATGGATCATTCTGGTCACATAGGCTGAAGACCTGAATTTAAAATCTCTTAAGTGAGATGTAGAAAATGAATTTTTGGGACAAAATTTGTTCTTGAACTTGCCAGACCAGGTGTGCTATGAGTCCCTTTTAAAGCAAATTCAGAGTTCTGGGATGGTTTTTCTAAAGACCACAAGTCTAGGATAAAGCTTCTTTTGCGTTTCCAATGTGGAAAGACAGTGAAAACAGGAGAGTCCTGAAGAAGAAAAACTGTCTGATCAGATGATGAAAAACCAGGGAGCCATATTTGGAAAACTTCAGTTATTTAATGCTAAGATTTGAGTCCTTACTAACAAAAGACTGAGAGTTATGTTTGAAGCTCTCCCACCCAGGATGGCATGGAATGCCTAAGGAAGTAATTAAGGTTAAATGAAATACTGAACCCAAAGGGTTAGTTTCCTTTAAGAAGAGATGGAGTGCTTGTTCTCTCTCATTCTCTCTCTCTCTCTCTTCCTCTTTGCTTCTGTATCTCCTCCCCTCCTCCCAGCCATGAGAAGACATAGTAGGAAGGTGGTTATCTGCAGCAGGAAGAGACCAAGTCTGCTAGGACTTGATCTTGAACTTATAACCCCAGAACTGTGAGGGAACAAGTTTCTGTTGTTTAAATTATTCAGTCCATGGTATTTTGTTATGGTGGTCTGAATAGACTAATACAATAACCATATAGATATTGACCCTTTTTAAAAAAATCTCATTTTTGAGTATAAATATGACTTTGAGATAAATAATTGTGTCTACTTTGTATGATTCATTTTTAATGAATTTTAAGCCTTGCTTTGTGATGTAGGAAAATCTATTTTTGTTCTTAGTTTCTCAGTGTCTTTACATTCAAAGTTTTCTATCAACATCCTTCATTCTCTGCATTCTCATCTTCTATGTTCCTATCTCTAATCCACAAAATAAGTCAAAAAGAGATAAGTCAAAAAACATCTCTTTTTGGAAGGGAGCTCCATCTGAGACATTTGTCTTGCCTTCTGTGTGGATACACTGAATCAACAGAGCTAACATTTAAGTAGAGAACAGATTTTTTTTTTTAAGTGACAAATTTTTGCCTGTCTGATGGTAGGAAATAACTCACTCCCCTTATAATACCATCATATGGTTTGTTTTACATATAGATAGAAAAATTCTAGTATCAAGAATTTAGCACATTAAATACAAAATGAGGTCTCACTGAGCAATGCCAACCTGAAAACAACTTAATCTTCTTGTACAAGGTTTTGAACTGAAACCAAGCCTTCAAAATATTTTTCTGTGAGTGATGAAACTGCCTGAGCCTAAGCTCTCCAAGAAGCCAAGAAAGCATTTCATAATAATGCAAAATGGCGCCCGGAGAGTCTGGCAGAAGGCAATTACTTTCCTTCACTTTGTATTTGGCCTAAATGATTCTGGGGTTTCTTCCTAAATTGCTATTGTAAATTGGTTTTTGTGTAGTTTTCATGGGCTTTGTAAATCTTGCTGATACAATTCATAAAATATTTGTTAACATAAAAGCTAACTGGATAATTATAAAAACAATCCCCAAATCATTTTTATCCTCTTATTATCAGTCAGATTAGAATGCTCTAAGAAATAGTGGCATTAATGTTAGTATTTTTTTCCAGGGTGGTAATGAAGTTTTTTTTTTCCTTTTTAATAAGTAGTCAGCCCTTAATGTATCTTATGTGAATGATAAATAGACATTCTTCAGAATCTGCAGAAAGCACAATGACAAATGATATCATTAACAGCAGAAATTCGAGAGTCTCGTAGTTTACTTTTTTTTTTTGGTACTGAAGATTTAACCCAAAGTTCTTAACCACTGAGCCACATCCCCAGCTCTTTTTATTTTTTTTATTTTGAGACTGGGTCTCGCTATATTGCAGAGGCTGGCTTTGAATTTGCAATTCCTCCTTCCTCTGCACTGCCTCAGCCTCCCCAGTCATTGGGATTACAGGTGTGCCACCACACCAGCTATGCCTGAACATTTTTATCAGCATCATGAGGCTTCATGAAAGCAGATCTTAAAACACTACTGAGTTTAGGAAAAGACAACACTAGGGAGAAATAAATCAGAGCTGTGTCCCAACAGAAGGAACAAGGGCTTAACACTGCAGGTGATATTTGAAATGTAAAGTGAGAAAATAACAGCAACAACAAAGCTTGCATTTTACACATCCTCTACCTTTGTCTCTTTCTCTATCCACCTGCCTGCCATCCGTCCACCCATCTATCCAGGAAAGTGATTTCTTATATAAATCTGTTTGCCCACTAGTGCATCTTGGGCAACTCTTAACCAGCAGGGACAATTTTGATTTTTCTGAGGAGAGAGAGAGAGCTTAGAGGTGAAATGAAATAAAAGCAGCAACACATAAAAAGCTTTCTCATGATGCATGAAAATGTAGGACACAATTTTAAAAAGTAAGCTCTTCAGAATTCAGAAACGAAGAACTTTGCAAGGCACTTCCCTCCCACACCTCATTGTGAGCGGTATCTGAAGGGCTTTGAAGTGTTGCAGCAGTGGGGATCCTGATGTGGCCCGGGAGACCGCCCCATGGCATATGTGGGCCAAGAGCCATCACCTGTCTGTTGTCTAGATAGGCAAAATTAAAATGTAAGAAAATGCTGGGTTCTGGGGGGAGAGCATATTTCTTTGAAGTGTCTTTTCAAACCTGGCTAAGTTCTCAACTTTGAAAATTTGGGAAGGTTGGTAATTTCTCTGTGCCGGAGTCAACACATTATGCCTACAGTTTGGGAGAAGATAATTAGCACGTTTAAAAAGTCAAACTGTTTTTTAGTTCCACAGAATATATAAATGGAGGAACCTCCCTCCTGCACGGGGGCTTGGTCCTCTGTGAGAGAATATTCTTAAAACGCTCTTCATTGCCCATGTAAAGTCTGTACTAGAAAAACCTTTCAGAGATGAGGCGTCAATGTGAAATGAGTTCACTTGTAAATAGGGTTTTAAAACACTAGGTTAATTAACGAGTTGGGATAAACTCTCAGGAGAATACCAGCAATGAGCTTGTGGTGTATGGGACTCATCATTTCCATTAATAGAGTCGAGATACACACCTCATTCATCATGTAGCTCGATAAAAATACAACTTGGAAATAAATAAAACTAACAGAACACATAGGCACTGAATCACTTCTGTGGCGCTGTGCTTCAGGTGGCCTGAATGTTTCTGATGCACATCTTTTTTCCAACTCGGGAGTCCTGGCCCTAATTCAGCCCACCACACAGTCTCTGCCTTGAAACCTCAGCATTGTCTAAAGCTTTCTTTTCTTGTCGACTACTGTGACCAATTTATTACCAGATCTTCTCAATTCTGACTCAGAAATAGCTCTCAAATCTGCCCTTGCCACTCACTCTACCACCAATACTTTGTCTAAAGCCCTGTCCTCTGGGCTACTTAATAGCCATTTAAAAAAGATTTTCCTAAGTACCGCTAATAATAGAAAACACCTACACCGTGCTTACTATGTATGAAGAACTGTTCTAGGAGCAATTGATTCTCACAAGAGTGCTACCATAGATGCTGTTATGTCTATTTCACAGAGAAAAAATAGAGCACTGAGAGATTAGGTAACTTGTGCAAAGTCATACAGCTGGTCAGGAGAAGAACTAGTATTTGAACTCAAATGGTGTGTCTCCAGAGTCTCTGCTCCAATGATTAATTGTTTTATTTTAACTCATTATTATTATTTTTTTTATTGTCATTACTCTTTTGGAGAAGGCAACACAGTTATCTGGTTCAAAATTCAAAGCCACAGAGGGCATATATTGAGAAGCCTCTCACTTAAGTTCCCTGTGGCACAGGTCCCTGCTCTGAAGGTATTGCATGATTAGTTTTTTCAATAGCACCCCAAGCAAATGCCTATATGCTAGTTCCCTCCTTTTTTACGGTATGCAAACATAGTATATACTCTCCTATAGTCTAGAATACAATTTGGCTTGTTGCCCTTTTCACTTAACAACATGTATTGAAGATCATTCCAAATCAGTATATGAAGAGTTTCCCCATTTCTTCATTTTTTTCCCTCTCTTTCTTTAAAGACTGCAGATGGTCTATATTAGGAATGGACAGCTTTTTCTATAAAGGGCCAGACAGTAAATATTTCAGGCTTTGAGTTCCATATGGTCTCTGTCACATATGCTGCTGTTGCTTTCCTTCTTAAAAAGACATTTTAAAAAACATAAAACCCACTCACGGGTCATACAAAGACAGGCTACGGGCCAGGTTCTCACCTTGCCAGGTTTTTACCTTGCCTCCCTGTACGCATTTGTTTTCTGGCCTGGCTCCTTCTTGACCATTCTAAGACAGCAAACTTCCTATAAAACATCTGAGGCTGCCACTGCACTGTGTGAGCCCTTCACAGCTCCCCTATTCTGGTCCCCAGAGTCTGCTAGCTCTGCCTGACTGTTCTCTGACGTCATCACTCCCCATCTCCTCCCTCCCTTTCTTCCATCCTCTCCAGCTGCATGAATTTTTCTGTTCCTTAAACTAGCCATATCCATTTCTGCCCTTGAGGGTACTGCTCTTCTGGATAGCTCCTTTCTGAGGTGCAGTCTCAGTTTGGATGCCCTGTACTCAGAGAGGCCTCCCCTGCCCACCAGGGATGGCTCCCCATCCCCCACCACTTTGTTTTTTCCACAGTCCACTGTACAGCATTACAGATTACAGCATCTGTAATCATACTGGTTTATCTTTACAGTCCTGTTTCCTCTAGGACATAGGGACACCCCACTGCCCAGTACGTTGACTGATTCAGATAAACAAACAGAATTTTCTGATCAGGTGAATGGAGTTTTTATACCTTCCTGAGCTAGGGTCAATTTCTTCTTTGTTAGCTCTGAGAGCACTTTGTACAGATCTTCAGGATCCCACCCGGCTGTAAATAGTTACTGATCACAAATACTTACTGGTTGATTTATATATATCTTGAATGTCAAACATCATGCATATCTACAAAACCTTTTCAATAGCTACAACAAACTCCTTCAGGTAAGGGCCACCTTGAATGGGGTTTAAATGGCAAGCATCAACACATATGGTACTACTTAGCATCTATCCCTGGGCTAAGTGCTTTCTCACATGATCTCATTTAGCCCTTATAGTAACCTCGATGAGGAAAATAGAGCTCAATGAGGTTTGTAAGTTACCCCTGGCAGATTTGGAATTCACCACCAAGCCCTCTTGCAGCCAGCCATGGTGGGATGGCTCTTTGAAGTTCTGTTTGCTCTAGAGGTCTGAGGGCACCAGCATGTTGCACAGACCTGCCCTGTGTCCCTGCACTGGGACCTGGGGGCCTAGCTCTGCTCAGGGAGGAGTCAACTGAGACTCTCTCCCTCCCCTGCAGCAAGGTCCTCTCTTGTAGGGGCACAGATGTCCCTCTGCCAGCCAGATGGAGAGGCATGGTGACGAGGCTGCCCTCTGCACACCTGGGACTGTGCCAGCCCCAAGGGCAGCCAGATGTCCTTGGGGCCTGCCTCCTGCTGCCACATGCTGCTTATCCATGTGGACATAAGCTGCTCTGCCAGCTCACTCTTGGGCTAATGTGGAGGGACTACAGGGGCTCTGGGCAGGAGGGCCAGGTGACTAGAAGGCAGGGGAGACAAGGGCAGAAGGAGCAGTGGTCTCTTTGTTCTTTCCTTTAAAGGAAGAAATTTTTCTCACAAATCCTATCAGGGAATGAGAATAGTAGACAATAATCAACATGATTTTTCCTCAGAAGTATGGACTCCTTTTATAGCAGAGCACTTCCCAACATAAAGGAGAAAACAGTGTTGGAATATTTTGGCAGTGATCTGGTTCTATTTGTGAGCAACTTTTCCACTCCTTGGGAAAATTCTGTCAAGAGAGTGGGTTTCAAATGTTAGGCTAATGCTACTCAAAGCATGGTCCTAGGACAGCAGCTTGACTTTACTGGGCAGTATAGAAATCTAACAAGTGCCACTCTGATTCTGCCTATTTTTGGTGCAACTGTGGTTCAGAGGCAGTGTTGCATTTAGATGCTCCTGAGATCAGATCTCAGCTCACTGCCTGCAAACTAGGTGACCCCAACTAATTACTTCATCTCACCAAGTGACAGTTTCATTAACTAGTAAAACCAAGACACAATGTCCACACTTTCAGCTGTGAAGTGTAAAGGGGATAATGTACACAAAGTGCTTATATCAAATCAGCAGCCTATAGTAAGTGCTTGATAAACATTAGGTATTGCTCTTATGGGAAGAACATACCAATTGGTTATGCCATTGAACATTGGATTGGGTCAGAGTGTATTCATTTCACATATAGGGACAGGGAAACCCAAAGGGGTTCACTTAATGAAGCACAATGACTGTGGTTTCTCTGATATTTACTCTGACCTTAAAGACAAAGAAAAAGGATTATATGGTAGTAGCTGTCAAACTCTCAAACATTAAGATCTGCATTTTCATCTGCAGGACTTTCAGATATATATGTCTTCCAACTTGAGAAACAGTGGCCTAGAGAATATATGTATTCATTCCACACATGTAGGGCTGGATACCTGTGGATCCCTGGGGTGGGACATACACACCAGGATGAATCAGGCCCTACCTGGTGTCCACCCAACTAGGAGCTGGGGCCTCCAAGAGAACTTAGGGCTTGTGCTGCTAGGCCCCGACATCAGTAAGAGCCGAAGCCCAGAAGAGCAATGGAAAAAGGCCTTACCTGGGCTTCTGCAGCTTCAACGCTGTGGGAGAGATTTCCATTTTGTACAGGTTCCGAAGCATCGCTGGAAGGTGTCATTTCAACTTCTGTGCTCGTGCTATTTGGGAGTTCGATTTTTTCTGTGACATAATTTAAACACACACACACACACACACAGAAAACAATGGAATCAATGGCGGTAAAGAGTCACATTAAAAAAGTGCAACCTAAAATGCTGGGCCAGAGAGAAGATAGATGGTGGTGTCTGAGGCCTGGGGCTGGTGTTGGCCCAATGGCAAAGGGCCTTTACCATCCTTCCTGTGCCTTCTAGCATACTGCCCTCCTGCCCTTTGACAGGGCTCTGGCTTGCACTGGCATGATATCAGCTTGTGTGCCCCTCAGCCCCGTGGAACTATCTTTCCTTTCCTTTTTCTATGGTGCTGGGGATGGAACCCAGGCCCACGCACATGCTAGACAAGTGCTGCACCACTGAGCCATGTCCCAGCCCTCAGGTCCCATGCCATGTCCTTCTCCAACAGAGGCAAACTAGCCATTCAAAACACAAATGTAGATACTCAAAACCCAAAGCCACACCCAACCTACGCACTGCTGTTCACCCTCTGGACCTTGTCCCTCAGTGTTTTCTCATCCTGGGTCTTGCACACTGTACTCTGCAGAGGGTATTGGTACCTGGGCATTCTGCCACTATAAGATGTTGTCTTAGGCAAGTGTCCTCCTTCCTTGGGGTTTCGACAACCTTACCTGTGAAGTGAGCTCTTCAACTGCTGCATCTCCAGGGCCTATTCCCTTCAGCTACTTCTCTCAGGCTTGTGAGTAGAAACTCTGCCAGTGCCTCAGCGTTCACTGGGAAGACAGGCTTGGCAAGCTGGCCCTTCTCATGAGCCTGGGGAATGCTACTGAGAACTTTTCTCACCAGGGCATCCCATTGCAGGCCAGGCAAAGAGGAACCAGGCAAGCAAGAGAGGCCCAAGTCCTGAATGAGGCAGTGGTTGGCTAAAGTGGAGCCCTGGATCAGCAAGTGCAAAGACAAATTTTCTTCCGAGAGTTGAGAAGTGACTATGATTGAACACTGGGACTCTGTGACGCTGACACAGACAGGCCTGTGTTCTTTATCTCACTCTACATCTTATGTAAGTGACTCAACCTCTTTGAAATTGAGGCAATGTTAATAGTACTACAATTATTATTACCACTACTACTACCCCCACCATGACTACAGGGCACTTCAATAAAGATTAAATAAGAAAATGCATATAAAGCACTTAGCATAGTGCCTGGTACAGGACAAGCAAGCAGAGACAAAGATAGTGAGCCCTGTTACAGTGCTTGCCTTTTACTAGATTTTTTTCTCTAGGGCTAAGAGGAGCACCTCCAGGTGATCAGTGTTCAGGCACCGCTGGGGTCACGTGGGACTTCAGTGGGAAGGAAATAAAAAGGTTTCTATTGGAATGACATGCTGTGTGGGGTCAGGCCCCGGGCTTCAGGAGAGAATGAGGCTGTATGGTGCACTATTAGGGCTGCTGGAACCTTCCAAAGGCTCATCAGTGTCAGATATAAGCAGGATCAAGTTGCTCACGGAGTATCAGAATGTTTTTATTTCTAGTAACTTCAGAAGAACTAAAGGTTTCTGATATTCATACAGAAGAAAACAATTTGAAAGGTATATAAACATTGTTGTGCTTGAAGCTGCCTATTATCGGAAATCACAGGAAGTGCATTTAGTTGTGGCATACAGAGATATAAATTGATTTAAATATGGAAAACCACAGAAACTCATTTTTACTTTATCTGTCCATGTTTTTAATAGTGACAGTGATTAGGGGTTGATGTTTTGTGGGGCTCTGCCAGTTTATCTTGATATGTTTGATTACTAAGTACCTTGGAGAGTATTAAAACCCTATTTGGGAGAGTGTACTGGCTGGAATGATAACCCTCAGGATCTGCCAAGCTTGCTCCTAGCGACACAGGATTCTGGGTACCCAAAGGGAATAAGAGCATCCAAGGATAGACACGAAACCACCCACCAGGCCTAACACCTAACTCGAGGATGCACATTTTAGCTTAGGAAGTACTTTCGCACGGCAGGCTGAGGTTTTTGTCACCAAGGAAAAGATAAAAATAAATCTTGGACTTAACTTTGAAAGCTTGGATTTTAGACACACTTCTATTTTGTAGTTACAAAGTTATTCACAGACTAATCGACTTGCAAGGCTCCTTGGAGTTCTGTGTCCCACCTTATCATAGGTCATCGTTCAATAGGAAGAGGGCAGAGCTGGAGCCCAGGCATTTAAATCTTACTACAGACAACTTCATTCCACAAAAGAGAAATCAAGTGGAGAAGAGAAAATAGATTGTATAATTGAACCTAAATATCACAAGCCAAACTTAACCTGGACAATAGATTTTTGTGGTATGGTTTTACATTTTTATAATACAAAGGCAAAACATGCTTATTCTGAAGAAAATGTGTCCAAGTTCACAGAAGCATAAAGAAGCAGACAAAACACACACTTCTTGGTGCTGACTTCAAGATATCACCATTGTTAATATTTTCGCTGATTTTTGTTCAGTTTTTCTTTTCATACCCAATCGAATCTTGACTGTTTCTTGGCCAAAAATTTCTCTGAGCTACAAGTCAGGATAACAGGAGAGGCAGAGACTTTTCTACAGAGTGTCATGTATTTTGAGTGCAACACTGTTGAATTTTGTCTGCAGATAATTTTAGTTACTTGGGCAATAGCTTCGTTTATAGCATAGATCCAGATTAGGTTAAATTTAGTTTGAATTTAGAATTAGAGAACTGTATTATAGTTACAGACAGGAGAGGAGGAACATCATGTTCCAAGTTAAAATAAGATGCCTGAATGTCACAATCTGGTCACACAGGAGTTCTGGAAAAGTCAGCCAAAAGAGACCTGGGCTGGTACTACTGAATTCTTGAGAAAGAAGAGGCAGCCTTGACCCAAAGGTACTAGGCCATGCAGGGAGTGGCCAATTGGTAATTTAGTGAATGTGCTGCAAGCAATGTCCTAGGTATTAAATCTGGTTGCTATTTCAGAAGGGGTACCCTTACCTTTGGTTAAACATTAGATGACATGTGTGTATGTGTGTGTGTGTGTGTGTGTGTGTGTGTCCTTTATGTGGAATCCCTGAAACGAAGCCATTATCTACTCCTGAAGGGTCGTGCCTGACTGGGAGTTGGCTAGAATCATTTTACTCTCCTTGGACTTCCCCTAGAGTTATTGGTGAAAATCTGTGTCCTTTTCTTCCTTGGATCCATGTAGGGAAGAGAGACCCATGTCCAGGTCAGGGCTGACCTACAGGGTTCTGTATCAGCACTGAGTGAGCGGTGCCCATGCTGTGCCCTGCCTCTCAGCTCCCAGGAAGGGCATGAGATGGGGTCTCCGTGCACTCACCCACATGATTGGCAGCCCCATTCTGCCTCTCGTTCTCATCCACTTGGCATTTCTTCTTGGCAATCTTGTGGAGAATTGAGGCCTTTTCTCTGAACCTCCCTGAAGCAAGAGAGAGTGGTGGGAAGGAGACAGAGTGAGAGGAAGATCGAGTCTGGTGGCAAAGGAGGAGCCATGGAAAAGCATGTGGCTTCTTCAGTTCTGCTGCTCTGTAGCAGTGACCACACCATCCTGTCCAACCTAATGCCCTAAAACCTGCAGGACCTGTGATTTCTTACCTGTGTAGGGTCGTTAGCCTGGTAATCTGTTTGAGAACCTCAAGCTGCTGGAGCATAGATGAAAGGTTCGTGACTTGGACCTCTTCCCTCCCCTCCCCAGTTGCTCACAAATAATCCAAAGCATCAAGCATCACTGAAACTCTCCCTGCTGCTGAGATCCAAAAACAGGTCGAAAGAAACAGAGCTGCTCTGGAGGCACAGACATTTCTCTGGAATTAAATGCCCATCCCAGATTGGCTGTTGACAATGGATTGGGAAGAAATGCCAAGCCCAGGAGTCCTTTGTATTGACTTTGACTTTTAAGCTTTTACCATAATTAACGTCACAGTTTCTAAATGAGTTAGGAATGGGCATCCATGAGCTTTCTAGATCAGCCAAGTTCGCTATAGTTAAAGCTCTAAAAGGGCACTTGGTTCCATTTGGGGATTTAGAGCAAAGAATGATCAACTGAGCATGGCAAGTAATGCTGGTGCTGAGATACTTTAGGAAAGGTGCTGGAACAATTCCCTTCCCAAAGCAATCATTTAAAACAGCTGTGCCACAAGTGGAACACGTCATTTCTTCATTATGACACAATGGGTAAAGGCATGCAACAAGCACAGAAAATAAGCATGCAAAAATGTAGATTGGGGAGACAGCACATTTCTCTGGTCTTCTTTCATCTTTGATTTTCTTCCTTGGGCGCACCCAAGGTGCAAATATTTTCATTTTAAACCAACTGATCATTCAGATCTGATGAGTTCTTCAAAATGCCATGACCCTTGTAATTCTCCCATCGGGCAGTTTTTGTTGGCTGTGTTTCCTAGCAGCATGTTAACAGGGCTTCCCATTCCACTTTTCTAGTTAGAACCAAACCAAACTAAAATGTTCCTCCTGGAGAGGCTCTTCTGGAATGGGACACGGCAGGTTGGCATCCACCTGCCCCTCCCATGGATGGAAATCATGGCATGTGGTGACATAGTGGTGACATGTATGACTGGTTGGGAGTAACAGAACCTGTAAGCTCCACTGGTGAATGTGGCAGGGGCTAAGGCCGTTCTGCTCACAGCTCCATTAGCCATGACCTTAGACACCTTGTTACATCTAGGCAATCTCTAGGCAAAGAATGTGCAGCCCAAGGTGTATTCTCAAAGGCAGCATCAAGGGAAATATCATACACAAAAAAATGCAGGTCAGTCTTCTGTGTGGGCTGCAGAAGGGACGAGAAGGAAGGATGGGGAGGGGGGCATGGCATCCATCTTTGAGGGATGCTGAAGGTCAGCCTGAGGTCAACAACCTGGAAGGAGGTTTGAATTTGGTTGTTTCTATTTAATCTCCCAGGTAAACTGTAGGAAGAAAAAGGAAAAGGAAACAAGGCTAGGTAAAGGAGGAGCAAGGAGAGCAAGGAAGGAAAGAATAAAAGAGAAAAAGAAGGAACCAGGAAGGAGGTGGGACGCAGGGGATGAGGTTGCCTGGAGGTTGCTCAGGGAGTGCCGATGCCAGGCACTTGTCCGGCTGCCAGATCTAGTGTTTTCTGAGGCCCAAGAATATAAGAGCGATCTTCAGAAACTCTCTAGCCTTAGGCCTAAAGAGGGGATACTCTCCATGGAAGTATCCCAAAAGTATCCAATTCCAAAAAAATCCCCAAAGCACATGATTTTTTACTCTAGAAAATAAAAAGGAGATTCTGAAATGTCATTGGAGATGATGCTTCTCACAAACCCTGTGGTGTCAGGATTTCTCTGTGAGCATAGATCATGCTGTAGCTCTGTGAAATAAAGATGATCAATATTTGCTATTTTAAAATTATATATAAAATAATAAAGTAGGAAAGAATTCAGAAGAGGAAATAAGATTGTGGAAATAAAACCTGAGATAATAACCCAATCCAAACAAGGTCCTAAAATCAAGAATAAAGGCAGAGAAACCAGCTAGAAACCAGCGAATAGCCTATTGTTTGTGGTTACAAGAATCTTCCCAGAGATTAGGTGTGTGCCAGAGAGAGATACTTAAAAAAGGGACCTTGAAATATGTTAGGGTATAGCCAATTTACTCTGCCAGGAAGCATCCTTCAGTACAGTATTGGTAACACATAGGGTGGGTTTTCCTAAATTCTCCAAGGGAGGAGGACTATGTGGACAGAGTAGGAAATGATTCTCAACCTGGGATTTTGTAGTTTCTCATACATTTTACATGCCAGTGAGGGTTTTCTGAACTGTCTTAGTATTTTTTTTTTTTTCCACTGGAGCAGCACCTCTGATTTCCTCTGCTGTTGAAAAGTAGAAGGGATTCACCTTGTTTGTTTTCTCTTGGGATCTAGCCCTTTGGGCAGGAGGTAAAGCAGCTGAGGCTGGTTGGTGAACTATCTTTTCTGCAGATTTCAACTTCTTTCATTCACCTTTTCCTGACCATTGTTTGTCCCATTGTCATGACCTGACAACCATTGTACATTCTAAGTGCTGCTGCTGCTGCTGCTCTATAGCCTGGAAGAATTTCCCCTTGAAGATTAGTTTCTTGAAGGGCTGACCTTCAGAATTAAGCACACACGGATGCTCCTGGAGGGTGATGGGCGGGGCTTGACAAAGGGAGGTATGCCCATTCCAGACCTGTGGACACCCCAGTGACACCCCAGAGTAGCTTCTGAGAAATGAGGCTCCCAGGACAAGAATGACCATGAGATCTCTGGGGCAGAAACCAGCACAGAACTTGTGGTTTTCAAAGTGACCCTTTTGCCATGGGGTAGGAAGACATGGCACCTTGAGGACCTGTTCAGGTTCAAGTCACCAGCTGGGGAGAACAAGCAAAACGTTTGTGAAGGGGACAGCAGGGTATTGTGGTTAAAAAATTGAAGCAATTTAGAGGCAGGTGGGTCTGAGCTCAAGCCCAAGTTCTGTTGGGTGATTTTTGGTACATTCCTGCATAATTCTGGTCTTCAGTTTTCTCATCTCTTACATGGGGATTCCAATGGTATTGGCTCACAAGTTAAATGTAAGCCTTACAAAAGAAAATTTGTGTATAGGGCACTTCACAGTGTAAAGAATTGGAAAAACTCTGTCAATAAGAGGAAAAAGACAAACAAATCAACAAAATGCTTAAGGACAACGGTGATATGGCTCCAAGTTGCTTTAGGAGGACTATTGCTATTTTCTCTTCTTTACATCCACATAGGCAGGACTGGAGAATCAGTCACATGCAGACCTAGTAACATACTAAGACCTTGTGGGATTGGTGCTCTGGTTTCACAGAATCCTTAAAAAATCAACTCCAACTTTTAGGCACAGATTGCTGTAAGGGATGGCACAGAGGAACTGATCTAAGAAACAATTGTGCAACTTTGTGCTTGATGATAAAGAATGAAGGTATTCTTCAGTACTTTTCAAGGTCAACGAATGAGCGATTTTTATCAGTTTTAAGGCTACCTTAAAAAATATACTCTGTTGTGGCGTAAACCTTAAGGTGTTGAATTTTTATATAGCTACAGATATTTGTATACTTAGAAATCTCAGAAATAGCAAACTCTGCTCAAATCGTGAGGCACCTACGTCAAAACCTAGTGTATAATTTTAATATAGATTAGCTTGGTCTGAAATTTGCAAGAGTACCAGCTGAGTGTCCTCAGAGGAGTGTGTGTTGAGGGGGTGGTAAGGAAGTATGGAAGGAAAAGATCAAAGCATAAAGGCCCAATGTGAATAAGAATGAATTTAGAAAAACATCCGGCAATCAAAATCTTTGACCAAATCACTCTGAGATGAAACAGAAATCCCACGCTGCAGTGCAAAGAAAACCATCGGAGGGTCTGTTCACTCAAAGGAAATAATTTGGCTTCTGTTCTGCTGGTTAATTAATTAAAACAGCCCCTTGCACATTCCCACATCTTTCCCACCAAGCCTGTAATAGTCCAAAAAAACCCTTTGGGTTGGCAATCTGATTAACTCCAGGCTGCCATGGAACATTCTGAGCATCAGCAACAGAGGGGGAAAAAAAAAAGAAAAAAGGGACAAAAGAGATAAGATGCAAAAGGAGCTACCACACACCCCTCAGTGAGCAGCCTGTGGTTTGGGAAAAAAAAAAAAAGCAAAAAATGAAACAGAAGGGAAAGTTTGAAAATAAGTCTTTTAAAATCTATTTTTGTGTTTTCAGCTCTTCCTGTCCTGTCTTTCTCTGAAGTTTGTGGCTTGGCAGGTAGCTTCAAAGGCAGAAGTGCACCTGAATTTGCCTCCCATTTATTCTGTGCCTTTTCTCCAGACTCAGATCATCATCAGACAGACCATCATCACCCTGACAAGGTGACACAACTGATGTGGCACTGCGGGGTCATCCTGGGCTCCTCTTTCTCCCATGCTCCACGTGCCTTCCATCAGCAACTATGGTGCCTCTATTTTCAAGATATTTCAGACTCTGCCCACTTCTTCCTCCCCAGGCGGTTATCCCTGGGCCCCACCAGAAACAAGTCTCTCGGGAGCAATTTGTCTAGTCTGAGTGTATCCTTCCTACCCTTACCTCTTCTTCCCCCAGGCTCAAGGACTCAACTCACCCCAGCACACTTAGGGGGCAGCAGTGTGGACTAGGTTTCTCTCTTCTCTGTGCACAATCCTGGAATGGCTCTCTAGGTCAAAGTGAAAGTCAAGACCTTACAATGCCCTGCAAGATTCTATCCAATGAGGCTCACCCTGGCTGTCTCAATTTCATCCCCACTCCCTCTCCTTGCTGAAGGCTTCTCTATGGATACCCACACCCCTCTTTCTCATCAGAGAATGTGGAAAATTCAATATTCTTAGGGCACTTCATACACCAGTCACAGCCTCTTTTAGCTTACTGCCCACATGTCTGCTTTGCCCACCAGAGGGCAGTCTTCTCTGGGGAAGGGACTTTCTCCCCACCATCTTACCCTTCAACAAGTATCTTAGAATAATGTCTGGCTCATCACACACCCCCAGACTGCAGTGAAACTTGCTATAATCAGCTCTCCCGGGAAGCTGAGCTTCCTTTCAAGCCCGTACAAGTCACAAACAATCTTCCACACTGCAAATATTAAGCAAACTTGTGCTTTGTACTGGGTACCTAATTTGGTGAACAAGGTAGATTCAGCTGCTGCCCTTGTGGAGTTCATAGCCTGGAATTGAAAAAAGAAAAGTAACAAGGACTTCAGATTTGTTCTCTGACAGTGGAGGCCTTCTTGGAAGGGGTATGGATGCTCAGAGAATAAAACTGAAAGCTTCTTTGTAAGAGATGCTACCTAGCAGCTGGGGTGGGGGAGAAATGGATCCTCTTCCCATTCTATAAATTGTCTTTGTGGAGAAGTTTATGTATCTAATAGGGGCTAGCTTGATTTTTATTCTTAAAAGAAAAATAGCAATGATAATAATTTCAATTTAAACAAAAAACTCACTAAGAACATAGAATTTTATTTAGCCCTAAATCTGTTTTTGAAATATAGTTTCTAAATTATTTTTTTCTAATTTTTGTGAAACATCATGGAAACGATTTATTATACTACAATGATATGAATGAAAATTAAGCTACTCTTGTGATAAAGTATTTTTTAAAGCATCTTTAGTGAATGAAACACAGAATAGAGATGATTAACATAATTTGATTGTCATTATATTCATAGACACAATCATAGGAGTAGTTTCTGTAATTAATTAATTGTATCTCAAGTGGTGGCCAAACCCATTGTACAGTGAGGGGAGGCAACTGGATCTCCTCATTAAGTCTCTCCTTAATGTTGTTCCTTAGGAATGACATTTGTGACCACATATAAAGAATGGATCTGTCTAAATATGCATTAGTTCTATCATACTCCCTAGCAAGGTCATGTGGTAATTGGGAATACAAGCTTGTTTTTGTAAATATTTTGAAATGTTTCCAATGTTTTGCAAAGGCTGGTATCCAAAAGACTGATATTTTATCTTTATGTTTCCAATTTCTTGTCTCCCCACAAAGTTTGTAGAATCAGTCGTCTTCAATCTGCAGTCTTCCCTTTCCCCTCAGCATGATCATGATCAAATCTCTCAATTTGGGAGTTTTTCTCTTGACTTCAGATTTACTGCTGGCATTTCCCTCTCTTACCTGCCTTTTGCAGCTGTGCCTCTCAAAAGAACCATCTCTGTTGGTGCCTCTATTTTCTTTGTCTCCATTGTTATAATAGTAAGTCTGCATCTGGCATCTGCCAGCATTACTCCAAGAGACCTGCCTTCTGCCACTTTTTGCTTGCATGTGACTTGATTTCTCATTGGTATTTGGTATTCCTTGCTTCTCCTCTTCTATTTCAAGAGCCCCCAAGAGTTCCCTTTAAGTGTTGGTATTCCTCAGTGTTCCCTCCTGGCTCTCTTCCCCATTCCTCACTGTCTCCGCAGAGGACCCATTTGACCATTACCTGAGTGTCTAGACCCTCCTCTTCTGCAGACTTTGAACACCTTCTCTTGGAAGTTCCTCTGACAGAAAAGCTAAACATGCCCAAATTTCACACATTGTCCTCCTTCCTAGGAATCTGCCTTTTGCTTGTATTTTCTACTGGTGATTTCTGCACTCCAAAATTCTCCCAGCCACCCTAGAGATCTCCTTGTTGCCTTTATCCAATGAGTTGCCAAATCCTTTTTCCTCTACCTTTGAATTCTTTTGTTCCAACTTTTCCAGCCTTAATTAGCCTCCTGGTTCTCAACTGCATCTCCTCCATTCCCCCAATTTACCCTTCCTGTGGCTTGGAGTGCTTCCCACTTACATGCCTGTCTTACTGCCTTTCAATTTTCTGCTTTAGGAAAACTTCTTCTATCACATTACCCTGATACCTGTCCTATCATGGCAGTGGTCACAGAGCCTCAGAGATATCTCCCATGCTAACATGCAGAGCCCTGGATCACAAGGCTGTAGTATCTGTCCTCCTAGTACTTACTGTCCAGGATGGTTCTCTGTTTATGAGAATAGCAACCTTCATGCAAAAAATAAAGAAGGAGATGTAAGTGGGTGGGTGTGGGGGAGGTGCTTCAGTTGCTTGCTACATGAAACTATTCTGAGTTTCCCCTTTGGGTGGTGGATAGAGAAAGAAGAAGAACTCAGAAGCACATTCCAGGAAACTCATCAGTCTCTCTGCTTGGCTAATATTTTGGTTAAATTTCCTAAGTCTGAGAGCATGTATAGTTAATAATTTTCTGTTTGGATGCTCTTTTTTAAAGTGATCTCTAATCAAGCTCAGTAAAAACTGGAACTTTACAACCAAAAAACTCGCAGCAGGTAACAGGATTGCAGAGAACAATGTTTCAGGTAAAGGGCCAACTTGGCTGACTGACACTGATGGAGAGCTGATTTTTTTTTTTATCCTTTGGGTCACCTGCTTTTATTATTAAATTTTCTGAGCATTTCTATCTTGTATTACAGAGACACAAATGTCTCACAGAAAGTTGCAAACAGGTTTGTCTGAGTCTCAGATTTGGAGTTCTGAGCCATGAAGCCATGAAGTCAGATATAAGCTTTAAACATCTTCCTTTTGTTTCTGTCCCTCAAGCCCTGTGAATATCTAAGATATAAACAAATGAATCACTTTACTAATAAGGCAGACCTCATATTTGAAGACCTGCCAACATTTAACCCAACTTCAACCTAATGGGTGGAAAAAGTTCTTCCAAGTCAGGTTGTCAAGGATTGATCATGGGTATATCTCTCTGCAAATGGGTGGTGACATTAATCTATTCATCTGGGGAGAGTTTGATTTGTTCACAGCACCTAGAAAATAGTAGATGCTAAATAAATGTACATTGAATAATTACTATGACCTATGTGTAAAAAAAGCAGAACTTAAGAAAACAATTCTTGGCCTACACATTACCTAATTATTTATCTTTAAGTGAAGTGAAAAATTTTGGATTTGGCTAAAAATTTATATAGCGACAGCTACTCTTTTGTGTATATATATATCATCTGTTGTCACCTGGATTTCATGTGTCTATAAATTGGCACTTAATTTTTTTTAAATCCTCAAGTTTACATTGTAATCTGGTACCTACAAATTACCTTTGAAATGTGGGGTTGCAACAGAAATGTCAGCACATACTCAGAGTTCTTAACTCAAAGGCTTAGAGGCCCGTGACTAAAAATGAGATGATTCAATTCATTTCAGATTTAACTATAAGAAACTTACCATGCTTAATTGAACATGCCAGCCCCCTGGTATAACAAACTCTCACTTTTTTTTTTCCTTAAAAGAGAAAGCTGTGTGTGTGTGCATGTATGTGTGTGTGTGCCTCTGTGTGTGTGTGTGTGTGTGTGTGTGTGTGTGTGTGTGAATTATTCATTTATAATAACAGTATTCAAGTTTGACTGATGAAGGCAACTTAGCATTTTCAGCTCTAGGGATGTCAGAAACAGACAAAAAGAAGCATCCACAATTTGCCTTCTGCTGCCATTTAACACCTTCTACATATGCAATGTGGCAAAATCTGCCTGTACTTGCCAAGTCCAATCTTTCTGCTTTTACTGCTGACAGTTTAGATCATGAAAATAAGATGCAATGAAGTTTGCAAAGCCGGATGTATTCACATCAGAGGACTTCCTTGGTCCTGGTTTTCAGGAAGACTGGGGCTTTACCCACACAGCTGGTTTGGTCCTTGCAGCAGACCTAATGTTGGTTACTAGCTGGTTTGTTGGTTATGCACATTCACTAGGCTGCTGTCTTCCTAAGATCCAGCCCCAGGGATGAACTTGAAAGAATACATCTCTGAAGACATCATGTGACTAAAAACTGGTGAGTTCAAAAATACATCTATTTTTTTTTTGATAAAGCCCAGCCTTGAGAGAGCAACTGTTCAAGTGCCCAGAACCATCACTTGGCCATGAAAGGTTGAACTGAATGAGTTAAACCATAAACTTGGAATGAATGAAACATAACACGTATTGGAAATGGTGTCCATGCACAAGAGGGGTTTCTTTGGTAACTATGGGGTAGAAGATTAAGTTGCAGTGTGTCTCAACTCTCTAAAGGAAGTGAGTGGCCTGGAGATGATAGGGGCATGTGCTGCAGCAGGAGCTTGATGTTCTGTGTAGGAGGAAGAGTCTGGTCACTCACTTCAGAGAGGACAAATACTTTCATTGTAACTGTACCCTGGCTTCAGCTCAACTTTAGTAAATATTCAGGTTTCTAAAATAGGTAAATTAGAATGTAGCTACATTACAAAGGAATATCTGCTTTGTAATGAAGTCAGAATGCATCTTTCTTCAAAGGATTTAAACTTGCTGTTTGAGGCTCTCTTGGCACTGTTAGTGGGAATACGAATTGGTACAATCAATATGGCAATGTCTTTCAAAACTTGATGTGCATTTTGATCAGGCATTTCTATTTCTAGGAATTTATTTTATGTGTAAATATCTCTACTCAGTAAAGTTTACAATAGGGGATGCTTATGAAGATGCTCATTTAGCATTGTTGTAATAACTAGATAAATAAATAAAAATGAAAATACTCTATGTGTTCATCAATAGAGGACTGATCGTACCCACTATGGAACAGCCATGAAATGAATGGGATACTATGCAGCTGTCAAAAAAAAATGAGGACGGCCTAAATGTGCACATGTGGAAAAAATCTCAAGATATAATTAATAAACAATACTCAGGTTGCATTAAAAAAAGAGAATCTGTTAAAACACTGATAAAAGAAGTTATCTCTAAGAAATGGGTAGAATCTGGGGTAAAAAGGAGATTCACTTTTTATTACCTTTCCTTAAGTAATGTCTCTTTTTTCTTTGTGCCCATAATGTTTTTATAATAAAAAAGAATAGTTAAAATTAATTTGTGATTTAAAACTTCTACTGTGATAAAAGTTTGGATTTGTAACTAAATATACTTTTTTCCCCCTTTTCTTTGGTAATGGGAATTGAACTCAAGGGTTTTTAAAAAATTTTTTTTTAGTTGTTGATGAAGCTTTATTTTATTTATATGTGGTGCTGAGAATTGAACCCAGTGCCTCACACATGCTAGGCAAGCGCTCTACCACTGAGACACAACCCCAGCTCCCTGAGCCACAACCCCAGCTCCAAACCCAAGGGTTTTTAACCACGAAACCATATTCCTGGTCCTTTTTATTTTGAGACGTGGTCTCACTAAGTTGCTTAGAGCCTAAGTTGCTGAGAGCCTTGCTAAATTGCTGAGGCTGGCTTCACTCCCGTGATCCTTCTGCCTCAGACTCCTGAGCTGCTGGGATTACAGGTGTGCGCCACCGTGCCCGATCTTTCCCATTTTTTAAAAGATCTATTCTATAGGAAATATCTAATGCATTGTTTGCTATGTTTAACCACATTAAAAGAGAACTTGGCTATGGATTGGATCAAATAATAAGCAATCCTTTTACTTTAGACATAGTGACCTAGGCACTACCACAGTCCTGGTGGTGGCCCAACCAAGCGCAAAATCAAGTTTTCAGGAGTTAGGGTCAACTGCAAGCCTGTGTCTGCCATCACTCTGAATAAAAGATACTAGGACAGAATTGTGGACATGGGACTGGAGGGGCCATCCTGTCCATTATCTGAACATCCCAGTGTTGGGGTCTTTGGCTTCTCCAGCGCAACGTCCTTCTGTCTTTGGACATGTCTGTGAGGAAGGTTTTTCTACACCAGGCTGAACCTTCTCTCCCTGAACGGAGGAAGGTAACTTAACTCCATAACCGAGGCACCACCCGCTGGAAGACTTGTCTAGGAAAACCTTCAGCCCAGCGGCCTTTTCGTCCCTTTCCTGGTAAGACAGACCCTACTTTCCCACTGCAAAATACCCGTGGGACTAATTCCAAGAAAGAGGCTGGAGTGAGAACTTGTAAGCTGCCGTGGGGTGTTCCCTAACAGCACACTCCCTCCTTCCCAGTCACCTGTCAGCACCTGGACCCTCAGCTCCAGATGGCTCTGAACATACCTGACTTAATCTCCCATCTCCTGCATCAGGAAACCTCCTATATCTTTAACCCCTTCTCTGAATATTCCCTTTGCCTTCTCGTAACATCCCAAACTCAGCTGTGGGCTGAATACTCCTTTCTCCTTGCAGCCCTTGATGATGGCAGATGCCCACACCTCTGAATGTCCCACCCCCACCTGTTTCTCACTGCTTTTGATGGTTTCCTACCTCCTTGGGAGCACAAGCCCATAATTTACAAGCTGTATTTCCCTCCCTTATTTCCTGGAGATCTTAGAACCTAGTTCACTGTTTTCCTCTCCATCATTACTTCTGTCCCCATGGTGGTAATTTACACAGGTGAGCCGTGCGACACCTGGCTCCTCACTGCCTCACCCTACCCACATCCAGCTCTCTCGGCTCACGCATCCACCCACTCCTGTTTAATCTCTAGACCTTGTCACTAGCAATAACCACATGACTTTCATAATCTTGATCTGAAGCATCTCACTTTCTATCATTCTTTTTAACTTTTCTACTACAACAATTCTTTGATTTCATTGGTCAATTCATGGATGCTCTCATCTTTTGGCTGCTCTCCCTTGGAACGTGTTTTTCACGCAGTTTCTGGGACATCATTCCATCTTGGCTCTCTTCCTAGTCTCCCAAATTTGGAGCCTCCAGGGAATCATCCTCAGTCATCTCCTCCCTATCTGTCAGCCAGGAATTGCCATCCAGGTCTGTGGTTTTAAAGAACATCTATCTTTTATGACTTTCAAATTTGTGTCTGCAGCCCTGCCTGACCTCTCTCTCAAGCTTCAACCTCCCATCTCTACCATTTTTCAACATCTCTACTTGGATGTCTTGGGTTCATCCCAAACTTACCATGAGCTCTCAGAATCTCTCCTATGGCTTGTTTTAGTCTCAGTCTACCTCATCACTATGCAGATGTATGAAACTGAGATTTCCCTGTCATGGAGAGACTGCAAGTTGGCTATGTAGCGTCTATTCTTTAGTAACTCACTGAATTTAATAAACTACATTTCCAAGCTGCCTTGAAACTAGGTGTATCTATATGTCTGAGTTTTGGGGAAATTTTACTGAGAGGTTCTTCAGGGAAGGCTCTTTGAAAAGGAGACAAAAACAAAAAAAAATAAACAAAGAAAACAAAATAAAAACAAAAACAGGGAAAATCACTTTGATTCTTTTTCCTTCTTGGAATATAGATGTGCTGGCTGAAGCTCCAGCAGCAGCCATTTTGGACCATTAGGTGCTTTTGAGGTTGAAAGTCCTATGCTGAAGTTGTGGAGCAGAAGGATGGTGGAAAGAGGCCGAGTTTGGAACATGAGAGAGCTTCCAGATATCCCATGTCCTAACTGGCTCTGGACTTCTTACACTTGAGAGGAAAATGAACTTCCATCTGAGTAAACTGCTATCTGCCACTGTTATTCTGGACTTTCTGTTATATAAAGCTGAAACAAACCAGCCTGAAATATTAGCATATATAACATGGTCCTATCCATTTGATCAAGGAGTACAGTGGACTGTGAAGGCAGAAGATCACAGCAAGGACTTGTTTAGAAGTACATTTTTAGAGGACCCGTTGGGGACACTGGAAAACAATACTGGATGGTACTCCAAAGACCCTTTCTCTTTGAAAAAGGACTGGACTATGTCACTGCAGTTAAGAATGTCGAATGATGAGATAATGTGACCTTAAGGTGCTTTTATTTCTTTGAAATAATTGGAATTTTCAAAACTCAGCCACATGCCTAATTTAGGATCCCATGATTCTCAGTTTGTTGATAGGCTTACTGCCATTAAAGAAAAAGTTATAATTTTTGCCCTTGACTTTTTCAAAACTCTTTCTATCCTATATTTTTCTTACACAATGACCAAAGATTGATTTTTTTTAAATAGTGGTAAAAACTCTTTTTTTCTGGACATGCTCCTGTTCAGTGGCAATAACTTTAGGACAGTACAATTCAGGAGGCTTTCCCTGTACAACACTTCTTTGAAAGTGTTAGTCAGGATGTCTGGTTACCTACTTTCATAGTTCCATGCAATGTTTAACTCCAAAGAGCAAAAATTATGAGTTCTGAATATTGCCACTGGTAGAAAGACCTCTTCTCCAGTAAATTCATCTATTCCATCATGAAAACTTGTTTCACTTTGAACTGTTTCCACATTTTTATTTACAGTAGTATTAGGAAAGGATGCCAATTTCAATTCACTGAGAATTTTCCAGAGTGAGAATATGAAATTTGGGTATCTGCAGATGAGAAAGAAGCTATGGATTATTAATTTTAAGAATTGAAATTACTCTTCCAAGAAAACACAGCCTCTCTTCTAAGGGAATAAGGGCATGACTTTCCATGGAGGGAGTTGAGGTCCCGAAAAGACCACAGTGAGGGTCATTCATTTGTCTCTCCAGGAATGTCTTATTACAGAAGCAAATATAGTCCCTGGGAAAAGTGAAGCTCACTGATCAATCAGGGCTAGTGAAATGTCTCACAGCCCAGGAGCTCGTGATTGTGAAGTGAACATATTAGCACAGGTGGCTGGTTGGGTAGCATGTCGACTCGTGAAGCAGGAATAAGGCAATGGTGCCAAGGCCTGCTGGGTGCAGGGCTGTGGGTTTTACAGTTTCTCGTGGTCTAGCTTCCCAAGGCTGAGCGAGATGCCTTCCACCTGACTCCCCGGCACCTAGGTCTGCATCGATCCCTTCTCTCTGCCTTTATATACAATGCCCCATATCCTCTTTGGATATGGGGTATTGTATATAACATATAACATATCTTTGGATATGGGGTATTGTATATAACATATAACATATCTTTGCATTGATTCACTTAGGAGGATTGTCTTAACTCCAGAGGCCTTGCCCCCGATCTAGCGGCTGGCCTCTCCTGGGTGTCAATGAGTGAATGCACTAGGAGTGACTGAATGAGGGGACCAGAGTCTGATTGGCTTGGGCTGGGAGAGGAGGGGGGTGTGGCCCAGGGAGCTGTTCCAGTTCAGGTAGTTCACCTGAATGCCAAGGGAGGGGAAGAAAGGGCTCCGAGGGCAAGGGCAAACTTTGCAAATGCAGGAATTTTGCCCAGTGTCTGAGAGTAGGTATATTGTTTTATTAAAATAAACTTTTTACAGTAAAGTGTTTGAGTAGGGTAAATTTTTTTTTTTTAATATGTAGCTCATTGTCTACTCTGACATTCTTATTCTTGGTCCATGGTCTACATTGGTCCTTCCCGCACCCCCCCCCCCCCCCCGCCCCATTCCGTACACTGTAGCCAATTGCACTGCCCCTGTTCCTCACGTGCGCCTTGTGCAGTAATCTGAGGGCTACCAAGAGGGCAGGGACTCTAGGTGACATAGTCCCAGGTTCAGGTCTTGTGTCCCTACCTGCTACCTCTGGATCCCCAGAGCAAATTACTTTGCTACTCTGAGTTTCATTTTTTTCATCTAACAAGATACCTCTTGGAGCCTTGGTTTTCTTATTGTTAATGAAATATGCTTGTGTGGTCATGATAAAGACTAGATGATGTATGATCTGTAAAGCCCCAGTCTGAATTTGGCAGGTCGGAGGCAGCCAGGAAGCACAGGTGCGTCCCCCCAACCCCTTTCATCCCTCTCGCTTGGAGGGTCAGCCCTTCCACCTTTCTTTACCAATTTATCTTGTATTTCCTAATCTTTTAAGGCCAAGTTCAAAGACTATAAAATCTCTCCACAAAATCTTTTTCCCTTGCTCATCGAAGCCACCTTTCCTCCTCCTGTGATCAATCCACATCTTCTGGACACCTACAGGACTTACCACTTTTTCTTGGCACCTCAAGGATAGCTGTGTGCTATTTCTCTCCCTGGTCTGAAAGCCCCACGGGAGCTAATCTCCCACCTTTTAGTCTTATTTCCCTAAAGCGCCTACAGAGTAACTTGTACACAGTAGGTGCTTAAAAATAATGAACAAAATATGTGCAGGACAATGCTGTATTTTTGGAAATCATTGCCCAATTCCTCTTTGGATATGGGGTATTGTATATAACATATCTTTGCATTGATTCACTTAGGGAGTTAAGAGAGAGAGAGAGAGAGAGAGAGAGAGAGAGAGAGAGAGAGAGAGAGAGAGAGAGAGAGAGAGAGATTGATTCATCCCAAGTAGCTGGCCTCACACAATGTCCAGAATATTATACATAGTGATTAGTCACATAAGCAATCATAATAAAGTCCTGCTCAAGGGTTAGTTACAGCTATGAAATTGTGAAAATGCCTGGCTGGAGGGCAGTATTTCCCAAAGGCTAGATAGTTTACAGTAATTGCCCCCAACTTCTTCCTTTTTATTACACTTTCTTAAATTGCACAGCATGCAAATGACATCTATCAGAGTTATTCTTACTGTTTTTCAAAGAGAGGAGAAGGGCTCTTAAGAATATGAATAAGTCATGCCTGGAAATTGCCAGATTTGAAGTTACTGAGTTTAGTCTTTTTTTTTTCCCCAGTATTGGGGATGGAGCTGGGGCCTCACACATGCTAGGCAAATGCTCTACTGCCAAGCTACACACTTTTATTTTATATTGACACAGGATCTTGCTAAGTTGCCTGGGCTAGCCTCTAATGTGGGATCTTCCTGTTTCAGCCTCCTAAGTGGCTGGCATCACAGGTGTGCCCACTGTTCCTGGTTGGCTCCGAGTCTTTTTGAAGGAATCCCAGGATTAGGGTTAAGCCAGACTTGGCTTTTAGGGAATCAGCTGCCCAAGGATATGATTCAAGGTGGTTAAACACTTTTCTGAAATTTTATTTTCACTGGTACCTGAGAGGGATTGCTATGTGTTAGGAAGACTTTTTAATCTTTCAGAAGTTCCTATTTCAGGAGAAGGATTAACCTTAGCCAGCACTGTCCTTGGTCCCATGAGAAGCTCCTTGTTACAGTTCTCAGATCAAAGAAGTCTGGGAAATCTTGTGTGTTCCTTCCGCCTCAGGATGTGCTATAAGCTGCTGTGTATAGCAGCATATTGAAGCTCCAAGAAATCACGTGGGAAAGAAATCTATTTAACTCAGAAGCTTTCCCACTTATTTAACTAGGAAGTTAATTTATTTTTGGTTGTTGCAAAATAACTGGTAACATCATATGAAGCTTGCATTCATAGAAGCGCATTCTAAAATTCTGCCTTAGCTATATAAGTTGTGACCGTAATGGGGATGAATGTTCACCTATGATGGGACCCAGTGGGATATGCACAAGGGGACAGGAAAGTCAAGAAGGATAGTGAATGTTAAAGCCAACCTATGAGGCCCCAAACACAATCTGACAGTTCTGCTAAGGACCTTGGTTCACATTCCAGGTATTAATTTGATTTGCTTTCCTGCTTCAGAAGCCCAATCGTTATTACGTGCTATCATCAGGTTGGAAGTGCCACATTTGCCTCTTCACGTGATCTTGAACTGTCTAGGGCAGGGAGGAGAGAGGAAGGGAGAACTTGGACAGCGACATTTGCTCAGAGGATGTGAAAAAAAGGAAGGAAAGGAACAGAATAAGGAAGAAAGGGACACTGAGGTGACCAGGAGACAAAGGCATATTGGCAATAGGAGTTGAGGGTGGAGGGCAGTGGGCAAGGTGGTATAAAGAAGTACAGTGAAGATATGTGATGGGCCAGGTAAAAGTTAGCAAACCCTTCTCCCCAAACCAGGAATAAAATAATAACTGGTCCAGGATCCTTCCCTTAAAGATATGCAGTGTCCTTTCTGTCCCCTTGTGGTATAGGATGCTTATTCCTGCAGGTAGCATTCTGCCCTTGGACTTTTCACTATCCAAGGGATTACATTTCCCCCATGAGGTTGAGAGGGCCCAGTTTGAGATCCTAATAGTGGCTTGCTGCTTTGAAAAACATCGCAGTGGTTAATTTAAAGCACGGGATAGTAATGGAGAAGGGACCAGGTGTTGTGCAGAAGCCAGAGTGCGGTGGGGCTGAGAAGTGGCTTCCTCTTACCCAGGGCTGTCAGATGATTCACTTCTTACATGCAAAGCAACTAGGAGACCTTTGGCAAGCTAAGGCAACTTAGAAATATTGGAAACTGAAAGCAAGATATGCAACACATTTGGGAATTTCTCTCTCATGTTGAAAGATAAAATTAGCTGATTCCCATACCAGGGTGCCCTTTGATTTATTGTTAGTGTAAAAGTCATGTAAAGACCTCAAATGTTTTCATCACTTATGAATACTACAGGGGAGAAGTCCATAAAACAACTCCTTTTACAAGAATTTAAAAATTTCGAACTGCTGTTCCATGTTGAACTTAATTCAGAAAAAAACGATTCTGCTTGGAACAATGCTGTCCTCTGGGGGTACTGCCTGGAATCCATTACCAAATACATTTAAAAATAAATCTGAGGAACAATGGCTCAAATGATATGCCCAATCTCACAGAGTTGTGTCCCTGTAGAGAAAATTCCACTGGCCAGAATGGTGTCCCTGGCCTCCAAGACTAAAGCTCTTGTCTGAGTCTGAGGACATGAGCCCACAGCCTTCTGCACCAGAACTGAGTTTCAAGCCGGTTTGGGATGTTGAGTTACTTTGGATCTCTCATTCCTTTGCATAAATCAGAAACCCATCAGAACATAACCCCTCTCTGAAATCAAGGGCATATAAGATGAGTGTTTCTAATCAGTGCTGTGAATGTGTGAGTGCTTACTTGTATTTTAAACTGCCGACACCATTTCTCTGAGTGTGTTACACAACTGGATGGTTTGGATTGTTTGAATGGAATAACATGATTACCCATGGTATTGCACGTCTCCAATTCCAAATAAATACAATGGCAAAAACTAGACAAAAGTGCAGAACAAATAATAAATCACACAATGTCACTGAAGTCATGCAAAAAGGAAAAAAGAAAGATTTAAGAAATGGGCAAGCAATGCACACAATAAATGAAAAGAAAAGAAAAAGGAAAGAAAGAGCCAATGCATACAATTCTAAAATCATTCTTACCTTCTTCAGTCATTGTGTCATAATATTTTAGTTTTCCATATGATCCAAGTTCTACAATATCACAGTAAAAGACACAAAGATAAGGAACGAGCTATAATGCAAGAACTTTGTTTTTACACATTCTTAATTAATCAGATTCAGAGTTACACTGTCAGATTCTGCGATCGTAACTATATGGAGATGTGCAAACATGGGCCATGTGGCAGACAGCTTTCACAGCCCATTTTCAGAAATCACTTAAAATATATTATTCTACAGAGGGTAGGATGTGCCCTGCATTACAGAATATGTTAACATCCAATGAAACAGAATACTTGGCACAGATACTTCACCCCGGCCAAGTCTAGCTCTATGATTTTTATAGAGGTGACCCTCCAGGAAAAAAGAAGGTTTGGACGAGGACAATGTCCAGGTCCATGAAAGCTTGTGGACCCTGGTATTTCTTGCCCTGGTTCAGCAGCCCCAGGAGTTCATTGCACAGTTTTTCTCCAACAGAAGTGCTTCCTAGAGAATAAGAAAGCTACCTGGGAGAATCCAAAATGAAAAACCAGGTTTTAAACTTTCCTTTAACTTCTTAAACTTCAGGCAGAAAACTCTGCTGTGTGCAAAGCATGCTGGGAAGAGCTGTTTCTGGTGTTGAGTGCTTCTGAGAGGGAGCAAGAGTGAGGCATATTCCCAGGGAACACTGCCCGTTGCAGACAGGTGACAGATCAAGGTGTCATCGCCTGCTGGCCTGCCGTGGTGTGAACAGTAGGGATGGGTGGACCCACAGCCCCTCTTCTGTATGCAGGGCACCACTGAATTAGCCTGGAAGGGAAACCACTGGCAGACAGTTCATTCCCAGTCAGCTGGTGGTGTGGCCGGTGGGATGGGGGGAGAGGAAAGGAGGGAATGCATCACTTCTTTTTTCTTACTTTGGTTTTAAAATAGAAACTTTATTCTTGCTTGTCTGAAAATCCCAGATTCTTCTAAGCAACACTGTGAGAAGGTTCAATGTATTTTTCTTGGTCATGACAACACTCTCCCAATAAACTTCAAGAAATTAATTAGACTCAAGAGATATTCCCGTGATTCTGCAGAATGCTCTATGGCCCATTAACTTGGGCAGCTGTTGGAGATCCACATATGAATCAATTTCTAATCAATGGGTTTGTGTACAAGAGAAAAGATCTAGCTTTAAATGCAACAATAAATATTCTTGAATTATTATATTATACATTTTCTATGTATTCCTTTTCACATGCCTAAAATTTTATCTAAAGCTATTTTGATATACCAGTACCAAATTGTGTCTTGGGGAGAAAAATCACCTCATTTTTATGTTCTGCAAAAATCTGCCTATTTTGACTTTTATTGGAAATACTTTGAGTTCTCCCTCCCAGAACCTTAAAAAAATGCAGGTTCTTCAATAAGAAAATGAATTTTGTGTAAATAAGAAAATATTTTATGACTTCTGGGAATTGCCTTCAGAGGGATATATATATATATATATTTTTCTGGTATTTTAGAAACAATAGTCTATTATACATTCAACATTGCACAAGTTTGGAATTCTCAAATGATCTAAATACCTTCATAAATATTAAACATATTCATAGTGGCTTCACAGATAACAGATGTGGTTGTGTGTATGTGTGTAATCTTGTAGTAAGTTGATGAATTATATCATCCAACTAATTTTTTGTAGCCTTTCTTCCTTCTCCCAGGTAAAATACTGAAATAAGCAGCTGGCATTCATGATTATTTGCTCAGGAAACAGAACCTGGGTGGTTTTGTGTTTGCAAAGTTGGCTGTAAACCATATTTTGTACGGTGACGAAATTCCATTGCATTTTTATGGATCCATATTTTTGATGCAAACCTCTCTGTATGTGCACACCTGTTTTCATGTATCAGTTCCAAATTGTCACACCTCGATTTGTGGCAGATGATACTATTCTCAGTTTCATCTCTTGTGGAACCAGGTATACATCAATAAATACAAACATATTATTTAATCATCACTATATATTTATATTTATAGTCAGAATGTGAAACTGTTCCTGTCTGATAAAACGCATACATTCTTGCCACGGTGGCAATATCTAGATTGATAGCTGCTTCCTTAGATGATGACAGAGGGACGGGAACTGGGCACAACATACCACAAATGAGGCTAACAATGGTGGAATAAGAGTAGTGAAAAGCTGCAGAACAACAGTGGTAGGTGGACAACTCAAAGCACCGGGAGGCAGGAGTCGAGGGAGCAGTTTGTTCCTGAGAGAAGGAAATGGTGTTTGTAGCTTAGGAAGGAAAAGGCAATAAAGGTTGGAGGAGGAAACCAGCCTGTTGGAAAACAGTCTTTCACACTGGATGGTGAGATGGGGAGCAGCAGCCTCATGCGGAACAGGCAGGCAGCCCTATTTCCTGAACCAGGCCTTGAGAGGCGCAGGCTGAGGAGTGTGACATGCGACCAGGACAAACACAACATGCACGCATAAGCCAGAGCTCATCACGCACCTGGCTGTTGCCCTACAGCCCAGGATGCCTCATGAAGAGTGGCCAATAGCCACTACTGACAGCCTGTGGCCAGGCCTAGCCAGGCTGAGAGGAGCTGGAAGGAATGAACAGACTCACCTGTGCAGGAACGTGGCTTCCCATCAGCACGCTCCCCATAATGAAAAGCCAAGGCACCTTCAACTTATTTGGATTAGGATTCAAACTGGGCCTGATCCCAGCTGAGTTTCTTTAGGGTAGAAGGGAGGAGGTTCAAGAGGGTGTTGCTTAATCCCATCTAGTAACGTTCATTGTATCAATGGAGCAAGAGGCAATGAGGATTGGAAGAGTCGTGTGGCTCACCTGTCCTATCATTCTGGTCCCATCTGGTACCTCTTCTCTATAAACATTTCTTTAAGAAGGCCACATGGCCTGAAAAAAATCATTACAGAACCCAGTGGCTGATGTTTGAGTTGAGCCTATAATCGGATCGTGTACTTGCTTTCAGGCCCTCTGGGGACACAGGTGTCCAAGCTCTTGCATCTTTGAGGTATGAACCTTTACTAATCCACTTTCTTCCAATCGTGCCAGAATCTAACTACCAGGATGTAAGGTACCTGTGACTTCTTGTCTACACTTTACGATTGCCAAAATCAAAGTAAAAGTTTTGCCATTAGTCTTAAAGAATGTGTGAATTAGAATTAGCATTTCTGGCTCCTAACTTCCTCCCTTTTTGAGAAGTACACAGACATAGCTCTCCCAACATTGTAGTTCTTAGCTTTACTTTTGAGGCTTCTGGCATTCTTGACCCTTACCCCACCATAAATCCCAGAACAGGGAACAGTAGAAAAATGACTTCTTACATTTGAGAACTTGAAAGGTGATATATAAAATGGAAAGTCAATGGAAGGACCTATGCTAATTCATTTTATCTGAAAGAAATCAATGAGAGCAAGTATTTATTATTTAAGTATTAGATGATGGGAAAAATAAGGATTGCTTAATTTTTTTCAAAGATCTAGTTTCTTTTTGGTCTTGGTCTGACCTATGTACAAAGACCTAAAAATTAAGGCTTTCTCAACACAGACTGTAGTTTCTTGGTGAAACCCTCTTATACGGTGTGTACAACTACTGGATCACACCAGATTCATGGAGGATTATTTTCACTAGTACATGGAAGTTAGAATATGAATTCAGGAGTGTAGGTCTGGACCTAAGATCTTCCACATATGAGATGTGTGGCTTTGAGCAAATGGCTTCACCTCTCTGAACCTTAGAATACTCAGCTCCAAAGGGACTTGATTGTTTTCACCCTAAGACAGCTGTGAAATCTAGATGAGATGAGGACACACACAACTATCGATTGACATGGCAGCTGTCATATTACAAGCATCACAGGAAGAGCGAAGGAGAATCCAGGGGATATGGAGCAGGGCATTTCAGGGGCTTCACATATTGTACACTCTTTTAAAAACAAATCTAACACTCCTTATAGAGGTTTAAAATAGGAATTGTGGCTCAATAAGGAAAGATATCCCACAATGTCAGGGCCAGTATTTAAAAAAGGTCTCTTCATGAATTCTGCTTGCTACTTTCAGATCTAAGGAACTTAAATATGGACTATCCCTGGGTAGCAGATGTGGACCCTCCACTTCTGGAATCATCAGTGTTCCTACTTTTTCTTTTAATGTTTGCATGGGAGCCTGTCTCTCCCACAAGTTGTCCCTATGTTGGAGGTGGAGAGACTATTCCTCCTTAGATGGGTCCCAGTAGAACACAGAAAGGTGCTTTTCTCACACTATACACTCTGCTTACATTTCTTAAATAAAGTGTACAAATGGACACTTCAAATGGCAGTGCAGCTCAGCGGGCTTTGGTTTGTTGATCTTCCCCAGATTTGCGGAAGTCAAGAAGGGCTGGCACTGATGTGGCTCTTCCTCTGTGGCTACCGGGGCATTACTATACAACTAGAGTGAGTCTGAGTGACACTGAGCAGACAGCTAATGCAAAGGCTCTACTACTCAGGATCTGGGTGACCTCTTTGAACCTGTGTCTTCTGTAAAATGAGGAAAAGAGCAATGACTTTGAGACATGTCTATGGGGTGGTGCCAGCATCTTTAATAATAGGACCCCTCTTCATTAGGTCCTTTGAACATCTAGTGCAAGCTGGTTAAATCCTATTCAGTGATTTTTTTTAAACTTAAAAAAAACAACAACACACACCTTAAGAGATGGAGGTTAAATGAGGAAACCACCAAGAATCCTTACTTCTTTCACAAGTTGGAAGGAAAGGAATATTTTAACCTTCAAATTCTAAACCTCACTCATAAAAGCTTTCAAAGTACTGACTCATTGCAGAAGCTCTTCTTAACATTCTGCGGGGGATCGATGTTCGAGCACTGAACTTCCTTAAGAGGCTCTTAAATGTGTACACGACTGCCTGGGGACAGCTGCTCTCAATATGTGGCACATATATGTCATACGCGAGGTGTTAACAGAGATGATTTTGTCCTATGGTGTTCTTCTCACATCTGACTCTTCCCAGGCTATGCTAATGAGCACTTCTTTTTGTTCTATGAGATTCAAACCTCTCAGGCTTTTGGTAGGAAGGCAAGAACTTTGCAAAGGAAAATAAAGAGCTGAGCTTGTGGGTAATTACTATGATTTGAACATATCCTCTCAAATTCATGAATTGGAAACTTAATTTCCAATGCAACAGTGTTGTGGCTTTTGGGAGGTACGGAGCCCTCAAGAATTGATCAGTGCCACTAAGAAAGGGCTGTGGAGTGGGTTCTCTTTCTTACTCTTCTGCCGTGGGACTGTGCAACATTCTTCTCCTTCAGAGACATGTGTTCAGATCTTGGAAGCAGAGAGTGGGCCCTTACCAGACTCCAAACCCACTGGTGCTTCATCTTGGCCTTTGCAGCCTCCAAAACGGTGAGAAATACATTTCTATGCTTTGTAAATTATCCAGTTTAGGTATTCTGCTACAGAAGTACAGAATGAACTAAAATAGTCATCAGGCATCAGCTATTGAATGAGTTTCAAGTAGGATCTACAACCACACACACACACACACACACACACACAGCTGTCATATAGTGTTGTCATCTTACTTCATGCCCTTTGAATCCAGCCCCTTCATGAAATCCTCACTCTTCCCTTGTCAAGTTTCCTGCAAACTCAGACACACTGACTTGTTATTGCTGTGATTAATCTTCCCACTCTTCTCATGTACTTCCTTGTTTATGTCCCTATGTTGATACTATTCTAAGGCCCCAACTTCTAAGAAATGCTGATGCCACATTGGTGGACAAAAGATGAGTCAGAAAGATCCCTAGTGACTGCAGCATAGTAGGCATCTTGATAAGGCACCAATGAACTACAGGGGCCAGGCACACAGATGTACAAAGCAGGTTGGGGAAACAATAGGGAGTAGTGGGGATTATGGAAAACTAGCACATGTCTAAAAAGTAGAGCAGTCACTCAGCTCCAATTCTCCTCTCCATGCGGGAATGCAGTCAGGTGTGTATTGACAGATCTTTTGATTATCCAATGAAAGCCAGATATTTGGATTTTTATGTGAACTCTCCTGATTTTTTTTAAATGCTGCCAACTAATTCCAAATTACAAAAACAATAACATGGCGATATCAATCTGTAGCCCTTAGTTTAAAATCATGTTGCTTGGTCCAATTTTCTTACAAATAATAGTTGAATGAATGAATGAGACCAACTGTTAGAACTAGAAGGAATTCTTTCCAGGCACCTTGCTTCAGAGGATCAAGGACTCTGGTTTATTTCTTTGTCTCCCTCAAAGCTTATATCCCTCACCTATTAGGATACCATAATCTGCTCACCTCTGGATTAGACTGAGTGTCAGACCTCAAATTCCTCTAGGACCACCACCGTGCTCATGTTAGGCAGACTGAGCTGCGATGAGCCTGTGACTAATCCCCCTCATTATCTTTAGTCCTGACCAGCCAACTCCCCCATTTTGCAAGCCAAGAGAGTGATTTTGTTTTGTTTGCTTTAAATTTTAATTTGAGAGGAATAGAAATTGCTTATTAAGTGTAAATATCCCAAATGATCTTGCAGGGAAATATCTGGAGTTTAGGAAAGTCCAAGGCAAAGTTCCGAAAGGTAGGTTTGGATCACAGAGGGAGGTGTCAATATAATTATGTGAGAATTATCATTTTTGAACAGTGAACAATAATGTGTGGTCATTACTGTGGATCATCCAGATGGTTCATAATAAAATGTCCAAGTGAGTCCCCAGATACTCTGACTTCTTATAAATTTGTCACTTAATTCGCAGCCAGCTCCTCTGTGGTGTTGCTTAGCAATATCAGTGGTTACTGATGTCAGTCTGGTGAGGAGCTGACTCAGGCTATATCTCACCATATTTTACATGCTCTTGATGATCAAGCAAGAAAAATGGGACCTGGACGTACTGTTCTGCTTCCCATTTGAAGTGGACTAGGGAGGAGGGAAGAGTACAGAATAGAAGAAGCAGGTTTCTGGAAAGAGTTTTTAAGAAAAACAATGAGTAACCAAGGCAAGAGAAACAACCCCAACAGTTGAGTTAAATTGTGTAATTTAAAACCTCAGTAATAATCTTCAGATAATTTTCAACACTGACTCTTTGTTGGAATATGTTTTTTTTTTTCTTTCTTTTTTCCAGAATCAAGGAGAAAAACAAGTGATGGTGTAGCATGGTAGCCATGTGTAAGGTTTGGAGCCCTGCTGTCTGCCACTTACTAACCCAGAGACCTTGGGCAGGTTACCTTATCTTTTTGAGACTCACTTTAAACACTTAACATAAATGGGAACTGTCATAGTTGTGTTGACTGTGGTGAGATTACAGGTCCTCAATACATAATTGACATATAATATTCACTAGATATATGGTAGGTATCAGTTCTGACCTCAAGTTAATCAGGAAGTTTACATGTATAGAATTCTTCTTATCTTCACAAACATCAGAGTGAATCTGGTATCAGCAGAGCCTATCACCACCGTGCAGAAAAAGGAGAACTTGTAGCACAGCCTAAGTTTTGGAATCAACAGGTTTGAGTTCTAATTCAGACTTAACTTCTTGTCAGCTGGGTGACTTTGTAGTAAATATTTAAACTTTCAAAGCCCTAGGATCCTCATCTGTAAGGTGGGTCTAACTCTTGGACCTTCCTTATGATGTTGTTGTAAAGTTCTTTCTGTGATTCCTGGAACATTGGAAGTGCTCATATATATGGCTCTATGATTCACTCACTGGGACCAAGCCCAGTGAAAATAAGGATCAAAACCTTATTTTCACAAGTTTGTAACATTATTTTCACAAGGGGAAAAAAAGAAAACAGGTAAAAGGAGAAAAATGATAAAAAGAATGGCCAACTACGTCATGCCAAGGAAGTCTCTGAACATCATATTCTTTTGTATAAGGTCTTTCAGTACAGAAGGACTGTGGTATTATCAAAAGAATGTGCAACTCAGGGAAAGAGATAAGAAAGATCTCTAAGTTTAGTTTTTGAAAGGAAAATCCAGAAGGGACTTGAGCTGTTCAGGAAAGTGGCACTGTGCAGTGAGTAAGAGGATGGGTTGTGGACTTCAGTGAACCTGAATTTGAACCTAACTCCTTCACTTACTGCCCTTTGTTTCTGGGGCAAATTATTTAACTATTCTAACCTTCAGCATCTTTATCTATTGAATGGTTATAACAAAATTTCCTATTTTATAGGATTGATGTAAAAAATAAATAAATGAACCCATGTAAAGTGCCCAACACAGTGTATGGAATATAGGAAGTACTTTATAAATTTTAGCTATTGTTTTCATTATGATTGCCTCTATGGTATCAATTTGGAGTTGTAGCTGAATGTTCAACATTTTCTCTAGTCTTTTCTTTTTCAGCTGGAGTTTCAAGAGATAAAATAGTTTCATTAAAGAGAGTGAAAAAATATAGTTTGAATAGCAAAGAACATAGACTATCTGAAACCATCCATGCAACATTTGGGATTCATTTTTTATTTCAGAAAATCTGTCTGAGCTCTTCTAATAGCACATTTCTAAAATATGTTTTTAATAATTTTTAGGGGGCTGGGAAGCTGACATTTTTACTAATGACATCTTCTCACATCTTGAGTACATTTTTGCATCTCTGGAAATGGAAGGATTATGTTTGCAAAATCAAGAAAAGAGCACTTTCTGACCAAATCCTATAAAATCTGAGGTAAGGGTTACAAACACAACTATTACCCAGTCTTAAAAGCAACAAAATATTTCATTCTCTTCCTTTTTTCTTTCTTTCTTTCTTTTCTTTTTCTTTCTTTCTTTCTTTTTTTTTCAATATAGTGCTTATAAGGTGTTCTGTACAGATAGGTCAACTTTTTTTTTTTTTTCCCTAGAGAAATGAGCTTGGTATATTTCACATAACCAGATCCATGTTGGGGACTGGTCAGCTAAGGTAAGACTGATTCTTCCATAAGCCACACCCATGATCCAACCCCCAGTCCTAGTCATTCCACCTAAAGTCCTCAATTCTGTCTTCCTGCTCTATCCCCTGCCTTCTCTGAGGCCTTACCTACACTACTGTATTAGTCTTATTTGAACCCTCATTTCTGAATTTTTCTTACCATATGTCTACTCCCAGCATTTCTCATCTGCTCTTTTATATATATATTTTTTAAATCAGGGTAATCTTTTCAAAATACAAAGTGAAAATCAACACCTCTGAATCCTGTGTATACTATGTTTTTTGTTGGAATTTTATGACTTCTCCCAGCTTCCTGAATCTTCTGGAACCCCAATTTGAAGTTCCCTAGTCTAGGCAGCACTCCTGAATGCCTCTACCTCTAGTATAAGTCGTTCTCCTGCCTGTGCCCAGTATCCACTTCTGTTGCTGTGCTCATCAAATGTACCCTAATCTATGTGTTTTCTATCATTATACTCATTCTGTTAAATTTATCACTTGGCAGAGCTGTTGGCACTCTGTAGGAGTTCAACAAATGCCACTAAATTGAATTAAATCGCTTCTCAGAGTGCTCTGTTACCCTTCTTTAGCTGGTTGCCTTTGGTACTTCTGGCCATTTTGTTGTTTTAACACTGCAAATTCAGGCATTCTGCTTCAGCATCTCTGTGGGGAAGAAGCCTAGGAAGGGGAAAATGTATCTGGCCTCTATTCTTTGTGTCCTCTTCATTTCTTCTGTAAAGTAGGAGGAATTACACCTTGCAAAAGAGCCATCCGAAGAGATCTTAAGCACAAAAGACAAAATGACAGCACCACCTTGACCGTGAGATGGAAAACATTGGTGCACAGAATGTTGGTGAAAGAATAACTTGCATGTCCTCCTGGATCCTATCTCCCAGTCTGGCTGGACTCAGTGGTTTCTGCCAGGCAGTGAGATTCAGAGCTAAATTATATCTAACCATTGGGTCAGTACAGCTACTTTCTGGTGCATGAAGCATCAAACTATATTAGAAAAGCAAATAAGAAAAGTGTCCTAGGGGAGGAGAGGAAGAACAATGAAATGAAAAAAAATTAAAATGCTAGTCATCCAAGGGAAAAGAAAAGCAAGGTATAAGTAAGAAGTATGCGAAGGCAAGAGAATTTGAGAACAGAATGAAATTGAAGGAAAAGAGACTGGAGGACAGAAAGGAAATTAAGGTCACTGATGTGGAAATAATTAGGAGTAAGAACTATCCTTGTAATTATGCATTCAATACCACGGTATTTTTGTGGATGCTATTTTATTCAATACTTGGATCCTGACCACAATAGAAATGATAATTCAAAATGATGAAGAACTTAAAGGACTGAGTTCAAAGGAGAAAGACAATTTACATGATCCTCTAAATTTCATATGTTCTAAGTGTAAATCCATTTATCATTACTCCTGTTTAAATCCTGTATGGACAAGTAGGACTATATAAATGAGTTTAAAATCCAGGAGGCACAGAAAGGGTAGAAGATGTTTCACAAATCATCAATTATGCACCTGAGATTAAATAGCAAATGCCTGCCAGTGAGACAGAGATCTGATGAGGTAGCAGTCAGGGTGTGCAATTATCTTCTTGCTCCCTCAAATGATGGCCTATGTGTTTTGGCAGGATTAAAGAATTAATGCAGTAATTGCTTTTTCAGATTTTTATATGTATGTCAAAAAGAGAAAAATATTTTATTTTCTCTGCTGAACATGTTGAATATGTGGCTCCTGGATGAAATCCGGACTTTGTGGGAGAAAACAAGTTAAGTATCATGTCCAGGGATTTCCTTGTCATGGCACAAAATACAGGAGAACTTTATGAACACAGATTCTATTTGTATAGCTTTGGGATAATGTTTACTTCAACAGAAGCTGATCAGTAGGAAATCAGTTCTCATGTCATAGATAGGTATACCAGGACCTGAATAACTGGCACATGGTAAATAGGCTGCTTTTTATAGAAAACAGATTTCAATGATTTATTACGGAGCCACTAAGAGCTATCTAAAAGTATTATAGTTGCAATAAAAATAACACCTGAAAATAATTTTTTGGCAGATACCTATATAGACCTGGTGATGCACTCCATATAGACTTCTATGTGCTCTGTGCATAGACTCCATTGAATACTCTGCACAACCCTAAGAGATAGGTACTATTTTCTTCCCTACTGTATAAAAGAGGAAGCTGAATAACACATAAGTTACATAACTTGCCCAATGTCACATAGCTAGTAAGTGGCAGAGTGGGAATTCCAACCCAGGTGGCTGGCTCCATAGTGTTTGCTCAAACATCTACACGGCTCCTCCAAAACTGTATAGGAAGAGGCTACCATGCACGTACCACACTGAGATAGAGAGTATATCTAAATGGCCACACCACAGGAGGTCTCCTTTGAGCTAGAATCAGCTTTTCACTTCTAAACCTCACTAGCATTGACCAGATGGGTTGTAGTCCTGAGGTTAAGAAGAGAACTTTTAACTTTTCCCAGATTGGAAGCTTCACAGGACCCATTACATCATTCATAAAAATGCAATGCAAGAAAAAAGATAAAGAATTACATGGGTTGGTTTGTTTGTTTATTTCAGAAATGGCAGAGGAAAATTTTCATTATAAATAGTTTTCTGACATGAGATTGATTCACTATGGGATTTAGATTCATTATGGGATTTAGCCAATGATGATTGTTGGGGACTTGAGGCCTTAAAGTTAAAGCAAACCCATATTCACTACTTGGGCTTAAGTGCTACCACTCTGAGAAGTGACAAAGAGAAGCAGCTGCATAGGTACTACAACTGCATTGCTAAAGGTTAAATTCAGCTACAGCATTTAAACTGTTTTCTTACAAGTTAACAAGTCTGGGGCAAGCACTGGTTGATGTTGCCCCAGAAACTTGTCTATAGTGGAGGTTTATAAAGAGAAACATTACCAGTGGGTTTGCCTCTCATGAAGGCCTGCAATGGGAAAGTGTTTTGTAAATAAGTAGGTGGATATGTGAATGTATATATATGTGTGTGCATGTGCACACACACACAAAGCAATCTGATGTAGACCTCTATAAACAACAGCTTTATATAAACAACAATGCTGTTTGACTATTTGCAAATGCATGTGTGTGCACATGTATAAAATAAGTTCAAAACAACCTGTAAAGAACTGTGTGTGTGTGTGTGTGTGTGTGTGTGTGTGTGTTGGGGGGAGTTTTTTTAATAGCTGAAGTGAAGAGCCCTGATGTGGTAAACCTGATCATGTGAGGTCAGGAGAGAAACGGTCCCCTGACAGCCACTTGAACATTGTTTACAATGTGTTCTGCATCCGGAGTTGATGCATTGCTCAGTGCAAACCCCAGATGGAAAAGCCAACTAGGAAGGGGCTGGGATTGTGGCTCAGCAGTAGATTATTTACCTAGCATGTGCGAGGCCCTGGGTTCAATCCTCAGCACCACATTAAAAATAAATAAAATATTGTGTCCAACTACAATTAAAAAATAAATATTAAAAAGAAAAGAAAAGAAAAGCCAACTAGGAAGAGCTGTGTGACTTGCTGAATGCAAATCATTTGACCTGCAGTTCAGTAAGTGAGGCCCTGCCATTTAGTAGATGATCAGAAGTCTCTTTCATTTAAATGCCTTTCGTATTCATGGAAGAAAACACCATGAATATTCCATATCACAGATGACATTCATGTATCTAAATTTTGAATGGGTCGTTTTGGGTAACATGAAGTGCTTTTTCACCTGCAGGATTGCCCTAATTCTTTGGTCTCCTACATATTGAATGATGTCTGTGACAGTTGCCTTTCATCTCTGGGGACTGAGTCCTCCCTTCTGAAGAAAGTACTTTTTGAAGGTAAGTGCCAGAGAACAAACACAAAACCATAATTTTATGGATGCTTCATTGTCTTTTTCATTCCCATGCTCAAAAGCATTTATTTCAGTAAAACTATTCACATTTCTTTATGTCCCAAATGATATTTATTTATAACTAAGGCAGATTCAATTTCAACCATCTTTGGTGCTCAAATATGGGAATAATGCACTACTATTCCCTACAGAGAGGAGCTTTTTAACCTGTCTTGTGTTTGCTCTGTGAGAGGCATTAATAGCCTGCTTTCCTCTATCCAGGGATTTCTACTACTGTCACCTTATTAAACTGTGGCCAGTAGATTGGATTTTTTTTCCTTCTCCCATGAAGATTTTCTCTCCTGTTTCCTATTCACTTACTGAGCTGAGTCTGAATGCAAACATCTTTCTTGCTAATTTAAACTGATGTACAACTTGGGACAGAAAGAAAGGTTACAATATTGCTTTTCAGGGACAACTTCTCTACATTTTGAATGAATCAGGCATGAAATGGTTTTCTGTGGGATCAAATGAAAATGTATGAAAGCTCATTTTAAGCATTTTTTTTTTTTTGTAAAACAGAAACTGGGAGAAATAACAAGCTCTAGTGTTTGGTGAGAGGCAAAAAAAAAAAAAACAGCATGCAAGTGAAAGTTTAATCTTAGTGTCAGCTCCATGTTGACGTTAAATGTATATGTTACAGAACTAGAATGAGTTTACAGAATAGAGAGACATATGGTTCTGTGTACAGCAGATGGGCATATGTGGCTCTAGATCAGAGTCCTCTGTGGGTGGGGGCATTCTAGCTCTGAAGTCAAACCCTACAGCTGGGGACTGTGAATTGGTCATGCCACCTCTCGGAACCTCAGTTTCCTCAGAGGTCAATCGCATGTGAATTCCCACAGCCATTGTTGAGAGAATCACATAGGTGACTATGTGGTGCTGAGAAGTACTCACAGTTCTACTCCCTGTTTGTTTTTTTTTCATCATCTCTTAGCCGCTAGCTTCCTACACCTAAATCACACATGGGGACACACACACACACACACACACACACACATCCCCAGCACCCCTCAACAGGAGGGACTATTCGAATGTTTGCACAGTGGGCACATAGCCACATGCCAGCTCATGGCAAAGGAGCCCTGGTTTGGGGATGGGCAACAATCCACAGGTTTGAGTCGTCCTGAGCCAGCCAGCTCCTCTGCTGCCCACATTGCTCACCTTCTTCGAGAACCCACTCTCAAGATGCACTGTCTCCAGGAACACTTCCCCCATGGTCCTTCCTCGAGGTTCACACAGAATTTGTGTGGATTTCCTCAAGATCTGGCAAGCCGAGCTCACCTGCGTTGAGTGCTTATTCTGTGCCAGCTACCATGCTTGCACTGGACGCCCACCAGGCCCCTTGTCATGACGTGAGGTCACACCTGTAAATGTGTGCTTCCACTGCTTCAGGAATGAGGCCTTGTCCTTCAAATGGGCGATTCTGCTACTCTGGGGAGCTCCTCCCTCTCCTGCCCACCATGTTTCAACAAGAGCAGTCTACACATCCTCCAGGCCCCTCAAGCCACTTCAGGGAGGACCCTGGCTGCCTCTGGTCTAGCCTCTCCTCCTTCTTCTCTAATGCTTCAACCAGAACATCCCAAAACTGCTGATTTATGCTGCCTCGCTGTCTGGTGGGCATACCTTCCTTTTTCACTTTTTATCAAAAATTTCTTTGCTCATCTTATTCTTCATTAATTTACAAATCAAATTATGAAGTTCCAAAATAATATCTTTTGGAAGTTCAATTAGGATTGCATTGCGCTTAGAGTTTGAGAACTATGGCTATCTTGGTAATGTATTAACATTTATTTAGCTCTTCTTTTATGTTTATCAGAAAGGATGGTGATGGTGATCATTTTTGCATAAAAGTCCTAGGTACTTTGGGGCTCTGTCACATTTGTGAGTGTACTCTTTCTTTCTTTTAGTTCGTGATTGCTGATCTATAGGAAGGCTATTGAATTAGGCACACTGATAAAAGGACCTGATATGAGTAAACTCCTCGTAGTGCTAAACATTTAAATTAAGTGTTCACTCTTCTCTGTGGAAGTTCCTTTGAACAAAAGGGCCCTGCTGTTAAAAAATAAATAAAAATGAAAATCCATGATCTAGGGACCATGGAAGGTGGTAAAGAAAATAGGTATTTGCTACTCATTTTCCAATTAAGACATTGGAGAATCGAGGTCACTGAAGCCACCTGCTTTCTTCCCATTGCCTAAACCAGACTGAAAGCCAGGAGAAGGATGACATCAGAATGTCACAGTTACTTCAGAGAGGGAAGAAAGCTGTCCTGGGAAGCTCCCCAACTGCTCTGAGGGAAGGTGACAGTGTGTTGGCCGGGAAGCACAGAGATTAGCTCTGATGATGTGAAATTACCGTGGGGAAATTTGCCTGTCTTTTTAATGGCAAATAAGGCAGGCATTGTAATATGAGGCTAGTGTCCTTTTAAGACATCTTATTACAGGGTTCTGAAGGTTTATTAGGAAAAAGAGCCTCAAGAGAATTCCCTGTGAGGAATTACATGGGGACCTGCTGCTGTCCTAAACTTTCTCAGCCCTGTCGGTAAATAAGCTCTATGATAGCTCACTAGGCAAATATTATCTCTATTTTTTTTCTTAAGGTGACAGATCACCAGAGAAGACTGTGGTACCCCTTACTCTGAGGTCTCTGGGATAGATAGTCATCTGCCTCATAAGCTACCAGTTCCCAGTCTAGGGAGCAGGGCCTGGGTTGCAGGGGCTTTCAGGAGCATCACAAGACCCAACATGGTGCAGTGTTCCCTTCCCTGAACCCTGGCTAGTGAAACAGCACCAGCAGGGCTTGCAGGCTGGAGAGAGGGAAGTTCCACCATTTTCTCCTATGCTTGTCTTGGTTGCAAAAGGCCAATCCTAAGCATCTTTATTCCCAGCATGTTTTCTCCTCTTACTTCAAACCTGGGGAGAGGAGAGATTTTTCTACTCTGACAAAGGAAGCATACGTCTTCATAAGTAGGAGTGGTAACAACAGCGACAAGAGAAACTGGAGTGAAATTTCTCTATGGTAATATCAAGGCGATAGACACTGGGGCTGCTTTCCTAACGTCCACCCTCCCTTCTCCCTAACCAAGCACAGCCTAGTTTCTGTGTGCGGAGGCGGTGTGCCTGCTTCTGGCTCCTTTGGAAGCTGGGGTGGTCACATCGTGTTGTTCTGTGTCATGTGATGTAAGTGGAAGTCTACTTCCAGGAATCCTGATGGTCTTCTGATTAAAAACAGAACTTCCCTGTCCTCCCCTTCCCCTTCCTCCTGTCAGATTACAGATGCTGGATGCTGGGGAGTGTGGAGAGGGGACTAGCTGCCACCTACAAGGATGAAGATAAGGGACACATGCTATGGATGGAAAAATAAAAAAAGCAGAAGGCGACTGGGTCCCTGATGGCAGAGCCTTGTACTGCTTACTCCAGGACTCTGGTTGAAGAAGAATAATTAAGCTCTAAAAAACTACTAAGTTAAGCCAGTTGGATTCTGGTAAATGACACAGAATATCATTTTAACTGAAAAATAATTGCCAATAGTCACGGGGTTCTCTCTACATGCTTTTGGGGGTATTAATGCATTGAATCCTCATCCTAAACTTAGGAGAGTGGAGCTATCTTTCCCCCCTTTATGAATGAAGAAATCAGGACATAAAAATTTGAGTGACAGCAATCATGCTTATAACAGTGTTGCTGTAAGTATCCAGTTTTACAAGTGGAAAATTAAGGTCCACAAGGCTGAAAAGCTCTAGATCTCAGGGCAAGAGACGGAGGTGATGTGAACCCAGGCACTCTGACTCTAGAGCACATGCTGAGAGGGAGCAAATGTCCCCACATCAATCTCTCTGTTGTCATCATTAGGTCATTAAACCCTTTCAGAGTAGAATTGGCTATGGGTTCCTTTTTCTGTGTAGGGATTACAGTGGGAAACCCACACCTTTTTGGATTGAGTCATGCATAACTGGTCCAGGGATAGGTTGAGGTGTGTGGGATTTAGGTCATTGTCAACACCAAGAATTCAAGGAACACTGAGCTGGACATGAGGCTGTACAAGGAGGCACAAGAGTATAAGAAGCACCAACACAACTTAGAGTCAGGCAGACATCAGTTCAAGCCAAGCTCTGCCAGGCTTCCTGTGCCTCAGTAGTGAGGTAAGACACGTCAGTGTCCTCCTGCATATGATGGAGTGGGACAGGGCTAAGGATAAGTTGGTTAACATGCAACACTCAGCAGAGTGCCTGGCCTGCCAGTAAGCACCCTGCAAATGTTAGTATTTTAAAATGAGACAAATTGACAGGAGAGGCTGCTTGACTCCCAGAGTGCTACATCCAGCATCTTTGTTTTAGGTTCATAAAGATGTATACCTAGGAAAGCATGATAGTTTGTTCAGAGAAAATGTTAAAATCAGCACAGGACAGTGAATTTTTTAGGAAGATCATTTCAGAGAATCATGGTGTAATCTCAAAGACTGATAAATCTAGTTCCCCAAGGCTTACTTATGAATATAAGTAATATCTTTATTCCAAAATCTTTATTCCAACCATTCTTAAAAGCTGTAGGCAGATTCCTTCTTTTTCATGAAAATGTCCCTTTCAGAATTTTGTGTCCCTGAAAAGGCACCGCTCAGCTTTGCTTGGCAGACTGACTGGCATATTCCTTCCACACAGTGTGGACTGCCCAGGGCATGTCAAACAACAATGCACAATCCATGGTGTGGATCTCCGAAAAAGTCTGGGTTGAATTAAAGTGGCTTCAAATTCTTTGTATTCCTCCCATTGAGGGGGTAGAGATGCAAATCTTTCCTTGGGTCTAGGCTGGCTTTAGTGACTGCTTGACTGATGGAATGTAGTAGAAGTGATGTTCTGGGACTTCCCAGGCCGGGTCATGCAAACCTTGTACCTGTTGCCTAGGCTTCCAGGAAGATTTGTTCTTGGAACACTTAGATACCACGTAAGAAGTCTGGCTATGTGGTTACCCAGCTAAACCCAGCCTTCCAGTTGTACTTTTAAAGGTGCCAGTCATGTGAGTGAGACACTCTTGGACCTTCTAACCTACCTATCCACCAGCTGGATACCACCAAATGACCTCCACCAATACCACATAGAACAGGAAAATCACCCACCTGATCCCTGTCCAAATTTCTGATGCACAAAATCATGAGCAATAATAACGTGGTAGTGGTTTTAAGCCACTGAATGTTGGGTGCTTTGTGACATTTCAATAAATGAGTGAAACACAAACACTGCTGGATCTTGGGCCTCAGACTCAGAGGCCGAACCAACAACCATTAATGAAAGCTTTTAGCAAGGACTCAATCACTGAATTTTAGAAGACAAAAAATACCTGAGTTGCAGAGATGAGACAAAGGGAAATGTGTTTTCCTAGGCCATCTGTCCTAGATGATGTTTTCAAATGCAGTTGAATATGTCCCTTTGTGAATGCTTGCTGATACCAGTGGTGCCTATGCATTACTCAGATGAATGTCAGAAACATCAGTGGACTGTCTTTGGGCACAGAAGGGAAGCTACTGTAATGTTCCTGGAATCAACATGGTGCTGTAACCTGTAAGCTCTATGGTACTCAAAGGTAGCATTTTGGCACAAGGATGTGTGAATTCAAGTGGTTTGATGCAAAGTAAAGGAGAGATGACTATTTCTGAGAGCTGTGGGTTAATGTTTTTTTGGCTGTTCTTGGAATGGAAAATGATTGTGAATTTTGGGGGAAAAATACCAGAGCAATCTGTTTTCTTGGCTATGTGCTATGGAGCAATTCTAAAGTACTCAGGTGCTTTCCATATTTTCTAATCACTCAGGTCCAGAACTGATTAGAGCTCTCAGCATCTCTCAGACTCTCACGACTGGAGCCCTCCATGTCTTTCAGGGAGAGGGTTCACCTTGAAAATAGGAGCTCAGATTCTGGAGGCACAGCTCACCACGGCAGGAATAAACAGCTTAATTGCAGCATAGCTCCACGAGGACCAGGTGTTTTGGAAAATAACTGAGGGCCCTACTCCGAGACAACCCAGATTCACTTCCTCTTATCTCACAGAAACAAAACATAACCTCCCCTCTACACAGGAAAAATACAAACAAGCCCTATCACAAACTGAATTCCTCCAAACAAAAAGAGAAATATAGATGGTTGGGACCTGTGGGCAAGGACACACATACACACACAAAGTTATATATGTTAGCATATCTCTGGAAAGAGTCCCAAGAAATTGATAACAATAACAGTGGTTTCTTCAAGAGAAATGGAGAAAATTGAGGTTGGGTGTTGATGGAGGAGGAAGGTATTTTTTTCACTATAATTTTTGAATATTACAAAATTTAAAAAATATCACTTTTCAAAATAATGAAGTAAAATAATTCCAAGCCTGTTTATAGTACTTATGGTATGCTAGGCAACATGTTAAAAGCTGTGTACATATTCACTCCTATAATCCTTACAGTAACCCTACTGTGCAGATATTGATATGTATCATCCTGGTTTTACAGATGAGGAAGCTGAGGAATAGAGAGGTGAAGTAACTTGTTCAAGGTCAAGCAACTAGTAAATGCAAAACTGGGATCTGAATCCAGAGTGTGGACTTGAGTCTTTCCTCTTAATTACTACATAACACTGCCTTGCCCCAAATAAACGGTCACTTGCTCTTGATTGAGTTGGGGGCAGATAAAATGATTCCTCTCTTCTCTCAACAATGAGGGTAGAAGAAAATGGGGGTAGAGAAGATGGTAGCTCAAAATAACCAGGAAATAATTCACCTACAGTTTTAAGGTATGGCTTTACAGGCTTCAGAAGCATGTGGCTATCAGTTCAATGTCATGACTTTGGCTAGGTTTGTAGCCTTAGCAGCTACTACGCACTCTGCTAGGATCTGGTGACAACTGGTGAATAATATAGAGCCCCTGCTCTCAGCAAACTTATTGTATCCTGGCAGCCAGGCAACAAAAGACATAACCACACAATTCTAAAGTGTGCGATAAGGTAAAACTAAAGAGTGCACTGAGAGGAGAGGGTTGGGGCCTTGATTTATAACGGATGATCAGGAATAATGGAAGAAGTACAGCTGGAGGAAATGGGAGGGGGTGGAGGGAGGGAAAAGTGCCCTGGTGGTGGGAACAGATTACTGTAAAGATCCCGAGGCCTAGAAGAGGCGTCTGTCTGAAGATGGCAAGCCCCTTGTGGTTAAAACAAAGTGGGCCCAACTGAGTTTGGAACAAAAGGCAGATCATGTAGACCGTGGCTAGGGTTTCATAATTTTCCTAAGAGCCCTGATAACCGCTGAAGATTATAAACCGGAGTGGACATAATCCAATTTACTTTTTAAGATGACTTGGGCTGCTGTGTGGAAACTGTGTGTAGATGGAGGCAATAGAAGAAGTGAAGACCCACTAGGTAGCCTCTGGGGGAAGCGGTGAGGATGGATTGGAAGAAAGTGCAGGCACAGGGAGCACAGGAGAGAAACTTGAGCCTGTGCGGGGGTGGGTGGAGGTCCAATATTTCATGAAAGGAGAATAATGTTAGCTAGGCAGCGTGATTGTGACGCACAAGTTTACAAGTATGAACATGCTTTATCAACTGTAAAGTGCCTGACAATGAGAAATATTACTGCAGATGAAGAAGCCAGGTTCTAGAGGGATCCTGCCTAGCCCAAAATCACGCAAAGACTGCTTTGTGGCAGTTGGTCTGCGATTCCTTTACTCTTTCCTCTGTGATTGTACTCAAGGGAAAGAAGAAGGCTAGTGAGCAGGTCTAAAGCCCCCGTCTGGGTTAATAGACCTCTGGGTTAATAGAGTAATGGTATTTAGGATGCCCCAAGGAAGGATTATCACTTGCAAACAGTAATGAAATCTATGCAGCAGGGTGTACTGGGGGACTCCTCATCAGCTGCACAACACTTTGGGGTGTAACAGGGAGAGGCTTCATAACAGAAATGCTCCATGCTCTGCAGAGGGAGGTGACCTTGTGGTCCTATTCTTCTGGGGGATAGGCGTGTGTCCACTGAGAAAAGGTAGAACCAGGGAATTGTTTTTTGGAGTTCCAGAATTTTCTTAACATCATGTGAGACTCTTGGTTGCCTGTGTCCTTGAAATTACTTAGCAAAGCTTGAAACTGTTTGAGATCTCTGATGAATGTGGTAGGACTGACAACTGGAGCGAGTGTGTTCTATACACATACCTGTTTCTCAGGCCATATTTTCCCCAGGATCCCTATTAGTGCCTGTGTAACATTATGCCTCATTGCAAGGTTCGGGGTGAATCAGAACAGACTTGGTTATATCAGAACTTCTTGCTACTGGCAAAACTCTGATATTTATTTGACACATCAGATATTTATCTAGTGGAAAAATGAATTGTTTAGGAAACTGAAATGCAACTGAAGAAACATGATGTGTTTGGCTTCACTGCACCAAGCAAACCTGTGAAAATCCACACTGGATTTTTTGTGATGGTATTTACAATTATCCTGGGAGGTGACCCAGGCTCTTTGGGTCTCCAATGACTGTTCCTTATCAGTTACCTTAAAGATCTTTGGATGTTTAGATGCTTACTCTCCCCCATCCCACCTTCAACTGCCAAAAAAAAAAAAAATCAGTACAATATCAATATTCTGCTGTGAATATAATTCTTCAAATTACTCGTGGCCCTCCTAAATCCTGGAGTTCTTTATCTCTCTCCTTTTTAAGGCACACAACTTCTCTGCATGAACAATTCTGTTTCGAAACTTAGGATGATAAAGGAAAACTGCTACTGTAGCTGGATGGGAGGGAAACCTTTCTGTCCTCTGCCTCATAATAAACTGTATTCATCCTGGAGGTATCAAAAGACAGAAACAGCACATGGAACTCACATCCTCCTCCTGGTACAAAGCCACCCACCATGAACTGAGTTGTGGCACATAAAGCACATCAGAGGGCAGGGCTTCCTCTGGTAGATGCTAACCAAGAGGAGTTTGACAGGCGTCAATATGTTTTGTGAAGAAAATCCTTTGATATCCTCTTTCCCCCACCACAAGCTCCCACACCAAAGCCTGATGTTTACCTTCTGCCAGAGGGTCCAGGGTGTGTATCATGAGCTGGAAGATGCTATTCCTCATGAGACTGTTGTGGAGGGAAGCAGAACTTCCACCTCGCTGTAGGCGCGGTTTAGCCTGAGCAGAGAAACCAAAGATACTGTTAGTTCTCAGAAGTGCATTATAGATAAGACCCTCACCTGGCCTGGTGGACACCCATTTCTATCACAGGATCATATGTCATTCAACCAAAGATTTTGAGAGCACATTTCTAACCTCCTGTGGGGATAGCTTTCTCACAACCTCTCCTATTAAAAGACTTAATTGCTTCCAGTTGTTTTAGAGCTTAGTTAATGCAAGGCAACGTGCTACATGCAACACATCATTTGCTTATCTCATTCTCAAAGTTAGCCCCATGAAGTAGATACTATAAAGTCTTGGTCCTAAATAGAGGAGGAAACATTCTTAGAGAAGTGCAATGAATGTCCAAGTCACACAGACAACAAATGAGAGACAGAGGTGTGGGTTTCAAGTCTGTTTTTTCTGGTACTAAAGAAGTGGGTTGTCTCTAAAATTTTGGATTGGTGCATGCCATTGGTAAAATTCTTGAGTGTATATCAACATCAATATCCATATTAATAAACTATAGTTATATAATAAGTCTATATTGATATCAATGTTCACATTAATATCCCTATCTATATAGATAAACACACTGAATTATGAGCATATACAATGTTTTATTTTTAAACTAAGAAGAATGATACAGAAAGTAAATGAAGACGATGCTAATATCTTTATCCTTGATCCCCAAAGGATCAGCTTGCATGTCTCTGGGGAGACCTTGTCTCAACCCTGGGGACCACAGCTCTAATTCAAAAAGCACTATGCTTTGTGTTAGTGAAAGCTGAAGAGACAAGGCCTTCTACCCTGGATCCCTGGAGAATCCTCCTGGCTCCCAAGGAGGAGAGAGGGTTCTTTCTTTACACAAACTCATACTAGTTGTGATTCTTTGCCCAAATAATGGATCTGAGATGTGAGAGGACGAATGAGCTTCTAGAGATGAGTTTACCAGCACACTCTTTTTCTTTTATCTACAAAAGCAAATAGACTAAAAAAATCTCACCATAAATTCACTATATTTTGACAGATTTTTTCTTGAAGAGAAACTACTTTCTTCCTCTTGATGGATTTTGTGCTGCTCATCACAGGAGAAGATGCTCAGAGGCAGCTAAGCTTTATAGATAGACAGATTTAAGGGGGAAGGAGGTATTATAATATAAATGAATTAACTTTTTATTGAAATTTTGGTCCAAAAGTTTGATATGGAATTTTTCTGGAGTCAAATAAAAATAAAATATTATTTTCAATACAGTCTTCCAACCTTCCATATTGTAGGGTTTTCCAAAATATTTGACTATATTTCAAACCTTCAAAGGGGCTTTCTAAGAAAATTTCATAAGAGACACCATAATTAACTATATTTAGAAAATGCTAAACCAGGTCATCTTTAGAGTTTCAAGACACACATTAGACCACTAAGTCTTCCATTAATGAGATCTGGTAACTTTGGTAGTGTTTCCAAACTGTTGCCAACATGTCCCTTATTTTGTTAAATATTTATTAATGATCATGGGTCCAAACATTTGGTGGTAAATATGAAACATGTAGGGAGCTTGAAATATGGATAAAATCTCAATGTGAGGTACATGTAGACATCAGATTTATTATAATTGCTTTTTCTATTAAAATTATATTTCCAACTCAACAGGGTTCAGAGAAGAATCAGAGGTGCCTAAATAGTGAAAGAGATCATGAACTCCTCAATGGAAGATATTGAGGTTTGTGCCTGTAGCCTGGGACTGGAACTAGAATCCTCTGGGCTCTCAATGAATATCTTATGTCTTTGCTTTGAGCATTAAGGGACGAAGGAGAGGGACATAAATATTTTCATTACTGGTCATTTTAGCCTTGAAAATCTGTAACACTTTTGAATGTGTTGATTAACTATTAAGTTATAGAGGGTTCAGATGATTAGGGTTCATGATATTAATATATATACCTCAGTATATATCTTAACACGTATTAAGGTTAGGAGACTTCAATAAAGTTGAAATGTAACCACTGATATCTAAACACAAGGACTCAGAGGTCTTCTCCTTGCCAGGATGCACAATACAAAGTAGGATATGTTAATTGGACAGGGACTGGAAATTGTGTCTGTTGCTAATTATCTCTCATAACTATTGTTACTGTGGTCTTTATTCTGGGAAACTGGAAGAACTCTGTTGTGGGCAACCGTCAGTAGAATAGAATTCTATCTACAGAAGAACTTAAAACATTCTTTCAGGCATTATGTATATATTGAATACATAAGTTTCATGCAGCATTTCTTTTGATGAGACCAAAAGAAATTTTAAATTAAAAAGTATGTGCATGCGACACACAAGACACTTATCAAGCATTAGATTCCACGCTGTCCCCCACCAAATATCAACTCAACATCCCTTGGAATGTAGTTTGGAAATTTCTCTTTCAACTTTTTCATGAAAAAGTTCATGCCCAATGGTAGAGAGAATTCAAACTTTCGAAACCTAGGACCAAAAATAATTGTCAGCAAATGTCACAATTCAGTTGTTACTCATTGTAGGACAGAGTGTACACTTGACCCAGTGGATTAAACCATATATGTATTCCAAGGGAGAGGATGATTTGCTGACCATACAGTTTGATTTCCTCCCACCCCAGCCCCACGCTCTCCACAGGCACAGGACAGGCAGACAGGGCCACTGGTCCCTACCGGTAGAGCTGGTTCATCCTTGTCCCTGGCTGTAGATGACTGCATAAGAGGAAAAGGCAAAAACAAAAGACAAATAAATAAATAAAAGACAAATTACATATAGGATTTACATTTAATAATAAGTGCCCATTATAGAGAAAGATTTGATTTTTTGCTGCTCTTGGGATGAATTAAGACAAAACAGGGGGCAAAGCGTTTATGTTTGTAGATGATATACAGTGGCATATTCAGGTACATCATTCATTCTCTTGACAGGTCAAAGTTGAATGGCCAACTCAAATGTCCAGCAATAAAAGCCACTTAAGTAAATTACAGCCCAGACATGTAGTGGAATACCATGTGATCATCAAAGTGAATGAGGCGAATTTGCAGGTACGGAAATGGGTAATATCTAAGAAATATTGTTAAATGAAAACTTATTTTAAAAACCTTATTCATTACTACATCACATCATAGGATAAATTATTAATACTTTATTATATGTAAAGGAAAAAATCTGCAAAAAATATTGTTAGTGGTTATTGTTAGAGGGAATGGGATTACATGGAAGGGTCACTTTCCATCTTTGGAGGGAGTCAGTATTCATTATCCCATATATCATTAATAAAACAAGACCTGAAGAAGTTACGTTGCTGAATTAAAGACCAGGATCAACTATACTTGGAAGTTAGATAATCCATTTTTCTCGTGTTCTCTCTACTTGCAATTTTCTATTCTAAAATGGAGTTCTGTTTAGTTGGGAAGGGTTGGCTAGAACACGAGGGCACAAGGGGCTCTGATCACCTCTTAGAAAGAACGCAGTTTAGACAAGGAGACACTAGAGTTCCCACATGACCCAGCTGATGGCTGTGCTTCTCCATCTCTGTGAACTCCTGGTCTTAAGCAGAACTGGGCACCATCCTGTGATTTCTCCAGTGGTACACAGGTGACTTAGACCCCTGCCCTGTCACTTCACCTCAACTATGGGTGCTTACAGCAACAGCAAAGCAGAACCTCCCTCACCCCACCTTGCCTTCTGGTCCTCCCTATTAGAATCTGAGCAGATACGCATCTGCAAGAATAATCATACACACCAAGAAGAGGTGATAGGTGCAGAACTGTTTTAGAACCTTCATGAGCTGTAGACTCTTGTTTTTTAGGTTTGACCACATGAATCAAATAAAGAACACTAAATGCTTCCATATACCCCCTGAAATTAGACATTCCTGTGTAAAAAATGAAGAGGGTTCTTAACATTTTGAATTTCAAATTATTGGCCATATGTAATTTTTTATGATTAGTGTGTTCAAAATCTTGGAAAGTGAGAAAATTGAATGCAGATTTGAATTCACATGTAATTTTTAAGAAAAGTAAATTAGATAATGAAGTTAATATTAGGTATTTTGTAGACATTCAATTAAATATTTAATAATATTGATTTTTATAGATATGTGGTTTTGGACTTTGGAACACTACTCTCTCTCTCTCTCTCTCTCTCTCTATATATATATATATATATATATATTTTTTTTTTTTTTTTTTTCTTCTGGTTCCAAATACTTTTATAGATCCTTGAAGAACTTGTGGGTCTTAGCTACAGACAAAAGGTTCTGAGTTGGTGGTAATCTCTGAGTACAGCCTGTGGGCATCACTAAGTTTGCCCAAATTCCCTGATTTGTGGCTCTGTTTAGGTGATATCTTTAAAAACACTAATAAGAAAATATCTCTAGGACCTGGTTCCCAAAAACATGCTTGGTAACTAAAGTGGACAGGAAATTATCCTTTGATTTCTCTCTTGGCTCTGAAAGGGGCCATATGAGCCTGCTTCTCTCTGGCAGGTCCTTTTATTTTCTCTCCATATACATCAGACAGCTCGACAAATGGCCCCCATTCTACAGAATAATCCTCTGGGGAAATTTTCCAGTGCAGTGAGCTCAGCCTTTGGACATACATTGAGATTAACTGTCAGAGAACACCTTTTCAGTTAGCAAATTTACACCTTGTGGCTAAATGGCAGACAAATAATTATGAGTTGAGATTGATATCCCAGGAACACCCCAGAACATGAAGGAACAGGATAAAACAGAAAAGGATGGGCTTCAGAAGAGCAAAAATATCACCAGCTGAGAGTTTGGATTTAAAAAATATATATTTTATACAATTATTTGAGGAAGGAAAAATACCTAAACCCGTCTTTTGGTCTGAAAGAGAGAAAAAAGTACCCCACTGACTTCCTTTTTCTCTCACAAGCGTGGAGGATCATAAAACACAATAAATGGAAGGAAATACCCTGTACATAGATTCTATGAAGAAAAAAAAACTGGATTGCATAGAAAGTTCTGAAAGCCTACATAAAATTTCCCACTGTTTAATGTCAATAGAAGTTGACATCTTTAGTTTTTTTTCAAGTGTGCTTTGCAGATATGGATATGCATCACGCAGCAACATGTAAATTTAGGTAGATAATCTAATGGGAGCCAATGCCATTTAAAATACCCCTGCACTTTCCTTTTATGTAGCCCTGTTACAAAAGAGGGCATGGTGGTAATTGTCCACTTTCAGGGGCTTGCCCACATCTATTGATAGTTCCTGGTGTTCACCTTATGTAGGCTTGCTTTAATTGCATCCTGAGGCACTGTCCTGGCAATGTGCTGCTGCTGCTGATGGGAATTCACTTTTAGGAGGTTTTAGCTACTTTGGGAAAAATGAACGATGGGGACAAAGAAATGATCTTAATGTGTATAGCCAATAGGTTCTCAGTTGATGTCATGGGCCACTGAGGATCTGGCAAATTTATCCTTTTTAAATTTTTCTTTTTTAAAAAAGTTTTCCACATTTTTTATTGGTGCATTATAGTTGTACATAATGATGGACTTGGTTGTTTTATATATTCTTACATGCACACAATACAATAATATAATTTGGCCAATATAATTCCCCAGAACTTTCCCCTTCCCTCCCCATTTCCTACTCCTTGGTATTTTCCTCTATGATCTCCCTTTGGTTTTTAGGAGATCTACTACCACCTTTCTTTTCCTTTTTCCTCTCTAGCTTCCACATATGAGAGAAAATATATAACACTTGACCTTCTCTTAATATGACGGTCTCTAGTTCTATCCATTTTCCTGCAAAGACATGATTTCTTTTTTCTTTATGACTGAATAAAATTTCATTATGTATCTATACCATATTTTGTTTATTCAATCATCCATTGATAGACTCCTAGGATGGTTCCATAGTTTGGCTATTGTGAATTGTGCTGCTATAAACATGGGTATGCATGAATCACTATAGTAATACGACTAATTCTTCAGAATAAATACTAAGGAGTGGTAAAGCTGGGTCATATGGTGGTTCCATGCCTAGTCTTTCGAGGAAACTCCATACTGATTTCCACAGTGGTTACAGTAATTTAAAGTCCCACCAAGAATGTAAAAGTATTTCTTTTTCTTCACATCCTCTCCAGCATTCTTTATTATTATTATTATTATTGGTACTGAGGATTGAACCCAGGGGTGCTCAACCACTGGGCCATATCCCTATCCCTTTTTAATATTTTATTTAGAGACAGGGACTCGCTGAGTTGCTTAGGGCTTTGCTAAATTGCTGAGGCTGGCTTTGAATTCCTGTCTCAGCCTACCAGATTGCTGGGATTACAGGCGTCCACCACCACACCCAGTTATTATTATTTGTATTCTTGATGGCTGCCATTCTGACTGGTGTGAGATGAAATCCCGGTGTAGTTTTGATTTTCATTTCCCTAATTGCTAATGATGTTGAACATTTTCTCATGTATTTCTTCACCGGTTGTATTTCTTCTTCTGAGAAGTATCTGAATTCCTTTGCCCAATTTTAATTGGGTTATTTGATTTTTTTGTTGTAAAGTTTCTTGAGCTCTTTATTCTAGATATTAACCCTCTATAAGAAGAGTAGGGAGCAAATATTTTCTTCCATTTTGTAGGTCCCCTCTTCATATTCTTAATTTTTTCCTTTGCTGTGCAGAAACTTTTTAATTTGATGTCCCATTTATTACCTCTTGGCAAATTTATTCTATGTACTTAACAGAAGATGACTTCTTCAGGAAAAGACTAATGAGACTTTAAAAATTAATCTTGCCATTCTACATTGGGCTTTATTTTTAATCCCTGTAATTTAAATACCATCTATTATTATGCCATCCAATTTTAATACCAGCCATTATTACTCAGTGTATTATCATACACCAAATACTATCATTTTGGGCTGGACCAATTTGAAGGTGTAGATCCTGGTGGTTGATTCAAAGGCTATGCCAGCTATAGGAGAGATTTGTTAGGCCAGTCTGTGGTGTACACAGCATTTCTTGAGGATTATCTTAGAGAATTCATTAAACACATCCTGAAAGGTCTCAGGCTGGGACACTGGTGCGCCAAGGCAGGACCCCTATCTATTCAGGACAATTGGACTTCTAGCAGGGCAAGATGTACATAATACATCTTTTAATTCCAAGAAAGTATTCTGTAATGCATATCTTTATTCATTTGAAATCAGCTCCCTTCCTAATTATTCCAAGTTGGTCCTGTGGCAACTGTACCTAAATTGAGCATAACTGCTGTCCATTCTATACTGGAATTGCACACTTGAAATTCAAGAATTGTTTTGAAAGTAGAAGGAAACATCTAACCTATGTGGAAGCATTTTTCTTCAGATAGTAAAGCATGTTACACATTTGGAAGCATTTTAGTGATGTAAATCATTCTCCAGTCCTTAAATTGTCTCTCTTCCACTCTGGAAAGCCACTGGTTGAGAATAATTTTGCAGAATATAAAGTGTAGTTTTGATGTAACTGTGTACAGTGCTTTATACAAATACAGGCCTCCACTTTCACTCCCCACACATCAAAACTAGGCAAATATTGCACAGCCTAAGACCACTAGGCAAATATTGTTGCCCAAGACCACTCAGTAAGAGAATAGTAGCTCATGGATCATTTTACCATATAATTGCCACCTGCAAATCACATAATCAAGTGGGTCACTACAAAGATTTCATAGGCAGAAAAAAAATATAAAATAAGGAGTAGTTTTCCTGGCCAATGATTTGGCATCAGACACAGAGGAAAAATTTTTAAAAATTATCAGAAAAGTCCAGCAACAACTATTAACTTCTATCACCATAACTTTCTATCAAGTCCAATTCAATGTGCCTAATTATACCAAAGACTCACAAGCACTATGAAACCTATGGAAATAAATTTAAAAGCATTATTTTGTCATAAATGTAATCCAAAATAAATATGCCAGTGATTGAAATACCAATACAGTATTTAATTTACATTAATTTTAATGTCTTAGAACTAGAAAGATTGGATAAGGGATTTTTAAATTATTATAACGAACATATGTTAATTGTACAGATAAATGGGCTTTATTGTAACATTTCCACACATGCATATGTTTTGCAATGATGGTGTCCACCTTCCTTGCTACCCACTCTCATCCTCCTCCTCATGCCTCGCCAACCCCCTTCCTAGTCCCTATTTGTCCTTCTTCTACCTTCATATTATCTTTTTTAAAAAATGAATTTTTCAATTTTTATTTTAAGTCTCCACATGTGAGAGAAAGCATGAAATACTTATCTATCTCTTCTTGACTTATTTTGCATATGAGGGATGAATTGAATGATTTTCATTTAAAAAAATGACATGAAGTGTAAAATGATGTTTTCTTCTTCTTTCAATACATTTATTTATAGTAAACAAAGACACTCCTGGGGTAAAAATGAATATATCTCAAAGACACTCCTGAGTAAAAATGAAAATATCTCAAAACTTACTGAGAAGACAAGATAAAAAGGGCAAAAGCTTCAAACTTGAAATCTAAAAGGAAAAGAAACTGACTACCTTGCAATTATATGGAAACTCATCTCCCTCTCCTTCTATTATGACTTAGTATATTCCCTAAAACATTAAAGGAGAAGAGATTAAATACGTTCTTAAAGACAGAAATACTAAGAGATACAAATTCAAATTACTTTACCACTGGTTGCTGGGAAATTATCCCATAATCCTAGTCCTTCAGAAAAGATTCCTTCAGGAATCTCAAAGATTATTGAATTGCTGAAGCTGGCAGCCCAGGAAGCAGTAATACACAATTCACAGGCATGTTTTAAAGAGATACATCAGAATGGAGAAAAAGAGTAGAAATGACCTAAGTAAGAAGAGGGTCATGGAAGCTCACATTCAGAAGACAAACCCTTTGTTGGAATAATATTCATTATCAGGAAATATTTGGGATAGTGGAAAGAAACTTGAGACCAGATGTTCCCAGAATGAGAATGGAAGAGAAATTGCCTAGAAACAGATAAGAAACAGTATTTTGCTTTTTAAAGATTCGTGTAAGATAAAAAATAAAGTAGAAGGGGGCTGGGTTGTGGCTCAGCGGTAGAGCCCTCACCCAAGACGTGCAAGGCCCTGGATTTGATCCTCAGCACCACATAAGAATAAATAAAGGTATAAATTTTGAAAAGTGGTGTCACATGAAATTTAGGGCCAGGCTACTTTGATTAATTTTCTTGTTTTTGTTGATTCTTAGCTGTGTGACCTTGAGCAAGTTAATTAATCTCTTCATGCTTTTGTTCTCTGTCTGTGAAATGTGGATAATGAGAGTATTTACCTTAGAGGGCTGTGTGAGAGCTAATGAGTTAATACATTGCTTAGATACAATAAGCACTCTATATTAGCACTATTATCATCTTTATTAATATTAGGAACCCAAAGGGAAAGTAATGGCAAGTTACATCACAAAAGTAGATTCAGGTCATGAACTGGGTTTGGGAAGAGGGTGGCCTCTCTGGGAAGCAAGGCAAGTTTATTGCTGAGGATGGTGAGAGGTGATTTGTGTAGGACACCAGAAGTTGGTCAATTGGGCAAGTCCTAGCTTGGCAGCTGAGGCAGGAGGAGATGACACAACAGATTCTATTTTCTTGACTTGGCTTCTGACCAGGTCCCATGAATTGTCCCATTTGAAGGACACGGGGTTGGCAAGGCTAGGTTGGCATCTTGGATCTTAGGGGGCCTGGCTTTGATCAGGAGGCTCTCTGGACATGGACGATTCAGAGAAGGTAGAACCCAGGCTTGAACTGAAAGGAGCCCCCCAACTCTGAAATTCTGGGGTTTGTTGTGAATACTTTCACTTGATAGGATGTTGAAATAAGAGGAGTATCTGGAGCAGAAAGGCTGCAGGTCAGTCACAAGCTCAGGTTTGCTGGAATGTTTTCCTTCCTCAGGTGTATTGGGGATTAGAGGCTTCTGTATTCAGGAAAGCTAAGTATAGGGATGATCTGTGAACACTCCCAGTGTAAGCACCTGGGAGTACCAGGTACCTGTTGAAAGTCACAATTTGGCTAAAGTGAAATAAGGCCCTTTTGAAAAAGTTTACCCTGTGAAAGGGCAGATACAGGTAAGAAGAGGCATCTCATCTTAGGGATCTCCTCTGAGGGATCTCCTTTAACATTATTAGAAGGTAGAATTTGAGAATCCTCAGTAAGGCAAGGATACCAGGGTAATATCAGGATGCAGACCTAAACCATAGCTGACAAATTAAACCTATATGATTGTGTTCAACCAGTGTCTCCAAATTATATCCATCATATACTATTACCAGAAACATTCTGGACAAGCAATAGGTATAAGGTGAATTTTTATTATCATCTCTCTATCTATTTGCTACCATGAACCATTAATTAAACATGGGCTAATTTCTTTCCTGTTTTTTTGAAAGATAAAAATAAATAGAAAGAGGTCCTAGTAAATTTCTTCTTTCATCTCAAATAATTCTTTTGTGTACTCTACTGGGAAAATGGCACAAGCTTTTAAATAGGAGTTCTTTAAATGCCTCTCATAGAATTGGTAAACTACATTGGGTATATCCTGTACCCAGTTTTCCCAGATAGTCTTCTTCTGAATACTAGAAGTTGTAAGATCCTTAAGGACAGGATTCAGTTATGTGCCTTCCATCGCCTCTGACTATGGGTACTTACAATGTAACCAACCAGGTGGCCTGGGTGAGTAAGGTCACCTAGACAGAATGGGAACTCTGTTTCTGTGTGAGGAAACAAAGCTCCCCAGCTGCCTATTCCACTGGCTAAATTAATAGTTATGGTGATTATTTAAGTCCACTTCTTAAAGAACTCTTTAATCTTTTTTATTAAGTAGCCACATAGAAGACAGTAATTCCCATTTTATAAATGGAGAGAGAGAGAGGCAAGAAGGGCTTCAGGCTATTTCTGTACTCAGGACACTAAGCACCAGTGTTAATTCATTTAATTTAGGAGTTAATAACCCATCTACCACTGTTATCTCATGTCTTCCCCAGAAAAATCCAGATGTTGCTAATATATTTTATAATATTGTTTGAGCAATTCTCAAAATTACTAATGTACAATTTTGAGATGCCAATCAAACACAATCTGTTAGTGATGTTCTGGCATTAGTCACACAGATTTCCTCTGACTAGTTATGAACCCCAAATGCATTCCAACTAATGCATGTATTACATTTTTATTACCTTACTTCTTTTAAGGAAAGAATGATAAGAGGGTGTGATTTTTAGAAAAGTCCAACAAATGTTGGAACTAGACAAACTAAAGAATAATTTATAGCAAACCAGCAGATTTTAGTAATAACAGGTAATTTTATAAAAAGCTCAATATAGCCAAATGTTTTATATATATACTATATCTCATTGAATCCATACAGTAATAAGTATTAAAACCACCCCTGTCCCCTTTAACACATGAGGATCCTGAGGCTGAAGGAGATTGGACAAAGCCACATAGCCAGTAAATGGCAGAACTGAGATATGAATTCAGACATCTGAGCTCCAGAGCTTTCTTAAGTGTTGGGGAAACAAGATGGTGGAATTTTCCTTGCAGTGACCTGTGAGGAGAAGGCAATGCTACTCCAAATACAGTAAAAATATTAATAACTATTTATGAGCTCTTACTTTCAATGGAAGCCAGAAAATAGCTGCCAAGCAATTGTTGTGAATTCAGAATGATAGAGAGGGGGGAGGGAAAGAGAGAGAGAAGGGAAATTGCATGGTAAAGAAAGGAGACCCTCATTGTTATACAAAATTATATATAAGAGGAAGTGAGGGGAAAGGGGAAAAAAAACGAGAGAGAAATGAATTACAGTAGATGGGGTAGAGAGAGAAGATGGGAGGAGAGGGGAGGGGAGGGGAGGGGGGATAGTAGAGGATAGGAAGGGCAGCAGAATACAACAGACACTAGTATGGCAGTATGTAAAAAAGTGGATGTGGAACCGATGTGAATTTGCAATATGTATACGGGGTAAAATGGGAGTTCAGAATCTGCTTGAATCAAATGTATGAAATATGATATGTCAAGAGCTTTGTCATGTTTTGAACAACTAATAATAAAAAAAAGAATAAAAAAAAAAGATTTTTGCTCATTGGATATGCATTCTTTTTTTTTTGAACTTGTGAGTTAGTACCCAGGAATGAAGTATAGAAGACATTTTTGTTGTCCTTTGTCTCTCCAGAATTATTATTTAGATTCACCCACAGTTGTCATGATTTTTCATTACTTCTCTCTTGAAGGTCATGGAGGGGCCTTTTTATCACCTTCACAATGGCATAGATTCAAATAGCAATGCAAATTGATTTGAAGTTGATTTGTATTAAGGTGTTGAAGAGAGGGGAAGAGAGGGGCCCTCTGGTGGCCTCATTTATTACTGCGGCCACCAGACTGCTCTGGGATGTGGTTTATTTGAAAGCAAAGGTGTGCCAGGTTTTCAATTAATTTCTAACATTTGAAGGAAGAGTGCTGGTTTATGTTTCAAGAAAACAATAAACTAAAAAAGAAAGAAAGAAAGAGTCATTATCAATGTTTGGAGCATCAATAGGAGACTCTGAATAGCAAGTTTTGAACAAAGGAAATCATTTATTTAACAATATCTATTTGATATTATTTATTGAACCTTTAATATATAGCAGGCACTCCTCTATGTCTTAGGGATTTAGTTGTGACAAAACTAGCAAAAATCTCTGTTTTTGTGGACCTCATACTCCAGAATATTTATTATCATAAAATTATCTAGACAGAAAAGGTTGGTAGCAGATTACTGAAAATGAAGTATTATGTTTAAGGATATACTTAAGTGAATTAACTATGATCTGACCATCAATTTTGCAATCATATTTTATAATTAATCTATTGATTCTGGATTTACTATGTATTCTTGTTTAAAGAGAAGGTAGTAAAGACTATTAAAAATATGAAGAACATGGTTGTGTCTACACAATTAAAAATTAAAAATATAGCATAATTTTTTAAAATATATTTTTTATTTGTTGATAGACCTTTTTAAAATTTATTTATATGCGATGCTGAGAATCGAACTCGGTGCCTCCCATATGCAAGGAAAGTACGCTACCATTGAGCTATAGCCCCAGCCCAAAATATAGCAAAATTTAATGAGCAAAAGGAACTAGATATTTCAAGTACATGTTGAAACTGATAATATTGAAGGTATGATTTAAGTTTCGGTAGTATTATTAATAACAAATCTTTTTGCCAACATTTAAAAAATTTTTCATGGAATTCAAGAGTTAAGAAAAGAGAGACATTCTGAATTCCAAAGAGAACAAAAGATTACAAGTGTCATGTAATGCAGTGATTTTGATATACAGTTTTTCACATTTATAGATTTTTATATTAAAAAATGTATCCTCATTAATACAACATATTGATTATTTACATTTTAAAAACTGATCCTAGAAATTTTATTGGCACTGTTATCAACACCCAATTCCTGTAAGATTTTGACACAATTAGCATACATGCAGAAAAGTCTAGATATTAGATTTGCTGAATTTTGCTTCAGAATTTCCAGGAGGCAAATGAATATTATTGAGGTCAATTTAAATATTTAATAACACAAATGAAAAATGTAAGTAAATGCAAGAGACAATAAAAGTCACAAATGTCAAGAATAAATTATTTTGTGTTGGAAATATACTGATACTTAGAATTGGTCCCCTCCTTAATCTGCTCTTCTGTTCCCAAGCAAGGCCAAGAAGAAGCTAAAATCATTCACATCACAGAAGTAAGTTACGAAAGTGGGACACAGCCACTTTCATTTCAAGCACTGCTTGGCTGCTTTCACATTGTGTTCACTCTGTGTGCCGCCCCCACCCGGCCCCATTTCCTCCCTAGTTCATTCTTCTGTATTATTTATCTCATCTTCCTTTTCCACCACTGAGCATCCTTCTGAGGGCACAGACCATGCCTATTTCACTTTATAGGATTCCATGGCACCTAGCATAGTGGTGCTAGATGCTTAACAAATGCACGTTTAATAATAAATAAACTAAATCAGATCTTATATTTTTTTAATGAGCCCATATGCTCATCTATAATAAGGCTGGAGGCAAATGGCTTCTACTCCGTCCAACACTGATCTGTGTCCCTTTCCTCTTGACTTCTGATACTGTTAATGAACTACTGCTTCTTTAATCATGCTCTTACCAGGTAACTGGGATGTGCACTCTGAATGGGCCTTATTTCCTCCTATGTATAGATATACAGCATCAAACCTCCTTTCTTTGAACTCCTGTTTGAGTTAGATCAGCATTTCACAGCATTTCTGCTTGCATGTGTTTGTCATTTTTCCTCCTTTGTTTGAACTATAGACCTCTTGAGCAAGGGTGTCATAGATAACACATCTTCATATTTCATATTTTGACTGTCATTATGCAGGCACACCACAGATACTCAGCAGACAGTGGTGTTTCCACTGCTAGTTATAAGTAGTGGGATTAGAGGTTGCAAGGAAGGAGGCTGCTCAAACAGGCAGAAAACTAAAAATGAGGCAAAAAGAGTTGAAGTGCTTGGATCCACTGTTGGGGTTTAAGTCATGGTCAGCAAAAACTATTTGACTGGTATAGAGTGGTATCATTAAAAAAAATTTCTCTGGCTTAGTCCCTGGGATCCTGTGCCCAGATATTATAGCATGAGTCATTGAATCTGAGAGAGCCTGTTTTCCTTCTGGTGGCCCAATTGGACCTGTAATACTGGTGGGAGAGGTGAGTTCTTTCAGTGTCATCTCTTTCAGTTGGTAAAAGGGTTGAATGGAGCAGGACCACCATGTAGTGAAGTGGAAAACATGGCAATAAGGAACAGTTCCAGTGGGCATTGATCATGGTACAACTGGGCATCTTGGAAAAGTATAGTTCAATGTAGGGTCTAGGGATTCTACCAATGGGACTTGCCCTGAGAACAATTAACTTCTCAATTACCCCTCTAAAGCAGATGCAATTTAGGCTATGGAGGGTCTTGTTAAAGTTCAAACTTATCCTCAACATCTTCTCCAGCTGCATTTACCCCAAAACTTTGCTCTCATGGGCAGTCTAGGCAAATTATAATTTTAGCCACTTTATGTGTGTTCCATCCTGGATAGCACCATGTCATTCCCTTTGCTGTATTTGCCAAATATCCTGCCTCATGACATAAGATCACTCTGTCACTCTTCATCTCAGGCTTCCTGCACATCTCATAGGTGTTACATTCTTCTAAGTATGGGGATACAATAGGGAGCAAAACACACCAAATCCTTGCTGTCATGGAGCTTATATTCTAGTTTAAATCTTCTAAGACATGTTCTTCTAATTTAATAGCAACAGCAGCAGTTAATATATAAGATTCTTACAGACCTTTATTGAGCATTAACTGTACCTGAGATACCATGCTGAATGCTCATCTGCAATCCTAAGTGACAGGTGCTATTAGAAAACATAAAACAAAAACCCTTTGTGTTTTGAAGTTAAAAGGGTTAGAGTTAGGGTTAGTAATTATAGATTCACAGGGAATTGAAAAAAATGTAACACGAGATCCTATGCACCTTTGCCCAGTCTTCTCAATGGTAATATCTTGCATAACCATAGTACAGTACAAGACTAGGAAGTTGACATTGGTACAATCTATGGAGCTCACTCATCAGCTATCTGTGCACTCATTTATATTTGTGTGTGCAGCTCTATGCCATTGAATCACCTGTGTAGCTTCATTTAACCACCACTGCAGCCCAGGTCCTCAACAGTACATCATAGGACACCCTTGACTATCCCTTTATGTCTACACCTGCCCTCTTCCAAAAGGAAATTGGCCTTTTCCATTCACTGTAATTTCTTTGAGGTTCGTCCAAGTTGTTTCACGTATCAACATTTGGTTCCTTTTTAACCATTCAGTAGCATTCTAGGTCATGGTCCATTCTTTGCCTTTTATGGATATTCAATTGGTATTATGCCACTTTAAAGATCTGGAGTGGCTAATTAACTTACCCCAAATCACTCATCATTTGGTAGCATCCCAGGGTATGGATGTATCAGTTTGTTTAATTGCCCACTCATTCAAGGTCATTTGGATAGTTTTCAGTTTGGGGCTATAGTTGATAAAGCTGCTTTTGAGCATTCATGTACAGATTTCTACATAAATACAAGTTATCTTAGATGTATGCTCCAAAGTTCAATTTCTGGGTCATATGATAAGACCATTTTTAGTTTTAGAAGAAATTGTTACCTCTTTTCCAGAGTAGCTGTGCCATTTTACATTCCCACCAGAAAGTTTTTTGGTATTCTTGCCAGCATTTGGTATTATCATTGTTTTTTTTTTTTTCTGTTTTGTTTTTTTTTAATATTTATTTATTTTTTTTTTAGTTTTTGGCGGACACAACATCTTTGTTTGTGGTGCTGAGGATCGAACCCGGGCCGCACGCATGCCAGGCGAGCGCGCTACCACTTGAGCCATATCCCCAGCCCTATCATTGTTTTTTTATTTTAGTTATTCTGATAGGTGCAGTGACATCTCATTGTGGTATTCACATACATTTCTCTAATGGTATATGATACTGAGCTTTTTTTGCATGTGCTTATTTGTCCTTTGTAGATTCTCTTCAGTGAAATATTCATGCATATTATTTGCGCTTTTGTTAATTGGATTTTAAAAAAGGATATGTTTTGCCTCATTCCACCGTTCTTACTATGGCTACATCACTCTCCTCCCCTCATTCCCCTCTGCACTCGGATGTGATTCTGCACCATGTTCAATCCAAGGAAGGAGAAGTTGTACTCCATTTGTGTACAATGTGTCAAAATGCATTCTACTGCCAAGTATTACTAATTAGAACAAATTATAAAAAAAGAAAAGAATTTTACAGCTCTAAGGATCTTGTACCTATTTGTTAGAGTTATTCCCATTGTACTGCATAATTTTGAGGTGCTAGTGTAACAGTGGATATCACGTTTATAATTTAAAATCCCAGTTGTCATTGCGGATATTAATTTCGATGAAAACAATTGACTTTTTATATCAAAAAAGCTGTTTTGCAATGATCTTGGCCAAATTATATTGTTACATTAGGTGCATGTATGAGTGTGTGACAACAGATCTCACCATTATGTATAAGTATAATGCACCAATAAAAAATGGAAGACAGGTTATGTTTTCTAAATTTCCTATACACTTAAGATATAATTCTTATATATATATATACACACACATATATATAGACAAATATATATATATATATATATATATATATATATATATATACACATATATACAAATATATATATATATACACATATATATATTTATTTAGTTGTTGATGGACATTTATTTATTTATCTATTTATTTATATGTGGTGCTGAGAACCGAACCCAACGCTTCACACGTGCTAGGCAAGTGCTCTACCATTGAGCCATAACTCCAGCCCTCAAGATATAATTCTTTTGTCTGACATGTAGTTTGTAAATATTTTCTCTCTGTCTATAATTTGTCTTTCATCCTTGAAATACAGCCTCTCACTTAGCAAAATTTTTATTTGTATGAGGTTCAATGGATCAATCTTTCCTTTTATGGATCAGCTTATGGTAGCAAGCCTTACAACTCTTCCTAGGTGCTGATGATTTTTGCCTGTTTTTTCCCCTTGGAATTTTAATTTTGTGTTATTCATGTAAGACTATGATTCAATTTGAACTAATTTTTGTATAAAGTATGGATGTATCACAGTTTGTCTAATCACCTACTCATTCAAGGGCATTGGATTTTTTTCTATTTTAGTGTTGTCTTTAATCTATGGATTGTTGAGAAATGCATTTCTTTTCTTTAAATGTTTTTCTATTTCTTATTTCTATTTTTGGTGCTGGTGCTGGAATTTAACCCAGGGGTGCTTTACCACTGAGTCACATTCCCAACCCCTTTTTATTTATTTTTAAATTTTGAGACAAGACCTCACTAAGTTGTTTTAGGGCCTTGCTAGGTTATTGAGGCTGGCCTTGAATTTGTGATCCTCCTGCCTCAACCTCCCGAGTTGTTGGGATCACAGGCATGGGACACAAATTTTAAGTGGCTGCCTTTAAAATTTTTAATTGTCACATAGTAATTGCATATATTTATGGGGTACAGTATTATATTTCAATATGTGTATATAAAGTGTAATAATCACATCAGAACAATTGGCTTATCTATCGTTTGGTGATTTTTGGTCATGGTCCATTTTTTGCTTCTTATGGATATTCAGTTGCTATTATAGTCATTTTAAAGATTTGGGGTTGTGAACTAACTCACTCCAAATCACAGAGGTAGTATGAGAAATGCTGGGATGAAATGTATGCAGTCTAACTTGAAACCAGATGCTATTAATGCCTGTTTTTCCCTGGTCTAAGGTCTCACTCTTGTTGCATTCCCCAAGTAAACATAAACATACTCTGAATTTACCTTCCTTGCAGCACAACATTTACTCAGAAAATGACAGCCATTTAATCCTCATAGGGCTATTTAAGGAAACCTGGAGTTCAGTCATTAGCTTTGCTTTGGACAAAAAGTCCATGATTTAAAAAATAAATGACTATTTTCAATGTCATGAGTCCTCCTAATCTTATGAAGACAAGAATTATCTAATCTTATAAAGTGTAAAACAGAAAACAGAGATGAAATTGAGATCTGTCATTAAGGGTAGCATCCATTTTTTGCTGATGAAGTAATAATGGACTGACAATGTTGGAAATTCAGCCTTTAAATGAAAATTCTGGTTCCAGACAGTAGCCGTGGTCTCCTAGGGCATATCTTATCTGTTATCTGTCAATAGCATAACGGAAATTGTGTGCAATTGAAAACAGATGTAGTTTCACAGTAATAGAAATGGAAAAGATGTGCTCTGGAAATCCTAACTGCATTACTGTCAAATGGAGCCAGGAGGTACCAACATTACAGTCAACACCATCTTCTTGAATATTTATTCAGTGCTATTTTCAGTTGTTGGAATTAAAAAATCTGTATCAGAATTAGAGGAAAATGACATGAGAAATATCCTGAAGGAAAGCTCTTCCCTCCCCACCAATTACTGCTTGCTCTGAAGACTTGGCCATTGGGAACTTCTTAAGATAGTCCTGGAAGTTTGTTTTGTAGCAGGCTTCATGGCCCAAGCTTACCGCTTAGAGAACATTTTAAATGCCAATAGTAATCATAGAATGTTGCATGATATCAGCTTTGAAAGTTTGCTGTTTACTCATTTTTGTTAATAGTAGATGGACTTCTTTGTATGTGATTCCAATTTACAATGAAAAATATATTTGACCTATAGGAAAATGATACTTGTCCATTGATTAAAATCCCAAAGTGAAAGATTGTGCTCATGCTGACACTTCTCTAAAAATGATGTGTAGGTGTTCATTCCTCATGAGTTTATAATGAAGAATTTCAAACAGGAAAAGTTAAGAATAGTCATATTTTCAGTACTTAGAATCAATCATTTCTAACATTTTCTGTGCTTGTTCTCTCTCTCTTTCTCCTCTCTCTCTCTCTCTCTCACCCTACCTATTCTGAATAATTTTAAAGTAAACTACAGATATCACAACATCTTTCCCCTAAACATTTTTCTTATTCATCTTCTAAGGATGTGAGCATTCTCCCATGTGATCATAGTCTGGGAGGGTGTGCGTTTTCTATTTATGTAATGTATGTACACTAATTGGTGACATGTTGTCTTAGAAAGTGGTTGCTTTTTTTTTTAACCACATGGTCAATTTTGTGTTTAACTTTTGCCCCAAGTCTAGTGATTAAGATATGAAAAACAAAATATTTGTGCTATTTGCTAATACGTACTCTCTTCCCTACTTTGCCACTAACCCTTGGGAACAGATCAACAAATTATTTAGTTCATTAAAAAAAAAAATTGCTGTAGACACAAGGACTCATTTGCTGACTGCTGTTTGGCATTAGCTTACTGGTGGACAATACTGACCACACATTTACAAATACAAATGCTACTGTGTGACAGGTTTCTTATTTGGGGGTCTATAGTCTAAATTTGAGGGGAAAGAAGTTTGTGAAATTTCTAAAACTTTGCACCAAGTTATGTATGTATATGAATTTTCAGAGGGCAGAAATTAGAGCATTCAAAGTTTGTCAGATTCTAAAAAATGTCCATGACCCTACAAAGGTTAAGAATCACTAATTTAATGCTTTCAAAATGCTTACTTACCCTTTGGAAACTGGTAGATACTATTCCAAAGGGCACACATTGTCAACTGCTCACTGTCAGGAAGGAGGAATTCTGAAAGGACCCATCCTGTCCACCTGATTGATAGATAGCCCAGTGCCACTGAAATGGGTTCTGGCAGAGGCGAGTGGGAGCAGAAGGCAGCACAGAGCATTTTACACACGCTGACATGTTCTCAATTAGTTCACACTCTTCAGGAAAAAGCTCAAATGTCACTGCAGATGGTCTGACTCTATTCAGTGGGCAAAGACTAGGCAGAGTGCCTAAGGTCTGCCTGGCACATCGGGCTCTCCTCTCGCCCCACTGTTTGTTCTAAATGCTGCCCCTCTGTGTGCTTTGGAGCTGACATCTGTGATTTCATTCACCTTGAAAAAAAAAAAAAAACACAAGGGGGAGGCAGAAAAACCCCAAAATAAACAAGTGAGAAAAGGTTAAAAGCTTCCTTTTCATCAACCCGGACATTTTGGAAATGGGCACACTTTCTCTTTTAAATACCAAAGGATATAAAATGAAGGGGAAAAAAAAATCCAGGCACCATGCTCAGGGTTCTGTCTTGGTTGTCTCTCTCATGGCTTCCAGAGAGTGATCCATCTCTCCTTAGCATCTCTGTTTTACAGCTGGAGGAAAAAGCTCAAAGCGATGGTGCCACTGGATGCCTTAAGGACAGAATTACCCAGCAGACAGGGGCAGCTGAGGTTAGCACTTGTGTCTGCTAAATTCCATTTCCCATCAGGCTTTGTCGTTGTATAAGTATGCAGTGCAGGATGATAGAGGTGGAAAACACAAATGCAAAGTATAACAAACGAGTGAGTCAGCTCGGTCTGTGGGGTAGTTTGCTGACTGTGCTTTATTTTGTGCTAGTTTCTGTTGAAAAACGTACAGTGGGAGACAAATCAATAGCACTTAGTATTTGAACAACTTGATTTTAATGCATTATCTCATTTAATATTTATAGCTCGGTGAGTGTTATTAATCCCATTTTACTGCTGGAGAAAGAGAGGTGCAGAAAGGAATACGAAATAGCTTGAGGTCAGAGATGTGGTCCCTGGTAAAGCTGGCTTTCACATTCAGGACTGTGGCCAGGAAGCTGGTGTTGTCTCTCCCTGAAGCTTTGGGGCAATGGGACAGGTGGGATTAGGAAACTGTTAACTCCTGGGAGGGCGCAGACTCTCAGAGCATTCAAATGAGAGAAGTTTCTTTTCTCCAAATGAGCCCCCTTTTATCCAACATACACAAAATCACATTAAAAGTTTTGTGGGAAATCACATTTTAGTAAATTGAATTTGTCTTCATTGTCCATGAATATACCTTTGGCAGATGACTCTTAATACTTTTCTTTTACCTTCCCTCCCTCTTGAACTGGGTATCCTCAAATAGATATTTAAACATACTGGGAAATATGGGAGGCTCTATTTTGTTTGTATTTTAGAAATAGAATAATTATTTCCCAATGAGTTTGATTTTTGCATTTGTATTTTTATTTTTAGGTGTTAAAAATGAACATGGAGCCCACTGTGGTGGTGCATGCCTATAATCCCAGCAGCTCAGGAGGTTGAGGCAGGAGGATTACAAGTCTGAAGCTGGCTTCAGCAAATTAGTAAGGCCCTTAAGCAACTCAGTGAAACCCTATCTGTAAGGTAAAAATATTTTTAAAAAGGGCTGGGGATATGGCTTAGTGGTTAAGAATCCCTGGGTTCAATCCTTGTTATCAAAAACAAAAACAAACACAAAAACCAACTAACCAAACAAAAACCCCCACAGGATATAATTTAAAAGACTAAGGCTGTGGGATGATACTGCACAACAACAGCAGGCATTTCACAGAGTCCTGGTTCTACCAGTTACCAGATCCATGGCCTCCAGATGGTTGCTAAAGGGCTCCAGTAACTATCTCACAGGGTTCTTTAGTTAAATGACACATGTAAGATCCTGGATCCCTATAGACAATAAACATACATATGAGGATCAAAAATGACAAGAACCTCCAACTAGAACAAGATGGCAGGTAGCCAGGTTGGAGTTTCCTGAATCTCCCAAAAGCTTTAGCCTAGACTTTCAGTTTCATAAAACCATGGAGAACTGGGCAAGTTGGTGGTCATCATCCCACACAGACATGTGACCTGCTTCTCTTTCCCCACTTTCACCTGGGTATTCACCATTCTGCATGTGGAAGTGGTTTTACCAATAGCAGATTCTCTCCCATAGTGCTCCATTCCCTTCTCACCCTGATCTATCCTGGGTAAAAGTGCTACTTTATCATAGGCAGTCCTGTCGGTTGTCCTACTTGATTACTGTTGGTAGTTTGCAAATTGGCTGCAGTTATTCTCTTCTGTAGATCAGCATCCCTTTGCAGCAGTGACTTTGCAGGCCCTCTCCCCCAAAGGAGATGGATTTTATATCCCTTTAATATCGTGTGTGTGTGTGTGTGTGTGTGTGTGTGTGTGTGTATAAAATATTTGTTGTTGTTGTTTTGAGACAGGGCTGGCTATATTGCTCAGGCTGGTCTCAAACTCATGATTCTCCTGCCTCAGCCTCTGGAGTAGCTGGGATTATAGGCCTGTGCCACTGGGCCTGGCTCTCCACCCTCTTGGATCTGAGCTGATCTTATGACTTGCTTGAGCCAACAGAATGCAGTGGAAGTGACATATGCTAGTTGTTAGCATAGGCCTCATGGGGCCTTGCATAAATCCAGATGGTCCCTTACAACTCTGTCCAGCTGTTATGTGAACAGGCCGGCTACCCTCATCATACCAACCATCCAGCTAGATGACAGAAATTATAACTCAGCAGCGAGGCAGACACTTTGGGGGTATGTCCAAATAATCTTATTTGGACATCCAAATCATATTGACAATATCCAGATAATCAATTCTCACTTGTAATAATGACAGTAGTTTGTATTAGCAATTCTCAAATCTCAGAGAAACTGAGATACATATATCTTAATCTAACATAATAGTTTAACTAAGAGGAAAGTCAGTAGTTTATAGGTCTTGCTTGATCCATTTACCCATGAAGGAAGCCAACAAACCTTAAAAACATAAAGCAAAGTAGCGGGGGAAGAGAGAGGGAAGACTAAGAGAAAGAAAACATTTCTTGTTAACTTGGAAAACCTTCAAATATTTATTCTGTTAATCAAACTCCAAACCATATGTCTTCTTAAAAATATGTTTGTTAATGGATTTCCAAGATCTTTCATACATTAGCATAATAATCTGAGTTTATTAGATGAAAGTAGATATTAAGGCTGCCTTGTTCTTTCAGTTGATAACCTGGTTAATAAGAAAAACCTTTCCCTCTGTTGAAGAAGTCACAAAATAAAATTACCATCCTAACATATTTAAGCAGTCAAAAAGCATCATGTCTTATACAACTTTAATCTGCCTGGAACCTTTCCATGAAAGCATCATCAGTTCTGTCTAAAAATGGCTCTCCTGCTGTTATTAATCCATGTGCCTCGTTGGGTACTCAATGCATAAGTAAGATCAGATCCATTGGGAAAATAAAAAGGTGAATTGTCACCTGTTTTGATGTTAAAGTCAGGTGCTTTTCTCTCTGTTTTGCTGGGCAAAGCAACTTCATATTTTTCTGGGTTTATTTTAGGTTGCTGAAACATTTTTGAAAACTTGGATTGCAGTTTGTATTTTTAACAATAAAAGCAACATGTTAACTGGAAAGTAAAGGCCTTGACACAGGGTTGGTAGGGCCAACACAAGAGTGAGGGGAAACTTCACTAGCCTCCAACACAAAACTTAAGTGGGCACCAAAAATCTTAGTAATATAGGGAAATGATAATAATGTAATATTTTAAAAAATGTTGTAATGTCATATTCCAATAAAAATATATTTCAAAAAATGAAAATCCATGGGGATTAAGAAAAAAGCAACAACTGACCAAACCTCAAGATTTTAAATAAAGGCAGGCTCCCCCTCTGTACTTGTATGACCCTCACTCACCTTAACCCCAGTCCTGGTCCTGGTTTCAATAAAACTTCATTTATAAAAACAAATAGCTAGTCCATGAGCTATATTTGCCAATTCATGTTTTAAAATTTGCCAATTCATGTTTTAAAATATCTTTTATCTTGATCACTAAGATTTTGAATGTTTTCTTAAGTTTTGTGTTTGAGTATCTTACTCATATCAAACTTGTCCTAGTCCTGGAAGTTTGTAATTTATTCTAAGTTCAAATATTAAGCTAATGAAGGTGTTAAAGCAAGTGACTGAGGGGATTTGATATAAGTTTTACTCTTTCTTTCACATCTAATCCATCAGCAAATACCAAAAATTTTGCCAATTTTCTCAAATTTTTTTTCAAATAAAATCAGCACCAAGTTTAGTAGGCCTAGTAAGGGTATCATTCCACATATTTAGGGTAGTGTCTGTCCCAGATGGAGAAGCAGGGTTTGGGGAAGAGGGCAGAGTATATAAATAGGAGTGTTCAATTTTGAGGTCAAGATATAAGTAGATAGCTGGGCAGAAGCAATAGTGTGATTTCAATACGTTAGACTAATGCTCTGAATGGAGCTATAATATGTGCATTTAAAAATGATGTTAAAGCTAGGCACGGTAATGCATGCCTGTAATCCCAGAGGCTTGGGAGGCTGAGGCAGGAGGATCGATAGTTCAAAGCCAGCTTAAACAAAAGTAAGGCGCTAAATAACTTGGTGAGACCCTGTCTCTAAAATAAAAATACAATATAGGGCTGGGGATGTGGCTCAGTGGTAGAGTACCCCTGAGTTCAATTCTCGGTACCACCCCCACCCCCCAAAAAAAAGATATAAGTAGATGGGCTTGACTCTAGGGAAGCAGAAACACAGGGTGGAGAGAACTGGTTTATGTGCCTAGGCCTCTCCAGGTGGGGACAGAGACAAGAAGATGTTCCAGTTTTAGGCTTACTGTACATGCTCTGTAACATCCTGTTTGCTGGGTGTGCATAGGTGGATCTGGGACCATAGGAGGGAATCCTCCAGCAGAACTTGGTGATGCAGCTAGTTGAGGGAACAGGGTGATCTCAATGAAGATATGTCAAGTTATCAGCCTGAGTAGAGAGGCTTGGTGACAAAGCTCACCTGGAGCTCAGCATCCATGGCCTGACATAAGGCTGACACCAGGTAGAAGGGTACTAAAACCACAGGGTCAGTTTTCTAAGCTAACAGTATATTTCTCAGGGAGCCAAGTTCAATAACATAGAAGCCACTTAACCAGCAATTATTCCTTACAGGTCCCACTCCCACAGAGTTTGTTTGATTACTTGCTTGGGCTTTGAGGATGGCTTTCATGGGGGTTGTGATGCTCTTACTTCTCATGCTTGGTGATTGCAAGATCCTGCTTCTAGGGATGGCGTTTATCTTTTTACAGAACTGAATAAATTTACCAATCATCTGCCCACTTACAAAAATTGGTGAATTTGATTTAGTAGTTTCTGATTTTGCATGCTCTCTGCATATAAAATGTAAGTAGTCATGACCCTATTAAGATAAAGAATTTTTCATATAAATGCAAACTACTTAAAATTGTAAATGTCTGCTTTACTTATACCTGCCAGTTTTCTAAATTCATTGGACTCTGTAGCACAAAAATATTACCTCAGTCTCTCTTTGCCCCTGAAGTGTCTGCATAGATCTAAGCACCAATTATTTAGGCCAGATGTTGTCATATTTTTGTGAATCTTGTCTGGATGAAGTATCTCTAGCTTATTTGTTGACAGGCCCTGCTACTACACACTTACATTTGAATAATGGGTGGAAATATCCCTTAAACAGTAGCAAATTGAGCATAGACACTTTGGGGTATATTTCTCTGTATGGAGTGTTTATTGCTGGTGGTCCAAGAAGTAAGTCTAATCCAGATGTGCAACTGAGGATGGGGGAGAGGGGCTTGTTGCCAGAGACACAGACAATTGTCCCAAACACTCTTCTACTTTTCAGAAGAGTTATACTTGTCATGTGTGAGCCCTTCACTGTAACATATTGGCCAAAAAAGAACTGAATGACAGTGTATTCTGTTCTAGTTGGCAAAGTCCTTGCAGTACCTCACTGTTAACATTCCGCTTAGAACAGGGGTTCTCAACTTTACCTTTTTTTTTTCACACATAAGAGGATGACATTGACAGGGTGACACTTGTTTATCAGTGAACCCACTTATATACTTAATTCACAGGGTGTAGGGTTTGCTACAATTTTACATCCTTGCTTCCTTCCTACTGTGGGAAGCGTATTGGAACTCACTTGAGTGGGGCTGAAGTTACTGAGAAAACCTTAAAACTACACAAAGTTGTCAAAGTAAATTGAGGAACTTGGATAGGTAAGTCATTGTGAATAGTAAATTACTGATAACACATCTCACAACTAAGGACAAATTAGTGGGTTCTACCCTGTAGTTGTGAACTCAGAGCTTAGTGAGTAATGGCATCTCTTACCCAAAGAAAAAAGATTTACATGAAGTGAGGATAAAGTACAGGAGTGGAAACGCCATGGGAGTATTGGTGTGCTCAAAATTGATGCTTTCTAGTCTCTTCTGGAAACTGACAAATAGGGGTTTTAGGACAGCTAGATTAAAATGAATGTAAGAAGACAATAAGCTTCTGACAAATAGGATATTGGGCCTAAGCTGACATGCTTGTAAATTTTTAAGGGACCATTTATGGAGCGCTTCCTAGCACCAGGCAGGGTCTTTGTGTTTTATACAGATCCTCTCATTGAATACTTATAACAAGACTGTAAGACAAGCTCTGTTTTCATCCCCATGTTGCAGATGGGGGAAACTAAGGAACGGCATGATTAAATCACTTGCCCAAAGCAAGTAACAAGTGTAAGAGCTGAGATTTGAACCCAGGAAGTCCTGACAGAAAACCAGTGCTCTAAATCAGCAGTCTATGCTCTATCTCCAATGTTAGCTTGTTTAATTTTAAATAAGAGTCCTAATTGTTTTCCTCACTTGACCTTAGCTGATGTGTATTTTCACATAAGTAATATGCTTACGAGATAAAAAGTTCATGTTTATGCTTTTTAAAAACTGTGCCATCTTTCAATGTTTTACTTAGTGGATGCTTATAAATATCTGCAAATAGCAACCTTCCTATGGGATATTTGTCATCATTAATGCTACTTGTTTGCACTGAAGATTTTCCATATGCATGATAATATTAATAAATTTTCATTCTGTCATGTCTTAAGTCTAAAGTACATCTACCTAAATAGGGTCTTTTTCAAGTTATTAACCATAGATTGGAATATTCAGAACAAATTTTGAAACAAGCATGAAACTAAACAAGCAGAATAAGAAATACAGTTCTTAGAGGTGAGGAAAGATACCTTATTCTATAACATGTTGTTTTATAAAGCTTTTTTAGATGCTCCTCACCTCCTTTGATGAGAAGAAGAATCTGAGTATTCAGGCTACATAATGCAAAGATAGAGACCTAAGGGGTAAGCTACTCAGACATAAAAAATGCTTGAATATTACAATGTATCCAATTCACAGAAATTACTTTTAACTTACATTAACACAATTTCTATTTACATTCATCTGTAAATATCAAGATATCTTGAATTTACATCATTTTAGGAAATTCAAGATATCTTTGTTGTGAACTCTCTCTTGATAAGGCATATCTTATACTATAGTTGATTGAAAATTTACATTATTTTTTCACTTAAAATTTCTTTCCTTTTCATAGAGTCTGATGTATGGTTATAATGAGTTATTCAGGACTATGATTTTTGCATATTTTGATTTGTAAACTTAGAGCTGTAAGAGAAAAATAGGGAGTATTTGAGCATTTCAAATATAAACTTTCCAGGATTCTTTCCAGGTATCCTTGTCTAGTCTTCTCTTTTTAGAGGCAGAAAATTATCCCTAGAAAAGTGAATTTGAAATGCAAAAAGCACTGGACCTGGGCTAGATGATTTGACCAGTCTTCTCTCTGTGTCTTCCTACCTGTGTGATCTTGAGAGTGACATCAGCCTCTCTGATGACACCTTGCCCAGTGATACATTATGAAAATCCCTTCTATGAATTCTAGGAAGATTAAAAGCAATTATAAAATATATCAAATCAATCTGGAAATGATATACAGCAATGTCACCCTTGCTCTGATGTAACTTACTTTAGGCATACAGATGACCAGGACCTGAACTTCAACCACAATGCCAAGAATTCTGGCCATTTTGTAACTAGTAGTCAAACAGAAACATTCTAGTGCCTATAAATTTTCCCATACATTCTCTTCCCCACAAAGAGTTTCTCTTCCTCACCATTTGAGTTTCTTGCTTGTTCTCAGGCTCCCCTTGAAGAAGATTTGAAGAGAAATTGGGCTTTCTCCCAACAGATCATTTCTCTCCCCTGAAATTATCCTTGCCACAGATTATCATAGAAACCTGTATCCTTCTCAGCAGCAAGCAGGGGGCTGTCAGTTTAGGGCTGACACACTTTCTTTCCTTCAGAAAGAAATTCCTCTAAAGCTCTGAATGCTGAATTAAAAAAAAAAAATCAGTGATTTCAGGCCAGGTTTGCCTTTCAAAGAAAGGTCACGGCTGTGAGGGATGGCTCTGTGAGAGGGACTCAAAATGGGTGGGATAAGATCAGCAGACACACCATCCATTAGAAAGATGCTGATAGATAATAACAAGCTTTCCTCTTTCCAGAGTGTGCTTAATCAGATAGTGATAAAATACAAACACACCATTTCCCGATCTGCTACCTCCACAATCTTATTTCTTTGGCATGTTTAGAGTGAAAATAAGTTTCTGTGGCTTTTACAGCCATAAAAATACAGCTAAAACAAATCTCTCCAGGCAGATGTTTCCCACCACAGTTCCTCCTTCATCCTCAAACACAAATATGTGCATGCAAGCCCATGTACACACACACAGGCACACACACTCCTACACCTGCACACTGAGGAAAAGGGGTCACTGCTTACATAGTTGATTCCTTTTCTGGAATATTTTCTTTTACTCATTTCCCTATAGTAGTCAGTCAAATTTCCATCTGTCCTTTAATTCTCACCTCTTTCACAAAGACTTCTCATGTCTTCCCAGGTAGAATTAATTTCCTGTTCCTTCTTACCATAAAGAATCCTCTGTAGTCACAGTGTTCATACCCTTGATTAGAAACTTGCTTTTATTCCTGTTTTCCCCCTTTGTTGTGAACTCTCTCTTGATAAGGCATGAGTCCTGGTCATCTTCCTAACTCCCATAGAAACTAATATTTAGTAAAGATCTTTACAGGAAAATTTAGCTGTCAAAACTCTTCTCAAAGCCATCTTTTTGATCTTAGGGAACTTACAGATGGTCTGTATCAGAGTTTCCTAAATTGTCTTTATTGGAAAATTCAGCCAAAGCAGACAAGACTACAAGTCTCTAAAACTGAATAAGTAAGGAGTGCAGAGAAGGAAGAGAATGATGTGGCTGTTCACGGCTGTGTTTTCAAGTGACAGGTGTTTCTGAGACAAGGTGGAGCAGCAAGCACTGCCCAGAACAACATGACTGGCTCATGAATGCCATGGGGGATCAAAGGCAATTTAAGAGCAGAATGACATGAACATATACCAATACCAAAGAAGAAAATTTTTGTATTAATCCCCAAAGGGGAAACAAACAATGAATGAATTCAGAGAACTAGCAGGAAATTCGATAAAGAAATTGAATAAAACAAAATCTAAAAAAAAAAAATCCATTCACTCAAATAAGTTAGATGCCACTTATGGAGAAAATTTCAAAAAGAGAAAGAATGAGATGGGCTACAACTAGAATCTGGATCAACATCACACAATGCTACAAAACAGGAAACTAAATTAGGTCGATTAAGGAGAAGTAAAGAAAATAGAATTCACATGTAGAAATAAACCCTAGCATAGGAGATAATCTTTAAACAGGAATTAGTTGCAATAGGGAAAGCATTATTTAATTCTTTTAGGCAGAGAGGAACTGAGGTAGACATTGTTTCACTGCAAGGAGGGACATCTAATAAAAGAGGGTATTTTTAAGATTATTGGGTTTTATGTAAGTAAGATAATCTAAAAACGGGCCAACCTGTATTCATTTTCACAGACTGTGTATCATCCACATGTGTTGGCAGGCTGGGAACCCTAGAGCAGGGAAGGCAATGACTCAAAGTTATTCAATAAAGCTAATTTCACATAAATTGTCTGGGGCTAGACATATTAATTCCAAAATAAGAGAGCTTAGCAATTTCTATATTGTCAATTAAAAACAAAAATCCAGTAATTCCTCAGAAGATGTGGGTGATGGAAAATGTGGAGCTGTTTTAGAAAAGTTCAAGGTCAAGGATCAGTCAGACCAATTTAAAAACTAGAAAAGAATCCATTTTATATTGGAGCCAGCTTGTAAAGATTATAAGTATTCAGAGATTTGGAGCTAAAACAAAATTAGCTTTAATAATCAAGGTATTAAAAAGCTTTGTTTCTTGAGATGGGGCAATTTTATTTGTATTTACTTTTATAATAAACATTGAGAAATAGCAAACTTTTCTTTCATTTGTTTTTTTTTATCCCCAGGCAATATATGTTGATGTGTGGCTTGAATCATGGGCAAAACATGTTGGGTATTTCAAAATTGAAAGCAAGATAGGCAATACTGGTGCAGTTTTCAAAAGAAAGCACTGATGTAAACCATACTGATATTTTTAAGCTGCTAGAACCATATGCTTATGATAAGGCGTGGGGAAAGGGGCTGGTGAGAATACAATGTTTGGACTTCGATGTGGGTTTCCTTTCAGCCTTTGAAAATCACTGCTAAAAATATGGTCTAGTACTCACTGACATTTGGAGAGAGTACAACAGGATCAACGATTTCCCCAAGCACAAGTTTCATTTGGTGACCAAGGCTCATATGTTCAAGCACCTCTGTACCATCAAAAGCTTCTTAGGTCTAGGCAATTGTCCACTTGTTCCCAGTGGCAAAAGTGGACCGAGCATAGCAATAAGATTTAACTACTGGCGTTGAAAGAGCTTGTCCAATTAGCACGGTTTGCAAGGTGGCCATTTTAGATCTTGCTCCAAAAAGAGTGATACAATATAGGAACACCCCCCAAATTAGGTATGAATTCAAAGCAGGGCAAATCTGTACTTATCACCCTAGCTACTCTGTCCAACATGTTGGGTTCATGGGCAAGTCTTGTAGATCAAGGCTAAGGAGCATGGATCTGGAAGTAGGATGCACAGCTGAACCCTGACTCTTCTGAGAACATTTGGCATCATAACTGCTCTAAATCTTGGTCTTCATAGGAAAAAAGGAAGATAAGCTGATTCGAAGATTAAGGGAAGTAATTCACATAGAGGGTTTTGGTACCTGGTTAAAGTATGCAGTAAGTCTTAAGTTATTAGTAGATTTTTTGGGGGCAGACTCGAGAACTGAAAAATGTAAGAAATCAAGAACGAAATAACTTCAGAAGACAAAAATAATAATGATACTCTTTGGGTTCCAGGACTCCATACTGACAATAAAGAGAACAGATGTTGACATGATGGATGTTAACATGATCTAGTCTATTGGAGATAAGAAACAGAAACCAAAATGGATTTCTGCAGGGACCTGGAACAAGGAAATGTAAATAGTCATCACATGAAGATGAAGAGGGTCAAGCCAGTAAGTGGCTATAGCTACCATTTCCCGAGGCCTCTGGTTGTCCATATGCCTGACCTGCAGTTGTATACCAGCCCTGGTAATCTGCTTTACCCGCCACCCTCCCAGCCCACAGAGACAGCTTGGATGTAATAATTAGGGAGCAGCCTAGCCTGTGGCTATGAGCAAAGCTAAGTGGCCAAATGGGAACTGAAGCTGTGACCTTGGCCTCATTAAAAACAGTCAGCAATGTCCTTGGGTGGACCATTTTTTCACAGACAGCCAGGCCATCTGCAGAAAAAAACAAAACATGGCATGCACACATTCACACATAAAAATAAACAAACAAGCAACCAAGATTCAAAATGAAACTTAAAATTAATTCACAGGTATTTTTGCAAATCAGCTTCTATTTCGTATTTGTGCCTGTGCCTATGTGTGTGTGTGTGTGTTTGTGTGTGTGTGTGTGTGTGTGTGTGTGTGTACATTACATGCCAGCATCCAAGAGCCTCCTATGAGGTCAGTTTTATTTTTGGAACCAGGGATTGAGCCTAGGGGTGCTTAGCCACTAAGCCACATTTCCAGCCATTTTTATTTTGACACAAGGTCTTGCTAAATTGCTGAGGCTCTCTTTGAGCTCATGATCCTCCTGCCTCAGACTCCTGAGCTGCTGGGCTCCACTTGCCAGCAGAAGCCAGTTTTATTGGCAGGGTTGAGATGATTTTGAAGTGGAGAACTATCACTGTAGTTTACATTTGAAGAAATGTCATAGCTAAGTGTTCAATTTGCATTGACAGAATGTCTGTATGTCTCATAGATACATGATGTGCTGCCTTCTAAAATTTGAAAATTGAAAAACAGAAACAATCTCAGATGGGGACCTAATGGCATTAAGTAGCACAGATCTGAAGCCCGGATTACCTCCTTTGTATTAAAATATGATATAAAATAAATGCTCTTTGTAGAGCTATAATGCTCCATCTAGGAGCCATGTCAGCAATAATAGCACCTAATTATAATACTTACAGACGTACTTATTGGGTCCTACTCACTGTTTTAAGGACCTACACATATGTGCCTAGTTTAATCTTGCAACAACCTAATGGCGAAGGTAAAATTAGCATTCCTATTGTATAGGCTCAAAACATGAAACAGAGAGAAACTGGGTAGCTTGTGAAGGTCCCCGATGAGATGAGCAGAGTGAGGACGAAGAGCAGGCAGTCTAACTCAGAAGCCACAAATCATACACCAGTGTGTAGTGTGGCCATTGAAGCTCCTGGTAAGAGTTGACACAGGCACTGAGAAACAGTCTGTTCCTGAGAAATCTTTCTCCACCTCCAGTCTGCAGGTTTTCCTCCATTTTCTCCCTAGAGTGTTACTTTATGAGGGCAAGTAAGCAAACTTCTACTATTTTGTAAAACTAGGTCAAAAAGCAAAACAAAAGTTCAGAGCTGTCAGAAACCCTGAAGATGATCTAACCAACACCTTTATTTTGCAGCTGAGACCAAGGGATCTAAGATGAGTACTGAGGAGTCCAAAAATTATTGGGTCCTCAAACTGATGACAGTGTATGCTGCAGCACTACCTACACCCTCCTAGTTCTTACAGGTTTCTAGGACGTGATCCACAGGCTTCAGCTGCATTCTTCCAACTCAATTTTCATTCTTGGCTACAGTGATTTCTTTTTAAAGACAGCCAGGGTTCCTACCCTTGCCCATCTCCTTCCTTCTTTCCATGTGGGGTGTCAGTCTTCTGTGAGGTGTCAGCAAACCCTTACTCAAGTAAACTGCTTGATTATAGGAGATACCCACAATACTGTGTTCCCTAGGATTAAATTCACTAAATGTCCTCCTGCTTATGGAGGAATTCCAAATCTTTCTAGAATTGAATCTCCCATGCTAAATCTAACTGGTAGTTCTTTCCATTTCATCTGTATGGTGTTAGAGGTTGTTGGTTACTATACTCTTCCTTTCCTGTGTTTGTTTTGGAGATAGGGTACTTCCTCTAGGCCTTGGCTATTTTTGGTGAATGAAGAGATTTAGACTTGTATCACCATGGTAGACAGAATAATAGCCCCCCCCCCCCAAGATTGCCATGTCCTTCTCTAATTCCAGGAAACTTTGAGTATGTTACTTTATATGGCAAAAGGAACTTTTTAGATATGATTAAGGATCTCATAATGGGAGAAAGTATGCTGGATTATCTGATTGGGCCCAGTGTAATCCAAGGGTCCTTGGAAAAGGGAAGAAATGGAGTTAGAGACAAGAGGAAGGTAACCATGGAACCAGACGTCTGAGTGAAGCACTTTGAAGATTAAAAAGGAAGGAACCACAAACAAAAAAATGCAGCTCACCTGGAGAAGATTGAAAAAGGCAAAAGGATTCCTTCTGAAGCTTCCAGAAGAAATACAGCCTTGCCAACACCTTGATTTTAGACTTCTGAACTCTGGAATTTTAACATACTAAATATGTGTTGACTTAAGCCACAATATTTGTGGTAATTTGTTGCAGTAGCAATTGGAATCTAAAACTACCACCCTAGTTCAGATTTTTATGCTTGTTCAAAACTAGTGCCCTCGATTTCAATGTTTCCTTTATAGTTTATTCTTCCAGATTCAATAAACATTTATCCTTTCATTTCACTAATATTTACTAAGCTCCTAGAATGTGTCATGCACCATGATTATGTGACCAGAACGACATGACCGGCATTTTTCAGCCTTTTTCTCACTGTCATTTATGTCCCAACCCATATCTGCCAGATAAATGGCAAGACGTCCAACAGGGCACCTCATCTGGCTCTGGCTCACCTCCAGTATACCAATTTGTGATGTCAAATATGTCTAATCATAAACTTTGCCCCTTCATGCTGCCTCACTGCCTACCCCCAGATCTTGGACACATGTGGCTAACTTGTAAACTTGCTTCCCTTGAGGATAGAGGCCTTTTACTCTCAAAACCCAGCCTCAGATAACAGAGACCAGAACAAACAAGAGTCATCACTGAAATCTCAACAGCCTGGCAAGAAAGTGAGTTCACACTCCTGATCACGGCAGCACATTGATGTGCTCTTAGGACATTTGTCCACACGTCATCTTTGATTATGGTCAGAGTAGTGAGATGGTCTTCTGCCACTTGCTAATAATCCCTTTAAAATGAAGACTCATTCACATGTGCATCTTTGATGCTTGAGCTCTATCAAATGTTCAAAAAGTGAGCAGAATGAGTATGTCAACAAGCGAGTACTCACTGAGGATAAAGATCCCTGCCTGCGTGCACTCATATTCACATGACTTAGCAACACTGATTAATGGTCCTCATTCTGAAAGATTTGTTCCCATCTGAAAAGTTGATCTCCTTCCTGACAAGCTTGATATAAAATGATAGAATATTAGTAGAATCTTGGAGTTTAGACCTTTATTTGGAGTTCCAACTTAAACTTTGTTTTTCCACTATCATCGTCATATACCTGGGGCCTATGTGCCCAGCACATAATAAGTATACAACATATATCCCAGGCCAACAGTTGGCATGGCACCTGTGCTGTGATCTCCCAGATGCCTTGTCCTCAGCCTCTCCTGTTGGTCCTCAGAGATACAGGCTCAGTGTCAAGGTGTTTTGTGAGGGATTCCACTTCTGTGTCAGACGATATGCCTAATTTTCCTCAATAACTCTACTGAGACATAATTTATACACAACACAATCCATCTATGTTCAATGAACTTAGGCCATGTAACTACCACCTTCACAATATAGAACATTTCCATTACTTCAAAAAGCTTCCTCATGCCTCTGGGTAGTCAAGTCCCTCCCCAATCCCTGGTCCCAAGCCACCAGGTGTCTGCTTTTGGTTACTACAGTTTTGCCTTTTCCAGATATTCACATAATAAGACCATATAGAATAAAGTATTTGATGTCTGGCTGTTTCACATGTTTCTGGATATGTCTGTTCTGCTCTCTGCATGTGCAGGAGTTTATCCTCTGTCTTGCCTAGGCTGTTGACCTTAGTGTATCCATGACATTTGACCTGGCTGCTTTGTCCTTCAGCACCTGTGTGCTCTCAGGAAGATGGGGTTTCCTAAACCATGGCCTTTTCTCCTGTGTGAGACCACAACTGCTGACCACCTGGAAAACTTGCTCCTTCTCTGCCTGCTCAGTGGTCCCAGGGAGGAACTGAGAGGTTATCTTCTATCTCCCTCTCCTTTGGACATATTTTCTGTGAATTTCATTCCAGGTAAAGGAATAAGGCATGACAAAACATGGTTATTAATTGTTTTTCTAATAATATCTGCTTGGCAGTCTGAGAACTTTGTGCTGCCTGCTCTTCTTTGTGAGTTCTTGGAGGCTAGATGTCCTTTCTAATTTACTTATGAGGACCCTTTGGATCTGCCCCCACTGTCTCAACCAGACTTGTCATCCAAGTTCCAGGATTCTACTGTCCAACTGCTTTTCTCAGCCAAGACATGTGTGTACTCACTATACTGCAAGGAGGAGGTTTCACTCTGCAGACAATGAGAGAGGTCTTAGGGACCATCTCTGTAACTTGCAGATGAATGGTGGTTCCCTCATTTTCCTCAGGCTTATGTTTAGAAAGGCCACTCTCCTGTGGATAGTCATTGTTTATGGTCTGCCATGTAGTTAAAACCTATGACTTTGTTTTAGACAAAGAAGTAATGTAGATAAAATAGAAGAAAACCATTTTCAAGCAAGGTCCACCTATCCCATTAACCTTGAAATTATAAGTATAGGAACTCTCACATTTGTAACACAGCCTGAAATTCAGATGTATATAAAAGAATGCCCAACACCATAGAATGAATATATTCTTCACCGAACCCTTTCACCTGTCACTTTGATGTAGAAAATGAGATGATATTTAATAGTTTTAGTTACCTGAGGTCTTTGGTAACATTTCCTCATGCTTAAGGAGCTCCAGACAGAAGAGCAAGAGGTGATGAGACCACCAGAAGCTGACCCATTGGTATTCTACAGACATCTAAAGATGGAGAAGCTAATTGGAAGCAAGGATGATGTCTTCAGAGACATCTTTACAAGTGCACAAAACATTTTCAAGTATGTTGAAAATGAAGGGCTAAATCAAGAGAAGGTTAAATTATGCCTAATACACTCCATTTCCCAAGCAGGGAAGTATATAATGAGTACTCTTAGACTTCCATCACAAATGGCACTTGAAGCGAACAAGTTTCAGTTTTCTGGAAATTCACCCATTTATAATTCTTATTTGATGATGAGCCTGGATAAATAAGTCTTAGTAATCCTTTACTTCTAAGTGAAGGATTTTCTTTGTGACGGATTTTTAGAGTTGCCCAGTATTATAAATTCCAGTCACATGAAGTTTCTCTAAGAAAGCACATGAAAGACTCTCTGAAGGCTGGTGGCAAATGGATTTCAGCTCCCTTGCCAATTACAGTTGGTGGGTGGAGGTTGGCTGAAGTGCTGTGCTGAGAACAATTCTGAGTTCATAGCTGGCTGGGCTCAGTGGGAGAGGCTGCTGAGGCTGACAAGTGAGGTCTTCCAGTGGCATGGCGGGAGGGCATAGTGGCTTGAAAACCACATTTAACATCCCAGTCCAAAGGTGACATACTTGATTGTGAAAAACGATCACAGGTGACTACAAGTTCTAACTGCCCCTGCAGAGCCTGAATCACTTTCTCCTGGTTGGGTTCCTGAAACTTAGTCAGTAATTACCACAAGTGGACCCTTTCAGAATTGTTTGTGCAAGACCTCAGACTGTCGGCTTCAATACTGTCAACGAGATTGTGTTTCTCTCTGAAACTAGGGAATGGATCATTTCCATAGAGAGAGCTTTCATTTAAGTTAAATTGCTATGTAAGATGCCACAATGAACAGAATACAAAGTCTTTGTGGTTGCCAAGACTACAACCAGTATAAAAAAATGAAAATAGAAATACTAGAAACTCAGACCTGGGACGTTTGGATTGCCATACGTGGTTAATTCTGTTGAATTTATCCCAGTCTGATTTTTATCCCTTATTATCTGCAGCAATCAAACCTATATTTATTTTGACCTTCAGAATTCTAGGATTATCTTGTACGTTTGGATGACCTAATGATCTTTATTATAACGTATCCCCTTTAATCCCAAGTCCCTCTTTTTTCACGCATCTTCTTATTAGCTCTTGATTCCAGACACCTTTTTAAATTCCATTTCCTACCACTCCTCCTAATGTACTGAGTTTCCTCAATCTCTTTCCCAGATTCTTACTTTGTCTGTTTAGAAAATTCATGGTTTTTTTATTCCCCACCTTTGAAGCCCACAGACCAGATTCACACCATTCCTGTTCCATGTTCTTGTCTCCCCACATTCCCCCCCAGATCCTTTGCCTTTTTTGAAATCTGATGCACAGCTGTGGCTTCCTATGCCCCACACCCTCTTCTCTTCCTACATCTTTTGTAACCATGACAGTTGACATGCCTCAGATTCTCTTTTGCTCCCCCTCCCCACCTTCTGGGTGTCCAATTCTCTTGGTTCCTAACCCACCAGGTGAAGCTGAATCCCTCCTGCCATCCATCCCCTCCCCCCTCAGGATCTGGCCACACAAGTCTGTGGGAGGATCTTTGCTCCCCAGGCTTCCTTCTACCGGGGTGACTCTCCCTCTGTCCTGAGTGCCTGTGTTTGGTATGTTGGCAGTTCGTTGGCTGGTGGCTTCAAGCCTCCTTCCTTTGCAGTGGCCAAATAACTGCCCACTTTTGGATTGCAAGAATTGCCTCCTCTCAAATCCCAGGCTACAATGTCAACTCAGTCACAGAAGAGACTTTAAAGAAACACAAATATTTAAATGGGGCAATCAGGAGAGGAAAAGTGGAGTCGGTTTACATGTGGAACATGAAAGATGTACTGCTCTGAATAGTATCTATCATATATTGAGGGTTGAGCTTGAGGTGAAAACTCAGCCAGGCCTTCCTGATCCTTCACTATTATGGCTTTATGTGTCCCTTCCCCTTTAAGCCTATTTGTTGGCTCATGCCTTGTATCTCACAATCTCAGTTATACCATCAGATCTACTCACAGTTCCCAGGCATTTTCTGTACAGTCCCATTTTGAAGTCATTGCTTTGGCTGTAGATTTCCCCTTACCCACAATCTCCATGTGCCCCAATCCTACTTTTAAAGGCCTTTTCCACAGAACCCTCTCAGATGTCCCACTGCAGAACTATCAGTCTTCTTATTCAATCTTAAGAATTTCACTGATTTCTACTTGTTGTGAGAGTTATTTGTGTCCTGCTAGACTGTGAGCTTCTGAAGTCACCAACAATAACATCCCCACTCCCAATACAATGTACATCAGGCACTGTGTTACTCTTATTCTTATGAAGAAACTGCTCAGTCTTTGCCCAAGTTGCCTCTGCCCAGATGTTGAAGAATATTCACTTGAGTTGGTTAGTCAAAAAGTAGAGAATGGCTAGGCAAGGTGGTACATACCTGTAATCCCAGTGGCCCTGGGAGGCTGAGGCAGGAGGATTGCAAGTTTAAAGCCAGCCTCCACAAAGGTGAGGCCCTAAGCAACTAAGTAAGACTCTGTCTCTAAATAAAATACAAAATACGGCTGGGGATGTGGCTCGGTGGTTGAGTGCCTTGAGTTCAATACCCAGTACTGCCACCCCACCTCCCCTCCTGCCAAAAAAAAAAAAAAAAAAAAAAAAAAAGTAGAGAACATAGCTGAGAACAAAGATGGACAGAGCACATCCTTGTGTCCATTTACAAAAATGACATCTGTTCCTCTTACATGCAACAGGTCCATAAGGTAATGGCAGGGAAGCTGGGTCATTTGAAGAGAACTAAAACTCAAAATAATGGTTAACATTTATCTTTACTATGTGTGAGGCACCAAGCTAACAACCCTATGAGACAGGCACTGTTATTATCTCCAATTTACAGCCAGGGAAACTGACACTTACAGAAGCTAACAGGGTATGCTCCTCATTCTGTTTGCCTGTCCATATCCAGTACTACTCTTCTATCCGGCTCTATACTTCAGGAGGCCAGTTTTCAGATGCCGTGTCAATGAGCCCTTGAGTTTTCTGTCAGACTCAAAGGGAGGCACAAGCAGGAGATCTGAGGTGAGGAGGAGAGAGATAAGAGCATTGCTTTCCCTGGCTCCCTCCTCGATGGATCACCAGTGGCTGTGTTTCTCTCCCCAAGGCCACAGCTTCTGCTCTACAGCCAAGGGGTAACACAGGGTTTCAATAAGGCTCTGCACCTTGTACTTGCAAACAACAGAAGGATCCAAGTGTACCATGGACCCTTGTTGGTTTCCTTAAACCCTACTGTTAGGGGTTGGATTAGGTCTATTCAAAAAGATATGCTGAAATTCTAATCCACAATAACTCAAAATATGACCTTATTTGGAAACAAAGTTATTGCAGATATAACCAGTTAAAATAAGGAGTATGGAGGTCCTAATGCAATATTACTGGTGTCCTTTTAAGAAGATGACATGTATGGGGGAAGAGGAATGAGGGGAGAGATTGGTCAATGGTTACAATGCTACAATTACATAGGAGAAAGAAGTTCCACTGTGCAGCAGGGTGACCACAGCTAACAACAATGCAACATATATGTCAAAATAGCTGGCAGAGGATTTTTGCGTTCTCACAACAAATATAACATATAATAAGGGTATGTTAATTATCTTGATTTGATCATTATACAATGTATACATGGATTAAAACATCATATTGCATTCTATAAATATGTACAATTATGTGTCAATGAAAAATGAAAGTAAAACAACAACAAAAAAGATGCCCCCCTCCCCCCACAAGGAAATAAAAAAGATACACAGAGGGAAAATGAAGGCACAGATTCATTATCAGCAGCAAGCCAGGAAGGCCAAAGATAGCTAGGACCCTGGAATCAAAGAGGAGGCAAGGAAGGATGTTCCCACCAGCTTCAGAGGAAGCATAACCCTTCTAGCACCTTGATTTCACATTAGTCTCTAACAGCATGAGACAATGAATTTGCACTGCCTTAAGCCATTCTATGTGTGGTCCTTTGTTACAGCAGCCCTGGGTGGTGGGAGAGGTACTCTCACCTGCAATAGTTCCATCCCTTCATTAATTCTCTTCAGTTATTCTTTTGAGTGTGCTGCATATTTTCCACTGGGTCCCCAGGAACTGAATCTAGCAAAAACTCAAGTGCTTCTCTATAATAATATTTAAAGAGACTATAGGAAATTTTATATCATGCTTATATTAACTGCCTGAGCCATCTGGCCTGAGCACAAGCATTGCAGATATATATATATATATATATATATATATATATATATATATATATATATATATATATATATATATATTCAAAGTTGATGACCTGCTTGCTTTGGTTGTTGTTGTTTTTGTTCTCAAATCAGGTGGGTCTGTGTTAACTTGGCAGAGCTTCAGGGAAGAGTAAGCACCTGAGAAAGCCAATTTCCTGAAGAGGCACCAACACAAAGAATGGCTCAAGTGGAAGCAGAGTCCACATGGGTCAGGGCTTTCAAATACGCTGCAGAGCTTGCTTCTCATGAATGCCATAGTCATCCCACCCCTATGACCATCAAAGCTTGAAATTACAGGATGGTATCCTCATTTTTAAGGTGAACAGGCAGGAAATTGTGAGGAAACCGGGGGCCCCTTTTAAATGCAAATAGGCTGGCTACTCAGTAACTTGCAATTCTTTCAGATGAAAAAGGAATAAAAAGGAAACAGATGAAAGGTATAGATCTGAAAGTTTTTCTCTGCTACAAAGCATCCTTCTGATTGTTCTCCCCTCTGGACCATCTCTGCGCCTCTGTCTTTGGGATCCCACTGCCTGCCCAGGCGGGCAGGTAGAGGAAACTGCTGTTGGAGTAATTATTGCTCTACCATGTTTTCTTAAGGATGTCACTATTTTTAGTAGGAGTGACTCATTCATATAAGTAGGCACCCAGAGGATAGGGGAGGAGCTTCCTAGTGATGACTTAACCCCCCATGTTTCTGTGCACTCCCACTCATCCTCATACTCTATCCCTTCTATCCTTTCTCTTGAAGCAAACAGAAATTTCCCTTTGAAAGAATTTAACGTGTTCTCCATTCAGAGATTTGGGAATGGGAAAGTTCTAAAAAACGTAAGAATGAGAGCAAGAAAGAGGAAGTAAGGAAGCATAAGGGGTCAAGTCTTCCTCGGAAATGAGACAGCAGAGACTGGAAGTGAGAGAGTGAGAGAAAGACAGAGGAGGTTCTGCCTGTGAATGCTGATGCTGTCCTCTGGAGTAGCCAGGGAAGCCCTGGGAAAGGACAAATCTTGAGCTTCTGTCTCCTCTTGTAAAAGGAAAACTCATGTAGCATCCCCAGCCCAGCCAGTTCCACCACAAGGGCACATACCCCAGCTCTGGGCAGAGGGTTTCACGGATGATCTCAGGTAATCTTCATGACACTTGTGGGCAGTGTTATTATCTCATTTTAAAGAAAAGAAAGGATAGCGTACTAATAAAGGGCAAGGTCAAGCTTGCAAATCTGGTCTCTCTGAGATCAGATAGCTAGTAATTCTGGTCCAGTAAGCTGTGTCTAGTACACCAGAGCCCACAGCAAGAGATTCTGCTGCAAGAGCTAGTTTTTGAACATTTTTACAGATCTTCCCATATGGAATGTATTGCTTTCTTCTGTTGTGAGAAACTCCAACACTTAGATTTAACCTTTCTTGTAATTTCTCCTTATCTAACACAACAGTTTACCCAATACACACACACACACACACTTACATTTATATCACACACACTTGCATTTTTGTGTATTTGTTTCAAATGAAACACCCCTAAAGATCAGCGCTTGCCGTTGCCTATTGCAGAATGTGAATCCCTAAATACCATGGACAGGGACAGTTCCATATGAATTACTACATAAAGGATCCAACACAGTATCCAGATAGAGTCTTGCTTTATCATCCTTTGGACCGACAAGGAAAAATCAGAATTAACTGTAAATCATGTGAAGGGATATCTTTCTTCTAAGTACTTTAAAAACAAAAATAAAAAAAAAATCATGTTAGAACAATTTGGTTCAATATTTCTTGCTTGCAGAGGGCTGGCGTTCATTTCATGGGGCATCTGCCACCTGTTCCTTCATCCAATCTTTCTGGCACACATATATACTTAAAGTTCCAAGAAGTCACTGGGTTGAGGAAGTCCAAATAAAGCATAACAAGAATCAGCAAACTTTATTTTATCAAAACTTTAATTACGAGAGAGCATTTTTCTTCTTGTGGGCAGTGTTATTATCCCATTGGTCATCCCTCTGGTTATCCCACTGGTCTAAGGAAGACCATGACTACAAAATCAACAAAAATGTAAAGTTAGGGAGCCTCTTTCTGTAATCTTTTACTTTTGCTGCCAGTGATGGACATTTCTGTCTACTGATCACATGAAGCATATAATATATTTGAGTGTAGATTCTTGAAATATGCTATTTTGTCAAAACACCACTGAGAGATTTCTACTTATTCCATCCTGACAGACTACTTTTGATTTCCTAAATACATCGTGCATATTCTGCCTTGGGGCTTACACTCATCATTCTGTCTCCTGGCAAATCCTTCCTCTCCCTCTGTCACCTGAGTCCTACTCATTCTCCACAACAGTGTTCGAGCTCCCTGTCCTTTGCCACAGCAGGCCAAGACATTTAGATCTCTAAACCCACCCTACTGCCCAACAGAAATAGAATGTGAGCTACACATGTCACTGTGGATTTTTTAGTAGCCACATTAAAAAATTTAAAGAAAATGGTGAAACTAGTTTTCATCATATATTTTACTTGACCCAATATATGCACATTATTATAATTTCATCTATGTGAGTCATATACAACTTAGTGATGATTTATATTTGCTATTTTACATCAACTTTTTGAAAACAAGAACACATTTTATTAAAGCACATCTCAGTTTGGACTAGCTGAGTTTTAAGGGCTCAGTAGCCAAATGCATTGGAGATAAGGGTTGTGCTCAGATTCCTCAGAGAGGTACTGCAGAAAGTACATGAGTACTACCACCCTAGTGGAACTCCTGACCTCCTTGCTTGGGGTATGTTCTTATTTCTGCTTGGAATATTCTTTCTGCTTCTCTTTAACAAATATTTATTCTCAAAAAGCACCTGGTCTCCTGTACCCTCTCAATTTAATTTACTGTCTGCTTTCTGAATATGTTGTACTATCAAAATTAATTTGTTTATTGGTCTTGTTCCTTGCCTGGTGTGTGTGTGTGTGTGTGTGTGTGTGTGTGTGTGTGTGAGAGAGAGAGAGAGAGAGAGAGAGAGAGAGAGAGAATGTGTGTTTTCCATATTTTTCTGGTTTCAGATCACTAATAGCTGACACCAAACCTGTAAAATTAATTCAGCAACAGAACATTGTATATGCTAAGTAAAACACTGGTCATCATAATTTTGAAAACAAAGTTTATGACAAAATATATTCTGTATTTATCATCTGTAAATATACAAGTGGCTAAATGTTCAATATATTGGCCATTTATTCTCGGGAATGAGAAATGGAAAGCTAGAACTTTTTTAAGCCTCATGACAACCCTGCAAAGAAGGTATCATTACTCCATTTCACATATGAGGAAAAAGGGTCTCAGAGACCTCAAGAGACTTGTTCAAGGCCACACAGCTAGTGAGTGCCGCAAAAGAAACGAGAGTTCCAGATTTTTGGTCTCTAAAGTCAATCTTTGTGTAGAGGGTCCAGTTTCAACAAAGTTCTAGAGAAGAAGTCTCTGATTGCTTCAAACAAACCCTAGTTGAGGGGTTTCTTTATATAGTGGACAGCATAATTCACAGCCACAGACCTCTCTGCCCCCCATACTGTCAATCACAAAAGGTAGTAACAGAGGTGCTTCCTGAACTGGCAAGAGAATAGAGTCTTGGAGACATGAGATGAATCAAAACAGCTGTAAACTCCTAGATCCACATAACACAGGCAGTCAGGCTGTCAGAAAGCAGAGGTCAACACCAGCTTCTGAGTACAAGAAAATCTTTCCTGTGTTATGTTGGTTATCCAAGGAGGCCCTCGTTTCCTCTCTCATTAAGCACTTTCACCACTCCCTACTGGAGGGTGCCTAGCCATCACCTAATGTAACTGATTAAGTGTTCCTGGACTGTGGTTGATCTGTGGTTGATGCCATCACCTGGATCCCCGGTCTGCGAAGACCGACAATATCTGCTAAGACGGCTGATAACAAACCTGGTGGTGGCAGGGCAACAGGGTAAGGATCTGAATTTGCCAACAGGAAAGACTTTCCTTCATATCTCTCCTCTTTCCAGGTGATAAGCAGCTGGACATCTGGAAGCAGAAGAGATTGGCAGGGCTGCCCTTGGATGCGCCTGCCATCTGAGTGCTGTGGTACCTCCTGGTACCTCCCCTTGAAATGGTTGTGACCCTGGGAGATTGAGGATCACAAGTTCAAAGCCAGCCTCAGCAATTTAGCAAGACCCCAAGCAACATAGTGAGAACTTGTTTCAAAATAAAAAAATAAAAAGGGCTGGGGATGTGGCTTAGTGGTTAAGTACCCCTGGGTTCAATCCCTGCTACAAAAAAAAAAAAAAAAAAATGGTGGTGACCCTGAGGGATGATGGATGGGTTTCTCTGTGAGCTTAATCCAAATTAGCATCCTTGGGTAAATTTAACTTCCGAGTTTGGATTTTGATTGGTTTTATGACAGTCTATGTAAGTATCCTACTATTCGGAGACTCAGCATATAGAAATCAGAATGAAAACATAAATTAGGGACACATATTTGCTTTGTTTCACAAGAGAGTTGGGGCAGAGTTTCTTTAAATGGTAACGGTGCATTTAGAATAGAGGTTAGCTTACAGATTATTTTTTTAAAGGAAAAAGTCTGACAGGAAGTCAAAGCTGCCATTTACTGAGTGGTTTCTGTGAGACAGGCCTGGGGATAAACACTTTGCATGCATTAACTCAATTATTGCTCACAGTAACCCTGGAAATGGAATATTAGCATTCCTCTTATATTAATGAGAAGTCCAAGGTTTAAAGGAGTACAGAGTCATGGGGCAAACCTGGTGAAGTGGGCTCAATTGTGTCCCCTCAAAAGATATATTGAAGTCCCAGCTCCTGGTACTTGTGAATGTGACCTTATTTGGTACAGGGTGTTTGCAGATTTACTTATTATTTAATTTTTTTGCAGATTTAGTCAAGTGAAGATGAGCTCATACTGAACCTGGGTGGGCACTAAATTTAGGGACTCATGTCCTTACAAGGACAGAGAGAGAGAGACTTAGGCACAGAGGGTACACACAGAGAAGAAGGCCACATGAGATGATGGAGGCAGATAGAAAGATACAGCTGCCAGCCAATGGACACCAAGGATTGCCAGCGACCACTAGATGCTAGGATTAGGCAGGGAGGGAGTTTCCCCTACCTCCTTCAGAGGGAGCATGGCCCTGCTGCCATCTTGACTTCAGGCTTCCAGCCTGCAGGACTGCGAGAGAAAACATTTCTGTTATCTTAAGCCACATATTTGTGGGAGTTTATCATGGCAGCCCTAGCACTAGGACATCTGGGATTCAAAAACCATTGTTTCTAATGGTCCATCCTCCTCCTCATAGAATATCTAGGCTGCCTGGTGCGCGGTTGGTTTCTGACAACATAAGCCCTCATTCTTGCCAATACCTGATCTGCTTACTTCTAAGGAAAGCCAGTGAAAGGTATTAGGCAGGAGAACGAGATGATTTATCCGAAGTGGGTTATGACATTGTGAGCACAAGAGAACAGTTTATTATGGTTGATCTAAACCTGATAGACTTTAATTTAAATGGTTTAGTTGCAGAGTTTTAAGGGAGCAGGCTTTCAAATTAGACCAAAGTAGGAATGACCCTTAATATTGCAACTGGGCAAATCATTGAACTCACAGGGTTTCAGGGCCTTCATCTTTAAAAGTGAAGATAATACAAGTTAATATATGTAAAGAGCACATGATGATCAAATAATCAATGGTTAGCTTTTATAAAATATTGTATAACCAATCTAATTCTTCCTAGGACCTTTGATGATGCATCTACTGATTATTTTTATTTCCAAATGAGGTAGAGAGAAATTTCTTTTTATTTTCTCTATTAAATGTGAGAAAAATGTGGGAGACTGGTATACAGTGGTTCAAGATCACGGCTAGCTCTCTGTAATGTTTGAAGAAAATAAAATTTATTTTCTAACTCTGTTTGTCCGAATGTACAGTATCATCATATTTTGCAGAGTTTTAAATTTTTGAGTAGAAATGGAATGTAAGTGAATTGAAGGCCAGCGGTGTAGAATATACATTCTTTATTTCCAACAATTCACGAGAACAGCATGTACCAGGCATAAAATAGTGCTTTCTCTTTCCTAGCAGATTTCCCCCCACCCTCTGAAGGGCTACTAAAACCATTAGGTTTTGTTCAATGCAGGACATCTTGTCCTTTTCCCTGAGGGTATAGTACTTGGTGCTTTTCATGGTTTCAGACAGTAAACTGCTTCCTGAGCAGAACTCTGTTCTTTATCCAGGATATTTTATCTTTTCTACAGCACAGTGTGTCCATCGTGACAGGTGCTATTTATGTGCACATTCTCAGAGCTACACAAACAATAACTCTCACTCTTCTCTTGAAATGTTTAAGATAAAACACTCAGTACAAATTAATGAAGATCAGGCACTATCATATTTGTATAATTGGGGTCTGTTCTTTCAGTTGAGATACTAATAAATCTAGATGCCACTATTAGAAGTAATTCAATTTCCTTGTCATTTAAAAACATAACTTAAATGATTTATTATATTAAAAGAGAAAATAAAGTCTTGAGTTAAAATTATCATAACAAAAGAGAGAAGTTGCTAAAACAATGATAGAAATCTTGCCAAAGCGCTTCCTGTTTCAACCTGGTTATTTCCCCCTTAATTTTCTCCTCTTAATTTTTTAGATGTCCCAAGATAAATATTCAAATGTGAATGAACTGTGGTTTATCCTTTCTACTCTCCCACCTAGATCTATTCTTCCTCCCACATTTCCCATCATAGTAGTGACTGACCTGAGTCCTGGAGTCCTGAACACTTTCATTCTCACTACCCAAGTGCTATAGGTCACTGTATCCTGATGGTTCCACTTCCTGAACATTGTGTCACCTCCTTCCTTCCCTCCTTCCCCATGTTTACTCCTGGACCAGCAATCGTGCAATTTCATAAGAGCCTGTAGAGGTCTTCTTGCCTCTAATCTTGAAGTTCTTCCAGAATTTTCCATTGTGACCCCAGAAAGCTTTCTAAATGGCTCTTCTCCCTGGGTGAAACTCTAGCTGCAAGACCTACAGACTAGAATGCTAGATCCTTGGAATGGCTGACAGGCTTGCCAGAATAATATTGTCTTCCTGCAGAGCCACATGCTTAGCTCCTCCCTGCTCCAACCTGTACTTGATATTCTAGCTGTTCCGAGCTGCCCGCGGCCTCTCAACCATATTTTGCAGCTCCTTCTGTCTGGAAATGTTTTTCTCCACCTTAGAACCCTAGAAAATGATCCTTATGCTTATCACTAGTTTTGATAATACTTCTTCCAGGAAGTCTTCTGAGATGATTCAGTAGCAAGCTCAGCACACAGTAGGTACTAAGTATTGAGCACCTATCATGGCTGCTGCTTTCCTTTGTTATTCTGACATCAGCTTCTGTGTTCTTTCTGCCACACCACCCAAGGCTCTAATTTACATAGCTCTCAGTACTCTCTCCTATATTTATACCCAGTAAGAAGATTTGCACCCCATTCTGCAACTACCTCACCAGCAGGAGGATTTCCAAATTGGAGTATGCATTGACTTGCATTTGTGGGGTTCCATGCCTCCTAAGCAACCTGGGCTGGGAATTCTATGATGGAGGCAGAAAAATCAAGCAGAAAACTGCTTCCTGAGCAGAACTCTGTTTGATTTCTCTCTAGTGATCTTGTGTGACACTTTATATTTATTTAATAGAAATAAAGCCTTGTAGGATCTTTTCATTGTTCTCACTTCTGCAAGTTTATTACTTGCAGAGAACAGACCCCAAAGAAAGTCACAGGCTCTACCATAGCAGGTTGAGAAGATATCTAAAAGACCTCTTGATAATGAACAGACACAGACTCTCAACACAGCAGCCAGAGTGGCCCTGTACAAAATGTCAGAACATGGCCCTCTGAAAACCCCTACCTCAGAGCAGAAATGGAAGCCCTTGCAGAATTCCAGCTCTCCAGTTCCCCTCCACCCACCTGCATTGCTCACATTCAGCTATACCTCAAGATACTTTGGTATTCCTCCCTGTAAACTTCTTACCCCAGGTATCTAGAAAGATCTCCCTCCTTGCCTTCTGATTTGTGCTCAAATATTACCTTGCCCCTATGTACTTTATTTGCCTTATTTATAAAATTAGAAGAACAAAGCTCCCCCCACCTAGATGGCCTTCCCTGAACACTGGGTTTAAAGTATAGCTTCTCTGCTCCATACATTTCTTCCTTCTCTGCTTCATGCTTCTCCATAGCCCTTCTCATCTTCTAGCATCGTTCTAATTCACTTATTTTATTTTGCTTCTTGTCTGGCTCTCTCCTCTAGAATGTAATCTCTGCAGGAGCCTAGATTATTGTCTCTTTTGTTCACTGCTGCATCCCTCCCCTAGCTTGACCCAGTTGAGGTTTGGGGGTAGGCAGTGCACAAAGCAAACTACCTGTGTTCCTGCAAAACTGAGTCTCTCTGGAATTGTGGTAACTCCATATCTTGTTTTCCCTGGACTTTATTGCTCAGCTAACAAAAGTTTTAGAGGCAAGATACTTTCTAAGTAGCACAATCATTAAATAAATGAATGAATGAATAAATAAATAAAGCAAGCAAGCAAGCAAGCAATGGGCAATAAAAGAGCCTACTAATATTAGCAGGGTTGGCTGTTATCTTTGTTTTCAGTTAACAGGAGCATTTCAGACACATATCCAGGATCTGTAAATTAATGAGTAGGGAGTTGATTTGCTTTTATTCTCCAGGGACTCATTCAGTCAACCTTCATCTGGAAAACAGTGTATTATATTTGCAGAATATTTGAGAGAGGAGTGACAAATACGAGTTTGCAAAAACAACTCCTTTATGGAAAGGAAATAGGCTCTGACTGATGGGTTCCATCAGGGTGATTTATCATCATTTCTTCTGCCCAAATCCACCAGCCTGATTTTGCTGTTGACACTTCTCATGCAGTTCTCTCTGTCGCAGGTTAATTGGAACTGGGAATTAGATAAGGGCCTCTGAAACTCATTATCCTGCATCATGGATGAGCTCTATGTGAACATTTACTAGACATGGGTGAGATTCTAATTATAACAATGCTTTCTTGCAGTGATGAATATCCAGAAGTGTTCACTGAGCCAGGACTCAGATTTTCAGTGTCTAAGGCAGCATACCTGAAATTATATTTAATTATTCCTTTTGGTGCTGATAGTAGATAGTTGCATAGAGAATGGAGATTACTGAGTGCAAAACCTGCACCATTCTGTAAACCCAATTAGGAGAAACGTTACCTGAAATTAAGTTGCTAATGAATACTAACAGGAATAAAGATGTCAGTTTCCTGCAATAAAACATCTCCCTTAGAGATATTTCCCTCTTATAAATTTTAACTAAAATGGTGAAGCGGGGGCATCAATAGCAAACTGCAGAAGTGGAACAGACTCAATCTCTGTGGCCATGGAATGCACAAAGCCCCAAAGGAAGGGTCTGTTTCCATGGCAAAGTGTAACTACTGCATTATACAATGTGACACAGCAATTCAGGGAGCAGGAGATGCACATCATAAGCTTCAGCACCTCTAAACACGTGGGTGCACCATAAGAAATAGCATGGCATCTTTAACTTGGGACCAAACATGCATTTATAGCTGATCTGAAAATGTGTAATTGTCAAAACTAATTTGTACTTATTCTAAGCAAGTGAAAGATGTGGAAGAGTTCTGAAGGAGGGTCTGTGGGGAAAAGTCATGGCTTACGTCCACTTTACATTCTTTTTACTTTACACAATTAATTGGCTGTACTGATTGAAAACAAAAACAAAACCGGAAGTACCTGTTTCCAAAACAAAAAAAAAAAAAAAAGAGGAAGAAAAAAAGAAAGGTTTATAGTTAAAAAACATAGTACAAATTAAGATTGCAATAAATCTCTGAACCCAGAATGTAAATTCAGCTCCAAACTTCATTCCTAGCATAATGTAAAATTCTAGTGCAGAGCTTTTGCCAAAGAAGGAGACAGCAAGGTTTACTATAAAGTCCTTTTAAAGGACAGTAAATTAACTACCGAGTGCTCACTGCGTGCCAGATGCATGCATACGTGCTCCAGTAAAACAGCGAGGGCAAAGCCCCCACAGGCTAGGAGATTGCAGGCTGGTGGGAGAGATGGGTGAACCTGAGCAATTACAAAAGCTGCAACCGGAAATACAGGGCTCCATTGGCAGAGCTGCTGGAGCAAGGGCAAGGAGCTATAGCCAGGTAGCCTCGGTATAGGTCAGGGAGATAACATGAACGTGAGCTGCATCTCGAAGGGTGCGGAGGGGTTCACTGTCCTTTTAGAGGTGGCAAGGTGTGAAGAAAGTGACAGGCATTTGTTCTGGCCACCAGCAGCCATTCTGTTCCAGGGACCTGCCTGCATTTCATACTTAGCAGCAGAATCCTGCCTGAAAATTATGCCCTTAACTTTTGTTTTTTTTAATCATCAAGAAATGTCATTTTACTTTTTTATGACAGATATGACCAAAAAACTTCAATAACTAAACAATGTTTAGTTCATGTTCTCAATTCTTTGAACTGAGACTTCAACCAAAGCTTCTGGTTTAGTGAGGACCACTCCACGGAGAGGGGAAAATCTAGCTCTTTTATGCATAAAATCTGACATTTTATGCAGCCAGGAAGCTTTCCTGTGTTTAGAGTGGATATTTTTAAAACTTTTTTTGGGGGGTGGGGCGGGGGGGTGGGGGTGGGGAGACACACTTAAAAATGTGATCTGATGTCCAGGACACCTGGTTTGGAGCCACCAGTCTTGGGCACAGAGCTCCACACCCTTTTTTGTTTGTTCCCTTTTTGACAGTTCTTCTACTTGTCTCTTGCTCCTCACCATTTCCCCTCTTAGGGAGCAGCCCTGAGAACTCTAAGGTTATAAGCAAAAGAATTGGTCTCTCTCTCTCTCTTTAAAATAAATTTCTTTTCTTTTATAATATCTATTTTTTAGTTAGGTGGTGATGAGGATCGAACCAGGGCCTCACACCCACTAGGCGCACACTCCACCACTGAGCCACAACCCAGCCAGAAATGGTCTCTTTTTACATGGAAAAGCGAACCTGTTGGAAAGAAAGGGGGGAACTCTCTGAGTTGAAGCAATACGCATAGGGCTCTCTGGAAATGCAGGTAGCAGGAATGGAAAGGCAATCTCTTCAATCAGCTCCAATCATCTCTCCCTGTTTTGAGTGTCATTTCCTTTAAATTTTCATCTTCTGGAGAGAGGTAGAGACTCATCCTTGGACCATGTGGTTTGTGCTACAAGAGGCAGAGAGCCCTTTCTGCAATAGAAAGTAGAAGGCTGCCCTGGAGGAATCCTCTCTCCTCCCCAAAGAAGTTCTTCTAGCACCAGAGTAACATTTTAGAGCAAACTCCTGTGCAGAAAGTCTAGCAATGCCTTTTCTGACCAAAAACAGTTTGGCCAAAAGAATCAAAAACAGTTTCCATGATGACCAAGGAGAGATGCTGTGTTTTTCTGAAGCAGTTCATATATGTAGCTGGAGTAATAGTGCTTTGTGGACCCACACACTACAGCTGAGCATGACTATGCCATGTAACTAAGAAATAAGACATCCTAGTTTATTTGACAGGTGAAGGTGACCTTCAAACATTTTGGGGGCTTCAGGGTGGTGAATTTCTTCTAGGACTGTTGATTTCTGGAATATAGGTTTTTCTGTTATGAAAGTTCAATTATGAGGAGAGTGGGTATAAAAGAACCCGGGAAGCCCGTCGACTCATTGCAGAATAATACAAGATAGCAGCATTTGCAGTGCTGACTTTTAACCTGGCCCCTGGATGGGTGATTAGCAAATTTATTGTGTTGTGTTTTGGGTATACAATGTGTAAAATGGCATGTTATTTATGCTCTGTGCATAGATAATCCTAATGTTATGTAAGTTGTATAAGCTGTTATGAAACTAGGAATTCATGTGGTAGACTTGAAAGTAGAATCAATTAGTGAACACATAGAAAAATAAGTTCCTTTAGCCCACTTGGGTGGCCTTTATAGCTCAGGCAGTGGGTGTTACAGATAAAGGTCTTTTGACTTCCTTAAGGAGTTCACATTCTGCATTCTAAAATAGTTGTTTCAGTGTGTTCCAGTACAGGCTTCTCAGTTTCTTCTGAGCTTCTTTTAGATCTCATGATTTGCTTTCCTGCTTGGGGTTTTACCTTACCTCTTGCACCTGTCCTTGGTACTTGCTCTCTGACTTTGAACTTTGCTTCTCTCACTGAGTCTGACTTAGGTTCCCACCAGATAATACTTTCAGCTGTCTTGAATAGCACCCAAATTATAGGATTGATTTTGGACCCTGTAACTTGAGTGACAAATGTTCTAGTCAGTACCCTGATCCCTCCAGAGAACCCAGGCAATAACCAATAAAGCTTATGTTACTTAAATGTTACTTATTCAACCAAAACAGGCCAGTGGGGAATCATCCTTCTGGCCCCCTGTATGTCTTCAACTGTTTATGCATAAATACTCTGTAGTTTTCAATAATTTCTCTCTCTCCTTTCTTAATTTCATTAAACTGCCAGGCAATATTTTTGTATGGTTTTTGAAAAGCTCTGTAAAGGCTGCTCTCAGTGATGGGTGAAATGATTTCTAAAAATAACTCGCAAATCAATTTGTTCAGCTTGTAGAAATCTTGATGAAAAAAGGTGCTATTAAATGTGCAAAATAAAAAAAATTTAGTTTAGGGTATGCTACTAATACTCCGTGAAAAAAGCCCTGGATTTAAAGCAGGGTAAATCAGGGCTTGATAATCCTGGCTTCATGGATTACTGACTGCATGGCTTCAGATAAATCACAAAACTTCTCTGGAACCTAAGTTTCTTTGACTACAAAATGGTGGAATGACATATCCCTTTCAATATTATGGCAAAAGCAAAATGAGAGAATGCATGAAAATTTTGCTGATAGAATGCATGGGACCCTTTGATAGACTTATTACATTTGTGTTAATCTAAATTGAAGGCAATTCTTAAAAAGGATTCCAAGTAGTGCATCATATTTCCTTAAAATGAGTTTTGTTCTTATCTTCACCTTAAGAATGCAAATCAGATGTGTTCTTGGTGAATAGCTTTCATTTAATAATTACACTAGGAATACATCTGCAGAAATTTTTATCATTTCAATGATTCTGGGTTTCTTATCTGTTCCCAACAAGCATGTCTGCTCTAAGCCAGAAGAATATTTCTAATTTTGTATATCTACTCAAATCATGTCCTGAAGCATACAGGACATTAAATTCTTAAATTCTTTTGGTCTTTTAGTTGAATCAATGCATAGTCTCATAGTATTAAGCTTAAATTGTTACTACTACCACTGAGTTTTAATAAACAAATATTGTACACATTTGAGATCTTAAATCCTATGAAACAAATTAATGTTCTTTTATCAAAACTAGAAATTTATAATGAAAGATACCCTATTGAAATGAGAGAAAAAGACCTGATATTTATATACTGCCTCAATTTCAGCTATTTCCTAGTTGTTTTACTTACATCACTTCATCATACTCAATACAATCTACTTTAAAAAATCATCATTGCCAATGATGGATCCTTACAGATGAGGTAGGTAAGGCCCAGTGAAGCCTACTTAAGTGGCTTATGTCATAAATGGCATAGATTCCCTGGCTCCTTTGCCAGTGTCCTTCTCCAAAGAAGAAAGTGCAGTAATGAGTCCCAAAAGAGGAAAAAAGAGCGATGAAATCAGCCATTTATTCTACAATTTTGCCGACTTAGTCTTCTCAATTTAGTTTCAGTATGCTTGAAATAGCTCTGATGAATGATTTAATATCCTCACTAGTAAGGAAAGCTAGTGAAAGAGTTTTAGATGAAAGGACTATTGGGCACTTCCTTCAACATATCTGACTAATGCTCAGAATATTCATTCTTTCCCCGAGTAGGGCCATTGTAATATATGACATCATGTTCATTTTGGTTTTCAGGGAGTAAACGCCACAGGCCAGGTGACACAATTGGGGAAGGGCTTGTCAGTGGCACAGCTAACATGATCACCATAAGCAATGGCTTCCACTTCTGGCTCTGCCTGCTCTCTCTATGCTGAGTCTGTGTGGAGCATCCACCCCTCCTTGTCTTTGGAAACAGCAGCTCAAGTGTCTAGAAAGATCTTTTTAGTTGGTTGATTTTATGTGTCAACCAGATATTTGGTTAAACATTATTTCTGGGTGTCTGTGAGGGTGTTTCTGCAAAAGATTATCATTTGAATTGGTGGATTAAGTAATGCAGATAGGCTCTTCTAATGGTAGGTGGACATCACCTAACACATCGTATTGGATTGTCTCCCCAGCATCTAGCAAGATAGCTAGTAAGTAGTGCTCAATAAAAGCTTGTTGAATGAATGAATGTTGATCCATAACTAGATACTTACAATGAGCAAATCCTCTCATTTTTCAAGCTCTATGCACTGGTTCCCAGATCTGCTAAAGACAAACCTTTTAGCCATTTGACCTTTGTTACAAGTAGTTCAATCACATAAGCTCTAACAGTTTGTTTTTTCTGTCTGTGGAAATGGGGGCGGTGGACACCATCAACTTACAGAGCATTTGAAAGAACAAAATGAGGTAACATCTATGCCTCTCTGTAGAAGCAACCAGGTATCTACCCATCTGTAGACCTGTGTGTGAATGAAACCTTTGATGCAGGACCTAACCATAGCAGTCACTCTATGGCTACTAATCCCTTTATTCATTTTTTACTCTCATTTTGGTACAGAATGTAATTAGTTGTTTTCCAGTTGTTGATGTCCTGACTAAACCAAGGACAAGAAATCAATAAGTGAAAACATAGCATTTATATATCTAAACTCTTACCCTTTCTATATCTACAAGATGAAGAGGTTTAAAAACACAGTGTTCTCACCAGTCAAGTACATTTAGAGGGCAAAAATAATAACAGGGCATTGACAAGACGGATAAGCACCAAAGTCTTCGTTTTTTGTTCCTCCTGAAAGGTCAATTCTGTTTTTATGGTGCTTCCCACGTACAGAATGGAGAGGAGGAACTTGATTTTTAGAAAGGTGATTTCCAAGGCACTCCTGTTTTTTTCAGACTAACCTCCCTTCCTCTTTCTCACCCTCTCGTCTTCCTTCCCTCTTTTCTTCCTTTTTTTTTTTCCCTTGAGTGGTTTTAACTAGAATTAAATTTATGCTTTTGTTTCTTTCTCACTTAAGATAAATATATAAAAATAGGTAGATTGGAAGAGGAAAAAAATAGTTAATACAACCTTTCCTAAAAGATGAATGCATGAATGCAAAAGATAAATCCTCTTCAAATTAGAATTTTCAACTTCTCACCACTAAGACAAATGGCTGAATTATAACAGAGGTGCCAATTAAAACAGGGTAAACCAGGATACTCTAAAAAATATATGTGAATCATTTCAATGTTCATTCTAAAAAAGTTTTTTTAAAACATTAGGAAAATAATGGCATATTTGCACAAGAAAATAATAAATGATGAAATTTCGACCAGGAAATTATAAGTATTCTTACAGAAAGTTATTTTAGCAATTGATCTAATCACTTTCCACTCAATTTAAATGTGTCAATAGAGATGTTTTATATGAGGGAAGGACTACAATAGACAGATTTTTACAGATTACATTTACACGAGTATGTGTTCCCCTCACCAGTAGAGAACTTTCCTTCTATTTTGATAGCTTCCCTAAAGAACAGATTTGTTATGGGGGTTGGGGAATGTATGTTCTAATATTCATTCTACCAAGGACTTACAATTTATTTTAATTTTATTCTCTGCTAGAGAGGGCTACAGGGAAAGTAATAGGCTAAAGACGGTAAAACTCAATGCTCCATTCAAAGGAAAGAACAAAAGCCGTGATTAGATGAACCCACACAGTGCGCACCAGGGGTTGAAATGTGTATAGGAGAAATACATTTTAAATTGCACAGGTTTTTTAAATACCACTTTAAGGAATTTATCATAAAGAATTCAAATATGCATAAAGATATGCTATAAAAGGACATGCCAATGTTGGTTACAGAGGTAAAAAAAATTCTTATCTATGTTTCCCACCCCATTCAGGCACGGGGGATTCTTCTATGGAGTCAGGAGGCTGGGTGGTGGAGAGAAAATAACCCCTGAGACTTTGGAGTCAGGCATGCCAAACACAGTGAAGGACAATATGGGGTATGGAGCGCAAACAGAGGACCTGGATGAACAGCCATATCAGGTCCTTCATCAAGTCGGCTTCCCTGTTCTCCCTCCACCAAGGAAAAGAGATGGAAGAACTTATCTGAAGAGAAGGCTCTGGATTCTCACATTTGGGGCAAATAAAATGGTTAGCCAGACACAGACTTATCCTAGAGCAGTGGCTCTCAAGTGGAAGTGGGGGTCTGGGGTGGTTCCAGAAGACACTTGTGGATATTTTTGGTTGCCATGATTGGGGGGAGGAGTGTTGCCAGAATCCAATGGGCAGAGGCCAGGTAGGCTCTTAAACAGCCCCTGCAACATGAATTATCCAGTCCCTAAGCCAAAAGTGCTACTGTAAGAAACTTTGTCTTAGAGTGTAGCCCACAGCAAACACTTATCCTTGTCCCCGCCTCCCCACAGGACTTCAAAAGGCTCTTTTGGGCTCCACTCTTAAGTATGAATTCCTGGCCTTCCACCAAATATTTGAGGAAAGCCATTATAATGAGTCAGAGACTAAAACAACCTACCAAGATAAACAACTGAATTAAAAAAAAAGAATTGAAGGAAACAGAGATCATGAAAAAACTTAAAAGGAAACTATAATTGGTACAACTAAACCTGAAATGTGATTTGGCAATGCCTAGTAAGCTTAAAGTTGGAAAAAAAAAAAAAAAAAAAAAAAAAAAAAAACAACAACCCTGTATCTCAGGCATTCTAGACAAGGGATTCATCTCAAATTTATGCACATGATGCTAGGAGACATGTACTGATCATTCAAAGCAGCATTGTTAGTAGGGAAAACAAAAGAAAAAACCCTCCTAGAAACAATCTAATTGTTCACCAAAAAAAGAGAATGCAAAGATTAATTGTAGTCTACTCATATAATCAATTCCATAAATCACTTAAAATGACATAGAACTAAGTACTTCTCTTTCCCCCCATCCCTTTATCTATTTTTTTTCCATATTTTTAAAAATTGGTACATTATAGTTGTACATGATCGTGGGATTTGTTGCTACCTAATTGTAGGTGCACACAATATAACAATAGAATTTGGCTACCATCATTCCCCAGTGTTTCCCCTTTCCCTGCCCTCCCCCACTTTCCTCTACTCTATGGATCTCCCTTTGATTTTCATGAGACCCCTCACCTTTCATTTCCCTTTTCCTTTTTCACTTCCACCTATGACAGAAAATATATAACCCTTGACTTTCTGAGTTTAGCTTATTTCACTTAACATAATGTTTTCAAGTTTTCTCCATTTTCCTGCAAATGCCAAAATTTCATTTTTCTTTATGGCTGAATAAAACTGTTTTGTGTATATATACCACATTTTCTTTATCCATTCATCTATTGATAGACACCAAAGCTGGTCCCATAATTTGGCTGTTGTGAATTGTGCTACTATAAACATGGGTATGCATGTATTGCTATAGTATGCTAACTTTAATTCCTTAGAATAAATTCTGAGGAGTGGTGTAGCTTGATCATATGGTGGTTCCATTCCTAGTCTTCTGAGGAAAGTTTATACTGATTTCCATAGTGATTGTACTAATTTACAATCCCACCAACAGTGTAAAAGTGTTCCTTTTTCTCCACATCCTCCACATCCTTTTCAGCATTTATTACTGTTTGTATTCTTCAAGACTGCCATTCTGACTGGAGTGAGATGAAATCCCAGTGTAGTTTTGATTTGCATTTCCCTAAATGCTAATGATGTTAAATATTTATTTCATATATTTGTCGGCCATTTGTATTTATTCTTTTGAGAAGTGTATGTTTCATTATTTTGCCTATTTATTAATTGGGTTTTTAAAAAATTTCTTCATATATTCTGGATATTAATCCTCTGTCACTGGAGTAGCTAGCAAAGATTTTTCCCCCATTTTTTAAGTTCCCTTTTCACATTCCTAATTATTTTCTTTGCTGCACAGAAGTTTTTAGTTTGATGCCATCCCATTTATTAACTCTTGGCATTATTTCCTGAGCTTTTAGGAGTCTTACTGAGAAAGTGGTTGACTGTGCCTACATGTTGGAGTGTTGACCTTAAGTTTTCTTCTAGAGCTGCAAAATTTCTGGTATAATTCCTAGATCTTTGATCCATTTTGAGTTGACTTTTGTGTAGGATGAGAGATAAGGATCTAGTCTCATTCTTCTATATATGGATTACCAATTTTTCTAACACCATTTGTTAAAAAGTCTGTCTTTTCTCCAATATGTTTTTGGCACGTTTATCAAGGATCAGATTTCTGAATCTTTGTGTATTTGTCTCTGTATCATCTATCCTTTACCACTAATTTATGTGTCTATTTTTATGCCAGTACCATGCAGTTTTGTTACTATAGCTCTGTAGTATAATTTGAAGTCAGGTGTTGTGGTACCTCCAGTATTGCTTTTTTTGGCTTAGGAGCTAAGTATTTCAATACAGATAAACTTCACAGACAAAATGTTGAATTTAAAAAGCATACCTGTATTGAAATGTTACAATGTAGTCCTAAATAGGAAGGAGCAGGAGGAGGTGGAGGAGATCACAGAAGATCACATTGATGAAGATATAATTTATGTAAAGTTTAGGAATATTGCAGAAACTTCAATACATATCCTTTAAGGATTCATATCTATCTACCAAGTCTGCAAAACAATGCATCCCCACTCTCTACAAGTCAGGAAGGAAGTTACTTCTGGGAGGCTGACTTGAAAATGTGACTAGGACAGGGGTATAAGAGAACTTCAACGGCAACATATTGTATTTCTTATACTACATTTTGGGCTTACTGGTCCTTGTTATAGTGTTCTTTCGTATTTTGAGTATGTTTTAAATTATATTAAATAAACTTTCTCTTTAACATCTTCAGAAAGATAAAATATTGCTACTTCTGCAATTATTTAACAAGTACCTTTTTCTTTGGCACTAATTTGCTCTGACTAGAGAACTCACTTGGGATTTGAGAAAAGCATGAAAGTTCTGTCATTTTAAATTTTATAAGCCAGGGATATGCAAAAAGTTGTGTTATATAAGTAAACATTTTAATCTCCTTACACTGGCTTAGCTAAAATTATCATTTTGTCTAGTTAGAAATACTGTATAATTATACCAGGTAGTGAAACTTTAAAAAGTACACATACATTGTAGGTTAAAATATTCGTGCTCTTTATGTCAGAGAAAAAGATTCTCAAAGATGATGCAGTTTATACTTTCCATTTTCTACTAGGTTTATAAGCACAAATCTAGATAACTTAACTTTGAAAACTGAAGTAACTTTACAATTTGTTTTTATATGGTAACAAAGTTCATCAGGAAAAGATAAATTTATAATATAATCATTCCTACATGGTGTGCTTCCTCTAAAAGTGAAAACTCTCTACTTCTAAATATCTATAAATATGTATTAAAGCCATGGCCAATAAGAAAACAAGCAAAGCAAAAATGAACAAAATGTTTTTTTCAAATACATTTTTTAAATTAAATTCCCTGGCTAGTTATTGAAATTAATTTTATTTAAATAATTTTATTCCAGCAAGTGCCTGTAAGATGAAAATGCTAATATAGCTGTGTTTACAGAAAGAAAAGAACATCCCAGACAATCAATAACCCCTAAAATGAGTTTTATAAGAGCGACCTCCTCTCTGATTAATTATCCATCCTTTTATCATTAATGACTTTGTTTCATTCTTTCTTCCTTATAAGAACTTTCTATGGGCCATGAACTGTTCCAGTTGTAGGCAAAAAAGGAACAAAATGGAATCTGCTCCAGAAGCAGGACAACAGCTTGAAAAGTGGGAGGGGACAAACCCGAGTCTTTAAGACACATGGAGTTCTCCACTCTGCATTGGGGAAGGAAGGAAATCCTGCCTAAGTGATGTACACACATAAAGACCTTTTTTAATGGAAGTTGTACCTTTTTTTTTTTTTTAGCACTTTGTTCTCTAAGTTTCTATTCATTTATAATTGAAGACATGAAGACACAGAGAGGCGATCTAATTTGTTGGAAGTCACAGAGCAACTTAGAAGGCCAAAATCAGAACACATGGCCTATTGTAATGTTTTCAACAAGTGTATTGATGACCTGCCACGTGTTTGGTTCAGAGCCAGGAATGGTGACAAGAATAATGAATGACCCAGTTCTGGCCCAGAGATGCTCATGCTCTGGTCTTGGCAGTGGCTGGTTGGGAGTTCTGGGAATTATTGTAACATTTGATAATCTTGGTACCCACTGCTGGGTCTCTGAGGACTTTGGCAACACATAAACAATTCTGGGATTGTGTGGGGACCAGAACACCTTGGAAAGCAGACATGGGGAACAAATTCAGTTAAACTGTAATTCATAAAATGTGAACTTGAAGAATTTGTTTTCACCTTTCAATCTTGCAAAGGTTTTAGATGACATCATTTAAAATGGAGAAATTGGCCCTCTCAACTGCTGCTTTTGGGAATGTAAATTTTTATGTTCAGATACTAAAATTGCAGCATCGCGTGTAATAGCTTACAACCAGGAATGATTATGTCCAATAGTAAGTGAAGATTTCAATAAATTGAGTTTGCATTCCTGCAATCTGATGGGATGTGAGGCAGTTTGTTAAGATGACTTAATGGTGTGCAAAAACACTCATCCTCTAATGTTATTAGAAAACCAACACATCAAACTATATACAGCATGATCCTACTTTTCTAAAATTACAACATGCATATAAGTCTGTATTACAAGCACTGGAAAGAAATGTATCAAATTAATACTTGTGATTATTCTTGGATGGTGATAATACAAGTGATTTTTGTTTTCTCTCTTTTTATATCCAAATTGCTTGCAAGGAGTCTCCTTTAATAATTAAGAAAGAAACCTAGAGAATCTTTATCAATTTTTTTTTTCTTATCAGAATGATTTTCTCAAATGAAATGCTTTCTACTGACTGGTGACTCAGCCCCTTCCAGTTTGGACATGACTGTGTGCAGGAAAGGTCATGAGACCTAAGCCCCATGACCTGGACTTGTCTCACTGCTTACTGACTGTGTCTCTTTGGTAAAACAGTTCTGAGCCTTTGTAATTAAATCTGAAAAATGTGGTCATTGATATTTGCCCCCCAGATGAAATAAAAAGGGCATTAGAAAAATGCTTTGAAAACTGCTATAAAAGGCATGTCTTAAACAAGAGATAGCTAAGAGAATGTGAGCTCCTGAAACAAATAGAGGCTCCAATATAAAATGTCTAACTTCCTAGTTTTATGACATCAGACAAATTGCATAACTTCGTTGAAATTCAGCCTTGTAATTTGCTAAGCAGAGGACCTTTTTAGAGGGCCTCTGTTTATTACTGCATTATTGCATAACCAAACCCCTTATGCAGTGTTGGTAAACATCAGTTTGCTTCTTATCTTATATTCTGCCTTTTACGGCTCCACCTTACTTTGAAACAAGGATTAAAACAAACAAACAGAACAAACAAAAACCCCTCTAGCATCACACTTTCTGTTTTAATTTTAAAGCATATTTGTTTTAATTTTTGGATACATTAAAAAAATGTGCAGACTCTCTTTTTCATTTCTCTCTTCTTTTATGTTTTGGACCAATAGCAAGCACAAAGTCAGCACAGTTTGGGAAAATTAGTGTGAAGACTGTGGACAAATTTGAAGGGGTCATTTGAGCCTGGAAAATCTTCTACACGATGGCTGTGAAATGTTAAGTACTTCCCATTAGGATGAGCAGAGTGGGAAGGTGAAGGTCCTCGCTCTGTGAATGCCCTGGCATTGCTGGGCTGATGATATTTCAGCTATTAGATCTCCTAAATATACATGTGATGTTCTGTAAATGTGCAGAACTCAGAATTTCTCAGGCTCTGTTCTCTAGTGTCAATTGACAACCACATGTCTTAAATGTTTCCTTTAATTAACCTTCTTCATTTTCAAATCAATTTTCTCACTTCCTCATGGTGTTACTGCTATTCTAAGGAATGCAGACCTAAGGGACCAGCATTTCAAGGCTCCGAAGGTTCATATGCCAAGCTTGGAACTTTGTATACAAATAGATAGCTCAGCACATCCGCTGTCCCTTCTGCATACCCAAAGTCAAATATTCAAAGATCAAGATTCAGCCTGTCAGGGAATTCAGTCCTCACCTGAATGACTGGACACCTTTTGTAGGGCTGGAGGGGCATTGGAGAATTTTGAGAAGGGGAGCAACCTACTTAAGACCCTCCCTGGTTGGGGAAGATTAACCCGGTACGTGCCCGTGGTTGACTGGAGAGGATGATCTGCAAGTGAGGCGATTATGAGGACAGATTAAAAGAGCAGCAGCAGATGAAGGGCACATTGCAGCAGATTCTGTTGGAGCCCAGTCTATTTCCCTGGGGTCCTGGATCTTCAGTGTCCCCTGGCTGGCTTCTAATAGCCAGCTCAGTGCCAAGAAATTGGCACCCCCCCCCCCCCCGCATGCCCAGCAGCTCTCAGCCAATGACTAGTAGGAGCCAATATGTAAACATGCCAGCTCCCTGGTCCTTTGGGTGCAAGAACCCTGAGATGTGTTGTAAAAGTTTCTCATCACTGCTGTAGGAAATGACCACCAATCTGAGAGCTAAAGAAACTATTTTATTGTCTAATAGTTCTGGAGGGCATGAATTTGAAATGGGTTTACTGGGCTTACATCAAGGCATTGGTAGTGCTGTCCTTTGTTTGGAGACTCCGGGGAGAATCTATTTCCTTGTCTTTCCAGAATCTAGATGTTGCCTATGTTCCTTGGCTCTTGACCCTTCCTCCATCTTCAAAGGGAACAGTGGAGTACCTTTGAACCTCTCTGTGTCTGACCTGTTGTCTCTTCCTTATAAGTATAGACCCCTGAGACTACTTTGGGTTTACTTGGATAGCCCAAGATAATCTTCCCATCTCATGGTCCTTAATTTAATAGTAACAAGGCAACATATTCACAGACTCTAAGGATTAGGACATGGATATCTTCCCTTGGCCAGTGAATAGGTATTTTATGCTGTTTCCTAGAGTTTCCTTCCAAGGAAACTCGTCACCCCCAGTGGCGGTAATTTGCATCTCACGTTTATTTGTCTGCTTTCTCCTCTTTGCTTACTTCTCAGCTCTCCTGCTTGTGTTTTCTGGGCCCATCAAGCAAACCACTTATGCTCAAAGCCTTGTCTCAGGATCTGTTTCTGGGACACCACATGAGACAAGCTTTGTGAAGGGGAGAAGCCCATGTTAGGGAGAGGAAGAAGTCTAGAAATATGGTTGGGCCATTGTGGGATAAGGAAACAATGGGAGGCTACGAAGGAATCTGATTGTGAGGAGATGGCATTGAGTTCCATTTTAGTTGGGGGGGCCACTGGAAAACAGAGTTGAAACAGTGCTTAGAGGAGTAGAGTGTCTCTTATGGGTAGAGGCTCTGAGGGTTGGAAAAGGTCGTACTTAGAACTTTTTTTAATAAAAAAAATATAATAGCTATTTGTTAATGAAACAAACATGATATCTAAATGGCATTGCTTATAACTAAAAAGAACCAAAAATAAAGGATACTGCTATCATTTGAAGGAAGGAGAATGATTTCTATTCCAGAGGCAGGACTGTAAGTCCTATAGGAGCATGGAATGTCTAAAATTTAGCTCATGTTTTCCTTTCAGAGAAAAAAACAACAACATGTGTTCATCTTGATCATGAGCACTTTACATATCATAGGCTGGCACTGTTCCAAACACATTCTTTGTTTGATCATTTTGAATCCTCATTATAATCCTATTGGGTATTACTATTCTCATTTAATAGTTGAACTAAAAATCCAGAGGGGTTAAATAACTTGTCCAGTATCCCATAGACAATGATAGAAGTCAGATTTGGAATTGAGCTGATGCAACTCTGAGCCGGAAAACTTTACCCCCAACATTCTTCTGCTTTGGTTTGATGGTTAAGAGAAGCGGAATTCAAGAAGCCTTCTTTAGATTTCACGAAAACAAGTTATCCACAGCTTGGTCTACTTGTGTCAGAAGTTTAGTCAAGTTTCAAAGCAAAGTCTCATTTCTCTCCACTATCTTCAAACAAACAATATTAAGCATGATCGTAATCTCACTTAGTTTAATTTATTCTCCCAACTTAATTTAATCCCACATTGCACATCCCAAGTCTAGAACCCTTGAATTAAATCATCTAACACTCCCTGATAGGAAGAGTTAAGTTCCAGAAGCCTGTGCTGGGGTCAGGGGCCGGGGAGAGTCAATGAATTACAAAGTGCATAAAAAAGAATCTCTTGTTTATCATTCTGGCTATAAATAACCATACGATCTTAGACCAATCACTTAATCTGACTTCATTTCTTCATGAGGAGGTAGAATTACTAAAACACGCCCCTTCTTTGGGAGATTTCATAGGGTTAAATGGAAACTCTGTGAACATCTTTGAGTTCTAATACAGTAGTGGTAATTGTGTTGATTTGGAGCACAGTAAACCTTTTGTTTTTTCCATGAATGCAAGTTTTAGTCAAATCTTTCCCAGAAAATAATCCTCTGTACAATTGGTGCTCCTCAAATAATTGTTGTTTTTGATAATGAAAAGAGCTATCTTGTTGTCAACTAATCTATTCACCACTTTCTCCCAATTGGAACCAGTGTATGTTGAGCCACCCTAGTTACTTTAATAAAAGAGCTTTACCTCATTTACATCTAACTTCTTTATCAAAACCAAACTATCTTCTTTATGCATGTTGGATATTTCTGCAAGATGATATAATGGATAGTCACTTGTCAAATCTCAGAACTCTTGACTTTTTGGTCTACCTTTAATCACACTTGGGTAATTTTTATTGAGAATCTATGATGTCCAGGGCTCTGCTGGAGAACAACCAATAGATCTGGTCTTGCAGTAGTTTACATGATAATAGCTAAAATAACAATTGATATCTGAATATGATTTTACAGATGGTTTCCTATAGGCAAATGTTTCTCCAACTTCAGTTGTTTTAATAATGTCAGCAAGATATTTTGCCATAATTTTATAATTTATGCTTTACTGTTTACCAAGCTTTGTGATTTAAATTTTTCTGTCTCTTTTTACTTAAATAAGATTATTTTAAAAATTAACTTCACATCACCATCATAACTCCAAAACCAATATTGAGTGATGTTGTAGAGGACCTTAATGAAATGCCAAGGGATGGATCCCTCCCTCAAACACTTATAATCAGGTCAAGGAAGTGAGAGGAGGATGAAATGTCTAAAACTTAGCTCATGTTTAGATACATCAAGTGATGTATCTAATGGCATCAAGGTAAAGTATGTAAGTGTGTTTTGAGATGGTTGGCTCAGAGAATAATGGTAATATTTCGCTAGTGAGCTCACTGTAAATTGGACTGTGGAGGTGACCTTCTGGAAGAGTGAGATTAAAAGTGCATGTTGCAGGGTGGATAAAATAGATGAAATGAAGACAGAGGGAAAAGCATTTTAAGTAAAAACAACACTGTGATCACTATTAACAAACATAGCAAAGAAAACTCTTTTTGGGTCACTGCAAATAGAGGAAGAAGTAGACATATGACAGGAAATATCACAGCTACATTTACTGTCTTATAAGTTATGAAGTGAAGTTAATAACTACTTGGATTGGATTCTTTACTAATACATTACTTCCCTTAAAATATGTATAACCTAGCAAACTCCTTACAGGTTTTTGATTTTAAGGAACTGATGATATAGGTGTGTGCTAATATGTACAAGGAAGTGCCCCATCTTGAAATAGAAATTAGAAAGAATTCCAAGGCTTGACCATTTAACTACATCAACACCAGGATGCGCTGCATTTATCATAAAAGATACCAACCTTTGCAATTGAAATGTGGCCCTTGGACCAATATCATTACTTTTGCTGGGAACTTCTTAAAATGCAGTTTCTAATGTGGTTGTCTGGAAGAAGGTCTTACATTATGCATCTCTAACAAGGTCCCCAGTGCTTCACACATGCATTAAAGTTTGATTTGGAGAGGTAGAGGAGTAGATTTGCATGGAGAAATATTTGCATCTAAATAAAATGGGCTGGTTTCACAAGTCTTCATTTTTATGATGCTATCCACTGGTAAAATTTTGAAATTGTATAAACTCATACATGAGAGAAAGAGTGAATGAGACAGACAGAAGAATACATACTGAAATACCAATAATGGTTGAATATAAAAAATCATTTCCATTTTTTCTGCTTGCTTATCTGTATTTTCTACTATGAGCGTGCCTCTTTAAGAAATAAAGGTTTATAAAATCATATTTGAGATTATTTTTCTGTTTTCCAAATTTCACTGAGATCTTTCTAGAAAAATAAACATTAACCAACAAGGAAATAACTCACAGGGGTTTCATCAGTATAGCAAGAAACCATTATAAGAATTTTCCCCTAGGTGTGAAATAAGTTTGTGTAACCTTCATGTCCCTGGAGCTCTTGAAGTGTGTGTGTGTGTGTGTGTATCTGTGTATCTATCTATCTCCATCAAGCATATATATATATATATATATATATATATATATATATATATATATATATCTTATACATATATATGTATACTATATATCTCTCTATATATGTATATCTCAAACTTTTTTTTTAAGCAAAGCTATAAAGCTCCAGAGCCTAGTTTTAAGACCACAAGCTGAGAAAGTACTTTTATGATGAAACAACTCAGTTTCCCTTAACAGGTATTTTCAGTGGCTTTACTCTGAGGTCTGGTTGGGAGTATTCCTACAATGTCACTCAGAATTTAAAAAAGGACCCAGTTGCTTTGTTGGAATGATTCTTTGCCTGCATCCTCCCTTGAAAATTTACCTTAAATGTTAGTGTTTCAGTTGTCCCTCATTTTGTGAACTTTTTTTCTTTTTAAAGCATCTGATGGTAGAAAAGAGATTCGAATCCCAGCTTAAATATTTTCTGGCTGCTAGAATGTTTAAGCAATGGAAGTAAAGGCCTCACACTCCTTTAAATTGGAGAAGCTGTATCTACTTTAGTTAAGAGGATTAAGTGAAATAACACACATATAGCATTTATAATGGAGCAAAAAGGAAGTGGTTAAGAAGTTGACTGACTGACTTATTCATTCCTCGTTCAACAGCTATGGTCATGTGTTCATGCCTTGCCAGAATATGGATGCAAACAATGCCAAACAAATTCTTTCCCATCGACTGTTTTCAAATAAGGGAGAAAAACACAACTATCCTGAAGCACAAGAAATGCCACAACAGAGAGGGGTCCAGGTATCTTGGGGACAAATGATATCACCTTGAGTGCAGTGGTGGTAAAGAGAACAAATGGAAAAAATAGCCTCTAAACTGAGATCTGGTGAGCCAGGTGTTGCTCAGGAGTGGTTAGAAGGCTCCAGATAGTGGGACTGACATTCTGAAAGGCTCAAATGTGAGAAAGAACAGAAATGTTCAGGGGTTCAGCTAACTCAAAACCAGATATGAGTTTGGAGTAGAGCTGGGGGCAATAGAAAGAGGAAGAACAATACTGGAAGGGTCAGAAGTGCCTCATCACTAACTATGTCCAAAGAGCAAAGGGAAGGGTCAAGCATCAGATGTGTTCTACTTGGGGTTTTAGAAAGATTCCTCTGGCCACAGTGTGGAGAAAGGACTAGAGGCAGAATAGGAGGATCAGAGATAGGAGAATGCTGCACAAACACAGGTGAGAGGTGATCCTGTATATGGAATGCGACTGGAGACTGACTAGAAGAAGGCAGATGATGGAACAGGCACTACTTATGTGCTCAGTACATGATAATTTCCATCCTTTTCTCTTCATGGGCATTTATTGACCATTTTAGGCCAAGGGAAAGTTAACCCAGAGGTAATAGAAAATGCCCCATCTCTCCTTGGTACTTCTCAATGTAAGGTCTAAGGATCCTCTTGGGTCACTACACTTTCATGAAAGAAGTGTGTGAAGTCAAAACTATTTTCATAATACTAAAACATTACCATCACCCCTTATATCCATGGTCCATACCTATAGATTCAACCAAATGAGGATCCAAAGTATTCAGGAAAAAATTGCATCTATACTGAACATGTACAGATTTCTTTCTTGTCATTCTTCTCCAAACAATGCGGTCTACAAAATATTTATATAGAATTTACATTGCATTAGCTGTTATTAGAATACAGAGATGATTTAAAGTACATGGGAGAATGTACATAGGTTATATACAAATACTACACCATTTTATAGAAAGGATTTGAGCATCTGAGGATTTTGGTATCCTTGGGGGTTCTGGAACCCAACATCCTTCAGATATCAAGGGACAACTATATTTGCCGTTTTTGGCTTTTAGTCTTTCAGAAGCACACAGTGGAATTTTCCAAAGGCCACATGATGTGTGATGCCACAATTGCTCTGATGGCTGATACTCACTGAGCTTGGATTTTCTTGAGCTTTAAATGTTTCCCAGTCTGTCTTAATTTGAATATGGTAAAAATGGAAAGCTATAACCCCCATGAACATAAGCTTTTTTTGGGGGGGTCTCAGTATTGAAGTGGGTAAGGGTACCTGAGGCCACACCATTTGATAGCCAAGGCCATAAACATTTAAAGGCCTCTTGAAGGCAGCCACTACCTGTAGGGTAGAGAACGTGTGAGGGTAAACTCGACTGATGGAAGGGGCCAATTCTTATCTGAGTTTTGTTGTCCTTTCAAATCAGAGCTGTTGCCTGAACAGTACAAGGATAATGCTAGGGATTTCATTTATAGAAGATCACATCTAACTAAAAAAAAATCACAGCATATACATACATACAGTGTAGTAAGTACAAATATGAAATCTATAGCTGCGATTCTGAAGATGCTTTGTTCTTTAAATTTATTTTTAAAGTTAGAAAACAGAGGCACTGAGTAACACTCATAGCTTAGAGAAAGATCTCTGTTGTGTGGGAAGAAAAGCAAAATAGAAGCTGTAGTGTGGGCAAGTGGAAAATAACACAGAGAGGAGAAATGATGTAAACGAGACTCAGAATGGGAGCTCTTAAGCTCAAGTTCCCAACCTGGAAGGACTTTAGGATCCCTTGTGAATCATTCTTAAAAAAAAAAAAGAAAAGAAAAATCATGGGCAGCAAGCTAGATAAGCAAGCACAAACCTGCACAGCATCCCAAATGGTCTGGAGACAGTAGAGGAAACTTTATTGTGTCCCTGAGTGACACTTTGGTGTCTGCTTACCAAGAGGCCATTGGATATCTCAACATGAAAAATCTGAGGAAGGTCAGAATAAGGACAATATACACATCGGTTACACATCCACATTTTTACATAATGCCATATTAGTAACTGTTGTATTCTGCTACCTTTCCTCGATGTGATTCTGCAATCTGTATTTGGGGTAAAAATGGGAGTTCATAACCCACTTGAATCTAATGTATGAAATATGATATGTCAAGAGCTTTGTAATGTTTTGAACAACCAATAAAAAAAAAGAATAAGGACAATATAGAACACCGTCCTGGAGAAAAAGGGCACTAACGTTCAAGTCTGAAGGCTAGGACTCATGGCTGTTAGGAATAAAATGGGGCTACTATATCTGAAGAACTGAATTTTTGTTTCATTTTTTTAAAATTTAAATTCAAATAGCCAATAGACTATTGCAGAACTCTATTCCAGAACATCAGCGAAATGATCTTCCTAATCTTTTCAGAGCCAACTCAGATCCTCATCACTGGGCAAGATGGGTATGAATTCACTCTTTACATAAACCAGCAAGTGAAACCCTTGTCTCCCACAAAAACCTGGAGTCAGCTTCCTAGGTTGTCCACTGGCAAAGCCAACTAGAGATGTGGGGTAGGAGCTTCAATCAAGTGGGAAGCTGAGCAGAGCGGAGAGGCAGAGGTCTTGACTGTTACCCCGCATGACCTAGGCCTGAGCTATCTTTCAAATCCGTTTCCTGATGTGTTTCTCCTTGTCATTGTGTTCCCGCCACATAAGCCTCTTAGGTCCTCCTCGAACACGCCAAGCGGGCTTCCATCTCAGGCCTGTCCTGTATTTTCTATCATTTTAGCTGAAACGCTCTTTCCCCAGACCAGGATTTCTTAGCTTCAGTGCTACTGACATTTGGGGATGAATAATTCTTTGTTACAGCGGCTCATCCAGTGTATTTAAGATGTTTTTAGCAGCATCCCTGGCCTCCACCACCAGATGCCAGTAGCACTCCCACCCCTAGTTGTGACAGTTAAAAATGTCTCCAGATGCCATATGTCCCTTGAGAGGCAAAGTAACCCCTGGTTAAGAATCACTGCCCTAGATATCTGCATGATTCACTCCCTCACTTAATTTAGGTCTTGTACTCAAATGTCACCTCTAGGGAAACTTTTTCAGAACCCAGTCTAAAACAGAAACCTGTCTCTCTCTGTCCCCTTTCCTCTTATTTTTCCTCATACTTTTAATCATGAGCTAACATTATATCGGGTACTTTTTATTTTGTATTTATCTGTTTTGTTCATGGCTGTACTTCTAGTGTTTAGTACCTAGACAGTTGGTAGATGCCTTATAAATATTTGGAGGAACGAGGCACTCATGCTTTAGAAAATCAGAAGAGAGACAGGAAGTTCCCATTTGTAGGGGAATGGAGACCTGGCACCAACAGAAAGGCTTCCCCTGGATTTATGGTAGTGGTGGTTATACATAACAATGAAAAGGTTTTAGGGAATTTTCTAATAATGGACACACTTTACTCACCTTTTCTAAAATGATACTTTGAATGTAGAAATAAATTATAAATTTTAAACCCATTTCCAGTTACACTTATGAATGGTATGCACTTTGGAGACCTCAAATTGTCGTCATTTCCTATCATCAAGAAACGACATTCTCATCCAATCTTATCATTGATGTCTGCTTGCTATTGAGCAAAAATCATTTTGAGAATTAGAAAAGCATCTGATTAAAGATCTTCAAATTTCCTTCTATGCTTATATGTTGAAAATGTGTTTCTGATGGTTTTTATTAGGCTTGTTGTATAATCCTACTAAGTCAGTAACTATCATCTGGACTCAGTCCTCGTAAATGTTTTCATGAAATAAAATCCTTACTTAATTGTAAAATTGAGGTTTTTCTCCCCCTTGAAGATTTGATACAGTCTTTCTGAATGTGTTAAGACTAATTTCATTTCTAAGATGCTTTTTTTTTTCTGGAAAGAAGAGCAAATCTTCAAGAGAAATTATAAATGCCAAGTAAATTGCACACTTTGGAAATGAAGTTAAGGGCATCTCTTAACTGTTGGCAGATCTTGTGCGTGGTCCGAGTACGCTCATAAAACCTGAATGTAGCTAGCTATTAAAGGAAGTTCCATAACACCTCAGCTCCTGAGACTCTCCAGGGAATAAGAACTTCTGAATACATTAAATAGAACTTTTGAAGATTAAGCAATTCTGTTTTCACATTTTCCAAATTTTCAATGGTGAAACTTTTTCTACAGCAAGATAATAGTTCTTTTTTTCTGTCTTAATAGAATATCTGGAACTGTGTGTGTGTGTGTGTGTGTGAGAGAGAGAAATGTGCTAAAGACATAGGATCATCCTGTGAAGCTGCACATTAACACAACTAAGGATGAGTGCAGACTCAGGATTAGGACCCAAAGAGTGACCCTAACACCTGCCTCCTCTCAGAGGTGCAACACACACAGAGCCACCCAGACTATGCCACGGATGCCTGATACGAAACTGACTTCTGAGTCAAAGGCTGAGAAGTACCCCACCTTCCCACCTGGTGTTATCGAGTTTTTTTTTTGTTGTTGTTGTTGTTTTTAATATCAACTTCTTCTTTTTTCTACTTTTTGGTCTTATCAACTTCTCAGTAACTTCAAACCTTGTTTCTGATTTTCATAGTCCTTTTAGCAACTTCCAGCTCCCATCTCTTACCCTTTCACTCTATGAATGGAGGAGGAACAGTTCTCATTATTGCTCCAAGGATTTTTAGAAAGTAAATTGTATTGTATATATATTTAAGGTTTATAGCATGATTTCATGAGGTATGATATCATTGAAGACAGAGAATAAACGATGCTTATGGGTGAAGGTCAGGAGGGAGGAGATAGGGAAATGTAGGTCAAAGGATACCAAGTGGTCCAAGAATTTACATGAGAAGAAGTGTGGAAAATCTGCTTCAAGATGCCTCTGCCTAACATCATGAGCACCACCACCACATCATCACTATCATCAGAACAGAATGGCTTCCAGACATATGATCCCAGACTAAAATTGTTCTCAAAGCATTTCCCCAGATCTATAAAATGCATTTTAATGGATAATGAGTTTGGTTATGTTACATAGTATTTTAAGGACATATTAAATACCTCTTGTATTTTGCTCTCTGCATAATCTCAGCTGATACACCAATAGGCAGAAAGATGATCAAAGAGAGTAACCCTACCTCTTACAGATTAGACCCATAATCACCTACCTGGAGAGAAGCTGAGCATCCTCTCATAGGACTCAGGTCTGAAATAATCTTTCCCTGAAGGTACCCAAAGATGATGGAACCTCTAGGGAAGTATACTGCATCCTTCTGTGCATTAGCTTGTCCTCTGAATTCAACACCATAACTCCTCTGATAACTCTGTGCTAAAGATTTTTTTTCTTAAAAATTAAAGGGCTTATTTATTTTTCAGGAATCTACATGATCAGTCCCCATAGGCATAGTCAATCTTCCCTCATTTTGTTTGAACCCAGTCCATAGGGAAGCTGGCAAATGTGACTAAACACATATTTATGTACTTCTCAGAGAGTAGGAGAGAATTTACAAATGAATTCTTGAAAGGAAGGAGCAACTAACAATTCTTATATAGCTGCATTGTATGCTAGCTACTTACAAAAGTTAACACGAGTTAAAGCACCTAGCAGAAAATACCTGTGTGTTATTCAAATCTTAAGAATCAATTACTTTTCTAATTTATTCTTTAAAATTCGTCTTTTCAAGCAGTTTAAAGGTGCAGGTCATTGGGGAAAAGGGGAAGGAAACGTATTCTCTCTTTTTATTGAGAAATAGTCAGACAAAAGATGTACTCATTTAGCTAAACAGCAGCTTTTACAACATCAAAACTTATAGAATCAGAGGGCTTTAAATAGAGCATATTTTTTTAGCCAAGTTATTACAGAACATATGAAAATTAATAATACACTTATCAGACTGAGTTTTCCAGACTTGCCCATTTTATATTACCCTTGGGTTTCCTGTTCTTCAGCTTGTCTCCATTCCCTTTCTCAACCTGTACTGCAAGATACTGTGTACAACACACCTACCCCCTCCACGTTCAACTGCATGTGTTTATGTTATTCTACAGCCAAAGGCTCCACCACCTGACAATGATGATGGCTTACTTATCATTTTATCCAGGATAGCTCTTGTGGCAGCCCATGTGTAGGTCCTAGTGATAGAACAAGGTCTTTGGCTTCCTGGGGCTTATAATCACTAGTTAATTACATGCCCGAAGGCCTTCAGTAAATTTTTTACACTATGACACCCCTGTGTGACCCTGGGGGTGATTTTTTATTTATTTTTACATTAACTATAACCCTCCCCACTACAGTAGTGTTATGTAAGGGCTGATATCTGATTTCTGCTTTTGACCTTGTCTTGAGAGACTACTCAGTTCTACAATAGCTGGACCCACCTCCCTTCCTGGTAGTTCATTTCTTACAGGCTATCAGCCTCTGCAGCTTATAGCTACTTCCAGAGCCCCTTCTTTTCCTAGCCCTCTGTTGGCCACATATCCCCTGCTTCTGTTGCCTTCCTTCTTTTGCCTTGGACATGTCTTCATGCTTTTAGTTTATCCAGACAGCCAGTGGTCCTACTATGACCCTTGGATATCAAATTCTTGCTAGATGCTATTATTATTTTTGTTTGCTCAAAGTCTATGCAAAGAATTCTTTAAACACACATTTAACTGTGTGTCGTGGCATGTATCTAAGTCAAACTGCGAGGCTGGAGGATTGAGAGTGCAGCCTGAGCAACATAGCAAGATCCCATCTCAAAAAAAAAAAGTTATACTAAAACACCCCAATTTTATTATTCCACCCTTGTCCATTCCCCCCCCCCATCAAACTTGGTTTGGTGATATTCCAGATGCTTGAAGTTGTTGCAATCTGATATCTGAGCTCTGGATGATGGATGAACTACTCCAGTGCCCTTTGCCAGAGACAGTGAGAGCATCGCCTGAAACACCAGGTGACTCACATCATTTGATAAAACGCAATGGCAGAATTAGAACTAATGACTAGCACCCTAGAAAACAGGCAAAAGAGCTCTGAGCTTCTCAGTATATTTCCCTGAAGCCCTGAACTTTTCAAGATGCCTCACTGGTTCTCCAGTTTCAGAAAAGAAAATGGGAATGTTAAATCACAAAGAGATACATAAGCTTCCGTGGGATAAAAAGATGCTGCACGAGTATCCCAGTATATAGCAGTTTGTTTCTAAATGGAGGTGAAATGAAATGGTTAGGTCAATTTAATTCTTTTATTGACTAAGAAATGGTCCTATGCCCAGAATATGGATTTCCATTTTTTTTTTCCAATTTCTTTTTTATTATCTTTTATTGATTTTATTTTTTAAAATACACGACAGCAGTGGAATGCATTACAATTCTTATAAAACATATAGAGCACAATTTTTCATATCTCTGTATATAAAGTATGTTCATGCCAATTTATGCCTTTATACATGTATTTTGTTTTTTTCGCATTACAATTCTTAATATACATATATACTACAATTTTTATATCTGTTTGTATGTAAAGTATGTTGACATGCAATTCAAGTCTTTATACATGTACTTTGTATAATGATGTCCATCACATTCCACCATCCTTGCTAATCCCCTGCCCCCTCTCCTCCCCTTCTACCCCTCTTCCCTATCTAGAATTCATCTAATCCTCCCATGCTCTCCCTCCCTACCCCACTATGAGTCAACCTCCTTATAACAGAGAAAATATTCAGCATTTGTTTTTTTGGGATTGGCTAATTTCACTTAGTATTATCTTCTCCAATGCCATCCATTTACCTGCAAATGCCATAATTTTGTTCTTTTTTAATGCTGAGTAAAATTCCATTGTGTATGTGTATGCCACATTCATTCACAAAATACACTTATCAATAAAAAGCTACTGTCAAAATATTGGTCTCAGAGGTCATTATGAACATTTTCATAACAAAAAAACCCTACCTGTGTGATTTTTGTTTGGATTCAAGAAGAATAAGAGTCTACACTAAGCATTTGGATATTAGATTACTCAACATAAAGATATATAATGTCCACCTGATCTGGACCACTGTTTTGCTTGAGATTTTGAATTCTAAATTATTTTAGAATAATTATTATAACTAAATTATTTTCTTAGTTATCTTATGCAGCTTCACCTCTTTTTCTATGATTAAGAAATTTTGAAGGCCCTTGCAGTGCTTAGACTGGTGTAGATTTTTCCATAAAAGAGTCATCAAAAGATTAACTTTTCAGTGACTCAATTAAATAAAAATTCCATTCAAAACTTTAGCTACAAGATGAAAATGCATGCATGTGTTAAGATCTAAATGGATTGGGATTCCTGAAGACAAGGATGACAGCCGGATGACCTCACATGGCTACAGCAGCACTGTTTCTTGGGGAGGCCTCTGTGACCCTTGCTGCCAGCCAGAACATGGAGTGACTAGACCTGGCGATGGATCACTTGCATGTTGCAAAGCTTGGATCAACAGTTCCTGCTGTAGGAATGCCTTTCTATTAGTTCATCAAAAGGTGACCCATTTTCACTCCTCTTCAACTTTGAGAACTTTAGAGTGTGGTGTCAACTTATTTCCCCCATGACTCTCTGAATATATATTGGCTTCTAGCCTTTTGAAAATTTAGAGTTGGTTTGAGAAAATGGGACACATTTCCCATGACATATTTCAAACTACATGAGAAAGAGGGACCCATCTGCAATAAACTGTTAAACTGAATATTGGCAGAAAGTAATAAAGTCCTTCACAAAGTGGGTCTTGCCCAACTCTCTTCCGCCTACACTTCATAAAATACCCCAAATGCGAAGGCTCCAAATGCATCTTCCTTCTGGGCATAAACTACTAAGATTTTTACGGTCTGAAGGAGTTTTCAGGGGCATCATTTGCTAGCCTGCTGCTCATACTTAACAAGATATTCTTTTCCTTGGTTCCTGGCATGGAGAGCTTTGAGTAAGGGAGTCTCACTATTTTTTCAGAGGCTTGCTGCCACATTCTGGTCTCCAAAAATGGATCAGGAAGTGTGTTTAAGAGCCTAAAACATTGTAGACAATTAACTTCCCAGTATTAGTTTCTTTAGCACTATGATTCTTTTTCATGTCTCACCTAGACTGTTCCACTTTATTATTATTATTATTTTCCTGAGTTCATTATAACGCTCTTAGGCAAAGAGAGTTCTGCCTTTAACCATCTTGCTTTCTAGATCATGGCTCTTCAGGGTGAGAGCTGAGGCTGAGAAATGACAGTAGTGGGTTGCTCGAAGGTTTGCACATAAAACTCTCATTGATAGCAGAAGAGAAAGGATCCAGAAGATGAGAAGAAGAGCAGAGAAAGAAGGAATGGATTGGTAGAGTTTAGCCATTCATGGAAAGTTTCATTTATCAATTAAGGTCAAATCTTGAGTACTTAGAAGAAAATCAGCAAGTTCAGTGATGAAGTAAATTTCAAACTTAGCTAAACTGCATCTAACCACCTCAATGACTAAGAAGGTTTTATCTTATGTTGTTATCTATCTTTTTTGGATTATGCTCTCTCTCTAGGTTCCATTAGTGCATTTAATCGAGTTGATCACACCTAGAAACTGTGTTAGCAATACATTCACTAAATATTTACACTGCTATGTGATTTCAAGCAAGCTACATCAGCCTTTAGGGTCTTGGTCTTTATCTGAGACAACCCTAAAGTCCCTCTGGATCCTCTTAGAGCTTTATAATATGGTTTACACATTATAAAGAATTCCCAGAAATACAACCTATATACAACCTTTGCTATATTAAACCTATACTATTTTCTATATTAAAAACCTCTGGGTGTACTGCATAAAACCAAACCCAGGTGGATGAGGGGCTTTTGGAACATCAATTTGACTTATTCTGGGAATCTACAGTAAGGGACCAGGTACAGTGAAAGGACGTGGGGAAGATGTTACACAAACTGTTCAACAACAGGGCGAAGATGAACTGCTGTCTTGAGAGAGCCTTGTGGGAAAATTCAAGGGTGGAATTTCACAGAGAACACATGAATTATAAGCCCTGAACGAATCCTTAACTGGCCCTGCATGTTATGAAACTATAGATCTGCAGAAAATAAGCACACTGGACACCTGGGGTGCTCAAGGGCTCCTTGGGGTTGGAGCCTCTTCTCAAAGTCTGTGGTACAGAGATCCTGTACATCGAACATGTATGTTAAAAATAGCAACAAGAAGAAACTAGCAAAAATATTCCAAGGAGTCGCTTGAATGTGGCCCAAGAGGATCCGTTGTAACTGTGAAGCAATAGCAAACCCTTAAATAGACACTCATGTTCTTGATTTCCTCTCTATAGTTCTGAAACCATTTGCATATATATGGAGTGGTGTGTGTGTGTGTGTGTGTGTGTGTGTAGTGTGTGTAGCTAGCACCATCAACAAAATAAGAAAAACACAGAGAAAAAGGACCAAAATATATGTTCCAATAGAGTAACCAAACATTAATGCCATCTCCCTTTTTCACATGAAATTTTAAAAAAAGCTTTAATAATGAAATTATGATAAATCTGACAAAATCAAAGAAGTTAATAAAGAAATTAAATAATAAATGGGAAGAAATCTTAAAACCCATTAAAAGAGGAGGCCCTTTAAAATGTCGTTTAATCCCCATCATCTGAGACCCTCGTGTGTCTTCTTCATTCTGATCATTTCCTAACGCAGTGATCCCACAGTCCTTCTGAATTAATCATTCCAACGCTGAGCTGCTTTCATTTTGAGGACATTTTCATCCCATTTGAACTTAATCTTTATCATATCAAGTTTATTTTATTTTTGTTACACCTTGATATCCGCATATTTGTAGATAAAACATCGATCATTATTCTCCATGTAACTAAACATGGAGAAAATTCATGACTTTTTTCAGATAAATAGGTTCACTTTGTGAACCTTTTATTTTCCATATTCTAATATATGGTTAGTCTTCCCTGTTACTTTTCCACATTCCTCATACCCCCTTTGTGACATCATCTTTCGTGAGAGGAGAAAGCCTTCCAGAAACTGCCTATCAGCTGCTATTATAGTTTTTGTACTTGTTACTTTAACAGTCATTCTTAAATTGAAATGGAAATTGTAGAGAACAGTATTTGTTTTATGTATGGTAGGCAGCAGGTATGAGTGGATTCTGTAGCTGAAAAATTTTTTAAAATCTGAATTAAGGAATCTTGAAGCAGGTGAAAGAATGTTCCCTGGAAAAGATTATGAAGCTAGGGACTCTTTTGAAACATTTAAAAATATAATTCCTTATATTTATTTATTGCTTTTTGAAGCAATGAAACACAGAACTCCTTATAGGAGCTAATTGCACTGAGCTGAGAATGCTGGGTTCAACATACATTTTGGTATTTTAAAATAAAAAAATATTACTTGTTATATAATAATGTGAATAACAATATCTGCTTTCTTTGGTACTATTACATCTTTAGAACACTATTATATCTTTTAAAGTTGCAACTAGTTATAAATATTTAGTCTGTATTTCTTGGGAAATACTTAAAAAATACAGATAAATTAAGATAGTCTTTAAAGGAATCATGGAGTATTTCATTAGAAAAAAAAATTTATAAAATTACCAATGTCCATTAAGTACATGGAAGTGAATTAGGATTTCTGAGAAGTAATGAAAAAAATGGGATATTCAATTCCTATCTTTAAAGCACTTCAAGGGACCAACTCTCATCTTGAAGAGCCCGAGGAACAAAAATTTAAGTATCAGAATCATACAAACAGATCAAAAGAGAAGCTGACTCCCAAACAACTTCACACATATCTATTACTCAGGCTGGGAAGGGCAAGGAGAAGGAGAAATGCAAAGGAAGAGTTTCTAGAGCATTTTGAGGTGCTAGAATCAAGCAAAACCCGAATGGGAAGATAGGTTTTGAGTGACATTGTTAAAGGCTATTTTCTTGTCCTAATAGAATATGGGAGGTCACCTCTGAAAGTAATGAAATCCTTTCTGCACTGCAATAAGATTGTTCAATTTTTAATTCAAGGAAAATCCCAAAGCAAACGGCACATAAAATACTGGGGCTTGGGGGTGGAAGTGATAAAATTATCATCAAAATTTAAAGACCTGTCAATCCAAGCAGTGCTCAAGGATCCATTTTTAAATAAATTATATTGTTTTTAAAAATGACAGATGCCACTTTTATCATGCACATCCCTGCAATCTAATTCACAATAAATCTCCAAATAGCTTATGCAATTATTTTAGGTAGTGCTTTATCTAGCAGCCACGTCACTTTGCTTTCTTACTCTATTTTTGTTTTATAGATGTGAAGGAGTTTTAACTTATTTCATATTTCAGCTAACACTACAGAAAAACAAAATACCTCCCCTGAAAAGAATAAGCTACAGAACATCTGGTGCTCATTTTAAAATAATATTATTTAAAATAATATTTAATAAAGGTATTTTAATTTCAAACGTCATATTACCTTGCATTTAATTCAGTCAAGGTGTACCCCTTAAGCTCCATGTAATGTCATAAATTGCATCTTTCATCTCATAGTGACTTTTACATAGTCTCTCTGAAATAAGAAGTTTTTGCAATATGACTTTAGGTCTATTATAACACTAGAAGGGACCCCAAGACATTTTTGAGGCTATTATCTATCTCTCAATAGAGCTGAGTCAGGCAGAGACCAGCCATTTATTCTCCTATTCATGGAATTTTCCTTGAAACCTAACTTCAAGGGAATTTCTGTTAATAATTAATAATAGAAGTCCAGGGTCAGAGTCAAACAGAGAACAAACCATTGTGGCAAAATTCACAGTTTAGAAAGTGTTCTCTATTTGTATTTCAGGATGGACATTATATTAACATAAATTGCTTAATTTAATAAACATTATGAAAAGTCTGCTAGACATTGGGTCCTGTACAAGGTGTATCTCTGATGTATTTTTCTCATACTGAGTATTTTCAATTCACAAATTCATGGTTATTTGGATACATTTGATATTTAGGTAGCTGAAATTTATAATTCTACTTAATTTATGATATAAACTAATTTATGGTAGATCCATAGTAAGGGCAGTACCCAAAGCAACTTCTGCCACAATCTTTTCATGTAATTTACTACATAGTCATATTAATACTTGAAATAATTATCACACCTGGGAGAGAATAAGAAAACATTAAAGAAGAATTTAAGAGTGTGTCTTCCTAGAATACCCCTTTTTTGAATAATTCAGAGCCACAAAGTTTGGTGGACATGGAATCATGATTAATATCACACATGTGGTTAAATGCATCGCTGACTGTGGTGAAGAGGAAGAGAACGACACTCCTACACAGCAATATCTGATTTTTAAACAAGGCAAAATTTGAGCAAGTCACTTCCTTTGATAAAGGTGATATATTCAAAGTTAATATCAAATTTAAGATTTGGCAAATGTTCTAAAGACAACTGTGTACAATTTTGATCTATAAAAGATTAGTTTAGAATAGGATAGAATACTTAAACAACATGATATGCATTTGGGTTTTTTTAAAGAGGTAGTATAGAGGTTAGGAGGAGGTCCTGCCACTAACATTACTAATGAAATAGTGGACATATTATTTCCTTTTCAGTAAAACAATGCCAAATGTCTCCGTGGCATTTATAAATGGAGAGCATTGAGTCTATGCCCAATCCAATTATCTTTAATACCAAAAGACACACAATATTAAGTTCAGAGATAATTTATTATTAGTTTAAAAAGGGAGATAAAAATAATTTAATTTTTTCCAATTTCTGATTCATGTACAAAATAATAATGTGGGCATAGTTACAAATTTTAACACCTTTGAAACCAATAGGGCTTGTTTCAAACACCAGTTGGATTAGATATGATTAAAAGGAAGGAAAATAAGCAAATTACAGTTTAATCCAAAATTCTATGTGTGCTTGGAGAGCCAGTCAGCTACAGGCTTCCCTATAGCCTCCCCAAGATTCCCTATTGGAGAAGATGGTCCAGCTTCACAACTCTTACAGTCCTGGACGGCACCATTTAAAACCTCTGTTTTATACTGTAGTTATATTTACCCACTATGGTGTGTACCAGTGGGGTGATTTTGCCCACTAGGAGGCAATGTCTGGAGACATTGTCCCACCTGGAGGGTGATTGTGCTATTCGTATCTGCTGGGTTGAAGCTAGGGACGCTGCTAAGGTACTTAGGATAGTTCTCTCTAACAGAGAAATGGGACCGGTTGAGAAACCACGGTGTATACCTTGTTCATTGTACATGTGGTAAGTAGATTACTTCATATTAAACATTGTAATTACAACACTCAATCAGTTGTTTTTTTCAGGAGCTAAAAGAGCTAATGCCAATTCAAATGTGCCTCTTTCAAAATGGGTAAACAGTTTAGGTAGGAGAATTTGACTCAACATTTTATTTTTACTCTATTTTGGCTTGGGATGAAATATGTACAATTTTTGTTGAATGTTTTGATAAAATTACTCAGATTTGGAGGTAAACTGTCTACAAAATAAGCTATCTTCTCAGGTCTTCACTTATACTCACTACAGCATTTTATTTTATTATTTTCTTTACAGTATTTTATTTTAGGTACTTTTTTTGCTGTTTTAAAAGAAATACAAGAATATGTTGAGATGGTTATGAATAAAGAGTATAGCATTAAAAATACATATGAAGGCTACTGTGACTATAGCATTTCAATAGTGAGAATTTCATGGAAATAGATTACATGAACTCCACAGCCCTAAATGCAGAGCTGAATAGGGGTAGTGTTATCCACAAATCAGCAAATAGCATATTCTGGAGCAGATTTCTCTTATCCCCAGGACACAGTCACTGCCTATATTACTCTGTGTCAGACTTGAAAGAGAAGTCCACTTTCTACTATGTACTGGCCCTTTATTCAGACATAGATAGGCACTGAGGAAAAAATTTTTGCATCCACTATACATGCTTCTTAATAAGGAATATCTACAAACACTGTGATCACCAATTTCTTAAAGAAAACTCAGCTCTAGGGAGGCCACATTCTCCCCAAGAAACAGGAGTAGAGTTAAGACCTTGTGCCCTGATCAAGATTTCTCTCTCCAGGGTCGGAGCTCTTCAAACACTCATCCTGTTGGAGTCATCCACCCCTTGTCGAGATCTTTACACAGCAGAGGAACATTTCCCATTAAACACTGCTTAGGATTCCACTTCCTCTCAACAGTCAGTCTCTTTGTTAAAGAAACTATATTCTAATTGCCTGGAAGATAATATAACTTCAAAAATATCTTATATTCAACCAGAAAGGTAGAAGGAAAAGGCAAAATCCAGTTCCATAGCCAAGGGTATAATCTTCCTATATGTATGAGTGGAAATTTGTGCTAATTTTTGTGTACATTGGTTTTGTTCATCTTGTTTTGTTTTAATATGAAAGCAAATGAAATTGCAGTGTGGTTCCAAAGAGTATTAGAAGTCACAGCACTGCCCCTAAAACAGCAAGGGAGACCCAGGAGAAGGCTATGTTTAGTCCTCAGAGACCTGAGCAACCCCCTCCTATCCGTACATACAGTGTGGAAATGGGTGTTTTCTAAGAAAGATGACCAAATGCCTGTTGGTTAATATAACCATTTGGCATGAAATATCTTCTACTTGCCATGCAGATGACTCACTTTGGATCATTACAGGATGACGTTCTTCACATACAGTTATCACAGCTAAATTCATCTGCAGTTTACCAAATGTTCTATAGAATATTTTTGCATCCTAGAATTGATCTGTTTACCCCAAGGCAAACTCGATGTGATATAGAGAGCTTTTCTTAAAAAAAAAGTTTTAAAGTTAACTTTAAAGTTACAATAAATGCTCCTGGGTACATTTGCTTTCTTTCCTTCCATGTCAGAATGATGGCATTTATTTATTGCTCGGTAGTATGTGGCAGATCATCACAGTGTCGAATGCTGCTGTGAAGTCAATCCCAGATTTACTGTTTGTTCGCATTTCATTCAGGCACCTAAATAATTTGGGATATAAATTTGTCATCCATAAGGAAATAAAGATTGTGTCACCTCATTTATAAAGGAAAATAAAAACAGCAATTCTGTATCACTTCTAGATTCTTCTTATCAAGAAAATCTGTTGAGATTTCATGCTATGGTCTCAGCCTAGGTTAGCATAAGTACTATACATTTTAATTTGGAACCAAAGAATAAGTGAGATCTTTATATAGTGACATTTTTGCCATCCCTCACAAAACAAAAATGCATTTGATATCATTCAAGTTTTGAAAAGTGGCCTTCAATAAAGTACATCACATTAGGTATATGATCATTTTGCATTAGAGTTTGAATTATGATTCCCCCATCCTTTCCCTGTTCTTTCTCTACAGCATGTTGCCATCTTTCTGCTTGTTATCTTATATTGTCTGTCTCATCTACAGACAGAAAAGCTCAAGATGCAGGGATGTCGGCTAGTTGTGTTCCCTGCAGGAGCCCAAGCACTTAGAACGAGAGCTCCTTCTAGTAGATTCTTGTACCTATTCGTTGGATGGATGGATTCTGCATCTTTCACTCCTTCTCTAACTATTTTTTCAAGTATTCAATTAATTTTGCTGTAAACCCTTTTCTAGAAAAAATATTTTTTTAAAAAATATTTATTGTAAGTATGGAAAGAAAGACTATCTGGAAAAATACCCCATAATAATTTACCTTACATCCTTTTAGACAAAGATCTTATTTATTTTACATTTACTTCAAAACACAGTCATTTACTATTAAGAATAAGAAAAATAAGAAATCAGTAAACCCAGCTCATTCCCATCTGTTTCTCAGAGGCTAAAGGGGCTGCTTCCAGTATTCATGGCAAGCCTCTAGGCCTTCAGAAGAACAAGAGGCTTAGCCCTGAGGGCCTGACAACTCAGGAGGGTGATGGTGGGGAAGGTGGGGGAAGGTCAGTGATTTTTTTTTTCAAGTGAAACAGCTGAGGCTCAGAGTGGTTCAACTGTTGGTCAGGTGAGGAAGTGGGGAGTTGTGAGCAGGGTAGGGGTGTGGGGGCAGAGGCTGTGCCCTAAGTACCTCAATCCCAGCCCAGTTCTGAGGAGTGATATCCCTCTTGTTCTTGGGTAGTTGAGGTTTTTAGAAAAGCAGCTGGTCTCTCCTGAGTTGCATTGTGTGGCTGGCATTTTTAATGAATTAGTGACAGAAAAAAAAAAACTGACTCATTCCCAGCTGAATAATTTCAAAAAATGCCAAAATGAAAAAGAATGATATCTCATAAATTCAGGCAATGGGCATTAAGGGGGCTAAGCTGGCTGTCCTTTTAATATATTGAGTATTAGCATTTTCCGGGGCTTCAGTTCAGTCCTGTGAATTGAGCTCAGGAGAGCACACCTTTCATTAAGACTCATATTCTTTATGCTTTGTTATAATGAAAAAAAAAATCTTAAAGTTGTCACACATGTAATGATGGCAGGATGTTTCCACTGTGGGGGAAAAGAGTCAGAACAGGCAGGTATGATTTTCAAAGACCATATACTGCTTACTTCCACAAAATTAACAGCCGTCACCAAAATTTTACTTAGAAAATAAACATATAAAATAAATTAAATTATAGAGATTCTTGCTTTAGGACACTCCAGATATTGGAAAACTTCTTGATGGTTGTATAGCCACAGTCCCAAAAAACTCCAGGTTAGCTGATTTGACTCACTGACAGGATAAAGAGTATATTCAATACCAGTTATTTTTACTTGAGTTGAGGCTTGGATTTAAAACAAAGGAAGTACACTAAAATGAGTAAATTTTACTATCTGCAAGTTAAAAAAATAAAATAATGACCTACCAAAACAGAAAAATAAAGGACAAGAGTGGCCATCTTTGCCTTACATCTGGAATAATCTTAGCACCCACCACTTGACTTCTGCATAATAAGACTTAGTGGATGTTTTCTGGGTGAATTGGAAGAATGAGAAGTGGGAAGTACTTTTTTTTTTCTGAGTTTGGCTTATTTCATTCAGCATTATGTTCTATAGTTCCATCCATTTTCCAGCAAATGACATAATTTCCATTCTTCTTTATAGCTGAATAAAACTCTATGGTGTATGTGTGTGTGTATGTATGTGTATGTATATATATATATATCACATTTTCTTCATCTATTCATCTGCTGATGGATACTTAGGCTGGTTCCATAACTTGACTACTGGGAATTGTGCTGCTATAAACATGAGTATGCATGCATCATATCTAGTATGCTGTCAGTCCAGATTCTTAATGGGAGTTGCTGTGAAGAATTTGTGGCAATATTTAACAATGTCAGTTTACCTTACACCAGCCTACAGGTAAATTTAAGGGGCTACTGGTTTTGCTAGCACATACAATAGCTAGATGGCTGTCTTCCTCACTTCCTTCAGGCCTCTCATCAAGTATCACCAATAAGAAGGGAAAGAATACAGTGAGGACCTTGACTATGTCTTATCATATTCAGTGTAGAACAAGTCTTTGGAAAATAGTAATGTGAAAGTTTGCTTAGAGGTAATTTGGCAACATTAGCAGGTGCATGCTTTTGGTGCAGTAACTGCATTTATTTCACAGATAAGTTATATCATTACATTGTAGAATATATAGCTGTATAAATATAATTGTATACTCTGCAGAATTTATGTTTATTTATATATATGTAAAAGTACAGAGATGTTTGAATACGCACTTTTGCGACTGTAGGAAAATACCTAAATGTCCACCAATAGGGGAACAGTTAAACTAATGATGTTATGATCTTACTGTGGAATGCTGGACCACTATTTCACAAAATGAGGCAAATATACATAGAGGCAATATGAAAGTGTATCCAACTTAAATATTAAAGAAAAAAGGCAAGTTGCAGAATATAATGTCTATTTTAAGAGTTTTGTTTAAAAATACACATACATGTATTGATATTGGGTTTTATAATTTTCTATTGCTTGAATTGGCTAAAATATAAATATATCACTTTTGCATTAAATGTTAAGTACACTTAAAGATTTTTATAAAAAATTACTTGGTGCATATCTTTTCTTAGCATCCATGAGTACATTTAATTTCACATTTATAATAGTGTTTTTTTTTTAATACCAATGATTGAACCCAGAGATGCTTAACCACTGAGTCACATCTCCAGTCCTTTTTTATTTTTTTTATTTAAGACAAGGTCTCGCTAAGTTACTTAGTGCCTCTCTAAGTTGCTGAGGATGGCTTTGTACTTGCATTCCTCCTGCCTGGGCCTCCCGAGTTGCTGGTATTACAGGTGTGCACCTCTGTACCTAGCTCTTCTCATTCAATAGTGTTTTAAACCATCACTCCTACTCCTTTCTATACTTAAACTTTATAGTTCATAGGTTATTTTTTTATGTGATGGAAAAAAATAACTTGTTTTCCAAGCACTTGATCTTACTTAAAGCTGTCACACTCTCCAGTTCATTTTGCTTTATAGTCACTTTGTTTGGATGCTAAGTGATATTGATTTGTATTGAGTACATCTTTCAAAACAAGCCAGCACAAAACAAACCAGCAGAGTATGTCAACTAATAAATCAAGTTTAACTATTATCCTCATTTATAGTGTCTTGATATCAAGCCACTAAGTAAAGTTTAGGAAGTGGTCTAGCTGGTGGAAGAGGTATAAATTTTGGAATTGGATCTCAGTATCCTATTTCTGACAGGAGCTACCAATATGATTGACCTTCTCTGAGCTTCAGTTTCTCTATCTGCAAAATGTGTTTCCTTTAAGGATTATATAGTGTTTATTGACTGAATGTTTGTGTACTCCCCAAATTCACCCGTTGAAGCTTACCCTACAATCTGACTGTATTTGGAAATATGAACTATAAGGAAGTGATTAAGATTAAATGAAATCATAAAGGAGGACCCTAATCTAAATATACAAAAAAATACTAGAGATATTCTCCCCACCCACCACCCCCTGCATAAAGACATAGCAATCTGGTCATCTGTAAGCCAAAAAGACATTGAATCAACTGGCACCTTGATCTTGGACTTCCAACCACTAGAACTGTGAGAAAGACATTTCTGTTGTGTAAGCTACCCAGGCTGTGGTATGTTTCTTAGAGCAGAGACACATATATGAGCTAAGACACATATCATGGACAAAACACCAAGTACAGTACCAGGTACACAGGACACGAAATAAATGGTGAATATGGGCATTCCACCCTTTGCATAGCAACCTGTTTGTGGAACCTCATGCATATTAGAACTGTGTCCTCACTTTGCCTAGAAGCTACTTCAGAAAAATACAAAGTGAGTACTGCCTGTATGCTTAGAATTCATATATTTATTATAATATTCCTACATCACAACTATACTTTTTACTCTTTCCAAAATATATTTATAAGAACGATATAAATTTGATTGCTAATATAATTCATAACAATAATAAAAATGTTACCAAAAATAGTAATAATGGTGATAACAACTAGAAAAAAGATTGTGGATTGTTGATATCAATCTATTCAAATGAAATTGCTTTTGATATAAGTGGACACTAAAATCCCTGGCTACTGTACCTATTCAAAATGAGGAACTACAGGACTGAAAATTCATCTCTTAGCTGAAGTGATTGTCTTAGCACTCTATATCTTTTGCTTTGAAGAGAAGGAGAGTATTATTGAGAAGAAAACTGATCATCACCTTGACATTGCTTGAGCGATAACATATAAAGAGGAGAGACAAGGTTCTGATGGGGGGTGATCCCTTTATACAAGTTGCATCCTCAGCTGGCCAGAAATATGGAAACCCTGATTGTATAACTGCTTATAGAGATAGCAGCATAAATTAATAGTAAGGGGAACTAACTGTGATGGATACTGTCACGTACACAGAGTTTTCAAAGGTGCATCATGTCCCTAAATGACTTGGATAGGAACCTGAGTTTTGCAACCCATACTACGTAAATCAGTTTCTTCAACTATTTGAGCAGACGTTATCTCTCTGGTCTATGAAATGGGTAGAACAGTGTCTACCAGGATTGTGGGGTTTTGAAATCATGAAAGAAAAACACTGAGGTAGTGTTGGCACACTGAAGGTACTCAATGTGATACCTATTATCACGCTTTCATAAATGTCCAATATAAAACCTTAAGGAGTTCTTTGCTAGGTAAAAAAGAAAAACTCTTTTCTAGATATATCCAAAAGAAGGCAGGCATCGATTGTTTCTTGGCTACACTTAGCCCAGAACCTGAGGCCTCATGGACACTCAGTCATTTATGTCCACTGCCTAAACGTTCCAAGTGGTTAACCCCATTTGCTGACATCAAAAAGGCAAAGGATGTAAGATTAACTTCCACAGTTTGATTAGCTTTCAGGGAAAACTCCAAGTTACAACTCAGAGCTACATCTTGGAATGACACAGCACATTGAGACCACCCCTCTTAGGAATGCTAGAAATACTGGCTATTACATAACATGAGCATAACCATCCGGGCACCTCCATCAGGGTGGGAGTCTCTCCAGGCTGCACACACTACAACCCCAGGGCTACTTCTTCCCCATAGCCGTGCTGATTCTTCTGCTGTCACTCTGCCAATCACAGTCCATATGTAGAACCCAGGCCCAACTCTCTCAGGGCAGAGCAAGAAACAGACACTGGCTGCCAGGGTCACTTTTTATTGCAGAGCCAGCTGCTCTTCCATCTGTCTGCATCTCCAAGGTAAAAAAAATAAATAAGTCCCAAATTTTCAATTGCTATCCTGCGAATGGAACCTAGGAATTAACCTGTGACCTTTCTGTTTTATTATTTCAGAAGTTGACTAAAGCCAGAGGGAAGTATCTGAGCCAACCGCTGCAAGGGAAGAAAATAGTGACTTCACATAAGGACAGAACATTTGGAAGTTTTAAGATGTGACTGGAAGGTTTTATGTTGTTATTTTTGTTGTTACTGTTTTGCTTTTCCCCCTAAAGGCTAATATGGCTCCAAGCAAACTCTGAGTTAATCTTTGGATAATGCCCTGGTTCAAGTTTGCAAGGATGGTGACCTCTGGCTTAGCAATGAGGAAAACAGCGCACTCAATATAAATCCAGGGTTCTGGATTTGGAATTTTCTTAGATTCGTTCTTAGCATCTTTCTTTTTTTATTATTTATTTTTTAGTTGTAGTTGGACACAATACCTTTATTTTACTTATTTATTTATTTTTATGTAATGCTGAGGATCGAACCCAGGGCCTCACACTTGCTAGGCAAGCGTTCTACCACTGAGCCACAACCCCAGCCCCGTTCTTAGCATCTTTCTGTGTGAATGCTCCTTAAAATCATTTTGACAGTCGTCTCAACACTGATGACCAAAAGGTACCAGATTTCCTTTGGCCCAAGAATGCCTCACCAGCACGATGATTTCCATTCCTTTTATTACAATGTTCTCTTTAGTTATCCAGCTCATGCCCTCCTCACATGGCACACATTAGCCAGGTGTTGTTTCCAGGGTGACCTGTGAGGGACCCTTACAGAGATGGCAGCATGAAGTCTAGCATGGCACCAGCAGCTCGCTCAGAGCCCATATCTGCACAGGTGTTCAGGAAGTGTTGAATGAATGCAAAGGCATGAATAGAGGAAATCTGCCCACTTAGTTATTTCTGGAGCCATCTCAGTATCCCTCCCAAGTTTTCTTTACATAAGAATCCTCCCACTTGTGATTTGCAGCATCTCCAATGCCATATGGGTCTCTGATTTCCCTAATTCTGGAGAGTTAGTGATTGTGTTCTCTTTTTTTGGCACCTTTGACCTACATTTGTGATTTAACAAATATTTACCAAGTGCCTGCTGGGCCACACCCTTGTGAACAAGGTAGACAAAAGCCTGCCCTCATGAAGATTACATTCTAAGGGAGAGCTGGAAACAAACAAGCAAGCAAACAAACAAAACACTCCTATTTCATGTGATAAATCCATGGAGGAAAACAAAACAGAATAAGGAGGTGGGAGAGGAAAGAGGTAGAGATGAGGTTATTAGAATTCAGACAGGCAAGGCTCTCTGAGGAAGAAACAATCAAGCAGAGACCAGACCAGTTTGAGTCATGAAAAGATGCTATTAGAAATAAAATATCTGGTAATGGTAGATTAAAAAGTGGAGGGGATTAAATAAATTGAAATATCCTATGTTTTTAGTACCTGTTGCCTAGAAAGTGGTAAAAATACTCCTTAATATTGGACTTTAGTAAGTTAACCATGCATTGCATAGTCTCTACAACTTTAATAGAAGAATAATAAAATAAAGAAAGAAAAACAATGAAATAATACTTGATTAATTCAAAAAGTACAGGAAAAGAAGGAGAGAAGAACAAGACTCAATAAAAACACCTCGAAAACAAATAAGATAATGGATTTAAACCCCACAGATACCCATAACTACATCAAATGTAAGAGGACTAAATACTTCACTTAAAGAAAAATATTGTAAACAAAACTTATACATAGCTTATAAGAAAAATGTTTGAATATAAGGGCATGAAAAAGTCGAAAATAAAGGGTAGAAAATTCGAGACAAACATTAACCAAAAGAAGAGTGGTTTTGCAATATTAAAAAGTATACTTTAAAGCCAGAAGAATTACTGGAAACCAAGAGGCCATTTCACAATTTTGTAAATATATATACACAGACACATATACATGGATGTATATGTTTGTATGTATTTGTACATACATATGTATATATATTTTCATATGCATATATGAAACTTATACACCTCAAATGCCTGTGTTTTGCTTCTTAATCTTTTAAATCATTATTGTCAGTAGTATATCAATTAAATGTATATATATACATATATATACGTTCATACGTACACAAAGCAAAAATTAGCAAAAGTAAATGGTGGAATAGACAATCTATAATTCTAATGGGAGATTATAATACACTTCTTCCAGAAATTGAGAAAGCAGACAAAAAAAGAAAAAATGAATCATCATTAAACTAACTGAACATTTAAATAACGTGATGAAAAAGGATGTCCCATATATTTTTCTCCTTGTGACAACACTGCGTCAAAATCTTTGCCAGACTCACCCAGCCTCATTGTGAGGACAGAGAAGACGAATGGAGGTCTGTGTTCTACATATCTAACTATGTTAACATAATAAATCAAGGTAAGAAACTCTTGAAATATGTTCTTCTCTCCTACACTGACAAATATACCTTTATTATGATAAATTAAAGTAAAAAACTATCATTTATATGTGACTAAAAATTGGCAAATATGAAACAAGATTACATTGAATTATTAATGGTACCCCTCCAGGTGTTCTGTTGATGGGCCAGCCATGTTTGAATAAATCACAAAATGAAGAAATGATCCAACAATAATTATATATTTATTCCATAAATTTTTAATGCTTCTATTTTAGCAAACTTCTAATGTTAAAAAGATTTTCATATAATCTGTAACTATGGATAATAATAAAAGATTTAAAAAATAAAATGCACAGCATTCAGAGTATATAAGTTTATATTTGGCGTGTGGGCAGGGTAGTTGCTGGGATTGAACCCAGGGCCTTGTGCATACTAGACAAGCACTGTACTATGAGCTAAATTCCAGCCCTTTTTATTTTTTATTTTGAGATGAGTTTCATGATGTTGAAGTCTGGCCTTGAACTTGTGATTCTTCTGTCTCAGCCTCCTGAGTATCTGGGAGTACAGGTATACACCATTGTGCCCAGCCAAGTTTTGATTTATTCTTATAAAAAATTAAAAAATATAAAATATCAAAAAATCTTTTTTGTGATTTTAAAAATGTGATTTCTTCCTTCTCAAAGACTCAATAATAAAATTAAAATCAAGATACAAATGAATTTATGAGTCTCAAAATTTTAGATCAAAATTGTTTAAGTAAACCTTACATTTCAAATTTAATTTCTGAAAATTTAATCAATTTAATATGTTTATAAAAAATGAAATATTTTCAATTCTAGCATGCAATGTCCCTCTATATAGGAATGAAAATAATTAGTATGATAGGTCCAGACCCTAAACATATGCAAATTTAAGAGAAATATGAATTGTTTTGTACTGTAAAATGTTTCTCAGCTGGAGTGCATAACAACTGCAAATATATTTCTAATTTATAAATAATGTACTGATCCTGAATTAAAAGTAATGTCACAAGGACAAGTAAGAAAATACAATTTCAGATCCACTGGGAAACAATTGGTTTTAACCAGTTCAATAAAATAAGAGAAAGAAATGTGAAATATAAGGGTTGGAAAGGCAGAAATTATCACAAGTCACATGTTGTTGTAGACATGATGTAAGGAATGTGTGCATTCATGCTCTCTAGGATAATGGGTATCAAGTTAATTTGTCTTTTATCTTAGTGCTTCTGCCATTATGATCTCCCTTCACTGAAAAGCAGTGTTTGTCTCCACTACCAACATGAAAACACAACTCACAAACTGTCTTGGAATCTGGATGCCATTACCTTTTATTTCAAAGATGTAGGGAGACAGATATGGGAAACCGTTTTTTTCTGGAGGTTGGATGATGTTAGTACAAAAATGTGCATTCGGAATAATAGCTCCCAAGTGAGAATGTCCACATGTTCTTTAATGAATTTTTTGTGGTCAGTATGTGCATTTGTGATGTGCAGGTCTCAAAGCGGTATTGATTTTTATCAATGCAATAAAAAAAGAGAGAAATGAAAGGTAAAAGGACTAGACAGGCAGAAATAAAATGTTATATTTTGTAGAAAACGTGATTGAGTATATAAAAAAATAAAATTATTTTCAAATAAACCATTTGAATTAATAACTAAATTTAGCTAATAAATTATATTTCCATATACTAGCAAAAAATGTTTAAAGTTATTCCTTTTAAAATAGCATAAAAATCACAAATATAGAAATAAACTCAATTTAAGAGTGGATTTCTTTTGTGATCTCTGCAAAGAAAATTCCATTACTGACTGAAAATAAAGAAGTCTACATCAATGAAAGGGCAAATGTTGGTCAAATTATATTGTTATATTGTGTGCATGTACTAATATGTAACAACAAATCCCACCATTATGTCCAACTGTAATGCACCAATAAAAATTTTGTGGGAAAACAAAAAAGAAAAAAGTTTTATGGACAGAATGATTCTATATTACAAAGAAGTTATTTCTATTTAAATTGTAGGTTGAAAGAAATTCTAATAAATTCTTTTTTTTAAAATTTTTTTTAGTTGTCAATGGACTTATTTATTTATTTATATGCAGTGCTGAGAATTGAACCCAGTGCCTCACACATGGTAGGCAAGTACTCTACCACTCAGCCATAATCTCAGCCCTAATAAGTTCTATTAGGTAATTTTAAAAATGATAAGCTAATTTAAAATTTTAATGAAAATGAAAAAGGTCAAGAAAGTTCTGAAGATAAAACAAATCTTAGGAATATATACTGTCAGAGCTGGGCGTGGTGGTGGTGCATGCCTATAATTCCTGTGACTCAGGAGGCTGAGATAGGAGATTGTGAGCTCAAAGCCAGCCTCAGCAATTTAGCAAGGCCCTAAGCAATTTAGTGAGAACCTGTGTCTAAACAGAATATTTAAAAAAGGTCTGTGGATGTGGCTTAGTGGTTAAGCACCCCTGGATCAATCCCCAGTTCAAAAAAAAACAATAAAAAAAGAATGCACACTGTTCGATATGTCAATTCTTACTACAATTAACATAATCTGGTATTCAAACAAAGGTGTACAAATCGAGAAACCAAAAAGAGACTCATATCATCACTTGATTTATGATGAAGGAGAAACTATAATGTGACGAGGAAATGACAGTCTTTTTAATACCGGGTAGTTTTTTTCCCATATGGGAAATAGAAAAGAATCTTGACCCCTATCTCATCTCAGAAAGTTCAACTGCAGGTGAATTTCAGACCTAAATGTGAAAGATTGAAAAAAAAAAAAAAAAGCTTCTAGAACATAAGAGAATATTTTTATGACACTGGGGTAGGCAAAATTTTCTTAAGCAAGACTATATTTACAAAGAAAAGATCTGACAAACTGGATTATATTAAAATTACTAACTTTTTTAAAAATCAAAGTTCCATTAAAAGAATAAAAGGATGAGTTGGTATGCAAGAAGATATCTGCAATGTTTATGTCTGAAAAAGGAATAATACTCAAAATATATGAAGAACTTCTAAAAATCAGTAAGAAAATACAATGTTATAAAAACATGCAAAAGACTTGAACAGTTTCAAAATATATCCAAATAGTCAATTAAGCATCAGAAAAATGTACTCATCAAGGAAATGCAAAATAACTTGAAAATGAGAAATCATGACACACCTATTAGAATAGTTAAAATTAAAAATGTAGTGTTAAGTGTTGACATACAAATGGAATCAATGGAAGGTAAACTGGTGTAACTACCTTGCAGTATTAAAGTTGAATATAGTCATATTTTAACGCACAGTAATACTTTTCTTGATACCCAAAAGAGATCCATACAAGTGTGTACCAAAATACATGTATAAGAATGTTCAGAGAAGCATTTATTTTTTTTGTGGTAGCTAAAAAAATAAGAAAACAACTAAACTTTCAATGGTACAATGAATGATAAATTGTAGCATGTCCATACACTAAACTACTATAGCGCAATGGGAAGAAATGAATTAAGGGTACATGCAACACAGATAAATCTCATCAACAATGTTGAGCAAATGAAGCCGAAGTCAAGAAAGCACATACTCTGTGAGTCTATATATCCAAAATTCACAACAAGTGAAGTGGTTACTCCTCTGAGAGAATATCAGGAGGACTTAAGACAGTTCTATAAAGGGGACTCCAGGTGCTTGCAGTATTGCATTTCCTAATCTAGTGGGCTTTACATGAGCATGTTTGCTTTGTGAAAATTAATTGAGCCATAACGAAACACACTGAATTGTTTTTTGAGTGAAATTATCTAGTTCAATGAGAAGCTGGAAGGATAGGTAGGAGATGTGGGGACATAAGGAAAACAAGCGTGACCAAATGCTTGTTCCAGCTGGGTTACAGGACATGAGGGTTCACTGTACTATTCTTTCTATTTCATGTACATTTGAAAATTTCCATTAGATAACAGACCCCTCCCCGCCCCCTCAAAAAAAAAAAAACAAAAAAACTATTCACAGAGACCTATGAGAGCCTTGTGATGTTTTTTACCGCCCTCTTTTACTGAATCACAGTTACACTGGCTTTATTTGAAGGTAAATAAATACTGTGAAGATGGAATGTCATTTGAGGACACTGATTAAGATGCTGCCACATTCTGTGGGCTCTTCCTGGCACTAGGATGCTGTCTCACCCTTCACAGGCGCTCACAGGTTGGTCTCTGCTGCTGCCATGTTAACAGAGCCTGAAACCTTCTGTGCCACCCACCAGGCGATTGCCTCTCAGCCCCATGTTTGTCCTTCCATATTCTGGGAAATTGGAGAGGACTCAGCAAACCTTGTTTCCAATTTGTTGTTTGGTCTTTCGGATCTGTGACAAAGGGAATTTTGAGGGAGACAGGAAGCTGTAAGAAGAAGAGATCGGCTTTTTTCTTTTTACTTCTTGTGCATTTTCTGTTTCCAGATCCTTTGAGTTCCACCCCAGGGGTGACAGTGCCTTCTCTTCACAGCAGCTGAATTGAATACCCCTTTTGCAACACTCCTAAACACTTGCTTCACCCTCTATTCCAAGCACCAGCTGAGAAACTCCCTTCTCTAAATTTCTAAGATTTAATAATTCTAGCCTCTTCTCTTGAGTCCCTGCAGTGGCAGCTGTTCCCCTACAATTCTACCTTCTTGATACCTGAAAGTTCTTTACATTTTAGGTAATTAACACCTTTCTACATAGTTAACAATTCTTTATATTAAACATGTTCTGTTCAAATATGAGGTTTAATTGCTGCCTCCTGATTGGATCCTGACCGACAGGAACTTCAAGAGCCTGTCCTTGCTACTTCTGTGACTTGACATCAAATTATGGATTATTTTCTCATACTGGGCACACATTTGGGTAAAAAGTCAATGGCCTTGTCTCCTTCCTGCACTCACCCCAGGCAAGAAGAACAACAATTTCATCTATTGGGAAATTCAACTATCTCAATTTGTATTTTTAAAAATGATGTATTGAAAATTAAATCATTAAGTGTGATCTTTAGCATGGTATGTAGTGGGAGAAATTTTGACAAAGTCATCTGAGCTCTAAGCCACACATCTTTCACATTTTCACTATTTCTCTTTAAGCTTCCCATTGTGAGTAAGATTGATAGGGCAATATTTGAAATTCAGAGATCAAAAAGCCACATTTCATCTGTTGTAAGTCAGTTTTTACATTGCTGTGACCAAAATACCTGATAAGAACAACTTAGAGGAAGAAAAGTTTATTGGGGGCTCATGGTTTCAGTGGTCTCAGTCTATAGACTTCTGACTCATTGCTTTGGGATCAAGTGAGACAAATCAAGTGATTTTAATTTCCCATTAAAATCAGTGTATCATGGGGGAAAGGGCATGGAAGAGTGAACCTGCTTTCCTCATGGCAGTTACGAAGGAGAGAGAGAGAGAGAGAGAGAGAGAGAGAGAGAGAGAGAGAGAGAGAGAGAGAGAGAGAGAATGCATGCAAGGGAGAGAGAAAGAAGGGGAAAGGGGCCACAGGGAAGATACACTCTTCCAGGGCACCCTCTTCCCCCAGAATCCCATCTTCTCCAGATATGTCCCACCTGCCTACAGTTATCACCCAGTCAGTACAAACTAGGAAGGACTGAACAGGTTATAGTTCTCACAATCCAAACATTTCACTTCTGAATATTCTACACTAACACACGAGTTTTGGGAGAGGGACACCTCATATCCAAACCATAACACCATCTCAGAAACAGTTTCCATGAAAATGTGGATGTCATTAAGTATATTGAAGCTATGAGGTAGCTGCTTAATTTCAAAGCAGATGAGCGGAAGTTGCATATTACATGAATGAATACTGCCCCAAACAACGAGCTCCATCTTGGGAATTTAGCTAAAATGTGCTGTGGGAAAGATGGATAATTATTGTCCTCAGAACAAGATTCAATAAATGCTAATGAATTCACCTGGATTAGATTAAAGGCAAGATATTGTTAGCTCATCTCTTTCATGTTAGCAGACTATTCTTAGGGGCCCATCCTTTCAGAAGGTGTGAAGACAAGAAATGAGGCCCCCAATAGTGTGCAAATTATTCTAGAGTCTTAAACCAATGGATATCTATTCCCTTAAGTTAGAAACTTTAGGGAGGAAAACCCATTTCTTTGTTTTCATTATATCTTGGTGTAATCACATTAAAACAAATTCTCTCTGAATAAAAGTCTAAATACAGACATTTTTGTTATTCTACTAAATAATAGATAATATTTATATATAGCAAGATTCCTCCCCAAGGAGCATTCACTAGTATGATCCCATTGGATTTACGCATCACTCTTATGGAATACAGCTGGTTTATCACTACCTTTCTCCACACTATCTCCCTCGTATTCACTGTTTTTTTTTTTTTTTAAGTATAGGAAGTTCAAGTATATAATAAGTGGCAAAAGAGGGGCTAGATCCTGGTCTTCAGATTTGTAGCCTAGACCTTCTTCCATAAAGACTCTCTGGCCAGCATAAGAATGAGTCTCCTTTAGGAGCAAGACCAATTAAAAAGGGACCTATGAAGAGAATCAATAAACTTATCTCCCATCTCCCCACACACCTGTCCTCAGGATGTCTCAGGAATCAATTGGCTTCCATGGGTTACAAATATACCCGTGAGGAAGTGGCACTGCCTTGGGAATGCATGACAGCTGATGGAACCACATTGACTTGTTTGGAGAGAAACAGGGAGACCATTTACCAACAGATGAAAATCTCAAAGGGAAAGGAGAATTTCCCATTAAAATCAGAGTACTCTTATGTTCACTAACATAAGAGTCTTCAATGAAAGACTTAAATCATTTAAATGTCTCATTTTTTTCCTAAAGTCTGAAAAAAATTTCTTTTGAGCAATAGAGGAATTTTGAGTTGTGCTCAACAATTCTTTTGTGAAACAACAGCCTATAAAAATTTAAAAAGTAAAAATTGGTTTCCCATTCCTCCGTCCAGCATTAAGGGGTTAGGCTAAGGAAGTAGTTATGTCTGGGCTAGATAATTACTGCTGAGGTTATGTTATAGGTCAATCAGTTTATCACTTCTGTTCATAACGAACTTGATCATGTACTCATTTGTAATTCAACTTATAAATTATACAGCATTTTAATAAGCTACTTTTGAGTGAAACTTTTAAATACAGCTGGCCTGATTTTCTGCATTTTTAAAACAATGATTATTTTATTGCACTGTAAGTTTAACTTTGAAGAATGAATATCTTCCTTTAGTGTCACTTCTCCAATTGCTATTGTCCTGGGGCAAAGGACAGAGTAGGTATGACACTGGGGGCACGGCAGGGCTGTACAGGCCAAAGTAGTGGCTGGGAAGTACAATTTCTTTGTACCTGATTTTGTAGTCAACAGAGACAGAGGTATTCTGCATTCCATAATATGATCTTGTTTGTATAACATAAAAAAATTTTGAATTATTCTTTAGGTAAATTATTTAACTGCTGCCCTCCTTTAAAATAAACCAGCAATAAAATGAAGCTCAGAGGTATGCGGTGGCGCATACCTGGAATGATCCCAGTAGGAGCAAGATGGGCAGCCTGGGAATCTCCTAGTTCTACAGAGTTTTATGCCCCTCCCAAGACCTACCAAATCATCCTGGGGTGGACCCAGCAAGCTATGTGTTGACAAGCCCTCCAGGAAATTTTGATGGCTGCAAGTCTGATAATCACTTCCCTAAATAAACCTGCTTGTGGGCCAGGTGCCGTGGCACACCCCAGTAATCCCAGTGGCTCCAGAGGCTGAGACAGGGAGGATCCCAATTTCAAAGCCAGCCTCAGCAACTTAGTGAGGCACTAAGTAACTCAGTCAGACCCTGTCTCTAAATAAAATACAAAATAGGGCTGTCAATGTGGCTCAGTGGCTGAGTGCCCCTGAGTTCAATCCCTAGTACCTCACTCCCCCCACCCCCCCAAAAAAAAACCCTGCTTGTGAGAACACAAGGAGTTTGGGGAGTGGAACTTCTGTCTGAAAGGAACTAAGCTACTTCTCTGGATTTCGCCCTGCAACTTCAGTACTTCTCTTGTATCCTAGGGAAAGGATGGATTCATGTAGCACTTTTTGTTGAAGGGTTTTCCTATTATTATTATTATTATTATTAGTTGTAGATGGGCAAATACCTTTATTTTGTTTATTTATTTTTATGTGGTCCTGAGGATCAAATCCAGGGCCCCATACATTTTTAGGCGAGCGCTCTACCACTGAGCCACAACCTCAGCCTGGGTTTTCCTATTTTATTACCTGATTTTTGCATATAAAAATCCAAATATTAGGCAAACAGTAAAACGTTTATTTCCTCCATTCTGACCATCTTATAAATGTGAAAATCAGCAATAAGAGATTAAGTAGTTATCAAAGTCTCAGAATAAATATCAACCTGGTTTCCTGACATAAGTATTTCGTTTTAGAAATAGTATTTTTCCAACTTGTAGCAATCAATTATATTAGTTGCAAAAAAGCTGAAAATATAGAAAAGACTACAGAAGAAAGCAAATAGAAATCATTCAAAATTCCACCATCCATTATTATGGATTTCCTTTTTTTTTAATGCAGGAATGCACACTAGTGTAGGTGCAATCCTTTTTTCAATTGCATAACACAACATTTTCAGAAGGTAAACAGCTTCCTTGTTCTCAGAGCCTATGTTGACTTCCCCCTGGGACCATACTTGAGAAATGTTAGTATTTAATTATCTTTTGTTCATCAAGTTTTGAAGTAACTCTAAAAGTAGATGTGAAATCTAAATAAAATGAAATCAGCTTTGCCTACTTTTCTGGTAGCCATGACTGACAAGAGAAATTGCTAAATCTGATAGGAAAATATTCAATATCTCTTACAGTATGAGGGATGCCTGAAAGAACTGCAGATAGCATGTGTATGTTTAATATGACTAGCTGTAATAGAATTTAATAATAATAATAAACTTCCATTACCAAAATAGTGTGTCAATAAAACTGATACTTCTTCCAGAATAAGAGAAAAAAATATATAAAATACACCCAAGGGCAAGCAATGGAAGCTTTTAATTTTTATTTATTGATCGAGAGAATTATTTTTCCTTGATTCTGGCATTACTCTAAAATCCAGTATTGCTTTTCTCACTTCATTAACTCACATATTTAAAAAGCTAAGGCTGAAGAGCCTAAGTAAAATTCACTGGAAGGCCCAGCTGAGTGCTGTTTCTGACAAATAACATTACTTGAGTGTACTTACAGATGCTTACTTTTAGCCACACTTGTCTGTCTAGTTGTTTTACCTAACTGCTGGCAAGATCATTTCCATGGGTGTCCTGAGTTCTTTTTGTTTTATTGTAATCTGCTGGATCTTCTCTTCAAATGCAGTTCCAAGACCGAAATAAACAGTTTTACTTTACAGTACTGTTTAGATGGGGGAAATTCCACTAATAAGAACAATTCCTTTTGTTGAGTGTCAATTATGTGCCAGTACATACATGTTGGGGCTCTCCAAAGCACTATGAAATGACCTCTTTCTACAATTATGAAATATTTTATTTTATTTTGGTACCATGGTTTGAACCCAGGAGCACTTAACCTATACATCCTATACATCCCAAGTCCTTTTTATTTTTTGAGACAGGGTATTGCTAAGTTGCTTAGGGCCTAAATTGCTGAGACTGGCTTTGAACTTTGAATCCTCCTGCCTCAGCCTCCTGAGCTGCTGGGATTATAGGTATGTGCCAGTGCACCGTCAAAAAAAAATCATTCAATATTTTAAACATTCAAAAAGATATAGAAAAGAATATAATAATCAACTTTGAAACTATGGCCTGACCTTCAAATTTTAACATTTCCCCGTAATAACATTTATTTGAAAGAAATATTACTAATAAAGTTGAAACTCCTTTGTGGCTCCCTGTCCATCCCATTCCCTGCTCTCCCTTCCTTTGCCACTCTGAAAGTTACCATCTGACACATCACTCTGCCTTTCAAGAGATTTGCCAAAGGGATTTCTTCTTGCCTTATCTAGAAGTCACTTTCACTTTGACTGTCTTTGATAAGTTCAAGTATAGTCACCAAATGTGAGTATAGCACCATAGACTACTGGGACCCTTGTGATGGCACAGACACACACATGCACATAACACACACAAAGTCTGCGTGCCAGAATCTCACTAAAACTGCTCTGTTACACCATTTCATTCAACTCTATGAGGTGAGTATTTTTATTTCTATTTTAGAGATGAGGAAACTGAGGCACAAAGAGACAAATAAATTGCCCAAGATCACAAAGCTAACGAGGGGTGTCACAACAGGATGCTTGGTGCAAGTCATCTTGCTGCTGAGCCCAAGCCTAGACTGACACTTGCTGCCTCTCGACCTCTTTGCCTATACAGGTTTTTCTTTTTTCTGGTTTTGCAAAAGCTACAAATTCATAAAAGAGATATAGGACAGTAAATATCACGTTGGGTTCCCATGTACTTACTGAATTATTTACTAAAAACAAATGCCTAAAATCCATTTGCATCGGACAGTGGCTCATACTCAGCTCAGATGGAGCAGATATGAAGATATTGTGCAAGACAGCAGATCCACAGGTACAGTTATCCGAATCCCATTAGTACCTCCAAGCTAGCAGACCTGTTTCCCTCTTTACCACCAGGCTGGTTTCTTTATGCTCAATAAAATAGCAAAACAACCTCTTTCCTTTGAAATTATAGCAGGAAATGAATGACATGAGAAGTTTTAGGACTGGCTTTCCATTGATACAGTGGGTAAGTGATGAAAAAAATTATTGTGGTACCTTGGTGAGTAGGTTTAATTAAACTTCTGTGTAGCCACAGATGATGAGTGAAGGATTTTGTAGGATGTGGCTAGATAGTGTCAAAATTACCATCTTTGTAACTGAACCAGATAATAAATGTTCATCCATACTGGACAGAAACTTTCATCTAGCTAGACTAGGTTCAATTATTTTTTTGTTGTTCATGTTTTTACTTAGTTTTTACAATATAGTTCAAGAAATCCTCCCAGCTTCCCGATAGCACTGGCCTGACCAGAGGGGACAAATTATCTCTAGGTGCAGAAGGAAAGGTGAATCACAAGGTTTAGTTCAGCCCCAGGAGAGGACTATAAAAACCCTTCTCCATTTTCAGTGGAGAGAGCCCAGGAGGAAATGGGTTTGTTTAAATTAGAAATAACAAGATTCTGCTCCTATCTCAAGCAGGTTGCTGCACCAGATTATGCAATGTCCGTCTCTCTAGAGACCTTGAGGTACAGGATAAAACATATCTGATCAGCACAACCGACTTCTAGAGCTATTTCCAGATGCCATCAATAAGCCTCTAAATTCCCATGAATCAGCAAAATCGATGTGTGCTTTACAGACACTGACCCAGGTCACCTCACTTTGTTTTTCTCAGCTCAGGTTGCTTAAGTGAGAAATGGTAGAATGAATAGTGAAAAGGTTCATACTCCAGATCCCCCAAATCTTCAACAAGCCACAAGTATTCACTAATTCATAGTAAAAGAGGCACACAGGACACATATCTTTTGGGCTGTTTCCTGTATGAATGTTAAGAAACCACCCAAAATCTTTGTTGGTTGTATTTTCACATTGAGTTAGATGTTCTATTATGGTTTGGAAATGCCCCTTGCCCCAAAAGGCTCATGTGTTAAAGGTCACCAGCCTGAGGTGTGACTGGGAAGTATTGGAAACTCTAAGAGGTGGGGTCTAGTAGAAGGAAATTAAGTCCCTTGAGGGAAATATGGGGCCTTTGGCTGCTTGTTGTCTCTCTCTTTGCTTCTCCACTGCCATGAGAAGAGTACTTCAATCCCACAAGTTCCCTGACATGATATACTCTGCTGCCACAGGCCCAAAGGCAACCGAGACCAGCTGTCATGGACTGGAACCAGGAGTCAAAATCAAACTTTTCTCCTTTAAGTTGATTTTTCTCAGGTATTTGGAAAGCTAACACAGATCTACTGGGTGGGTGGTACTGGGGGTTGAACTCAGGGGCACTTGACCACTGAGCCACATCCCCAGCCCTATTTTGCATTTTATTTAGAGACAGGGTCTCACTGAGTTGCTTAGTATTTTGCCATTGCTGAGGCTAGTTTTGAACTGGCAATCCTCCTGCCTCAGCCTCCTGGGATTACAGGCATGCACCGTTCATCCATTTTTAATGGTATATCTGTATTTTTGAAGGATAAAATAAATACCACCAGAGATTTAAAAAGAGAGAAGAAGGACATAGAAGAAGCAGAGGAGGAGGAAGAAGAGAAGGAGGAGGAGGAGGAGGAGGAGGAGGAGGAGGAGGGGGGGGGGGGAGGAGGAGGGGGAGGAGGAGGGGGAGGAGGAGGAGAAGGAGACCAGCAAAGATGAGTTTATTCCTTGTAGGATGAGAGATTGTCAGAGCCACATCATTCAGGGAACTAATGCAGCTGGCCTCCCAGTTTATGGTTTATGGTCTTCCAGTGCAAAACAGAAGAGATTCTATGCATTACATGAAAGGGTCAAGATAGTTAAGGTTTAGGGTAGCCAGATTTAGTAAACAAAGATTCAAGATGCTCAGTTAAGTTTGCGTTATGGAAAAACAATGAACCATTTTTTAGTATGTTTGTCCCATGCAATATTTGAGACATACTAAAAATATACTCAGTGTTTATTAGAAATTCAAACTTTTTCAGCAATCTTAATTAGTGAGGGAACTGTGGGGTTCAAGGTTATGCAGCACCAACGAATTTCTTGCATGTGAGGCTGGTTGAAGAATAATGTTTCACCAAGGTCCAGAATGCAGGAAGATTCACTGGGAAGACCTAGGGGCATAGCCATCCCTTTGTTCTCCCTATCTGCTTAAGGAACATCTTAACCTAAACATCCTCCACCTTCACAGGCATTAGGGATCTCAAACTCAACATATTCATCCCTTAATTTCTTCTTTTTCTCTCCCACCTGCTCTTCTCCTGTAATCCTGCCTCAGTTACACAGACTCCAACAGCCCAGGCTGGAAGCCTATAGTCATCCTGGCAGGAAATCAAATGCCAGTTTCTTTTGAGCCTGCCCCTTTCTTAGCTGAAGGTGGCAACCTCTTTGACTTCTATAGTGGCAAGAGGGTCTGGACTGAGATCCCACTGCCCATCCATTTCCTTTTATAACTACTCTTTTCGTTACCACATGAGATACCTTTCTAAAATGCAATTTGGGAATGTTTTTCCAATTATTAAAAACCAAAGCAGCTTTTGCTTGGAGGATAAAATCCAAATTGCCTCTGGGAAAGTACACAGGTCCTTCAAGGTTTGGTTTTAGTCTTTCTTTCCAGCCCCCTGACCATTACTTTTCCCAACTATAGACAGCGCCAAACTATCAGCTGGTTGTCTGCCATCTGATGATCTCAGGGTCTTGATAACTTTGCACAGACCTTTTCTTTAGCTAGGATGCCCTCCACCTACTCAGTCTGTGTCTGGCAAACTAAATTCAAGAGCCTGCACAAGAGTCAGCCCTAGGGCGGGGGTTGTAGCTCAATAGTAGAGCGCTTGCCTAGCATATGTGAGGCACTGGGTTTGATCCTCAGCACCATACAAATAAATAAATAAAAGTATTGTGTCCATCTACACTAAAAATGTTTTTTTTTTTTTTTAAAGGGTCAGCCCTGTACTTCTTTCTCCAATGGAGATGCAGCCACTCCCTGGTTTATCCCCACAGTACACTGTCCCTGCCTCCACAACGGGGCTTACCACTTCATACTGAATCTGTGACTCCATGGGATTATGAGCTTGAGGTGGAGACTATGATTTACTCACCTTCATCTTCAGGGCTCTACATAAGCATCGACTGCAATAATTATAGCAATAAAAATTATGGCAAATACTGGCCAAGTGCTTCTGTGCTGGGCAATTTTCTACAGCCCTTTTTCCATTTTGACTCTATAATATTGGCAACAACCTTATGAGTCCAGGGCTATTATTATCTCCATTTGACAGCAGAAAAAAAAAGAGGAAAAAATGTGACGGATTGGGCAAATAACACAGCTAGCAAACTGCTGTTTTCAACTCAGCTACAACGTAGAAGTACCAGAGATACTTTTTTAAAAAATATGGACTCAGGTCTGCTCAGGAACCACTGAAAGAGAAACTCTGGTGGGCTGGGACCTAGAGGATCTTATGAAAACTTTCCAGGGGGTTTTCATGTGCACCTAGTGTTGAGAACCACAGGTCTACTTATTTCCTTTTAAGAAACTTCAACTTGTTCAGAAGAGGGGAAAAAAGGATCTAGAGAACTTAGGTGGGGTGGGATGGGAGTGTAAAAAGAGACCCAAACACTGGCAGCTAAGAGTTCAGGAGCTTTGCAACCATGGTCCTTCAGGTCCCATCAAGCAGGAGACCCTGTAGAGAGCAGTGTGCCAGGCATTCAGGACATGCCACTCTGTCTCCCTCTGAACACTGCAGATAGGATCTCAGAGCTTCCCCTATCCCACACTTGGGCTGCAGCACCAGCTGTTGGAAGGGAGGTGGAGATAGTGCCTTTCTAACCTGGGAGGCAGAGGGAGGCTCAGGCTGAATTTCTGAGCATTTCTGAGCACATAGATTGTTTCCTCCTAATCTTCTCCAGAGACAGAACAGGTCCTGCTCCTCTCTGTGCACCAGCTGCTTCTTTGCAAAAAAAAAAAAAAGAAATCTATTTCCTCCCCTAAGTTAGAAAGAATAGCACAGTAACCACTTTCCATGTAGTCAAAAAGTTGTCAAATGCCAGCATTTGACCTTAAAAATGTTCACTTGATGAGTGTCTGACAGGCATTTGCTTATGTGGCAGCAATGCTAGCTGCTTTTTCAGGGAGGAAGAAGAAGCAAGAAGAGAAACTGGAGAGACTAGATGCAGAGAGAATGAGTAGTTGATCCTGGATGGGGAAAAATTGGAAGTGTGTTTTTCATGGAAGATGTAAAATACCTAGGAAAGGTGCATTACTAAATAAGTTTTAGGAAGAATCATGTGGGACAATGATGGGGATTCATGAAGGGACAGAGCTCAATCCTGTCCCAGAAACTGGGTCAGCCCAGCCTTGGGCATTTCAACCTCCAAACCTTGACCTCCTCTTCAGTGAAAGACAAACTGGTGTTCAGCATCTACTCCTTGAATAGATGAATATGGTTTAAATATGATTTGCGATTCTCAAGGCTCTACTGAAATTAAAGGCTTGGTCTTCAGAGTGGTGCTATTTGGAGATGGCAGAAACTAGTTCACTTCAAGTGTGTCCTTGGAAGAGACTGTAGGACCCAAGTCTCTTTCTCTGTGCTCCTAGTTCAAGTTGTAATCACTTGCTTGTTCCAACATGTGCTCCACCATCCACCATCTGGCATGTGCCTTCACTGGAATTTATCTGGTTCAAGTGCCATGCCCATGATCCTCCAAAACTGAGGTAAATAAATCTCTTTTCTTTGAACTCTCCTGTGTCAGGTATTTCATTACGGTAATGAAAAACTAACTATACATGGCATTTTCCAGCCTCCCTTGCAGCTAGGGCATAAGGTATTATGTAGGTTTAGTCATTTTATACTTTCAAGGTAATTTTAGAAGAAGGAATCAGGGTAGTGTTTATGCTCTTTCTTCTGGAAATCATGGGAAAGAGTTTATTTTATTCTTAAAATTTTGTTAATCTATTGCACTTACTAATTAGGATCATAAACACTGAGAAGCAAGGTACTGATGGTTTGTTCCAGAATGCAATTGTTCCAATGGAAACTTCCCGATTCCTAACATTCCTGACTGAGGCAGAAGCAACAGCCCTTCAGGCAGGCCAGTCTTACAGAATGGTCTCAAAATCTCCCAATGAGTTTTCAAGTTTGCAGTTCCTTATTAAGCCTCTTTCTCTCTTATTTTAAAGAAAGCTTTTTATTTTCTGAAACTGAGTCTAGACTGATACACATCTCCATTCTTCAGAGTGGGTATAAGGACCAAAAGACTCAGGAGAGGCAGCAGAGCAAAGCAGTTAAGAACATAAGCTCTGGGCTCAGATGGCCTGGGCTTAAATCCTGGTCCTGGCTTTTTCTTGCTTTGTAACCCTGGGCAAGTTCTTTAATCTCTGGTTCCTACATGATGGGGTTATTATAGGATTACATGAGATAATATATGGAGAATCCTCATCCCAATGCTTGGTTCCTAGTATGAATTCAATAAATGTTAGTTCTCACAGAGGCTCTGAATACTTCTGTTACAGTACTGTATGTCATATTGTATCCATTGGTCTTCTGTGAGCACAAACCCTGTCTGTAATGTGCAAGTAAAAAATGCTCCTGCCTCATCCTCCAAAACCGCTGGGATTACAGGCATGGGCACCCAACAGTTACATCACTCTTTAGGCCTCTTTGTTAGTGTCTGTTTACTTTTATCATATCCAGAATTCAAACAAGTTAGTTTGCTTGGCTTTCCAGCCAATAAGAAATCATAACTAGCAGTTTGTATGGAGTGGGACTTGGAAGGGTATTGAGATAGGTAGGCTTCTTCATGTACAATGAGAGCCAGGCCTGCTACTGAACTCTTCAGTTTCTTCAAACAGACTTTAAAAATCCCCCCTGTTCCGAGCAGTCCAATTAGACACACACACACACACAAGTGTAGACAGACATGTAAGTGCAGGACATGATGGGCATCTAGCATCTTTGTGCAAAGAGAAAGAAACCCTCTCCTCTGGATGAGCAGATGCAGTGTCCACAGTGGCTCACAGCTTAGAGTGTAGAACATGAGGTTTGCGCCATCCTTAACCATGTACCCATGGGCCTCACATATGCCACAGCTATGCTGTCCCCATCAGTAGGACAGCCCATGGAAACAAGAATCAGAAGAACTTTAACAATACACAGGAATATATCTGTCTGGGGTCAGAAAGTATAAAGTCAAATCACAGTACTTCATCTTCTCACGGTACCTGTGGCATGAGAGTGATATATAGTCATTAATACTGGTAATACCCACAGAAACTTTGAGAAAATCTGAATCATATTCAGTGTGGCCTGTATTAGAGACAGTTAGGCTGTTGAGACAGCCCATATGTTAAGGGCTGCAACAGAGAGACTCTCTTATTCAGACACAGGTGCCATCATCTAGGGACTGATGATGGTGGCCTGGCCAGGGTGGTGCCAACAGAGGCAAAGAGAAGTGGTCAGATTCTGGACGTATCTTGAAAGTAGAGTTAACAGCCTCTACCAGTGGATTAGATGTGTTAGGTATAGAGGGCAACAAAAAGACAGAAATCAGGATGACACTAAGTTTTTTGGGCCATGTACCTAGACAAATGGAATTGTTGTTAATTGAGATGGAGAAGACTCCAGGACAAGTAGGTTTCCAGTGGAAGATAAGCTTGTTCAATTTTGGCTTTAAGTTGGAGATCTCAATGGTTAAACATTTAAATGGAGATGCAGTGGGATGTAAGTCTGGGATTCAGAATAAAAATACAACTTCAGAAATTATGAGATAGTATATAAATCTAGGAACCACAGGTAGTCCATCAAGCCATGGACCTGAATACAATCACCCAGGAGCTAGTAAAGAGGTTAAAAACTGGCTTGTGAGGCTCACAGCACTGTGACAGGGAAACAAGGAGGGGCTAGCAAAGGAACCTGGCCAGCAGCCGCTACCGAGGAAGGAGAGACCCAATGGAATGGATGAGGAAACCGAAGGAAGAAAGTATCTCAAAGAAAAGCAAGTGATTGTATCAAGTGGTGACTAATGAGGATGAGGACAGAAAATTGTGCCCTGGATTTAGCGTTTGAATGAGGAGGTCATTGGTAACTTGGCAAAAACAATATTGGTGAAGTGATGGGGTGAAACACTGGTGAGGCCAGTTCAAGAATAATAGGAGGCATTTATAGAGGGGGAACAATCAAATCCTAGAAGCTGGGAGAAAATAGAAGGTCTAGAGATTTTTTTTTTAAGTGGAAAAAATAATAACACATCTATGTAGGAATGGGACTGACGAGAGTAGAAGGAGATTCATCCATGCAGAGGTTGAAGGGTGAATTGCTGGCACAGTGTTCTTGAGTAAGTGGGGAGGGTGGGAGATCCCACACACAAGTAGAGGGGCTGGGCCTGGTGAGCACTGCACAGGAGGAGGAAAGCCTGGTAACTTCAGAGCTGCAGGTCAGGGGTGTGTGCATCGGTGGGACTTGTAGAGGTCCTTTTTATTTCTATTTTCTCATTAAAATAGGAAGCAACAGATTCCCCAAACTTGAAAAATGATTGATGAATAATAAAACTCATCTGTCAATCATACCAACATTCATCAAAATAAAGTTACATGGGTCAGATTGAGTTGCAAAAAAATCTATACATTTTGGGAAGCCAAGAAGCAGAATGATATTAACTTACTTTGTTAAAAAAAAAGACCACAGGATATAGCAAAGCATTTATATGCAGGTTGATAGACCTAAAGGATGACTCCCTCACTCCCTCAGGAGCCTCTGTTAGGCAACACGTGGTTTATCATAGAAACATAGAAGTTACTGAAGTACAACAGTCATCAGGGCAGAAATTTCTTTTGATTCACACATGAATCCCTAATGCCTAAGAGTATGTGCAAAGTAATAGGTGCTCGGTAGATAATTATTGAATGATTGACATCAAAGCCAAGGGAAACCAGAGTATGCTTCACTTAAAAGGATACAGAAATTATTTTAAATGATCTGTTTCTAAATTCTCAATTTTTCACCATTTAAGCAAAAGTGTCCATATGGCCACAGTGCTGCCATTTTCCTCCAAACACTTTGTTCCTGTGAAGTGACTAAAGAATATTGCTTATGGCTCTGCTTTTATGGGATAATTTCAGAGGCTTCAATCCATAAATTCACTTTGTAGTTGAAAAGCTGGCAGAATCGCTGTGCAGAATCTAAATCGGCTCTCTAATCTTATCTGGCCCAATCTCGTTATTAAATGGTGATGGAGATCATAATGTTTAATGGGTAAAATGCCGGCCACCATCTGCTGGTGAGTTGGACACCTACACTGAGAGACCAGATATGGTTATGGAGATTCAAAACAAGGTCCTCTGGTATTTAAGTTATGCCAACTTGCTACCATATGGCAATCAGAAGCTAAATAGAAGTGCTATGCTTTGTATTCTGGGTCTAGGGGCCTCTTTGTCATTGTCTTTTGTTTGATCTTCTTTGTAAACAGCAGGATCCCGGAGTAAGCTAATTGTTCTTTATTTTCCTTTGCTTGGCAAGGAATGTCCTCACATCGATCCATACGCTGCACACTGCTGTGCCATCTTCCCACACAAGGGCTGTGCAAGCACTTTTGCACTCTCTCAGAGCCTCAGGAGAGGTGCATTGCGGTATGGGATGAGCTCCTGAGTCAAGGAGGACAGGTGACTTTTCCTTAGAAGAAGGACAGGGCGGATTTTAGCCCCAGCTTACCTGTTTAGCAGGAGTTATTGACAGACACCAGTGATGAATTTGGAGTAAACGAACTTCTTTAATTAAGGTGTTGGATTTAGTGCTGTTTAAAGGAATCAGCCTTATTAAAAAACAAGCCAAACTTGGCAAGGTCCTCCTCCCCTTGGGCCCTCTCACCTGCACAACCTAACCCCATTTAATAGCCTGTACGATATGCACTTCTCCTGTGGGACTTCCTGGTTCTGTGGGCAAACAGAAGGAAACCATGAGCTCTTATTCCTTTATAGCAAGAGGAATTTATTTTCGACCTTCTGTTCTAAATCTTACGTGTGCTTTTAAATTAAAGACGTAATGGAAGCAAACAAGGAAAGGTCAAAAATCCATAAGGAATGATTCCAATTGTAAAGTGCAATTTTCTGACCCCACAAACAGGTTATTTATGGGTGTGTCTTCCTCCCTCTTCCAGAGGAGGGCTGAAGACTTATTTAGGCAGACAAGCAAAGGAGAGTTATAGGAAGGGAATCTAGGGGTCCATGGGTCCTCTTGTGTTGGTCTTCTTCACCAGAGTAGTTCACACAGGTCACAGGTTATTTTCCTTCATGCTCTATAAGTTTCTTGCTTGACATTAAGATTATCCTAACATAGACTCAATGGTGAAATCTCTTCAGTCTATCTATTGGTATGTCCAGATCTTTGTCAAGATATTAACTAAGTTGCATGTATTTCAAAATCTAGGAAATTCCATTGACACGTTGTGAATATTTGAGATTTTTTTTTTAAATTTCAATTCTGGGTTTAACTTTTTCCTTAAGCTACTTTATAACTATTGAGGCAATAGTTCTATTTCACATTTTTTTTTTTTTGCTAACAAAGGAAAAAAAATAACCTCCTAGCATTTTAGGTTAACATTATTTAAAGCAAAAGGAGAAAGGAGAAGAGAAAAAAAGGGCAAACATACAATAAAATGAATTGCTTTAAATTTTTTCTTTCTTTTTTTCAAATAAGCATGAACCAGTGACATTTTTAATTATTAACAATTGTTTTTATACAGTCCTGTGTTTTACTGCCATGTTTATTTTTATCCAAAACTCTCAAATATCTCACACATTCATTATGCTCAATACATGACATACCCCATGCTCAGCTCTTGGGGTTCAGAGATAAGCAAGATGTGCCCTTCCCCTCAAGGAATTTATAATCTGGCATCATTCAGCCAATGAGTTGTTTCAATTATGAGTTGGAAAATTGAATGAAATGACTCCATAATTTTCAAGTAGACATTTCTGTTTTTAAGAAGCTACAGTAGAAGCCTGGAACATGGATTCCAAGCTCTAGTTTTATATATCACAGATTCCACACACACACACACCCTTACCTCCTATAATCTTCCCTGAATTTGTGCATTTACTAGAAGGACTACAGAAATGTGATCTTTTCCTGAGCGAAGTGAACAGACTTAAGATTCCTTTCTTAAGAATCTACCCAGAAACAGGACCAGATAAAATGTGGGGTTTTAGTTGCAGAATAATCTGGAACTCTAAGATAATCTTTAGAGCCTTCCAAGGCTGAATTAGTTGTCATATAACATGATTATCCAAGCACACACCATGCTGAGCCATGCAGTGCCTGAACTTCTTACCTATGGAAACTGTAAAAAAAATAAATGGATGTTGTTATAAGCTTCAAGGTTAGTAGTGATATGTTAGAGCTGCAATTAAAAACTCATGCATCAATGATACCAATGTATAAAAAAACTATCCCAAAATGTTAGAATGCCAATAGCTAAGCTTTGAGTATTTTTCAAGAATCATCATAGAATATTTAAGCCTATTGTTCACCTCTTTTTGGAGTCCCTTTGGAATTGTTTCATTTTCCTCTTTGTTTCTACAGTTTTTTTTAACTCCTCTGCAAAAGGACACATCCATTTGTTTATGGATTCCTTCATCAAATATTTATTATATATCAACTATGTATGTGTCTGGCACTCAGTTGGGCATTAGGAGGTAAAATCAGACTAAAAAATGCTCACTGCACATCAAGAACTCACAGACACAAAAACAGATCATTGTGTACAGTTTGGATACTCAAGTCTGAAGGTTAAATATGGTCACATAGAGCACTGAAGGCAGGTAGCAGGCAACTTGGTGACTTTGCCATGGTCAGAAGCCTGGCTCTCAGCCCAGTGGGATCAAAAGCCTGTGCTGTGGCTCACTGGAAAGAGATTCTCTTAGAGATGGACTTCTATTAACCAAGCTCATTATGACTGCTATATATTAATACAAATCCAATTAGGACCCATTAAAACACAATAATAGCTACATCTCTAAAACTGAATGGAAAACTAATATCAGTGTCTTATATGTCTGTAGGCAAGTACGTGGGAAGCAATATTATAATAATCAGGATGACAATCTATTAATTTACAACAAGAAATTAAACTGTCAAGTTGACAGGTCTGACCAGCACGTTGAGATTTTTTTTTTAAAATTTTTATTCTGGATGAAAAAATGGGGAGCCAAATGATGGCATTTTAATGGACTTAAGAAGTGTGACTTTGCTAAAATAGCTCGACAGATTCTTACCCACAGCAAGGATGACCTCACTGAGGAGAAAGGAGCATTTGCTCAGCCAGGGTTTCCTCTACCCATGAGCTGACGTGGCCAAGTCTGACTCTTGCTATAGTTCCAGCCACGGTGTCACACTGTATTTCCATAACAGAGTACAATGGAGACGATTATATTTTTATTGAATCATTGCAATCATTTTTCAGTTTTCCTTTAAGGTTACTCCTGAGTCATTTTGGTTTGAATTCAGGATATTCCTACACTGCATCTCCATTTAAATATTTAACCATTGAGATCTCCAACTTAAAGCCAAAATTAAACAAGCTTATCTTCCACTGGAAACCTACTTGTCCTGGAGTCTTCTCCATCTCAGTTAACAACAATTCCATTTGTCTTGTTACATGGCCCAAAAAACTTAGTGTCATCCTGATTTCTGTCTTTTTGTTGCCCTCTATACCTAACACATCTAATCCACTGGTAGATGCTGTTAACTCTACTTTCAAGATATGTCCAGAATCTGACCACTTCTCTTTGCCTCTGTTGGCACCACCCTGGCCAGGCCACCATCATCAGTCCCTAGATGATGGCACCTGTCTCTGAATAAGAGAGTCTCTCTGCTGCTGCCCTTAACATTATGGGCTGTCTCAACAGCTTAACTGTCTCTAATACAGGCCACATTGAACATGATTCAGATTTTCTCAAAGTTTCTGTGGGTATTACCAGCATTAATGACTATATATCACCCTCATGCCACAGGTACCGTGAGAAAATAAAGTACTATGACTCGATTTTATACTTTCTGACCCCAGACAGATATATTCCTGTGTATTGTTAAAGTTCTTCTGATTCTTGTTTCCATGGGCTGTCCTACTGATGGGGACAGCATAGCTGTGGCATATGTGAGGCCCATGGGTACATGGTTAAGGATGGCGCAAACCTCATGTTCTACACTCTAAGCTGTGAGCCACTGTGGACACTGCATCTGCTTATCCAGAGGAGAGGGTTCCTTTCTCTTTGCACAAAGATGCTAGATGCCCGTCATGTCCTGCACTTACATGTCTGTCTACACTTGTGGGTGTGTCTAATTGGACTGCTCAGAACAGGGGGCTTTTAAAGTCTGTTTGAAGAAACTGAAGAGTTCAGTAGCAGGCCTGGCTCTCAATGTGCATGAAGAAGTCTACTTGTCTCAATACCCTTCCAATTCCCACCCCATACAAACTGCATTTACTACTTAAGATTCCTTATTGGCTAGAAAGCCAAGCAAACTAACTTGTTTGAATTCTGGATATGATGAAAGTAAACAGACACTAACAAAGAGGCCTAAGGAGTGATGTAGCGGTTGGGTGCCCAAGCCTGTAATCCCAGCGGCTCAGGAGACTGAGGCAGGAGGATTGCAAGTTCAAAGCCAGTCTCATCAAATTAGCAAGGACCTAAGAAACTCACTAAGACCCTGTATCAATATAAAAATTTTAAAATATGGTCTGGGATGTGGCTCAGTGGTTAAGCATCTATGTTTTCAATCTTGCTCTTCAAGAATCTCTTTTGCTTGGGATCTTGATTCTGGATAAGAAACTACTAGAGAAATGGAAGTTTATGGGCTTGAAATTATACCCAAATATATTAATTTCTCAAGATCATTACCCAACCTTTTAAAAAGCATATTCATATCAGAGCAACCTTTTCTATAAAGACTACTTGAACCCTACACTAAAATGTGATTGAAGTCATTCTAATCCTATTTCCTAGTATCCCCCCTTAGCACCCGGTCTGTCTCGGTGTCTGCAGTTTAGGTCTAACATTGCCTAGCTGGAGATTCACTCCTATTGCTTCATGAATTATCCCACTGTTCTGCTAAGCAAGGGGAAAATATCCACTCTGATTTCTTGATGTAGAAAACTGGAGACATATCAATAAATAAATAACACATGAAATGTTTTTAGCTTTTAATGAAATAGGAAAAATATAAAAATAATCTTAAAATATGACATATAGAAACTAAAAACCTGCCCATTCAATGAATCAGTACAGTTCTCAGACAGGGATTTATTTCTCAGGACTGATTAGGTTAAAAAGAGAGCAAACAAACTGTTCAACTACTGAAGGTTCATCCTGTGCTCCTCATTTTTTAAGAGACTGAACCGAAATGGTGGTGTGTACTCTAGGTGTTGTTTTACTAAAAATACAAAGCCAAAAGCATGTATTGGGGTCACTGAGACAAAGGGGGCATGGCTCGGTCATGTTATGGGGCAGAGGTGCTAGTCCGAGGTGACTGAAGGTTGCTGGCAATACCCCTTATTTGGGGCTAGTCTCCCAGAACCAACTAGTGAAGTGGAGATACAGCTGGATTAATTTTTAGCCCAGTTTATGATTTTCCACCAGTAGAGCATGTGGTGCTACTTCCCAAAGCACTAAATTCTTCCTCCTACAGCACAACACTATCTTGTCTTGTTCTATTTATTTTCCTTAAGTATGTGTGACTTGCAGAGCATTAGCACATCAAAACATATGTTTCCTAAGCCTGTTCTCACATCTCACCTTCACTTAGACTTTCAAGGTCAGAGCTATTTGTGGCTATCCACTTAATTGGACTTAAAATAAAAGGCAGCAGAAAATAGTGGATTTGTAATGGTCCTTCTTCGTAAGCATAAAAAAAGCAGTCTAGCTCATCTGAATGCCATTTAAATAAATCAGCCTCTTGATCAGGGCCACAAAATTCCATCCACCAGGCCACCAGTTACTATGCAGCTGATGCAAGCCAGAAGCAATGGAGTGGATATTTCCTGGGCCCTTTGGAAACCACCAGAGCTTTGAACCAATTGTGCATTAAAAGCGTAATCATCTGTTTACCCTCAGAATGTGCACATTAATCAGGTTCGCAGGATTAGTGTTCATACTAGACAATGATGGAGTAGATCATTACTAGTATTGTTATTATTTACAGTATATAGCTCCATACATTTACAAAGCTTTGTACAAGATGAATGCAAATGTTCCTAGGGCCTGGAATGGGAGGAGTTGTATGTATTTGGAGAGAATAGGTAGGCAAACAGATTGGCCTATGACCCAGATGTATAAAATTAAGTACCAATGTCAGACGGCAAATTAGGCCAAGTTCACACTGAGGAGTGAAGAACTGTAGCCAATTGCTCTATTGAGAGGGCTTCTGGACAAGAAATAGGGAAGGGAGATTTGATGGTAAGAAATTCTTAGATGAGACAGAGAAAACAACAAGTGGGCAAAGAAGGGTGATACAGCAACCAGATGACCAACATCCTGGGTCCAGTGTGCAAGTAGATTTGCATTTCTGGGCTCTCCATAATCAGGCGGTCCTGGATGCCAAGTGACTCTGGGATCCTCCCCCAGTCCTTAGCTTCAAGGGGTTCATTTTTTTCCCCCATGACCAACTTTCCCCCAAAGCTCCCAGGGAGGAGGGAACTTCAGGGTTGATCTAGATATGTCTCTAGCGTAATATGAAACAGCTTAGATCCCTAAAGGTTCCCAGCCTTGGAGCTGCTCCATCAGTAGAGCATCTTTTCTAAAAGCCCACAGAATGGCAGGAAGTATTTGAAAGTCATATATCTGATAAGGGACTGGTAACCAGAATATATAAAGAATTCTAAAACTCAACACTAAAGCAAATAGCCCAATTTAAAAATAGCCAAAGGATTTGAATAGACTTTTCTCTAAATGCTCATAAAAAGATGCTTGACATCATTCATCCGTCAGGGGAATGCAAATCAAAATCACACTGAGGTGCCACTTCATACCCATAAGGATGAGAGGAGCCAAAAAAGATAATATGAAATGTTAGCAAAAATATAGAGAAATTGGAACTCTCATATACCATTGGTGGGAATGCAAAATGGCGCTGGGACTTTGAGAAAACAGTTTGGCAGTTCCTTAAAATGTTAAACTCGGAGTTAGCATATGGCCCAGCATTTCTATTCCTAAGTATATAACAAAGAATATTGAAAATATATATCCACACAAGAGCTTTTAAACAAATACCCATTGCAACATTATTTACAATGATACAAAAGGATAAACAATCCAAATGGCCCTCAACCGATAAATGGATTAAAATGTTTATATCCATGTAATGGGATACTATTTGACTATAAAAAGGTATAACATGAGTAAACCTTAAAAGTTTTATGCTAAATAAAAGAAGCCAAACACAAAAAAGTCAAATATTATGAGGTTTTATTTAGATGACATGCGCAGAATAGACAAATCTTTAGTGACAAAGTAGATTAGTGGCTACTGGGGAACGGGGAGAGGGAAGATGGGGGAGGGACTCCTAGTGGGTATCAGGTTTCTTTGAAGGATGATTAAAATGTTCTAAAATTAGTGGTGATAGTTATATAATTTTGAATATACTAAAAAAGCACTGTACTGTATACCTGAGGTGAATGTTGTAGTAAATGAATTAAATCTCAAAAGAGCTCTTATAGAAAAACTAATAGAGAAACACTATATAATGCTAGAAGACAAGGAAAACTATTTAGGACCACAGCTGGAATAATCTGGCTTTTGGAATTGAAGGCCCTTATCTTCCCTCACACCCAATTTAAAACCTGAGAGCACTGGAGTATTTCTAATCCCTTCTGGTTTTTTTCTTTTTAAATAGGAATTTATTATTTGCATTTGACTTTAATACATAAGCCACAACATTTTATGACTGATCTCTCCAGACATTTATCATTTCATCACTACCATGATCAACTTCTTGAAGCATTAAATGCACTTTGCTCTTCTACCCATGACAGTGAGCCCAGCACCCTCTACTGCAGGGGCCCAGTTAGTTACCAAATCAAGGGGAGGTTCAATCTGAGACAGAAAACACAGATGCTAGCAAACCAACACAAAGTATAGCGATGATGAGATGAACATGTGAATAACTAAGATTAAATACTGATGACATATATAAGAAAAAAAGTAAATACAATTTTAGGGCAGCAATAGGAGGGCTCAAGATAATTTCATGGTTGAGAGAGGTTCAGTTTCACAGATAGGAAAACTGCTACTCTCTTAATCCTGTGCAAGAGTAAAGGGAGAGCAAGTTGAGGTCCAAACATTGAGGGTTTGACTAGCAGGGGTTAGTTGAGGGAACTGCATATTCATATGACTTCAAAGGAGGGGCAGAGATGGGGAGCATGCAAAATAAAGCAAGGGCCTGAAATGTTGGGAGAAAAACATTGTGGGGAGAGAGACAAGACTGAGAGCACACCAGATCAGAGAGGGAAGAAAATCAGAGCAAAAGAGGCTGGGAGTAGAACATCTTAAGTAGAACATCTTGGATGGTGATGGTGATGGTGGTGGGGGTATGGAGGGGTGCTGGTAAATATTTTTCCTATTCAATCTAACTCAAAATTCACAGTTTGCCTATGAAGAAAATTCTAGTATTTTCTTAACTTAGGGATAAGCTAATAATATAAGCCCAAAGAGGGTTAAGTAATAGGTCAACAATCACACAACTAGGAAGCTCCATTCTATCAATAACACACAATTCCATGGTGTTAATGCTTAACCAGCACACTTCTTCTCAGAAAACAAAGTAATAGCTTTCTAGAATATACCAATGGTCAGTGTTCTCCACAGGCTAAAAATAATAGAAGTAGTTCAACACATAACTTGATTGTTATCAGTTGCAGAGAGAAATGAACCTAAGTTCAAATGAGCCTTCTTGAGTGTTGGTGCAACAGATAACAGGTAGTGAGTGCGAAGAAGAGGAGCCCAAGATGAGCCTGCAGTTCTTCCTGCAGTGGGCTTGCCCAGTTCCATGTCCATCAAGCAGTAAAAGAGAAAGCTACTTGCAGAACACCACTAGCTCATTTGGCCTTTTCCAAGAAGGTGCTATAGATTGGTAAAGAAGCCTTATTACCTTTCCAAAGGAACTTATTTTCTTTAATTAGAATTCTTAGTTGAAAAACACTCCTCCTATCAAGGTAAATTCAGGGCTTGGCTAGGTAATGAATTGTCAATCCATCATTACACACAAGTATACAGTTGGCCCTTTGTGCCCATGCATTCAACCAACGGTGGAGTGAAAATATTAAAAACGAAATTGTGTCTGTATTGAACATACATACATTCATACAGTATTTTTCCTTGTTATTATTTTCTAAACAATACAGCCTACCAATGCAGCATATGCTGTGTTAGATACAGGTAATCTAGAGAAAATTTAAAATATATAGGAGGAGATATATAGGTTATTTGCAATACTAGACCATTTTATATAGGGGACCTGAGCATCCTCAGATTTTGGTACCCTTGTGGGTCAATGGAACTGATTCTCCATGGATACAGAGGCATGACTATAATTGTTTCTTTCCCATTCATAGAGAAGTACAGAGTTATCAGAAGTACAGAGTTACCAGGTCTGGGGACCTTAGATATAAACTGGTTTACATGCTTGGTCCATCGATATGCAGCCATTTTGTTGGATAAAAGAAACTCCATTTCTCCAGGTTTAGTCCCTGCCAATGCACAATTCTGAGTGCATCCTTTAAAGCTGTGAACACAGCATTAAATATGGCCTCATGCCCAGACCTTTTCCAAAACCACCAATTTTACCAGTATTAGAATCACGTCTGTATCATTTGGTTTACAAATCCAACACTTCATAAAAAGGAAACCAATCTAATTGAAATGCAGCTTCAGCCTTCTTGTTGAGGTTCTGCTTCTCTGTGATTTCATAACCTTTCTCTTCACCCACGTTTATTTTCCACCTGATGACAAGCTCACTGGGAACCACGGATATGTTGAGGCTCAGCAAACTCATGCTGCAATCGATACTCTCCTTACCCTGCAATCAGCCTATTTCAAAGCAAGATGGCAATACAAAGTTTGATGCATGTCAGCCTCTCAGAACTCCACAGGCATCTACATTGGCCAGAGAGCCAGAGTTACCCAACTGGACACAAATAGTTTGTGTGCTTGGGGAGGAAGCTGCAATGACACGTAGATCCAGTTCTAAATAACTGAAAGAATCCCAATTACATGTACTTAAAAGTCCCTTGGGTTTCATGGCTCTGAAACTCTAAACTAGAAAAAGAAGTTGAAGATAAGAAACAAGGGTAGCATCAGCCCAAAGGGCACCTTAATTAAATAAGAAAAGGTGGCCCTTCCTCTAGGTAGCCACAGTCCCATACCAAAGCACACTGCATTTCTGCCCCTACTCATCCCTTTGATCAGATGGATACCCTTGAGCAATATACTTCTAGCACAGCTTGGGTAGAGTAGCCCTGCTGAGAGGAAGTATGAGAAAAAAGAAATTTCTTAACATGTACTTTCAAAAACTAGGATTATGACCCATTGGAAGGTCATAAAATTATTTTAGAAGGTTAAAATATTTTTAATTAATGGAAAATGTAAGAAAGCTAAAGTGCCTTGCACTTAGATTTTACTTTTATATGTATATCTAATATGTACATATGTAAGTGAGGTCTATGTACATATATCTTTTGGATTGAGATGTAAAATATTTTTCTCTTTTTCAATTGGTGCATTATAATTATTCATAATAATGAGATTCATTATACCATATTCACAAATGCATATAACATGATTTACTCAATCTCATTCCTCAGTGCCTTCCCTTTTCCTCCCCTGATTAACTTACTCTACTCATCTCCCTTCTATTATTATTTTTATTATTTCAATTAGTGCATTAAAATTTTATACATTACAAAATATATTATATATATAAATATATAACGTACATACATTATACTTTATTACATACATGCATATTTGTGTACATATGTACATATTATATATGGTATATACATATATATATATTTATGTATATATGATTCATTGAGGTATATTCAAACATGAACATAGCATAATTTGGTAGATATGGTTCCTCAGAACTTCCCATGCCCTTCCTTCTCCCTCCTTCTGGATTCTCCTCCTCTATTTATTCATCTCCCTTCTACCAAGAGTGTAACATATATTTCTTAGTGTGGATCACGGTCAAAAATACTTGAAATCCACTGACTAAAAGAGAGCTTGATATAAAAAGTGAATCTAATTTGAAAGCTTGCTTTGTTTTTACTCTGAACTGCCCAATGAGAAGCACTAATATAGAATTAATTAGATGCATTTTTGGAGTCAGCCAGATTCAAGTTCAAGTGCAGTTTAAATACCACTAAATCTGGGCCTTGGGTAATCATTGGTTTCCTGATCCTCAGATTCCTGATCTGCAGGTAGAGATAATAATATCATTTTCAGAGTGTGGACATAATAAGTACCTGGTGTGGCGCTATGCCTGGTTTTCAGATCCCTTTCTGCTCTTGACTTATGGGAGACAAGCAGAGTCCAAAAATCACCAGCAGGTTAGGGACACACATGCAGCGTCAAGGAAGGTTTTCACTGCCAGAAGCCACAAATGCTGAGAAGGTCTAGGGTTCTGCAGTAAACTTTAAATGACATTCCCCCATGCACAATGTTTTCCCATCTGTCTGGAAGAGCTATCTCGCACAGCATGCTTAAGCTAAAATGATAGTTTGATAAAATGCTTTAATTAATTAAAATGCTTTAATTTAATTAATTAAAGCATTTTAGTGAAAATATTACCTGTAAACCAATTAAAGAAAAGTTAAGGCTAGTCTCTGATCTTCTGTTAGAGTAAATATATTAGATTGCTATTTTGGCCCAGTTGGGATATTTCACAGATTAATAATTAGAGCTTCTGAGTATAGAAATGACAAACTGAAATCTCAGTATATTAGGTCATCTCAAATGTATTAGATCTTTTTAATCTATTAGGTCATGTAGGTCAAAGCTCCCTTTTCCAGATGAGCATATTGGCATCCCGGGAGGTAGAAAATTTCCCAAGGTCGTATAGCAAGGGAGCAGATCCCAGTTCCTGGGGCATCTCCCAACTCCTTTGTTACAGGCCTTCTCTTCAGAATAATTCACCAATTAAAACAAAAACAAAAACTGTTTTATTTAGGTGGGAAATGTGGGGAAGGATGAGAACTAAAGTTAGTGAGTCTCAGTATAGATTTGTAAGAGATCTTTGTATGAGTCATCACAGGGAACTTTAAAATTGACACAAAAGACACATAGGAAACAGGCAATCTATAAAAGAAAGACTTAATTTGTCATAAACATATGTTTCAAAGCTCAACCCCCAAATTAATCAGAGAAATGTAAATTGAAACTAATTAAAATGCTACATTTCACCTTTCAAACTGGAAAACATTGAAAATTATAATATTCAACACTATCAAGTATGTAGCAAAGTGGCAGAAACTTAAAAGAGCTCATAAACTTTAGTCTAGAATTTCTGCTTCTACAAAATCAGAAATTCATGTATAAGGTAATTTATTGTAGCACTTCTTATGGCACTAAAATATTACAATACATGACAACACAAAAAAGGCTCTCTGTATTATAATTCTAAACAGCATATAACATTTTAGAATTTTTTTAAAGCCTTCGTTTTTTAAAATATTTATTTTTTAGCTTTAGGTAGACACAATATCTTTATTTTATTTTTATGTGGTTCTGAAGATCGAACCCAGTAGCTCACACATGCCAGGCGAGCATGCTACTACTTGAGCCTATTCCCAGCCCCTAGAATTCTTAATGACATATGACATGTTCATCACAGGCTAAGATTTTTTAAAACTGTATTAAAATTGTAAATATTCTATATAACTTTAAAATTGTGCATATCCAATACTACCTTCAATTTATTGAAATAAATAGTTATAGATACATGTATATAAACATGTGTATATGTGTGTATATGAGAAGTCTGGAAAATATATGCAAGAGTTGTCTTTGGATGGTGCACAGTTATTTTTGGATGGTGCAATGTAGAGATTATAAGCTATTTAAGATTTTCTTTTTAAAGTTTTGATGTTTTTATAATCTTGTGCAATGAATACATTGCCCTAATATCTGGATAAAAAAATGTTATTTAAAAGGCAAATCTAAAATTTAAAGTGGCCCCATATAAAAAATTTCTTATTAGAATTGCCTCAGAATTGATTTGACTAAGATTTTTGCTGTTGGTAGGATTTTTGTTGATGAGGAGTGTTACTACCATGGTCAGACTGTGTTAATCATTTTGAGCATATAGCAGCAAATTTTCAGGTCAGTGCCATTGTTGTATGTAGTTCCTTTTGATAAATCAATGGTCTGAAACATATATTTTTGGCAACATGATGCCTTTTTCAATATATTACTTCCTGAAATGTTGGATGTTATAGTTTTAATATACTTTTAAAATACCCAATTTTGTTAGTGAGGAATTAGGGATCTAATTCCCTAATTCCAGAACACACTGTAAGCATAAATCCAGAGGCATCTGTTGTGTTGCTTTGACTCCCAGGTATCTGCCATTTCCCAGTGGCCTAGAGATAGGCTATTAGAAGCTACCAGCATGAGATCTGATGAGGGGAGGTAGTTCAAAGATATCCTTTCCCTGGAAGCTGGGAATGTTGAGGGCCATACTCTTGATGGGTGGATAAGGAGGAAAATCTACTTAGCAAAGGTAGGATTTGCCTATTTTGGTGGGATGTGCCTACTTTGGTTTTGGCAGGGGGGACTCTTCCTTAAGAATTTCTAGACACAGGCTTATTTGTGTGGGTTTGAGATCTGATTCACCTACTACCTGGGTAGGAAAAAAGTCAAACATTTATATTAGAATGGTTCCAAGTTAGTAATAATCCCAGGCCCTTAGCAGAAGAGCAATACCTCTGAAGGAATGCACTTAAAAACCTGTCAATAAATTCCCACAAGTAAAGTTGTAATGAACATTTGTCCCAGATTAAATCATTGAGTCTTAAAATAAATCACTTAATATAAGGAAGCAACCCCCACACAGTCAAGACTCAATAAAACAAAAAAACTAGACCCATGATTGTATTGACACTGAAATTATCAAACATGAAATAGAAAATAAGTATATTTAATATGTTTAGAGGAATGAAAGTAGGCATTAAGAGCAAAATGAGAGTAAGAAACAATGAAAATCAATTTGGCCACTTTGAAAAAGAGCCACAAAGAATTTGTAGAAATAAAAAATATGATGATGAAAATCAATAGATGAACTTCAGCAGGTTAGACAAAACTGAAGAGAAAATGGGAAATTGGAAGACAGAAAGAAATGACTAGAATGAAGATCAGAGATAGCAAAAGGTTGAACAGTGAAAATGAATGAAAAACATTCAGGATGGTCCCAGGAATACCTAATGGGAATTCAAGAAGGTAACACAGTGAGAACAAGAGGGTAGAGACACGAAGCCTCAGAGTCAGGAAGCCCAGTGAGTCACAAGTAGGGGACCCAGAAATGAGGCAAACATGCCTGACATGGCTTAAGGAAAATGCTGAACAAGGAAAACAAAGTCTTACCAGGAATCACAATTCACCCCGACAGTATCTTTTCAACAGTAAAAATGGAATTCATACACAGTGAAATGTTTTTTTTCAAAATGGGAAGAGAACATCATTTTTTACCCATCAAAACTACCTTTCAAGAACAAAAGCAAAATACATTTCTAAGCAAATAAAAACTAGGGACATTTACTATTAATAGAATCTTGATTAAGGAATTTATAAAGAATATGCATCGGAAATAGAGGGAAAAATTAGGAAAAAATCTGATATACAAAAAAGCAATGAGGAGGGAAACTGGTAAAACTGTGGGGAAATCTAAACATATTGACAACATAGTGTCAATGCCTAATTTGTGGATTTAAAAAAAAAATTAAAGCTATACCTCAATAAAACTACCACAAAACATCAAGGTAAAACATAAATCCCGGACTTTGAATCTTATATAAGAGAAAAGAGGTGGTTGAGTTAAAACACTTTAAGAGTACCAGGTTGCTTAGCTAACATGTAAAGACACTAATTTTGTCCTGTGTTAAGTTAAATATAAATATTACATTTTCTAATGTAAATACTTTAAAAAGAATATAATGTCTAAATTCTAAACTATTATAGAGAGAAACAGATTTAGGGAAAAAAAGCAACAAAAAAGACAAGGAAAACTATAAAAAATAAACAGAAAGAACAAACTGAAAGCATAAAAAGAGAGTGATAGAAAAGAATCCAAGTATAACAATAATCACAATCAGCAAACTAAATAATCTAGTTAAGAAAATGATTGTGAGACTGACAATCTGACATTTCAAACAAAGTTCAGGTATATTCTGTTCACCAGAGATTTACCTAAAAAGAAGGTTGAAATTTTTTTAAAAAATGAAAAAATAAAACCTGCCGAATTCACACTGTAAAGGTACTTGTGTTCCCAGTAGCCAGAGAGAAGCTTAATATAACAATCCCATCTTTGCTAAATTTGAAATAATTTGTACATACACACACACACACACACACACACACACACCTCAGTATGTCAAGGGTTGGGGGTGGGAGGGTAGAAGGGAAAGGTAGGGAGAGGAGAGGAAAAGGGGAGGGAGGAGAGTTGACAGGGAGGATGTGGTGTCTTCTTTTCTCCCTTGCCTGAAGGACTGACCAAGTTTAGGTCCTCTCTTGCCACAGGAAACCTCAGCGGTAAGGGGAACAGCCAGAGGCAATTTGAATTTAATGTCCTGAAAACTCCTAGGCTCTTTTGGGTCTTAAAATGCTTCACTTACCCTCTGAAACACATGTAGTAACTGATGGGTTAGTAGAGGAAAAGAAAATAAGAAAAATACCACCATGCTGCAACTCTATGTAAAAAAACATCATATTCATAGGCATCTAGTCAGTGAAGCATTTTAATGCCTAAATTCTCTTTCTTTTGAGAATAGGAAATTAGTTTCCACATTCATCAACAAGCATATCCTCTTATTTTCATAAGGACAATCTTGCCTTCCTTGAAGTTTGAACATTAATTTTACTAATTAATTAGGCTTGGGGGTGAGTTTTATAAGATTTTGAACCTTAAGCCAGCTTTGGGCTGCACATGGGCATTTATAACATTATTTATGATTTAATACATTAAATACTTATATAAGGAGTATTTAGGTTGTTTTAATTCTGATTTTCTCAAGAATATCAATAACAATTTAAACCACAAAAACTGTTTACAACTTTTTAAGCATACACACTGAGTAAAGGTTCACCTAAATTGCCAAGGAGTCTGCTTCTCCAACTATCCAGCTTTAGCATCTTTATTTAGATCATTCCCTTTATTAGAACCTGGCCGACTTGCTGTCAGATTACAGTGCCAAGTCTACAAGGTTAAATACCATGGACAGCTGCTTTCTAGGCCAATGACAGCCTTGCACGGTAGCAGATCAACGGGATCCCAGCAGTCAGGCCAGGCACTCAGCAAAATGTGCTTGGCTGTCCTGAAATTCAACTGCTTTACATCCTGCAAGATGCAAGTTTATTCCTAGCTAGCTATAATAGATTTTAAGAAGAGGGTCCTAGTCATTTATAAACTACCCTGTAAACAAGTCTATTAGTACAGATATTATTAAACCCCAGTCAATGTCCTCCTTATTTCATGTAAAATTCTACAAAAAACTTTCAGGACCAAAAAAAGTCATTTGGAGATTTCTTGGGAGTTTACAATAATACTTAAACTGCATATATTCACCACATGTAAACTAGGGCATGTGAATATTGTAATATGACAGATATTTTATGTCTCTATGGGGTATGACAGCCTGCTTAACTCAGTGATTTGTTGCAGTAAATTCAATCTTTAAGGAATGATTTATAATCTCAAATCTAAAGTAATTGATTCTGATTCATTTTCATTTAAGAACAGAACATAAAAGGAAAGGAACTAATATTTATTGAACAATCCATATTTGCCAAGGACTTTGTTAAACACTTAACAATAATGTCTCTTCATTTAATAGTTTCCCCAAACATATAAAGTAGGTATTATTACTCTCATTTTCCATATTAGGAGATTGAGGCTCAGACAGTTCAAATGATTTCTCCAAGGCCTCTGGGCTTATTATATGGCTAGGCTTAAAATCCTTTCCTCCCTGAGTTGAAGCTCCAGAGTCTCTCCACCATATACACTATACAACAAGTACTTGGGGCTGAAAGGGAAATAATATAGTGAACACATCTGGTGGTGGTGAGGAAGCATAAATAGGAGAAATAGTTATGAATATAACATGCTTTCTTTTTTGATTAGGGATGTCCAAAATTTCCAAATTAAAAAACAAACAGTATTGAGCATAGTGGAAAATTATGGATTGTGTATAACTGCTAAGGAATGTCAGTCTGAATTGCTGAGTAAATTATCAGAAAAATGACTCTACAGCAACCTAATGGAATAGTTAAAGATCTTGCCAGGACTACTTTAAAGAATGACATAGAATTGATTAAATACAGCCTGTAACCTCTATTTAAAAAGTTATTTCCCAAATGCATGAAACTGGCTCCCCACTCCCACTTCTACTAAAATCAAAACATAAAATCCTGCAATCCTGTATACACCACTGGATTGCTCTGCAAATTTCTTCCTCACAAATGTTGCTAATATAAGTTAATGAAATTCCACTGTAGTGTAATAAAACAAAAAAAGTACTGAGATCTCAAAAAGACTTTCTACTGTTGATGTGCCCAAGATATTTATAAGACACCAAATCATGTCCTTGCCTCTAAAGTACATACCTTTCTTTGACAGCTGTTCAGTACTCTGATTGGAAAAAAAAACAGACTACTTCTGCAAACCAGTTAAATGGGCTTTAGGAGAGGGTTTGAGGGATCTTCCTCTTGGTTACTAAGATAGAGAGAGGAAAGAGGCCCCAGGGATGGCCCTATCTTATGTCCTAAAGTGTATGTACTCAGTTGTCACATCTGAATGCATATTTGCCAGATATCTTGCTAAATATTTGAGATGTTAGAAAAAAATGTTAGTACAAAACATGTCTCCTTTGCATGTAATAAACAGAAATAACTTCCATATTATTTCTTTCTATAATTTCTCCCTACATATTCTTGTTTGTTTTATTTCCAGCACTTTGCTTCCATTTCATAGCTGCTACAAAAATGATGGTCATTAAAAGTGACTATTATATAAATTTAGCTAAAATAATGATATATTTTTAAAAATTTCTTTTTGGAAAAATATCTTACCTCTTACGCAAGTATCTGTTTTGTACATAAAGGGGAATTTTCCCAGATGCTAGTAAGAAAGAATCTGTGTATGAATCTGGGTTTTTCTGTTTAAAATCATGTTCAGAGATGACATTCTTTGTTAGGAAATGAATCAAAGCTTCATTATAACACTACATAAAATTTTATTGACTCTGCTTATTCATTATTTTTTTTAATTTTACATTTTTGATAATCAATTTCTTAAGCACTTTACCAATCTGCTTTCCAACTAAGCAGTAGGATTGGCACTGTCATCATTAAAACTTCCTCAAATTCTGTAAAAATATGTTGAGTCACATTTCTTGTGGTATACAAAAAAGGGTCACTGCAATACAGACACAGGGCAGGGCTGTCTATTTGCTCTCTGGATGGTGAATGCTGATCAGATCCCCATCAAGTGACCTGAAATATTATCTATGGATCAAGAAAAATAACGGGTTTTGGGATGGGCTCAATGGGAGAGTGCTTGCCTAGCACATGCAGGCCCTGGGTTTAACCCCAGCACTACAAAATAAAAATAAAATTTAAAAAGAAAAAAAAAAAAACAGCCATGACCCCTCTAGTGACTATACTTGCTGGGCCCCAGGCTGCTGATTTGAAGGTACAACTTTGATGAAGCAAACTTTCTGCCCTAAACATTTTCAAAGAGATGCTTCTTAATGAATATCACCTGTCCATTTAAAAATCAAGAGCCCTACAATTTGTTAGGAATGTATACACTTTCCTATGAAAATTAAATTGCTCACAAAATCATTAAGCCTAGTTTCCTAAAAATAGAAGACAAGTAAACGCTGAGCTGGCTATGGGATGCTTACGTAACCTATATGTTCAAGTGTTTTTGCTGTGAAGCAAGTAGCTTAGGAACTTGGTAGACATTTAGAAGAATGCCAAGTTATTTTTTCTTACGCCACTGGTAGTCTGGATATCACAAAAATGCAGAATGCAATCTGCGATCCACTGCAACCACAAACACCATCACATTAAAAAAGTTGCAGATCTCAAAGACATAATTATGGTCAAGAAAAACATTAAATAAATCCCATTACCAACCTTTGCTTGGGCCTCTGGTGCTGTCACCTTGACGACTTTATTGCGATTTATCATTTGCTTCACCCATGTTTCCACTTGGACGTTGAATTTCATGAAAACCACATAGCCAAAATAAGCTGTCAAGAGGAGCAAGCTTTCCCACCACATGATAAAATTATCCAGAAAAAATATAATCAGCATGATCAAGTCAACGATGTAGAAGGACACATCCCGAAAGAGCGGCCACCATGTCAGGTTTAGGATTTCTCTAGAAAACAGAGCACACATGCCAATAACGAAGAGGATATTGAACACTGCTGAACCTACAATCGTGCCTATGCCAACATTGCTGTGAGCAATGAACACCCCTATGAGAGAAGTGAAAAGTTCTGGGGCTGAACCGCCTGCAGCCATAAAGGTGGCTCCAGCCACATCATCGGAGATGCCCAGCTTCTCGGTGATGACGGTCAAAGAAGGAACAAAGAACTCATCACAGACAATGGCTAAGGCTATGAACATGTAGATCATTCCTATGACGTGGAGAATGATGGCGCCTTTTCTCCGATCCTCAAGGGAGAAGATGTCTCTCGGGTAGTCTCCTTGGGCATGGTCTGTGCTGTTCTCAGATGTGCCTTCCTGAGAAAGAGGTGGCTGTGGAGTGTAATCCTGAATCTTGTCATTTAAATCTAAGAGAGTTCTTTGAGGGTAACTGTGTGCTACCCTTGGGCCACTGACAACACTGGCTTCCCCTGTGCTCTGTGTGTCTGTCTCAGAAAAGGCACTGATTGAAAATGGGACAGTGCTAATGGCCACCAGGCCCATGAGGAGGCCTACAATTCGAATTAACTTCAGTTTTTTCCTGACGTTATAATGTCTCCTGTAGCCAGATGGTGATTGGTTGGAACACCATTTCTCAAGGAGTGTGACAGTGGTGCTTTGGTGCAGATCCATCCTGGGTCTTCTGGTGGATGTGGTGGTCTTCAAAACTTTAAACTCTCCCAGATGTTTGTCATACTTTTCTTTACTTTTATAGTTAATGGTACTTGTGGGGCACTTCCACAATCAGGGAGTCTTAGGTTTCACAAGAAGTTTTCATCATTTATGCTTAAATTAAAAAAAAAAAAGACAAGTATATTATAAAACCTTGTCTTAAAAAAAAAAAGAACTTTGCAGATCTGATAAAACCCTGTCTGGCAGTATATGATCATGGATAAATTACTAATTCCTCTGTGCCTTAGTTTCCTCATTATAATTATAGCCTCAATAACTCGTAATGGTTTTTATTTTTATTTATTTATTTATTATTATTTTTTTGTGATGCTTGGGAGGAAAGCCAGGACCTCCTATATGCTAGGCCAGTGCTCTAACACTGAGCTACATCCCCAGCCCCATGGGATTGCTTTAGGAAGAGTTAAAAAAAATACATAGCACTTAGAATAGAAAGTGTCACATAGTAGGCACTTATTTGGGTTTATGTAAGCATGAACCCAAATAAACATTTTGGTAAATCTGATGTTAGGAGACATAAGTATAAAATGGAGACAGAAGTATAAACATTTTATACATGGAAATTAATTTACTCACCTTAAATCATGTAACAAATAACATCTAATAGTAAAAAGATCAGACTTCTTTCAGAACTATCTAGGTTCTTGTCAACTGACAATTATTCACTGTGTTTTCTTCTAGTCCAATTACATAATTCCCTCTTATAGGTACATTTCCTGATTTAATCTATCATCTGGAGAGGGTTGTGTTTGGGAGAAGGTAATACTCTTTTCGTGCATACATAATGATCACAGGATCTTGTTTTTCACGAAAAGTCTCTTCTATATCAGATACAGAAAAGTAGCCCTTTAAGATTTTAAGCAATGTTTTGGTGACATGAACAAGCTGTTTTCTTAAAACGTCTAGATATGGTTTACAGATAAAGCTTTCTTTTTTTTTTTTTTTAAAGCAACCTTTAGTGGTATTTAAAATAGCCTAATCAAACAAATCCCAACGCAGTGAAATAACAAGTAGGCTATTTTGAGAGACCAAATGTGTGTTTCATAAACAACATGCAAGTTGCAGCAATACCTCCATCCAAAAAAATCTGCCACAAATAATTCCAACACCGACCCTGTAATAGGTTAGATATCCGACTCAAGAGTTTGTATTCTCTATTCCACTAAAGAGATGGGTAAAATACCTGGATACAATCACTAATATACTGAAGGTTCCTCTTTATTTTAAAAAGCAGTACCCCCACCCCTCATCAACGATTTAATTTTAGAGGTATTCCCTGAGATCATCTCAGGTGTAAAATAAGATAATTAAACACACGCCACATAAACACTGGGATTAGCTGGAGCTCAGATTTTTAAAGCAGAGCAAAAGTACAAGTCAATCCAGGTTGACTTGCTGCTCCTCCTGAGATAACCCGAACCCGTCAGATTCCAGGCTAGCTGCGGTTGTGGATGCTTAGCACCAACGATTAAGCGACTCACAGCGCTTCAGGGATTGTCACAATACCCGGCCCGGGCTACAGGCAGAGACTGACTCAACTCCAGGGGCGCACGATCAGCTCTAGCCTATCTGGGCTTTCCCTGCAAACCCACCGCTCAGCTCGCTAGGATCTATCCACAGGCGAAGTGAGCCCCCAGCCGTGCCCCAACTTTGCCTTGCGTGGTCCCAAACTTTCCCTGGTGGGTTAATAGGAAAATAAAACTAAAGGGCAGACGCTCCACTTGCAAACCGGGAGATGCATTTTGGAGTGGCTCCTGACCCGCATCTCTCCGGGTTGTTTGTGGGTGGATGGGAAGCAGGAGCGTCCCTTTGCGCATTTTCCCCCAAGGCAGGCCCCACCAGGTGCCCCCAACTGGAATCAGAGGATGGGAAAAGCAGGGGGCTCGGAAACCACGCCCCGGAGCGGAGAGAGTTGGCTAACTCCTAGCCGGGCCTGGGGCGCCCACATCCACCGCTGAGCCACCTGTGAGCCTGCGGCGAGGCAGAGGGATGCGCGCAATGGGGATCCGGGGACCACCACCGCGGCCACCGCGGCTGGAGGCTGGCAGGGCGCTGCCGCCCGCACTTACCGGGATCGGTTTGGAGCACTCGCACAAGCCGGGGGCAGAGCGCGCGGCCCGCCTCACCGGTCCGCCGCCTCTTCTGGTCCTCCACCTAGCCTCTCCGAGGCCCGGGCTCCAGCTCGCTCTGGTAGCCGCTCTTGGCAGCCGGGGCTGGCCTCGCGATGAGACTGAGCCGCGGCGAGCCGGGCGCTAGGCGTCTGGCACTGCCGGCCCCCTGCGGCCCCTCCCTCTCGGCCGTGCGGCTGGAGCCGGGCCGCAGCGCGCTCAGCTCCCTCCCGAGTCCCTGCTCCACGCCTCCTGGGCGCAGAGGCGACGCCCGCAGCCGTCTCTTAGGAGATTTCTCCGCAGTGGGGACGGGGGTCAGGATTAGCAGGCAAGCAAGGGCAAAGAGGAGAGATCATTTGGTCGGTGACGCGCGCCTGATTCCCAAAGCCTGAAAGTGCTGTCAACTTTGGGGTCATCTGTGCTGGGCACCTCCTCTCCAGTTATCTGCAAAAATATGATACGAGTCGGGTCTGTCTTTAGGAGGCGATGTAATATGTAATGGTGGGAAAGATGCCCATTAAAAAAGCACAGAGGCTGTAGTGCAGGATATTTGGGTCCAGGTTGTCTGGAGGCTTAGGTTTGGATAGTTGGGACACTGAAAGGTCTTTATTACGTGCATGATGAGACTAAGAGGCAAGACATGGTGACATTTTGAGTCACTGAGAGGGTTCAGATTTTGCCTCTGGACTCCCAGCCTAGTGCTCTTTCCTGCCCTGTCTGGACAGCAAGATCCCCTTGAGTCTATCTTGCTGGGGATTAGAGGCAGGAATTTGGGCCAAAGAGTGGTAGAGCATGATACACACCTGCTGCTGAGGGAAACCCCTTTTACCCAGCCCTGGGAAGTAATGCTCACTGCCTGAAGATTTTGAGGCTTCTGTGCACTGTGCCCACTGTCTTTGCCCTCCGTCCTTCTACTCACATCAAAGTAGGTTTCTTTAGGGGGCTCAGCTCAGGCTGAGGTGACATCAGTTAAAATCCCCAAACTCACTACCACTATCCTCAGACCTGTGGGCTTGCTAAATCGAGGGAAGCCTTAGAAACTTAGAACTTGAGATTAAGCATTCAATAGTATGGTTTTGCAATGGATTTCAAAATCCTAGAAGTCATAGGCCAAACTTTTGTATTTTTAGTTTGGAAAATTTCGAACTTATTCAAATATTAGAAAATATAATGAACCTTTATGGGGCCATGGTAACCTTGCAAAATTATCAACTCGTGGTCGACTGTATTTTATACCTATCCCTGTGCCAACACCTTGAAACAAATCTCAGACGTCATTATTTTACTGAAAGACGTCAAATATTTATGGAAAGCACCAGAGCTATCAACTACTATTAGCAGTGTATCAAAAAGAAACCATCCAACTAGGCTCCCATTGATCAAAGATGGGCCAATTCAAGCATCAAAGATAATTACAATCGTTTCAAACACATCAAATCTTATAAGTTCATAGTTTCCCCCCAAACAACTCAACAGATTGATAACTGTTAATGGTGAAGAAGGAACCAACTCACTGGTTTCAGAAAAAAGAAAACAAATCAGGCATTTATTCTGCCTTTTGTATACAAACTAGACTTGAGGGCAATCAATTAGGTTTTACTTAAGTTACCCTTCCTCTGTCTTTCCTTTCCTGGTTTAACAATCCTAATCCTTTAAGGCAATAGATGCTTCTGAATACATAGGGAAAGAGTGGAGGTATATTGTACCAGGTTCTGCTTAAAATACAACTATTGTTATATATTTTCATGGGTTTTTTTTTTTTTGTTGTTGTTGTTCTCAACTACATCAAACCTTCTCTTACCAAGATCTTTATGAATGTCATTCTGCTCATTCCCACCACTGCCCTGAGATGACTCTGCATCATTTTGTGGAAAAGAGAATGAGACCCAGTAAAGACCTCGTGAATCTTCAGGTTGTATTGGTTGGAATTTGCACTTGGCTGCTTATAGTCACCTTCTAGAAAATTAAAGTTCTCTTAATCACAGAGAAGGGAGAAATAAATGTTGAATGAACAACTAATATTATTCATACAGTTTCAAAGCATCTCAGTGAGATCTACAATGGACTGAAGATTTTGCAGTTGATCAAGAACTTGGCAATCAACTTCCATGACTGTTGAGAGGGTTGGAGCGATCATCCCTGTAGTAAAGGAGAGACACATGGCTTGGCATCTACCCAACTCACATGCCATGGAAGAACAACTGAGTAGCTGATATAGGTCTCCCAGATCCACAGAACTTATGGCCTGATCATGAAGAAAAGGGAACTTCATGGGAAAATTTGCTAACACCACAGATGAGTAAAACAGTAACAGTGACCAACTCCTCCCTAACAGATTCAATGGTGCAAGCATTGGGCCTCTTTGTATGAATTATTAAAGAGCCACCTCTTTAGCTTTTTTTTAAATAAGGTTGCTGTATGAGTATCAACATTAGTAGCATTATACTTACCTTCTATAAAATGGATGATTTGTTTGAACTTAGAGTTTATGAGAGTTATTGGTAATTATCAGTTAAGAATGCTAGGCTCTTTCCATAATTCTGGAGAGGATTTTCAAAACTCAATAGCTTTAAAAATCATGGGATCACACTTAAGCTAATAAAGAGTTATAATAATGATTAGCAATTTTTTATTGCTTTTGATTTGACAGTTGGTCTAAAAGAAAAGGCAAACTAGTAAATTATGACGAGGGGAAGGTAAAAGAGAGTCAGCTGAATCAGGATGTTGTGGGCAATTTAGGAACAAGATGAAGTGTTCAGATTTTACTTTTTCAGTTTAACCACCTCTTTCTTCATTCATATATGTGGATATATCACCTTTTTTTCTGTCTTTCGTATTAGTCTCTAGCCTCTCTGTTATCAAAGTCTGCAGGCAATCAGGATACATGCAAAGCATTCAGTATGTATGAAAGTACTAGTTGTCAACCTTGATGCTAGCAAAATTTGTGAACCAAATGGGGATATTTTTTAATAGTCCTGACCACAACCCTAACTCTTCCTGTTATGAGCACCTTGAGGTCAAGAAGAAGTACATGCATTTTCAGCATTTGGCACAGTGCTTGGCCCTACATGTTCTTATGCCCATACCAAACTTTGTCCAGCTCTATTTCTTTAATGAAATGAAATCCATAGGTATATACTTAATTTAAAAGATAAATAAAATTAATGAATTAATAAGATGCTAGCAAATGTTACTTAAAGTCAATCGGGAGTCTGTAGGTTAGTCTGTGGTAATAGAAAGCTGAAAAGTCACAGTGGTTTAAACAATAAAGAGTTCTGTTTCTTTCTTATACTTCCTGTCCTTCTTGAATATTGTTGGTATTCTCACTCTGGACTCCAAGCTGGTTATTATTTGGAACATTTCTAGTTACCATCATATAAAAGGTACATAGCAAATATTTTTTCTTTAAAAAAGTTTTAATAAATTTTATTGAGATGTAATTAACCACAAGAAAATGAAAATATTTTAAACTTTTATTTGAATGATTTTTGACAAATATATGTATATATCTTTCAAATCACCAGAAGAAGAAAAAGATTTTTATTTGCAATGGTTAAAAAAGTTGCCTATTGCTTCACTGCAGTTCATTCTGACATCTGTTTTCCCAATTTCCTCTGATCTGCTTTCTTTCACTATAATACTTTTTCTCTTTTCTAGAATTTTGTGTAAATGAAATCATGAGGTGATATTCTGTTCTGGAAGGAGGCACAACTTTTTTTCTTTAGCATAATATCATGGAGACTCATACATGTTCTTATGCCCATACCAAACTTTGTCCAGCTCTATTTCTTTAATGAAATGAAATCCATAGGTATATACTTAATTTAAAAGATAAATAAAATTAATTTTATAAAGAGATATCATATGTACTACAATGTAAAGGTACAGGTATGTGTAAGACACTAAGATAGTTCAATATTTGAACCTGTAATAGAAATGATAAATTAATACATTTAGCATTGTAATTCCTGTAATATTATTCCTGGAAAGGTTATTTGGCCTAAAATTTAAAATTTTAATACTATTTATAGCTATTTCAGTTTGAATTTGAGTAAAGCTAGCATGGTCTATAATTTTTTTTTTTGGCTTTCATCTATGTGTATCTTACATTTTAGGTGTATTTCTTATATTCAACATATAATTGGGTATTATATTTTTATCTAATCTGAGTTTTTTTTTAATTGGTTCTTCTTAGTTATACATGACAATAGAATCTGTTTTGATAAAATTATACAAGCATGGAGCAAATCTTGTATGCTTTTAAAGTTCAGCTTGGAAGCAAGGCATCACTGTAGCTTAGCTCTCATTGGCTGAAACAAATCACATGACCACATCTATATTTAAGGGAGTAAAAATACAACTGCTTTTGTGCTTGGGAGAAGAATGGAAAGATCTGGTGGCCAACACCAATGACTACCACAATGAGCAACAAAAGAAGAAAAGGGAACTAAAGAATTTTTCACTAGGAAAAAAGATTTCACTTTTCTCTTTTCAATGTCATGAGCTTTTTCCACAATTATTTGATTATTCCCATCTTCCAGATGAGGAACTGGGGCTCTGAGAGGTTAAGTAGCTTGCCCAATACGAGACAGCTCTCACTAGAACCCAGGATTGGTTCCAAACCCTGGATTCTTTATATTATTTCTCACCAAATTTGATTGAGGTATTTACTCCCTCCCTAATTACTAGTTGCATTTTGCTATTGAGATTACATTCTTAGGTGGTTCCTATGACTTGCTTCTACTGGTAGCTGATCTACACCTAGGATAACTCTTCCTAAAAGCAACTGCTTTGCTTATTTAAAAACCACAAGTGTAAATATCAAAATAAAATTCTGGGGTTCTATAAAAATGTTCTTCACAGGCTTCCAAACCTGGGCTGACATTATTTTCTCTTGCATTTGGCTCATTCCTTTTGGACAGTGGCTTTTTCCTTCCAGTTCAATAAGAAGCATAAAAGCAGAAAAAAAAAAATCTGTGGGGCTGAGGGACGATAAGTACAGGCTTTCTTTGCTCTTGACAGTGGTTTTTCAAACAGTACTTAAAGCCACATACACAAATTATTGCTTTTTTCTTTTTCTTATCTATTTATAAGATGAGAAGCAATGAATATCTATTATTTTTACACTAGGAACAGGAATTTCTTTGGACTTTAATGCCCAGGAAGCACAAATCTTAAGCTCCTCCTTGCAATATCAGCTCAGCCTCATTGCTCCTGAATGCCAAGATAGGGCACAGTGCTGAGGTGAGGGCTCAGAGGAGGGCAGAGCATGGTTTATTGATTTCATCAAGGGACTTGGAGGCTAAAACCTTGCCTGTCTTCCTGATTCCAACAGGAGTGCCCCTTTGTCTCTCAGAGCCACATCAGCATGGAAATAGGGATAAATAATAGTGGTCAAAGGAGGCTCTGGAGTGGAGGGCAGAGTTCCAGCAAGGCTAGCAAGAAGCACTTCCTTCAGGGAGCTTAAAAAAGCCATGCTTCTGTTGCCTTCTTTCATAGGCTACACTCTCTCTTTCCCCAACTCTGGTTCCGAATTTCAGCACAAAATTTTACAGTACTGGGAAGGAGTCACACACCTTGAATTTCAAATGTAGGACAAGCCAGCAGGAGTATGCTACTGTGTCTTTTTTGTGGGGGGAGGGGGGATGCGCATACCAAGGATTGAACTGAGGGCCACATCCCCAGCCCTATTTTGTATTTTATTTAGAGACAGGGTCTCACTGAGTTGCTTAGTGCCTCACTTTTGCTGAGGCTGGCTTTGAACTTGTGATCCTTCTGCCTCAGCCTCCTGAGCCACTGGGATTATAGGAGTGCACCACTACACCTGGTTTTTGCTTACTGAAATAAAATAGTATTTTTTTCAGTTCATAAAATGAAATGAATGTATCCCTAATCATTTTTCCCAGCTGGAGGGTGTCAAGTCCCACACTGGAGCCACCCTCCTCCCACCCCTGTGTGGGATGTGATTGGGGGCGAGTCTCAACATCCCGATGCCCTGTGAGCAGCTTTCCTTGACTCAACCTTGGGATCAATTAATGAGGCTGTTTGGTGTTTAATTCATCCTCTCCCGCAAGTAGTCTTTGCTTCTCTTCTACCTACCAATCTTCCTGCCTGTCTCTCAGTTTATTGGAGACCAAGTTGGAAAGATAGGTGATACATAATAAGGTTCTCAAATACTCCAAACATTACTACATGCTTCTATTGAAAAACTTCAATTTCTTTTCCCCATAATTCCTGCTTCCAGGTCTGTAGAAGTAACCATATTCAAAATTTATAGCTATTTTTAGTTTTTTTTTGGTTTCCTGTTATTTATCACAGTTTTCAAAATACCAAGGTTATTTTGTTCTCTCTTGATTTTTCTGATTTGGATGTTAACTATTTAATTCCTATTATAGAAGAGGAGTGCAATACCCTGCTTCTCTTCCTGGCTCTCTCCGTCCAACATAGTTATAGTACCATTTGAATAAATTAATATTCATTGCTTACTTCTTTTAGTTATGCAAATATAGTCATGAATTGAGCTGCATAGTATACAGCTATGTATTCACCGCAAATTCTCTGACTGGACTGCATATTTCTCCTGGTTGGTCTCAAACACATCTGTCCACCAACCAGTTTCTTGTTTCCTTCTTAGAAGATGTTTCTCCAGGAGCCCCAACTGTCCTGCGGCCATGTTGACTGGCACCTCTCAAGGTTGGCTACATGGTCCTCATTTGAGGACTCATTTGTTGAAAGCTTCTATTTCCTGAATCCTTCTTTTTAATAACTACTCTTCCTTGTTTATTGGAGCAGGCTTCCAGTGTCAACCTCAGAAAGTGGGTAAGAAGAGAAAATTTTAATCCTTATGAATCTTAAATATTTTTATTCTACTCCCCTACTCTATTCAAAATCTGGCTTCCCGTAAACTTCTGGGTTAGAATCCTCTTCCCTTGAAATGTTGAATGTATCTCTTTCTTCACTCTAATGTTTCATTGTTTCTGCGCAGAAGTGTGCTACCACATGGATTCCTGGTCCTTTTCCATAGGATCAGATTTTTCTTTTCCTTTTTTTTTTAATATTTAGGTGTAGATGGACACAACACAATGCCTTTATTTTTTTATGTGGTGCTGAGGATCGAACCTGCGTCCTCGCCCGTGCTAGGCAAGCGCTCCACTGCTGAGCCAACATCCCAGTGCCAGATTTTTCTTTTAAGAAGACTTTTAGATCTTCTTTTCTTATTCAGAGTGTGTGAAAACTTCGAGGGTCTTGGAGTGGCTGTTTTCTCATTCATTATTTTCAGTCCTGGAAATTCATTTGTTTCTGGGGATTTATTATTAAATTTTTGTGTATTTAAAAATAATTTTCTTCACTTTCTCTTTCATTTCTGGAATCTCTATTATTTTTATATCAATTTTGCTTCCCTAATTCCCCAATTAAGATTATTTTTTCTCCACTTTCCATCTCTTGAGAGAGTTTCTCAACTTTATCACCTAATATTTCTAGTGACAAAAAGTTCCAGATATCACAATTTTTGCTTTTCTATTTAAAATTATATAATATAGCTCTATGTATTATATATAATTTTAAATACATATTGTATAAATATGTAATATTTTATATAGAGAAAGAGAGAGAGTAATGATCAAATTGGGTGAATTGGCTTAATTTTTTAGATGCTCTGTCTTGTTCTTCTTTGCATATTTTCAATATAGAATTTCAAATTTTTTATTTCATAGGTCTAGCAGCTTCTCTATGTCTCTGAGACAATAAGCTTCATAAAACTATGGACCTTATCCACTTTATTCATTACTTTATGTTCTACACTAAAACACTGAGTGCCTAGGATAGTAAATGTTCAATATATATCTTTGAATGAATGAGAATGTTTACTATTTATCACACATTTTCTTCTGCTCCCAGAAGTTTCTGTTTCCTACAAATTCCTTTTTCCTGGTTGCTCATATCACAGCACTTTCTGAAGTGCCTAGTCATCTTTAGTATCTGTTAATAATTAAGAATGAGGCACTCAAAATGCTAATGGAAAGCTCTTGCTTGGATGGGACCTTTACTACAGGGTAATTAGGTGAGTGAGGGCTTCACCATTACACTCCCAAAAGTATAAGTGTCAGCTTTTGTACATAATTTTTCTTAGGTTGATCAGTTTCCCCAGAGATATGTGCTCCAACTCCTGCCTGAAGTATTTGTGCTTGGCTGCCAGCATTATGGGAGTTGAGCGAAAGAGACTGAGAAATTTTTATTGTTCAGTTTGCAGATTTTAAGATAGTTTACCCCTGGTTCAGCGTTGCCGGATGTCCCAGGAATACTCTGGTATAGCTTCTTCAGACAGTGTCCAGTCTTCTGGCAGGGTGTCACAGAATGGGGAAAGGTATTTACTTGGAGATTCAATTGTTCATTTGAGACTTTCAATCAAACTTCCTATTTCCAGCTCCATCCTGCACTATTGCTCTCTATTAGTTTTCAATCACAACTGCAACAAATTATTACTAACTTTGTGTCCTATAATAACATGAATTTATGTTCTTACAGTTCTGGAAGTCAGAAGTCCCATATATACTAGATCTTTCCTTGAGGCTGTGTCTTATTTATACAGCATATAAATAGCTTTTATTTTTAAATCCAATCTGAGATTAAATTTCCGTTTATCTATTTCACTTATGGTTGTTTGGAATGTTTTATTTTTCAATTTGACATTTCATTTGATATTATGTATTTGTTTTTAATATTTCCTCAAGTTCTTTTGTATTATTTTTATATAATATGATTACATTTGTATTTGTTGATTTGTCAGCTTGATAGTATTGATTTGTTGTTAAAAACACAAGGACATTTATAAATGTAAATTTCCACATACTTTTTTCCCCACTGAATAGAATAAAGTGATTCCTAAAGCCATATTTAGCCTTAGTTTTATGCCAAATAAGTTGCATGTTCCATCTAATCCTTTCACAATATGACTTTCTATTTCTATGACTTTTATATTAGATTTAGTTATCCAGTCATTTTTTCAAGGACAGCATATGGTAAGGCCTTCTATCCTGATGAATCTTTTTGTTGCCTTTATAAATAAACAGTAAATTTGATCAAATCCTTTTTCTCACACATGCACACACACACACACTACCTACCTGTAGACACTGCTCCACTGCCTCTTTCTGTCATCCAGTGTAGCTACTATAGAGAAACACAGATCGCTCATTGTTTTTATGTGACAAGTCTCAGTGAGGATTTGTAGCTACAGTGCATTCTTTGTCTCTCCTCTCTCTCTGTCTTTCTCTGTCTCTCTCTCTCTCTTTCACACACACACACACACACACATTTCTGTAATAAGATATGCCTTTTGTTTTTAAGTGTTCATTTCTTGTTAAAAATATATTTTATTATTTTTCTGTTCCTCATCTTGTCATCTTTGGCGACAATTACAACTTGTACATATTGTTTCTGGTCTTCTGTCTCTACTATCCCCTCCTTCCCTTTTGTCTTTATGTTGCATTTTAGTCTCAAAAAAAAAAAGCAACAAGGGTTTGAGTATGAAACTCTGAAATTCACATTGAGATTGAATCCCCATTAGGAGGTACTAAGAGGTGGGGCCAGGTGGGACCTTGAAGAAGTGAATGGGACTCTGCCCTCATGAATGGATTAATGGACTAATGGGTTATTTCTAGAGTGGCTCTTTTACAATAGCCAGTTGTGCTAGGACTCTTGGGCACTCCCTCTCTCTTACCATGTGATGTCCTGCACTACTTGGGGACTCTGCCAGTAAGAAGGCCATCACCAGATGCAGCCCCTTGACACTGGACCTCCAGAAGCATGAGCCAAACTAACTGCTCTTCTTAACTTATCCAGTCTGTAGTATTGATTCATTATCAATAGAAAACAAACTAAGATTTTTAAAAAGCCCCTTTACTATTTCACTGATTTTTTTGGTAGATTTTGCTTCTCCCTACTTCTATGACTTTTATTTCTAATCTTTCTATTGTTTTTTTTAAATATTTGATCATTTTCTCAACTCTTCTACCTCATGTTTTTATCTTCTATTATCTTATTTCTCCAATTTGCTCTTTTACCCATACTTTTAGCTTTATTTCTTTTATCCATTTAGAAAAAGAACTTGCAATGTTTACTTCTTTGAGAGTATGATAAATATTTGCATTATATTTGTTTCTTAAAGTAATTCTTCTGTATATTACTCATCTGCCTTTTGCATGGGATGACTACCCCTTTCCAAGCATCTACACGTATGTATATGATAGAGTCCATGTTGTATTCTTTATTCATTATTAACCTTTGTAATAAATCTTTATGTGTGTCATGGGGGAGGCATAGGAGGTGAGGACAGAAGAGTCATCATCTGAGATACCGGGAAGCTTAAAATCAACTTAAGAACATGTATTTTCCTGAGCCACCTATCTCCATGACATTTTGACTTTCTTAATTGCAGTGGGAAGCTCATTTAGGTGAACTCTGGGTTATTAGCCCTTTGTGGCTAATAACAAAGGATAATAAATATAGGTATTTTTTGCTTAGTAAATTGCTGTTTATTTCTTTGCAGTCCACTTTACCCAGCCCTATAAAATTGTATAATACTCCATTCTCCTGAATCACACTTAAGTTGTGTGTGTGGGCAGAGGGGTATATTAATTTTCTCAGGTGCCATAACAAATTACCACAAATTTGATGATTTGAAACACCCAAAATTTATTCTTTCACGGTTATGGAGGCTAGAAATCTGAAATCAAGATATTGGCATGGTAAAGGCTCCAAGGAGAACTTTTCATTGATTCTTCTTGGCTTCTAGCATGTTCCAGCTGGGCATTCTTTGAGACTGCATTATTCTGATCTCTGTCTACTTCCTCGTGACTTTCTTTTCTGTGGGTGTCTCTTTATTGTCTCTTCTTTTTAAAAAACATCAGTCTCTGGTTTTGGAGTCCATTCAAAATCTGGAATGATACTGAAGTAATTTTTTGCAGACATTATTTCCAAAAAAAATCACATTCTGAAGTGCAGGTGGGCACAAATTCAAGGACATTATTCTGCACGTGCAGGTGGAAGCCAAGGTTGAAAAACTAGTAAGGTTGCTCACATTCTGAACCTGTATCCCTGTCAATCTGTGATGAGAAACTTGAGGCCCCAAGGTGTATCTCCTCTGTTAGCCTACATCTTCAGTTTTTATTTTTCTAAGCAAGAGAATAGATTTCTTACATCTTATCACTTATTTTGAGGGAATAACATTGAACTCTAGGATAGTATCTATTAGTATTTTTTTGTATTCACCCTTAATTTGTCCAAATAACACCATATTTTGCAAAAATTCTTTGTCATTATCAGTTTGAGATAGGACTATTTCCTGAGTTTATTCTAGATGGATTTGCCTTCACCATATAATGTTGTCATTTTGTTGATTGTTGATTCGGAGGCATTTAAACGAGATGAATGATACTATTGCCTTTGCTGAAAGACTAATTTTTAAGGATTACATAATATTCCATCATATAAGTGGATCATAATTCATTTAACAATTCCTTTATTACCTTATTATTGCTTTTCAATTACAAACAATACTGCAGTGAACATTATTGTACATATAACCTGATTGGAAAGACTCTCTTGTTTGCCTTGAGGTTTGTTTCTTGCTGCTTGAAATGATCTGGGAATCTACATGTGTCTCTTTCGTGAGTGTGGTAGGCAGGAAGAGTCTTCACTGTCAATGTTCTTCATGGTTTGATCCACTTCTTTCAATAACCACCAGTGAGTCCACCTTACTGTTAATCCATAGTAAGGACCAATGGGCCTCCAGCTTTATCTTGGTAAAAGACCTTAACAGAAGTACAGAGGAAGAGTTGCTGTTTCCTTAAGTATTTCTTGTCTTTTAGTTCTCCATAAACCAAGCACACATCAAAATATAAGATAGTCTTTTATTAAGAATAATTCTCATATGTTATATAAGGAGAGATCCACACGACTTAGGGCTAATAGTTCACATACAGATTTGTTGTTCGTGTATTGAAATATTTCTATACCACTTGATGAAATTCATTATAATAGTAAAAAATAATAAAATTAGTACATAATATATACATATAAACTGTATTATAATTCAGTGATTTAAGTGAGATGATAAAGAATATCTTAATAACCCCTGATAAACAAGCCACCTGTCACACGACATCTAAGACAAGTCACAGCTCTGTGGCTAGTTAGTCAATGTCTACTAAGCAGTGCAGATGTGCTGTGAATTTTTTATAAATTCTATCCTTTGGGTGAATTACTAGTTTATTTTCATCCTAGAGTTTTAAATTGCTATTGCATCTAAGTAGTTTGGGTTTTGACATAAAATTTTAAGTTATTATGGTAGAATTCTTATATAAGTATACATTTAAATATTTCACAACATAAGAATTTATAACAAAATATTAATTACGAACACCTAGAATGAAGGAATCATAAAGTTTGGAGGTATTTCTAAACATTTACTATATATAATAAACAGGAATCATTTTCATCTGTGAGAATATAAAGAAGAAATGATAACAAAATTATATCATTAAAAGATAAAATATTAAACATAAACATTTAATTAGATTAGGAATCATGTTCTTCAAAGTTTCATGTCTTGACCATGGGAACATAAATATAATTAGTGAGGGAAAACATTTAAAGCCATCAAGAATGAATGAAATAATAAAAATGTTCAAAAGTTTGCAAATCAAGTTCTTGAAAAAAGAAGTGAAGGTACTTGAAAATCTGTGAGAACAGTGAACAGCTCTAGGCATGAATATTTAATAGAACCTCAAAAAGAGAATAATATCAATATGGACATGTAATTATAATCTGTATTTGTAGTCTTGGCTTGTTAAAAAACATATCTACTGAAATGCAAATGCTACTTTTAGAAAGCATGAATCAAGACAGTAAAATTCCAATAATTATTGATGAGACTTCAACTTCTCTGTGTAAATATCTGGAATAATTTCCCTTAAATAAAAAATTCAATACTTTGAAGAGAGTTGGAAGTTTTTTTCTCTTTAATCTTGGGAAGCTGACATCAATAAGAACTGAATTGATGTACGGATTTTTGTTGGTGATTCGTGAGTAAAATGGTTTCAGTGAAATATATTGACATAAAAAACTTCACTGAATTTTATATAGATATGACAGAAAGTTTGGAGTTTTACCTATGACTTTAAAAGTTCTGAATATTTTATTTTGCCACCACCAAAACCATCAGATTGAATCACTTCTAGATGATGCAATAAATACATAAAATATACAAGTTTTCTTGATAACTTAATATTTACTGCTATTCATCAAATAAGCATAAGAGAAAATTACCCAATATTTCTGAAGATATGAGAAATGAAAAAAATAGAGAAATACTGTATTTGCACCTTACTTGGCAGTTTACAGAGCAGTTTGGAAATCATGCTATTATTAAAAATCATAAAAGAAGATAGTTTGAGAAGGAAACTTTTTTAGAGAACTAAGGTATTAAAATATTAAGATAAATTACACACCATTAAATTCATAAATTGAATTGTTTTTTATGGAGAAGAAATAAGATTTAGTGAAGAATATATGATATTGACAATGAACTTTGGTCTGTAAAATCTTCTGATGTGAAAAAAAAATCTTCTGATGGAGTGACTTCTCCAACAGTCCTGTTTTGCAATATTGATTTGGCCATTCTGGGCCTTTTACATTTCCATATGAAATATAAGACCAGCTTCTCTAATTCTGCAAAGAAACTGGCTGGAATTTTGGTAGGGATTGTGTTAAACTGGTAGATCAATTTGGGGAGAATTGATACCTTAACAATATATAACCTTTCAATCCACAAGCAAAGGAATTTTTCAATTTATTTAGGTCTTCTTTAGTTTCTTTCAATAATATTTTGTTGCTTTCCAAAGTATATATTTTGTACCTCTTTGCAAAATATAATCCTAAGTATTTTCTTCTTTTCAAAGCTATTGTAAATGGAATGCCTTTCTTAATTTTCTTTTTTGGATAGCCCATTGCTAACATACCGAAAAGCAATTGGTTTTTGTATATTATCTTACATTGTGCAACCTTGCAGTTTAGCATTTATTTATTTAGCATTTATTTATTCTAATACATTCTAGAGGGTTTCTTAGGATTTCCTATGTTGGAGACCATATCATTTGTAAATAGAGAGTTTAGTTCTTCCTGATGAGGGTAACTTTTACTTAATTTTCTTTTTGTTCAGGAAGGAAAACGTTCGATCTTCTATTAAAAGTACGATAATGCTTGTAAATTTTTCATAGATGGCTTTTGTCAGGTTGAGGAAGTTCCCTCTTATTTCTAGGTTATTGAATATTTTTATCACGAAAACATTTAATTTTGTCAATGCTTTTTCTGCACATATCAAGGTGATCCTGCAGTTTTTGTCCTTTTTTTTCTAATAATATGGAATATTAATTCAGATGTTTGGAGATTTAGTTTTAATAAGTGGTGTGTTATCAAAGATGTCTGTACTTTCTTTAAACTTTATAAGAAAGAAATTTCATTATTAAAATTTCATTATTAAAGCTGACATATTAATTTGGCAAAGCTATCATAGTGATTGAACATGTGATACTAACATATTCTCAACACATGTCAACACAACATGATATGTGATATAATTGTGTTAATAATGGAGTAGACTTACATGAAAGCCCACCTACGATTCATAAAAAATATTGTTGAGTCTTGACTTTGTGATGTGTAATATTGACTTTCTCTTTTAGCTGTATGTTTAGTAAGAATATATGTTAGTTATCTTTTTGTCCCTGTGACTAAAATATCTGATAAGAACAACTTACAGGAGGAAAGATTTATTTTGACTCATGATTTCAGAGGTTTCAGTCCATGACCAGCTCCAGTGTGAGGTGAGGCAGAACATCATGGCAGAAGAGAGTATGGGAGGAAAGCTGCTCACCTCTCCCCTAATTGCCACTGGAAAGGAGAGAGACACAGACAGAAACAAAGCGAGGCGGGGGAGAAAAGTCAGAAACAAAATATAGTCCCCAAGGGCATTTCCCCCTGTAGCCCAGTTTTTCCAGCCATGCTCCTTCTGCATATAGTTTCTACCTCTTCTCAGTAGTCCATTCAGATTATTAATCTATCAAATGGTCTAATCTTCTGATGAGATTATAGCCATCTCACCCAATTGCTTCCCAAAGACCAACCTCTGGACAATGCTTTATTAGGGACTCTGTCTTTAATACATAAAATTTGAGGGGACATTTCAGATCCAGACCAGGATGATCGCATTTGACACTTGGGTTGTTGGTATACTAATTGGACAAGGTAATACTGTAGATAGACCTTTCTCATAGCATTCTTCCAGGGACTATTGTCCAGGTTGACATCAATCCATTAATCAAGCTTTATTTTTTGTTTATTCATCTAAAAACAAGTCCACCTAACAATACTATTAAACAGAGCAACATTATCTCATCTCTCAAAATTCATCTTAGGAGACTTACTCAAAATGAAGATATTTGTGGTTGATTCCATAGGATCATGCTCTGAGAATATAGGTACTATGTCAGTGTGGTAGCTCCAAACCCTTGAATAGTGTCTGCCACAGAGAGGCTCTTAGCAAACATTTGTTACATGATTGAATGAATTCAACCAACCCCTTGGTGTACTAGCCTAGTAAACAGTCAAAACAGAAAGAAATTAAAAGTTGCCATGATTAGTTTTTGGTGAACCCATGCCTTCAGATGCATCCTGGTGAGAGTCTTTTGACAATTCTTTTCTACTCTTAGATGAATTTCATTTGTGTGGAATGAAGTTCAAACACTTTTGTAGGCCTAACTAAAAGAATGCAGTTTAATTATAAGGTCTTAGAAAGGGCCTGAGTCTTAAGCTTTATTACCTCCCCAGTAAAATGTCACTGTGGATTAATGCATGTTGAATAAATGAATGAATTAAATTGCTTTTCCTCCTAAAATTTACAGCAAAGCTTTTTACATTCAACAGTATGCATCCTAAACCAGAAGAAATTAGAATAAGCACACTATTACTCAAGGATTCAGATAATTCAGACTAAAGGGTGTTATTTAATTTTATTTTAAAAATTTAATTGCTTGGAAAATTATGGTCTAGAATAAAATCCCGAAATTTAAGGTTATAAGGGATATAGTTGTTGGAGCTCAAAACATGATACCTAAAAATATGGTATTGAGGTATGATATAATAAATAAGAATTAGGTAGAAAGGAGACCTAAGATAAACAACAAGGAAATAATATTTTAATTCAAAAGTCCCTCATACTTTTCCAGGCCTGTCATTCCCTAAGCCAGTTTTTTTTTTTTCTCTCAGTCCAGTGACTCTAAAAGTCCTAGATAATTTATAAATTGACCTGTGCACTGTTCATTAATCCCCCAATAGACAAATGAAGCAAAGACAGAGATGATATTTTGAGAAACCTATAATTTAGGGAACTTCCCAGTGTTCTCTACTGCCGCAGTCTGGCTGGGCACAATTCAGGAGCCACTTGTCAAAAGAAACAAACTTTATTTTTAGAACCACACACGCCAAACAAAACAGCTCCTCAGGAAAAACCCTCAGAGCCCAACTGCCACCATCGGCTTCCCACAAGCCTCTCCACCTCCCCCACTTCTCCTGCTCTTGAGGCCGATTGGCTGGGTCGTGTGGGCGGAGCCAAAAAAGCCCCCCAATGAGCAGCTCCGTAGTCTGAAAGGGCAGGGAAACAGCCCAATGAGCATCACCGCAGAGGAGCCAATCAGCTAGATGATTCCTATATGAACTTCTACCTATGTCTCTGTCTGGCTAGTGCTGAAATTATTCTCTGCACATAAACTAAGGCCTCCACTGTTCCTGAGTCAAGTTCCCCTTTCCCCTCCAGGAACTCCTTGGACCTTTCTTTGGAGACATTTCTTCTGCCATAACAGTACGTTGGTATGCTGAGTGCTTTGAACAGAGCTTGGAAAGGCCTCAAAAGCATGGTCTCTAATCTTCCTCTGTCCTCTGACTCCTCCTTCTCTTCCTCTCCCAAAGCAATCTGTCAAACCTAGAAAAGTCACTCTCTCCCTTCTCCCTCTAAGACCTTCACTCCAGAGGGGTCCTGCTTCCTACCCAGGAAAGAGGAAAGCTACACAGAGAGGCTGATAAGAATCTGGATAGGCTTTCCCAGCTCAAGGTAGTACCCTTTTGTCAAATCATATTTCCACATGGCCATCCATTGAGAAACTAATGTGACTCCATTTTAAAAAATAAATGAATAACAGCAGTTTCTACCTCAAGGCCTGTCCTAAGGAAGGGGGCGTGACCCTTGTCCTTGGAAAAACCCACAGAGCACTCCTAAGCACATACCCACCCTGCTGAGCTGTTTGTCTGTAAATAACAGGAGAGGTCTGAGGTGCCAGGTGTCCCTGACTCAGTTAGGCTAGGTGAGGACCCATAGCAACCCCCCAGCAACCTCCAATCAGCATGAGACAGGGAAAATACCTGGAATGCCAGAGGACTCCCAAGTAGTTTATGGTGGTTGATAACATGTTGGGAAACCATGTAGTTTAGCAAGTACACCCCTCGTGGCCTAAACCAATCAGTTCAAACAAATCCCCCTTTTGTACTAATCAATCACCCCTACCCAATTTGTTCCCGCCATTGAATGTGCTAATCAATGTTAAGAGTTGTTTGACTTTCCTGCGGTATGGAATGATTTGCTGTGTGATGTTGTGACGCATAGAGTATCCCCCCATAACCTATAAGATCTCACTGAACAAAGGACCAGGACTCATTCCCTGGGACTGCTGCGTCGGGAACGGTTGTGAGTCCAGGCTCCACTTTGCAATAAAGACTCTTGTGTGATTGTATCGGACTCGGCTCCTGAAGGTCTATTGGGGTCCCACGAATCTGGCATAACACCATTCTTCATCCAACCTAAGTATAGAAAGTTTTACTGGGTTTTTGGCTTTTCATTATGAAAGCTCCCATGTCATGTAAAATTATGATTAAATTCATTTGCTATGCTTTCTTCTTCTTCACCTGTCTTTTGTTACGAGAGTGTCAACTGTGAATTCTGATGCCAGGTAAGAAAAGGTGACATTCCTTCTGCTCCTGCTTGGTGGAACCAGCATGGCTTGAAGAAAATCATAAAAAAAAAAAAAAAAAAAAAAAAAAAAAACAATGTGCTCCGGGATCAGGAGTTAGACTTCTAGCCATTAACTAGACATGTGAGCAGATCAGGTCTCTCATTTCCTTGCAGTCTCAGTTTTCTCACTTGGGGGGGGGGGGGGGGAAAGAGCTTCGGACTAGACAAACTCTGAAATTCCTTCTGCTCTGAAGTTCTAAATAGAATGGATTTAAAAACTCATGTCTGTAATCAAAAAATCAGATGTCGAAACAGACACTAAAAGAGAAAACATAGGAGAAAATGCAAATTTGATATTATGTCTTATATATCTCATTTGAGATTTTCCTTTATAAATAAAAAGAAACAGAACATGAATTTAAATTCTCTCCCATGTTTGGAGCCTGTTCTTTTTTAGGAAGCAATCTTGCTGACCTGACCCTTGAATTTTATAACCCCAGTGGGATCCTTTAAAGATCCCAAGAACTTAAGTCAGTAAAGTGGTATATTATTATGGTAAGGGAGATCAAAAAGAAAGCATTGATTAGAAATTTATGTAAGAGCTTTGCTTCTGTCATATGTCTGAACACAACAATGTCCTTCCTTCCCTTACAGTGCAGGAGATGAATAGGAATTTGGGGATATAGAAAAGGAAAGACACTGAGAGTCTCAACAGAGAAACATCCAGGAGCCATGGACACACAGGAAATGCCAGGAACCTTTGAAATGCAAAACAAGCAACTCAGGAGCAGCCCAGCCCAGCCCAGGTCCTTAGCCCAAGTCCTAGTCTTTCATTGGGTAACAGGATATGAGGGCAACTGAGCAAGAAGAGGGAAAGACATCCAAGACTGTGTAACTCCGCTCAAGTTCAGCCCCTTTCTACTGTCCCTCTGTAAGTATTCAAACCCCAGACCAAGGTGTTTCTGTCTCTCTTGCAGGAGACAAACAGCATTCTCCCTTGAATGTGTATTTCTTGCTTTACCCCCAAAGCTTCTCACTCTCCAGATAGTCTACATTCTCCTTCAAAGATGTATCTGCTTCCACAAATCTGTGTCTCTGACTGGTGCATGCTGAAATTATTTTCCAAGGACTGCACTTGTCCTGAGTCAAGCTCCCCTCTCCAGGAACTCCTCCTGTAGCAGAGACAGTTTCCGAGTTTTGAGTTTTGTTATTCAATATGATTACTTACTTTGCTTTTTCTCACATCCTTTAGCAAGAACTAAATTGTAGAAGAAAAAGTACCACAGTGGATTTTGTTAGAAAGACCAAAGGGAAAAGAAAACAGGTACCTATTAGAAGAAGCATAAAATGAATGGTTCAAGTAGATGTGTAGCTGCAACCAAATCTAAATATAAAAGGGTTACTATGACTACAAAGGCGGTATATTTGAATAAAAATGGATATGAAAGTCTTTTAAATGCTAATTGCAATTGGAGGAAGTCTGTCATTTCAAACTGCAGAGGGTCCCCCCACCTCTTCTTGTACTTCATAGCTTCTGGGTAGAATTTACTTTAAACAAAACTACTGCCCTGTGAAATTGAAAAGTATTCTGAGTTCCTTTGTTGAAGGACTACATTACATCAGTTCCAACATTGTGTGTGACTCGGATTCTTAGTTTGTTCAGTCAGAGGCTCAGGACCTTCCCGTTATTTTTGTTTGTTTGTTTTTTGTTTTGTTTTGTTTTTGTGATGAGGAAAAAGAATGCTGATCTATTTGAAAAATCTTTAAGGTATAAATTATCCCTTCTGAGTGTTAGTCAATTCAGAGAACAATTATAGAACAAGTTCTAAAAGTAAGGCATTGTGGGGGCAACTCAAATTTGGGTACTGTTTCCCAAGGACTCCCATAGATCAGGAGTTAGACTGAATGATTTGCATGGGTTCTTTCCAGATCTTGTTTCAGTCTCCTAAGAACTAGCCACTGTTCCTTGTAGTTAAATATAGATTGTGCTGGAAGGTGCCTGAAATAAAACTACCATGATTGTGTCAGCATTACCAGATGACAAAGAAGTACTTGAGTTTACCGCAGTATTTTCTCTCTGATACTTTAAAAGATATGTATGGATTCTGCTTAAAAAGAATGTAAGTAATAAAATTAGAACCCACTGTTTTAGTCAGCTTTATTGCTACTGAGAACAAAAGACCTGACAAGAAAAATTTTAGAGGAGAAAAAGTTTATTTTGGGGCTCATGGTTTCACTCCATAAATGGCTGACTCTATTGCTAGGGGCCCAAGGTAAGGCATCGTGGCAGAATAATGTGGTGAAGGAAAACAGCTGAGAACATGGCACCAGGAAGGAGAGAGAGAGAGAGAGAGAGAGACACAATGTGTTCTCCTCACCAGGGACATATAACCCCCCAAAGCAAGCCCCTAATGACCCACCTCCTCCAGCCACATCCCTTCTGCCTAGAGTTAGTCCCTGTCAGAGGATTAATGCACTGATTAGGTTAAGGACTCATAACTCAATCATTTCACCTCTAAACTATGCATGAGCTCTTGGGGATGCCTAATATCAAAACCATAACACCCACTTTATATTACATGAAAGAAATTGCTGTCATTTACCTGAAAAATACTTCATTTTGATTTTGATTAACAGTGTAAGAACAAAAGGGTTTTCTTTTTTTTTTAAATAAAAGTGTGGGGAATTAACATTTTATGATTATTTAAGAAGGCTATTCTGTCTAGACCACAATGAAAACTTATTCAGGATGGGCCCTTGCCTCAGGATCCATGACTGGAGCATCCGAGTCTCACATCTGGTCTAGTCAAGATCCCTGGTTACATATTTACAAACTGATTAACAAATATATCTTTCCATGTTTGTTTTGTTCTTTTGCTATTAACTTTCTAATTATGAATGTGTGTTACTTCAATTTAAAAAAAAATATCTGCAGGAGTTATCTGGGTAGTGGAATGATTGATGGGTTAGCCTCCCCTTCTTTATACCGCTCTTGTTAGGGTAGCTGGTGCAAATATCCATGAGAGACACATCTCTCTGAGTCAAGCAAACGTTTATTGACAGAGAATATCTGCCAGACTGCCCTTCTGCAAGACGCAGCAGCAGCCTGGAAAAACTTCGTAACTGTATCGTCATCTTCAATCTTGTAGTTAACCATCTGGTCTTGTGATTATTACTTGGCGTCTTTGTTGTGGTTTTGATTGATAGTTAGGGACTCTTTGGGGTGGGCTTAATGAGAAGGTCATTCCTGGGTGGGCTTCTTAAAATGGTGGGTGCTGATTTTCAAAATGGAGTTACATTGGCCTAAAGACCTAACATCACTATAGTTGAAAAAAAAAATCCATCATCAATCTATTTAGAAAACAAGGCAATACACCCACGTGTTAGTTGGCTTTTTGTTGCTATGACCAAAAAGCAGGGAAGATTTATTTTGGCTCACAGTTTCAGAGGATTTCGTTCATTGTCAGCTTGCTTCAAGGCAGAAACATCATGGTGGAAGGACATGGTGGAGGAAAGCTGTTCAGCTTATGACAGCTAGAAAAGAAAGAGAGAGAGAGAGAGAGAGAGAGAGACCAACCAACCGAGAGATCCTTCCAGCCATCCTCCCACTGACCTCTTTTTCCAACAAAATTTCATCTCCCAGTAGTTCATCCTTCTATCATTTGATCAGGTCAGAGCCCCCAAGATCCAATTGTTGCCTAAAAGGCCCACCTCTAAACCTCATTGCATTGAGATTAATGCTTTCACCATATGAGTGTTTGGCAGATATTGCAGATCGAAATGTAATAATATTCCAACCCAGTTGAATTTTCCTACCACATAGGAACAGGTTAAATGCTATGAGATGTAATTGAGTAAAAAGAAAATAAAAAATTTCAAATGTTAAGTATTTTAAAAACTTACATACTTGGTTGAAGATTATTCTTAGCATACCAATCAACAGCCTGTGGAATATTTTACAGACTAAGAAACTTTGATCTAGTCTCTGGGGCATAGAGGCTAGACTGCTGGCTAGAACCCTAGGATGCAACAAGGAGAAATTGAGTCTTGCATAAGGACAACATTCTAAAGAAGGCCTAGGCAAGGTAGTATCTCAAATAGTAGATTCCCAGCCACAGGGAATTTGGATGGTCAGAATAGAGGGACCTCAGCGCATGAGACTGAGTCACTTGATGGAGCAAATGAGGTTCATATATGGAGGTGTTTTATTTAATCTATTAATAAATTGTCTTTTTAAAAATCTAGTTTTTTAAACAAGTATGTGTTAAATAGGAAAGAACACAGGGAACTATAATTAAGCCAAACAGTTTCAGAAAAAAATAGGAACTACATTAAGAACACAAAGAACTGATCAGCTCTAATAGTCACAGCTGGACATGAGTCTCAAAGATCATCAGCAGTACACACCTTTGTAACCAAGAAGAAAGAGGGTGCACCCACATATCCCACTATGCTAACTCATTCTCTTTCTACTTATCTGTGCAGTTTTATTAAGTCTCTGCCTATCTCTGTCCTCTTCTCCTTGCAGGGTATACCTTTACAGAGCTTCCAACCAAGAGCCCAATGTATTATTCTCTGAGCTCCTCTACCTGCAAAATCCAAACCTCTAATCTTTGCCTCTCTGCTGAAAACTCTTCTGTTTATCAGAATGTTCTACTTGGCTTTTTAGCTACATGATCTTTGTAGTTTCAGAATTTGTTAAATGGTTAAAGGAAAAACCAGCTACTTGTCAGATTTATGGTCTTGGTCCAAGATATCTCTGATTTTTGACTCTCTAAGTCCCATGAAAGCATCAAAATCTCTGCTGGTTTCCTTGTGCCCTGGAATAAGCCCTCTGGATGTGCAAAGCCTGGACTCCCAGCCTCTAACCCTGGCTCAGAATAAAAAGCAGTTGCAAATAATCAGTTCACTTTTCTATTGTTTCCCATTTCCAAAATCCTGGTCCCCACTCCCCATCCCCTCCCAAATTTATGGGTTGATGCTTACTTCCCAGAATGGTAGTATTTGGAGGTGGTACCTTTGGGATGTAATTAGGCTATGAGAGTGGATCCCTCATGAATGAGATACGTGTCTGGTCATGGGACCATTAAGAGTTGGCTATCCCCTTAAACCATGTAAGGACTCAGGGAGGTGTCATTTCCACCAACAAGGAATAGGGCCCTCACCAGACACTGACTCTGCAGTGCCTGGATCTTGAAATTCTCAAACTCCAGAACCAAGAGGAATTTCTGTTGTTTACAAGCTACTCTGTTGTTGTGTTACAGCAGCCTGAGGACTAAAAGAGTTCTCTAGCTCTGTCTGCTTTAGCAGTTCTTGAATGACTTTAAATATACTTGTTGTTCACTTGTTCTGTGTTTTTATTTGGCTTTTCTAACTGTTCTCAGTGGGGAAGTTGGTCAACTGTAAGCCATCATCATACCTACCAATATTTCATTGTCCAGACTTAACCATTTGGTCATACCTCACCCAGGGAAAATATTTTTTTCCCCCATGAATTGTAATGTACTCTACTGAAAACCAGTATTCTGAACTTGGGAAAGATGAAGAATGGGTGTTTGGGTTAACAACTAACACTATCCCAAAGAGGGAGGCAGAAGGCAGTTAGGGGTTCAGGGTGGGAGAGAGATTGGTCTTCCTCATACAGGGGCTATGTGTTGCCAGAGCACCTCTGAATTATAGAAGCTCATAGAGCAACTATCATTTGATTACCTCAAGCTATCAAAATCATCCAACCCCCCTTGTTGCTCACCAAACAACCCGGAGTAGTCATTTAGCTTTCCTTAGAAACTTGGAATGTGCTAATCAACAGATATAAATCTATCAATTTATCTGGCAGTTATATTGATTAAGGAAAATAATCAAAATCAATCTCATACCCTATCATACTCTTCATGATAAAACAGTCTTCTTGAAACCACTTTGTGCTGGATAAAAATGACAGTTTCTTGACCTACTATGATTTGATATATTTTTTTATGGCATTCTTGCTAAAGTACTGTCAACATTTAGATATTAGGCATCCCTTGTATAGTCAGCAACCTTTTTCCAGGCTTGTATAGTCTAATTCAGTGGATGTTGCTCAGTGTTTAAGCACCTCTGGGTTCAATCCTTGTACCCACCCCCCCAAAAAAAAATCTTGCAAGTGATACTGTAATTTCTAATAGAAAATAATAATAAAGCATATCTGTGATGAACATTAGAAAGACCAAATGTGAAAACTTCTTTCTCTTTATGTCAGATAAGCAGATGGAAAATGTGGTTCTGAAATTGCTGAAAATGAAACTCAGAAAATTCCAAAAGACTATTCCTCAGACTGATTGGCTTGCAATTTGGGGGTTATAAAAAATATCTGCTCCTTTTGAAGGTAGAGCAGAATTATAGATTTTAGCTAATCTGAAAGAACTTTCCTATTAAGTTAGTCACTGAAAACATTGGGCCCTAACACACAGAAGAGGTATAAATTCTGAGAGTAAGAGCCCTCTTGTAACCCATTTCAATTTTAGGGGAATAATCAGATGATTAAGAGAAAAAAAATAGTGACTCAAGAGGTCCTTGGGATTCTCCTGAAAATTCTGAATACAGCACTTAATTTTTTTCACTTTCATTTCTTCTTCTTTGACTCCATTATGGAAAATAAAATATGACCTTTGGGGATATATTGCTTGTGCTAATGAAATAATAACTGGAAAGATACTGAGTTCATTGCATGAGCTCTGGGAAATTTTTCCTAAAATCCATTCTTGTTTTATTACCAGTTCACTTAAAATTCAGCACTTTATTAATATTTTTGCATCATTTAGGGTGCTCAATTCTCTTATTTCCTTTTAAAAGTATTTCTAGACACTAATTCATTTAATTCTTCATTTGTAGGATCAGAGATATGTTGCAGAACTTATCCCTAGAAAAATTCATCTATGCATAAAACCAAAAATATTTGCCTGAAGTTTCAGGAGATTAACAGACTCCTAAATTAAAGGAAAGATAACACATTTAATACTTTTTCTGACACACACACAATTTATGTATATATGTATATACATGTATATACATGTGTGTGTATATATATATATATATGGATTCAAACATTTTATAAACAATTAGGAGCTTATGTATCTCTCAGGATAAATATCTACTTTTGAACAATTTGTTTTTCAACATCTTAAGTTCATAAAAATATGCTGGATCATAAAACATGAAATATACACAGCACTGGTGTCTAATGTAACGGGCAATGAAACACAGTGTTTCCCTTAACTTCCATATTGAGATAGGTGATATTATTCATTTTAAAAAATCTTAGTCAGAATATGTTATTTCCCAATGCTTTGATAACTTTTCTCAGACTTGTATGGTTGTGGTGACCAGCTGCTGCAATCAACAGAATCATGCTGGTCTCCTAGTTCCTTATGAATGCACTTTCTTTCTGGAAATACTCTGTGTGTGCTCTTCCCTTCTGTCTTTCTTCCTCTTCTTGGCATTGTTAAATTCTCCTCATCCTGACCTGGTTGGTAAGTGGTTTTCCTCCCCATGATTGTTCAGAGACCAAGCTCTTTGGGCTTTGTAGTCTATTATCCCCTTGGACTTCAGGGTCCTCCAACAGGACAAAAAGGAAATAGAGACAGCACCCATTCCTAATCTCCTTGACTGGCACTGATATACATCATCTTCAAATGCATTCTGATGGCAAGAATTATTCACAAGGCCCACCTAAGATGCAAGGGGGTTTGGGAAGTGTCACCTCTGGCTGGGCATACTTCCTAGGGGCAATTCAACACTGTGAAAGGGAGACCATGACTTTTTAGTGGCAGCTACCTGTCTCTGCTACACCACAGTGTTACCACCAGCATTTAGCATAGTGACACACAATAAGTATTTTGGAGTGAATGAATGAAAATGAGCAAATTCAATCATTTGGAGTAGTTTGTGATGAGCAGCATTATAACAATTTCACATCTTATGTACAGAGTTTGGAGGAGCAGCAGCTCCCTTACATTGTAGATGTTCAAATTACATAGTCTCAAAATAATAGTCCAGGAGACACCGTGCTTTCTGAGGCTTAATATATCAAAAGGATGGTTAGCATCACTCTTAATCTCTGCTTCAGTGTGCTGGCTTATATCATTCCATAAATGCATCCATAGAAGTGCAGAACAACTATAATGAATTATGCCTGAGAACCCCACTTGTGTTGGTTTTAGCCTGACCATTTCAAACTGACAATGGATAAATAGCCAATAAAAAGTAGGTTGAATTTAGATAAACTAATTATTAGATAAATATTAGTGTGTGTGTGTAGTTGCATGCCATTTAATGTTTTGATCAACAATGGACTGTGTGTATGACAGTGATCTTAGAGTTATAATGGAGCTAAAAATTTCCTGTGATGTAAACAGACCTACTGTGCTACTGGTAATATAAAAGCATAGCATGTATCATTATGAGAAGTATATAATATTTGATGATAGCAAATGACTATGTTACTGGTGTATATATTTACTATACTGTACTTTTTGTTATTTTAGAGAATTCTTTCTATTTTTAAAATAAGTATTTCCAATAGAAACGAACAAAGCAATTATAAAACAGTTTTGTGTCACGCCAGCAACTCATACATCTTGCATTTACCACATCCCTGGAGTGTAACAAAGAGGCCATGTTGAGACTGGTGTGTACCATCTAGGTTTGTGTAGGCACGTTCTATGATGTGCACACAACAAAATCACTTAATGACACTATTTCTTAGAGCATGACTCCATTGTTAAGTGATTCATGATATCCTATAAGGGGCTCCATGTTCTCACCAGTCCTAATTTAGCTGGAGAAGAAAGCAGAGAATCAGAATTTCTAATCTGGGAAGGACTTCATCTTCATGTGATGAACCTGCTATGACCTAAAATTTACTTCAAAATAAAGAGCAAAGGACTTTATAAGTGATGTATAACAGAAAAAACTATTTCTTAACTATCATCAGGATGATATATGAGACAGTGAATTAATGGTAAAGTGTTGAGAGCCACAGCCGAAGGGGCCCCAGCAAACTTTCAGACTGCCAGCTGATGATTGGCTCACAGCAGCCCCAGCAACTTCTAGCTGATTGGCTCCTCTGCCGTGATGCTCATTGGGCTGTTTCCCTGCCCTTTCAGACCATGGAGCTGCTCATTGGGGGACTTTTTTGGCTCCGCCCACGCGACCCAGCCAATCGGCCTCAAGAGCAGGAGGAGTGGGGGAGGTTGAGAGGCTTGTGGGAAGCCAGTGGTGGCAGTTGGGCTCTGAGGGTTTTTCCTGAGGAGCTGTTTTGTTTGGCGTGTGTGGTTCTAAAAATAAAGTTTGTTTCTTTTGACAAGTGGCTCCTGAATTGTGCCCAGCCAGACTGCGGCGGTAAAGGTAACTCAGGATTCTGCATGTGTGTGTGTGTGTGTGTGCATATGTGCATATGCTGAGATCCATATGAAACAGAAGGAGAAGGCTTGAATTCTTCAAATCATGCGAGGTCAACCTACTTTTGCTTGCAAATCTACTCGTTCTCACTATATCCCATAAAAAAACTTAGATATGGCATTATGCTTTCTGCAACATTAAGGAAGCTGGCATACTTTATACCCCAGTCTCATGTTTCTATAAAGAGGTCTTCAATGAGTAACCAAAGTAATTTTTTGAAAATGTTATATTTTTTGAAAAATTCTTCTATTCATTTAAATATTTGGTACTCTCTGAACAGTTTTGGCTTGCTTTGGAAATTCATTTTTTTTTCATTTGCTATTGTAGACAAATTGGTGTGGAAAAGACCAAGTCAACTGCTCACACTTGTGTATCTCTCGGAGTGGTTCTAATTTTTACTGTACAGGTCAGATTGAGAACTGGGAAACAGAAAAGAATGGAGCTAAATCTGGGGTGCAGGAAGGAGATCAAGTTTGATTCCCAAAATGAAATTTGATCTGAGAATTTGTAATCTAGATTCTGCATCTAGAATACACAAATAAATAGTCACTTTGTTTTGTTTCATTAATTAGCATACTGATAATGATACTCCATATTGCCATTCATCTTACAGATTATTAATGGATTTACTTTTTGTATTTTGGGTATAGACTTGTAAGTAACCCCCAAAACATATTGAGAATGTGATATCAACTTTAAGGAAACACCAGCCTAAGATGCTGGGAGACTTTATTTTAGTGTCTAATGACCATTAATGACCTTAATGGTACACGGGATCATTTCTGTAGCAGGCTCCCAAACTTTTGGAACATAACACCCATTTTGTAACTCGAGTCATGTATCATCAGTAGCTGTATGCTGGGAGATGTACTATAAGTATCTATTGATTGAGAAATAACCTAATGATCACAACTGTTCTGAGTCTAGCAATGCTTTAAGATACATTTGCTTGCTATTCAATCATTACAGCAGTAGCATGCAAAGTACAAGGGACATCTATGCCAATGATGTTTGGCCTGCAAATTAACTTATAGACTCTTCAAAGGCGTGTCACCTACAGACTAGAAAGTATTGACTGAGATTAAAATATATATATATATATATATATATATATATATATATATATATATATATATATATATTGATGAGAGGCAAACATTTGAGTTTTTATGAAAAGTATTCCTTGACTAAAGTCCATGAGAGCTTTATGTAAAATTTCTTCTTTCAGGGATCATTACTTATTCTGGTCTCATCACCTCTACCCCAAGCCCCCACCAGATGCCTGTTTTTTTTTTTTGTTTTTGTTTTTGTGTGTGTGTGTGTGTGTGTGTAGTCTCATGAGGATTGAAAGATATATCATTGATGGAATGACACTGTTTATCCCAAAGTTATGATTTAAGATTGATGCTTATAGCATTGAGGAATTGGATAGGAAGAATTTCAGGGCTGATTAATTAGGTAATCTGCTAATCTACGGCCCACTTTGCAGTATCTATGAAATTATATGATAATATAGACTTAAAGAAATTAAGACCACAAGGTAAAATTAAAAAAAAAAAATAAGTGTTATTTGTAAGAACTGCAATGCAGGATAGAAGGGGGTGCTCACCAGTTTGAGGAAGGGTACCATCACATACTAGTTCCTTAATTCAGTAAAATTAAAAGCTTGTTTAATTTACATCATTCACATTCACAGAATCTTTCTCCACTAATTGGAGGAGCGGGGGGGGGGGGGGCTCTTTTCTCTTTCTCAAGATTCAGAGGTGTTTGGGCTGGGGATGTGTGTGGCTCAAGTGGTAGCGTGCTCGCCTGGCATGCGTGCGGCCCGGGTTGATCCTCAGCACCACATACAAACAAAGATGTTGTGTCTGCTGAAAACTGAAAAATAACTATTAAAAAATTCTCTCTCTCTTTCTCTCTTAAAAAAAAAAGAGTCAGAGGTGCATCACAGTCTGAAGGCTCACCCTGCCCATTCCTGTTTCTCTTCCCTTTTCTTTTTACAGAAATTACCTCCAACAAAATCTCTTCCACTTTGCTATGGTTTGGATGTGGTTGCCCTCTGAGGGTTCATGTGCAGGAGGCTTGGTCCCCAATGTGTTGGTATTAAGGTGTGGTGGAAATGGGGAGGCGAGCCTAGTGCAAGGTCATTAGGTCATTGGGGCATTGGAAGAGATTAATGCTCTTCTCTCTGAGTGAGTTGTTCTTGTGTGAGCAAGTTGTTGTAAGAGCCCCTGAATCTCTCTGGTTTCCTGTGTTGCCACATGATCTCTCCTGCTTGTGCTCCTGCCATTCAGATGCCATCTGCCATGAGGACCTCCCCAGAACCGAGCAGATGCTAGTGCCATGCTCTTCAAAACCTCTAGAACTAAATAAACTTCTTTTCTTTATGAAGTGTCTAGCACCATGCATTTTTTTGTAGCAATGGAAAATGGACTAATACATACAGTTAGTTTCTTCTTGGTATCTCATTCTTAGAAGACCTGGACTATCATACCACTCCTTAGCTTGGATGAGTTATTTCATCTTTAAAAATGTGGACTACCTCAACAGTAACAAGGGTAAAATAACAGCATTTAAGTTTTATGAGGATAAAACTGGATCATGGATGAAAAATTATAGAAGATAAAAATTCTACTCCTGGCACATGGTAAGCAGTCAATAAATATTAGTTGTCATTATTGTTACTGCTATCCTTCAGATCTTCTGGAATTCTCTTAGAAAGAAGTTGAGAAAATTGAAGGTTACCTTGGAGGAACCTGTATTCATGGACATAGATGAGAAAGAAACCTGACAGAATTCTTAGGCCAATCATAATCCAAATCCATGGTAGCTGCCAACATTAGGGTTTCCTTGCTTTTGGGTTTTGTGTTCATTTTACTTGAGAAGTTCCATTTGAAAAGCTTTCTGATATATTGAGACTAAGGAAAGGGTAGGATGGGGACCTCAGGCATATGCTTGCTCAGTCTCCAAAAGAACTTCTGCTCCTTATGACTTTTTTCTTTTTCATTTCATTAGATTTACACAAAAGTTGCAAGAATAGTACAAAGACAGAGAATATCTGAATACTTTATCAAGATTGCCCAAGTGCTGATATTTGTGTGTATGTATGTATATGTGGGTGTGTGGGTGTGTGTATGTGTGTGTGGTGTGTATGTATTAACATATATACACTTTTTTCTGAACTCTCTAAGCCAAGATACAGGCCCAATGTCTTTTTACTTCTAAACATTTCAATGTGTGTTTTCTGAAATTAAAGAATTTTCTACATAGCCACAGTGCAATTTTTCAGTCAGAAAATTAACATCATTTCAACTCCATTATCTAATAGTCCTTGTTCATTGTGTCAATAATGTCTTTTATTGCAATAGAAAATTCAAGATCTAGCATTAGAGTCTCTGCTTTTATTTTGCCTGAAATGTAAATTTATGAATTCTCAGTAAGTGCCAACTAAGTGCCAGGTAGGAACCGACCAGACCCAGGCAGGGAACAAAGGGTCCCTGTGAATAAAAAGCTTGTACCTTACTGGAGGGCTGTGGACACGTTCCTAACTAGGGTACAAGCTAGGCTGTGGTGTGATACGTGTGTAGACTCATCTGGTTCAGGGTGTAGGATCTAAATTCAGCATAGAAGGTGAAACTTGCCCAGCTGGAGTCTCACATCCTGTCCACAATAAATGCAGAACAACCAGATTTTGTCTCTTGCACTAGGACGGATCATTTCTTTGCATAGGCAGCTGATAAAGTAGTTATTTTGCTCATGGTAATCACGATGTCTGAACAATCCGTATTTTTAAGAAGCAAACTTAATCTTGGGCAGAGACCCTCCTGGGAGAGGCACATGGAAAAACTCCCAAAGGTGATTCTGGCTGGTCTTCTGCCTAGAAATCTCTCCAGACGTCTGCCCATCGAAGTCTGAATTGCCTCCATTGTTTTTGTTATTTCTTTCTCATTAGTTTTATTAAAATATTTCTATTAAATACTCACATGACTTTGAATGAATAATTTAAATGCTCAGAGAGTGGGAAATTATTAAGAGAAAAATACCTGCCTTGAATGCAAAGCAAACATAAACATTCTGACCCCAGCAAGGGTGGAGAGAGATCTAAGCAGACGGTGGAACCCCTGGGAGTGTGGTCCCCTGCAAATCCTCTCCTGGTTCTCTATGTGAATCCTAGGAGCCGTTCTTTCTTCTCACTTTTTCTCAGCTTTCCTCTTCTTGATTCTCTCCTTTTTCTGTTCTTTCTCTTGGCATCCAGAGGTCTGCGAAATTGGACAAAGACTTCTCACTCCCTAAACTCAGTCTCATGCCATTTTGTTAACACACAGGGCAACTTTTTTCATCTTTCTAATTCATCACAAAACCACAAGCTGAGGGACACAGACACACACACCACAGTCAATGAGTTGTGTGGGTTGAATGAGGAGTGGACTCTGTATCAGCTTTCTTCTGTCTGGTCCCACGATGCACCTGGACCAGATTAGTATAGGAAACTATAATCAGGTTCAAGATTTTAGTCAAGTTAGTGGTTTACTTCCACTCCCCACTGTGCCATTGCTGTAGACCTAAGGTGTCTTGGATGAACATTTTAGAAACTCTTTAAATTCAAATGAATGCTTTCTTCCTGAGATTGCTAATCCACGTTGCTAAAAAGTTACTGGAACTTTTGTTTCCTTGTTCGATGGATTCAAATGACCATGAAGAAAGAATAAATACAAGTTGTAATTTCAAAATGGTCTTGTTAGTTTTATTACCGTATTTCCTTATTCTAAGATGTCTATTTTTGTTCATTTTGACATTTCTGGACATGTCTGTAAACTAAGGCTTACTTTCTACCTTCATGTTTAAGTGGTGTTTTTGTTTTCCTTCCCTTTATCTCTCCCCACCCTCAACAACAAATGGACAAATCAAAAGCTCCTCTTAAATTGCTGTCTTTACAGGCAAGGGAATAGGAGGATTTTTTTTAGTTTCTCACTCCTGTCCCTTAGAGATATCCTTCCTGCTTATTAGCTTGGTGAACAGAAGCCGTCTACTTTAAAATGTCCTGTTGATGGTTAAGCATCCTTCCCTAGAGGATGCCAGAAATTCTGGAATCATCCATGAACAATACAAATCTAGACTCTTTCCACCAGCTGATGCCCTTTTTTCTCCTGCAGTCTAAGTCTCATCTGAATAATTCCCACATGTGCCTGCCCTTCTGCTGTCCAACTGTCCTCCTGAGAGACTTCATGACAAAAGCAGCAAAAATTAATTTTTAATAATCCCAGCTTGTTTTATGATAACTATCACTATCTTTTAATAATATAATGATTATATTTTGATGTACAAAAAGTTCAAATGGTACAAACTAAATATTTTTTCAAAGTAGAAAATGGGGTTGTTTGCATAGTGATTTTGATGTAAAGTCGTGAACAAAAGGGGCTCATATCTAGATTCATATTGGGACTGGGTAAATCATATCCTGTTTCTGTCCATAGTTTTCCCAACCAAGTTTTAAAAACAAGTTAAAATATGGTTGAAGTGGACAGATTGAATGGCTGCAAAACATTTTAAAGAATGAACAACTCTTATAAGATAGTGGATTACCTAAAGGGGTATATCTGTGGCAGGTCACTCACTACCAGATGCTTTACTGTTGGATGACAGGAAGGTGAGGAAAGGGAAGGGTCTGCTGCTCCATCCCAAAGTTGTATTTGCTATCTATTTAACAAATCCAGCAATTGCCTGCCTAGATCACGAATGAACACCAGCAACCCTCCACTGCCAACTAATCCCCTCACTGCCTGATCCCTTACCCCATGTTCTTTACCTACTCTTTTTTTTTTTTTTTCATCCTTAACCCTTTTCTCAGACTCTTTTGGTCTCTTCACAAGAACTGAAATCTGACTTTTCTGTAAAACTGTCATAGTAGAGCTTATGCTTCTTCATATACTGAAACTCATAGAAGATGAGAATTTGCAAAATTCTTGGTCATCTTTGCTTCCTTATAGCTCTCCTCCTGTGCATGCTGTTGGAGTCCCTTACATGGCTCACCTAAAGAGGAAAAGAGAGTAGTTTGGAGCATAGAAGTGCCTGACACTGGCCCCCTCCAATGAGAGATGAGAAGACTATCTTGGGTGATCGTGAAGATTAAATGATTCATTTAGAAAAGAGCATTTAGCAGAGGGTCTGGCATGTTGCAAACACTCAAAAATTGGTAAGATATTTCATCTTTCAAATTGATGGCCTCTCCAATCCCTTGGCTTCATAATTCTTTAATGCTATTTTAATTACCTTAGTCCTAAACAGCTTTGTCTTCTGCAAGACCATGAACTCCTGCTCTTTTTTTTTTTACCATCTGCTTCTGAATCTGAAACCCATCTCTAATACTAATATTATAGAATTAAAATTTATGACATTGTATTTTGCTTTTAATGAGGACTGAATAGGGAAAGAAAGGGTTATATGTCCAATGAAGAATATCATTTCATTAAAAAAAAAAGAAACAACAAAGTTGATAGTGAGGGCCGATATATCTTGTGCTCAATATTTTCTTATTTAGACATTTTCCTCCTAAGTGAACCTCCTTTTTTTTTTGTATCAGGGATTTTACTCAGGGGTGTTTGACCACTGAGCCACATCCCCAACTCTATTTTGACTTTTATTTAGAGACAGGTTCTCACTGATTCACTTTTGCTGAGGCTGATCTTGAACTCAAGATCCTCCTGCCTCAGCCTGCAGAGCTGCTGGTATTACAGGAGTGTGTCACTGTGCCCGGCTGAATCTCCTGTTTTATAAAATCAGGAAAATGCTGATTCTACTGTTGATTTGGTCAATGCCTGGTAAGTAGAGAAATCTTCAATTTTTACTACTTTGTTTTGACCATTAGAAAACTCAGGTCTTTTTTTCCTTTTTCCTCTTTTTAAAAGAAAATTATAACATTTTTTCTTTAATTCTGTTAGTATAATTATTCTTTTCCTTTTTATTTCTTAAGATTCAGATTTCTCAGAATATAGATTTTCTACAGTCTCAATCTATCTATCTATCTATCTTTCTTTTTCTTTCTTTTCTTTTTTTTTAATATAAGAGGGACAGTATATAGAGGGGCAGTTCAATCTTACTTGGAGTAAGATTGAACCAGGGGATGTGGCAGATGAGTGATGAGAGAGAAGGTCTATGATAGAGGAGTCTTTCTTATAGTTTTCAAGCAAAGTTCTAAGGCACTTCTCTGGGGCATATTGTGTTTTGTTTCTGATATGTCATTGCCCCAGAAAAAGTAAGTTTATTTTGAGAATTCCTCAAGCATCTGAGGTCTTTTATATTAATTAATGTATTTTTATAATAACATGCTCTATGAGTTTATTTGCTATGAGATTTGGTGCTGAATTTGACATGCATTGGTTCACTGGATTCTCACAACAATGTAGCAACCTTTTACAAGCCAGAAAGCTGACTCTTAGAAATCATTCATTTGAAACTTGAACTCCCAACTATATTAGGGTATCTCAGGATGAAATGAAACTGTCCAGTCGCCCAGGAATCATCAACTCTAGTGGACAGCAGGACCCCACAAGGCTAATTTGAGAAGCTCTACAGTGTGCTGAGTCATCTGGTAGATTCCAGACTCCTGCCCTTTCCTTAGTGGACATTATACTCCAAAGATTCAGCATTGCCCATTAGCTAAGGCACCTAGGAGAGGATATTGAAGGAATGGCATTTGCCTGATTAGCTCAATTTGTTAGTGCTGCTATTACATGATACCTGAGACTTGGTAATTTATAAACAATAGATATTTATTTATCACAGCTGGATTGTCCACAAGTTAAGTGCTGATAAGACTGGTACCTGGTGAGGGCTGCTTTCTGCTTCTAAGATGGCATCTTATTGCTATATCCCCTGGAGACCATTGCAGGGTCTTTACATGGTGGAAGTAACAGAGGGCAGGAGAATGCTCCTTTCAACTTCAGCCACCTTATAAGGGTGCTTAATCATTTGTGAAGGTGGAGTCCTCATGACTTACCCACCTCCCCACAGGTCACTTCTCCTAATATTGTTGCCCTGGGGACTAAGCTTCACCTTGAACTCTGGAGGGGTCACTGCCATTCAAACCACTGACTCAAGGATTATGGTCACCAGCTATAGTTAGTGCACAAAATATACTAATGTATTCTAGTCTGGATGGCTGGGGAGGGGACCCACTCATGGCCTCCTTGTCATGCGTGTTTCCCGCATGTCTGAGTTAAAAGCAAATCCATTGTTTTTATTGCTTATTTAAAAATTCTCCACTCCTCTTACTCTCTAACTATCCTTTCTCTCTAAAATGCCTCCCTTTTACTAGACCATAATATAAAGCTACTTCTAAGTTATGTTGAAATGTGGAGAAAAAAATAAACATGCTTTTTCAAGAATGTCCCCAAATAAACTTGAAATCAAATCAGCTTAAACAATTGTCATGCTACAAATGTCATTAGATTCACAATTACATTTGATTCATAGATTTTTTTTAATTTCCCCAACTGAATTTCTAAAATGATTTCTAATTAAGAAGACATAATATTGTCTTAAAATTTATTCAGTGGTTCACAAGACAAAAAATGGAAAAGAAAGAGACAAAGACTTCTGGTAGCAAGGAAAAAAAATCTCCAACCATCAACATGCCAAATATTTATTTTCCTTCTGAAACAAAGTTATTGATTTCCAAATAAAGAAACCATTTAGAGACGAGATACGCCATTCAAATCATAATTGCTCTTTCTTGCTAAAATTAGAATAGAAAAATGTACACAATAAAAATGTTAGCAATTCTAGAAGCAAACATTTTGCCCGTGATACATACCAAACTAAAAATATTCTAGCATAATGGAACAGATAGCATTGTTGATCCAGCAGCACTCAGATATTTGTTTTGTTTTCTTTTTTTGTTTGAAATTCAATTTTTAGCAGTGAGATTTAGATCCTACCTATGCCTGTCTGCCCTGTCTCACTCACTGTCACAATCCATTGCTGAAGTGCGAAAGCAGGGTCAGGGATGTTGTTCATGTGACGAAAATATTCCAGCTGTAACCAGAAACTCTGTACCATTTAGAAGTTAAATAGGCAGCCTCAAATCTATGCCATCAGAGTTAAACTATTAGCTACTCCAATTTGTGTCAGAGGAACATTATCATTCTATACACAGACCTTTTTCACACTTGTTTAGGCTCAGTATGAGTCATTCAAACAAGTGCTTAATAACAGATTTGGTTAAAATGGTCATCCCAGGCCTGTTGTGTGGAAATTTCCAGAGTGAGTTCTGTGCAATACTAATTCATCAGGATGTTAAAAAAATACAAAAAATATCAATGGTCCACTAAGCTTGGAAATATAGAGGTAAATTAAAGTAAACATGACATTTAGTGTAGGATTTCTACACTGGTCAAATACAGACTTAGTAACAACCAAGCCTATATCTATTTCATCTTTTCCTGACGCGTGAAAGAAAAAGAGATTAAAGCCTACATTCAGAACTACTGTCTTATGCCAAATAGGTGGTACAAATAAGTGCAGATTTCTTATTGATTTCAAAGAGCCTCACCTGTTTATTTCATCATCAATTATCTGAGGACTGCCATCTAAATTTTCCTCTTTCTTGTTGCCATTTCTGTTTTTACATCATGCTCAGAGATAGAGATATTTCCATGGGTGTGATGGCACAGTGCTTCCTTCCCTACCCAGGTAATGCTATTAGGCCAGTATGGTATGGATTCTATTTCTCCCTTTCTTTTTGAAACTACCTGAAACACTCAGTTGTGTAGTGGATTGATAAAATAACTCAAGCAGAATCACACTTTTTTTGTATAAGAGATGAACAATAATCACAGTTGTCTGAAAGAAGTATGAGTTGAAGTCCAGCCTGGTTAAAATTGATAAAGAAAGATCAGGAATTTAGGAATACATTTGGTGAAAGTTTTCCCATCGGTTTCCAAAACACAGCAGGAATCTAGCAATAATTCCAAGAAATTGTAGTATGTAGTATGTCATCTTCTAAATGGCAAAATCATGGGACCCCAAGTCATGGGAACCTAAAAGAGAGTTGGGATTTGCAATTCCAGGACCCTTACCTATTAGTCTCCATATAGGTTAGCTGTAGTCTCTATGCTACAGCTATGCAGCCTTTCTTCAGAAATAATAGAGGTAAACACTACAACTTCCCTAGGTAGTTTCCTGCAATCATTTACTATCATTACACCTATAATTCTTTCTAGAATTAAACCAGTTCCCAGCCTTGAACAGCAGTAGCCATCATCAAGAATAACAAAACTAAAAGAGACATACTGAAAAGGAAAAAATATCTATAGCCCTTTTAATTTTGAATTGAACCTCCCAGGTCTCTGTTTAACTATAGATGAGCTTTTCTTTTTCTTTTCTCCTTTTTGACTTATTTCTGGGGAATTAGCTCAAATCCTCCTGTCCATATGGTCAAAACTTGTGTTTTTTACTTTAGTCTTTTTGGTGAATGAGAAAGACATGAATTGTTGCCCTGGTTTAATGAGCAGATTATCATCAAATTGGAATTGCAGATGGTTTTCTAGACTTTACATTTATTTTGTATCGAAATTATTGCAAGTTTTTCATTGAGGCCAAATTTACACATGATAAAATGTACTAATTTTCAGTGTGTTGTCCAATGAGCCTTCATAAATGTATATCACTGTGTAACCTCCATCCCAGTTAAGAGTTAGAACATTTCTACCACCTTGGAAAACACCCTTAGTTCCTGTCTTCTCTCCATATACAAAAACTGTTCTTTAAAATTTTATTTTCTGTTTTGATTGACACATAATAATTGTACAGAATTTTGTGATATAGTGTAACAATGCAATCCATGTAAATAATGTATAATGATCAAATCAGGATAATTGGCATTTTTACCTCTTTATCAGTTCTTTGGAGTCTTCAAACTCCTCTCTTCCAGTTCTTCATAAAATATATATATGTTGACTGTGCTATAGAACACTAGAACCCTTTCTATCTATGTTTTTGCAACTGTTATTAAGCTTTCTTCTACCCCTTCTGGCCTCACCCTTCCCAGCCTCCACAAGTCGCAATTATACTCTTTTTTTGAGATCAACATCTTTCGCTTCTACATATGAGAGAATACATACAGCATTTATCTATGTCTGGCTTAATTCACTTAACATAATGACCCCTTTTGCACAAATGATAGAATTTCATTCTTTTTATGGATAAGTATATATACTTACATCACATTTTCTTTATCCATTCATCTGCTAGAGGATGTCTTAGTTGATTCCATGTCTTGGCAATTGGAAATAGTACTGCAATAAACATGAGAATGCAAGCATCTCATTGATTTGCTGATTTCATTTATGCAAACATTATTTTTATCCCTAACACAACAAATTAGTTTTACCAGTTCTGGAACTTTATATAAATGGAATCATAGAGTATACACATTTTGTAATGAGTTTCTTTTGCTCAACATGTTTTCCAGAGTTACCTATGTTGCTGAGCTTATCAGTTAATACCTTTTTATTGATGAATAGTATTTTAATAAAAAAATATACATTAATTCTCCCATTGGTGGAGAGTTTGTAGTTTTTAGCTATTGTGAATGAAGTAATAAATATTATTGTAAAAGCATTTTCTGTACATATGCTTACATTTTTTTTAAACTATACTCTTTCTTATCACTTTTGACTTAAGTGGGCACAAATAACACAATTATTTTAAGGACCATTCACTAAATGCATATTTTTCAAGTTCAAGTTCCTGCTCTGAACTAAGCACTGTTCTAAATGCCAAGGATAAGATAATGAACAATATAGTTAGATTCTCTGTTTTTGTGGAGGTTACTTTCCAGAGAGGGCACAAAAAATAAAGATAATAAAGAAAAAGGCATAGTGCATTATGTTATAGAGTAAAATAAGGCAGAGAAAGGAACAGAGAGTGTGGGTAGCCAGGGTGCTATCAGTAAGAGGGTGGAATTTGAGAGCAAAGACCTGAAGCATGTGAAGGGTGTGTCTCCCTGGGAGAGGAGCATTCTGGGCAAAAGAAGAGCAAGGCAAATACCTTGAGTCAGGCACCTACCTGATGGGTTCAAAGGACAATGGAAGGATAAGAAGGAGATTATGCATGGAGGGAAGGGCATATAGATAGGATAATATGCTGGTCATACATTTGTTGAATCTGTCCTGTTTGCCTCTTCTATGTAATTGAATTTGAGCCCTTTAAAATGTTTTGCCCTTGAAGTTCACATTGAAGTCCACGGAGGGCATTGAATAGAATTGTAATGTTGGTGAAGAGAAAGTCAGTAGAAGAATAATGTGGTTGGATCTCTCTGAATGGACACAAACTGTGTCCATATGAATGCTCATCAAAAGGCATCCTCTGAAAAGGAGACTCTTAAAAATAATCTTTAGGGACAAAATATCTTTCTCTTTAGTGTCAGCTGCTGCCCTCTATACCCAGTGCTTAATGAGACCACAAATAAGGTGGTTATGGTGGCAGGGAGGGAGGCTCTACATGGGCTGGACAACACGAACTTCCCTTGATGAAGAGTGACCTGCTTAATGTTATTGTTGAGTACCTAATCTACCAAGAGCAGAGATACCAAGGTGGAGTCCTACACAGGTCTCCAATTCCCTGTGGGAACTGGACAGCCCCCTGGTGGCAGGTTGATTCCATTAGACCTCTTCTATCATGGAGGTGTCAGATTCATCTCTCCAGGAATCACAAATATTCTGGGTATGATTTTTGCCTTCCCTGTTTGCAATGCTTCTGCCAGCAGCCCATCTGAGACTCTCAGAATGTCTCATCCACCATCATGTTATTCTGCACAGAATCAAATCTGATCAAAGACTCATTTATTGAAAAAAAAAGTGCCCTGGCTTCATGTTCATTGAATAATTTCCTTATTACATATCCCACATTCCTAGAAGCAGCTAGCCAATTGAAAGGAAGAATAGCTTAGCGAAGACTCAGTCACGATGCAGCTGATAACAACAGAAAACAAGGGTTCTATTATATAGGACACAGAGTACCCCTTGACTCAAGAACCTTTATATACTGTTGTCCTTATCGTCAGAATACAGGGGTCCAGGAATCAAGGGATAGAAGTAGATGTGGCTCTTCTCTTTATTACACCTAATAACTCACTCACAGAAATTCTGCGTATCCTAGCAACTTTGAGCTTTTACTCTTTTAGAGGTCTTAGTCTCCATGGGTGAGTGTGGGGAGAAGCAGGGAATATTCCCACCATTGGACAGGACAATATTACTACCACCTAGAAATTTTGAGCTTCTTATGCCACTGACCCAGCAGATCCACTGCATTTGTGTTTTCTCTACTATACATGATACTTCTGATATTCCTCCTTTAAAGCTTCCAGTCTCTTTCTGGTTTCAAAATGTGACACAGGCCACTATGCTTCCATGAAGCCCTGCAGTGAGCTCCCTAGCCCCTGGAGATCTCCCCTTCATACAATGAACAATTTATACTCTAGGATCTCTCATAATGTTGTATCATCATTTATGGTTATCATTAGCTTTTCAATGTGTATATTTTATTCTCCCCAGCTGATTGTAGGACCACTTGAAGTCAGAGCTATGTCCTTGTACTTCTGCACATTCTCTGTGGTAGTGTCTCTAGAGCACTGGTGACAGGCTATGAGCAATGCTGTCACCAGCCTACAGCAAAAGGTTACATAGCCAGGTTTTTAAAGAGCCAACACATTCTAATTAGAGGACTGCCCTTTTATTTTGAGCTCTTTATACTCTCATTGAGTCAACATGCTTCTTTTAGAATTATAGTAAAAATAGATTGTAGGGTTTTCTGAAATCTTTACTTGTTGAAGTTGAAAAATCATCAAGTCTATATTAATTTCCCCAAATGTGAGGAATTACATTCCTCCATAAAATTCTAAAGTCTAAAAAGTAGTTCCCCTAGCAGTCAGCACAACGTTTTTTGGAAAATTTTGGTTTCATGTGCATTTATTTATTTGGGACATCAGTCACGACTGAGTCCTTTTCCTTGAAATACCAATGGCATTCTAAACTCTACTCATTTAGAAATTTCACTTACATTAAACATGGGAACAGAAATGTAGATCTGGCTTAGATTCTATTCATATGATTTTTGAGGTAATTCTGTAGGAGGAAAAAGCTTCCCTAATTATTGGACACTATGCAATGGTCATATTGGACTCTTTGTGAGGAGAGGGGTCCAATTCTACAAAAATGCAAGCAAATATGTGGGGCAAAGGGGAATAATTCAGAAGAAAAAAAAAAGTAAGTTCATTTTTTAATAAGACTTCTATCCATCTGTTAATTTATTATTGTTCCTTACTGATATATTCTGGGAAGAAGTTCCTGTTAGAATGTAATGTTAGCAAAACCATTGTGGGTCATAAAGAATACACTACATTATTGTATCAGATAATACAAACTATGTAATTTATAATGTTTCTCGTTTAGTCCTGATTACCCAATAAAAGGTCAATGCCAAATGTACCTCTGAATTGCATTAACCTACCTTCTCAGTGTTTACTGATAAAAATTTCTCCCTCCTCTTTCTGGTTCTTGCAAAATATATATATATACACACACATACTATATAACATATATGTATATATATATACACACACAAATATATTTACACAGAATAGATACATAAGAATGTATATACACTATATATACAGAATACACATTCATATATAGATATGTGTGTATATATATGTGTGTGTGTGTATATATACTCACACACATGAACATAAATACACTTGAGGCAATTTTCTCAATTGCTTATGGAAAGTAGGTAAAGTAAAAATGATCATTGCATCACTAATACAAACAATTATCCACATGGGGGAAAACTTGGAGCTTACACCAAAGGCACATTTAATTTGCTCCCCCATGTGAGTACTTATTCACCATCTTAATCTATTTCATAATCTACTACATAAATGTGAATTTATTTGGACGAATTCCACTTTTTATTCACACCTGTAAACAGTGACCTCATTTGCTTGAATGAGTATGTGGTGAGTTCATGGGACCCACAGTAATTGTCTGGTAATTTTATGTTTGGATGAAAGAAGCTGTCGACCTAGGCTGACTGCGGAGCTTGATCCCAGCTTTGAATCTGATTGTTGGAGGACTTCTCTTTTTCAATAGGAAGCTGCAATTCAATTTTGACAGCTATCAGCAAATCCCTTGTAACCACAATTATTGCGTGGGATCAGACTGTGCTATAAGCCTTTGTGTTACTATTTACACTATTCAGAACAAATGGATTTTTCTGAATTTAGACACAAGTGAACTTGATGACATTAAACATGTACTGGTGTGGAGGTTTTAACTGTAGATTAGCTAAAAATTTAATGCTAAAACTCAGGGGAGAAAATGAGTGAGTTCAGATTCTGACTCTGTGATCTTCTAAGTTGTTCCCTGTACAAGTTACTTAACTTTCCTCATCTATAAAATGGGGGAAAGAGTAGTATTGATGTGGAGAGTAAATGCTATATATAGTAGTGTAGGTAAAGTATTATCCATAACTTATATATGTATATAGTGTATATATGGTAGTATATGAAAATTGTTATGTATAAATGGCACAGTATTATATGTTAAGTGCTTATGATGGTCCCAGGTAAGAGTTAGAAACTATTAATATTTCAGAACTATAGAAATATAATCACATAATAAGCATTACAAATAGATACTTAGATTTTTTAGTTTCTAAGTTATTCACAATTTACTTAGAGATGGTAAGTGAGTTAAAACATAAAAATCTTCTAACCACAAAAGATCATTCTAAAAAAAAAAAAGATCATTCTTCATTATTTAAATTGGGATACACTTAAGTTCCTGTGGTCGGTGGAGCTGTGTCCACTTATTTTGTGTTCCATACTTGACCTGAACATTTATTGAATAGCAGATGTTCAATAAATGTTGACCTGAAACAATCTGAATTCTGACTAGTTGCTATTCAAGGGCCATATTTATTGAGTTCCAGAGTTGCTGCAGGCCTTGGGGATATGTGGATGAATAAAACATGGATAAGGAGGAGGCAGGTGTGAAGGAAATGACTGCCCCCTAGGGAGGTGGTCGTGTGGCAGAAGACCAATGGGCACTGGTGCGCAGAGACCCTTTGGGAAGGGGGAATCAGAGGAGGGTTTCCTAGTCATGTGCCCTTGCTGTGTCTCTGCTCTGTGTTTGGGGCTAGACTCTTCAGTGGCTGAGGCAAGAAAAAAACCCAGGACACAGAGGACCAAATTACGCTTAAAAAATCTATTGTCCGTGAAGGAGGAATACATCCATAAAGATACACATCTATACACATGTGAAATGTCTCTGATAATGTAAAGTATATCAATGAAGCCAGCTTTAAAGATAGGTAGTTAGATAAATCAGGTCTGATATCAGGTTTAATACAGAAAATTGAGTATGATTTGAGTCTGGGAAATCAGAAACTGCATTTGGGAGATTGAAATGTTAGTGTTTCCAAAGCCAGGCCTATTCTGCCCATCCTAAAGAACTATTAATGGAGCAACTCCTAGCAAATGGAGAATTGCTAATTAACTTGCCCTGGGTCCACTTCCTGCCTGAGATCCCTCCTTCCTCACACCATCAGCCCACCTGTTTCCCAGCTTTTGGCCTTCCCACCTGCATCCCCCATCACATGCAGGATGAAGGGAAATAAACAAGATAAAGGAGAGGAATGTAGAGGGACAAAGAAAACTTCAGATATAAAAGGGATGGGACTTCCTCAACCCGTGGATTCTGCCTTTCACCTTTAGGATCCCCTTCTTCCTCCAGGGGAGAAGTCTGTTCTACTATCCTTTAAATAAGGCCTCTTACTTTCTACTCTACACTGGCCTGAACAGCACTGGGGGAAGCAAGACTCATTAAGGTAACTGGAGGTATCATTAATACATAAGAATATTTTTACAGTACTCTAAGTTTTAAAAATTATTATTTTGTTGAAGCTTTATGACTCAATTCAGTTAACTTAAAGTTGTATACGAAGAGATTCTGCTGAAAATAGAAGACAAGATTTAAGTTTTAACAATATTCGTTAATGAAAGAGTGTACTATTTATGATCCAAGTTGGTCAGTGTTTCAATTGAGAAATAAAGCAACAATTTAAAAAAGATTTATATATATATTCTTAAAAATGAAACTCATCATAAATTAGTTGTATGAGAATGCAATTTACTCCCTGGTTTATTGTCTCCAGCCTAGAAATGATTGTTTCTATGCTATAGGCTTTCTGTCAAGTAACCAAACCTCTCCATCCTTCTGTCTGGGATGTTATGATTCCAAGAAGACATAAATATAGCTGGCACCAATCTAAATGGTGAAGATCCAAACATTGAGAGGAAATTCCATCAACAATCAAGGATAATTAAAGTGAATATTTCTGTGATAGATTTAGATATAGAAAGTTCTTAAGAGGTTGCTGTGAAAGAAAAAGAAAACAACTATATATGTAAATGAGATCAGAACTCAGTTAGTTATTATGTTCACAGTAGGCTGTTATCCCAGGAGAGAGGGCTCAAGTCTAAATAGCAACAAAGTTGCTTTTCTTAGAGGATGAATGTGATAATAGAGGGCTGTTGCTTCTCAGCTCTTTATAAGAATGCTCCACAAAATTATACAAATGCCTGCCCACCAGGAAGATTTCAAAATAGCTAAATCTATTAAGCAGCCATCAGAATAGTTAATGATTTAAAATTATATTTAATATGTGTAAGCAATGATACTTCCTCACGAGTATACATACCTTTTATTTGTAGCTTTATTAATGTATAGTTTACATATCATAAAATTCATCCATACAAAGTGTCTCGTACAGTGATTTTTAGCCATCTACAAAGTGGTGCCATCATCACTAAAATCCAAAGTTTTAGAATAAGTTTTAGAATAAGTCCCAAAGTCCCTTAAGCTGTTTTCAGTTCACGTTTTCTTCCACTGCAGGCACAGGCAACCACAGATCTGCTTGGTTTCCACAAATTTGAATGATCTGAATATTTCATATGAATGAAGTCACATGGTTCCTTCAGCTTAGCACAAACTGAGGTTTATCTATGTTGAAGCATATATTGATGTTTCATGACATTCCTTCCTTTTTTAAATTGCTGAATCAGTTTCCAGTTTATGTGTATACTACATGATATGTTGGTCTAGTTGCCAGATGATGGATACTTGATAGTTTCCAGGTTCTGGCTACTGTGATCTTTCATGTACAAGGGCTCATATGAGCAGATGTTTTCTTTTTAAATTTTTTTAATTTGTTCTAATTAGTTATACATGATAGTAGAATGTATTTTGACATATTACACATATATGGTGTATAATTTTTCATTCTTCTGGTTGTACATGATGTAGAATTACATTGGTCATGTAATCATATATGCACATAGGATAGAAATGTTCAATTCATTCTACTATCTTTCTTACTCACATTCCCCCTCCTTTTGCTTTATTCCTCTTTGACTAATCCTAAGTAATTCCATTCTTCTCTACACTCACCATTGTGAATTAGCATCTGCATATCAGAGAAAACATTTGGCTTTTGGGTTTGGGGGGATTAGTTTATTTCACTTAACATGTTATTCTTACTGGCAAAATGCCATAATTTTGTTCTTCTTTATGGCTGAGTAATATTTTATTGTATATATATACCACATTTTCTTTATGAATTCATCTGTTGAAGGGCACCTAGGTTGATTCTATAGGTTAGCTATTGTTAAAGTTGAGCTGCTATAAACATTGATGTGTCTGTATCACTGTAGTATGCTGCTTTTAAGTCCTTTGGATATAAACCAAGGAATGGAATAACTGAGTCAAATGGTGGTTTTATTCCAAGTTTTCTCAGGAATCTCCATACTGCTTTCTAGAGTTGTTGTGCCAATTTGCAGTTCCACCAGCAATATATGAGTGAACATTTTCCCCCACATCCTCACTAACAATTATTGTTACTTGTATTCTTGATAATTGCCCTTCTGACTGGAGTGAGATGAAATCTAAGTGTAGTTTTAATCTGCATTTCTCTAATTGCCAGTGATGTTGAACATTTTTTCATATATTTGTTGATTGATCATATTTCTTCTTCTGTGAAGTACTTGTTCAGTTCCTTTGCTCATTTATTGATTGAGTTATTTTGTTTGTTTGTTTGTTCTTTTGGGTTTTTCTTTTTTTTCCTTTTTGGTGTTTAGATTTTTGAGTTCTTTATATATCCTGGAGATTTATGCTCTATCTGAGGTGCAGGTGCAAAGATTTTCTCTCATTCTGTAGGTTCTCTCTTCATGTTCTGGATTGTTTCCTTTGCTGTGAAGAAGTTTTTTAGTTTGATTTCTTTCCATTTATTAATTCTTGATTTTACTTATTGTGCTTTCAGAGTCTTGTTAAGGAAGTCAGTTCCTAAGCCAATATGATATAGATTTAGGCCTACTTTTTCTTCTAGTTGATGCAGGTTCTCTGTTCTATTGCCTAAGTCTTTGATCCACTTTGAATTGAGTTTTGTGCAGGAAGAGAAATGGAGCTTTAATTTAATTTTGCTACGTATGGGTTTCTAGTTTTCCTGGCACTATTTGTTGAAGAGGCTATGTCTTCCCTAATGAATGTTTTTGGCACCTTTGTCTAGTATGCAATAACTATTCATGTGGGTTTGTCTCTGTGTCCTTTATTTTGAACCATTGGTCTAGGTGTCTGTTTTGGTGCCAATACCATGCCATTTTGTTTAGCTCTATAGTATAATTTAAGGTCTGGTAGTGTGATGCCTCCTGCTTCACTTTTCTTGCTAAGGATCACTTTGACTATTCTGGGTCTTTTATTTTTCCAAATGAATTTAATGACTGCTTTTTCTATTTCTATTAAGAATGTCATTGGGATTTTAATAGAAATTGAATTAAATCTATATAGCCCTTTTGGTAGTATGGCCATTTTGATAATGTTAATTCTTTCTATCTAAGAGCATGAGAGATCTTTTCACCTTCCAAGGTCTTCAACTTCTTTCTTTAGTGTTCTGTAGTTTTCATTGTAGAGGTATTTCACCTCTTTTGTTAGATTGATTTTTCAAATATATTTTTTAAGCTATTGTGAATGGGGTAGTTTTCCTAATTATTTTTCAGTAGATTCATCACTGATGTATAGGAACACATTTGATTTATGGGTGTTATCCTGTTACTTTGCTGAATTTATTTATGAGCTCTAGAAGTTTCCTGTTAGAAACTTTTGAGTCTTTTAAATTTAGATTAATGTCATCAGCAAATAGGGATAATTTGAGTTTTCCTTTTCCTTGTAATTTCTTTCTTATGTATAACTGCTCTGGCTAGAGTTTCAAGGACGGTGTTGAATAAAAGTTGTGAAAGAGGGCATTCCTGTCTTGTTCCCATTTTTAGAGGGAATGCTTTCAATTTTTCTCCATTTAAAATGATGTTGACGTTGGGCTTAGCATAGATAGCTTTTACAATATTGAGGTATGTTCCTACTATCCCTAATTTTTCTAGTGTTTTGAGCATGAAGGGGTGCTACATTTTCTCAAATGCTTTTTCTGCATCTATTGAGATAATTATATGATTCTTGTCTTTAAGTCTATTGATGTGATGAATTACTTCTATTGATTTCCATATGTTGAACCAAACTTGCATCCCTGGGATGAACCTTACTCGATCACAGTGCTCTATCTTTTTAATATGTTTTTGTATGTGATTCGCTAGAATTGTATTGAGAATTTTTGCATTTATGTTCATCAGGGATATTGGTCTGAAGTTTTCTTTCCTTGATGTTTCTTTGTCTGGTTTTGGTATTGGGGTAATACTAGCTTCATAGAATGAGTTAGGAATGGTTCCCTCCTTTTCTATTTCAGGGAATAATTGAGGAGTATTGGTGTTAGTTCTGTTTTGAAGGTCTTGTGAACTCAGCTGAGAATCCATCTGGTCCTGAGCTTTTCTTGGTTGTTAGGCTTTTGATGGTGTCTTCTATTTCATTGCTTGATATTGATCTGTTTAAATTGTGTATGTCCTCTTGATTCAGTTTGGGTAGGTCATATGTCTCTAGAAAATTGCTGATGTCTTCAAGATTTTCTGTTTTGTTGCAGTATAAATTTTCAAAATAGTTTCTAATTATCATCTGTATTTCAGTAATGTCCTTTTTCATCGTAAATTTTAGTAATTTGAGTTTTCTTTCTCTCTTCATTAGGGCTAAGGGTTTATAAATTTCATTTTTTTTTAAAACAACCAACTTTTTGTTTTGTCAATTTTTGAAATCTTTCTTTTGGTTCAATTTCATTAATTTAAGCTCTGATTTTAATTATTTTCTGTCTTCTGCTTTTGGTATTGATTTGTTCTTTTTCTAGGACTTTGAGGTATACTGTTAGGTTACTTATTTGGTTATTTTCTATTCTTTTAATGAATAAGCTCAGTGCAATGAACTTTCTTATTAGCACTGCCTTCATATATGTCCCAGAGATTTTGATATGTTGTGTCACTATTCTCATTTGCCTCCAAGTATTTTTTTTATTTCATCCTTAATTTCTTCTGCTATTTATTGGTCATTCAGTAGCATATTATTTAGTCTCCAAATGTTAGAGTATCTTCTATTTTTTATTTTATCATTGATTTATAATTTCATTCCATTTTGATCTGATAGAATGCAGGGTAGTATCTCTATTTTTTTTTTTTTTTTTGCATTTGCTAAGAATTACTTTGTGGCATAAGATATGGTCTATTTTAGGGAATGATCTGTGTGCTTCTGAGTAAAAAGTGTATTCAATCATTGATGGATGAAATACTCTATATATGTCTGTTAAGTCTAAATTATTGATTGTATTATTTAGTTCTATAATTTATTTGTTTAGTTGCTGTTTGGAGGATCTATCTTGTGGTAAGAGAGGTGTGTTAAAGTCACTCAAAGGGCCTTGTTGGGTGCTGAACTTATATCAGATCTGGCAGGACCCAAGGACCAGTATTATTGTGTTGTTGGCTATTTGATCCTTGAAATTGAAAAGGATTTAATATATATAGATGCTCCATTGTTTGGGGCATAAATATCCAGATGAGTGATATGTTTGTTTTTTTTCCCCATCCTTTCACCTTTAGTCTGTGGATCTCTTTGCGTATGAGGTAAGTCTCTTAGAGACAGTATATAGTTGGGTCTTATTTTTTAATCCATTCTGCCAGTCTGTCTTTTGATTGATGAGTTTAGACCATTTTTGTTCAAGGTTATTATTGAGATGTGATTTGTATTCCCAGTCATTTTGATTTATTTATGGTTTTTAATTTGTTGTAACTTCTTCTTTGGTTGACTATTTCTTTAGTGTAGTTCCTACCTTTGCTTGTTTTCACTTTTTTTTTCATTCCAACTTCATGGAATATTTTGCTGAGAATGTTTTCTGGTACAGGCTTTCTAGTTGTGAATTATTTTAACTTTAGCTTTTCATGGAAAGTTTTTATTTCATCCTCAAATCTGAAACTTAATTTTGCTGGGTATAGAATTATTGGTTGGCATCTATTTTCTTTTAGAGCTTGGAATATATTATTCTAAGACCTCCTAGCTTTGAGGGTCTGGGTTGAGAAATCAGCTGAGATCAAGCTTGGTTCCCCCTAAATGTAATCTGGCTATTTTCTCTGGCAGCCTTTAAAAATTCCTTCCTTATTCTGTATGTTAGGCATTTTCATAATAATGTGCATTGGTGTGGATGTGTTGTAATTTTGTACATTCAGGGTTCTATAAGACTCCTGTGTTTGATTTTCCATTTCATTTTTAAGGGTTGGGAAATTTTCTGATATTATTTCATTGAAAAGATTGTGCATTCCTTTGGTTTATGTATCTGTGCCTTCATCTATACTGATAAATCTTAAATTTGATCATTTCATTTTATTCCATATTTCTTAGAAATTCTGTTTATGTTCTCTTAACATCTTCTTTCCATTGTCAACTTTATTTCCAAGATTATATATTTTGTCTTCATTGCCTGGAGTTCTGTCTTCCAAGTGCTCTAGTCTACTGGTGATGCTTTGAATTGAATTTTAAATTTGGTTTATTAATTCCTTTATTTTTAGGATTTTTTGCTTAATTTCTTTTCAGAATCTCTACCTCTTTATTGAAGTGATCTTTAACCTCCTGAATTTTATCTCTATTTACACCTTACATCATGGATCAGTTTAGCTATGTATATTCTAAACTTCTCTGACATTTCTTCCAGTGTGGTGTCAATGGGTTCTATTACTGTGCATCTTGATTTGTTTTGGGTGATTTTTTCCGCCTTGTTTTTTCATGCTGTTTGTGTGTCTACCCATGTAGCTGTATGGATTTGAGGCAGTAGAGTTTCTACCCTGTAGACTTATAGTGTCCCTGAAGGCTTCCATTCCCTCACCTTTAAGGGGGAGAGAAATAATAACAGCAACCAAAGCAAACAATATACAGTCTTAAACCAAGTAGCTCCTACTATGACATCTACACTTTTGTTGTAATAAGCAGAAATTATGTGTTCAGTTATTGCCTACAATAAAAACAGTAAGTTTGCAAAAGAGTTTACAATTTCAAATGGTGGACAAAGAAATGGTGTAGGATATGATGTTTATGAGGAAGGAGGAAAGAATATAGAAGTAAAAAATTATAGAAAGAGTGAAAAATGGAATAATAGAAGTTGGCTATTAAAAGGAGAAAATAAAGAGAATCAAGGAAAATAGATAAATGAGAGAAAATATATATAAAATAAAAATTAAAAATAGAAAAAAGTATAAATAAAAGTATACAAAACTGAAATGTATTTAGACATCTTAGTCTTAAATAAACTGATACATGAAAAATAATTGGTTTAAAAAATTGTAAAAAATGTGAGAGGGAAAAAAGAAGGAAAAGTTCTTGAAAAATTGAACAGTTGTTTCCATTGGAGTTCAAAAGTTTCTCAGCTTCCTTTCTTATCAGTTAGGTGGGGTTGTCTGGAGTTTGATGCTTGTTCTACCCTACAGGTGGGTGGGGTTTCTATGGAGGAAGGGTTAATCCTGGAGGCAAAACTCCTGAAGGCAGGCTGTAGGCTTAGGTATGTTCCAGTCTCTTAGCTGAATGTCGATTGGTTTGGAGATTTTAAGTAAGTGCACCTCCAGGGCCAATCAATTGCTGGTCTGTGCTGGTAGACTGCACCCCAAGAATCTCCTTTGGGTTCCACTCGTGTGGTGTAGGAGCCTGTTCTTAGTCCACTATGTTGCCTGTGGACCTCACAATTCCTGGTCTCTGATTCAGTCTCCAAACTCAGTCTCTCTTGC